>NC_091743.1:10767643-11988797 GCF_043380555.1 Nothobranchius furzeri
GTTGATTGGAGTACACTAAAACAAACCTGATCTCTCTAGGAAATTCAGAAGCCAAGTTATAAGCCCACAAATGTGTAACTGGACTACTTCTTTAAATTGACACCAGATCCGGTGACCTTTGGGACATGGTTTGACCCCCTTAGGAAAGTGCTATCATCATGAAACGTTCAGATCACTTACAACTCAATAGATTCTACTGTCTTGTAACGTTTCAGCCTGATTGGACCTTGTTTTCACACAAATGGACACAGAATGATGTGAAATTGTGCTTCGTGCAACATAATTCTGGGTGCCATTTAAAAACCATAAGTGCTAATGACTCCATTCCTTTTAGTGGTAATGGGGGCTGTTAATTGGAGTACTCTAAAACAAACCTGACCTCTCTAGGATATTCAGAAGCCAAGTTATAAGCCCACAACAGTGTAACTGGACTACTTCTTTAAATTGACACCAGATCCGATGACCTTTGGGACATGGTTTGACCCCCTTAGGAAAGTGCTATCATCATGAAACGATCAGATCACTTACAACTCAATAGATTCTACCTTCCTGTAACGTTTCAGCCTGATTGGACCTTGTTTTCACACGAACCCAGAATGATGTGAAATTGTGCTTCGTGCAACATAATTCTGGGTGCCATTTACAAACTATGAGTGCTAATGACTCCATTCCTTTTTGTGGTTGTAGGGGCTGTTGATTGGAGAACACTAAAACAAACCTAACCTCTCTAGGACATTCAGAAGCCAAGTTATAAGCCCACAAAAGTGTAACTGGACTACTTCTTTAAAGTGACACCAGGCCCGGTGACCTTTGGGACATGGTTTGACCCCCTATAGGAATGTGCGATCATCATGAAATGTTCAGATCACTTACAACTCAATAGATTCTACCTTCTTGTAAGGTTTCATTCTGATTGGACCTTGTTTTCACACAAATGAACCCAGAATGATTTGAAATTGTGCTTCGTGCAACATAATTCTGGGTGCCATTTAAAAACCATAAGTGCTAAAAACTCCAGTCCTTTTTGGGGTAATGGGGGCTGTTAATTGGAGTACTCTAAAACAAACCTGACCTCTCTAGGACATTCAGAAGCCAAGTTATAAGCCCACAAATGTGTAACTGGACTACTTCTTTCAATTGACACCAGATCCGGTGACCTTTGGGACATGGTTTGACCCCCTTAGGAAAGTGCTATCATGATGAAAAGTTCAGATCACTTACAACTCAATAGATTCTACCTTCCTGTAACGTTTCAGCCTGATTGGACCTTGTTTTCACACAAATGAACGCAGAATGATGTGAAATTGTGCTTAGTGCAGCATAATTCTGGGTGCCATTTACAAACCTTAAGTGCTAATGACTCCGTTCCTTTTTGTGGTTGTAGGGGCTGTTGATTGGAGTACACTAAAACAAACCTGATCTCTCTAGGACATTCAGAAGCCAAGTTATAAGCCCACAAATGTGTAACTGGACTACTTTAAATTGACACCAGATCCGGTGACCTTTGGGACATGGTTTGACCCCCTTAGGAAAGTGCTATCATCATGAAACGTTCAGATCACTTACAACTCAATAGATTCTACCTTCCTGTAAAGTTTCAGCCTGATTGTACCTTGTTTTCACACAAATGAACCCAGAATGATGTGAAATTGTGCTTCGTGCAACATAATTCTGGGTGCCATTTAAAAACCATATGTGCTAATGACTCCATTCCTTTTTGATTTGTAGGGGATGTTGATTGGAGTACACTAAAACAAACCTAACCTCTCTAGGACATTCAGAAGCCAAGTTATAAGCCCTCAAAGGTGTAACTGGACTACTTCTTTAAAGTGACACCAGGCCCGGTGACCTTTGGGACATGGTTTGACCCCCTATAGGAAAGTGCTATCATCATGAAACGTTCAGATCACTTACAACTCAATAGATTCTACCTTCCTGTAACGTTTCAGCCTGATTGGACCTTGTTTTCACACGAACCCAGAATGATGTGAAATTGTGCTTCGTGCAACATAATTCTGGGTGCCATTTACAAACCATAAGTGCTAATGACTCGATTCCTTTTTGTGGTTGTAGGGGCTGTTGATTGGAGAACACTAAAACAAACCTAACCTCTCTAGGACATTCAGAAGCCAAGTTATAAGCCCACAAAGGTGTAACTGGACTACTTCTTTAAAGTGACACCAGGCCCGGTGACCTTTGGGACATGGTTTTGACCCCCTATAGGAATGTGCGATCATCATGAAACGTTCAGATCACTTACAACTCAATAGATTCTACCTTCTTGTAACGTTTCATTCTGATTGGACCTTGTTTTCACACAAATGGACCCAGAATGATGTGAAATTGTGCTTTGTGCAACATAATTCTGGGTGCCATTTACAAACCATAAGTGCTAATGACTCCATTCCTTTTTGTGGTTGTAGGGGCTGTTGATTGGAGTACTCTGAAAAAATTCTGATCCCTCTAGGACATTCAGAAGCCAAGTTATAAGCCCACAAATGTGTAACTGGACTACTTCTTTAAATTGACACCAGATCCGGTGACCTTTGGGACATGGTTTGACTCCCTTAGGAAAGTGCTATCATCATGAAACGTTCAGATCACTTACAACTCAATAGATTATACCTTCCTGTAACGTTTCAGCCTGATTAGACCTTGTTTTCACACAAATGAACCCAGAATGATGTGAAATTGTGCTTCGTGCAACATAATTCTGGGTGCCATTTAAAAACCATAAGTGCTAATGACTCCAGTCCTTTTTGGGGTAATGGGGGCTGTTAATTGGAGTACTCTAAAACAAACCTGACCTCTCTAGGATATTCAGAAGCCAAGTTATAAACCCACAAAGGTGTAACTGGACTACTTCTTTAAAGTGACACGAGGCCCGGTGACCTTTGGGACATGGTTTGACCCCCTATAGGAATGTGCGATCATCATGAAACGTTCAGATCACTTACAACTCAATAGATTCTACCTTCTTGTAACGTTTCAGCCTGATTGGACCTTGTTTTCACACAAATGGACCCAGAATGATGTGAAATTGTGCTTTGTGCAACATAATTCTGGGTGCCATTTACAAACCATAAGTGCTAATGACTCCATTCCTTTTTGTGGTTGTAAGGGCTGTTGTTTGGAGTACACTAGATCAAACCTGACCTCTCTAGGACATTCAGAAGCCAAGTTATAAGCCCACAAAGGTGTAACTGGACTACTTCTTTAAAGTGACACCAGGCCCGGTGACATTTGGGACATGGTTTTACCAACTATAGGAATGTGCGATCATCTTGAAACGTTCAGATCACTTAAAACTCAATAGATTCTACCTTCTTGTAACGTTTCAGCCTGATTGGACCTTGTTTTCACACAAATGGACCCAGAATGATGTGAAATTGTGCTTCGTGCAAAATAATTCTGGGTGCCATTAAAAAACCATGAGTGCTAATGACTGCAGTCCTTTTTGGGGTAATGGGGGCTGTTAATTGGAGTACTCTAAAACAAACCTGACCTCTCTAGGATATTCAGAAGCCAAGTTATAAGCCCACAAAGGTGTAACTGGACTACTTCTTTAAATTGACACCAGATCCGGTGACCTTTGGGACATGGTTTGACCCCCTTAGGAAAGTGCTATCATCATGAAACGATCAGATCACTTACAACTCAATAGATTCTACCTTCCTGTAACGTTTCAGCCTGATTGGACCTTGTTTTCACACGAACCCAGAATGATGTGAAATTGTGCTTCGTGCAACATAATTCTGGGTGCCATTTACAAACTATGAGTGCTAATGACTCCATTCCTTTTTGTGGTTGTAGGGGCTGTTGATTGGAGAACACTAAAACAAACCTAACCTCTCTAGGACATTCAGAAGCCAAGTTATAAGCCCACAAAAGTGTAACTGGACTACTTCTTTAAAGTGACACCAGGCCCGGTGACCTTTGGGACATGGTTTGACCACCTATATGAATGTGCGATCATCATGAAATGTTCAGATCACTTACAACTCAATAGATTCTACCTTCTTGTAAGGTTTCATTCTGATTGGACCTTGTTTTCACACAAATGAACCCAGAATGATTTGAAATTGTGCTTCGTGCAACATAATTCTGGGTGCCATTTACAAACCATAAGTGCTAATGACTCCATTCCTTTTTGTGGTTGTAGGGGCTGTGGATTGGAGTACTCTGAAATAATTCTGATCTCTCTATGATATTCAGAAGCCAAGTTATAAGCCCACAAATGTGTAACTGGACTACTTCTTTAAATTGACACCAGATCCGGTGACCTTTCGGACATGGTTTGACTCCCTTAGGAAAGTGCTATCATCATGAAACGTTCAGATCACTTACAACTCAATAGATTCTACCTTCCTGTAACGTTTCAGCCTGATTAGACCTTGTTTTCACACAAATGAACCCAGAATGATTTGAAATTGTGCTTCGTGCAACATAATTCTGGGTGCCATTTAAAAACCATAAGTGCTAAAAACTCCAGTCCTTTTTGGGGTAATGGGGATTGTTAATTGGAGTACTCTAAAACAAACCTGACCTCTCTAGGACATTCAGAAGCCAAGTTATAAGCCCACAAAGGTGTAACTGGACTACTTCTTTAAAGTGACACCAGGCCCGGTGACCTTTGGGACATGGTTTGACCCCCTATAGGAATGTGCGATCATCATGAAACGTTCAGATCACTTACAACTCAATAGATTCTACCTTCTTGTAACGTTTTAGCCTGATTGGACCTTGTTTTCACACAAATGGACCCAGAATGATGTGAAATTGTGCTTCGTGCAACATAATTCTGGGTGCCATTTACAAACCATAAGTGCTAATGACTCCATTCCTTTTTGTGGTTGTAGGGGCTGTTGATTGGAGTACACTAAAACAAACCTGATCTCTCTAGGAAATTCAGAAGCCAAGTTATAAGCCCACAAATGTGTAACTGGACTACTTCTTTAAATTGACACCAGATCCGGTGACCTTTGGGACATGGTTTGACCCCCTTAGGAAAGTGCTATCATCATGAAACGTTCAGATCACTTACAACTCAATAGATTCTACCTTCCTGTAAAGTTTCAGCCTGATTGTACCTTGTTTTCACACAAATGAACCCAGAATGATGTGAAATTGTGCTTCGTGCAACATAATTCTGGGTGCCATTTAAAAACCATATGTGCTAATGACTCCATTCCTTTTTGATTTGTAGGGGATGTTGATTGGAGTACACTAAAACAAACCTAACCTCTCTAGGACATTCAGAAGCCAAGTTATAAGCCCTCAAAGGTGTAACTGGACTACTTCTTTAAAGTGACACCAGGCCCGGTGACCTTTGGGACATGGTTTGACCCCCTATAGGAAAGTGCTATCATCATGAAACGTTCAGATCACTTACAACTCAATAGATTCTACCTTCCTGTAACGTTTCAGCCTGATTGGACCTTGTTTTCACACGAACCCAGAATGATGTGAAATTGTGCTTCGTGCAACATAATTCTGGGTGCCATTTACAAACCATAAGTGCTAATGACTCGATTCCTTTTTGTGGTTGTAGGGGCTGTTGATTGGAGAACACTAAAACAAACCTAACCTCTCTAGGACATTCAGAAGCCAAGTTATAAGCCCACAAAGGTGTAACTGGACTACTTCTTTAAAGTGACACCAGGCCCGGTGACCTTTGGGACATGGTTTTGACCCCCTATAGGAATGTGCGATCATCATGAAACGTTCAGATCACTTACAACTCAATAGATTCTACCTTCTTGTAACGTTTCATTCTGATTGGACCTTGTTTTCACACAAATGGACCCAGAATGATGTGAAATTGTGCTTTGTGCAACATAATTCTGGGTGCCATTTACAAACCATAAGTGCTAATGACTCCATTCCTTTTTGTGGTTGTAGGGGCTGTTGATTGGAGTACTCTGAAAAAATTCTGATCTCTCTAGGACATTCAAAAGCCAAGTTATAAGCCCACAAATGTGTAACTGGACTACTTCTTTAAATTGACACCAGATCCGGTGACCTTTGGGACATGGGTTGACTCCCTAAGGAAAGTGCTATCGTCATGAAACGTTCAGATCACTTACAACTCAATAGATTATACCTTCCTGTAACGTTTCAGCCTGATTAGACCTTGTTTTCACACAAATGAACCCAGAATGATGTGAAATTGTGCTTCGTGCAACATAATTCTGGGTGCCATTTAAAAACCATAAGTGCTAATGACTCCAGTCCTTTTTGGGGTAATGGGGGCTGTTAATTGGAGTACTCTAAAACAAACCTGACCTCTCTAGGATATTCAGAAGCCAAGTTATAAACACACAAAGGTGTAACTGGACTACTTCTTTAAAGTGACACGAGGCCCGGTGACCTTTGGGACATGGTTTGACCCCCTATAGGAATGTGCGATCATCATGAAACGTTCAGATCACTTACAACTCAATAGATTCTACCTTCTTGTAACGTTTCAGCCTGATTGGACCTTGTTTTCACACAAATGGACCCAGAATGATGTGAAATTGTGCTTTGTGCAACATAATTCTGGGTGCCATTTACAAACCATAAGTGCTAATGACTCCATTCCTTTTTGTGGTTGTAAGGGCTGTTGTTTGGAGTACACTAGATCAAACCTGACCTCTCTAGGACATTAAGAAGCCAAGTTATAAGCCCACAAAGGTGTAACTGGACTACTTCTTTAAAGTGACACCAGGCCCGGTGACATTTGGGACATGGTTTTACCAACTATAGGAATGTGCGATCATCTTGAAACGTTCAGATCACTTACAACTCAATAGATTCTACCTTCTTGTAACGTTTCAGCCTGATTGGACCTTGTTTTCACACAAATGGACCCAGAATGATGTGAAATTGTGCTTCGTGCAACATAATTCTGGGTGCCATTAAAAAACCATGAGTGCTAATGACTCCAGTCCTTTTTGGGGTAATGGGGGCTGTTAATTGGAGTACTCTAAAACAAACCT
Source organism: Nothobranchius furzeri (assembly GCF_043380555.1). Lineage (NCBI taxonomy): Eukaryota > Metazoa > Chordata > Actinopteri > Cyprinodontiformes > Nothobranchiidae > Nothobranchius > Nothobranchius furzeri. The sequence continues at coordinate 10,774,624 of NC_091743.1, forward strand.
GACCTCTCTAGGATATTCAGAAGCCAAGTTATAAGCCCACAAAGGTGTAACTGGACTACTTCTTTAAAGTGACACCAGGCCCGGTGACCTTTGGGACATGGTTTGACCCCCTATAGGAATGTGCGATCATCATGAAACGTTCAGATCACTTACAACTCAATAGATTCTACCTTCTTGTAACGTTTTAGCCTGATTGGACCTTGTTTTCACACGAACCCAGAATGATGTGAAATTGTGCTTCGTGCAACATAATTCTGGGTGCCATTTACAAACCATAAGTGCTAATGACTCCATTCCTTTTTGTGGTTGTAGGGGCTGTTGATTGGAGAACATTAAAACAAACCTAACCTCTCTAGGACATTCAGAAGCCAAGTTATAAGCCCACAAAGGTGTAACTGGACTACTTCTTTAAAGTGACACCAGGCCCGGTGACCTTTGGGACATGGTTTGACCCCCTATAGGAATGTGCGATCATCATGAAATGTTCAGATCACTTACAACTCAATAGATTCTACCTTCCTGTAACGTTTCAGCCTGATTAGACCTTGTTTTCACACAAATGAACCCAGAATGATGTGAAATTGTGCTTCGTGCAACATAATTCTGGGTGCCATTTAAAAACCATAAGTGCTAAAAACTCCAGTCCTTTTTGGGGTAATGGGGGCTGTTAATTGGAGTACTCTAAAACAAACCTGACCTCTCTAGGATATTCAGAAGCCAAGTTATAAGCCCACAAAGGTGTAACTGGACTACTTCTTTAAAGTGACACCAGGCCCGGTGACCTTTGGGACATGGTTTTACCACCTATAGGAATGTGCGATCATCTTGAAACGTTCAGATCACTTACAACTCAATAGATTCTACCTGCTTGTAACGTTTCAGCCTGATTGGACCTTGTTTTCACACAAATGGACCCAGAATGATGTGAAATTGTGCTTCGTGCAACATAATTCTGGGTGCCATTTAGAAACCATAAGTGCTAATGACTCCAGCCCTTTTTTGGGTAATGGGGGCTGTTAATTGGAGTACTCTAAAACAAACCTGACCTCTCTAGGACATTCAGAAGCCAAGTTATAAGCCCACAAAGGTGTAACTGGACTACTTCTTTAAGGTGACACCAGGCCCGGTGACCTTTGGGACATGGTTTGACCACCTATAGGAATGTGCGATCATCATGAAACGTTCAGATCACTTACAACTCAATAGATTCTACCTTCTTGTAACGTTTCAGCCTGATTGGACCTTGTTTTCACACTAATGGACCCAGAATGATGTGAAATTGTGCTTCGTGCAACATAATTCTGGGTGCCATTTACAAACCATAAGTGCTAATGACTCGATTCCTTTTTGTGGTTGTAGGGGCTGTTGATTGGAGTACACTAAAACAAACCTGATCTCTCTAGGAAATTCAGAAGCGAAGTTATAAGCCCACAAATGTGTAACTGGACTACTTCTTAAAATTGACACCAGATCCGATGACCTTTGGGACATGGTTTGAACCCCTTAGGAAAGTGCTATCATCATGAAACGTTCAGATCACTTACAACGCAATAGATTCTACCTTCCTGTAACGTTTCAGCCTGATTGGACCTTGTTTTCACACAAATGAACCCAGAATGATGTGAAATTGTGCGTCGCGCAACATAATTCTGGGTGCCATTTAAAAACCATAAGTGCTAATGACTCCATTCCTTTTAGTGGTAATGGGGGCTGTTAATTGGAGTACTCTAAAACAAACCTGACCTCTCTAGGATATTCAGAAGCCAAGTTATAAGCCCACAAAGGTGTAACTGGACTACTTCTTTAAAGTGACACGAGGCCCGGTGACATTTGGGACATGGTTTGACCCCCTATAGGAATGTGTGATCATCATGAAACGTTCAGATAACTTACAACTCAATAGATTCTACCTTCCTGTAACGTTTCAGCCTGATTGGACCTTGTTTTCACACAAATGAACCCAGAATGATGTGAAATTGTGCTTAGTGCAGCATAATTCTTGGTGCCATTTACAAACCTTAAGTGCTAATGACTCCGTTCCTTTTTGTGGTTGTAGGGGCTGTTGATTTTAGTACACTAAATCAAACCTGATCTCTCTAGGACATTCAGAAGCCAAGTTATAAGCCATCAAATGTGTAACTGGACTACTTTAAATTGACACCAGATCCGGTGACCTTTGGGACATGGTTTGACCCCCTTAGGAAAGTGCTATCATCATGAAACGTTCAGATCACTTACAACTCTATAGATTCTACCTTCCTGTAACGTTTCAGCCTGATTGTACCTTGTTTTCACACAAATGAACCCAGAATGATGTGAAATTGTGCTTCGTGCAACATAATTCTGGGTGCCATTAAAAAACCATAAGTGCTAATGACTCCATTCCTTTTTGGGGTAATGGGGGCTGTTAATTGGAGTACTCTAAAACAAACCTGACCTCTCTAGGATATTCAGAAGCCAAGTTATAAGCCCACAAAGGTGTAACTGGACTACTTCTTTAAAGTGACACCAGGCCCGGTGACCTTTGGGACATGGTTTGACCCCCTATAGGAATGTGCGATCATCATGAAACGTTCAGATCACTTACAACTCAATAGATTCTACCTTCTTGTAACGTTTTAGCCTGATTGGACCTTGTTTTCACACAAATTGACCCAGAATGATGTGAAATTGTGCTTCGTGCAACATAATTCTGGGTGCCATTTACAAACCATAAGTGCTAATGACTCCATTCCTTTTTGTGGTTGTAGGGGCTGTTGATTGGAGTACCCTAAAACAAACCTGATCTCTCTAGGAAATTCAGAAGCCAAGTTATAAGCCCACAAATGTGTAACTGGACTACTTCTTTAAATTGACACCAGATCCGGTGACCTTTGGGACATGGTTTGACCCCCTTAGGAAAGTGCTATCATCATGAAACGTTCAGATCACTTACAACTCAATAGATTCTACCTTCCTGTAAAGTTTCAGCCTGATTGTACCTTGTTTTCACACAAATGAACCCAGAATGATGTGAAATTGTGCTTCGTGCAACATAATTCTGGGTGCCATTTAAAAACCATATGTGCTAATGACTCCATTCCTTTTTGATTTGTAGGGGATGTTGATTGGAGTACACTAAAACAAACCTAACCTCTCTAGGACATTCAGAAGCCAAGTTATAAGCCCTCAAAGGTGTAACTGGACTACTTCTTTAAAGTGACACCAGGCCCGGTGACCTTTGGGACATGGTTTGACCCCCTATAGGAAAGTGCTATCATCATGAAACGTTCAGATCACTTACAACTCAATAGATTCTACCTTCCTGTAACGTTTCAGCCTGATTGGACCTTGTTTTCACACGAACCCAGAATGATGTGAAATTGTGCTTCGTGCAACATAATTCTGGGTGCCATTTACAAACCATAAGTGCTAATGACTCCATTCCTTTTTGTGGTTGTAGGGGCTGTTAATTGGAGTACACTAAAACAAACCTGATCTCTCTAGGAAATTCAGAAGCCAAGTTATAAGCCCACAAATGTGTAACAGGACTACTTCTTTAAATTGACACCAGATCCGGTGACCTTTGGGACATGGTTTGACCCCCTTAGGAAAGTGCTATCATCATGAAACGTTCAGATCACTTACAACTCAATAGATTCTACCTTCTTGTAACGTTTCAGCCTGATTGGACCTTGTTTTCACACAAATGGACCCTGAATGATGTGAAATTGTGCTTCGTGCAACATAATTCTGGGTGCCATTTAAAAACCATAAGTGCTAATGACTCCAATCCTTTTAGTGGTAATGGGGGCTGTTAATTGGAGTACTCTAAAACAAACCTGACCTCTCTAGGATATTCAGAAGCCAAGTTATAAGCCGACAAAGGTGTAACTGGACTACTTCTTTAAATTGACACCAGATCCGGTGACCTTTGGGACATGGTTTGACCCCCTTAGGAAAGTGCTATCATCATGAAACGTTCAGATCACTTACAACTCAATAGATTCTACCTTCCTGTAACGTTTCAGCCTGATTGGACCTTGTTTTCACACGAACCCAGAATGATGTGAAATTGTGCTTCGTGCAACATAATTCTGGGTGCCATTTACAAACTATGAGTGCTAATGACTCCATTCCTTTTTGTGGTTGTAGGGGCTGTTGATTGGAGAACACTAAAACAAACCTAACCTCTCTAGGACATTCAGAAGCCAAGTTATAAGCCCACAAAGGTGTAACTGGACTACTTCTTTAAAGTGACACCAGGCCCGGTGACCTTTGGGACATGGTTTGACCCCCTATAGGAATGTGCGATCATCATGAAATGTTCAGATCACTTACAACTCAATAGATTCTACCTTCTTGTAATGTTTCATTCTGATTGGACCTTGTTTTCACACAAATGGACCCAGAATGATGTGAAATTGTGCTTCGTGCAACATAATTCTGGGTGCCATTTACAAACCATAAGTGCTAATGACTCCATTCCTTTTTGTGGTTGTAGGGGCTGGTGATTGGAGTACTCTGAAATAATTCTGATCTCTCTAGGATATTCAGAAGCCAAGTTATAAGCCCACAAATGTGTAACTGGACTACTTCTTTAAATTGACACCAGATCCGGTGACCTTTCGGACATGGTTTGACTCCCTTAGGAAAGTGCTATCATCATGAAACGTTCAGATCACTTACAACTCAATAGATTCTACCTTCCTGTAACGTTTCAGCCTGATTAGACCTTGTTTTCACACAAATGAACCCAGAATGATTTGAAATTGTGCTTCGTGCAACATAATTCTGGGTGCCATTTAAAAACCATAAGTGCTAAAAACTCCAGTCCTTTTTGGGGTAATGGGGGCTGTTAATTGGAGTACTCTAAAACAAACCTGACCTCTCTAGGACATTCAGAAGCCAAGTTATGAGCCCACAAAGGTGTAACTGGACTACTTCTTTAAAGTGACACCAGGCCCGGTGACCTTTGGGACATGGTTTGACCCCCTATAGGAATGTGCGATCATCATGAAACGTTCAGATCACTTACAACTCAATAGATTCTACCTTCTTGTAACGTTTTAGCCTGATTGGACCTTGTTTTCACACAAATTGACCCAGAATGATGTGAAATTGTGCTTCGTGCAACATAATTCTGGGTGCCATTTACAAACCATAAGTGCTAATGACTCCATTCCTTTTTGTGGTTGTAGGGGCTGTTGATTGGAGTACCCTAAAACAAACCTGATCTCTCTAGGAAATTCAGAAGCCAAGTTATAAGCCCACAAATGTGTAACTGGACTACTTCTTTAAATTGACACCAGATCCGGTGACCTTTGGGACATGGTTTGACCCCCTTAGGAAAGTGCTATCATCATGAAACGTTCAGATCACTTACAACTCAATAGATTCTACCTTCCTGTAAAGTTTCAGCCTGATTGTACCTTGTTTTCACACAAATGAACCCAGAATGATGTGAAATTGTGCTTCGTGCAACATAATTCTGGGTGCCATTTAAAAACCATATGTGCTAATGACTCCATTCCTTTTTGATTTGTAGGGGATGTTGATTGGAGTACACTAAAACAAACCTAACCTCTCTAGGACATTCAGAAGCCAAGTTATAAGCCCTCAAAGGTGTAACTGGACTACTTCTTTAAAGTGACACCAGGCCCGGTGACCTTTGGGACATGGTTTGACCCCCTATAGGAAAGTGCTATCATCATGAAACGTTCAGATCACTTACAACTCAATAGATTCTACCTTCCTGTAACGTTTCAGCCTGATTGGACCTTGTTTTCACACGAACCCAGAATGATGTGAAATTGTGCTTCGTGCAACATAATTCTGGGTGCCATTTACAAACCATAAGTGCTAATGACTCGATTCCTTTTTGTGGTTGTAGGGGCTGTTGATTGGAGAACACTAAAACAAACCTAACCTCTCTAGGACATTCAGAAGCCAAGTTATAAGCCCACAAAGGTGTAACTGGACTACTTCTTTAAAGTGACACCAGGCCCGGTGACCTTTGGGACATGGTTTTGACCCCCTATAGGAATGTGCGATCATCATGAAACGTTCAGATCACTTACAACTCAATAGATTCTACCTTCTTGTAACGTTTCATTCTGATTGGACCTTGTTTTCACACAAATGGACCCAGAATGATGTGAAATTGTGCTTTGTGCAACATAATTCTGGGTGCCATTTACAAACCATAAGTGCTAATGACTCCATTCCTTTTTGTGGTTGTAGGGGCTGTTGATTGGAGTACTCTGAAAAAATTCTGATCTCTCTAGGACATTCAAAAGCCAAGTTATAAGCCCACAAATGTGTAACTGGACTACTTCTTTAAATTGACACCAGATCCGGTGACCTTTGGGACATGGGTTGACTCCCTAAGGAAAGTGCTATCGTCATGAAACGTTCAGATCACTTACAACTCAATAGATTATACCTTCCTGTAACGTTTCAGCCTGATTAGACCTTGTTTTCACACAAATGAACCCAGAATGATGTGAAATTGTGCTTCGTGCAACATAATTCTGGGTGCCATTTAAAAACCATAAGTGCTAATGACTCCAGTCCTTTTTGGGGTAATGGGGGCTGTTAATTGGAGTACTCTAAAACAAACCTGACCTCTCTAGGATATTCAGAAGCCAAGTTATAAACACACAAAGGTGTAACTGGACTACTTCTTTAAAGTGACACGAGGCCCGGTGACCTTTGGGACATGGTTTGACCCCCTATAGGAATGTGCGATCATCATGAAACGTTCAGATCACTTACAACTCAATAGATTCTACCTTCTTGTAACGTTTCAGCCTGATTGGACCTTGTTTTCACACAAATGGACCCAGAATGATGTGAAATTGTGCTTTGTGCAACATAATTCTGGGTGCCATTTACAAACCATAAGTGCTAATGACTCCATTCCTTTTTGTGGTTGTAAGGGCTGTTGTTTGGAGTACACTAGATCAAACCTGACCTCTCTAGGACATTAAGAAGCCAAGTTATAAGCCCACAAAGGTGTAACTGGACTACTTCTTTAAAGTGACACCAGGCCCGGTGACATTTGGGACATGGTTTTACCAACTATAGGAATGTGCGATCATCTTGAAACGTTCAGATCACTTACAACTCAATAGATTCTACCTTCTTGTAACGTTTCAGCCTGATTGGACCTTGTTTTCACACAAATGGACCCAGAATGATGTGAAATTGTGCTTCGTGCAACATAATTCTGGGTGCCATTAAAAAACCATGAGTGCTAATGACTCCAGTCCTTTTTGGGGTAATGGGGGCTGTTAATTGGAGTACTCTAAAACAAACCTGACCTCTCTAGGATATTCAGAAGCCAAGTTATAAGCCCACAAAGGTGTAACTGGACTACTTCTTTAAAGTGACACCAGGCCCGGTGACCTTTGGGACATGGTTTGACCCCCTATAGGAATGTGCGATCATCATGAAACGTTCAGATCACTTACAACTCAATAGATTCTACCTTCTTGTAACGTTTTAGCCTGATTGGACCTTGTTTTCACACGAACCCAGAATGATGTGAAATTGTGCTTCGTGCAACATAATTCTGGGTGCCATTTACAAACCATAAGTGCTAATGACTCCATTCCTTTTTGTGGTTGTAGGGGCTGTTGATTGGAGAACATTAAAACAAACCTAACCTCTCTAGGACATTCAGAAGCCAAGTTATAAGCCCACAAAGGTGTAACTGGACTACTTCTTTAAAGTGACACCAGGCCCGGTGACCTTTGGGACATGGTTTGACCCCCTATAGGAATGTGCGATCATCATGAAATGTTCAGATCACTTACAACTCAATAGATTCTACCTTCCTGTAACGTTTCAGCCTGATTAGACCTTGTTTTCACACAAATGAACCCAGAATGATGTGAAATTGTGCTTCGTGCAACATAATTCTGGGTGCCATTTAAAAACCATAAGTGCTAAAAACTCCAGTCCTTTTTGGGGTAATGGGGGCTGTTAATTGGAGTACTCTAAAACAAACCTGACCTCTCTAGGATATTCAGAAGCCAAGTTATAAGCCCACAAAGGTGTAACTGGACTACTTCTTTAAAGTGACACGAGGCCCGGTGACATTTGGGACATGGTTTGACCCCCTATAGGAATGTGTGATCATCATGAAACGTTCAGATCACTTACAACTCAATAGATTCTACCTTCTTGTAACATTTCAGCCTGATTGGACCTTGTTTTCACACAAATGGACCCAGAATGATGTGAAATTGTGCTTTGTGCAACATAATTCTGGGTGCCATTTACAAACCATAAGTGCTAATGACTCCATTCCTTTTTGTGGTTGTAAGGGCTGTTGTTTGGAGTACACTAAAACAAACCTGACCTCTCTAGGACATTCAGAAGCCAAGTTATAAGCCCACAAAGGTGTAACTGGACTACTTCTTTAAAGTGACACCAGGCCCGGTGACCTTTGGGACATGGTTTTACCACCTATAGGAATGTGCGATCATCTTGAAACGTTCAGATCACTTACAACTCAATAGATTCTACCTGCTTGTAACGTTTCAGCCTGATTGGACCTTGTTTTCACACAAATGGACCCAGAATGATGTGAAATTGTGCTTCGTGCAACATAATTCTGGGTGCCATTTAGAAACCATAAGTGCTAATGACTCCAGCCCTTTTTTGGGTAATGGGGGCTGTTAATTGGAGTACTCTAAAACAAACCTGACCTCTCTAGGACATTCAGAAGCCAAGTTATAAGCCCACAAAGGTGTAACTGGACTACTTCTTTAAGGTGACACCAGGCCCGGTGACCTTTGGGACATGGTTTGACCACCTATAGGAATGTGCGATCATCATGAAACGTTCAGATCACTTACAACTCAATAGATTCTACCTTCTTGTAACGTTTCAGCCTGATTGGACCTTGTTTTCACACTAATGGACCCAGAATGATGTGAAATTGTGCTTCGTGCAACATAATTCTGGGTGCCATTTACAAACCATAAGTGCTAATGACTCGATTCCTTTTTGTGGTTGTAGGGGCTGTTGATTGGAGTACACTAAAACAAACCTGATCTCTCTAGGAAATTCAGAAGCGAAGTTATAAGCCCACAAATGTGTAACTGGACTACTTCTTAAAATTGACACCAGATCCGATGACCTTTGGGACATGGTTTGAACCCCTTAGGAAAGTGCTATCATCATGAAACGTTCAGATCACTTACAACGCAATAGATTCTACCTTCCTGTAACGTTTCAGCCTGATTGGACCTTGTTTTCACACAAATGAACCCAGAATGATGTGAAATTGTGCGTCGCGCAACATAATTCTGGGTGCCATTTAAAAACCATAAGTGCTAATGACTCCATTCCTTTTAGTGGTAATGGGGGCTGTTAATTGGAGTACTCTAAAACAAACCTGACCTCTCTAGGATATTCAGAAGCCAAGTTATAAGCCCACAAAGGTGTAACTGGACTACTTCTTTAAAGTGACACGAGGCCCGGTGACATTTGGGACATGGTTTGACCCCCTATAGGAATGTGTGATCATCATGAAACGTTCAGATAACTTACAACTCAATAGATTCTACCTTCCTGTAACGTTTCAGCCTGATTGGACCTTGTTTTCACACAAATGAACCCAGAATGATGTGAAATTGTGCTTAGTGCAGCATAATTCTTGGTGCCATTTACAAACCTTAAGTGCTAATGACTCCGTTCCTTTTTGTGGTTGTAGGGGCTGTTGATTTTAGTACACTAAATCAAACCTGATCTCTCTAGGACATTCAGAAGCCAAGTTATAAGCCATCAAATGTGTAACTGGACTACTTTAAATTGACACCAGATCCGGTGACCTTTGGGACATGGTTTGACCCCCTTAGGAAAGTGCTATCATCATGAAACGTTCAGATCACTTACAACTCTATAGATTCTACCTTCCTGTAACGTTTCAGCCTGATTGTACCTTGTTTTCACACAAATGAACCCAGAATGATGTGAAATTGTGCTTCGTGCAACATAATTCTGGGTGCCATTAAAAAACCATAAGTGCTAATGACTCCATTCCTTTTTGGGGTAATGGGGGCTGTTAATTGGAGTACTCTAAAACAAACCTGACCTCTCTAGGATATTCAGAAGCCAAGTTATAAGCCCACAAAGGTGTAACTGGACTACTTCTTTAAAGTGACACCAGGCCCGGTGACCTTTGGGACATGGTTTGACCCCCTATAGGAATGTGCGATCATCATGAAACGTTCAGATCACTTACAACTCAATAGATTCTACCTTCTTGTAACGTTTTAGCCTGATTGGACCTTGTTTTCACACAAATGGACCCAGAATGATGTGAAATTGTGCTTCGTGCAACATAATTCTGGGTGCCATTTACAAACCATAAGTGCTAATGACTCCATTCCTTTTTGTGGTTGTAGGGGCTGTTAATTGGAGTACACTAAAACAAACCTGATCTCTCTAGGAAATTCAGAAGCCAAGTTATAAGCCCACAAATGTGTAACAGGACTACTTCTTTAAATTGACACCAGATCCGGTGACCTTTGGGACATGGTTTGACCCCCTTAGGAAAGTGCTATCATCATGAAACGTTCAGATCACTTACAACTCAATAGATTCTACCTTCTTGTAACGTTTCAGCCTGATTGGACCTTGTTTTCACACAAATGGACCCTGAATGATGTGAAATTGTGCTTCGTGCAACATAATTCTGGGTGCCATTTAAAAACCATAAGTGCTAATGACTCCAATCCTTTTAGTGGTAATGGGGGCTGTTAATTGGAGTACTCTAAAACAAACCTGACCTCTCTAGGATATTCAGAAGCCAAGTTATAAGCCGACAAAGGTGTAACTGGACTACTTCTTTAAATTGACACCAGATCCGGTGACCTTTGGGACATGGTTTGACCCCCTTAGGAAAGTGCTATCATCATGAAACGTTCAGATCACTTACAACTCAATAGATTCTACCTTCCTGTAACGTTTCAGCCTGATTGGACCTTGTTTTCACACGAACCCAGAATGATGTGAAATTGTGCTTCGTGCAACATAATTCTGGGTGCCATTTACAAACTATGAGTGCTAATGACTCCATTCCTTTTTGTGGTTGTAGGGGCTGTTGATTGGAGAACACTAAAACAAACCTAACCTCTCTAGGACATTCAGAAGCCAAGTTATAAGCCCACAAAGGTGTAACTGGACTACTTCTTTAAAGTGACACCAGGCCCGGTGACCTTTGGGACATGGTTTGACCCCCTATAGGAATGTGCGATCATCATGAAATGTTCAGATCACTTACAACTCAATAGATTCTACCTTCTTGTAATGTTTCATTCTGATTGGACCTTGTTTTCACACAAATGGACCCAGAATGATGTGAAATTGTGCTTCGTGCAACATAATTCTGGGTGCCATTTACAAACCATAAGTGCTAATGACTCCATTCCTTTTTGTGGTTGTAGGGGCTGGTGATTGGAGTACTCTGAAATAATTCTGATCTCTCTAGGATATTCAGAAGCCAAGTTATAAGCCCACAAATGTGTAACTGGACTACTTCTTTAAATTGACACCAGATCCGGTGACCTTTCGGACATGGTTTGACTCCCTTAGGAAAGTGCTATCATCATGAAACGTTCAGATCACTTACAACTCAATAGATTCTACCTTCCTGTAACGTTTCAGCCTGATTAGACCTTGTTTTCACACAAATGAACCCAGAATGATTTGAAATTGTGCTTTGTGCAACATAATTCTGGGTGCCATTTAAAAACCATAAGTGCTAAAAACTCCAGTCCTTTTTGGGGTAATGGGGGCTGTTAATTGGAGTACTCTAAAACAAACCTGACCTCTCTAGGACATTCAGAAGCCAAGTTATGAGCCCACAAAGGTGTAACTGGACTACTTCTTTAAAGTGACACCAGGCCCGGTGACCTTTGGGACATGGTTTGACCCCCTATAGGAATGTGCGATCATCATGAAACGTTCAGATCACTTACAACTCAATAGATTCTACCTTCTTGTAACGTTTTAGCCTGATTGGACCTTGTTTTCACACAAATTGACCCAGAATGATGTGAAATTGTGCTTCGTGCAACATAATTCTGGGTGCCATTTACAAACCATAAGTGCTAATGACTCCATTCCTTTTTGTGGTTGTAGGGGCTGTTGATTGGAGTACCCTAAAACAAACCTGATCTCTCTAGGAAATTCAGAAGCCAAGTTATAAGCCCACAAATGTGTAACTGGACTACTTCTTTAAATTGACACCAGATCCGGTGACCTTTGGGACATGGTTTGACCCCCTTAGGAAAGTGCTATCATCATGAAACGTTCAGATCACTTACAACTCAATAGATTCTACCGTCTTGTAACGTTTCAGCCTGATTGGACCTTGTTTTCACACAAATGGACCCAGAATGATGTGAAATTGTGCTTCGTGCAACATAATTCTGGGTGCCATTTAAAAACCATAAGTGCTAATGACTCCATTCCTTTTAGTGGTAATGGGGGCTGTTAATTGGAGTACTCTAAAACAAACCTGACCTCTCTAGGATATTCAGAAGCCAAGTTATAAGCCCACAAAGGTGTAACTGGACTACTTCTTTAAATTGACACCAGATCCGGTGACCTTTGGGACATGGTTTGACCCCCTTAGGAAAGTGCTATCATCATGAAACGATCAGATCACTTACAACTCAATAGATTCTACCTTCCTGTAACGTTTCAGCCTGATTGGACCTTGTTTTCACACGAACCCAGAATGATGTGAAATTGTGCTTCGTGCAACATAATTCTGGGTGCCATTTACAAACTATGAGTGCTAATGACTCCATTCCTTTTTGTGGTTGTAGGGGCTGTTGATTGGAGAACACTAAAACAAACCTAACCTCTCTAGGACATTCAGAAGCCAAGTTATAAGCCCACAAAGGTGTAACTGGACTACTTCTTTAAAGTGACACCAGGCCCGGTGACCTTTGGGACATGGTTTGACCCCCTATAGGAATGTGCGATCATCATGAAATGTTCAGATCACTTACAACTCAATAGATTCTACCTTCTTGTAAGGTTTCATTCTGATTGGACCTTGTTTTCACACAAATGAACCCAGAATGATTTGAAATTGTGCTTCGTGCAACATAATTCTGGGTGCCATTTACAAACCATAAGTGCTAATGACTCCATTCCTTTTTGTGGTTGTAGGGGCTGTGGATTGGAGTACTCTGAAATAATTCTGACCTCTCTAGGATATTCAGAAGCCAAGTTATAAGCCCACAAATGTGTAACTGGACTACTTCTTTAAATTGACACCAGATCCGGTGACCTTTCGGACATGGTTTGACTCCCTTAGGAAAGTGCTATCATCATGAAACGTTCAGATCACTTACAACTCAATAGATTCTACCTTCCTGTAACGTTTCAGCCTGATTAGACCTTGTTTTCACACAAATGAACCCAGAATGATTTGAAATTGTGCTTCGTGCAACATAATTCTGGGTGCCATTTAAAAACCATAAGTGCTAAAAACTCCAGTCCTTTTTGGGGTAATGGGGGCTGTTAATTGGAGTACTCTAAAACAAACCTGACCTCTCTAGGACATTCAGAAGCCAAGTTATAAGCCCACAAAGGTGTAACTGGACTACTTCTTTAAAGTGACACCAGGCCCGGTGACCTTTGGGACATGGTTTGACCCCCTATAGGAATGTGCGATCATCATGAAACGTTCAGATCACTTACAACTCAATAGATTCTACCTTCTTGTAACGTTTTAGCCTGATTGGACCTTGTTTTCACACAAATGGACCCAGAATGATGTGAAATTGTGCTTCGTGCAACATAATTCTGGGTGCCATTTACAAACCATAAGTGCTAATGACTCCATTCCTTTTTGTGGTTGTAGGGGCTGTTGATTGGAGTACACTAAAACAAACCTGATCTCTCTAGGAAATTCAGAAGCCAAGTTTTAAGCCCACAAATGTGTAACTGGACTACTTCTTTAAATTGACACCAGATCCGGTGACCTTTGGGACATGGTTTGACCCCTTTAGGAAAGTGCTATCATCATGAAACGTTCAGATCACTTACAACTCAATAGATTCTACCGTCTTGTAACGTTTCAGCCTGATTGGACCTTGTTTTCACACAAATGGACCCAGAATGATGTGAAATTGTGCTTCGTGCAACATAATTCTGGGTGCCATTTAAAAACCATAAGTGCTAATGACTCCATTCCTTTTAGTGGTAATGGGGGCTGTTAATTGGAGTACTCTAAAACAAACCTGACCTCTCTAGGATATTCAGAAGCCAAGTTATAAGCCCACAAAGGTGTAACTGGACTACTTCTTTAAATTGACACCAGATCCGGTGACCTTTGGGACATGGTTTGACCCCCTTAGGAAAGTGCTATCATCATGAAACGATCAGATCACTTACAACTCAATAGATTCTACCTTCCTGTAACGTTTCAGCCTGATTGGACCTTGTTTTCACACAAACCCAGAATGATGTGAAATTGTGCTTCGTGCAACATAATTCTGGGTGCCATTTACAAACTATGAGTGCTAATGACTCCATTCCTTTTTGTGGTTGTAGGGGCTGTTGATTGGAGAACACTAAAACAAACCTAACCTCTCTAGGACATTCAGAATCCAAGTTATAAGCCCACAAAAGTGTAACTGGACTACTTCTTTAAAGTGACACCAGGCCCGGTGACCTTTGGGACATGGTTTGACCCCCTATAGGAATGTGCGATCATCATGAAATGTTCAGATCACTTACAACTCAATAGATTCTACCTTCTTGTAAGGTTTCATTCTGATTGGACCTTGTTTTCACACAAATGAACCCAGAATGATTTGAAATTGTGCTTCGTGCAACATAATTCTGGGTGCCATTTACAAACCATAAGTGCTAATGACTCCATTCCTTTTTGTGGTTGTAGGGGCTGTGGATTGGAGTACTCTGAAATAATTCTGATCTCTCTAGGATATTCAGAAGCCAAGTTATAAGCCCACAAATGTGTAACTGGACTACTTCTTTAAATTGACACCAGATCCGGTGACCTTTGGGACATGGTTTGACCCCTTTAGGAAAGTGCTATCATCATGAAACGTTCAGATCACTTACAACTCAATAGATTCTACCGTCTTGTAACGTTTCAGCCTGATTGGACCTTGTTTTCACACAAATGGACCCAGAATGATGTGAAATTGTGCTTCGTGCAACATAATTCTGGGTGCCATTTAAAAACCATAAGTGCTAATGACTCCATTCCTTTTAGTGGTAATGGGGGCTGTTAATTGGAGTACTCTAAAACAAACCTGACCTCTCTAGGATATTCAGAAGCCAAGTTATAAGCCCACAAAGGTGTAACTGGACTACTTCTTTAAATTGACACCAGATCCGGTGACCTTTGGGACATGGTTTGACCCCCTTAGGAAAGTGCTATCATCATGAAACGATCAGATCACTTACAACTCAATAGATTCTACCTTCCTGTAACGTTTCAGCCTGATTGGACCTTGTTTTCACACGAACCCAGAATGATGTGAAATTGTGCTTCGTGCAACATAATTCTGGGTGCCATTTACAAACTATGAGTGCTAATGACTCCATTCCTTTTTGTGGTTGTAGGGGCTGTTGATTGGAGAACACTAAAACAAACCTAACCTCTCTAGGACATTCAGAAGCCAAGTTATAAGCCCACAAAAGTGTAACTGGACTACTTCTTTAAAGTGACACCAGGCCCGGTGACCTTTGGGACATGGTTTGACCCCCTATAGGAATGTGCGATCATCATGAAATGTTCATATCACTTACAACTCAATAGATTCTACCTTCTTGTAAGGTTTCATTCTGATTGGACCTTGTTTTCACACAAATGAACCCAGAATGATTTGAAATTGTGCTTCGTGCAACATAATTCTGGGTGCCATTTAAAAACCATAAGTGCTAAAAACTCCAGTCCTTTTTGGGGTAATGGGGGCTGTTAATTGGAGTACTCTAAAACAAACCTGACCTCTCTAGGACATTCAGAAGCCAAGTTATAAGCCCACAAATGTGTAACTGGACTACTTCTTTCAATTGACACCAGATCCGGTGACCTTTGGGACATGGTTTGACCCCCTTAGGAAAGTGCTATCATGATGAAAAGTTCAGATCACTTACAACTCAATAGATTCTACCTTCCTGTAACGTTTCAGCCTGATTGGACCTTGTTTTCACACAAATGAACCCAGAATGATGTGAAATTGTGCTTAGTGCAGCATAATTCTGGGTGCCATTTACAAACCTTAAGTGCTAATGACTCCGTTCCTTTTTGTGGTTGTAGGGGCTGTTGATTGGAGTACACTAAAACAAACCTGATCTCTCTAGGACATTCAGAAGCCAAGTTATAAGCCCACAAATGTGTAACTGGACTACTTTAAATTGACACCAGATCCGGTGACCTTTGGGACATGGTTTGACCCCCTTAGGAAAGTGCTATCATCATGAAACGTTCAGATCACTTACAACTCAATAGATTCTACCTTCCTGTAAAGTTTCAGCCTGATTGTACCTTGTTTTCACACAAATGAACCCAGAATGATGTGAAATTGTGCTTCGTGCAACATAATTCTGGGTGCCATTTAAAAACCATATGTGCTAATGACTCCATTCCTTTTTGGGTTGTAGGGGCTGTTGATTGGAGTATACTAAAACAAACCTGATCTCTCTAGGACATTCAGAAGCCAAGTTATAAGCCCACAAAGGTGTAACTGGACTACTTCTTTAAATTGACACCAGATCCGGTGACCTTTGGGACATGGTTTGACCCCCTATAGGAAAGTGCTATCATCATGAAACGTTCAGATCACTTACAACTCAATAGATTCTACCTTCCTGTAACGTTTCAGCCTGATTGGACCTTGTTTTCACACGAACCCAGAATGATGTGAAATTGTGCTTCGTGCAACATAATTCTGGGTGCCATTTACAAACCATAAGTGCTAATGACTCGATTCCTTTTTGTGGTTGTAGGGGCTGTTGATTGGAGAACACTAAAACAAACCTAACCTCTCTAGGACATTCAGAAGCCAAGTTATAAGCCCACAAAGGTGTAACTGGACTACTTCTTTAAAGTGACACCAGGCCCGGTGACCTTTGGGACATGGTTTTGACCCCCTATAGGAATGTGCGATCATCATGAAACGTTCAGATCACTTACAACTCAATAGATTCTACCTTCTTGTAACGTTTCATTCTGATTGGACCTTGTTTTCACACAAATGGACCCAGAATGATGTGAAATTGTGCTTTGTGCAACATAATTCTGGGTGCCATTTACAAACCATAAGTGCTAATGACTCCATTCCTTTTTGTGGTTGTAGGGGCTGTTGATTGGAGTACTCTGAAAAAATTCTGATCTCTCTAGGACATTCAGAAGCCAAGTTATAAGCCCACAAATGTGTAACTGGACTACTTCTTTAAATTGACACCAGATCCGGTGACCTTTGGGACATGGTTTGACTCCCTTAGGAAAGTGCTATCGTCATGAAACGTTCAGATCACTTACAACTCAATAGATTATACCTTCCTGTAACGTTTCAGCCTGATTAGACCTTGTTTTCACACAAATGAACCCAGAATGATGTGAAATTGTGCTTCGTGCAACATAATTCTGGGTGCCATTTAAAAACCATAAGTGCTAATGACTCCAGTCCTTTTTGGGGTAATGGGGGCTGTTAATTGGAGTACTCTAAAACAAACCTGACCTCTCTAGGATATTCAGAAGAAAAGTTATAAACCCACAAAGGTGTAACTGGACTACTTCTTTAAAGTGACACGAGGCCCGGTGACCTTTGGGACATGGTTTGACCCCCTATAGGAATGTGCGATCATCATGAAACGTTCAGATCACTTACAACTCAATAGATTCTACCTTCTTGTAACGTTTCAGCCTGATTGGACCTTGTTTTCACACAAATGGACCCAGAATGATGTGAAATTGTGCTTTGTGCAACATAATTCTGGGTGCCATTTACAAACCATAAGTGCTAATGACTCCATTCCTTTTTGTGGTTGTAAGGGCTGTTGTTTGGAGTACACTAGATCAAACCTGACCTCTCTAGGACATTCAGAAGCCAAGTTATAAGCCCACAAAGGTGTAACTGGACTACTTCTTTAAAGTGACACCAGGCCCGGTGACCTTTGGGACATGGTTTTACCACCTATAGGAATGTGCGATCATCTTGAAACGTTCAGATCACTTACAACTCAATAGATTCTACCTTCTTGTAACGTTTCAGCCTGATTGGACCTTGTTTTCACACAAATGGACCCAGAATGATGTGAAATTGTGCTTCGTGCAACATAATTCTGGGTGCCATTAAAAAACCATAAGTGCTAATGACTCCAGTCCTTTTTGGGGTAATGGGGGCTGTTAATTGGAGTACTCTAAAACAAACCTGACCTCTCTAGGATATTCAGAAGCCAAGTTATAAGCCCACAAAGGTGTAACTGGACTACTTCTTTAAAGTGACACCAGGCCCGGTGACCTTTGGGACATGGTTTGACCCCCTATAGGAATGTGCGATCATCATGAAACGTTCAGATCACTTACAACTCAATAGATTCTACCTTCTTGTAACGTTTTAGCCTGATTGGACCTTGTTTTCACACGAACCCAGAATGATGTGAAATTGTGCTTCGTGCAACATAATTCAGGGTGCCATTTACAAACCATAAGTGCTAATGACTCCATTCCTTTTTGTGGTTGTAGGGGCTGTTGATTGGAGTACACTAAAACAAACCTGACCTCTCTAGGACATTCAGAAGCCAAGTTATAAGCCCACAAATGTGTAACTGGACTACTTCTTTAAAGTGACACCAGGCCCGGTGACCTTTGGGACATGGTTTGACCCCCTATAGGAATGTGCGATCATCATGAAATGTTCAGATCACTTACAACTCAATAGATTCTACCTTCTTGTAACGTTTCATTCTGATTGGACCTTGTTTTCACACAAATGGACCCAGAATGATGTGAAATTGTGCTTCGTGCAACATAATTCTGGGTGCCATTTACAAACCATAAGTGCTAATGACTCCATTCCTTTTTGTGGTTGTAGGGGCTGTTGATTGGAGTACTCTGAAATAATTCTGATCTCTCTAGGATATTCAGAAGCCAAGTAATAAGCCCACAAATGTGTAACTGGACAACTTCTTTAAATTGACACCAGATCCGGTGACCTTTCGGACATGGTTTGACTCCCTTAGGAAAGTGCTATCATCATGAAACTTTCAGATCACTTACAACTCAATAGATTCTGCCTTCCTGTAACGTTTCAGCCTTATTAGACATTGTTTTCACACAAATGAACCCAGAATGATGTGAAATTGTGCTTCGTGCAACATAATTCTGGGTGCCATTTAAAAACCATAAGTGCTAAAAACTCCAGTCCTTTTTGGGGTAATGGGGGCTGTTAATTGGAGTACTCTAAAACAAACCTGACCTCTCTAGGATATTCAGAAGCCAAGTTATAAGCCCACAAAGGTGTAACTGGACTACTTCTTTAAAGTGACACGAGGCCCGGTGACATTTGGGACATGGTTTGACCCCCTATAGGAATGTGTGATCATCATGAAACGTTCAGATCACTTACAACTCAATAGATTCTACCTTCTTGTAACATTTCAGCCTGATTGGACCTTGTTTTCACACAAATGGACCCAGAATGATGTGAAATTGTGCTTTGTGCAACATAATTCTGGGTGCCATTTACAAACCATAAGTGCTAATGACTCCATTCCTTTTTGTGGTTGTAAGGGCTGTTGTTTGGAGTACACTAAAACAAACCTGACCTCTCTAGGACATTCAGAAGCCAAGTTATAAGCCCACAAAGGTGTAACTGGACTACTTCTTTAAAGTGACACCAGGCCCGGTGACCTTTGGGACATGGTTTTACCACCTATAGGAATGTGCGATCATCTTGAAACGTTCAGATCACTTACAACTCAATAGATTCTACCTGCTTGTAACGTTTCAGCCTGATTGGACCTTGTTTTCACACAAATGGACCCAGAATGATGTGAAATTGTGCTTCGTGCAACATAATTCTGGGTGCCATTTAAAAACCATAAGTGCTAATGACTCCAGCCCTTTTTTTGGTAATGGGGGCTGTTAATTGGAGTACTCTAAAACAAACCTGACCTCTCTAGGACATTCAGAAGCCAAGTTATAAGCCCACAAAGGTGTAACTGGACTACTTCTTTAAGGTGACACCAGGCCCGGTGACCTTTGGGACATGGTTTGACCCCCTATAGGAATGTGCGATCATCATGAAACGTTCAGATCACTTACAACTCAATAGATTCTACCTTCTTGTAACGCTTCAGCCTGATTGGACCTTGTTTTCACACAAATGGACCCAGAATGATGTGAAATTGTGCTTCGTGCAACATAATTCTGGGTGCCATTTACAAATCATAAGTGCTAATGACTCGATTCCTTTTTGTGGTTGTAGGGGCTGTTGATTGGAGTACACTAAAACAAACCTGATCTCTCTAGGAAATTCAGAAGCGAAGTTATAAGCCCACAAATGTGTAACTGGACTACTTCTTAAAATTGACACCAGATCCGATGACCTTTGGGACATGGTTTGAACCCCTTAGGAAAGTGCTATCATCATGAAACGTTCAGATCACTTACAACGCAATAGATTCTACCTTCCTGTAACGTTTCAGCCTGATTGGACCTTGTTTTCACACAAATGAACCCAGAATGAAGTGAAATTGTGCGTCGCGCAACATAATTCTGGGTGCCATTTAAAAACCATAAGTGCTAATGACTCCATTCCTTTTAGTGGTAATGGGGGCTGTTAATTGGAGTACTCTAAAACAAACCTGACCTCTCTAGGATATTCAGAAGCCAAGTTATAAGCCCACAAAGGTGTAACTGGACTACTTCTTTAAAGTGACACCAGGCCCGGTGACTTTTGGGACATGGTTTGACCCTCTATAGGAATGTGCGATCATCATGAAACGTTCAGATCACTTACAACTCAATAGATTCTACCTTCTTGTAACGTGTCAGCCTGATTGGACCTTGTTTTCACACAAATGGACCCAGAATGATGTGAAATTGTGCTTTGTGCAACATAATTCTGGGTGCCATTTACAAACCATAAGTGCTAATGACTCCATTCTTTTTTGTGGTTGTAAGGGCTGTTGATTGGAGTACACTAAAACAAACCTGATCTCTCTAGGACATTCAGAAGCCAAGTTATAAGCCCACAAATGTGTAACTGTACTACTTCTTTAAATTGACACCAGATCCGGTGACCTTTGGGACATGGTTTGACCCCCTTAGGAAAGTGCTATCATCATGAAACGTTCAGATAACTTACAACTCAATAGATTCTACCTTCCTGTAACGTTTCAGCCTGATTGGACCTTGTTTTCACACAAATGAACCCAGAATGATGTGAAATTGTGCTTAGTGCAGCATAATTCTTGGTGCCATTTACAAACCTCAAGTGCTAATGACTCCGTTCCTTTTTGTGGTTGTAGGGGCTGTTGATTGGAGTACACTAAATCAAACCTGATCTCTCTAGGACATTCAGAAGCCAAGTTATAAGCCCACAAATGTGTAACTGGACTACTTTGAATTGACACCAGATCCGGTGACCTTTGGGACATGGTTTGACCCCCTTAGGAAAGAGCTATCATCATGAAACGTTCAGATCACTTACAACTCAATAGATTCTACCTTCCTGTAACGTTTCAGCCTGATTGTACCTTGTTTTCACACAAATGAACCCAGAATGATGTGAAATTGTGCTTCGTGCAACATAATTCTGGGTGCCATTTAAAAACCATATGTGCTAATGACTCCATTCCTTTTTGGGTTGTAGGGGCTGTTGATTGGAGTATACTAAAACAAACCTGATCTCTCTAGGACATTCAGAAGCCAAGTTATAAGCCCACAAATGTGTAACTGGACTACTTCTTTAAAGTGACACCAGGCCCGGTGACCTTTGGGACATGGTTTGACCCCCTATAGGAATGTGCGATCATCATGAAATGTTCAGATCACTTACAACTCAATAGATTCTACCTTCTTGTAACGTTTCATTCTGATTGGACCTTGTTTTCACACAAATGGACCCAGAATGATGTGAAATTGTGCTTCGTGCAACATAATTCTGGGTGCCATTTACAAACCATAAGTGCTAATGACTCCATTCCTTTTTGTGGTTGTAGGGGCTGTTGATTGGAGTACTCTGAAATAATTCTGATCTCTCTAGGATATTCAGAAGCCAAGTAATAAGCCCACAAATGTGTAACTGGAAAACTTCTTTAAATTGACACCAGATCCGGTGACCTTTCGGACATGGTTTGACTCCCTTAGGAAAGTGCTATCATCATGAAACTTTCAGATCACTTACAACTCAATAGATTCTACCTTCCTGTAACGTTTCAGCCTGATTAGACATTGTTTTCAAACAAATGAACCCAGAATGATGTGAAATTGTGCTTCGTGCAACATAATTCTGGGTGCCATTTAAAAACCATAAGTGCTAAAAACTCCAGTCCTTTTTGGGGTAATGGGGGCTGTTAATTGGAGTACTCTAAAACAAACCTGACCTCTCTAGGATATTCAGAAGCCAAGTTATAAGCCCACAAAGGTGTAACTGGACTACTTCTTTAAAGTGACACGAGGCCCGGTGACATTTGGGACATGGTTTGACCCCCTATAGGAAAGTGCGATCATCATGAAACGTTCAGATCACTTACAACTCAATAGATTCTACCTTCCTGTAACGTTTCAGCCTGATTGTACCTTGTTTTCACACAAATGAACCCAGAATGATGTGAAATTGTGCTTCGTGCAACATAATTCTGGGTGCCATTTAAAAACCATATGTGCTAATGACTCCATTCCTTTTTGGGTTGTAGGGGCTGTTGATTGGAGTATACTAAAACAAACCTGATCTCTCTAGGACATTCAGAAGCCAATTTATAAGCCCACAAAGGTGTAACTGGACTACTTCTTTAAATTGACACCAGATCCGGTGACCTTTGGGACATGGTTTGACCCCCTTAGGAAAGTGCTATCATCATGAAACGTTCAGATCACTTACAACTCAATAGATTCTACCTTCCTGTAACGTTTCAGCCTGATTGGACCTTGTTTTCACACAAATGAACCCAGAATGATGTGAAATTGTGCTTAGTGCAGCATAATTCTGGGTGCCATTTAAAAACCATAAGTGCTAATGACTCCATTCCTTTTGAGGTTGTAGGGGATGTTGATTGGAGTACACTAAAACAAACCTAACCTCTCTAGGACATTCAGAAGCCAAGTTATAAGCCCTCAAAGACTGGACTACTTCTTTAAAGTGACACCAGGCCCGGTGACCTTTGGGACATGGTTTGACCCCCTATAGGAATGTGCGATCATCTTGAACCGTTCAGATCACTTACAACTCAATAGATTCTACCTTCGTGTAACGTTTCAGCCTGATTGGACCTTGTTTTCACACAAATGGACCCAGAATGATGTGAAATTGTGCTTCGTGCAACATAATTCTGGGTGCCATTTACAAACCATAAGTGCTAATGACTCCATTCCTTTTTGTGGTTGTAGGGGCTGTTGATTGGAGAACACTAAAACAAACCTAACCTCTCTAGGACATTCAGAAGCCAAGTTATAAGCCCACAAAGGTGTAACTGGACTACTTCTTTAAAGTGACACCAGGCCCGGTGACCTTTGGGACATGGTTTGACCCCCTATAGGAATGTGCGATCATCATGAAATGTTCAGATCACTTACAACTCAATAGATTCTACCTTCTTGTAACGTTTCATTCTGATTGGACCTTGTTTTCACACAAATGGACCCAGAATGATGTGAAATTGTGCTTCGTGCAACATAATTCTGGGTGCCATTTACAAACCATAAGTGCTAATGACTCCATTCCTTTTTGTGGTTGTAGGGGCTGTTGATTGGAGTACTCTGAAATAATTCTGATCTCTCTAGGATATTCAGAAGCCAAGTAATAAGCCCACAAATGTGTAACTGGACAACTTCTTTAAATTGACACCAGATCCGGTGACCTTTCGGACATGGTTTGACTCCCTTAGGAAAGTGCTATCATCATGAAACGTTCAGATCACTTACAGCTCAATAGATTCTACCTTCCTGTAACGTTTCAGCCTGATTAGACCTTGTTTTCACACAAATGAACCCAGAATGATGTGAAATTGTGCTTCGTGCAACATAATTCTGGGTGCCATTTAAAAACCATAAGTGCTAAAAACTCCAGTCCTTTTTGGGGTAATGGGGGCTGTTAATTGGAGTACTCTAAAACAAACCTGACCTCTCTAGGATATTCAGAAGCCAAGTTATAAGCCCACAAAGGTGTAACTGGACTACTTCTTTAAAGTGACACGAGGCCCGGTGACATTTGGGACATGGTTTGACCCCCTATAGGAATGTGTGATCATCATGAAACGTTCAGATCACTTACAACTCAATAGATTCTACCTTCTTGTAACATTTCAGCCTGATTGGACCTTGTTTTCACACAAATGGACCCAGAATGATGTGAAATTGTGCTTTGTGCAACATAATTCTGGGTGCCATTTACAAACCATAAGTGCTAATGACTCCATTCCTTTTTGTGGTTGTAAGGGCTGTTGTTTGGAGTACACTAAAACAAACCTGACCTCTCTAGGACATTCAGAAGCCAAGTTATAAGCCCACAAAGGTGTAACTGGACTACTTCTTTAAAGTGACACCAGGCCCGGTGACCTTTGGGACATGGTTTTACCACCTATAGGAATGTGCGATCATCTTGAAACGTTCAGATCACTTACAACTCAATAGATTCTACCTGCTTGTAACGTTTCAGCCTGATTGGACCTTGTTTTCACACAAATGGACCCAGAATGATGTGAAATTGTGCTTCGTGCAACATAATTCTGGGTGCCATTTAAAAACCATAAGTGCTAATGACTCCAGCCCTTTTTTGGGTAATGGGGGCTGTTAATTGGAGTACTCTAAAACAAACCTGACCTCTCTAGGATATTCAGAAGCCAAGTTATAAGCCCACAAAGGTGTAACTGGACTACTTCTTTAAGGTGACACCAGGCCCGGTGACCTTTGGGACATGGTTTGACCCCCTATAGGAATGTGCGATCATCATGAAACGTTCAGATCACTTACAACTCAATAGATTCTACCTTCTTGTAACGTTTCAGCCTGATTGGACCTTGTTTTCACACAAATGGACCCAGAATGATGTGAAATTGTGCTTCGTGCAACATAATTCTGGGTGCCATTTACAAACCATAAGTGCTAATGACTCGATTCCTTTTTGTGGTTGTAGGGGCTGTTGATTGGAGTACACTAAAACAAACCTGATCTCTCTAGGAAATTCAGAAGCGAAGTTATAAGCCCACAAATGTGTAACTGGACTACTTCTTAAAATTGACACCAGATCCGGTGACCTTTGGGACATGGTTTGAACCCCTTAGGAAAGTGCTATCATCATGAAACGTTCAGATCACTTACAACGCAATAGATTCTACCTTCCTGTAACGTTTCAGCCTGATTGGACCTTGTTTTCACACAAATGAACCCAGAATGATGTGCAATTGTGCGTCGCGCAACATAATTCTGGGTGCCATTTAAAAACCATAAGTGCTAATGACTCCATTCCTTTTAGTGGTAATGGGGGCTGTTAATTGGAGTACTCTAAAACAAACCTGACCTCTCTAGGATATTCAGAAGCCAAGTTATAAGCCCACAAAGGTGTAACTGGACTACTTCTTTAAAGTGACACCAGGCCCGGTGACTTTTGGGACATGGTTTGACCCTCTATAGGAATGTGCGATCATCATGAAACGTTCAGATCACTTACAACTCAATAGATTCTACCTTCTTGTAACGTGTCAGCCTGATTGGACCTTGTTTTCACACAAATGGACCCAGAATGATGTGAAATTGTGCTTTGTGCAACATAATTCTGGGTGCCATTTACAAACCATAAGTGCTAATGACTCCATTCTTTTTTGTGGTTGTAAGGGCTGTTGATTGGAGTACACTAAAACAAACCTGATCTCTCTAGGACATTCAGAAGCCAAGTTATAAGCCCACAAATGTGTAACTGGACTACTTCTTTAAATTGACACCAGATCCGGTGACCTTTGGGACATGGTTTGACCCCCTTAGGAAAGTGCTATCATCATGAAACGTTCAGATAACTTACAACTCAATAGATTCTACCTTCCTGTAACGTTTCAGCCTGATTGGACCTTGTTTTCACACAAATGAACCCAGAATGATGTGAAATTGTGCTTAGTGCAGCATAATTCTTGGTGCCATTTACAAACCTTAAGTGCTAATGACTCCGTTCCTTTTTGTGGTTGTAGGGGCTGTTGATTGGAGTACACTAAAACAAACCTGATCTCTCTAGGACATTCAGAAGCCAAGTTATAAGCCCACAAATGTGTAACTGGACTACTTTAAATTGACACCAGATCCGGTGACCTTTGGGACATGGTTTGACCCCCTTAGGAAAGTGCTATCATCATGAAACGTTCAGATCACTTACAACTCAATAGATTCTACCTTCCTGTAACGTTTCAGCCTGATTGTACCTTGTTTTCACACAAATGAACCCAGAATGATGTGAAATTGTGCTTCGTGCAACATAATTCTGGGTGCCATTTAAAAACCATATGTGCTAATGACTCCATTCCTTTTTGGGTTGTAGGGGCTGTTGATTGGAGTATACTAAAACAAACCTGATCTCTCTAGGACATTCAGAAGCGAAGTTATAAGCCCACAAAGGTGTAACTGGACTACTTCTTTAAATTGACACCAGATCCGGTGACCTTTGGGACATGGTTTGACCCCCTTAGGAAAGTGCTATCATCATGAAACGTTCAGATCACTTACAACTCAATAGATTCTACCTTCCTGTAACGTTTCAGCCTGATTGGACCTTGTTTTCACACAAATGAACCCAGAATGATGTGAAATTGTGCTTAGTGCAGCATAATTCTGGGTGCCATTTAAAAACCATAAGTGCTAATGACTCCATTCCTTTTGAGGTTGTAGGGGATGTTGATTGGAGTACACTAAAACAAACCTAACCTCTCTAGGACATTCAGAAGCCAAGTTATAAGCCCTCAAAGGTGTAACTGGACTACTTATTTAAAGTGACACCAGGCCCGGTGACCTTTGGGACATGGTTTGACCCCCTATAGGAATGTGCGATCATCTTGAAACGTTCAGATCACTTACAACTCAATAGATTCTACCTTCTTGTAACGTTTCAGCCTGATTGGACCTTGTTTTCACACAAATGGACCCAGAATGATGTGAAATTGTGCTTCGTGCAACATAATTCTGGGTGCCATTTACAAACCATAAGTGCTAATGACTCCATTCCTTTTTGTGGTTGTAGGGGCTGTTGATTGGAGAACACTAAAACAAACCTAACCTCTCTAGGACATTCAGAAGCCAAGTTATAAGCCCACAAAGGTGTAACTGGACTACTTCTTTAAAGTGACACCAGGCCCGGTGACCTTTGGGACATGGTTTGACCCCCTATAGGAATGTGCGATCATCATGAAATGTTCAGATCACTTACAACTCAATAGATTCTACCTTCTTGTAACGTTTCATTCTGATTGGACCTTGTTTTCACACAAATGGACCCAGAATGATGTGAAATTGTGCTTCGTGCAACATAATTCTGGGTGCCATTTACAAACCATAAGTGCTAATGACTCCATTCCTTTTTGTGGTTGTAGGGGCTGTTGATTGGAGTACTCTGAAATAATTCTGATCTCTCTAGGATATTCAGAAGCCAAGTAATAAGCCCACAAATGTGTAACTGGACAACTTCTTTAAATTGACACCAGATCCGGTGACCTTTCGGACATGGTTTGACTCCCTTAGGAAAGTGCTATCATCATGAAACGTTCAGATCACTTACAACTCAATAGATTCTACCTTCCTGTAACGTTTCAGCCTGATTAGACCTTGTTTTCACACAAATGAACCCAGAATGATGTGAAATTGTGCTTCGTGCAACATAATTCTGGGTGCCATTTAAAAACCATAAGTGCTAAAAACTCCAGTCCTTTTTGGGGTAATGGGGGCTGTTAATTGGAGTACTCTAAAACAAACCTGACCTCTCTAGGATATTCAGAAGCCAAGTTATAAGCCCACAAATGTGTAACTGGACTACTTCTTTAAAGTGACACGAGGCCCGGTGACATTTGGGACATGGTTTGACCCCCTATAGGAATGTGTGATCATCATGAAGCGTTCAGATCACTTACAACTCAATAGATTCTACATTCTTGTAACATTTCAGCCTGATTGGACCTTGTTTTCACACAAATGGACCCAGAATGATGTGAAATTGTGCTTTGTGCAACATAATTCTGGGTGCCATTTACAAACCATAAGTGCTAATGACTCCATTCCTTTTTGTGGTTGTAAGGGCTGTTGTTTGGAGTACACTAAAACAAACCTGACCTCTCTAGGACATTCAGAAGCCAAGTTATACGCCCACAAAGGTGTAACTGGACTACTTCTTTAAAGTGACACCAGGCCCGGTGACCTTTGGGACATGGTTTTACCACCTATAGGAATGTGCGATCATCTTGAAACGTTCAGATCACTTACAACTCAATAGATTCTACCTGCTTGTAACGTTTCAGCCTGATTGGACCTTGTTTTCACACAAATGGACCCAGAATGATGTGAAATTGTGCTTCGTGCAACATAATTCTGGGTGCCATTTAAAAACCATAAGTGCTAATGACTCCAGCCCTTTTTTGGGTAATGGGGGCTGTTAATTGGAGTACTCTAAAACAAACCTGACCTCTCTAGGACATTCAGAAGCCAAGTTATAAGCCCACAAAGGTGTAACTGGACTACTTCTTTAAGGTGACACCAGGCCCGGTGACCTTTGGGACATGGTTTGACCCCCTATAGGAATGTGCGATCATCATGAAACGTTCAGACACTTACAACTCAATAGATTCTACCTTCTTGTAACGTTTCAGCCTGATTGGACCTTGTTTTCACACAAATGGACCCAGAATGATGTGAAATTGTGCTTCGTGCAACATAATTCTGGGTGCCATTTACAAACCATAAGTGCTAATGACTCGATTCCTTTTTGTGGTTGTAGGGGCTGTTGATTGGAGTACACTAAAACAAACCTGATCTCTCTAGGAAATTCAGAAGCGAAGTTATAAGCCCACAAATGTGTAACTGGACTACTTCTTAAAATTGACACCAGATCCGGTGACCTTTGGGACATGGTTTGAACCCCTTAGGAAAGTGCTATCATCATGAAACGTTCAGATCACTTACAACGCAATAGATTCTACCTTCCTGTAACGTTTCAGCCTGATTGGACCTTGTTTTCACACAAATGAACCCAGAATGATGTGAAATTGTGCGTCGCGCAACATAATTCTGGGTGCCATTTAAAAACCATAAGTGCTAATGACTCCATTCCTTTTAGTGGTAATGGGGGCTGTTAATTGGAGTACTCTAAAACAAACCTGACCTCTCTAGGATATTCAGAAGCCACGTTATAAGCCCACAAAGGTGTAACTGGACTACTTCTTTAAAGTGACACCAGGCCCGGTGACTTTTGGGACATGGTTTGACCCTCTATAGGAATGTGCGATCATCATGAAACGTTCAGATCACTTACAACTCAATAGATTCTACCTTCTTGTAACGTGTCAGCCTGATTGGACCTTGTTTTCACACAAATGGACCCAGAATGATGTGAAATTGTGCTTTGTGCAACATAATTCTGGGTGCCATTTACAAACCATAAGTGCTAATGACTCCATTCTTTTTTGTGGTTGTAAGGGCTGTTGATTGGAGTACACTAAAACAAACCTGATCTCTCTAGGACATTCAGAAGCCAAGTTATAAGCCCACAAATGTGTAACTGGACTACTTCTTTAAATTGACACCAGATCCGGTGACCTTTGGGACATGGTTTGACCCCCTTAGGAAAGTGCTATCATCATGAAACGTTCAGATAACTTACAACTCAATAGATTCTACCTTCCTGTAACGTTTCAGCCTGATTGGACCTTGTTTTCACACAAATGAACCCAGAATGATGTGAAATTGTGCTTAGTGCAGCATAATTCTTGGTGCCATTTACAAACCTTAAGTGCTAATGACTCCGTTCCTTTTTGTGGTTGTAGGGGCTGTTGATTGGAGTACACTAAAACAAACCTGATCTCTCTAGGACATTCAGAAGCCAAGTTATAAGCCCACAAATGTGTAACTGGACTACTTTAAATTGACACCAGATCCGGTGACCTTTGGGACATGGTTTGACCCCCTTAGGAAAGTGCTATCATCATGAAACGTTCAGATCACTTACAACTCAATAGATTCTACCTTCCTGTAACGTTTCAGCCTGATTGTACCTTGTTTTCACACAAATGAACCCAGAATGATGTGAAATTGTGCTTCGTGCAACATAATTCTGGGTGCCATTTAAAAACCATATGTGCTAATGACTCCATTCCTTTTTGGGTTGTAGGGGCTGTTGATTGGAGTATACTAAAACAAACCTGATCTCTCTAGGACATTCAGAAGCCAAGTTATAAGCCCACAAAGGTGTAACTGGACTACTTCTTTAAATTGACACCAGATCCGGTGACCTTTGGGACATGGTTTGACCCCCTTAGGAAAGTGCTATCATCATGAAACGTTCAGATCACTTACAACTCAATAGATTCTACCTTCCTGTAACGTTTCAGCCTGATTGGACCTTGTTTTCACACAAATGAACCCAGAATGATGTGAAATTGTGCTTAGTGCAGCATAATTCTGGGTGCCATTTAAAAACCATAAGTGCTAATGACTCCATTCCTTTTGATGTTGTAGGGGATGTTGATTGGAGTACACTAAAACAAACCTAACCTCTCTAGGACATTCAGAAGCCAAGTTATAAGCCCTCAAAGGTGTAACTGGACTACTTATTTAAAGTGACACCAGGCCCGGTGACCTTTGGGACATGGTTTGACCCCCTATAGGAATGTGCGATCATCTTGATACATTCAGATCACTTACAACTCAATAGATTCTACCTTCTTGTAACGTTTCAGCCTGATTGGACCTTGTTTTCACACAAATGGACCCAGAATGATGTGAAATTGTGCTTCGTGCAACATAATTCTGGGTGCCATTTACAAACCATAAGTGCTAATGACTCCATTCCTTTTTGTGGTTGTAGGGGCTGTTGATTGGAGAACACTAAAACAAACCTAACCTCTCTAGGACATTCAGAAGCCAAGTTATAAGCCCACAAAGGTGTAACTGGACTACTTCTTTAAAGTGACACCAGGCCCGGTGACCTTTGGGACATGGTTTGACCCCCTATAGGAATGTGCGATCATCATGAAATGTTCAGATCACTTACAACTCAATAGATTCTACCTTCTTGTAACGTTTCATTCTGATTGGACCTTGTTTTCACACAAATGGACCCAGAATGATGTGAAATTGTGCTTCGTGCAACATAATTCTGGGTGCCATTTACAAACCATAAGTGCTAATGACTCCATTCCTTTTTGTGGTTGTAGGGGCTGTTGATTGGAGTACTCTGAAATAATTCTGATCTCTCTAGGATATTCAGAAGCCAAGTAATAAGCCCACAAATGTGTAACTGGACAACTTCTTTAAATTGACACCAGATCCGGTGACCTTTCGGACATGGTTTGACTCCCTTAGGAAAGTGCTATCATCAT
Source organism: Nothobranchius furzeri (assembly GCF_043380555.1). NCBI lineage: Eukaryota > Metazoa > Chordata > Actinopteri > Cyprinodontiformes > Nothobranchiidae > Nothobranchius > Nothobranchius furzeri. Next base: position 10,806,400 of record NC_091743.1, read on the forward strand.
GAAACGTTCAGATCACTTACAACTCAATAGATTCTACCTTCCTGTAACGTTTCAGCCTGATTAGACCTTGTTTTCACACAAATGAACCCAGAATGATGTGAAATTGTGCTTCGTGCAACATAATTCTGGGTGCCATTTAAAAACCATAAGTGCTAAAAACTCCAGTCCTTTTTGGGGTAATGGGGGCTGTTAATTGGAGTACTCTAAAACAAACCTGACCTCTCTAGGATATTCAGAAGCCAAGTTATAAGCCCACAAATGTGTAACTGGACTACTTCTTTAAAGTGACACGAGGCCCGGTGACATTTGGGACATGGTTTGACCCCCTATAGGAATGTGTGATCATCATGAAGCGTTCAGATCACTTACAACTCAATAGATTCTACCTTCTTGTAACATTTCAGCCTGATTGGACCTTGTTTTCACACAAATGGACCCAGAATGATGTGAAATTGTGCTTTATGCAACATAATTCTGGGTGCCATTTACAAACCATAAGTGCTAATGACTCCATTCCTTTTTGTGGTTGTAAGGGCTGTTGTTTGGAGTACACTAAAACAAACCTGACCTCTCTAGGGCATTCAGAAGCCAAGTTATAAGCCCACAAAGGTGTAACTGGACTACTTCTTTAAAGTGACACCAGGCCCGGTGACCTTTGGGACATGGTTTTACCACCTATAGGAATGTGCGATCATCTTGAAACGTTCAGATCACTTACAACTCAATAGATTCTACCTGCTTGTAACGTTTCAGCCTGACTGGACCTTGTTTTCACACAAATGGACCCAGAATGATGTGAAATTGTGCTTCGTGCAACATAATTCTGGGTGCCATTTAAAAACCATAAGTGCTAATGACTCCAGCCCTTTTTTGGGTAATGGGGGCTGTTAATTGGAGTACTCTAAAAAAAACCTGACCTCTCTAGGACATTCAGAAGCCAAGTTATAAGCCCACAAAGGTGTAACTGGACTACTTCTTTAAGGTGACACCAGGCCCGGTGACCTTTGGGACATGGTTTGACCCCCTATAGGAATGTGCGATCATCATGAAACGTTCAGATCACTTACAACTCAATAGATTCTACCTTCTTGTAACGTTTCAGCCTGATTGGACCTTGTTTTCACACAAATGGACCCAGAATGATGTGAAATTGTGCTTCGTGCAACATAATTCTGGGTGCCATTTACAAACCATAAGTGCTAATGACTCGATTCCTTTTTGTGGTTGTAGGGGCTGTTGATTGGAGTACACTAAAACAAACCTGATCTCTCTAGGAAATTCAGAAGCGAAGTTATAAGCCCACAAATGTGTAACTGGAATACTTCTTAAAATTGACACCAGATCCGGTGACCTTTGGGACATGGTTTGAACCCCTTAGGAAAGTGCTATCATCATGAAACGTTCAGATCACTTACAACGCAATAGATTCTACCTTCCTGTAACGTTTCAGCCTGATTGGACCTTGTTTTCACACAAATGAACCCAGAATGATGTGAAATTGTGCGTCGCGCAACATAATTCTGGGTGCCATTTAAAAACCATAAGTGCTAATGACTCCATTCCTTTTAGTGGTAATGGGGGCTGTTAATTGGAGTACTCTAAAACAAACCTGACCTCTCTAGGATATTCAGAAGCCAAGTTATAAGCCCACAAAGGTGTAACTGGACTACTTCTTTAAAGTGACACCAGGCCCGGTGACTTTTGGGACATGGTTTGACCCTCTATAGGAATGTGCGATCATCATGAAACGTTCAGATCACTTACAACTCAATAGATTCTACCTTCTTGTAACGTGTCAGCCTGATTGGACCTTGTTTTCACACAAATGGACCCAGAATGATGTGAAATTGTGCTTTGTGCAACATAATTCTGGGTGCCATTTACAAACCATAAGTGCTAATGACTCCATTCTTTTTTGTGGTTGTAAGGGCTGTTGATTGGAGTACACTAAAACAAACCTGATCTCTCTAGGACATTCAGAAGCCAAGTTATAAGCCCACAAATGTGTAACTGGACTACTTCTTTAAATTGACACCAGATCCGGTGACCTTTGGGACATGGTTTGACCCCCTTAGGAAAGTGCTATCATCATGAAACGTTCAGATAACTTACAACTCAATAGATTCTACCTTCCTGTAACGTTTCAGCCTGATTGGACCTTGTTTTCACACAAATGAACCCAGAATGATGTGAAATTGTGCTTAGTGCAGCATAATTCTGGGTGCCATTTACAAACCTTAAGTGCTAATGACTCCGTTCCTTTTTGTGGTTGTAGGGGCTGTTGATTGGAGTACACTAAAACAAACCTGATCTCTCTAGGACATTCAGAAGCCAAGTTATAAGCCCACAAATGTATAACTGGACTACTTTAAATTGACACCAGATCCGGTGACCTTTGGGACATGGTTTGACCCCCTTAGGAAAGTGCTATCATCATGAAACGTTCAGATCACTTACAACTCAATAGATTCTACCTTCCTGTAACGTTTCAGCCTGATTGTACCTTGTTTTCACACAAATGAACCCAGAATGATGTGAAATTGTGCTTCGTGCAACATAATTCTGGGTGCCATTTAAAAACCATATGTGCTAATGACTCCATTCCTTTTTGGGTTGTAGGGGCTGTTGATTGGAGTATACTAAAACAAACCTGATATATGTAGGACATTCAGAAGCCAAGTTATAAGCCCACAAAGGTGTAACTGGACTACTTCTTTAAATTGACACCAGATCCGGTGACCTTTGGGACATGGTTTGACCCCCTTAGGAAAGTGCTATCATCATGAAACGTTCAGATCACTTACAACTCAATAGATTCTACCTTCCTGTAACGTTTCAGCCTGATTGGACCTTGTTTTCACACAAATGAACCCAGAATGATGTGAAATTGTGCTTAGTGCAGCATAATTCTGGGTGCCATTTAAAAACCATAAGTGCTAATGACTCCATTCCTTTTGAGGTTGTAGGGGATGTTGATTGGAGTACACTAAAACAAACCTAACCTCTCTAGGACATTCAGAAGCCAAGTTATAAGCCCTCAAAGGTGTAACTGGACTACTTCTTTAAAGTGACACCAGGCCCGGTGACCTTTGGGACATGGTTTGACCCCCTATAGGAATGTGCGATCATCTTGAAACGTTCAGATCACTTACAACTCAATAGATTCTACCTTCTTGTAACGTTTCAGCCTGATTGGACCTTGTTTTCACACAAATGGACCCAGAATGACGTGAAATTGTGCTTCGTGCAACATAATTCTGGGTGCCATTTACAAACCATAAGTGCTAATGACTCCATTCCTTTTTGTGGTTGTAGGGGCTGTTGATTGGAGTACACTAAAACAAACCTGATCTCTCTAGGACATTCAGAAGCCAAGTTATAAGCCCACAAATGTGTAACTGGACTACTTCTTTAAAGTGACACCAGATCCGGTGACCTTTGGGACATGGTTTGACCCCCTTAGGAAAGTGCTATCATCATGAAACGTTCAGATCACTTACAACTCAATAGATTCTACCTTCCTGTAACGTTTCAGCCTGATTGGACCTTGTTTTCACACAAATGAACCCAGAATGATGTGAAATTGTGCTTCGTGCAACATAATTCTGGGTGCCATTTACAAACCATAAGTGCTAATGACTCCATTCCTTTTTGTGGTTGTAGGGGCTGTTGATTGAGTACATTAAAACAAGCCTAATCTCTCTAGAACATTCAGAAGCAAAGTTATAAGCCCACAAATGTGTAACTGGACTACTTCTTTAAATTGACACCAGATCCGGTGACCTTTGGGACATGGTTTGACCCCCTTAGGAAAGTGCTATCATCATGAAACGTTCAGATCACTTACAACTCAATAGATTCTACCTTCCTGTAACGTTTCAGCTTGATTGGACCTTGTTTTCACACAAACCCAGAATGATGTGAAATTGTGCATCGTGCAACATAATTCTGGGTGCCATTTACAAACCATAAGTGCTAATGACTCCATTCCTTTTTGTGGTTGTAGGGGTTGTTAATTGGAGAACACTAAAACAAACCTAACCTCTCTAGGACATTCAGAAGCCAAGTTATAAGCCCACAAAAGTGTAACTGGACCACTTCTTTAAAGTGACACCAGGCCCGGTGACCTTTGGGACATGGTTTGACCCCCTATAGTAATGTGCGATCATCATGAAACGTTCAGATCACTTACAACTCAATAGATTCTACCTTCTTGTAACGTTTCATTCTGACTGGACCTTGTTTTCACACAAATGGACCCAGAATGATGTGAAATTGTGCTTCGTGCAACATAATTCTGGGTGCCATTTACAAACCATAAGTGCTAATGACTCCATTCCTTGTTGTGGTTGTAGGGGCTGTTGATTGGAGTACTCTGAAATAATTCTGATCTCTCTAGGACATTCAGAAGCCAAGTTTTAAGCCCACAAATGTGTAACTGGACTACTTCTTTAAATTGACACCAGATCCGGTGACCTTTGGGACATGGTTTGACCCCCTTAGGAAAGTGCTATCATCATGAAACGGTCAGATCACTTACAACTCAATAGATTCTACCTTCCTGTAATGTTTCAGCCTGATTGGACCTTGTTTTCACACAAATGAACCCAGAATGATGTGAAATTGTGCTTCGTGCAACATAATTCTGGGTGCCATTTACAAACCATAAGTGCTAATGACTCCATTCCTTTTTGTGGTTGTAGGGGCTGTTGATTGGAGTACTCTGAAATAATTCTGATCTCTCTAGGACATTCAGAAGCCAAGTTATAAGCCCACAAATGTGTAACTGGACTACTTCTTTAAATTGACACCAGATCCGGTGACCTTTGGGACATGGTTTGACTCCCTTAGGAAAGTGCTATCATCATGAAACGTTCAGAGCACTTACAACTCAATAGATTCTACCTTCCTGAAACGTTTCAGCCTGATTGGACCTTGTTTTCACACAAATGGACCCAGAATGATGTGAAATTGTGCTTCGTGCAACATAATTCTGGGTGCCATTTAAAAACCATAAGTGCTAATGACTCCAGTCCTTTTTGGGGTAATGGGGGCTGTTATTTGGAGTACTCTAAAACAAACCTGACCTCTCTAGGATATTCAGAAGCCAAGTTATAAGCCCACAAAGGTGTAACTGGACTACTTCTTTAAAGAGACACCAGGCCCGGTGACCTTTGGGACATGGTTTGACCCCCTATAGGAATGTGCGATCATCATGAAACGTTCAGATCACTTACAAATCAATAGATTCTACCTTCTTGTAACGTTTCAGCCTGATTGGACCTTGTTTTCACACAAATGGACCCAGAATGATGTGAAATTGTGCTTCGTGCAACATAATTCTGGGTGCCATTTAACAACCATAAGTGCTAATGACTCCATTCCTTTTTGTGGTTGTAGGGGCTGTTGATTGGAGTACACTAAAACAAACCTGATCTCTCTAGGACATTCAGAAGCCAAGTTATAAGCCCACAAATGTGTAACTGGACTACTTCTTGAAATTGACACCAGATCCGGTGACCTTTGGGACATGGTTTGACCCCCTTAGGAAAGTGCTCTCATCATGAAACGTTCAGATCACTTACAACTCAATAGATTCTACCTTCTTGTAACGTTTCAGCTTGATTGGACCTTGTTTTCACACAAATGGACACAGAATGATGTGAAATTGTGCTTCGTGCAACATAATTCTTGGTGCCATTTAAAAACCATAAGTGCTAATGACTCCATTCCTTTTAGTGGTAATGGGGGCTGTTAATTGGAGTACTCTAAAACAAACCTGACCTCTCTAGGATATTCAGAAGCCAAGTTATAAGCCCACAAAGGTGTAACTGGACTACTTCTTTAAAGTGACACCAGGCCCGGTGACCTTTGGGACATGGTTTGACCCCCTATAGGAATGTGCAATCATCATGAAACGTTCAGATCACTTACAACTCAATAGATTCTACCTTCTTGTAACATTTCAGCCTGATTGGACCTTGTTTTCACACAAATGGACCCAGAATGATGTGAAATTGTGCTTTGTGCAACATAATTCTGGGTGACATTTACAAACCATAAGTGCTAATGACTCCATTCCTTTTAGTGGTAATGGGGGCTGTTAATTGGAGTACTCTAAAACAAACCTGACCTCTCTAGGATATTCAGAAGCCAAGTTATAAGCCCACAAATGTGTAACTGGACTACTTTAAATTGACACCAGATCCGGTGACCTTTGGGACATGGTTTGACCCCCTTAGGAAAGTGCTATCATCATGAAACGTTCAGATCTCTTACAACTCAATAGATTCTACCTTCCTGTAACGTTTCAGCCTGATTGGACCTTGTTTTCACTCAAATGAACCCAGAATGATGTGAAATTGTGCTTAGTGCAGCATAATTTTGGGTGCCATTTACAAACCTTAAGTGCTAATGACTCCGTTACTTTTTGTGGTTGTAGGGGCTGTTGATTGGAGTACACTAAAACAAACCTGATCTCTCTAGGACATTCAGAAGCCAAGTTATAAGCCCACAAATGTGTAACTGGACTACTTTAAATTGACACCAGATCCGGTGACCTTTGGGACATGGTTTGACCCCCTTAGGAAAGTGCTATCATCATGAAACGTTCAGATCACTTACAACTCAATAGATTCTACCTTCCTGTAACGTTTCAGCCTGATTGGACCTTGTTTTCACTCAAATGAACCCAGAATGATGTGAAATTGTGCTTAGTGCAGCATAATTTTGGGTGCCATTTACAAACCTTAAGTGCTAATGACTCCGTTACTTTTTGTGGTTGTAGGGGCTGTTGATTGGAGTACACTAAAACAAACCTGATCTCTCTAGGACATTCAGAAGCCAAGTTATAAGCCCACAAATGTGTAACTGGACTACTTTAAATTGACACCAGATCCGGTGACCTTTGGAACATGGTTTGACCCCCTTAGGAAAGTGCTATCATCATGAAACTTTCAGATCACTTACAACTCAATAGATTCTACCTTCCTGTAACGTTTCAGCCTGATTGTACCTTGTTTTCACACAAATGAACCCAGAATGATGTGAAATTGTGCTTCGTGCAACATAATTCTGGGTGCCATTTAAAAACCATAAGTGCTAATGACTCCATTCCTTTTTGGGTTGTAGGGGCTGTTGATTGGAGTATACTAAAACAAACCTGATCTCTCTAGGACATTCAGAAGCCAAGTTATAAGCCCACAAAGGTGTAACTGGACTACTTCTTTAAATTGACACCAGATCCGGTGCCCTTTGGGACATGGTTTGACCCCCTTAGGAAAGTGCTATCATCATGAAACGTTCAGATCACTTACAACTCAATAGATTCTACCTTCCTGTAACGTTTCAGCATGATTGGACCTTGTTTTCACACAAATGAACCCAGAATGATGTGAAATTGTGCTTAGTGCAGCATAATTCTGGGTGCCATTTAAAAACCATAAGTGCTAATGACTCCATTCCTTTTGAGGTTGTAGGGGATGTTGATTGGAGTACACTAAAACAAACCTGATCTCTCTAGGACATTCAGAAGCCAAGTTATAAGCCCACAAATGTGTAACTGGACTACTTCTTTAAATTGACACCAGATTCGGTGACCTTTGGGACATGGTTTGACCCCCTTAGAAAAGTGCTATCATCATGAAACGTTCAGATCACTTACAACTCAATAGATTCTACCTTCCTGTAACGTTTCAGCCTGATTGGACCTTGTTTTCACACAAATGAACCCAGAATGATGTGAAATTGTGCTTCGTGCAACATAATTCTGGGTGCCATTTACAAACCATAAGTGCTAATGACTCCATTCCTTCTTGTCGTTGTAGGGGCTGTTGATTGGAGTACATTAAAACAAACCTGATCTCTCTAGGACATTCAGAAGCCAAGTTATAAGCCCACAAATGTGTAACTGGACTACTTCTTTAAATTGACACCAGATCCGGTGACTTTTGGAACATGGTTTGACCCCCTTAGGAAAGTGGTATCATCATGAAACGTTCAGATCACTTACAACTAAATAGATTCTACCTTCCTGTAACGTTTCAGCCTGATTGGACCTTGTTTTCACACAAATGAACCCAGAATGATGTGAAATTGTGCTTCGCGCAACATAATTCTGGGTGCCATTTAAAAACCATAAGTGCTAATGACTCCATTCCTTTTAGTGGTAATGGGGGCTGTTAATTTGAGTACTCTAAAACAAACCTGACCTCTCTAGGATATTCAGAAGCCAAGTTATAAGCCAACAAAGGTGTAACTGGACTACTTCTTTAAAGTGACACCAGGCCCGGTGACCTTTGGGACATGGTTTGACCCTCTATAGGAATGTGCGATCATCATGAAACGTTCAGATCACTTACAACTCAATAGATTCTACCTTCCTGTAACGTTTCAGCCTGATTGGACCTTGTTTTCACACAAATGAACCAAGAATGATGTGAAATTGTGCTTCGTGCAACATAATTCTGGGTGCCATTTACAAACCATAAGTGCTAATGACTCCATTCCTTTTTGTGGTTGTAGGGGCTCTTGATTGGAGTACACTAAAACAAACCTAACCTCTCTAGGACATTCAGAAGCCAAGTTATAAGCCCACAAAGGTGTAACTGGACTACTTCTTTAAAGTGACACCAGGCCCGGTGACCTTTGGGACATGGTTTGACCCCCTATAGGAATCTGCGATCATCATGAAACATTCAGATCACTTACAACTCAATAGATTCTACCTTCTTGTAACATTTCAGCCTGATTGGACCTTGTTTTCACACAAATGGACCCAGAATGATGTGAAATTGTGCTTTGTGCAACATAATTCTGGGTGACATTTACAAACCATAAGTGCTAATGACTCCATTCCTTTTTGTGGTTGTAAGGGCTGTTGTTTGGAGTACACTAAAACAAACCTGACCTCTCTAGGACATTCAGAAGCCAAGTTATAAGCCCACAAAGGTGTAACTGGACTACTTCTTTAAAGTGACACCAGGCCCGGTGACCTTTGGGACATGGTTTTACCACCTATAGGAATGTGCGATCATCTTGAAATGTTCAGGTCACTTACAACTCAATAGATTCTACCTTCTTGTAACGTTTCAGCCTGATTGGACCTTGTTTTCACACAAATGGACCCAGAATGATGTGAAATTGTGCTTCGTGCAACATAATTCTGGGTGCCATTTAAAAACCATTAGTGCTAATGACTCCATTCCTTTTTGTCGTTGTAGGGGCTTTTGATTGGAGTACATTAAAACAAACCTGATCTCTCTAGGACATTCAGAAGCCAAGTTATAAGCCCACAAATGTGTAACTGGACTACTTCTTTAAATTGACACCAGATCCGGTGACTTTTGGAACATGGTTTGACCCCCTTAGGAAAGTGGTATCATCATGAAACGTTCAGATCACTTACAACTAAATAGATTCTACCTTCCTGTAACGTTTCAGCCTGATTGGACCTTGTTTTCACACAAATGAACCCAGAATGATGTGAAATTGTGCTTCGCGCAACATAATTCTGGGTGCCATTTAAAAACCATAAGTGCTAATGACTCCATTCCTTTTAGTGGTAATGGGGGCTGTTAATTTGAGTACTCTAAAACAAACCTGACCTCTCTAGGATATTCAGAAGCCAAGTTATAAGCCAACAAAGGTGTAACTGGACTACTTCTTTAAAGTGACACCAGGCCCGGTGACCTTTGGGACATGGTTTGACCCTCTATAGGAATGTGCGATCATCATGAAACGTTCAGATCACTTACAACTCAATAGATTCTACCTTCCTGTAACGTTTCAGCCTGATTGGACCTTGTTTTCACACAAATGAACCAAGAATGATGTGAAATTGTGCTTCGTGCAACATAATTCTGCGTGCCATTTACAAACCATAAGTGCTAATGACTCCATTCCTTTTTGTGGTTGTAGGGGCTCTTGATTGGAGTACACTAAAACAAACCTAACCTCTCTAGGACATTCAGAAGCCAAGTTATAAGCCCACAAAGGTGTAACTGGACTACTTCTTTAAAGTGACACCAGGCCCGGTGACCTTTGGGACATGGTTTGACCCCCTATAGGAATCTGCGATCATCATGAAACATTCAGATCACTTACAACTCAATAGATTCTACCTTCTTGTAACATTTCAGCCTGATTGGACCTTGTTTTCACACAAATGGACCCAGAATGATGTGAAATTGTGCTTTGTGCAACATAATTCTGGGTGACATTTACAAACCATAAGTGCTAATGACTCCATTCCTTTTTGTGGTTGTAAGGGCTGTTGTTTGGAGTACACTAAAACAAACCTGACCTCTCTAGGACATTCAGAAGCCAAGTTATAAGCCCACAAAGGTGTAACTGGACTACTTCTTTAAAGTGACACCAGGCCCGGTGACCTTTGGGACATGGTTTTACCACCTATAGGAATGTGCGATCATCTTGAAATGTTCAGGTCACTTACAACTCAATAGATTCTACCTTCTTGTAACGTTTCAGCCTGATTGGACCTTGTTTTCACACAAATGGACCCAGAATGATGTGAAATTGTGCTTCGTGCAACATAATTCTGGGTGCCATTTAAAAACCATTAGTGCTAATGACTCCATTCCTTTTTGTGGTTGTAGGGGCTGTTGATTGGAGTACACTAAAACAAACCTGATCTCTCTAGGAAATTCAGAAGCCAAGTTATAAGCCCACAAATGTGTAACTGGACTACTTCTTTAAAGTGACACCAGATCCGGTGACCTTTGGGACATGGTTTTACCCCCTTAGGAAAGTGCTATCATCATGAAACGTTCAGATCACTTACAACTCAATAGATTCTACCTTCCTGTAACGTTTCAGCCTGATTGGACCTTGTTTTCACACAAATGAACACAGAATGATGTGAAATTGTGCTTCGCGCAACATAATTCTGGGTGCCATTTAAAAACCATAAGTGCTAATGACTCCATTCCTTTTAGTGATAATGGGGGCTGTTAATTGGAGTACTCTAAAACAAACCTGACCTCTCTAGTATATTCAGAGGCCAAGTTATAAGCCCACAAAGGTGTAACTGGACTACTTCTTTAAAGTGACACCAGGCCCGGTGACTTTTGGGACATGGTTTGACCCTCTATAGGAATGTGCGATCATCATGAAACGTTCAGATCACTTACAACTCAATAGATTCTACCTTCTTGTAACGTTTCAGCCTGATTGGACCTTGTTTTTACACAAATGGACCCAGAATGATGTGAAATTGTGCTTTGTGCAACATAATTATGGGTGCCATTTACAAACCATAAGTGCTAATGACTCCATTCTTTTTTGTGGTTGTAGGGGCTGTTGATTGGAGTACACTAAAACAAACCTGATCTCTCTAGGACATTCAGAAGCCAAGTTATAAGCCCACAAATGTGTAACTGGACTACTTCTTTAAATTGACACCAGATCCGGTGACCTTTGGGACATGGTTTGACTCCCTTAGGAAAGTGCTATCATCATGAAACGTTCAGATCACTTACAACTCAATAGATTCTACCTTCCTGTAACGTTTCAGCCTGATTGGACCTTGTTTTCACTCAAATGAACCCAGAATGATGTGAAATTGTGCTTAGTGCAGCATAATTTTGGGTGCCATTTACAAACCTTAAGTGCTAATGACTCCATTCCTTTTTGTGGTTGTAGGGGCTGTTGATTGGAGTACACTAAAACAAACCTGATCTCTCTAAGACATTCAGAAGCCAAGTTATAAGCCCACAAATGTGTAACTGGACTACTTTAAATTGACACCAGATCCGGTGACCTTTGGGACATGGTGTGACCCCCTATAGGAATGTGCGATCATCATGAAACGTTCAGATCACTTACAACTCAATAGATTCTACCTTCTTGTAACATTTCAGCCTGATTGGACCTTGTTTTCACACAAATGGACCCAGAATGATGTGAAATTGTGCTTTGTGCAACATAATTCTGGGTGACATTTACAGACCATAAGTGCTAATGACTCCATTCCTTTTTGTGGTTGTAAGGGCTGTTGTTTGGAGTACACTAAAACAAACCTGACCTCTCTAGGACATTCAGAAGCCAAGTTATAAGCCCACAAAGGTGTAACTGGACTACTACTTTAAAGTGACACCAGGCCCGGTGACCTTTGGGACATGGTTTGACTCCCTTAGGAAAGTGCTATCATCATGAAACGTTCAGATCACTTACAACTCAATAGATTCTACCTTCCTGTAACGTTTCAGCCTGATTGGACCTTGTTTTCACACAAATGGACCCAGAATGATGTGAAATTGTGCTTTGTGCAACATAATTATGGGTGCCATTTACAAACCATAAGTGCTAATGACTCCATTCTTTTTTGTGGTTGTAGGGGCTGTTGATTGGAGTACACTAAAACAAACCTGATCTCTCTAGGACATTCAGAAGCCAAGTTATAAGCCCACAAATGTGTAACTGGACTACTTCTTTAAATTGACACCAGATCCGGTGACCTTTGGGACATGGTTTGACTCCCTTAGGAAAGTGCTATCATCATGAAACGTTCAGATCACTTACAACTCAATAGATTCTACCTTCCTGTAACGTTTCAGCCTGATTGGACCTTGTTTTCACTCAAATGAACCCAGAATGATGTGAAATTGTGCTTAGTGCAGCATAATTTTGGGTGCCATTTACAAACCTTAAGTGCTAATGACTCCATTCCTTTTTGTGGTTGTAGGGGCTGTTGATTGGAGTACACTAAAACAAACCTGATCTCTCTAAGACATTCAGAAGCCAAGTTATAAGCCCACAAATGTGTAACTGGACTACTTTAAATTGACACCAGATCCGGTGACCTTTGGGACATGGTGTGACCCCCTATAGGAATGTGCGATCATCATGAAACGTTCAGATCACTTACAACTCAATAGATTCTACCTTCTTGTAACATTTCAGCCTGATTGGACCTTGTTTTCACACAAATGGACCCAGAATGATGTGAAATTGTGCTTTGTGCAACATAATTCTGGGTGACATTTACAGACCATAAGTGCTAATGACTCCATTCCTTTTTGTGGTTGTAAGGGCTGTTGTTTGGAGTACACTAAAACAAACCTGACCTCTCTAGGACATTCAGAAGCCAAGTTATAAGCCCACAAAGGTGTAACTGGACTACTACTTTAAAGTGACACCAGGCCCGGTGACCTTTGGGACATGGTTTTACCACCTATAGGAATGTGCGATCATCGTGAAACGTTCAGGTCACTTACAACTCAATAGATTCTACCTTCTTGTAACGTTTCAGCCTGATTGGACCTTGTTTTCACACAAATGGACCCAGAATGATGTGAAATTGTGCTTCGTGCAACATAATTCTGGGTGCCATTTAAAAACCATAAGTGCTAATGACTCCATTCCTTTTTGTGGTTGTAGGGGCTGTTGATTGGAGTACACTAAAACAAACCTGATCTCTCTAGGAAATTCAGAAGCCAAGTTATAAGCCCACAAATGTGTAACTGGACTACTTCTTTAAATTGACACCAGATCCGGTGACCTTTGGGACATGGTTTGACCCCCTTAGAAAAGTGCTATCATCATGAAACGTTCAGATCACTTACAACTCAATAGATTCTACCTTCCTGTAACGTTTCAGCCTGATTAGACCTTGTTTTCACACAAATGAACCCAGAATGATGTGAAATTGTGCTTCGTGCAACATAATTCTGGGTGCCATTTACAAACCATAAGTGCTAATGACTCCATTCCTTTTTGTGGTTGTAGGGGCTGTTGATTGAGTACATTAAAACAAACCTAATCTCTCTAGGACATTCAGAAGCAAAGTTATAAGCCCACAAATGTGTAACTGGACTACTTCTTTAAATTGACACCAGATCCGGTGACCTTTGGGACATGGTTTGACCCCCTTAGGAAAGTGCTATCATCATGAAACGTTCAGATCACTTACAACTCAATAGATTCTACCTTCCTGTAACGTTTCAGCTTGATTGGACCTTGTTTTCACACAAACCCAGAATGATGTGAAATTGTGCATCGTGCAACATAATTCTGGGTGCCATTTACAAACCATAAGTGCTAATGACTCCATTCCTTTTTGTGGTTGTAGGGGTTGTTAATTGGAGAACACTAAAACAAACCTAACCTCTCTAGGACATTCAGAAGCCAAGTTATAAGCCCACAAAAGTGTAACTGGACCACTTCTTTAAAGTGACACCAGGCCCGGTGACCTTTGGGACATGGTTTGACCCCCTATAGTAATGTGCGATCATCATGAAACGTTCAGATCACTTACAACTCAATAGATTCTACCTTCTTGTAACGTTTCATTCTGACTGGACCTTGTTTTCACACAAATGGACCCAGAATGATGTGAAATTGTGCTTCGTGCAACATAATTCTGGGTGCCATTTACAAACCATAAGTGCTAATGACTCCATTCCTTGTTGTGGTTGTAGGGGCTGTTGATTGGAGTACTCTGAAATAATTCTGATCTCTCTAGGACATTCAGAAGCCAAGTTATAAGCCCACAAATGTGTAACTGGACTACTTCTTTAAATTGACACCAGATCCGGTGACCTTTGGGACATGGTTTGACCCCCTTAGGAAAGTGCTATCATCATGAAACGGTCAGATCACTTACAACTCAATAGATTCTACCTTCCTGTAACGTTTCAGCCTGATTGGACCTTGTTTTCACACAAATGAACCCAGAATGATGTGAAATTGTGCTTCGTGCAACATAATTCTGGGTGCCATTTACAAACCATAAGTGCTAATGACTCCATTCCTTTTTGTGGTTGTAGGGGCTGTTGATTGGAGTACTCTGAAATAATTCTGATCTCTCTAGGACATTCAGAAGCCAAGTTATAAGCCCACAAATGTGTAACTGGACTACTTCTTTAAATTGACACCAGATCCGGTGACCTTTGGGACATGGTTTGACTCCCTTAGGAAAGTGCTATCATCATGAAACGTTCAGAGCACTTACAACTCAATAGATTCTACCTTCCTGAAACGTTTCAGCCTGATTGGACCTTGTTTTCACACAAATGGACCCAGAATGATGTGAAATTGTGCTTCGTGCAACATAATTCTGGGTGCCATTTAAAAACCATAAGTGCTAATGACTCCAGTCCTTTTTGGGGTAATGGGGGCTGTTAATTGGAGTACTCTAAAACAAACCTGACCTCTCTAGGATATTCACAAGCCAAGTTATAAGCCCACAAAGGTGTAACTGGACTACTTCTTTAAAGAGACACCAGGCCCGGTGACCTTTGGGACATGGTTTGACCCCCTATAGGAATGTGCGATCATCATGAAACGTTCAGATCACTTACAAATCAATAGATTCTACCTTCTTGTAACGTTTCAGCCTGATTGGACCTTGTTTTCACACAAATGGACCCAGAATGATGTGAAATTGTGCTTCGTGCAACATAATTCTTGGTGCCATTTACAAACCATAAGTGCTAATGACTCCATTCCTTTTTGTGGTTGTAGGGGCTGTTGATTGGAGTACACTAAAACAAACCTGATCTCTCTAGGACATTCAGAAGCCAAGTTATAAGCCCACAAATGTGTAACTGGACTACTTCTTGAAATTGACACCAGATCCGGTGACCTTTGGGACATGGTTTGACCCCCTTAGGAAAGTGCTCTCATCATGAAACGTTCAGATCACTTACAACTCAATAGATTCTACCTTCTTGTAACGTTTCAGCTTGATTGGACCTTGTTTTCACAAAAATGGACACAGAATGATGTGAAATTGTGCTTCGTGCAACATAATTCTTGGTGCCATTTAAAAACCATAAGTGCTAATGACTCCATTCCTTTTAGTGGTAATGGGGGCTGTTAATTGGAGTACTCTAAAACAAACCTGACCTCTCTAGGATATTCAGAAGCCAAGTTATAAGCCCACAAAGGTGTAACTGGACTACTTCTTTAAAGTGACACCAGGCCCGGTGACCTTTGGGACATGGTTTGACCCCCTATAGGAATGTGCGATCATCATGAAACATTCAGATCACTTACAACTCAATAGATTCTACCTTCTTGTAACATTTCAGCCTGATTGGACCTTGTTTTCACACAAATGGACCCAGAATGATGTGAAATTGTGCTTTGTGCAACATAATTCTGGGTGACATTTACAAACCATAAGTGCTAATGACTCCATTCCTTTTAGTGGTAATGGGGGCTGTTAATTGGAGTACTCTAAAACAAACCTGACCTCTCTAGGATATTCAGAAGCCAAGTTATAAGCCCACAAATGTGTAACTGGACTACTTTAAATTGACACCAGATCCGGTGACCTTTGGGACATGGTTTGACCCCCTTAGGAAAGTGCTATCATCATGAAACGTTCAGATCTCTTACAACTCAATAGATTCTACCTTCCTGTAACGTTTCAGCCTGATTGGACCTTGTTTTCACTCAAATGAACCCAGAATGATGTGAAATTGTGCTTAGTGCAGCATAATTTTGGGTGCCATTTACAAACCTTAAGTGCTAATGACTCCGTTACTTTTTGTGGTTGTAGGGGCTGTTGATTGGAGTACACTAAAACAAACCTGATCTCTCTAGGACATTCAGAAGCCAAGTTATAAGCCCACAAATGTGTAACTGGACTACTTTAAATTGACACCAGATCCGGTGACCTTTGGGACATGGTTTGACCCCCTTAGGAAAGTGCTATCATCATGAAACGTTCAGATCACTTACAACTCAATAGATTCTACCTTCCTGTAACGTTTCAGCCTGATTGGACCTTGTTTTCACTCAAATGAACCCAGAATGATGTGAAATTGTGCTTAGTGCAGCATAATTTTGGGTGCCATTTACAAACCTTAAGTGCTAATGACTCCGTTACTTTTTGTGGCTGTAGGGGCTGTTGATTGGAGTACACTAAAACAAACCTGATCTCTCTAGGACATTCAGAAGCCAAGTTATAAGCCCACAAATGTGTAACTGGACTACTTTAAATTGACACCAGATCCGGTGACCTTTGGGACATGGTTTGACCCCCTTAGGAAAGTGCTATCATCATGAAACGTTCAGATCACTTACAACTCAATAGATTCTACCTTCCTGTAACGTTTCAGCCTGATTGTACCTTGTTTTCACACAAATGAACCCAGAATGATGTGAAATTGTGCTTCGTGCAACATAATTCTGGGTGCCATTTAAAAACCATAAGTGCTAATGACTCCATTCCTTTTTGGGTTGTAGGGGCTGTTGATTGGAGTATACTAAAACAAACCTGATCTCTCTAGGACATTCAGAAGCCAAGTTATAAGCCCACAAAGGTGTAACTGGACTACTTCTTTAAATTGACACCAGATCCGGTGCCCTTTGGGACATGGTTTGACCCCCTTAGGAAAGTGCTATCATCATGAAACGTTCAGATCACTTACAACTCAATAGATTCTACCTTCCTGTAACGTTTCAGCCTGATTGGACCTTGTTTTCACACAAATGAACCCAGAATGATGTGAAATTGTGCTTAGTGCAGCATAATTCTGGGTGCCATTTAAAAACCATAAGTGCTAATGACTCCATTCCTTTTGAGGTTGTAGGGGATGTTGATTGGAGTACACTAAAACAAACCTAACCTCTCTAGGACATTCAGAAGCCAAGTTATAAGCCCTCAAAGGTGTAACTGGACTACTTCTTTAAATTGACACCAGGCCCGGTGACCTTTGGGACATGGTTTGACCCCCTATAGGAATGTGCGATCATCTTGAAACGTTCAGATCACTTACAACTCAATAGATTCTACCTTCTTGTAACGTTTCAGCCTGATTGGACCTTGTTTTCACACAAATGGACCCAGAATGATGTGAAATTGTGCTTCGTGCAATATAATTCTGGGTGCCATTTACAAACCATAAGTGCTAATGACTCCATTCCTTTTTGTGGTTGTAGGGGCTGTTGGTTGGAGTACATTAAAACAAACCTGATCTCTCTAGGACATTCAGAAGCCAAGTTATAAGCCCACAAATGTGTAACTGGACTACTTCTTTAAAGTGACACCAGATCCGGTGACCTTTGGGACATGGTTTGACCCCCTTAGGAAAATGCTATCATCATGAAACGTTCAGATCACTTACAACTCAATAGATTCTACCTTCCTGTAACGTTTCAGCCTGATTGGACCTTGTTTTCACACAAATGAACCCAGAATGATGTGAAATTGTGCTTAGTGCAGCATAATTCTGGGTGCCATTTAAAAACCATAAGTGCTAATGACTCCATTCCTTTTTGAGGTTGTAGGGGATGTTGATTGGAGTACACTAAAACAAACCTGATCTCTCTAGGACATTCAGAAGCCAAGTTATAAGCCCACAAATGTGTAACTGGACTACTTCTTTAAATTGACACCAGATTCGGTGACCTTTGGGACATGGTTTGACCCCCTTAGAAAAGTGCTATCATCATGAAACGTTCAGATCACTTACAACTCAATAGATTCTACCTTCCTGTAACGTTTCAGCCTGATTGGACCTTGTTTTCACACAAATGAACCCAGAATGATGTGAAATTGTGCTTCGTGCAACATAATTCTGGGTGCCATTTAAAAACCATTAGTGCTAATGACTCCATTCCTTTTTGTGGTTGTAGGGGCTGTTTATTGGAGTACACTAAAACAAACCTGATCTCTCTAGGAAATTCAGAAGCCAAGTTATAAGCCCACAAATGTGTAACTGGACTACTTCTTTAAAGTGACACCAGATCCGGTGACCTTTGGGACATGGTTTTACCCCCTTAGGAAAGTTCTATCATCTTGAAACGTTCAGATCACTTACAACTCAATAGATTCTACCTTCTTGTAACGTTTCAGCCTGATTGGACCTTGTTTTCACACAAATGGACCCAGAATGATGTGAAATTGTGCTTCGTGCAACATAATTCTGGGTGCCATTTACGAACCATAAGTGCTAATGACTCCATTCCTTTTTGTCGTTGTAGGGGCTGTTGATTGGAGTACATTAAAACAAACCTGATCTCTCTAGGACATTCAGAAGCCAAGTTATAAGCCCACAAATGTGTAACTGGACTACTTCTTTAAATTGACACCAGATCTGGTGACTTTTGGGACATGGTTTGACCCCCTTAGGAAAGTGGTATCATCATGAAACGTTCAGATCACTTACAACTAAATAGATTCTACCTTCCTGTAACGTTTCAGCCTGATTGGACCTTGTTTTCACACAAATGAACCCAGAATGATGTGAAATTGTGCTTCGCGCAACATAATTCTGGGTGCCATTTAAAAACCATAAGTGCTAATGACTCCATTCCTTTTAGTGGTAATGGGGGCTGTTAATTTGAGTACTCTAAAACAAACCTGACCTCTCTAGGATATTCAGAAGCCAAGTTATAAGCCAACAAAGGTGTAACTGGACTACTTCTTTAAAGTGACACCAGGCCCGGTGACCTTTGGGACATGGTTTGACCCTCTATAGGAATGTGCGATCATCATGAAACGTTCAGATCACTTACAACTCAATAGATTCTACCTTCCTGTAACGTTTCAGCCTGATTGGACCTTGTTTTCACACAAATGAACCAAGAATGATGTGAAATTGTGCTTCGTGCAACATAATTCTGGGTGCCATTTACAAACCATAAGTGCTAATGACTCCATTCCTTTTTGTGGTTGTAGGGGCTCTTGATTGGAGTACACTAAAACAAACCTAACCTCTCTAGGACATTCAGAAGCCAAGTTATAAGCCCACAAAGGTGTAACTGGACTACTTCTTTAAAGTGACACCAGGCCCGGTGACCTTTGGGACATGGTTTGACCCCCTATAGGAATCTGCGATCATCATGAAACATTCAGATCACTTACAACTCAATAGATTCTACCTTCTTGTAACATTTCAGCCTGATTGGACCTTGTTTTCACACAAATGGACCCAGAATGATGTGAAATTGTACTTTGTGCAACATAATTCTGGGTGACATTTACAAACCATAAGTGCTAATGACTCCATTCCTTTTTGTGGTTGTAAGGGCTGTTGTTTGGAGTACACTAAAACAAACCTGACCTCTCTAGGACATTCAGAAGCCAAGTTATAAGCCCACAAAGGTGTAACTGGACTACTTCTTTAAAGTGACACCAGGCCCGGTGACCTTTGGGACATGGTTTTACCACCTATAGGAATACGCGATCATCTTGAAATGTTCAGGTCACTTACAACTCAATAGATTCTACCTTCTTGTAACGTTTCAGCCTGATTGGACCTTGTTTTCACACAAATGGACCCAGAATGATGTGAAATTGTGCTTCGTGCAACATAATTCTGGGTGCCATTTAAAAACCATTAGTGCTAATGACTCCATTCCTTTTTGTGGTTGTAGGGGCTGTTGATTGGAGTACACTAAAACAAACCTGATCTCTCTAGGAAATTCAGAAGCCAAGTTATAAGCCCACAAATGTGTAACTGGACTACTTCTTTAAAGTGACACCAGATCCGGTGACCTTTGGGACATGGTTTTACCCCCTTAGGAAAGTGCTATCATCATGAAACGTTCAGATCACTTACAACTCAATAGATTCTACCTTCCTGTAACGTTTCAGCCTGATTGGACCTTGTTTTCACACAAATGAACACAGAATGATGTGAAATTGTGCTTCGCGCAACATAATTCTGGGTGCCATTTAAAAACCATAAGTGCTAATGACTCCATTCCTTTTAGTGATAATGGGGGCTGTTAATTGGAGTACTCTAAAACAAACCTGACCTCTCTAGTATATTCAGAAGCCAAGTTATAAGCCCTCCTCCTTGAACCGTCACCTTATCGTGGTGGAGGAGTTTGAGTGCCCTAATGATCCTAGGAGCTATGTTGTCTGGGGCACTTAGTGCCCCTGGTAGGGTCTCCCATGACAAATTGGTCTTAGGTGAAGGGTGAGACAAAGAACGGTTCGAAGGATCTTTCATGGCGGTTAAAACGAAGAGTCGGAGTACCCGGCCCGGAGGGTTACCGGGGTCCCACCCTGGAGCCAGGCCTGGGGTTGGGGCCCGTGAGCGAGCGCCTGGTGGCCGGGCTTTCGCCCATGGGGCCCGGCCGGGCCCAGCCCGAACCGGATACATGGGCTCGTCCAACTGTGGACCCACCACCCGCAGGAGGAACATGAAGGGTCCGGTGCAATGCGATTCGGGTGGCAGACCAAGGCGGGAGCCTTGGCGGTCCAATCCCCGGACAAGAAAACTAGTTTTTGGGACATGGAACGTCACCTCGCTGGCGGGGAAGGAGCCGGAGCTTGTGGCAGAGGTTGAGCGGTACCGGCTAGATATAGTCGGACTCACCTCGACACATTGCATTGGCTCTGGAACCCGAGACCTGGAGAGGGGTTGGACACTCTACTTTGCTGGAGTTGCTCCGGGTGAGAGGCGGAGGGCTGGGGTTGGCTTTTTGTTAGCCCCGAGACTCTCTGCCTGTGTGTTGGGGTTTACACCGGGGGACAAGAGGGTAGCTTCCTTGCGCCTTCGGGTCGGGGAACGGGTCCTGACTGTTGTTTGTGCCTATGGGCCAAATATCAGTTCAGAGTACCCACCCTTTTTGGAGTCCCTGGGACGAGTGCTAGATAGTGCTCCATCAGGGGACTCCATTGTCCTGCTGGGGGACTTCAATGCTCACGTGGGCAATGACAGCTTGACCTGGAGGGGTGTGATTGGGAGGAACGGCCCACCTAATCTGAACTCGAGCGGTGTTTTGTTATTGGACTTCTGTGCAAGCCGCAGTTTGGCCATAACGAACACCATGTTCGAACATAAGGATGCCCACCGGTACACTTGGTACCAGGGCAGCCTAGGTCACAGGTCGATGATAGATTTTGTAGTCGTATCATCTGACCTGCGGCCGTATGTTTTGGACACCCGAGTGAAGAGAGGGGCGGAGCTGTCAACTGATCACCACCTGGTGGTGAGTTGGATCAGATGGCAAGGGAACATGCCACGTAGACCTGGCAGACCCAAACGCATAGTGAGGGTCTGCTGGGAACGCCTGGCAGAAGAACCTGTCAAGACGGTCTTCAACTCCCACCTCCGGCAGAGCTTTGACCACGTCCCGAGAGCAGTGGGGGACATTGAGTCCGAGTGGGCCTTGTTCCACTCTGCGATTGTCGAGGCGGCTGTTGCTAGCTGTGGTCGTAAGGTGGCCGGTGCCAGTCGTGGTGGCAACCCCCGTACCCGCTGGTGGACACCAGAGGTTCGGGGAGCTGTCAGGCTGAAGAAGGAGGCCTACAGGGCGTGGCTGGTCTGTGGGTCTCCGGAGGCAGCAGACAGGTACCGGATAGCCAAGCGGGGTGCAGCAGTGGCAGTTGCCGAGGCAAAATCTCGGGCGTGGGAGGAGTTTGGTGAGGCCATGGAGAAAGACTATCGATCGGCTCCAAAGAGGTTCTGGCAAACTGTCCGGCGCCTCAGGAGAGGAAGGCAGCAACTCGCTCACACTGTTTACAGTGGGCATGGGGAGCTGCTGACGTCAACTGAGGCTATAGTCGGACGGTGGAAGGAATACTTTGAGGAGCTCCTCAATCCCACCAATGCGCATTCCGAGGAGGAACCAGAGCTGGGAGGCCTGGGGATGGACTGTCCGATCTCGGGGGCAGAAGTTGCTGAGGTAGTCAAACAACTACACAGCGGCGGAGCCCCGGGGGCGGATGAGGTTCGTCCTGGGTATCTCAAGGCTATGGATGTTGTAGGGCTGTCATGGTTGACACGTCTCTACAACATTGCGTGGTCATCGGGGGCAGTTCCTAGGGAGTGGCAGACTGGGGTGGTGGTCCCCATCTTTAAGAAGGGTGACCTTAGGGTGTGTTCCAACTATAGGGGGATCACACTCCTCAGCCTCCCTGGAAAGGTCTACGCCAAGGTACTGGAGAGGAGGGTCCGATCGATAGTTGAATCTCAGATAGAGGAGGAGCAATGTGGTTTTCGTCCTGGCCGTGGAACTGTGGACCAGCTCTATACCCTTGCAAGGGTGATGGAGGGGGCATGGGAGTTTGCCCAACCAATCCACATGTGCTTTGTGGATTTGGAGAAGGCTTATGACCGTGTCCCCAGGGGCACCCTGTGGGGGACGCTCCAGGAGTATGGGGTGGGTGGCTTTCTGTTAAGGGCCATTCAGTCCCTTTACCAGAGGAGCGTGAGTTTGGTCCGCATAGCCGGTAGTAAGTCGGACCTGTTCCCAGTGAGGGTTGGACTCCGCCAGGGCTGCCCTTTGTCACCGGTTCTGTTCATCACTTTTATGGACAGAATTTCTAGACGCAGCCGTGGTGTGGAGTGTGTCGAGTTTGGTGGCAGGAGAATCTCGTCTCTGCTTTTTGCGGATGATGTGGTCCTCCTAGCTTCATCCAGCTCTGACCTTCAGCTCTTGCTGGGTAGGTTCGCGGCCGAATGTGAAGCGGCTGGGATGAGGATCAGCACCTCCAAATCTGAGACCATGGTTCTCGACCGGAAAAGGGTGGCTTGCCACCTCCGGGTCGGGGGAGAGGTCCTTCCTCAAGTGGAGGAGTTTAAGTATCTCGGGGTCTTGTTCACGAGTGAGGGTAGGAGGGATCGGGAGATCGACAGGCGGATTGGTTCGGCGTCTGCAGTGATGCGGACGCTGAGCCGATCTGTCATGGGGAAGAGGGAGCTGAGCCAGAAAGCCAGGCTCTCGATTTACCGGTCGATCTACGTCCCAATCCTCACCTATGGTCATGAGCTTTGGGTAATGACCGAAAGAACGAGATTGCGGATACAAGCGGCCGAAATGAGTTTCCTCCGTAGGGTGGCCGGGCTCAGCCTTAGAGATAGGGTGAGGAGCTCGGACATTCGGGAGGGACTCGGAGTAGAACCGCTGCTCCTCCGGATCGAAAGGAGCCAGTTGAGGTGGTTTGGGCATCTGGTCAGGATGCCTCCTGGACGCCTCCCCGGGGAGGTGTTTCGGGCATGTCCTGCCGGCAGAAGGCCCCCGGGTCGACCCAGGACACGTTGGAGAGGTTACATCTCCAATCTGGTCCGGGAACGCCTTGGGGTCCTGCCGGAGGAGCTGGTGGACAAGGCCGGGGAGAGGATGGCCTGGAGCTCCCTAATTGGGATGCTGCCCCCGCGACCCGGACCCGGATAAGCGGAGGAAGACGAAGACGAAGACGAAGAAGAAGTTATAAGCCCACAAAGGTGTAACTGGACTACTTCTTTAAAGTGACACCAGGCCCGGTGACTTTTGGGACATGGTTTGACCCTCTATAGGAATGTGCGATCATCATGAAACGTTCAGATCACTTACAACTCAATAGATTCTACCTTCTTGTAACGTTTCAGCCTGATTGGACCTTGTTTTTACACAAATGGACCCAGAATGATGTGAAATTGTGCTTTGTGCAACATAATTATGGGTGCCATTTACAAACCATAAGTGCTAATGACTCCATTCTTTTTTGTGGTTGTAGGGGCTGTTGATTGGAGTACACTAAAACAAACCTGATCTCTCTAGGACATTCAGAAGCCAAGTTATAAGCCCACAAATGTGTAACTGGACTACTTCTTTAAATTGACACCAGATCCGGTGACCTTTGGGACATGGTTTGACTCCCTTAGGAAAGTGCTATCATCATGAAACGTTCAGATCACTTACAACTCAATAGATTCTACCTTCCTGTAACGTTTCAGCCTGATTGGACCTTGTTTTCACTCAAATGAACCCAGAATGATGTGAAATTGTGCTTAGTGCAGCATAATTTTGGGTGCCATTTACAAACCTTAAGTGCTAATGACTCCATTCCTTTTTGTGGTTGTAGGGGCTGTTGATTGGAGTACACTAAAACAAACCTGATCTCTCTAGGACATTCAGAAGCCAAGTTATAAGCCCACAAATGTGTAACTGGACTACTTTAAATTGACACCAGATCCGGTGACCTTTGGGACATGGTGTGACCCCCTATAGGAATGTGCGATCATCATGAAACGTTCAGATCACTTACAACTCAATAGATTCTACCTTCTTGTAACATTTCAGCCTGATTGGACCTTGTTTTCACACAAATGGACCCAGAATGATGTGAAATTGTGCTTTGTGCAACATAATTCTGGGTGACATTTACAAACCATAAGTGCTAATGACTCCATTCCTTTTTGTGGTTGTAAGGGCTGTTGTTTGGAGTACACTAAAACAAACCTGACCTCTCTAGGACATTCAGAAGCCAAGTTATAAGCCCACAAAGGTGTAACTGGACTACTACTTTAAAGTGACACCAGGCCCGGTGACCTTTGGGACATGGTTTTACCACCTATAGGAATGTGCGATCATCGTGAAACGTTCAGGTCACTTACAACTCAATAGATTCTACTTTCTTGTAACGTTTCAGCCTGATTGGACCTTGTTTTCACACAAATGGACCCAGAATGATGTGAAATTGTGCTTCGTGCAACATAATTCTGGGTGCCATTTAAAAACCATAAGTGCTAATGACTCCATTCCTTTTTGTGGTTGTAGGGGCTGTTGATTGGAGTACACTAAAAAAAACCTGATCTCTCTAGGAAATTCAGAAGCCAAGTTATAAGCCCACAAATGTGTAACTGGACTACTTCTTTAAATTGACACCAGATCCGGTGACCTTTGGGACATGGTTTGACCCCCTTAGGAAAGTGCTATCATCATGAAACGTTCAGATCACTTACAACTCAATAGATTCTACCTTCCTGTAACGTTTCAGCCTGATTGGACCTTGTTTTCACACAAATGAACCCAGAATGATGTGAAATTGTGCTTCGCGCAACATAATTCTGGGTGCCATTTAAAAACCATAAGTGCTAATGACTCCATTCCTTTTAGTGGTAATGGGGGCTGTTAATTGGAGTACTCTAAAACAAACCTGACCTCTCTAGGATATTCAGAAGCCAAGTTATAAGCCCACAAAGGTGTAACTGGACTACTTCTTTAAAGTGACACCAGGCCCGGTGACTTTTGGGACATGGTTTGACCCTCTATAGGAATGTGCGATCATCATGAAACGTTCAGATCACTTACAACTCAATAGATTCTACCTTCTTGTAACGTTTCAGCCTGATTGGACCTTGTTTTTACACAAATGGACCCAGAATGATGTGAAATTGTGCTTTGTGCAACATAATTCTGGGTGCCATTTACAAACCATAAGTGCTAATGACTCCATTCTTTTTTGTGGTTGTAGGGGCTGTTGATTGGAGTACACTAAAACAAACCTGATCTCTCTAGGACTTTCAGAAGCCAAGTTATAAGCCCACAAATGTGAAACTGGACTACTTCTTTAAACTGACACCAGATCCGGTGACCTTTGGGACATGGTTTGACCCCCTTAGGAAAGTGCTATCATCATGAAACGTTCAGATAACTTACAACTCAATAGATTCTACCTTCCTGTAACGTTTCAGCCTGATTGGACCTTGTTTTCACACAAATGAACCCAGAATGATGTGAAATTGTGCTTCGTGCAACATAATTCTGGGTGCCATTTAAAAACCATAAGTGCTAATGACTCCATTCCTTTTAGTGGTAATGTGGGCTGTTAATTGGAGTACTCTAAAACAAACCTGACCTCTCTAGGATATTCAGAAGCCAGAGTACTCCAATTAACAGCCCCCATTACCATAAAAAGGAATGGAGTCATTAGCGCTTATGGTTTTTAAATGGCACCCAGAATTATGTTGCACGAAGCATAATTTCACATCATTCTGGGTTCATTTGTGTGAAAACAAGGTCCAATCAGGCTAAAACGTTACCGGAAGGTAGAATCTATTGAGTTGTAAGTGATCTGAACGTTTCAAGATGATCGCACATTCCTATAGGGGGTCAAACCATGTCCCAAAGGTCACCGGGCCTGGTGTCACTTTAAAGAAGTAGTCCAGTTACACATTTGTGGGCTTGTAACTTGGCTTCTGAATGTCCTAGAGAGATCACATTTGTTTTAGTGTACTCCAATAAACAGCCCCTACAACCACAAAAAGGAATGGAGTCATTAGCACTTATGGTTTGTAAATGGCAACCAGAATTATGTTGCACAAAGCACAATTTCACATCATTCTAGGTCCATTTGTGTGAAAACAAGGTCCAATCAGGCTGAAACGTTACAAGAAGGTAGGATCTATTGAGTTGTAAGTGATCTGAACGTTTCATGATGATCGCACATTCCTATAGGGGGTCAAACCATGTCCCAAAGGTCACCGGGCCTGGTGTCACTTTAAAGAAGTAGTCCAGTTACACCTTTGTGGGCTTATAGCCTGGCTTCTGAATGTCCTAGAGAGATCAGGTTTGTTTTAGTGTACTCCAATCAACAGCCCCTACAACCACAAAAAGGAATGGAGTCATTAGCACTGATGGTTTGTAAATGGCACCCAGAATTATGTTGCACGAAGCACAATTTAAAATCATTCTGGGTTCATTTGTGTGAAAACAAGGTCCAATCAGGCTGAAACGTTACAAGAAGGTAGGATCTATTGAGTTGTAAGTGATCTGAACGTTTCATGATGATCGCACATTCCTATAGGGGGTCAAACCATGTCCCAAAGGTCACCGGGCCTGGTGTCACTTTAAAGAAGTAGTCCAGTTACACCTTTGTGGGCTTATAACTTGGCTTCTGAATGTCCAAGAGAGATCAGGTTTGTTTTAATGTACTCCAATCAACAGCCCCTACAACCACAAAAAGGAATGGAGTCATTAGCACTTATGGTTTGTAAATGCCAACAAGAATTATGTTGCACGAAGCACAATTTCACATCATTCTGGGTCCATTTGTGTGAAAACAAGGTCCAATCAGGCTGAAACGTTACAGGAAGGTAGAATCTATTGAGTTGTAAGTGATCTGAATGTTTCATGATGATAGCACTTTCCTAAAGGGGTCAAACCATGTCCCAAAGGTCACCGGGCCTGGTGTGAATTTAAAGAAGTAGTCCAGTTACACCTTTGTGGGCTTATAACTTGGCTTCTGAATATCCTAAAGAGGTCAGGTTTGTTTTAGAGTACTCCAATTAACAGCCCCCATTACCCCAAAAAGGAATGGAGTCATTAGCACTTATGGTTTGTAAATGGCACCCAGAATTATGTTGCACGAAGCACAATTTCACATCATTCTGGGTTCATTTGTGTGAAAACAAGGTCCAATCAGGCTGAAACGTTACAGGAAGGTAGAATCTATTGAGTTGTAAGTGATCTGAACGTTTCATGATGATAGCACTTTCCTAAGTGGGTCAAACCATGTCCCAAAGGTCACCGGATCTGGTGTCAATTTAAAGAAGTAGTCCAGTTACACATCTGTGGGCTTATAACTTGGCTTCTCAATGTCCTAGAGAGGTCAGGCTTGTTTTAGTGTACTCCAATCAACAGCCCCTACAACCACAAAAAGGAATGGAGCCATTAGCACTTATGGTTTGTAAATGGCACCCAGAATTATGTTGCACGAAGCACAATTTCACATCATTCTGGGTTCATTTGTGTGAAAACAAGGTCCAATCAGGCTAAAACGTTACCGGAAGGTAGAATCTATTGAGTTGTAAGTGATCTGAACGTTTCAAGATGATCGCACATTCCTATAGGGGGTCAAACCATGTCCCAAAGGTCACCGGGCCTGGTGTCACTTTAAAGAAGTAGTCCAGTTACACATTTGTGGGCTTGTAACTTGGCTTCTGAATGTCCTAGAGAGATCACGTTTGTTTTAGTGTACTCCAATAAACAGCCCCTACAACCACAAAAAGGAATGGAGTCATTAGCACTTATGGTTTGTAAATGGCAACCAGAATTATGTTGCACAAAGCACAATTTCACATCATTCTAGGTCCATTTGTGTGAAAACAAGGTCCAATCAGGCTGAAACGTTACAAGAAGGTAGGATCTATTGAGTTGTAAGTGATCTAAACGTTTCATGATGATCGCACATTCCTATAGGGGGTCAAACCATGTCCCAAAGGTCACCGGGCCTGGTGTCACTTTAAAGAAGTAGTCCAGTTACACCTTTGTGGGCTTATAGCCTGGCTTCTGAATGTCCTAGAGAGATCAGGTTTGTTTTAGTGTACTCCAATCAACAGCCCCTACAACCACAAAAAGGAATGGAGTCATTAGCACTGATGGTTTGTAAATGGCACCCAGAATTATGTTGCACGAAGCACAATTTCACATCATTCTGGGTCCATTTGTGTGAAAACAAGGTCCAATCAGGCTGAAACGTTACAAGAAGGTAGAATCTATTGAGTTGTAAGTGATCTGAACGTTTCATGATGATCGCACATTCCTATAGGGGGTCAAACCATGTCCCAAATGTCACCGGGCCTGGTGTCACTTTAAAGAAGTAGTCCAGTTACACATTTGTGGGCTTATAACTTGGCTTCTGAATATCCTAGAGAGGTCAGGTTTGTTTTAGAGTACTCAAATAAACAGCCCCCATTACCTCAAAAAGGACTGGAGTCATTAACACTTATGGTTTTTAAATGGCACCCAGAATTATGTTGCACGAAGCACAATTTCACATCATTCTGGGTTCATTTGTGTGAAAACAAGGTCCAATCAGGCAGAAACGTTACAGGAAGGTAGAATCTATTGAGTTGTAAGTGATCTAAACGTTTCATGATGATCGCACATTCTTATAGGGGGTCAAACCATGTCCCAAAGGTCACCGGGCCTGGTGTCAATTTAAAGTAGTCCAGTTACACATTTGTGGGCTTATAACTTGGCTTCTGAATGTCCTAGAGAGATCAGGTTTGTTTTAGTGTACTCCAATCAACAGCCCTTACAACCACAAAAAGGAATGGAGTCATTAGCACTTATGGTTTGTAAATGGCACCCAGAATTATGTTGTACGAAGCACAATTTCACATCATTCTGGGTTCATTTGTGTGAAAACAAGGTCCAATCAGGCTGAAACGTTACAAGAAGGTAGAATCTATTGAGTTGTAAGTGATCTGAACGTTTCATGATGATCACACATTCCTGTAGGGGGTCAAACCATGTCCCAAAGGTCACCGGGCCTGGTGTCACTTTAAAGAAGTAGTCCAGTTACACCTTTGTGGGCTTATAACTTGGCTTCTGAATGTCCTAGAGAGATAAGGTTTGTTTTAGTGTACTCCAATCAACAGCCCCTACAACCACAAAAAGGAATGGAGTCATTAGCACTTATGGTTTTTAAATGGCACCTAGAATTATGTTGCACGAAGCACAATTTCACATAATTCTGTTTTCATTTGTGTGAAAACAAGGTCCAATCAGGCTGAAACGTTACAGGAAGGTACAATCTATTGAGTTGTAAGTGATCTGAACGTTTCATGATGATCGCACATTCCTATAGGGGATCAAACCATGTCCCAAAGGTCACCGGGCCTGGTGTCAATTTAAAGAAGTAGTCCAGTTACACATTTGTGGGCTTATAACTTGGCTTCTGAATATGCTAGAGAGGTCAGGTTTGTTTTAGAGTACTCCAATTAACAGCCCCCAATACCATAAAAAGGAATGGAGTCATTAGCGCTTATGGTTTTTAAATGGCACCCAGAATTATGTTGCACGAAGCATAATTTCACATCATTCTGGGTTCATTTGTGTGAAAACAAGGTCCAATCAGGCTGAAACGTTACAAGAAGGTAGAATCTATTGAGTTGTAAGTGATCTGAACGTTTCATGATGATTGCACATTCCTATAGGGGGTCAAACCATGTTCCAAAGGTCACCGGGCCTGGTGTCACTTTAAAGAAGTAGTCCAGTTACACCTTTGTGGGCTTATAACTTGGCTTCTGAATGTCTAAGAGAGATCAGGTTTGTTTTAATGTACTCCAATCAATAGCCCCTACAACCACAAAAAGGAATGGAGTCATTAGCACTTATGGTTTGTAAATGCCAACAAGAATTATGTTGCACGAAGCACAATTTCACATCATTCTGGGTCCATTTGTGTGAAAACAAGGTCCAATCAGGCTGAAACGTTACAGGAAGGTAGAATCTATTGAGTTGTAAGTGATCTGAATGTTTCATGATGATAGCACTTTCCTAAAGGGGTCAAACCATGTCCCAAAGGTCACCGGGCCTGGTGTCAATTTAAAGAAGTAGTCCAGTTACACCTTTGTGGGCTTATAACTTGGCTTCTGAATATCCTAAAGAGGTCAGGTTTGTTTTAGAGTACTCCAATTAACAGCCCCCATTACCCCAAAAAGGAATGGAGTCATTAGCACTTATGGTTTGTAAATGGCACCCAGAATTATGTTGCACGAAGCACAATTTCACATCATTCTGGGTTCATTTGTGTGAAAACAAGGTCCAATCAGGCTGAAACGTTACAGGAAGGTAGAATCTATTGAGTTGTAAGTGATCTGAACGTTTCATGATGATAGCACTTTCCTAAGTGGGTCAAACCATGTCCCAAAGGTCACCGGATCTGGTGTCAATTTAAAGAAGTAGTCCAGTTACACATCTGTGGGCTTATAACTTGGCTTCTCAATGTCCTAGAGAGGTCAGGCTTGTTTTAGTGTACTCCAATCAACAGCCCCTACAACCACAAAAAGGAATGGAGCCATTAGCACTTATGGTTTGTAAATGGCACCCAGAATTATGTTGCACGAAGCACAATTTCACATCATTCTGGGTTCATTTGTGTGAAAACAAGGTCCAATCAGGCTAAAACGTTACAGGAAGGTAGAATCTATTGAGTTGTAAGTGATCTGAACGTTTCAAGATGATCGCACATTCCTATAGGGGGTCAAACCATGTCCCAAAGGTCACCGGGCCTGGTGTCACTTTAAAGAAGTAGTCCAGTTACACCTTTGTGGGCTTATAACTTGGCTTCTGAATATCCTAAAGAGGTCAGGTTTGTTTTAGAGTACTCCAATTAACAGTCCCCATTACCCCAAAAAGGAATGGAGTCATTAGCACTTATGGTTTTTAAATGGCACCCAGAATTATGTTGCACGAAGCACAATTTCACATCATTCTGGGTTCATTTGTGTGAAAACAAGGTCCAATCAGGCTGAAACGTTACAGGAAGGTAGAATCTATTGAGTTCTAAGTGATCTGAACGTTTCATGATGATAGCACTTTCCTAAGGGGGTCAAACCATGAACCCAAAGGTCACCGGATCTGGTGTCAATTTAAAGAAGTAGTCCAGTACCAACATTTGTGGGCTTATAAATTGGCTTCTGAATGTCCTAGAGAGGTCAGGCTTGTTTTAGTGTACTCCAATCAACAGCCCCTACAACCACAAAAAGGAATGGAGTCATTAGCACTTATGGTTTGTAAATGGCAACCAGAATTATGTTGCACGAAGCGCAATTTCACATCATTCTAGGTCCATTTGTGTGAAAACAAGGTCCAATCAGGCTGAAACGTTACAAGAAGGTAGAATCTATTGAGTTGTAAGTGATCTGAACGTTTCATGATGATCACACATTCCTGTAGGGGGTCAAACCATGTCCCAAAGGTCACCGGGCCTGGTGTCACTTTAAAGAAGTAGTCCAGTTACACCTTTGTGGGCTTATAACTTGGCTTCTGAATGTCCTAGAGAGATCAGGTTTGTTTTAGTGTACTCCAATCAACAGCCCCTACAACCACAAAAAGGAATGGATTCATTAGCACTTATGGTTTGTAAATGGCACCCAGAATTATGTTGCACAAAGCACAATTTCACATCATTCTGGGTTCATTTGTGTGAAAACAAGGTCCAATCAGGCTGAAACGTTACAAGAAGGGAGAATCTATTGAGTTGTAAGTGATCTGAACGTTTCATGATGATCACACATTCCTGTAGGGGGTCAAACCATGTCCCAAAGGTCACCGGGCCTTGTGTCAGTTTAAAGTAGTCCAGTTACACCTTTGTGGGCTTATAACTTGGCTTCTGAATGTCCTAGAGAGATCAGGTTTGTTTTAGTGTACTCCAATCAACAGCCCCTACAACCACAAAAAGGAATGGAGTCATTAGCACTTATGGTTTTTAAATGGCACCTAGAATTATGTTGCACAAAGCACAATTTCACATCATTCTGTGTTCATTTGTGTGAAAACAAGGTCCAATCAGGCTGAAACGTTACAGGAAGGTACAATCTATTGAGTTGTAAGTGATCTGAACGTTTCATGATGATCGCACATTCCTATAGGGGATCAAACCATGTCCCAAAGGTCACCGGGCCTGGTGTCAATTTAAAGAAGTAGTCCAGTTACACATTTGTGGGCTTATAACTTGGCTTCTGAATATCCTAGAGAGGTCAGGTTTGTTTTAGAGTACTCCAATTAACAGCCCCCATTACCATAAAAAGGAATGGAGTCATTAGCGCGTATGGTTTTTAAATGGCACCCAGAATTGTGTTGCACGAAGCACAATTTCACATCATTCTGGGTTCATTTGTGTGAAAACAAGGTCCAATCAGGCTGAAACGTTACAAGAAGGTAGAATCTATTGAGTTGTAAGTGATCTGAACGTTTCATGATGATTGCACATTCCTATAGGGGGTCAAACCATGTCCCAAAGGTCACCGGGCCTGGTGTCACTTTAAAGAAGTAGTCCAGTTACACCTTTGTGGGCTTATAACTTGGCTTCTGAATGTCCTAGAGAGATCAGGTTTGTTTTAATGTACTCCAATCAACAGCCCCTACAACCACAAAAACGAATGGAGTCATTAGCACTTATGGTTTGTAAATGGCAACAAGAATTATGTTGCACGAAGCACAATTTCACATCATTCTGGGTGCATTTGTGTGAAAACAAGGTCCAATCAGGCTGAAACGTTACAGGAAGGTAGAATCTATTGAGTTGTAAGTGATCTGAACGTTTCATGATGATAGCACTTTCCTAAAGGGGTCAAACCATGTCCCAAAGGTCACCGGGCCTGGTGTCACTTTAAAGTAGTCCAGTTACACCTTTGTGGGCTTATAACTTGGCTTCTGAATATCCTAAAGAGGTCAGGTTTGTTTTAGAGTACTCCAATTAACAGCCCCCATTACCCCAAAAAGGAATGGAGTCATTAGCACTTATGGTTTGTAAATGGCACCCAGAATTATGTTGCACGAAGCACAATTTCACATCATTCTTCGTTCATTTGTGTGAAAACAAGGTCCAATCAGGCTGAAACGTTACAGGAAGGTAGAATCTATTGAGTTGTAAGTGATATGAACGTTTCATGATGATAGCACTTTCCTAAGTGGTTCAAACCATGTCCCAAAGGTCACCGGATCTGGTGTGATTTTAAAGAAGTAGTCCAGTTACACATCTGTGGGCTTATAACTTGGCTTCTCAATGTCCTAGAGAGGTCAGGCTTGTTTTAGTGTACTCCAATCAACAGCCCCTACAACCACAAAAAGCAATGGAGCCATTAGCACTTATGGTTTGTAAATGGCACCCAGAATTATGTTGCACGAAGCACAATTTCACATCATTCTGGGTTCATTTGTGTGAAAACAAGGTCCAATCAGGCTAAAACGTTACAGGAAGGTAGAATCTATTGAGTTGTAAGTGATCTGAACGTTTCAAGATGATCGCACATTCCTATAGGGGGTCAAACCATGTCCCAAAGGTCACCGGGCCTGGTGTCACTTTAAAGAAGTAGTCCAGTTACACCTTTGTGGGCTTATAACTTGGCTTCTGAATATCCTAAAGAGGTCAGGTTTGTTTTAGAGTACTCCAATTAACAGTCCCCATTACCCCAAAAAGGAATGGAGTCATTAGCACTTATGGTTTGTAAATGGCACCCAGAATTATGTTGCACGAAGCACAATTTCACATCATTCTGGGTTCATTTGTGTGAAAACAAGGTCCAATCAGGCAGAAACGTTACAGGAAGGTAGAATCTATTGAGTTGTAAGTGATCTGAACGTTTCATGATGATCACACATTCCTGTAGGGGGTCAAACCATGTCCCAAAGGTCACCTGGCCTGGTGTCACTTTAAAGAAGTAGTCCAGTTACACCTTTGTGGGCTTATAACTTGGCTTCTGAATGTCCTAGAGAGATCAGGTTTGTTTTAGTGTACTCCAATCAACAGCCCCTACAACCACAAAAAGGAATGGATTCATTAGCACTTATGGTTTGTAAATGGCACCCAGAATTATGTTGCACGAAGCACAATTTCACATCATTCTGGGTTCATTTGTGTGAAAACAAGGTCCAATCAGGCTGAAACGTTACAAGACGGGAGAATCTATTGAGTTGTAAGTGATCTGAACGTTTCATGATGATCACACATTCCTGTAGGGGGTCAAACCATGTCCCAAAGGTCACCGGGCCTGGTGTCAGTTTAAAGTAGTCCAGTTACACCTTTGTGGGCTTATAACTTGGCTTCTGAATGTCCTAGAGAGATCAGGTTTGTTTTACTGTACTCCAATCAACAGCCCCTACAACCACAAAAAGGAATGGAGTCATTAGCACTTATGGTTTTTAAATGGCACCTAGAATTATGTTGCACGAAGCACAATTTCACATCATTCTGTGTTCATTTGTGTGAAAACAAGGTCCAATCAGGCTGAAACGTTACAGGAAGGTACAATCTATTGAGTTGTAAGTGATCTGAACGTTTCATGATGATCGCACATTCCTATAGGGGATCAAACCATGTCCCAAAGGTCACCGGGCCTGGTGTCAATTTAAAGAAGTAGTCCAGTTACACATTTGTGGGCTTATAACTTGGCTTCTGAATATCCTAGAGAGGTCAGGTTTGTTTTAGAGTACTCCAATTAACAGCCCCCATTACCATAAAAAGGAATGGAGTCATTAGCGCTTATGGTTTTTAAATGGCACCCAGAATTATGTTGCACGAAGCACAATTTCACATCATTCTGGGTTCATTTGTGTGAAAACAAGGTCCAATCAGGCTGAAACGTTACAAGAAGGTAGAATCTATTGAGTTGTAAGTGATCTGAACGTTTCATGATGATTGCACATTCCTATAGGGGGTAAAACCATGTCCCAAAGGTCACCGGGCCTGGTGTCACTTTAAAGAAGTAGTCCAGTTACACCTTTGTGGGCTTATAACTTGGCTTCTGAATGTCCTAGAGAGATCAGGTTTGTTTTAATGTACTCCAATCAACAGCCCCTACAACCACAAAAATGAATGGAGTCATTAGCACTTATGGTTTGTAAATGGCAACAAGAATCATGTTGCACGAAGCACAATTTCACATCATTCTGGGTGCATTTGTGTGAAAACAAGGTCCAATCAGGCTGAAACGTTACAGGAAGGTAGATTCTATTGAGTTGTAAGTGATCTGAACGTTTCATGATGATAGCACTTTCCTAAAGGGGTCAAACCATGTCCCAAAGGTCACCGGGCCTGGTGTCACTTTAAAGAAGTAGTCCAGTTACACCTTTGTGGGCTTATAACTTGGCTTCTGAATATCCTAAAGAGGTCAGGTTTGTTTTAGAGTACTCCAATTAACAGTCCCCATTACCCCAAAAAGGAATGGAGTCATTAGCACTTATGGTTTTTAAATGGCACCCAGAATTATGTTGCACGAAGCACAATTTCACATCATTCTGGGTTCATTTGTGTGAAAACAAGGTCCAATCAGGCTGAAACGTTACAGGAAGGTAGAATCTATTGAGTTGTAAGTGATCTGAACGTTTCATGATGATAGCACTTTCCTAAGTGGGTCAAACCATGTCCCAAAGGTCACCGGATCTGGTGTCAATTTAAAGAAGTAGTCCAGTTACACATCTGTGGGCTTATAACTTGGCTTCTCAATGTCCTAGAGAGGTCAGGCTTGTTTTAGTGTACTCCAATCAACAGCCCCTACAACCACAAAAAGGAATGGAGCCATTAGCACTTATGGTTTGTAAATGACACCCAGAATTATGTTGCACGAAGCACAATTTCACATCATTCTGGGTAGATTCTACCTTCCTGTAACGTTTCAGCCTGATTGGACCTTGTTTTCACACAAATGAACCCAGAATGATGTGAAATTGTGCTTCGTGCAACATAATTCTGGGTGCCATTTAAAAACCATAAGTGCTAATGACTCCATTCCTTTTGGGGTAATGGGGACTGTTAATTGGAGTACTCTAAAACAAACCTGACCTCTTTAGGATATTCAGAAGCCAAGTTATAAGCCCACAAAGGTGTAACTGGACTACTTCTTTAAAGTGACACCAGGCCCGGTGACCTTTGGGACATGGTTTGACCCCCTATAGGAATGTGCGATCATCTTGAAACGTTCATATCACTTACAACTCAATAGATTCTACCTTCCTGTAACGTTTTAGCCTGATTGGACCTTGTTTTCACACAAATGAACCCAGAATGATGTGAAATTGTGCTTCGTGCAACATAATTCTGGGTGCCATTTACAAACCATAAGTGCTAATGGCTCCATTCCTTTTTGTGGTTGTAGGGGCTGTTGATTGGAGTACACTAAAACAAGCCTGACCTCTCTAGGACATTGAGAAGCCAAGTTATAAGCCCACAGATGTGTAACTGGACTACTTCTTTAAATTGACACCAGATCCGGTGACCTTTGGGACATGGTTTGACCCACTTAGGAAAGTGCTATCATCATGAAACGTTCAGATCACTTACAACTCAATAGATTCTACCTTCCTGTAACGTTTCAGCCTGATTGGACCTTGTTTTCACACAAATGAACCCAGAATGATGTGAAATTGTGCTTCGTGCAACATAATTCTGGGTGCCATTTACAAACCATAAGTGCTAATGACTCCATTCCTTTTTGGGGTAATGGGGGCTGTTAATTGGAGTACTCTAAAACAAACCTGACCTCTTTAGGATATTCAGAAGCCAAGTTATAAGCCCACAAATGTGTAACTGGACTACTTCTTTAAATTGACACCAGGCCCGGTGACCTTTGGGACATGGTTTGACCCCTTTAGGAAAGTGCTATCATCATGAAACATTCAGATCACTTACAACTCAATAGATTCTACCTTCCTGTAACGTTTCAGCCTGATTGGACCTTGTTTTCACACAAATGGACCCAGAATGATGTGAAATTGTGCTTCGTGCAACATAATTCTTGTTGGCATTTACAAACCATAAGTGCTAATGACTCCATTCCTTTTTGTGGTTGTAGGGGCTGTTGATTGGAGTACATTAAAACAAACCTGATCTCTCTTGGACATTCAGAAGCCAAGTTATAAGCCCACAAAGGTGTAACTGGACTACTTCTTTAAAGTGACACCAGGCCCGGTGACCTTTGGGACATGGTTTGACCCCCTATAGGAATGTGCAATCATCATGAAACGTTCAGATCACTTACAACTCAATAGATTCTACCTTCTTGTAACGTTTCAGCCTGATTGGACCTTGTTTTCACACAAATGAACCCAGAATGATGTGAAATTATGCTTCGTGCAACATAATTCTGGGTGCCATTTAAAAACCATAAGCGCTAATGACTCCATTCCTTTTTATGGTAATGGGGGCTGTTAATTGGAGTACTCTAAAACAAACCTGACCTCTCTAGCATATTCAGAAGCCAAGTTATAAGCCCACAAATGTGTAACTGGACTACTTCTTTAAATTGACACCAGGCCCGGTGACCTTTGGGACATGGTTTGATCCCCTATAGGAATGTGCGATCATCATGAAACGTTCAGATCACTTACAACTCAATAGATTGTACCTTCCTGTAACGTTTCAGCCTGATTGGACCTTGTTTTCACACAAATGAAAACAGAATTATGTGAAATTGTGCTTCGTGCAACATAATTCTAGGTGCCATTTAAAAACCATAAGTGCTAATGACTCCATTCCTTTTTGTGGTTGTAGGGGCTGTTGATTGGAGTACACTAAAATAAACCTTATCTCTCTAGGACATTCAGAAGCCAAGTTATAAGCCCACAAAGGTGTAACTGGACTACTTCTTTAAAGTGACACCAGGCCCGGTGACCTTTGGGACATGGTTTGACCCCCTACAGGAATGTGTGATCATCATGAAACGTTCAGATCACTTACAACTCAATAGATTCTACCTTCTTGTAACGTTTCAGCCTGATTGGACCTTGTTTTCACACAAATGAACCCAGAATGATGTGAAATTGTGCTTCGTGCAACATAATTCTGGGTGCCATTTACAAACCATAAGTGCTAATGACTCCATTCCTTTTTGTGGTTGTAAGGGCTGTTGATTGGAGTACACTAAAACAAACCTGATCTCTCTAGGACATTCAGAAGCCAAGTTATAAGCCCACAAATGTGTAACTGGACTACTTCTTTAAATTGACACCAGGCCCGGTGACCTTTGGGACATGGTTTGACCCCCTATAAGAATGTGCGATCATCATGAAACGTTTAGATCACTTACAACTCAATAGATTCTACCTTCCTGTAACGTTTCTGCCTGATTGGACCTTGTTTTCACACAAATGAACCCAGAATGATGTGAAATTGTGCTTCATGCAACATAATTCTGGGTGCCATTTAAAAACCATAAGTGTTAATGACTCCAGTCCTTTTTGAGGTAATGGGGGCTGTTTATTTGAGTACTCTAAAACAAACCTGACCTCTCTAGGATATTCAGAAGCCAAGTTATAAGCCCACAAATGTGTAACTGGACTACTTCTTTAAAGTGACACCAGGCCCGGTGACATTTGGGACATGGTTTGACCCCCTATAGGAATGTGCGATCATCATGAAACGTTCAGATCACTTACAACTCAATAGATTCTACCTTCTTGTAACGTTTCAGCCTGATTGGACCTTGTTTTCACACAAATGGACCCAGAATGATGTGAAATTGTGCTTCGTGCAACATAATTCTGGGTGCCATTTACAAACCATCAGTGCTAATGACTCCATTCCTTTTTGTGGTTGTAGGGGCTGTTGATTGGAGTACACTAAAACAAACCTGATCTCTCTAGGACATTCAGAAGCCAAGCTATAAGCCCACAAAGGTGTAACTGGACTACTTCTTTAAAGTGACACCAGGCCCGGTGACCTTTGGGACATGGTTTGACCCCCTATAGGAATGTGCGATCATCATGAAACGTTCAGATCACTTACAACTCAATAGATCCTACCTTCTTGTAACGTTTCAGCCTGATTGGACCTTGTTTTCACACAAATGGACCTAGAATGATGTGAAATTGTGCTTTGTGCAACATAATTCTGGTTGCCATTTACAAACCATAAGTGCTAATGACTCCATTCCTTTTTGTGGTTGTAGGGGCTGTTTATTGGAGTACACTAAAACAAACGTGATCTCTCTAGGACATTCAGAAGCCAAGTTACAAGCCCACAAATGTGTAACTGGACTACTTCTTTAAAGTGACACCAGGCCCGGTGACCTTTGGGACATGGTTTGACCCCCTATAGGAATGTGCGATCATCTTGAAACGTTCAGATCACTTACAACTCAATAGATTCTACCTTCCGGTAACGTTTTAGCCTGATTGGACCTTGTTTTCACACAAATGAACCCAGAATGATGTGAAATTGTGCTTCGTGCAACATAATTCTGGGTGCCATTTACAAACCATAAGTGCTAATGGCTCCATTCCTTTTTGTGGTTGTAGGGGCTGTTGATTGGAGTACACTAAAACAAGCCTGACCTCTCTAGGACATTGAGAAGCCAAGTTATAAGCCCACAGATGTGTAACTGGACTACTTCTTTAAATTGACACCAGATCCGGTGACCTTTGGGACATGGTTTGACCCACTTAGGAAAGTGCTATCATCATGAAACGTTCAGATCACTTACAACTCAATAGATTCTACCTTCCTGTAACGTTTCAGCCTGATTGGACCTTGTTTTCACACAAATGAACCCAGAATGATGTGAAATTGTGCTTCGTGCAACATAATTCTGGGTGCCATTTACAAACCATAAGTGCTAATGACTCCATTCCTTTTTGGGGTAATGGGGGCTGTTAATTGGAGTACTCTAAAACAAACCTGACCTCTTTAGGATATTCAGAAGCCAAGTTATAAGCCCACAAAGGTGTAACTGGACTACTTCTTTAAATTCACACCAGGCCCGGTGACCTTTGGGACATGGTTTGACCCCTTTAGGAAAGTGCTATCATCATGAAACATTCAGATCACTTACAACTCAATAGATTCTACCTTCCTGTAACTTTTCAGCCTGATTGGACCTTGTTTTCACACAAATGGACCCAGAATGATGTGAAATTGTGCTTCGTGCAACATAATTCTTGTTGGCATTTACAAACCATAAGTGCTAATGACTCCATTCCTTTTTGTGGTTGTAGGGGCTGTTGATTGGAGTACATTAAAACAAACCTGATCTCTCTTGGACATTCAGAAGCCAAGTTATAAGCCCACAAAGGTGTAACTGGACTACTTCTTTAAAGTGACACCAGGCCCGGTGACCTTTGGGACATGGTTTGACCCCCTATAGGAATGTGCAATCATCATGAAACGTTCAGATCACTTACAGCTCAATAGATTCTACCTACTTGTAACGTTTCAGCCTGATTGGACCTTGTTTTCACACAAATGAACCCAGAATGATGTGAAATTATGCTTCATGCAACATAATTCTGGGTGCCATTTAAAAACCATAAGCGCTAATGACTCCATTCCTTTTTATGGTAATGGGGGCTGTTAATTGGAGTACTCTAAAACAAACCTGACCTCTCTAGCATATTCAGAAGCCAAGTTATAAGCCCACAAATGTGTAACTGGACTACTTCTTTAAATTGACCCCAGGCCCGGTGACCTTTGGGACATCGTTTGATCCCCCATAGGAATGTGCAATCATCATGAAACGTTCAGATCACTTACAACTCAATAGATTGTACCTTCCTGTAACGTTTCAGCCTGATTGGACCTTGTTTTCACACAAATGAAAACAGAATTATGTGAAATTGTGCTTCGTGCAACATAATTCTAGGTGCCATTTAAAAACCATAAGTGCTAATGACTCCATTCCTTTTTGTGGTTGTAGGGGCTGTTGATTGGAGTATACTAAAACAAACCTTATCTCTCTAGGACATTCAGAAGCCAAGTTATAAGCCCACAAAGGTGTAACTGGACTACTTCTTTAAAGTGACACCAGGCCCGGTGACCTTTGGGACATGGTTTGACCCCCTACAGGAATGTGTGATCATCATGAAACGTTCAGATCACTTACAACTCAATAGATTCTACCTTCTTGTAACGTTTCAGCCTGATTGGACCTTGTTTTCACACAAATGAACCCAGAATGATTTTAAATTGTGCTTCGTGCAACATAATTCTGGGTGCCATTTACAAACCATAAGTGCTAATGACTCCATTCCTTTTTGTGGTTGTAGGGGCTGTTGATTGGAGTACACTAAAACAAACCTGATCTCTCTAGGACATTCAGAAGCCAAGTTATAAGCCCACAAATGTGTAACTGGACTACTTCTTTAAATTGACACCAGGCCCGGTGACCTTTGGGACATGGTTTGACCCCCTATAAGAATGTGCGATCATCATGAAACGTTTAGATCACTTACAACTCAATAGATTCTACCTTCCTGTAACGTTTCTGCCTGATTGGACCTTGTTTTCACACAAATGAACCCAGAATGATGTAAAATTGTGCTTCGTGCAACATAATTCTGGGTGCCATTTAAAAACCATAAGTGTTAATGACTCCAGTCCTTTTTGAGGTAATGGGGGCTGTTTATTTGAGTACTCTAAAACAAACCTGACCTCTCTAGGATATTCAGAAGCCAAGTTATAAGCCCACAAAGGTGTAACTGGACTACTTCTTTAAAGTGACACCAGGCCCGGTGACCTTTGGGACATGGTTTGACCCCCTACAGGAATGTGTGATCATCATGAAACGTTCAGATCACTTACAACTCAATAGATTCTACCTTCTTGTAACGTTTCAGCCTGATTGGACCTTGTTTTCACACAAATGAACCCAGAATGATGTGAAATTGTGCTTCGTGCAACATAATTCTGGGTGCCATTTACAAACCATAAGTGCTAATGACTCCATTCCTTTTTGTGGTTGTAGGGGCTGTTGATTGGAGTACACTAAAACAAACCTGATCTCTCTAGGACATTCAGAAGCCAAGTTATAAGCCCACAAATGTGTAACTGGACTACTTCTTTAAATTGACACCAGGCCCGGTGACCTTTGGGACATGGTTTGACCCCCTATAAGAATGTGCGATCATCATGAAACGTTTAGATCACTTACAGCTCAATAGATTCTACCTTCCTGTAACGTTTCTGCCTGATTGGACCTTGTTTTCACACAAATGAACCCAGAATGATGTAAAATTGTGCTTCGTGCAACATAATTCTGGGTGCCATTTAAAAACCATAAGTGTTAATGACTCCAGTCCTTTTTGAGGTAATGGGGGCTGTTTATTTGAGTACTCTAAAACAAACCTGACCTCTCTAGGATATTCAGAAGCCAAGTTATAAGCCCACAAATGTGTAACTGGACTACTTCTTTAAAGTGACACCAGGCCCGGTGACATTTGGGACATGGTTTGACCCCCTATAGGAATGTGCGATCATCATGAAACGTTCAGATCACTTACAACTCAATAGATTCTACCTTCTTGTAACGTTTCAGCCTGATTGGACCTTGTTTTCACACAAATGGACCCAGAATGATGTGAAATTGTGCTTCGTGCAACATAATTCTGGGTGCCATTTACAAACCATCAGTGCTAATGACTCCATTCCTTTTTGTGGTTGTAGGGGCTGTTGATTGGAGTACACTAAAACAAACCTGATCTCTCTAGGACATTCAGAAGCCAAGTTACAAGCCCACAAATGTGTAACTGGACTACTTCTTTAAATTGACACCAGATCCGGTGACCTTTGTGACATGGTTTGACCCTCTTAGGAAAGTGCTATCATCATGAAACGTTCAGATCTCTTACAACTGAATAGATTCTACCTTCCTGTAATGTTTCAGCCTGATTGGACCTTGTTTTCACACAAATGAACCCAGAATGATGTGAAATTGTGCTTCGTGCAACATAATTCTGGGTGCCATTTAAAAACCATAAGTGCTAATGACTCCATTCCTTTTTGGGGTAATGGGGGCTGTTAATTGGAGTACTCTAAAACAAACCTGACCTCTTTAGGATATTCAGAAGCCAAGTTATAAGCCCACAAAGGTGTAACTGGACTACTTCTTTAAAGTGACACCAGGCCCGGTGACCTTTGGGACCTGGTTTGACCCCCTTAGGAAAGTGCTATCATCATGAAACGTTCAGATCACTTACAACTCAATAGATTCTACCTTCTTGTAACGTTTCAGCCTGATTGGACCTTGTTTTCACACAAATGGACCTAGAATGATGTGAAATTGTGCTTCGTGCAACATAATTCTGGTTGCCATTTACAAACCATAAGTGCTAATGACTCCATTCCTTTTTGTGGTTGTAGGGGCTGTTGATTGGAGTACACTAAAACAAGCCTGACCTCTCTAGGACATTCAGAAGCCAATTTATAAGCCCACAAATGTTGGTACTGGACTACTTCTTTAAATTGACACCAGATCCGGTGACCTTTGGGACATGGTTTGACCCCCTTAGGAAAGTGCTATCATAATGAAACGTTCAGATCACTTACAACTCAATAGATTCTACCTTCCTGTAACGTTTCAGCCTGATTGGACCTTGTTTTCACACAAATGAACCCAGAATGATGTGAAATTGTGCTTCGTGCAACATAATTCTGGGTGCCATTTAAAAACCATAAGTGCTAATCACTCCATTCCTTTTTGGGGTAATGGGGGCTGTTAATTGGAGTACTCTAAAACAAACCTGACCTCTTTAGGATATTCAGAAGCCAAGTTATAAGCCCACAAAGGTGTAACTGGACTACTTTAAATTGACACCAGGCCCGGTGACCTTTGGGACATGGTTTGACCCCCTATAGGAATGTGCGATCATCATGAAACGTTCAGATCACTTACAA
This sequence comes from Nothobranchius furzeri, assembly GCF_043380555.1. Lineage (NCBI taxonomy): Eukaryota > Metazoa > Chordata > Actinopteri > Cyprinodontiformes > Nothobranchiidae > Nothobranchius > Nothobranchius furzeri. The sequence goes on from NC_091743.1 coordinate 10,851,203, forward strand.
CTCAATAGATTTTACCTTCTTGTAACGTTTCAGCCTGATTGGACCTTGTTTTCACACAAATGGACCCAGAATGATGTGAAATTGTGCTTCGTGCAACATAATTCTGGGTGCCATTTACAAACCATCAGTGCTAATGACTCCATTCCTTTTTGTGGTTGTAGGGGCTGTTGATTGGAGTACACTAAAACAAACCTGATCTCTCTAGGACATTCAGAAGCCAAGTTACAAGCCCACAAATGTGTAACTGGACTACTTCTTTAAATTGACACCAGATCCGGTGACCTTTGTGACATGGTTTGACCCTCTTAGGAAAGTGCTATCATCATGAAACGTTCAGATCTCTTACAACTGAATAGATTCTACCTTCCTGTAATGTTTCAGCCTGATTGGACCTTGTTTTCACACAAATGAACCCAGAATGATGTGAAATTGTGCTTCGTGCAACATAATTCTGGGTGCCATTTAAAAACCATAAGTGCTAATGACTCCATTCCTTTTTGGGGTAATGGGGGCTGTTAATTGGAGTACTCTAAAACAAACCTGACCTCTTTAGGATATTCAGAAGCCAAGTTATAAGCCCACAAAGGTGTAACATGACTACTTCTTTAAAGTGACACCAGGCCCGGTGACCTTTGGGACCTGGTTTGACCCCCTTAGGAAAGTGCTATCATCATGAAACGTTCAGATCACTTACAACTCAATAGATTCTACCTTCTTGTAAAGTTTCAGCCTGATTGGACCTTGTTTTCACACAAATGGACCTAGAATGTTGTGAAATTGTGCTTCGTGCAACATAATTCTGGTTGCCATTTAAGAACCATAAGTGCTAATGACTCCATTCCTTTTTGTGGTTGTAGGGGCTGTTGATTGGAGTACACTAAAACAAGCCTGACCTCTCTAGGACATTCAGAAGCCAATTTATAAGCCCACAAATGTTGGTACTGGACTACTTCTTTAAATTGACACCAGATCCGGTGACCTTTGGGACATGGTTTGACCCCCTTAGGAAAGTGCTATCATAATGAAACGTTCAGATCACTTACAACTCAATAGATTCTACCTTCCTGTAACGTTTCAGCCTGATTGGACCTTGTTTTCACACAAATGAACCCAGAATGATGTGAAATTGTGCTTCGTGCAACATAATTCTGGGTGCCATTTAAAAACCATAAGTGCTAATGACTCCATTCCTTTTTGGGGTAATGGGGGCTGTTAATTGGAGTACTCTAAAACAAACCTGACCTCTTTAGGATATTCAGAAGCCAAGTTATAAGCCCACAAAGGTGTAACTGGACTACTTTAAATTGACACCAGGCCCGGTGACCTTTGGGACATGGTTTGACCCCCTATAGGAATGTGCGATCATCATGAAACGTTCAGATCACTTACAACTCAATAGATCCTACCTTCTTGTAACGTTTCAGCCTGATTGGACCTTGTTTTCACACAAATGGACCTAGAATGATGTGAAATTGTGCTTCGTGCAACATAATTCTGGTTGCCATTTACAAACCATAAGTGCTAATGACTCCATTCCTTTTTGTGGTTGTAGGGGCTGTTTATTGGAGTACACTAAAACAAACCTGATCTCTCTAGGACATTCAGAAGCCAAGTTACAAGCCCCCTAAATGTGTAACTGGACTACTTCTTTAAAGTGACACCAGGCCCGGTGACCTTTGGGACATGGTTTGACCCCTTTAGGAAAGTGCTATCATCATGAAACGTTCAGATCACTTACAACTCAATAGATTCTACCTTCCTGTAACGTTTCAGCCTGATTGGACCTTGTTTTCACACAAATGAACCCAGAATGATGTGAAATTGTGCTTCGTGCAACATAATTCTGGGTGCCATTTACAAACCATAAGTGCTAATGACTCCATTCCTTTTTGGGGTAATGGGGGCTGTTAATTGGAGTACTCTAAAACAAACCTGACCTCTTTAGGATATTCAGAAGCCAAGTTATAAGCGCACAAATGTGTAACTGGACTACTTCTTTAAAGTGACACCAGGCCCGGTGACCTTTGGGACATGGTTTGACCCCTTTAGGAAAGTGCTATTATCATGAAACGTTCAGATCACTTACAACTCAATAGATTCTACCTTCCTGTAACGTTTCAGCCTGATTGGACCTTGTTTTCACACAAATGGACCCAGAATGATGTGAAATTGTGCTTCGTGCAACATAATTCTTGTTGCCATTTACAAACCATAAGTGCTAATGACTCCATTCATTTTTGTGGTTGTAGGGGATGTTGATTGGAGTACATTAAAACAAACCTAATCCCTCTAGGACATTCAGAAGCCAAGTTATAAGCCCACAAAGGTGTAACTGGACTACTTCTTTAAAGTGACACCAGGCCCGGTGACATTTGGGACATGGTTTGACCCCCTATAGGAATGTGCAATCATCATGAAATGTTCAGATCACTTATAACTCAATAGATTCTACCTTCTTGTAACGTTTCATCCTGATTGGACCTTGTTTTCACACAAATGAACCCAGAATGATGTGAAATTGTGCTTCGTGCAACATAATTCTGGGTGCCATTTAAAAACCATAAGCGCTAATGACTCCATTCCTTTTTATGGTAATGGGGGCTGTTAATTGGAGTACTCTAAAAAGAAACCTGACCTCTCAAGGATATTCAGAAGCCAAGTTATAAGCCCACAAATGTGTAACTGGACTACTTCTTTAAATTGACACCAGGCCCGGTGACCTTTGGGACATGGTTTGACCCCCTATAGGAATGTGCGATCATCATGAAACGTTCAGATCACTTACAACTCAATAGATTCTACCTTCCTGTAACGTTTCAGCCTGATTGGACCTTGTTTTCACACAAATGAACCCAGAATGATGTGAAATTGTGCTTCGTGCAACATAATTCTGGGTGCCATTTAAAAACCATAAGTGCTAATGACGCCATTCCTTTTTGTGGTTGTAGGGGCTGTTGATTGGAGTACACTAAAACAAACCTGATCTCTCTAGGACATTCAGAAGCCAAGTTATAAGCCCACAAATGTGTAACTGGACTACTTCTTTAAATTGACACCAGATCCGGTGACCTTTGGGACATGGTTTGACCCCCTTAGGAAAGTGCTATCATCATGAAACGTTCAGATCACTTACAACTCAATAGAATGTACCTTCCTGTAACGTTTCTGCCTGATTGGTCCTTGTTTTCACACAAATGAACCCTGAATGATGTGAAATTGTGCTTCGTGCAACATAATTCTGGGTGCCATTTAAAAACCATAAGTGCTAATGACTCCATTCCTTTTTGTGGTAATGGGGGCTGTTAATTGGAGTACTCTAAAACAAACCTGACCTCTCTAGGATATTCAGAAGCCAAGTTATAAGTCCACAAAGGTGTAACTGGACTACTTCTTTAAATTGACACCAGATCCGGTGACCTTTGGGACATAGTTTGACCCCCTTAGGAAAGTGCTATCATCATGAAACATTCAGATCCCTTACAACTCAATAGATTCTACCTTCCTGTAACGTTTCTGCCTGATTGGACCTTGTTTTCACACAAATGAACCCAGAATGATGTGAAATTGTGCTTCGTGCAACATAATTCTGGGTGCCATTTAATAACCATAATTGCAAATGACTCCATTCCTTTTTATGGTTCTAGGGGCTGTTGATTGGAGTACACTAAAACAAACCTGATCTCTCTAGGACATTCAGAAGCCAAGTTATAAGCCCACAAATGTGTAACTGGACTACTTATTTAAAGTGACACAAGGCCCGGTGACCTTTGGGACATGGTTTGACCCCCTATAGGAATGTGCGATCATCATGAAACGTTCAGATCACTTACAACTCAATAGATTCTACCTTCTTGTAACGTTTCAGCCTGATTGGACCTTGTTTTCACACAAATGGACCCAGAATGATGTGAAATTGTGCTTCGTGCAACATAATTCTGGGTGCCATTTACAAACCATAAGTGCTAATGACTCCATTCCTTTTTGTGGTTGTAGGGGCTGTTGATTGGAGTACACTAAAACAAACCTGATCTCTCTAGGACATTCAGAAGCCAAGTTATAAGCCCACAAATGTGTAACTGGACTACTTCTTTAAATTGATACCGGATCCGGTGACCTTTGGGACATGGTTTGACCCCCTTAGGAAAGTGCTATCATCATGAAACGTTCAGATCACTTACAACTCAATAGATTCTACCTTCCCTTAACGTTTCTGCCTGATTGGACCTTGTTTTCACACAAATGAACCCAGAATGATGTGAAATTGTGCTTCGTGCAACATAATTCTGGGTGCCATTTAAAAACCATAAGTGCTAATGACTCCATTCCTTTTTGGGGTAATGGGGGCTGTTAATTGGAGTACTCTAAAACAAACCTGACCTCTTTAGGATATTCAGAAGCCAAGTTATAAGCCCACAAAGGTGTAACTGGACTACTTCTTTAAAGTGACACCAGGCCCGGTGACCTTTGGGACATGGTTTGACCCCTTTAGGAAAGTGCTATCATCATGAAATGTTCAGATCACTAACAACTCAATAGATTCTACCTTCCTGTAACGTTTCAGCCTGATTGGACCTTGTTTTCACACAAATGCACCCAGAATGATGTGAAATTGTGCTTCGTGCAACATAATTCTTGTTGCCATTTACAAACCATAAGTGCTAATGACTCCATTCATTTTTGTGGTTGTAGGGGCTGTTGATTGGAGTACATTAAAACAAACCTGATCTCTCTAGGACATTCAGAAGCCAAGTTATAAGCCCACAAAGGTGTAACTGGACTACTTCTTTAAAGTGACACCAGGCCCGGTGACCTTTGGGACATGGTTTGACCCCCTATAGGAATGTGCAATCATCATGAAACGTTCAGATCACTTACAACTCAATAGATTCTACCTTCTTGTAACGTTTCAGCCTAATTGGACCTTGTTTTCACACAAATGAACCCAGAATGATGTGAAATTGTGCTTCGTGCAACATAATTCTGGGTGCCATTTAAAAACCATAAGCGCTAATGACTCCATTCCTTTTTATGGTAATGGGGGCTGTTAATTGGAGTACTCTAAAACAAACCTGACCTCTCTAGGATATTCAGAAAACAAGTTATTAGCCCACAAATGTGTAACTGGACTACTTCTTTAAAGTGACACCAGGCCTGGTGACCTTTGGGACCTGGTTTGACCCCCTATAGGAATGTGCGATCATCATGAAACGTTCAGATCACTTACAACTCAATAGATTCTACCTTCTTGTAACGTTTCAGCCTGATTGGACCTTGTTTTCACACAAATGGACCTAGAAAGATGTGAAATTGTGCTTCGTGCAACATAATTCTGGTTGCCATTTACAAACCATAAGTGCTAATGACTCCATTCCTTTTTGTGGTTGTAGGGGCTGTTGATTGGAGTACACTAAAACAAGCCTGACCTCTCTAGGACATTCAGAAGCCAAGTTATAAGCCCACAAATGTTGGTACTGGACTACTTCTTTAAATTGACACCAGATCCGGTGACCTTTGGGACATGGTTTGACCCCCTTAGGAAAGTGCTATCATAATGAAACGTTCAGATCACTTACAACTCAATAGATTCTACCTTCCTGTAACGTTTCAGCCTGATTGGACCTTGTTTTCACACAAATGAACCCAGAATGATGTGAAATTGTGCTTCGTGCAACATAATTCTGGGTGCCATTTAAAAACCATAAGTGCTAATGACTCCATTCCTTTTTGGGGTAATGGGGGCTGTTAATTGGAGTATTCTAAAACAAACCTGACCTCTTTAGGATATTCAGAAGCCAAGTTATAAGCCCACAAAGGTGTAACTGGACTACTTCTTTAAAGTGACACCAGGCCCGGTGACCTTTGGGACATGGTTTGACCCCCTATAGGAATGTGCGATCATCATGAAACGTTCACATCACTTACAACTCAATAAATCCTACCTTCTTGTAACATTTCAGCCTGATTGGACCTTGTTTTCACACAAATGGACCTAGAATGATGTGAAATTGTGCTTCGTGCAACATAATTCTGAGTGCCATTTAAAAACCATAAGTGCTAATGACTCCAGTCCTTTTTGGGGTAATGGGGTCTGTTAATTTGAGTACTCTAAAACAAACCTGACCTCTCTAGGATATTCAGAAGCCAAGTTATAAGACCACAAATGTGTAACTGGACTACTTCTTTAAAGTGACACCAGGCCCGGTGACCTTTGGGACATGGTTTGGCCCCCTATAGGAATGTGCGATCATCATAAAACGTTCAGATCACTTACAACTCAATAGATTCTACCTTCTTGTAACGTTTCAGCTTGATTGGACCTTGTTTTCACACAAATGGACCCAGAATGATGTGAAATTGTGCTTCGTGCAACATAATTCTGGGTGCCATTTACAAACCATAAGTGCTAATGACTCCATTCCTTTTTGTGGTTGTAGGGGCTGTTGATTGGAGTACACTAAAACAAACCTGATCTCTCTAGGACATTCAGAAGCCAAGTTAAAAGTCCACAAATGTGTAACTGGACTACTTCTTTAAATTGACACCAGATCCCGTGACCTTTGTGACATGGTTTGACCCTCTTAGGAAAGTGCTATCTTCATGAAACGTTCAGATCACTTACAACTCAATAGATTCTACCGTCCTGTAACGTTTCAGCCTGATTGGACCTTGTTTTCCCACAAATGAACCCAGAATGATGTGAAATTGTGCTTCGTGCCACATAATTCTGGGTGCCATTTAAAAACCATAAGTGCTAATGACTCCATTCCTTTTTGTGGTTGTAGGGGCTGTTGATTGGAGTACACTAAAACAAACCTGATCCCTCTAGGATATTCAGAAGCCAAGTTATAAGCCCACAAAGGTGTAACTGGACTACTTCTTTAAAGTGACACCAGGCCCGGTGACCTTTGGGACATGGTTTGACCCCCTACAGGAATGTGTGATCATCATGAAACGTTCAGATCACTTACAACTCAATAGATTCTACCTTCTTGTAACGTTTCAGCCTGATTGGACCTTGTTTTCACCTTGTTTTCACACAAATGAACCCAGAATGATGTGAAATTGTGCTTCGTGCAACATAATTCTGGGTGCCATTTACAAACCATAAGTTCTACAGACTCCATTCCTTTTTGTGGTTGTAGGGGCTGTTGATTGGAGTACACTAAAACAAACCTGATCTCTCTAGGACATTCAGAAGCCAAGTTATAAGCCCACAAATGTGTAACTGGACTACTTCTTTAAATTGATACCGGATCCGGTGACCTTTGGGACATGGTTTGACCCCCTTAGGAAAGTGCTATCATCATGAAACGTTCAGATCACTTACAACTCAATAGATTCTACCCTCCTGTAACGTTTCAGCCTGATTGGACCTTGTTTTCACACAAATGAACCCAGAATGATGTGAAATTGTGCTTCGTGCAACATAATTCTAGGTGCCATTTAAAAACCATAAGTGCTAATGACTCCATTCCTTTTTGTGGTTGTAGGGGCTGTTGATTGGAGTACACTAAAACAAACCTGATCTCTCTAGGACATTCATAAGCCAAGTTATAAGCCCACAAAGGTGTAACTGGACTACTTTAAACTGACACCAGGCCCGGTGACCTTTGGGACATGGTTTGACCCACTTAGGAAAGTGCTATCATCATGAAACGTTCAGATCACTTAAACTCAATAGATTCTACCTTCCTGTAACGTTTCAGCCTGATTGGACCTTGTTTTCACACAAATGAACCCAGAATGATGTGAAATTGTGCTTCCTGCAACATAATTCTGGGTGCCATTTAAAAACCATAAGTGCTAATGACTCCATTCCTTTTTGGGGTAATGGGGACTGTTAATTGGAGTACTCTAAAACAAACCTGACCTCTTTAGGATATTCAGAAGCCAAGTTATAAGCCCACAAAGGTGTAACTGGACTACTTCTTTAAAGTGACACCAGGCCCGGTGACCTTTGGGACATGGTTTGACCCCCTATAGGAATGTGCAATCATCTTGAAACGTTCAGATCACTTAAAACTCAATAGATTCTACCTTCCTGTAACGTTTTAGCCTGATTGGACCTTGTTTTCACACAAATGAACCCAGAATGATGTGAAATTGTGCTTCGTGCAACATAATTCTGGGTGCCATTTACAAACCATAAGTGCTAATGGCTCCAATTCTTTTTGTGGTTGTAGGGGCTGTTGATTGGAGTACAATAAAACAAGCCTGACCTCTCTAGGACATTGAGAAGCCAAGTTATAAGCCCACAGATGTGTAACTGGACTACTTCTTTAAATTGACACCAGATCCGGTGACCTTTGGGACATGGTTTGACCCACTTAGGAAAGTGCTATCATCATGAAACGTTCATATCACTTACAACTCAATAGATTCTACCTTCCTGTAACGTTTCAGCCTGATTGGACCTTGTTTTCACACAAATGAACCAAGAATGATGTGAAATTGTGCTTCGTGCAACATAATTCTGGGTGCCATTTACAAACCATAAGTGCTAATGACTCCATTCCTTTTTGGGGTAATGGGGGCTGTTAATTGGAGTACTCTAAAACAAACCTGACCTCTTTAGGATATTCAGAAGCCAAGTTATAAGCCCACAAAGGTGTAACAGGACTACTTCTTTAAAGTGACACCAGGCCCGGTGACCTTTGGGACATGGTTTGACCCCTTTAGGAAAGTGCTATCATCATGAAACGTTCAGATCACTTACAACTCAATAGATTCTACCTTCCTGTAACGTTTCAGCCTGATTGGACCTTGTTTTCACACAAATGGACCCAGAATGATGTGAAATTGTGCTTCGTGCAACATAATTCTTGTTGCCATTTACAAACCATAAGTGCTAATGACTCCATTCATTTTTGTGGTTGTAGGGGATGTTGATTGGAGTACATTAAAACAAACCTGATCCCTCTAGGACATTCAGAAGCCAAGTTATAAGCCCACAAAGGTGTAACTGGACTACTTCTTTAAAGTGACACCAGGCCCGGTGACATTTGGGACATGGTTTGACCCCCTATAGGAATGTGCAATCATCATGAAATGTTCAGATCACTTACAACTCAATAGATTCTACCTTCTTGTAACGTTTCATCCTGATTGGACCTTGTTTTCACACAAATGAACCCAGAATGATGTGAAATTGTGCTTCGTGCAACATAATTCTGGGTGCCATTTAAAAACCATAAGCGCTAATGACTCCATTCCTTTTTATGGTAATGGGGGCTGTTAATTGGAGTACTCTAAAAAGAAACCTGACCTCTCAAGGATATTCAGAAGCCAAGTTATAAGCCCACAAATGTGTAACTGGACTACTTCTTTAAATTGACACCAGGCCCGGTGACCTTTGGGACATGGTTTGACCCCCTATAGGAATGTGCGATCATCATGAAACGTTCAGATCACTTACAACTCAATAGATTCTACCTTCCTGTAACGTTTCAGCCTGATTGGACCTTGTTTTCACACAAATGAACCCAGAATGATGTGAAATTGTGCTTCGTGCAACATAATTCTGGGTGCCATTTAAAAACCATAAGTGCTAATGACGCCATTCCTTTTTGTGGTTGTAGGGGCTGTTGATTGGAGTACACTAAAACAAACCTGATCTCTCTAGGACATTCAGAAGCCAAGTTATAAGCCCACAAATGTGTAACTGGACTACTTCTTTAAATTGACACCAGATCCGGTGACCTTTGGGACATGGTTTGACCCCGTTAGGAAAGTGCTATCATCATGAAACGTTCAGATCACTTACAACTCAATAGAATGTACCTTCCTGTAACGTTTCTGCCTGATTGGTCCTTGTTTTCACACAAATGAACCCTGAATGATGTGAAATTGTGCTTCGTGCAACATAATTCTGGGTGCCATTTAAAAACCATAAGTGCTAATGACTCCATTCCTTTTTGTGGTAATGGGGGCTGTTAATTGGAGTACTCTAAAACAAACCTGACCTCTCTAGGATATTCAGAAGCCAAGTTATAAGTCCACAAAGGTGTAACTGGACTACTTCTTTAAATTGACACCAGATCCGGTGACCTTTGGGACATAGTTTGACCCCCTTAGGAAAGTGCTATCATCATGAAACATTCAGATCCCTTACAACTCAATAGATTCTACCTTCCTGTAACGTTTCTGCCTGATTGGACCTTGTTTTCACACAAATGAACCCAGAATGATGTGAAATTGTGCTTCGTGCAACATAATTCTGGGTGCCATTTAATAACCATAATTGCAAATGACTCCATTCCTTTTTATGGTTCTAGGGGCTGTTGATTGGAGTACACTAAAACAAACCTGATCTCTCTAGGACATTCAGAAGCCAAGTTATAAGCCCACAAATGTGTAACTGGACTACTTATTTAAAGTGACACAAGGCCCTGTGACCTTTGGGACATGGTTTGACCCCCTATAGGAATGTGCGATCATCATGAAACGTTCAGATCACTTACAACTCAATAGATTCTACCTTCTTGTAACGTTTCAGCCTGATTGGACCTTGTTTTCACACAAATGGACCCAGAATGATGTGAAATTGTGCTTCGTGCAACATAATTCTGGGTGCCATTTACAAACCATAAGTGCTAATGACTCCATTCCTTTTTGTGGTTGTAGGGGCTGTTGATTGGAGTACACTAAAACAAACCTGATCTCTCTAGGACATTCAGAAGCCAAGTTATAAGCCCACAAATGTGTAACTGGACTACTTCTTTAAATTGATACCGGATCCGGTGACCTTTGGGACATGGTTTGACCCCCTTAGGAAAGTGCTATCATCATGAAACGTTCAGATCACTTACAACTCAATAGATTCTACCTTCCCTTAACGTTTCTGCCTGATTGGACCTTGTTTTCACACAAATGAACCCAGAATGATGTGAAATTGTGCTTCGTGCAACATAATTCTGGGTGCCATTTAAAAACCATAAGTGCTAATGACTCCATTCCTTTTTGGGGTAATGGGGGCTGTTAATTGGAGTACTCTAAAACAAACCTGACCTCTTTAGGATATTCAGAAGCCAAGTTATAAGCCCACAAAGGGGTAACTGGACTACTTCTTTAAAGTGACACCAGGCCCGGTGACCTTTGGGACATGGTTTGACCCCTTTAGGAAAGTGCTATCATCATGAAACGTTCAGATCACTTACAACTCAATAGATTCTACCTTCCTGTAACGTTTCAGCCTGATTGGACCTTGTTTTCACACAAATGCACCCAGAATGATGTGAAATTGTGCTTCGTGCAACATAATTCTTGTTGCCATTTACAAACCATAAGTGCTAATGACTCCATTCATTTTTGTGGTTGTAGGGGCTGTTGATTGGAGTACATTAAAACAAACCTGATCTCTCTAGGACATTCAGAAGCCAAGTTATAAGCCCACAAAGGTGTAACTGGACTACTTCTTTAAAGTGACACCAGGCCCGGTGACCTTTGGGACATGGTTTGACCCCCTATAGGAATGTGCAATCATCATGAAACGTTCAGATCACTTACAACTCAATAGATTCTACCTTCTTGTAACGTTTCAGCCTGATTGGACCTTGTTTTCACACAAATGAACCCAGAATGATGTGAAATTGTGCTTCGTGCAACATAATTCTGGGTGCCATTTAAAAACCATAAGTGCTAATGACTCCATTCCTTTTTGGGGTAATGGGGGCTGTTAATTGGAGTATTCTAAAACAAACCTGACCTCTTTAGGATATTCAGAAGCCAAGTTATAAGCCCACAAAGGTGTAACTGGACTACTTCTTTAAAGTGACACCAGGCCCGGTGACCTTTGGGACATGGTTTGACCCCCTTAGGAAAGTGCTATCATAATGAAACGTTCAGATCACTTACAACTCAATAGATTCTACCTTCCTGTAACGTTTCAGCCTGATTGGACCTTGTTTTCACACAAATGAACCCAGAATGATGTGAAATTGTGCTTCGTGCAACATAATTCTGGGTGCCATTTAAAAACCATAAGTGCTAATGACTCCATTCCTTTTTGGGGTAATGGGGGCTGTTAATTGGAGTATTCTAAAACAAACCTGACCTCTTTAGGATATTCAGAAGCCAAGTTATAAGCCCACAAAGGTGTAACTGGACTACTTCTTTAAAGTGACACCAGGCCCGGTGACCTTTGGGACATGGTTTGACCCCCTATAGGAATGTGCGATCATCATGAAACGTTCACATCACTTACAACTCAATAAATCCTACCTTCTTGTAACGTTTCAGCCTGATTGGACCTTGTTTTCACACAAATGGACCTAGAAAGATGTGAAATTGTGCTTCGTGCAACATAATTCTGGTTGCCATTTACAAACCATAAGTGCTAATGACTCCATTCCTTTTTGTGGTTGTAGGGGCTGTTGATTGGAGTACACTAAAACAAGCCTGACCTCTCTAGGACATTCAGAAGCCAAGTTATAAGCCCACAAATGTTGGTACTGGACTACTTCTTTAAATTGACACCAGATCCGGTGACCTTTGGGACATGGTTTGACCCCCTTAGGAAAGTGCTATCATAATGAAACGTTCAGATCACTTACAACTCAATAGATTCTACCTTCCTGTAACGTTTCAGCCTGATTGGACCTTGTTTTCACACAAATGAACCCAGAATGATGTGAAATTGTGCTTCGTGCAACATAATTCTGGGTGCCATTTAAAAACCATAAGTGCTAATGACTCCATTCCTTTTTGGGGTAATGGGGGCTGTTAATTGGAGTATTCTAAAACAAACCTGACCTCTTTAGGATATTCAGAAGCCAAGTTATAAGCCCACAAAGGTGTAACTGGACTACTTCTTTAAAGTGACACCAGGCCCGGTGACCTTTGGGACATGGTTTGACCCCCTATAGGAATGTGCGATCATCATGAAACGTTCACATCACTTACAACTCAATAAATCCTACCTTCTTGTAACGTTTCAGCCTGATTGGACCTTGTTTTCACACAAATGGACCTAGAATGATGTGAAATTGTGCTTCGTGCAACATAATTCTGAGTGCCATTTAAAAACCATAAGTGCTAATGACTCCAGTCCTTTTTGGGGTAATGGGGTCTGTTAATTTGAGTACTCTAAAACAAACCTGACCTCTCTAGGATATTCAGAAGCCAAGTTATAAGACCACAAATGTGTAACTGGACTACTTCTTTAAAGTGACACCAGGCCCGGTGACCTTTGGGACATGGTTTGGCCCCCTATAGGAATGTGCAATCATCATAAAACGTTCAGATCACTTACAACTCAATAGATTCTACCTTCTTGTAACGTTTCAGCTTGATTGGACCTTGTTTTCACACAAATGGACCCAGAATGATGTGAAATTGTGCTTCGTGCAACATAATTCTGGGTGCCATTTACAAACCATAAGTGCTAATGACTCCATTCCTTTTTGTGGTTGTAGGGGCTGTTGATTGGAGTACACTAAAACAAACCTGATCTCTCTAGGACATTCAGAAGCCAAGTTAAAAGTCCACAAATGTGTAACTGGACTACTTCTTTAAAGTGACACCAGGCCCGGTGACCTTTGGGACATGGTTTGACCCCCTACAGGAATGTGTGATCATCATGAAACGTTCAGATCACTTACAACTCAATAGATTCTACCTTCTTGTAACGTTTCAGCCTGATTGGACCTTGTTTTCACCTTGTTTTCACACAAATGAACCCAGAATGATGTGAAATTGTGCTTCGTGCAACATAATTCTGGGTGCCATTTACAAACCATAAGTTCTACAGACTCCATTCCTTTTTGTGGTTGTAGGGGCTGTTGATTGGAGTACACTAAAACAAACCTGATCTCTCTAGGACATTCAGAAGCCAAGTTATAAGCCCACAAATGTGTAACTGGACTACTTCTTTAAATTGATACCGGATCCGGTGACCTTTGGGACATGGTTTGACCCCCTTAGGAAAGTGCTATCATCATGAAACGTTCAGATCACTTACAACTCAATAGATTCTACCCTCCTGTAACGTTTCAGCCTGATTGGACCTTGTTTTCACACAAATGAACCCAGAATGATGTGAAATTGTGCATCGTGCAACATAATTCTAGGTGCCATTTAAAAACCATAAGTGCTAATGACTCCATTCCTTTTTGTGGTTGTAGGGGCTGTTGATTGGAGTACACTAAAACAAACCTGATCTCTCTAGGACATTCATAAGCCAAGTTATAAGCCCACAAAGGTGTAACTGGACTACTTTAAACTGACACCAGGCCCGGTGACCTTTGGGACATGGTTTGACCCACTTAGGAAAGTGCTATCATCATGAAACGTTCAGATCACTTACAACTCAATAGATTCTACCTTCCTGTAACGTTTCAGCCTGATTGGACCTTGTTTTCACACAAATGAACCCAGAATGATGTGAAATTGTGCTTCGTGCAACATAATTCTGGGTGCCATTTAAAAACCATAAGTGCTAATGACTCCATTCCTTTTTGGGGTAATGGGGACTGTTAATTGGAGTACTCTAAAACAAACCTGACCTCTTTAGGATATTCAGAAGCCAAGTTATAAGCCCACAAAGGTGTAACTGGACTACTTCTTTAAAGTGACACCAGGCCCGGTGACCTTTGGGACATGGTTTGACCCCCTATAGGAATGTGCAATCATCTTGAAACGTTCAGATCACTTACAACTCAATAGATTCTACCTTCCTGTAAGGTTTTAGCCTGATTGGACCTTGTTTTCACACAAATGAACCCAGAATGATGTGAAATTGTGCTTCGTGCAACATAATTCTGGGTGCCATTTACAAACCATAAGTGCTAATGGCTCCAATTCTTTTTGTGGTTGTAGGGGCTGTTGATTGGAGTACAATAAAACAAGCCTGACCTCTCTAGGACATTGAGAAGCCAAGTTATAAGCCCACAGATGTGTAACTGGACTACTTCTTTAAATTGACACCAGATCCGGTGACCTTTGGGACATGGTTTGACCCACTTAGGAAAGTGCTATCATCATGAAACGTTCATATCACTTACAACTCAATAGATTCTACCTTCCTGTAACGTTTCAGCCTGATTGGACCTTGTTTTCACACAAATGAACCAAGAATGATGTGAAATTGTGCTTCGTGCAACATAATTCTGGGTGCCATTTACAAACCATAAGTGCTAATGACTCCATTCCTTTTTGGGGTAATGGGGGCTGTTAATTGGAGTACTCTAAAACAAACCTGACCTCTTTAGGATATTCAGAAGCCAAGTTATAAGCCCACAAAGGTGTAACTGGACTACTTCTTTAAAGTGACACCAGGCCCGGTGACCTTTGGGACATGGTTTGACCCCTTTAGGAAAGTGCTATCATCATGAAACGTTCAGATCACTTACAACTCAATAGATTCTACCTTCCTGTAACGTTTCAGCCTGATTGGACCTTGTTTTCACACAAATGCACCCAGAATGATGTGAAATTGTGCTTCGTGCGACATAATTCTTGTTGCCATTTACAAACCATAAGTGCTAATGACTCCATTCATTTTTGTGGTTGTAGGGGCTGTTGATTGGAGTACATTAAAATAAACCTGATCTCTCTAGGACATTCAGAAGCCAAGTTATAAGCCCACAAATGTGTAACTGGACTACTTCTTTAAAGTGACACCAGGCCCGGTGACCTTTGGGACATGGTTTGACCCCCTATAGGAATGTGCAATCATCATGAAACGTTCAGATCACTTACAACTCAATAGATTCTACCTTCTTGTAACGTTTCAGCCTGATTGGACCTTGTTTTCACACAAATGAACCCAGAATGATGTGAAATTGTGCTTCGTGCAACATAATTCTGGGTGCCATTTACAAACCATAAGTGCTAATGACTCCATTCCTTTTTGGGGTAATGGGGGCTGTTAATTGGAGTACTCTAAAACAAACCTGACCTCTTTAGGATATTCAGAAGCCAAGTTATAAGCCCACAAAGGTGTAACTGGACTACTTCTTTAAAGTGACACCAGGCCCGGTGACCTTTGGGACATGGTTTGACCCCTTTAGGAAAGTGCTATCATCATGAAACGTTCAGATCACTTACAACTCAATAGATTCTACCTTCCTGTAATGTTTCAGCCTGATTGGACCTTGTTTTCACACAAATGCACCCAGAATTATGTGAAATTGTGCTTCGTGCAACATAATTCTTGTTGCCATTTACAAACCATAAGTGCTAATGACTCCATTCATTTTTGTGGTTGTAGGGGCTGTTGATTGGAGTACATTAAAACAAACCTGATCTCTCTAGGACATTCAGAAGCCAAGTTATAAGCCCACAAAGGTGTAACTGGACTACTTCTTTAAAGTGACACCAGGCCCGGTGACCTTTGGGACATGGTTTGACCCCCTATAGGAATGTGCAATCATCATGAAACGTTCAGATCACTTACAACTCAATAGATTCTACCTTCTTGTAACGTTTCAGCCTGATTGGACCTTGTTTTCACACAAATGAACCCAGAATGATGTGAAATTGTGCTTCGTGCAACATAATTCTGGGTGCCATTTAAAAACCATAAGCGCTAATGACTCCATTCCTTTTTATGGTAATGGGGGCTGTTAATTGGAGTACTCTAAAACAAACCTGACCTCTCTAGGATATTCAGAAGCCAAGTTATAAGCCCACAAATGTGTAACTGGACTACTTCTTTAAATTGACACCAGGCCCGGTGACCTTTGGGACATGGTTTGATCCCCTATAGGAATATGCGATCATCATGAAACGTTCAGATCACTTACAACTCAATAGATTGTACCTTCCTGTAACGTTTCAGCCTGATTGGACCTTGTTTTCACACAAATGAACACAGAATGATGTGAAATTGTGCTTCGTGCAACATAATTCTAGGTGCCATTTAAAAACCATAAGTGCTAATGACTCCATTCCTTTTTGTGGTTGTAGGGGCTGTTGATTGGAGTACACTAAAACAAACCAGATCTCTCTAGGACATTCAGAAGCCAAGTTATAAGCCCACAAAGGTGTAACTGGACTACTTTAAACTGACACCAGGCCCGGTGACCATTTGGGACATGGTTTGACCCCCTACAGGAATGTGTGATCATCATGAAACGTTCAGATCACTTACAACTCAAAAGATTCTCCCTTCTTGTAACGTTTCAGCCTGATTGGACCTTGTTTTCACACAAATGAACCCAGAATGATGTGAAATTGTGCTTCCTGCAACATAATTCTGGGTGCCATTTACAAACCATAAGTGCTAATGAATCCATTCCTTTTTGTGGTTGTAGGGACTGTTGATTGGAGTACACTAAAACAAACCTGATCTCTCTAGGACATTCAGAAGCCAAGTTATAAGCCCACAAAGGTGTAACTGGACTACTTCTTTAAAGTGACACCAGGCCCGGTGACCTTTGGGACATGGTTTGACCCCCTACAGGAATGTGTGATCATCATGAAACGTTCAGATCACTTACAACTCAATAGATTCTACCTTCCTGTAACGTTTCTGCCTGATTGGACCTTGTTTTCACACAAATGAACCCAGAATGATGTGAAATTGTGCTTCGTGCAACATAATTCTGGGTGCCATTTAAAAACCATAAGTGCTAATGACTCCATTCCTTTTTGGGGTAATGGGGACTGTTAATTGGAGTACTCTAAAACAATCCTGACCTCTTTAGGATATTCAGAAGCCAAGTTATAAGCCCACAAAGGTGTAACTGGACTACTTCTTTAGTGACACCAGGCCCGGTGACCTTTGGGACATGGTTTGACCCCCTATAGGAATGTGCGATCATCTTGAAACGTTCAGATCACTTACAACTCAATAGATTCTACCTTCCTGTAACGTTTTAGCCTGATTGGACCTTGTTTTCACACAAATGGACCCAGAATGATGTGAAATTGTGCATCGTGCAACATAATTCTGGGTGCCATTTCCAAACCATAAGTGCTAATGACTCCATTCCTTTTTGTGGTTGTAGGGGCTGTTGATTGGAGAACACTAAAACAAACCTGATCTCTCTAGGACATTCAGAAGCCAATTTATAAGCCCACAAATGTGTAACTGGACCACTTCTTTAAATTGACACCAGATCCGGTGACCTTTGGGACATGGTTTGACCCCCTTAGGAAAGTGATATCATCATGAAACGTTCAGATCACTTACAACTCAATAGATTCTACCTTCCTGTAACGTTTCAGACTGATTGGACCTTGTTTTCACACAAATGAACCCAGAATGATGTTAAATTGTGCTTCGTGCAACATAATTCTGGGTGCCATTTAAAAACCATAAGTGCTAATGACTCCATTCCTTTTTGGGGTAATGGGGGCTGTTAATTGGAGTACTCTAAAACAAACCTGACCTCTCTAGGATATTCAGAAGCCAAGTTATAAGCCCACAAAGGTGTAACTGGACTACTTCTTTAAAGTGACACCAGGCCCGGTGACCTTTGGGACATGGTTTGACCCCCTATAGGAATGTACGATCATCATGAAACGTTCAGATCACTTACAACTCAATAGATTCTACCTTCTTGTAACGTTTCAGCCTGATTGGACCTTGTTTTCACACAAATGGACCCAGAATGATGTGAAATTGTGCATCGTGCAACATAATTCTGGGTGCCATTTCCAAACCATAAGTGCTAATGACTCCATTCCTTTTTGTGGTTGTAGGGGCTGTTGATTGGAGAACACTAAAACAAACCTGATCTCTCTAGGACATTCAGAAGCCAATTTATAAGCCCACAAGTGTGTAACTGGACCACTTCTTTAAATTGACACCAGATCCGGTGACCTTTGGGACATGGTTTGACCCCCTTAGGAAAGTGATATCATCATGAAACGTTCAGATCACTTACAACTCAATAGATTCTACCTTCCTGTAACGTTTCAGACTGATTGGACCTTGTTTTCACACAAATGAACCCAGAATGATGTTAAATTGTGCTTCGTGCAACATAATTCTGGGTGCCATTTAAAAACCATAAGTGCTAATGACTCCATTCCTTTTTGGGGTAATGGGGGCTATTAATTGGAGTACTCTAAAACAAACCTGACCTCTCTAGGATATTCAGAAGCCAAGTTATAAGCCCACAAAGGTGTAACTGGACTACTTCTTTAAAGTGACACCAGGCCCGGTGACCTTTGGGACATGGTTTGACCCCCTATAGGAATGTACGATCATCATGAAACGTTCAGATCACTTACAACTCAATAGATTCTACCTTCTTGTAACGTTTCAGCCTGATTGGACCTTGTTTTCACACAAATGGACCCAGAATGATGTGAAATTGTGCTTCGTGCAACATAATATGGGTGCCATTTCCAAACCATAAGTGCTAATGACTCCATTCCTTTTTGTGGTTGTAGGGGCTGTTAATTGGAGCACATTAAAACAAACCTGATCTCTCTAGGACATTCAGAAGCCAAGTTATAAGCCCACAAATGTGTAACTGGACTACTTCTTTAAATTGACACCAGATACGGTTACCTTTGGGACATGGTTTGACCCCCTTAGGAAAGTGCTATCATCATGAAACGTTCAGATCACTTACAACTCAATAGATTCTACCTTTATGTAACGTTTCAGCCTGATTGGACCTTGTTTTCACACAAATGAACCCACAATGATGTGAAATTGTGCTTTGTGCAACATAATTCTGGGTGCCATTTACAAACCATAAGTGCTAATGACTCCATTCCTTTTTGTGGTTGTAGGGGCTGTTGATTGGAGTACACTAAAACAAACCTGACCTCTCTAGGACATTCAGAAGCCAAGTTATAAGCCCACAAATGTGTAACTGGACTCCTTCTTTAAACTGACACCAGATCCAGTGACCTTTGGGACATGGTTTGACCCCCTTAGGAAAGTGCTATCATCATGAAACGTTCAGATCACTTACAACTCAGTAGATTCTACCTTCCTGTAACGTTTCAGCCTGATTGGACCTTGTTTTCACACAAATGAACCCAGAATGATGTGAAATTGTGCTTTGTGCAACATAATTCTTGTTGCCATTTACAAACCATAAGTGCTAATGACTCCATTCATTTTTGTGGTTGTAGGGGCTGTTGATTGGAGTACATTAAAACAAACCTGATCTCTCTAGGACATTCAGAAGCCAAGTTATAAGCCCACAAAGGTGTAACTGGACTACTTCTTTAAAGTGACACCAGGCCCGGTGACCTTTGGGACATGGTTTGACCCCCTATAGGAATGTGCAATCATCATGAAACGTTCAGATCACTTACAACTCAATAGATTCTACCTTCTTGTAACGTTTCAGCCTGATTGGACCTTGTTTTCACACAAATGAACCCAGAATGATGTGAAATTGTGCTTCGTGCAACATAATTCTGGGTGCCATTTAAAAACCATAAGCGCTAATGACTCCATTCCTTTTTATGGTAATGGGGGCTGCTAATTGGAGTACTCTAAAACAAACCTGACCTCTCTAGGATATTCAGAAGCCAAGTTATAAGCCCACAAATGTGTAACTGGACTACTTCTTTAAATTGACACCAGGCCCGGTGACCTTTGGGACATGGTTTGATCCCCTATAGGAATATGCGATCATCATGAAACGTTCAGATCACTTACAACTCAATAGATTGTACCTTCCTGTAACGTTTCAGCCTGATTGGACCTTGTTTTCACACAAATGAACACAGAATGATGTGAAATTGTGCTTCGTGCAACATAATTCTAGGTGCCATTTAAAAACCATAAGTGCTAATGACTCCATTCCTTTTTGTGGTTGTAGGGGCTGTTGATTGGAGTACACTAAAACAAACCAGATCTCTCTAGGACATTCAGAAGCCAAGTTATAAGCCCACAAAGGTGTAACTGGACTACTTTAAACTGACACCAGGCCCGGTGACCATTTGGGACATGGTTTGACCCCCTACAGGAATGTGTGATCATCATGAAACGTTCAGATCACTTACAACTCAAAAGATTCTCCCTTCTTGTAACGTTTCAGCCTGATTGGACCTTGTTTTCACACAAATGAACCCAGAATGATGTGAAATTGTGCTTCCTGCAACATAATTCTGGGTGCCATTTACAAACCATAAGTGCTAATGAATCCATTCCTTTTTGTGGTTGTAGGGACTGTTGATTGGAGTACACTAAAACAAACCTGATCTCTCTAGGACATTCAGAAGCCAAGTTATAAGCCCACAAAGGTGTAACTGGACTACTTCTTTAAAGTCACACCAGGCCCGGTGACCTTTGGGACATGGTTTGACCCCCTACAGGAATGTGTGATCATCATGAAACGTTCAGATCACTTACAACTCAATAGATTCTACCTTCCTGTAACGTTTCTGCCTGATTGGACCTTGTTTTCACACAAATGAACCCAGAATGATGTGAAATTGTGCTTCGTGCAACATAATTCTGGGTGCCATTTAAAAACCATAAGTGCTAATGACTCCATTCCTTTTTGGGGTAATGGGGACTGTTAATTGGAGTACTCTAAAACAATCCTGACCTCTTTAGGATATTCAGAAGCCAAGTTATAAGCCCACAAAGGTGTAACTGGACTACTTCTTTAGTGACACCAGGCCCGGTGACCTTTGGGACATGGTTTGACCCCCTATAGGAATGTGCGATCATCTTGAAACGTTCAGATCACTTACAACTCAATAGATTCTACCTTCCTGTAACGTTTTAGCCTGATTGGACCTTGTTTTCACACAAATGGACCCAGAATGATGTGAAATTGTGCATCGTGCAACATAATTCTGGGTGCCATTTCCAAACCATAAGTGCTAATGACTCCATTCCTTTTTGTGGTTGTAGGGGCTGTTGATTGGAGAACACTAAAACAAACCTGATCTCTCTAGGACATTCAGAAGCCAATTTATAAGCCCACAAATGTGTAACTGGACCACTTCTTTAAATTGACACCAGATCCGGTGACCTTTGGGACATGGTTTGACCCCCTTAGGAAAGTGATATCATCATGAAACGTTCAGATCACTTACAACTCAATAGATTCTACCTTCCTGTAACGTTTCAGACTGATTGGACCTTGTTTTCACACAAATGAACCCAGAATGATGTTAAATTGTGCTTCGTGCAACATAATTCTGGGTGCCATTTAAAAACAATAAGTGCTAATGACTCCATTCCTTTTTGGGGTAATGGGGGCTGTTAATTGGAGTACTCTAAAACAAACCTGACCTCTCTAGGATATTCAGAAGCCAAGTTATAAGCCCACAAAGGTGTAACTGGACTACTTCTTTAAAGTGACACCAGGCCCGGTGACCTTTGGGACATGGTTTGACCCCCTATAGGAATGTACGATCATCATGAAACGTTCAGATCACTTACAACTCAATAGATTCTACCTTCTTGTAACGTTTCAGCCTGATTGGACCTTGTTTTCACACAAATGGACCCAGAATGATGTGAAATTGTGCATCGTGCAACATAATTCTGGGTGCCATTTCCAAACCATAAGTGCTAATGACTCCATTCCTTTTTGTGGTTGTAGGGGCTGTTGATTGGAGAACACTAAAACAAACCTGATCTCTCTAGGACATTCAGAAGCCAATTTATAAGCCCACAAGTGTGTAACTGGACCACTTCTTTAAATTGACACCAGATCCGGTGACCTTTGGGACATGGTTTGACCCCCTTAGGAAAGTGATATCATCATGAAACGTTCAGATCACTTACAACTCAATAGATTCTACCTTCCTGTAACGTTTCAGACTGATTGGACCTTGTTTTCACACAAATGAACCCAGAATGATGTTAAATTGTGCTTCGTGCAACATAATTCTGGGTGCCATTTAAAAACCATAAGTGCTAATGACTCCATTCCTTTTTGGGGTAATGGGGGCTATTAATTGGAGTACTCTAAAACAAACCTGACCTCTCTAGGATATTCAGAAGCCAAGTTATAAGCCCACAAAGGTGTAACTGGACTACTTCTTTAAAGTGACACCAGGCCCGGTGACCTTTGGGACATGGTTTGACCCCCTATAGGAATGTACGATCATCATGAAACGTTCAGATCACTTACAACTCAATAGATTCTACCTTCTTGTAACGTTTCAGCCTGATTGGACCTTGTTTTCACACAAATGGACCCAGAATGATGTGAAATTGTGCTTCGTGCAACATAATATGGGTGCCATTTCCAAACCATAAGTGCTAATGACTCCATTCCTTTTTGTGGTTGTAGGGGCTGTTAATTGGAGCACATTAAAACAAACCTGATCTCTCTAGGACATTCAGAAGCCAAGTTATAAGCCCACAAATGTGTAACTGGACTACTTCTTTAAATTGACACCAGATACGGTTACCTTTGGGACATGGTTTGACCCCCTTAGGAAAGTGCTATCATCATGAAACGTTCAGATCACTTACAACTCAATAGATTCTACCTTTATGTAACGTTTCAGCCTGATTGGACCTTGTTTTCACACAAATGAACCCAGAATGATGTGAAATTGTGCTTTGTGCAACATAATTCTGGGTGCCATTTACAAACCATAAGTGCTAATGACTCCATTCCTTTTTGTGGTTGTAGGGGCTGTTGATTGGAGTACACTAAAACAAACCTGACCTCTCTAGGACATTCAGAAGCCAAGTTATAAGCCCACAAATGTGTAACTGGACTCCTTCTTTAAACTGACACCAGATCCAGTGACCTTTGGGACATGGTTTGACCCCCTTAGGAAAGTGCTATCATCATGAAACGTTCAGATCACTTACAACTCAGTAGATTCTACCTTCCTGTAACGTTTCAGCCTGATTGGACCTTGTTTTCACACAAATGAACCCAGAATGATGTGAAATTGTGCTTTGTGCAACATAATTTTGGGTGCCATTTAAAAACCATAAGTGCTAAGACTCCATTCCTTTTTGTGGTTGTAGGGGCTGTTGATTGGAGTACACTAAAACAAACCTGATCTCTCTAGGACATTCAGAAGCCAAGTTATAAGCCCACAAATGTGTAACTGGACTACTTCTTTAAAGTGACACCAGGCCCGGTGACCTTTGGGACATGGTTTGACCCCCTATAGGAATGTGCGATCATCATGAAACGTTCAGATAACTTACAACTCAATTAATTCTACCTTCTTGTAACGTTTCAGCCTGATTGGACCTTGTTTTCACACAAATGGACCCAGAATGATGTGAAATTGTGCTTCGTGCAACATATTTCTGGGTGCCATTTCCAAACCATAAGTGCTAATGACTCCATTCCTTTTTGTGGTTGTAGGGGCTGTTGATTGGAGTACACTAAAACAAACCTGACCTCTCTAGGACATTCAGAAGCCAAGTTATAAGCCCACAAATGTGTAACTGGACTACTTCTTTAAATTGACACCAGATCCGGTGACCTCTGGGACATGGTTTGACCCCCTTAGGAAAGTGCTATCATCATGAAACGTTCAGATCACTTACAACTCAATAGATTCTACCTTCCTGTAACGTTTCAGCCTGACTGGACCTTGTTTTCACACAAATGAACCCCGAATTATGTGAAATTGTGCTTCGTGCAACATAATTCTGGGTGCCATTTAAAAACCATAAGTGCTAATGACTCCATTCCTTTTTGGGGTAATGGGGGCTGTTAATTGGAGTACTATCAAACAAACCTGACCTCTCTAGGACATTCAGAAGCCAAGTTATAAGCCCACAAATGTGTAACTGGACTACTTCTTTAAAGTGACACCAGGCCCGGTGACCTTTGGGACATGGTTTGACCCCCTATAGGAATGTGCGATTTTCATGAAACGTTCAGATAACTTACAACTCAATAAATTCTACCTTCTTGTAATGTTTCAGCCTGATTGGACCTTGTTTTCACACAAATGGACCCAGAATGATGTGAAATTGTGCATTGTGCAACATAATTCTGGGTGCCATTTACAAACCATAAGTGCTAATGACTCTATTCCTTTTTGTGGTTGTAGGGGCTGTTGATTGGAGTACACTAAAACAAACCTGACCTCTCTAGGACATTCAGAAGCCAAGTTATAAGCCCACAAATGTGTAACTGGACTACTTCTTTAAATTGACACCAGATCCAGTGACCTTTGGGACATGGTTTGACCCCCTTAGGAAAGTGCTATCATCATGAAACGTTCAGATCACTTACAACTCAGTAGATTCTACCTTCCTGTAACGTTTCAGCCTGATTGGACCTTGTTTTCACACAAATGAACCCAGAATGATGTGAAATTGTGCTTTGTGCAACATAATTTTGGGTGCCATTTAAAAACCATAAGTGCTAAGACTCCATTCATTTTTGTGGTTGTAGGGGCTGTTGATTGGAGTACACTAAAACAAACCTGATCTCTCTAGGACATTCAGAAGCCAAGTTATAAGCCCACAAATGTGTGACTGTACTACTTCTTTAAATTGACACCAGATCCGGTGACCTCTGGGACATGGTTTGACCCCCTTAGGAAAGTGCTATCATCATGAAACGTTCAGATCACATACAACTCAATAGATTCTACCTTCCTGTAACGTTTCAGCCTGATTGGACCTTGTTTTCACACAAATGAACCCCGAATGATGTGAAATTGTGCTTCGTGCAACATAATTCTGGGTGCCATTTAAAAACCATAAGTGCTATTGACTCCATTCCTTTTTGGGGTAATGGGGGCTGTTAATTGGAGTACTCTAAAACAAACCTGACCTCTCTAGGACATTCAGAAGCCAAGTTATAAGCCCACAAATGTGTAACTGGACTACTTCTTTAAAGTGACACCAGGCCCGGTGACCTTTGGGACATGGTTTGACCCCCTATAGGAATGTGCGATCATCATGAAACGTTCAGATAACTTACAACTCAATTAATTCTACCTTCTTGTAACACTTCAGCCTGATTGGACCTTGTTTTCACACAAATGGACCCAGAATGATGTGAAATTGTTCTTCGTGCAACATAATTCTGGGTGCAATTTCCAAACCATAAGTGCTAATGACTCCATTCCTTTTTGTGGTTGTAGGGGTTGTTGATTGGAGTACACTAAAACAAACCTGATCTCTCTAGGACATTCAGAAGCCAAGTTATAAGCCCACAAATGTGTAACTGGACTACTTCTTTAAATTGACACCAGATCCGGTGACCTCTGGGACATGGTTTGACCCCCTTAGGAAAGTGCTATCATCATGAAACGTTCAGATCACTTACAACTCAATAGATTCTACCTTCCTGTAACGTTTCAGCCTGATTGGACCTTGTTTTCACACAAATGAACCCAGAATGATGTGAAATTGTGCTTCGTGCAAAATAATTCTGGGTGCCATTTAAAAACCATAAGTGCTAATGACTCCATTCCTTTTTAGGGTAATGGGGGCTGTTAATTGGAGTACTCTAAAACAAACCTGACCTCTCTAGGATATTCAGAAGCCAAGTTATATGCCCACAAAGGTGTAACTGGACTACTTCTTTAAAGTGACACCAGGCCCGGTGACCTTTGGGACATGGTTTGACCCCCTTAGGAAAGTGCTATCATCATGAAACGTTCAGATCACTTACAACTCAATAGATTCTACCTTCCTGTAAAGTTTCAGCCTGATCGGACCTTGTTTTCACACAAATGGACCCAGAATGATGTGAAATTGTGCTTCGTGCAACATATTTCTGGGTGCCATTTCCAAACCATAAGTGCTAATGACTCCATTCCTTTTTGTGGTTGTAGGGGCTGTTGATTGGAGTACACTAAAACAAACCTGACCTCTCTAGGACATTCAGAAGCCAAGTTATAAGCCCACAAATGTGTAACTGGACTACTTCTTTAAATTGACACCAGATCCAGTGACCTTTGGGACATGGTTTGACCCCCTTAGGAAAGTGCTATCATCATGAAACGTTCAGATGACTTACAACTCAGTAGATTCTACCTTCCTGTAACGTTTCAGCCTGATTGGACCTTGTTTTCACACAAATGAACCCAGAATGATGTGAAATTGTGCTTCGTGCAACATAATTTTGGGTGCCATTTAAAAACCATAAGTGCTAAGACTCCATTCCTTTTTGTGGTTGTTGGGGCTGTTGATTGGAGTACACTAAAACAAACCTGATCTCTCTAGGACATTCAGAAGCCAAGTTATAAGCCCACAAATGTGTAACTGGACTACTTCTTTAAATTGACACGAGATCCGGTGAACTCTGGGACATGGTTTGACCCCCTTAGGAAAGTGCTATCATCATGAAACGTTCAGATCACTTACAACTCAATAGATTCTACCTTCCTGTAACGTTTCAGCCTGACTGGACCTTGTTTTCACACAAATGAACCCCGAATGATGTGAAATTGTGCTTCGTGCAACATAATTCTGGGTGCCATTTAAAAACCATAAGTGCTAATGACTCCATTCCTTTTTAGGGTAATGGGGGCTGTTAATTGGAGTACTCTAAAACAAACCTGACCTCTCTAGGATATTCAGAAGCCAAGTTATATGCCCACAAAGGTGTAACTGGACTACTTCTTTAAAGTGACACCAGGCCCGGTGACCTTTGGGACATGGTTTGACCCCCTTAGGAAAGTGCTATCATCATGAAACGTTCAGATCACTTACAACTCAATAGATTCTACCTTCCTGTAAAGTTTCAGCCTGATCGGACCTTGTTTTCACACAAATGGACCCAGAATGATGTGAAATTGTGCTTCGTGCAACATATTTCTGGGTGCCATTTCCAAACCATAAGTGCTAATGACTCCATTCCTTTTTGTGGTTGTAGGGGCTGTTGATTGGAGTACACTAAAACAAACCTGACCTCTCTAGGACATTCAGAAGCCAAGTTATAAGCCCACAAATGTGTAACTGGACTACTTCTTTAAATTGACACCAGATCCAGTGACCTTTGGGACATGGTTTGACCCCCTTAGGAAAGTGCTATCATCATGAAACGTTCAGATGACTTACAACTCAGTAGATTCTACCTTCCTGTAACGTTTCAGCCTGATTGGACCTTGTTTTCACACAAATGAACCCAGAATGATGTGAAATTGTGCTTCGTGCAACATAATTTTGGGTGCCATTTAAAAACCATAAGTGCTAAGACTCCATTCCTTTTTGTGGTTGTTGGGGCTGTTGATTGGAGTACACTAAAACAAACCTGATCTCTCTAGGACATTCAGAAGCCAAGTTATAAGCCCACAAATGTGTAACTGGACTACTTCTTTAAATTGACACGAGATCCGGTGAACTCTGGGACATGGTTTGACCCCCTTAGGAAAGTGCTATCATCATGAAACGTTCAGATCACTTACAACTCAATAGATTCTACCTTCCTGTAACGTTTCAGCCTGACTGGACCTTGTTTTCACACAAATGAACCCCGAATGATGTGAAATTGTGCTTCGTGCAACATAATTCTGGGTGCCATTTAAAAACCATAAGTGCTAATGACTCCATTCCTTTTTAGGGTAATGGGGGCTGTTAATTGGAGTACTATCAAACAAACCTGACCTCTCTAGGACATTCAGAAGCCAAGTTATAAGCCCACAAATGTGTAACTGGACTACTTCTTTAAAGTGACACCAGGCCCGGTGACCTTTGGGACATGGTTTGACCCCCTATAGAAATGTGCGATTTTCATGAAACGTTCAGATAACTTACAACTCAATAAATTCTACCTTCTTGTAATGTTTCAGCCTGATTGGACCTTGTTTTCACACAAATGGACCCAGAATGATGTGAAATTGTGCATCGTGCAACATAATTCTGGGTGCCATTTCCAAACCATAAGTGCTAATGACTCCATTCCTTTTTGTGGTTGTAGGGTCTGTTGATTGGAGAACACTAAAACAAACCTGATCTCTCTAGGACATTCAGAAGCCAAGTTATAAGCCCACAAATGTGTAACTGGACCACTTCTTTAAATTGACACCAGATCCGGTGACCTTTGGGACATGGTTTGACCCCCATAGGAAAGTGATATCATCATGAAACGTTCAGATAACTTACAACTCAATAGATTCTAACTTCCTGTAATGTTTCAGCCTGATTGGACCTTGTTTTCACACAAATGAACCCAGAATGATGTGAAATTGTGCTTCGTGCAACATAATTCTGGGTGCCATTTAAAAACCATAAGTGCTAATGACTCCATTCCTTTTTGTGGTAATGGGGGCTGTTAATTGGAGTACTCTAAAACAAACCTGACCTCTCTAGGATATTCAGAAGCCAAGTTATAAGCCCACAAAGGTGTAACTGGACTACTTCTTTAAAGTGACACCAGGCCCGGTGACCTGTGGGACATGGTTTGACCCCCTATAGGAATGTGCGATCATCATGAAATGTTCAGATCAATTACAACTCAATAGATTCTACCTTCCTGTAACGTTTCAGCCTGATTGGACCTTGTTTTCACACAAATGAACCCCGAATGATGTGAAATTGTGCTTCATGCAACATAATTCTGGGTGCCATTTAAAAACCATAAGTGCTAATGACTCCATTCCTTTTTGTGGTTGTAGGGGCTGTTGATTGGAGTACACTAAAACAAACCTGATCTCTCTAGGGCATTCAGAAGCCAAGTTATAAGCCCACAAGTGTAACTCGACTACTTCTTTAAATTGACTCCAGGCCCGGTGACCTTTGGGACATGGTTTGACCCCCTTAGGAAAGTGCTACCATCATGAAACGTTCAGATCACTTACAACTCAATAGATTCTACCTTCCTGTAACGTTTCAGCCTCATTGGACCTTGTTTTCACACAAATGAACCCAGAATGATGTGAAATTGTGCTTCGTGCAACATAATTCTGGGTGCCATTTCCAAACCATAAGTGCTAATGACTCCATTCCTTTTTGTGGTTGTAGGGGCTGTTGATTGGAGTACACTAAAACAAACCTGATCTCCCTAGGACATTCAGAAGCCAAGTTATAAGCCCACAAATGTGTAACTGGACAACTTCTTTAAATTGACACCAGACCCGGTGACATTTGGGACATGGTTTGACCCCCTTAGGAAAGTGCTATCATCATGAAATGTTCAGATCACTTACAACTCAATAGATTCTACCTTCCTGTAACGTTTCAGCCTGATTGGACCTTGTTTTCACACAAATGAACCCGAATGATGTGAAATTGTGCTTCGTGCAACATAATTCTGGGTGCCATTTAAAAACCATAAGTGCTAATGACCCCATTCCTTTTTGGGGTAATGGGGGCTGTTAATTGGAGTACTCTAAAACAAACCTGACCTCTCTAGGACATTCAGAAGCAAAGTTATAAGCCCACAAAGGTGTAACTGGACTACTTCTTTAAAGTGACACCATCCCCGGTGACCTTTGGGACATGGTTTGACCCCCTATAGGAATATGCGATCATTATGAAACGTTCAGATCACTTAGAACTCAATAAATTCTACCATCTTGTAACGTTTCAGCCTGATTGGACCTTGTTTTCACACAAATGGACCCAGAATGATGTGAAATTGTGCTTCGTGCAACATAATTCTGGGTGCCATTTCCAAACCATAAGTGCTAATGACTCCATTCCTTTTTGTGGTTGTAGGGGTTGTTGATTGGAGTACACTAAAACAAACCTGATCTCTCTAGGACATTCAGAAGCCAAGTTATAAGCCCACAAATGTGTAACTGGACTACTTCTTTAAATTGACACCAGATCCGGTGACCTCTGGGACATGGTTTGACCCCCTTAGGAAAGTGCTATCATCATGAAACGTTCAGATCACTTACAACTCAATGGATTCTACCTTCCTGTAACGTTTCAGCCTGACTGGACCTTGTTTTCACACAAATGCACCCAGAATGATGTGAAATTGTGCTTCGTGCAACATAATTCTGGGTGCCATTTAAAAACCATAAGTGCTAATGACTCCATTCCTTTTTGGGGTAATGGGGGCTGTTAATTGGAGTACTCTAAAACAAACCTGACCTCTCCAGGATATTCAGAAGCCAAGTTATAAGCCCACAAAGGTGTAACTGGACTACTTCTTTAAAGTGACACCAGGCCCGGTGACCTTTGGGACATGGTTTGACCCCCTTAGGAAAGTGCTATCATCATAAAACGTTCAGATCACTTACAACTCAATAGATTCTACCTTCCTGTAACGTTTCAGACTGATTGGACCTTGTTTTCACACAAATGAACCCAGAATGATGTGAAATTGTGCTTCGTGCAACATAATTCTGGATGCCATTTAAAAACCATAAGTGCTAATGACTCCATTCCTTTTTGTGGTTGTAGGGGCTGTTGATTGGAGTACACTAAAACAAACCTGACCTCTCTAGGGCATTCAGAAGCCAAGTTATAAGCCCACAAAGGTGTAACTGGCCTACTTTAAATTGACACCAGGCCCGGTGACCTTTGGGACATGGTTTGACCCCCTTAGAAAAGTGCTATCACAATGAAACGTTCAGATCACTTACAACTCAATAGATTCTACCTTCCTGTAATGTTTCAGCCTGATTGGACCTTGTTTTCACACAAATGAACCCAGAATGATGTGAAATTGTGCTTCGTGCAACATAATACTGGGTGCCATTTCCAAACCACAAGTGCTAATGACTCCATTCCTTTTTGTGGTTGTAGGGGCTGTTGATTGGAGTACACTAAAACAAACCTGATCTCTCTAGGACATTCAGAAGCAAAGTTATAAGCCCACAAAGGTGTAACTGGACTACTTCTTTAAAGTGACACCAGGCCCGGTGACCTTTGGGACATGGTTTGACCCCCTTAGGAAAGTGCTATCATCATGAAACGTTCAGATCACTTACAACTCAATAGATTCTACCTTCCTGTAACGTTTCAGCCTGATTGGACCTTGTTTTCACACAAATGAACCCAGAATGATGTGAAATTGTGCTTCGTGCAACATAATTCTGGGTGCCATTTCCAAACCATAAGCGCTAATGACTCCATTCCTTTTTGTGGTTGTAGGGGCTGTTGATTGGAGTACACTAAAACAAACCTGACCTCTCTAGGACATTCAGAAGCCAAGTTATAAGCCCACAAATGTGTACCTGGACTACTTCTTTAAAGTGACACCAGGCCCGGTGACCTTTGGGACATGGTTTGACCCCCTATAGGAATGTGCGATCATCATGAAACGTTCAGATCACATACAACTCAATAGATTCTACCTTCTTGTAACGTTTCAGCCTGATTGGACCTTGTTTTCACACAAATGGACCCAGAATGATGTGAAATTGTGCTTTGTGCGACATAAATCTGGGTGCCATTTAAAAACCATAAGTGCTAATGACTCCATTCCTTTTTGTGGTTGTAGGGGCTTTTGATTGGAGTACACTAAAACAAACCTGACCTCTCTAGGGCATTCAGAAGCCAAGTTATAAGCCCACAAATGTGTAACTGGACTACTTCTTTAAATTGACACCAGGCCCGGTGACCTTTGGGACATGGTTTGACCCCCTTAGGAAAGTGCTATCATCATGAAACATTCAGAGCACTTACAACTCAATAGATTCTACCTTCCTGTAACTTTTCAGCCTGATTGGACCTTGTTTTCACAGAAATGAACCCAGAATGATGTGAAATTGTGCTTTGTGCAACATAATTCTGGGTGCCATTTAAAAATCATAAGTGCTAATGACTCCATTCCTTTTTGGGGTGATGGGGGTTGTTAATTGGAGTACTCTAAAACAAACCTGACCTCTCTAGGACATTCAGAAGCCAAGTTATAAGCCCACAAAGGTGTAACTGGACTACTTCTTTAAAGTGACACCAGGCCCGGTGACCTTTGGGACATGGTTTGACACCCTATAGGAATATGCGATCATCATGAAACGTTCAGATCACTTACAACTCAATAGATTCTACCTTCTTGTAACGTTTCAGACTGATTGGACCTTGTTTTCACACAAATGAAACCAGAATGATGTGAAATTGTGCTTCGTGCAACATAATTCTGGATGCCATTTAAAAACCATAAGTGCTAATGACTCCATTCCTTTTTGTGGTTGTAGGGGCTGTTGATTGGAGTACACTAAAACAAACCTGACCTCTCTAGGGCATTCAGAAGCCAAGTTATAAGCCCACAAAGGTGTAACTGGACTACCTTAAATTGACACCAGGCCCGGTGACCTTTGGGACATGGTTTGACCCCCTTAGAAAAGTGCTATCACAATGAAACGTTCAGATCACTTACAACTCAATAGATTCTACCTTCCTGTAATGTTTCAGCCTGATTGGACCTTGTTTTCACACAAATGAACCCAGAATGATGTGAAATTGTGCTTCGTGCAACATAATACTGGGTGCCATTTCCAAACCACAAGTGCTAATGACTCCATTCCTTTTTGTGGTTGTAGGGGCTGTTGATTGGAGTACACTAAAACAAACCTGATCTCTCTAGGACATTCAGAAGCAAAGTTATAAGCCCACAAAGGTGTAACTGGACTACTTCTTTAAAGTGACACCAGGCCCGGTGACCTTTGGGACATGGTTTGACCCCCTTAGGAAAGTGCTATCATCATGAAACGTTCAGATCACTTACAACTCAATAGATTCTACCTTCCTGTAACGTTTCAGCCTGATTGGACCTTGTTTTCACACAAATGAACCCAGAATGATGTGAAATTGTGCTTCGTGCAACATAATTCTGGGTGCCATTTCCAAACCATAAGTGCTAATGACTCCATTCCTTTTTGTGGTTGTAGGGGCTGTTGATTGGAGTACACTAAAACAAACCTGACCTCTCTAGGACATTCAGAAGCCAAGTTATAAGCCCACAAATGTGTACCTGGACTACTTCTTTAAAGTGACACCAGGCCCGGTGACCTTTGGGACATGGTTTGACCCCCTATAGGAATGTGCGATCATCATGAAACGTTCAGATCACATACAACTCAATAGATTCTACCTTCTTGTAACGTTTCAGCCTGATTGGACCTTGTTTTCACACAAATGGACCCAGAATGATGTGAAATTGTGCTTTGTGCGACATAAATCTGGGTGCCATTTAAAAACCATAAGTGCTAATGACTCCATTCCTTTTTGTGGTTGTAGGGGCTTTTGATTGGAGTACACTAAAACAAACCTGACCTCTCTAGGGCATTCAGAAGCCAAGTTATAAGCCCACAAATGTGTAACTGGACTACTTCTTTAAATTGACACCAGGCCCGGTGACCTTTGGGACATGGTTTGACCCCCTTAGGAAAGTGCTATCATCATGAAACATTCAGAGCACTTACAACTCAATAGATTCTACCTTCCTGTAACTTTTCAGCCTGATTGGACCTTGTTTTCACAGAAATGAACCCAGAATGATGTGAAATTGTGCTTTGTGCAACATAATTCTGGGTGCCATTTAAAAATCATAAGTGCTAATGACTCCATTCCTTTTTGGGGTGATGGGGGTTGTTAATTGGAGTACTCTAAAACAAACCTGACCTCTCTAGGACATTCAGAAGCCATGTTATAAGCCCACAAAGGTGTAACTGGACTACTTCTTTAAAGTGACACCAGGCCCGGTGACCTTTGGGACATGGTTTGACCCCCTATAGGAATATGCGATCATCATGAAACGTTCAGATCACTTACAACTCAATAGATTCTACCTTCTTGTAACGTTTCAGCCTGATTGGACCTTGTATTCACACAAATGGACCCAGAATGATGTGAAATTGTGCTTCGTGCAACATAATTCTGGGTGCCATTTACAAACCATAAGTGCTAATGACTCCATTCCTTTTTGTGGTTGTAGGGTCTGTTCATTGGAGTACACTAAAACAAACCTGATCTCTCTAGGACATTCAGAAGCCAAGTTATAAGCCCACAAATGTGTAACTGGACTACTTCTTTAAATTGACACCAGATCCGGTTACCTTTGGGACATGGTTTGACCCCCTTAGGAAAGTGCTATCATCATGAAACATTCAGATCACTTACAACTCAATAGATTCTACCTTCCTGTAACGTTTCAGCCTGATTGGACCTTGTTTTCACACAAATGAACCAATAATGATGTGAAATTGTGTTTCGTGCAACATAATTCTGGGTGCCATTTAAAAACCATAAGTGCTAATGACTCCATTCCTTTTTGTGGTTGTAGGGGCTGTTGATTGGAGTACACTAAAACAAACCTGACCTCTCTAGGACATTCAGAAGCCAAGTTATAAGCCCACAAATGTGTAACTGGACTACTTCTTTAAATTGACACCAGATCCGGTGACCTCGGGGACATGGTTTGACCCCCTTAGGAAAGTGCTATCATCATGAAACGTTCAGATCACTTACAACTCAATAGATTCTACCTTCCTGTAACGTTTCAGCCTGAATGGACCTTGTTTTCACACAAATGAACCCAGAATGATGTGAAATTGTGCTTTGTGCAACATAATTTTGGGTGCCATTTAAAAACCATAAGTGCTAAGACTCCATTCCTTTTTGTGGTTGTAGGGGCTGTTGATTGGAGTACACTAAAACAAACCTGATCTCTCTAGGACATTCAGAAGCCAAGTTATAAGCCCACAAATGTGTAACTGGACTACTTATTTAAATTGACACCAGATCCGGTGACCTCTGGGACATGGTTTGACCCCCTTAGGAAAGTGGTATCATCATGAAATGTTCAGATCACTTACAACTCAATAGATTCTACCTTCCTGTAACGTTTCAGCCTGATTGGACCTTGTTTTCACACAAATGAACCCCGAATGATGTGAAATTGTGCTTCGTGCAACATAATTCTGGGTGCCATTTAAAAACCATAAGTGCTAATGACCCCATTCCTTTTTGGGGTAATGGGGGCTGTTATTTGGAGTACTCTAAAACAAACCTGACCTCTCTAGGACATTCAGAAGCAAAGTTATAAGCCCACAAAGGTGTAACTGGACTACTTCTTTAAAGTGACACCATCCCCGGTGACCTTTGGGACATGGTTTGACCCCCTATAGGAATATGCGATCATTATGAAACGTTCAGATCACTTAGAACTCAATAAATTCTACCATCTTGTAACGTTTCAGCCTGATTGGACCTTGTTTTCACACAAATGGACCCAGAATGATGTGAAATTGTGCTTCGTGCAACATAATTCTGGGTGCCATTTCCAAACCATAAGTGCTAATGACTCCATTCCTTTTTGTGGTTGTAGGGGTTGTTGATTGGAGTACACTAAAACAAACCTGATCTCTCTAGGACATTCAGAAGCCAAGTTATAAGCCCACAAATGTGTAACTGGACTACTTCTTTAAATTGACACCAGATCCGGTGACCTCTGGGACATGGTTTGACCCCCTTAGGAAAGTGCTATCATCATGAAACGTTCAGATCACTTACAACTCAATGGATTCTACCTTCCTGTAACGTTTCAGCCTGACTGGACCTTGTTTTCACACAAATGCACCCAGAATGATGTGAAATTGTGCTTTGTGCAACATAATTCTGGGTGCCATTTAAAAACCATAAGTGCTAATGACTCCATTCCTTTTTGGGGTAATGGGGGCTGTTAATTGGAGTACTCTAAAACAAACCTGACCTCTCTAGGATATTCAGAAGCCAAGTTATAAGCCCACAAAGGTGTAACTGGACTACTTCTTTAAAGTGACACCAGGCCCGGTGACCTTTGGGACATGGTTTGACCCCCTTAGGAAAGTGCTATCATCATAAAACGTTCAGATCACTTACAACTCAATAGATTCTACCTTCCTGTAACGTTTCAGACTGATTGGACCTTGTTTTCACACAAATGAA
This sequence comes from Nothobranchius furzeri, assembly GCF_043380555.1. NCBI lineage: Eukaryota > Metazoa > Chordata > Actinopteri > Cyprinodontiformes > Nothobranchiidae > Nothobranchius > Nothobranchius furzeri. The sequence continues at coordinate 10,887,846 of NC_091743.1, forward strand.
CCCAGAATGATGTGAAATTGTGCTTCGTGCAACATAATTCTGGATGCCATTTAAAAACCATAAGTGCTAATGACTCCATTCCTTTTTGTGGTTGTAGGGGCTGTTGATTGGAGTACACTAAAACAAACCTGACCTCTCTAGGGCATTCAGAAGCCAAGTTATAAGCCCACAAAGGTGTAACTGGACTACTTTAAATTGACACCAGGCCCGGTGACCTTTGGGACATGGTTTGACCCCCTTAGAAAAGTGCTATCACAATGAAACGTTCAGATCACTTACAACTCAATAGATTCTACCTTCCTGTAATGTTTCAGCCTGATTGGACCTTGTTTTCACACAAATGAACCCAGAATGATGTGAAATTGTGCTTCGTGCAACATAATACTGGGTGCCATTTCCAAACCACAAGTGCTAATGACTCCATTCCTTTTTGTGGTTGTAGGGGCTGTTGATTGGAGTACACTAAAACAAACCTGATCTCTCTAGGACATTCAGAAGCAAAGTTATAAGCCCACAAAGGTGTAACTGGACTACTTCTTTAAAGTGACACCAGGCCCGGTGACCTTTGGGACATGGTTTGACCCCCTTAGGAAAGTGCTATCATCATGAAACGTTCAGATCACTTACAACTCAATAGATTCTACCTTCCTGTAACGTTTCAGCCTGATTGGACCTTGTTTTCACACAAATGAACCCAGAATGATGTGAAATTGTGCTTCGTGCAACATAATTCTGGGTGCCATTTCCAAACCATAAGTGCTAATGACTCCATTCCTTTTTGTGGTTGTAGGGGCTGTTGATTGGAGTACACTAAAACAAACCTGACCTCTCTAGGACATTCAGAAGCCAAGTTATAAGCCCACAAATGTGTACCTGGACTACTTCTTTAAAGTGACACCAGGCCCGGTGACCTTTGGGACATGGTTTGACCCCCTATAGGAATGTGCGATCATCATGAAACGTTCAGATCACATACAACTCAATAGATTCTACCTTCTTGTAACGTTTCAGCCTGATTGGACCTTGTTTTCACACAAATGGACCCAGAATGATGTGAAATTGTGCTTTGTGCGACATAAATCTGGGTGCCATTTAAAAACCATAAGTGCTAATGACTCCATTCCTTTTTGTGGTTGTAGGGGCTTTTGATTGGAGTACACTAAAACAAACCTGACCTCTCTAGGGCATTCAGAAGCCAAGTTATAAGCCCACAAATGTGTAACTGGACTACTTCTTTAAATTGACACCAGGCCCGGTGACCTTTGGGACATGGTTTGACCCCCTTAGGAAAGTGCTATCATCATGAAACATTCAGAGCACTTACAACTCAATAGATTCTACCTTCCTGTAACTTTTCAGCCTGATTGGACCTTGTTTTCACAGAAATGAACCCAGAATGATGTGAAATTGTGCTTTGTGCAACATAATTCTGGGTGCCATTTAAAAATCATAAGTGCTAATGACTCCATTCCTTTTTGGGGTGATGGGGGTTGTTAATTGGAGTACTCTAAAACAAACCTGACCTCTCTAGGACATTCAGAAGCCAAGTTATAAGCCCACAAAGGTGTAACTGGACTACTTCTTTAAAGTGACACCAGGCCCGGTGACCTTTGGGACATGGTTTGACCCCCTATAGGAATATGCGATCATCATGAAACGTTCAGATCACTTACAACTCAATAGATTCTACCTTCTTGTAACGTTTCAGCCTGATTGGACCTTGTATTCACACAAATAGACCCAGAATGATGTGAAATTGTGCTTCGTGCAACATAATTCTGGGTGCCATTTACAAACCATAAGTGCTAATGACTCCATTCCTTTTTGTGGTTGTAGGGTCTGTTCATTGGAGTACACTAAAACAAACCTGATCTCTATAGGACATTCAGAAGCCAAGTATTAAGCCCACAAATGTGTAACTGGACTACTTCTTTAAATTGACACCAGATCCGGTGACCTTTGGGACATGGTTTGACCCCCTTAGGAAAGTGCTATCATCATGAAACGTTCAGATCAATTACAACTCAATAGATTCTACCTTCCTGTAGCGTTTCAGCCTGATTGGACCTTGTTTTCACACAAATGGACCCAGAATGATGTGAAATTGTGCTTTGTGCGACATAAATCTGGGTGCCATTTAAAAACCATAAGTGCTAATGACTCCATTCCTTTTTGTGGTTGTAGGGGCTTTTGATTGGAGTACACTAAAACAAACCTGACCTCTCTAGGGCATTCAGAAGCCAAGTTATAAGCCCACAAATGTGTAACTGGACTACTTCTTTAAATTGACACCAGGCCCGGTGACCTTTGGGACATGGTTTGACCCCCTTAGGAAAGTGCTATCATCATGAAACATTCAGAGCACTTACAACTCAATAGATTCTACCTTCCTGTAACTTTTCAGCCTGATTGGACCTTGTTTTCACAGAAATGAACCCAGAATGATGTGAAATTGTGCTTTGTGCAACATAATTGTGGGTGCCATTTAAAAATCATAAGTGCTAATGACTCCATTCCTTTTTGGGGTGATGGGGGTTGTTAATTGGAGTACTCTAAAACAAACCTGACCTCTCTAGGACATTCAGAAGCCAAGTTATAAGCCCACAAAGGTGTAACTGGACTACTTCTTTAAAGTGACACCAGGCCCGGTGACCTTTGGGACATGGTTTGACCCCCTATAGGAATATGCGATCATCATGAAACGTTCAGATCACTTACAACTCAATAGATTCTACCTTCTTGTAACGTTTCAGCCTGATTGGACCTTGTATTCACACAAATAGACCCAGAATGATGTGAAATTGTGCTTCGTGCAACATAATTCTGGGTGCCATTTACAAACCATAAGTGCTAATGACTCCATTCCTTTTTGTGGTTGTAGGGTCTGTTCATTGGAGTACACTAAAACAAACCTGATCTCTCTAGGACATTCAGAAGCCAAGTATTAAGCCCACAAATGTGTAACTGGACTACTTCTTTAAATTGACACCAGATCCGGTGACCTTTGGGACATGGTTTGACCCCCTTAGGAAAGTGCTATCATCATGAAACGTTCAGATCAATTACAACTCAATAGATTCTACCTTCCTGTAGCGTTTCAGCCTGATTGGACCTTGTTTTCACACAAATGGACCCAGAATGATGTGAAATTGTGCTTTGTGCAACATAATTCTGGGTGCCATTTAAAAACCATAAGTGCTAATGACTCCATTCCTTTTTGTGGTTGTAGGGACTGTTGATTGGAGTACACTAAAACAAACCTGACCTCTCTAGGACATTCAGAAGCCAAGTTATAAGCCCACAAATGTGTAACTGGACTACTTCTTTAAATTGACACCAGATCCGGTGACCTCTGGGACATGGTTTGACCCCCTTAGGAAAGTGCTATCATCATGAAACGTTCAGATCACTTACAACTCAATAGATTCTACCTTCCTGTAACGTTTCAGCCTGAATGGACCTTGTTTTCACACAAATGAACCCAGAATGATGTGAAATTGTGCTTTGTGCAACATAATTTTGGGTGCCATTTAAAAACCATAAGTGCTAAGACTCCATTCCTTTTTGTGGTTGTAGGGGCTGTTGATTGGAGTACACTAAAACAAACCTGATCTCTCTAGGACATTCAGAAGCCAAGTTATAAGCCCACAAATGTGTAACTGGACTACTTATTTAAATTGACACCAGATCCGGTGACCTCTGGGACATGGTTTGACCCCCTTAGGAAAGTGGTATCATCATGAAATGTTCAGATCACTTACAACTCAATAGATTCTACCTTCCTGTAACGTTTCAGCCTGATTGGACCTTGTTTTCACACAAATGAACCCCGAATGATGTGAAATTGTGCTTCGTGCAACATAATTCTGGGTGCCATTTAAAAACCATAAGTGCTAATGACCCCATTCCTTTTTGGGGTAATGGGGGCTGTTAATTGGAGTACTCTAAAACAAACCTGACCTCTCTAGGACATTCAGAAGCAAAGTTATAAGCCCACAAAGGTGTAACTGGACTACTTTTTTAAAGTGACACCATCCCCGGTGACCTTTGGGACATGGTTTGACCCCCTATAGGAATATGCGATCATTATGAAACGTTCAGATCACTTAGAACTCAATAAATTCTACCATCTTGTAACGTTTCAGCCTGATTGGACCTTGTTTTCACACAAATGGACCCAGAATGATGTGAAATTGTGCTTCGTGCAACATAATTCTGGGTGCCATTTCCAAACCATAAGTGCTAATGACTCCATTCCTTTTTGTGGTTGTAGGGGTTGTTGATTGGAGTACACTAAAACAAACCTGATCTCTCTAGGACATTCAGAAGCCAAGTTATAAGCCCACAAATGTGTAACTGGACTACTTCTTTAAATTGACACCAGATCCGGTGACCTCTGGGACATGGTTTGACCCCCTTAGGAAAGTGCTATCATCATGAAATGTTCAGATCACTTACAACTCAATGGATTCTACCTTCCTGTAACGTTTCAGCCTGACTGGACCTTGTTTTCACACAAATGCACCCAGAATGATGTGAAATTGTGCTTCGTGCAACATAATTCTGGATGCCATTTAAAAACCATAAGTGCTAATGACTCCATTCCTTTTTGTGGTTGTAGGGGCTGTTGATTGGAGTACACTAAAACAAACCTGACCTCTCTAGGGCATTCAGAAGCCAAGTTATAAGCCCACAAAGGTGTAACTGGACTACTTTAAATTGACACCAGGCCCGGTGACCTTTGGGACATGGTTTGACCCCCTTAGAAAAGTGCTATCACAATGAAACGTTCAGATCACTTACAACTCAATAGATTCTACCTTCCTGTAATGTTTCAGCCTGATTGGACCTTGTTTTCACACAAATGAACCCAGAATGATGTGAAATTGTGCTTCGTGCAACATAATACTGGGTGCCATTTCCAAACCACAAGTGCTAATGACTCCATTCCTTTTTGTGGTTGTAGGGGCTGTTGATTGGAGTACACTAAAACAAACCTGATCTCTCTAGGACATTCAGAAGCAAAGTTATAAGCCCACAAAGGTGTAACTGGACTACTTCTTTAAAGTGACACCAGGCCCGGTGACCTTTGGGACATGGTTTGACCCCCTTAGGAAAGTGCTATCATCATGAAACGTTCAGATCACTTACAACTCAATAGATTCTACCTTCCTGTAACGTTTCAGCCTGATTGGACCTTGTTTTCACACAAATGAACCCAGAATGATGTGAAATTGTGCTTCGTGCAACATAATTCTGGGTGCCATTTCCAAACCATAAGTGCTAATGACTCCATTCCTTTTTGTGGTTGTAGGGGCTGTTGATTGGAGTACACTAAAACAAACCTGACCTCTCTAGGACATTCAGAAGCCAAGTTATAAGCCCACAAATGTGTACCTGGACTACTTCTTTAAAGTGACACCAGGCCCGGTGACCTTTGGGACATGGTTTGACCCCCTATAGGAATGTGCGATCATCATGAAACGTTCAGATCACATACAACTCAATAGATTCTACCTTCTTGTAACGTTTCAGCCTGATTGGACCTTGTTTTCACACAAATGGACCCAGAATGATGTGAAATTGTGCTTTGTGCGACATAAATCTGGGTGCCATTTAAAAACCATAAGTGCTAATGACTCCATTCCTTTTTGTGGTTGTAGGGGCTTTTGATTGGAGTACACTAAAACAAACCTGACCTCTCTAGGGCATTCAGAAGCCAAGTTATAAGCCCACAAATGTGTAACTGGACTACTTCTTTAAATTGACACCAGGCCCGGTGACCTTTGGGACATGGTTTGACCCCCTTAGGAAAGTGCTATCATCATGAAACATTCAGAGCACTTACAACTCAATAGATTCTACCTTCCTGTAACTTTTCAGCCTGATTGGACCTTGTTTTCACAGAAATGAACCCAGAATGATGTGAAATTGTGCTTTGTGCAACATAATTCTGGGTGCCATTTAAAAATCATAAGTGCTAATGACTCCATTCCTTTTTGGGGTGATGGAGGTTGTTAATTGGAGTACTCTAAAACAAACCTGACCTCTCTAGGACATTCAGAAGCCAAGTTATAAGCCCACAAAGGTGTAACTGGACTACTTCTTTAAAGTGACACCAGGCCCGGTGACCTTTGGGACATGGTTTGACCCCCTATAGGAATATGCGATCATCATGAAACGTTCAGATCACTTACAACTCAATAGATTCTACCTTCTTGTAACGTTTCAGCCTGATTGGACCTTGTATTCACACAAATGGACCCAGAATGATGTGAAATTGTGCTTCGTGCAACATAATTCTGGGTGCCATTTACAAACCATAAGTGCTAATGACTCCATTCCTTTTTGTGGTTGTAGGGTCTGTTCATTGGAGTACACTAAAACAAACCTGATCTCTCTAGGACATTCAGAAGCCAAGTTATAAGCCCACAAATGTGTAACTGGACTACTTCTTTAAATTGACACCAGATCCGGTGACCTTTGGGACATGGTTTGACCCCCTTAGGAAAGTGCTATCATCATGAAACGTTCAGATCAATTACAACTCAATAGATTCTACCTTCCTGTAGCGTTTCAGCCTGATTGGACCTTGTTTTCACACAAATGGACCCAGAATGATGTGAAATTGTGCTTTGTGCAACATAATTCTGGGTGCCATTTAAAAACCATAAGTGCTAATGACTCCATTCCTTTTTGGGGTGATGGGGGTTGTTAATTGGAGTACTCTAAAACAAACCTGACCTCTCTAGGACATTCAGAAGCCAAGTTATAAGCACACAAATGTGTAACTGGACTACTTCTTTAAATTGACACCAGATCTGGTTACCTTTGGGACATGGTTTGACCCCCTTAGGAAAGTGCTATCATCATGAAACATTCAGATCACTTACAACTCAATAGATTCTACCTTCCTGTAACGTTTCAGCCTGATTGGACCTTGTTTTCACACAAATGAACCCATAATGATGTGAAATTGTGTTTCGTGCAACATAATTCTGGGTGCCATTTAAAAACCATAAGTGCTAATGACTCCATTCCTTTTTGTGGTTGTAGGGGCTGTTGATTGGAGTACACTAAAACAAACCTGACCTCTCTAAGACATTCAGAAGCCAAGTTATAAGCCCACAAAGGTGTAACTGGACTACTTCTTTAAAGTGACACCAGGCCCGGTGACCTTTGGGACATGGTTTGACACCCTTAGGAAAGTGCTATCATCATGAAAAGTTCAGATCACTTACAACTCAATAGATTCTACCTCCCTGTAACGTTTCAGCCTGATTGGACCTTGTTTTCACACAAATGAACCCAGAATGATGTGAAATTGTGCTTTGTGCAACATAATTCTGGGTGCCATTTAAAAACCATAAGTGCTAATGACTCCATTCCTTTTTGTGGTTGTAGGGGCTGTTGATTGGAGTACACTAAAACAAACCTGACCTCTCTAGGACATTCAGAAGCCAAGTTATAAGCCCACAAAGGTGTAACTGGACTACTTCTTTAAAGTGACACCAGGCCCGGTGACCTTTGGGACATGGTTTGACCCCCTTAGGAAAGTGCTATCATCATGAAACGTTCAGATCACTTACAACTCAATAGATTCTACCTTCCTGTAACTTTTCAGCCTGATTGGACCTTGTTTTCACACAAATGAACCCAGAATGATGTGAAATTGTGCTTCGTGCAACATAATTCTGGGTGCCATTTCCAAACCATAAGTGCTAATGACTCCATTCCTTTTTGTGGTTGTAGGGGCTGTTGATTGGAGTACACTAAAACAAACCTGACCTCTCTAGGACATTCAGAAGCCAAGTTATAAGCCCACAAATGTGTACCTGGACTACTTCTTTAAAGTGACACCAGGCCCGGTGACCTTTGGGACATGGTTTGACCCCCTATAGGAATGTGCGATCATCATGAAACGTTCAGATCACATACAACTCAATAGATTCTACCTTCTTGTAACGTTTCAGCCTGATTGGACCTTGTTTTCACACAAATGGACCCAGAATGATGTGAAATTGTTTTTTGTGCGACATAAATCTGGGTGCCATTTAAAAACCATAAGTGCTAATGACTCCATTCCTTTTTGTGGTTGTAGGGGCTGTTGATTGGAGTACACTAAAACAAACCTGACCTCTCTAGGGCATTCAGAAGCCAAGTTATAAGCCCACAAATGTGTAACTGGACTACTTCTTTAGATTGACACCAGGCCCGGTGACCTTTGGGACATGGTTTGACCCCCTTAGGAAAGTGCTATCATCATGAAACATTCAGATCACTTACAACTCAATAGATTCTACCTTCCTGTAACGTTTCAGCCTGATTGGACCTTGTTTTCACACAAATGAACCCAGAATGATGTGAAATTGTGCTTTGTGCAACATAATTCTGGGTGCCATTTAAAAATCATAAGTGCTAATGACTCCATTCCTTTTTGGGGTAATGGGGGTTGTTAATTGGAGTACTCTAAAACAAACCTGACCTCTCTAGGACATTCAGAAGCCAAGTTATAAGCCCACAAAGGTGTAACTGGACTACTTCTTTAAAGTGACACCAGGCCCGGTGACCTTTGGGACATGGTTTGACCCCCTATAGGAATATGCGATCATCATGAAACGTTCAGATCACTTACAACTCAATAGATTCTACCTTCTTGTAACGTTTCAGCCTGATTGGACCTTGTATTCACACAAATGGACCCAGAATGATGTGAAATTGTGCTTCGTGCAACATAATTCTGGGTGCCATTTACAAACCATAAGTGCTAATGACTCCATTCCTTTTTGTGGTTGTAGGGTCTGTTCATTGGAGTACACTAAAACAAACCTGATCTCTCTAGGACATTCAGAAGCCAAGTTATAAGCCCACAAATGTGTAACTGGACTACTTCTTTAAATTGACACCAGATCCGGTGACCTTTGGGACATGGTTTGACCCCCTTAGGAAAGTGCTATCATCATGAAACGTTCAGATCAATTACAACTCAATAGATTCTACCTTCCTGTAGCGTTTCAGCCTGATTGGACCTTGTTTTCACACAAATGGACCCAGAATGATGTGAAATTGTGCTTTGTGCAACATAATTCTGGGTGCCATTTAAAAACCATAAGTGCTAATGACTCCATTCCTTTTTGGGGTGATGGGGGTTGTTAATTGGAGTACTCTAAAACAAACCTGACCTCTCTAGGACATTCAGAAGCCAAGTTATAAGCCCACAAATGTGTAACTGGACTACTTCTTTAAATTGACACCAGATCTGGTTACCTTTGGGACATGGTTTGACCCCCTTAGGAAAGTGCTATCATCATGAAACATTCAGATCACTTACAACTCAATGGATTCTACCTTCCTGTAACGTTTCAGCCTGATTGGACCTTGTTTTCACACAAATGAACCCATAATGATGTGAAATTGTGTTTCGTGCAACATAATTCTGGGTGCCATTTAAAAACCATAAGTGCTAATGACTCCATTCCTTTTTGGGGTTGTAGGGGCTGTTGATTGGAGTACACTAAAACAAACCTGACCTCTCTAGGGCATTCAGAAGCCAAGTTATAAGCCCACAAAGGTGTAACTGGACTACTTTAAATTGACACCAGGCCCGGTGACCTTTGGATCATGGTTTGACCCCCTTAGAAAAGTTCTATCACAATGAAACGTTCAGATCACTTACAACTCAATAGATTCTACCTTCCTGTAACGTTTCAGCCTGATTGGACCTTGTTTTCACACAAATGAACCCAGAATGATGTGAAATTGTGCTTCGTGCAACATAATACTGGGTGCCATTTCCAAACCACAAGTGCTAATGACTCCATTCCTTTTTGTGGTTGTAGGGGCTGTTGATTGGACTACACTAAAACAAACCTGATCTCTCTAGGACATTCAGAAGCCAAGTCATAAGCCCACAAATGTGTAACTGGACCACTTCTTTAAATTGACACCAGACCCGGTGACTTTTGGGACATGGTTTGACCCCCTTAGGAAAGGGCTATCATCATGAAACGTTCAGATCACTTACAACTCAATAGATTCTACCTTCCTGTAACGTTTCAGCCTGATTGGACCTTGTTTTCACACAAATGAACCCAGAATGATGTGAAATTGTGCTTTGTGCAACATAATTCTGGGTGCCATTTAAAAACCATAAGTGCTAATGACTCCATTCCTTTTTGTGGTTGAAGGGGCTGTTGATTGGAGTACACTAAAACAAACCTGACCTCTCTAGGACATTCAGAAGCCAAGTTATAAGCCCACAAAGGTGTAACTGGACTACTTCTTTAAAGTGACACCAGGCCCGGTGACCTTTGGGACATGGTTTGACCCCCTTAGGAAAGTGCTATCATCATGAAACGTTCAGATCACTTACAACTCAATAGATTCTACCTTCCTGTAACGTTTCAGCCTGATTGGACCTTGTTTTCACACAAATGAACCCAGAATGATGTGAAATTGTGCTTCGTGCAACATAATTCTGGGTGCCATTTCCAAACCATAAGTGCTAATGACTCCATTCCTTTTTGTGGTTGTAGGGGCTGTTGATTGGAGTACACTAAAACAAACCTGACCTCTCTAGGACATTCAGAAGCCAAGTTATAAGCCCACAAATGTGTACCTGGACTACTTCTTTAAAGTGACACCAGGCCCGGTGACCTTTGGGACATGGTTTGACCCCCTATAGGAATGTGCGATCATCATGAAACGTTCAGATCACATACAACTCAATAGATTCTACCTTCTTGTAACGTTTCAGCCTGATTGGACCTTGTTTTCACACAAATGGACCCAGAATGATGTGAAATTGTGCTTTGTGCGACATAAATCTGGGTGCCATTTAAAAACCATAAGTGCTAATGACTCCATTCCTTTTTGTGGTTGTAGGGGCTTTTGATTGGAGTACACTAAAACAAACCTGACCTCTCTAGGGCATTCAGAAGCGAAGTTATAAGCCCACAAATGTGTAATGGACTACTTCTTTAAATTGACACCAGGCCCGGTGACCTTTGGGACATGGTTTGACCCCCTTAGGAAAGTGCTATCATCATGAAACATTTAGATCACTTACAACTCAATATATTCTACCTTCCTGTAACGTTTCAGCCTGATTGGACCTTGTTTTCACACAAATGAACCCAGAATGATGTGAAATTGTGCTTTGTGCAACATAATTCTGGGTGCCATTTAAAAACCATAAGTGCTAATGACTCCATTCCTTTTTGGGGTGATGGGGGTTGTTAATTGGAGTACTCTAAAACAAACCTGACCTCTCTAGGACATTCAGAAGCCAAGTTATAAGCCCACAAAGGTGTAACTGGACTACTTCTTTAAAGTGACACCAGGCCCGGTGACCTTTGGGACATGGTTTGACCCCCTATAGGAATATGCGATCATCATGAAACGTTCAGATCACTTACAACTCAATAGATTCTACCTTCTTGTAACGTTTCAGCCTGATTGGACCTTGTTTTCACACAAATGGACCCAGAATTATGTGAAATTGTGCTTCGTGCAACATAATTCTGGGTGCCATTTACAAACCATAAGTGCTAATGACTCCATTCCTTTTTGTGGTTGTAGGGTCTGTTCATTGGAGTACACTAAAACAAACCTGATCTCTCTAGGACATTCAGAAGCCAAGTCATAAGCCCACAAATGTGTAACTGGACTACTTCTTTAAATTGACACCAGATCCGGTGACCTTTGGGACATGGTTTGACCCCCTTAGGAAAGTGCTATCATCATGAAACGTTCAGATCAATTATAACTCAATAGATTCTACCTTCCTGTAGCGTTTCAGCCTGATTGGACCTTGTTTTCACACAAATGGACCCAGAATGATGTGAAATTGTGCTTCGTGCAACATAATTCTGGGTGCCATTTACAAACCATAAGTGCTAATGACTCCATTCTTTTTTGTGGTTGTAGGGGCTGTTGACTGGAGTACACTAAAACAAACCTGACCTCTCTAGGACATTCAGAAGCCAAGTTATAAGCCCCCAAAGGTGTGTTTGGAACCCTGCCTCTAAGGAACAAGTGATCCGGTGACCTTTATGACCTGATCGGACACCCTTAGGAATCTGCTATCATCAAGAAACACAGGAATCATTTACAACTCAATAGATTCTACTTTTCTGTGACGTTTCAGCCTGATTGAAGCTTTTTTCTGAGAAATGGACCCGGAATGATGTGAAATTGTGCTTTGTGCGACATAATTCTGGGTGCCATTTACAAACCATAAGTGCTAATGACTCCATTCCTTTTTGTGGTTGTAGGGTCTGTTCATTGGAGTACACTAAAACAAACCTGATCTCTCTAGGACATTCAGAAGCCAAGTCATAAGCCCACAAATGTGTAACTGGACTACTTCTTTAAATTGACACCAGATCCGGTGACCTTTGGGACATGGTTTGACCCCCTTAGGAAAGTGCTATCATCATGAAACGTTCAGATCAATTATAACTCAATAGATTCTACCTTCCTGTAGCGTTTCAGCCTGATTGGACCTTGTTTTCACACAAATGGACCCAGAATGATGTGAAATTGTGCTTCGTGCAACATAATTCTGGGTGCCATTTACAAACCATAAGTGCTAATGACTCCATTCTTTTTTGTGGTTGTAGGGGCTGTTGACTGGAGTACACTAAAACAAACCTGACCTCTCTAGGACATTCAGAAGCCAAGTTATAAGCCCCCAAAGGTGTGTTTGGAACCCTGCCTCTAAGGAACAAGTGATCCGGTGACCTTTATGACCTGATCGGACACCCTTAGGAATCTGCTATCATCATGAAACACAGGAATCATTTACAACTCAATAGATTCTACTTTTCTGTGACGTTTCAGCCTGATTGAAGCTTTTTTCTGAGAAATGGACCCGGAATGATGTGAAATTGTGCTTTGTGCGACATAATTCTGGGTGCCATTTAAAAACTATAAGTATTGATGACTCTATTCCTTTTTGGGGTTGTAGGGGCTGTTAATTGGAGTAGCCTCAAACAAACCTGACCTCTCTGAGACATTCACAAGCCAAGTTATAAGCCCCCAAAGGTGTGTTTGGAATACTGCCTTTAAGGAACAAGTGATCCGGTGACCTTTATGACCTAACTTGACCCCCTTAGGAATGTGCTATCATCATGAAACACAGGAATCATTTACAACTCAATAGATTCTACTTTTCTGTGATGTTTCAGCCTGATTGAAGCTTTTTTCTGAGAAATGGACCGGGAATGATGTGAAATTGTGCTTTGTGCGACATAAATCTGGGTGCCATTTAAAAACCATAAGTGCTAATGACTCCATTCCTTTTTGTTGTTGTAGGGGCTGTTGATTGGAGTACACTAAAACAAACCTGACCTCTCTAGGGCATTCAGAAGCCAAGTTATAAGCCCACAAAGGTGTAACTGGACTACTTCTTTAAAGAGACACCAGGCCCGGTGACCTTTGGGACATGGTTTGACCCCCTTAGGAAAGTGCTATCATCATGAAACATTCAGATCACTTACAACTCAATAGATTCTACCTTCCTGTAATGTTTCAGCCTGATTGGACCTTGTTTTCACACAAATGAACCCAGAATGATGTGAAATTGTGCTTTGTGCAACATAATTCTGGGTGCCATTTAAAAACCATAAGTGCCAATGACTCCATTCCTTTTTGGGGTGATGGGGGTTGTTAATTGGAGTACTCTAAAACAAACCTGACCTCTCTAGGACCTTCAGAAGCCAAGTTATAAGCCCACAAATGTGTGTTTAGAACGCCGCCTTTAAGGAACAAGTGATCCGGTGACCTTTATGACCTGATTTGACCCCCTTAGGAATGTCCTATCATCATGAAACGTTCAGATCACTTACAACTCAATAGATTCTACCTTCCTGTAACGTTTCTGCCTGATTGGACCTTGTTATCCCACAAATGGACCCAGAATGATGTGAAATTGTGCTTCGTGCAACATAATTCTGGGTGCCATTTAAAAACCATAAGTGCTAATGACTCCATTCCTTTTTGGGGTAATAGGGGCTGTTGATTGGAGTACCCTCAAACTAACCTGACCTCTCTGAGACATTCAAAAGCCAAGTTATAAGCCCCCAAATGTGTGTTTGGAATACCGCCTTTAAGGAACAAGTGATCCGGTGACCTTTATGACCTGATTTGACCCCCTTAGGAATGTGCTATCATCATGAAACACAGGAATCAATTACAACTCAATAGATTCTACTTTTCTGTGACGTTTCAGCCTGATTGAAGCTTTTTTCTGAGAAATGGACCCGGAATGATGTGAAATTGTGCTTTGTGCGACATAATTCTGGGTGCCATTTAAAAGCCATAAGTGCTAATGACTCCATTTCTTTTTGGGGTTGTAGGGGCTGTTAATTGGAGTACTCTAAAACAAACCTGACCTCTCTAGGACATTCAGAAGAAAAGATATAAGCCCACAAAGGTGTAACTGGACTACTTCTTTAAAGTGAGACCAGGACCGGTGACCTTTGGGACATGGTTTGACCCCCTTAGGAATGTGCTATCATCATGAAACATTCAGATCACTTACAACTTAATAGATTCTACCTTCCTGTAGCATTTCAGCCTGATTGGACCTTGTTTTCACACAAATGGACCCAGAATGATGTGAAATTGTGCTTCGTGCAACATAATTCTGGGTGCCATTTAAAAACCATAAGTGCTAATGATTCCATTCCTTTTTGGGGTAATAGGGGCTGTTGATTGGAGTACCCTCAAACAAACCTGACCTCTCTGAGCCATTCAGAAGCCAAGTTATAAGCCCCCAAATGTGTGTTTGGATTATCGCCTTTAAGGAACAAGTGATCCGGTGACCTTTATGACCTGATTTGACCCCCTTAGGAATGTGCTATCATCATGAAACACAGGAATCATTTACAACTCAATAGATTCTACTTTTCTGTCACGTTTCAGCCTGATTGAAGCTTTTTTCTGAGAAATGGACCCAGAATGATGTGAAATTGTGCTTTGTGCAACATAATTCTGGGTGCCATTTAAAAACCATAAGTGCTAATGACTCCATTCCTTTTTGGAGTAATAGGGGCTGTTGATTGGAGTACCCTCAAACAAACCTGACATGTCTGAGACATTCAGTAGCCAAGTTATAAGCCCCCAAATGTGTGTTTGGAATACCGCCTTTAAGGAACAAGTGATCCGGTGACCTTTATGACCTAACTTTACCCCCTTAGTAATGTCCTAACATCATGAAACACAGGAATCATTTACAACTCAATAGATTCTACTTTTCTGTGACGTTTCAGCCTGATTGAAGTTTTTTTCTGAGAAATGGACCCGGAATGATGTGAAATTGTGCTTTGTGCGACATAATTCTGGGTGCCATTTAAAAACCATAAGTGCTGATGACTCTATTCCTTTTTGGGGTTGTAGGGGCTGTTAATTGGAGTACCCTCAAACAAACCTGACCTCTCTGAGACATTCACAAGCCAAGTTATAAGCCCCCAAAAGTGTGTTTGGAATACCGCCTTTAAGGAACATGTGATCCGGTGACCTTTATGACCTAACTTGACCCCCTTTGGAATGTGCTATCATCATGAAACCCAGGAATCATTTACAACTCAATAGATTCTACTTATCTGTGATGTTTCAGCCTTATTGAAGCTTTTTTCTGAGAAATGGACCCGGAATGATGTGAAATTGTGCTTTGTGCAACATAATTCTGGGTGCCATTTAAAAACCATAAGGGCTAATGACTCCATTCCTTTTTGGGGTTGTAGGGGCTGGTAATTGGAGTACTCTAAAACAAACTTGACCTCTCTAGGACATTTAGAAGAAAAGTTATAAGCCCACAAAGGTGTAACTGGACCACTTCTTTAAATTGACACCAGATCCGGTGACATTTGGGACATGGTTTGACCCCCTTAGGAAAGTGCTATCATCATGAAACGTTCAGATCATTTACAACTCAATAGATTCTACTTTTCTGTGACGTTTCAGCCTGATTGAAGCTTTTTTCTGAGAAATGGACCCAGAATGATGTGAAATTGTGCTTTGTGCGACATAATTCTGGGTGCCATTTAAAAACCATAAGTGCTTATGACTCTATTCCTTTTTGAGGTTGTAGGGGCTGTTAATTGGAGTACCCTCAGACAAACCTGACCTCTCTGAGACATTCACAAGCCAAGTTATAAGCCCCCAAAGGTGTGTTTGGAATTCCGCCTTTAAGGAACAAGTGATCCGGTGACCTTTATGACCTAACTTGACCCCCTTAGGAATGTGCTATCATCATGAAACACAGGAATCATTTACAACTCAATAGATTCTACTTTTCTGTGATGTTTCAGCCTGATTGAAGCTTTTTTCTGAGAAATGGACCGGGAATGATGTGAAATTGTGCTTTGTGCGACATAAATCTGGGTGCCATTTAAAAACCATAAGTGCTAATGACTCCATTCCTTTTTGTTGTTGTAGGGGCTGTTGATTGGAGTACACTAAAACAAACCTGACCTCTCTAGGGCATTCAGAAGCCAAGTTATAAGCCCACAAAGGTGTAACTGGACTACTTCTTTAAAGAGACACCAGGCCCGGTGACCTTTGGGACATGGTTTGACCCCCTTAGGAAAGTGCTATCATCATGAAACATTCAGATCACTTACAACTCAATAGATTCTACCTTCCTGTAACGTTTCAGCCTGATTGGACCTTGTTTTCACACAAATGAACCCAGAATGATGTGAAATTGTGCTTTGTGCAACATAATTCTGGGTGCCATTTAAAAACCATAAGTGCCAATGACTCCATTCCTTTTTGGGGTGATGGGGGTTGTTAATTGGAGTACTCTAAAACAAACCTGACCTCTCTAGGACCTTCAGAAGCCAAGTTATAAGCCCACAAACGTGTGTTTAGAACGCCGCCTTTAAGGAACAAGTGATCCGGTGACCTTTATGACCTGATTTGACCCCCTTAGGAATGTCCTATCATCATGAAACGTTCAGATCACTTACAACTCAATAGATTCTACCTTCCTGTAACGTTTCTGCCTGATTGGACCTTGTTATCCCACAAATGGACCCAGAATGATGTGAAATTGTGCTTCGTGCAACATAATTCTGGGTGCCATTTAAAAACCATAAGTGCTAATGACTCCATTCCTTTTTGGGGTAATAGGGGCTGTTGATTGGAGTACCCTCAAACTAACCTGACCTCTCTGAGACATTCAAAAGCCAAGTTATAAGCCCCCAAATGTGTGTTTGGAATACCGCCTTTAAGGAACAAGTGATCCGGTGACCTTTATGACCTGATTTGACCCCCTTAGGAATGTGCTATCATCATGAAACACAGGAATCAATTACAACTCAATAGATTCTACTTTTATGTGACGTTTCAGCATGATTGAAGCTTTTTTCTGAGAAATGGACCCGGAATGATGTGAAATTGTGCTTTGTGCGACATAATTCTGGGTGCCATTTAAAAGCCATAAGTGCTAATGACTCCATTCCTTTTTGGGGTTGTAGGGGCTGTTAATTGGAGTACTCTAAAACAAACCTGACCTCTCTAGGACATTCAGAAGAAAAGATATAAGCCCACAAAGGTGTAACTGGACTACTTCTTTAAAGTGAGACCAGGACCGGTGACCTTTGGGACATGGTTTGACCCCCTTAGGAATGTGCTATCATCATGAAACATTCAGATCACTTACAACTTAATAGATTCTACCTTCCTGTAGCATTTCAGCCTGATTGGACCTTGTTTTCACACAAATGGACCCAGAATGATGTGAAATTGTGCTTCGTGCAACATAATTCTGGGTGCCATTTAAAAACCATAAGTGCTAATGATTCCATTCCTTTTTGGGGTAATAGGGGCTGTTGATTGGAGTACCCTCAAACAAACCTGACCTCTCTGAGCCATTCAGAAGCCAAGTTATAAGCCCCCAAATGTGTGTTTGGATTATCGCCTTTAAGGAACAAGTGATCCGGTGACCTTTATGACCTGATTTGACCCCCTTAGGAATGTGCTATCATCATGAAACACAGGAATCATTTACAACTCAATAGATTCTACTTTTCTGTCACGTTTCAGCCTGATTGAAGCTTTTTTCTGAGAAATGGACCCAGAATGATGTGAAATTGTGCTTTGTGCAACATAATTCTGGGTGCCATTTAAAAACCATAAGTGCTAATGACTCCATTCCTTTTTGGAGTAATAGGGGCTGTTGATTGGAGTACCCTCAAACAAACCTGACATGTCTGAGACATTCAGTAGCCAAGTTATAAGCCCCCAAATGTGTGTTTGGAATACCGCCTTTAAGGAACAAGTGATCCGGTGACCTTTATGACCTAACTTTACCCCCTTAGTAATGTCCTAACATCATGAAACACAGGAATCATTTACAACTCAATAGATTCTACTTTTCTGTGACGTTTCAGCCTGATTGAAGTTTTTTTCTGAGAAATGGACCCGGAATGATGTGAAATTGTGCTTTGTGCGACATAATTCTGGGTGCCATTTAAAAACCATAAGTGCTGATGACTCTATTCCTTTTTGGGGTTGTAGGGGCTGTTAATTGGAGTACCCTCAAACAAACCTGACCTCTCTGAGACATTCACAAGCCAAGTTATAAGCCCCCAAAAGTGTGTTTGGAATACCGCCTTTAAGGAACATGTGATCCGGTGACCTTTATGACCTAACTTGACCCCCTTTGGAATGTGCTATCATCATGAAACCCAGGAATCATTTACAACTCAATAGATTCTACTTATCTGTGATGTTTCAGCCTTATTGAAGCTTTTTTCTGAGAAATGGACCCGGAATGATGTGAAATTGTGCTTTGTGCAACATAATTCTGGGTGCCATTTAAAAACCATAAGGGCTAATGACTCCATTCCTTTTTGGGGTTGTAGGGGCTGGTAATTGGAGTACTCTAAAACAAACTTGACCTCTCTAGGACATTTAGAAGAAAAGTTATAAGCCCACAAAGGTGTAACTGGACCACTTCTTTAAATTGACACCAGATCCGGTGACATTTGGGACATGGTTTGACCCCCTTAGGAAAGTGCTATCATCATGAAACGTTCAGATCATTTACAACTCAATAGATTCTACTTTTCTGTGACGTTTCAGCCTGATTGAAGCTTTTTTCTGAGAAATGGACCCAGAATGATGTGAAATTGTGCTTTGTGCGACATAATTCTGGGTGCCATTTAAAAACCATAAGTGCTTATGACTCTATTCCTTTTTGAGGTTGTAGGGGCTGTTAATTGGAGTACCCTCAGACAAACCTGACCTCTCTGAGACATTCACAAGCCAAGTTATAAGCCCCCAAAGGTGTGTTTGGAATTCCGCCTTTAAGGAACAAGTGATCCGGTGACCTTTATGACCTAACTTGACCCCCTTAGGAATGTGCTATCATCATGAAACACAGGAATCATTTACAACTCAATAGATTCTACTTATCTGTGATGTTTCAGCCTGATTGAAGCTTTTTTCTGAGAAATGGACCCGGAATGATGTGAAATTGTGCTTTGTGCGACATAATTCTGGGTGCCATTTAAAAACCATAAGTGCTAATGACTCCATTCCTTTTTGGGGTTGTAGGGGCTGGTAATTGGAGTACTCTAAAACAAACTTGACCTCTCTAGGACATTTAGAAGAAACGTTATAAGCCCACAAAGGTGTAACAGGACTACTTCTTTAAAGTGACACCAGGCCCGGTGACCTTTGGGACATGGTTTGACCCCCTTAGGAATGTACTATCATCATAAAACGTTTAGATCGCCTACAACTCAATAGATTCTACCTTCCTGTAGCGTTTCAGCCTGATTGGACCTTGTTTTCACACAAAGGGACCCAGAATGATGTGAAATTGTGCTTCGTGCAACATAATTCTGGGTGCGATTTAAAAACCATAAGTGCTAATGACTCCATTCCTTTTTGGGGTAATAGGGGCTGTTGATTGGAGTACCCTAAAACAAACCTGACCTCTCTGAGACATTCAGAAGTCAAGTTATAAGCCCCAAAAGGTGTGTTTGGAATACCGCCTTTAAGGAACAAGTGATCCAGTGACCTTTATGACCTGATTTGACGCCCGTAGGAATGTGCTATCATCATGAAACACAGGAATCATTTACAACTCAATAGATTCTACTTTTCTGTGACGTTTCAGCCTGATTGAAGCTTTTTTCTGAGAAATGGACCCGGAATGATGTGAAATTGTGCTTTGTGCGACATAATTCTGGGTGCCATTTTATAACCATAAGTGCTAATAACTCCATTCCTTTTTGGGGTTATAGGGGCTGTTAATTGGAGTACTCTAAAACAAACCTGACCTCTCTAGGACATTCAGAAGAAACGTTATAAGCCCACAAAGGTGTAACTGGACTACTTCTTTAAAGTGAAACCAGGCCTGGTGACCTTTGGGACATGGTTTGACCCCCTTAGGAATGTGCTATCATCATATAATGTTCAGATCACTTACAACTCAATAGATTCTACCTTCCTGTAGCATTTCAGCCTGAATTGACCTTGTTTTCACACAAATGGACCCAGAATGATGTGAAATTGTTCTTTGTGCAACATAATTCTGGGTGCCATTTAAAAACCATAAGTGGTAATGACTCCATACCTTTTTAGGGTAATAGGGGCTGTTCATTGGAGTACCCTAAAACAAACCTGACCTCTCTGAGACATTCAGAAGCCAAGTTATAAGCCCCCAAATGTGTGTTTAGAACGACGCCTTTAAGGAACAAGTGATCCGGTGACCTTTATGACCTAACTTGACCCCCTTAGGTATGTGCTATCATCATGAAACACAGGAATCATTTACAACTCAATGGATTCTACTTTTCTGTGACGTTTCAGCCTGATTGAAGCTTTTTTCTGAGAAATGGACCCAGAATGATGTGAAATTGTGCTTTGTGCGACATAATTCTGGGTGCCATTTAAAAACCGAAAGAGCTAATGACTCCATTCCTTTTTGGGGTTGTAGGGGCTGTTAATTGGAGTACTCTAAAACAAACCTGACCTCTCTAGGGCATTCAGAAGCCAAGTTATAAGCCCACAAAGGTGTAACTGGACTACTTCTTTAAAGAGACACCAGGCCCGGTGACCTTTGGGACATGGTTTGACCCCCTTAGGAAAGTGCTATCATCATGAAACATTCAGATCACTTACAACTCAATAGATTCTACCTTCCTGTAACGTTTCAGCCTGATTGGACCTTGTTTTCACACAAATGAACCCAGAATGATGTGAAATTGTGCTTTGTGCAACATAATTCTGGGTGCCATTTAAAAACCATAAGTGCCAATGACTCCATTCCTTTTTGGGGTGATGGGGGTTGTTAATTGGAGTACTCTAAAACAAACCTGACCTCTCTAGGACATTCAGAAGCCAAGTTATAAGCCCACAAATGTGTGTTTAGAACGCCGCCTTTAAGGAACAAGTGATCCGGTGACCTTTATGACCTGATTTGACCCCCTTAGGAATGTCCTATCATCATGAAACGTTCAGATCACTTACAACTCAATAGATTCTACCTTCCTGTAACGTTTCTGCCTGATTGGACCTTGTTATCCCACAAATGGACCCAGAATGATGTGAAATTGTGCTTCGTGCAACATAATTCTGGGTGCCATTTAAAAACCATAAGTGCTAATGACTCCATTCCTTTTTGGGGTAATTGGGGCTGTTGATTGGAGTACCCTCAAACTAACCTGACCTCTCTGAGACATTCAAAAGCCAAGTTATAAGCCCCCAAATGTGTGTTTGGAATACCGCCTTTAAGGAACAAGTGATCCGGTGACCTTTATGACCTGATTTGACCCCCTTAGGAATGTGCTATCATCATGAAACACAGGAATCAATTACAACTCAATAGATTCTACTTTTCTGTGACGTTTCAGCCTGATTGAAGCTTTTTTCTGAGAAATGGACCCGGAATGATGTGAAATTGTGCTTTGTGCGACATAATTCTGGGTGCCATTTAAAAGCCATAAGTGCTAATGACTCCATTCCTTTTTGGGGTTGTAGGGGCTGTTAATTTGAGTACTCTAAAACAAACCTGACCTCTCTAGGACATTCAGAAGAAAAGATATAAGCCCACAAAGGTGTAACTGGACTACTTCTTTAAAGTGAGACCAGGACCGGTGACCTTTGGGACATGGTTTGACCCCCTTAGGAATGTGCTATCATCATGAAACATTCAGATAACTTACAACTTAATAGATTCTACCGTCCTGTAGCATTTCAGCCTGATTGGACCTTGTTTTCACACAAATGGACCCAGAATGATGTGAATTTGTGCTTCGTGCAACATAATTCTGGGTGCCATTTAAAAACCATAAGTGCTAATGATTCCATTCCTTTTTGGGGTAATAGGGGCTGTTGATTGGAGTACCCTCAAACAAACCTGACCTCTCTGAGCCATTCAGAAGCCAAGTTATAAGCCCCCAAATGTGTGTTTGGATTATCGCCTTTAAGGAACAAGTGATCCGGTGACATTTATGACCTGATTTGACCCCCTTAGGAATGTGCTATCATCATGAAACACAGGAATCATTTACAACTCAATAGATTCTACTTTTCTGTCACTTTTCAGCCTGATTGAAGCTTTTTTCTGAGAAATGGACCCAGAATGATGTGAAATTGTGCTTTGTGCAACATAATTCTGGGTGCCATTTAAAAACCATAAGTGCTAATGACTCCATTCCTTTTTGGAGTAATAGGGGCTGTTGATTGGAGTACCCTCAAACAAACCTGACATGTCTGAGACATTCAGTAGCCAAGTTATAAGCCCCCAAATGTGTGTTTGGAATACCGCCTTTAAGGAACAAGTGATCCGGTGACCTTTATGACCTAACTTTACCCCCTTAGTAATGTCCTAACATCATGAAACACAGGAATCATTTACAACTCAATAGATTCTACTTTTCTGTGACGTTTCAGCCTGATTGAAGTTTTTTTCTGAGAAATGGACCCGGAATGATGTGAAATTGTGCTTTGTGCGACATAATTCTGGGTGCCATTTAAAAACCATAAGTGCTGATGACTCTATTCCTTTTTGGGGTTGTAGGGGCTGTTAATTGGAGTACCCTCAAACAAACCTGACCTCTCTGAGACATTCACAAGCCAAGTTATAAGCCCCCAAAAGTGTGTTTGGAATACCGCCTTTAAGGAACATGTGATCCGGTGACCTTTATGACCTAACTTGACCCCCTTTGGAATGTGCTATCATCATGAAACCCAGGAATCATTTACAACTCAATAGATTCTACTTATCTGTGATGTTTCAGCCTTATTGAAGCTTTTTTCTGAGAAATGGACCCGGAATGATGTGAAATTGTGCTTTGTGCAACATAATTCTGGGTGCCATTTAAAAACCATAAGGGCTAATGACTCCATTCCTTTTTGGGGTTGTAGGGGCTGGTAATTGGAGTACTCTAAAACAAACTTGACCTCTCTAGGACATTTAGAAGAAAAGTTATAAGCCCACAAAGGTGTAACTGGACTACTTCTTTAAAGTGACACCAGGCCCGGTGACCTTTGGGACATGGTTTGACCCCCTTAGGAATGTACTATCATCATAAAACGTTTAGATCGCCTACACCTCAATAGATTCTACCTTCCTGTAGCGTTTCAGCCTGATTGGACCTTGTTTTCACACAAATGGACCCAGAATGATGTGAAATTGTGCTTCGTGCAACATAATTCTGGGTGCCATTTAAAAACCATAAGTGCTAATGACTCCATTCCTTTTTGTGGTTGTAGGGGCTGTTGATTGGAGTACACTAAAACTAACCTGATCTCTCTAGGAAATTCAGAAGCCAAGTTATAAATCCACAAATGTGTAACTGGACCACTTCTTTAAATTGACACCAGATCCGGTGACATTTGGGACATGGTTTGACCCCCTTAGGAAAGTGCTATCATCATGAAACGTTCAGATCATTTACAACTCAATAGATTCTACTTTTATGTGACGTTTCAGCCTGATTGAAGCTTTTTTCTGAGAAATGGACCCAGAATGATGTGAAATTGTGCTTTGTGCGACATAATTCTGGGTGCCATTTAAAAACCATAAGTGCTTATGACTCTATTCCTTTTTGAGGTTGTAGGGGCTGTTAATTGGAGTACCCTCAGACAAACCTGACCTCTCTGAGACATTCACAAGCCAAGTTATAAGCCCCCAAAGGTGTGTTTGGAATTCCGCCTTTAAGGAACAAGTGATCCGGTGACCTTTATGACCTAACTTGACCCCCTTAGGAATGTGCTATCATCATGAAACACAGGAATAATTTACAACTCAATAGATTCTACTTATCTGTGATGTTTCAGCCTGATTGAAGCTTTTTTCTGAGAAATGGACCCGGAATGATGTGAAATTGTGCTTTGTGCGACATAATTCTGGGTGCCATTTAAAAACCATAAGTGCTAATGACTCCATTCCTTTTTGGGGTTGTAGGGGCTGGTAATTGGAGTACTCTAAAACAAACTTGACCTCTCTAGGACATTTAGAAGAAACGTTATAAGCCCAAAAAGGTGTAACAGGACTACTTCTTTAAAGTGACACCAGGCCCGGTGACCTTTGGGACATGGTTTGACCCCCTTAGGAATGTACTATCATCATAAAACGTTTAGATCGCCTTCAACTCAATAGATTCTACCTTCCTGTAGCGTTTCAGCCTGATTGGACCTTCTTTTCACACAAAGGGACCCAGAATGATGTGAAATTGTGCTTCGTGCAACATAATTCTGGGTGCGATTTAAAAACCATAAGTGCTAATGACTCCATTCCTTTTTGGGGTAATAGGGGCTGTTGATTGGAGTACCCTAAAACAAACCTGACCTCTCTGAGACATTCAGAAGTCAAGTTATAAGCCCCAAAAGGTGTGTTTGGAATACCGCCTTTAAGGAACAAGTGATCCGGTGACCTTTATGACCTGATTTGACGCCCGTAGGAATGTGCTATCATCATGAAACACAGGAATCATTTACAACTCAATAGATTCTACTTTTCTGTGACGTTTCAGCCTGATTGAAGCTTTTTTCTGAGAAATGGACCCGGAATGATGTGAAATTGTGCTTTGTGCGACATAATTCTGGGTGCCATTTAATAACCATAAGTGCTAATAACTCCATTCCTTTTTGGGGTTATAGGGGCTGTTAATTGGAGTACTCTAAAACAAACCTGACCTCTCTAGGACATTCAGAAGAAAAGTTATAAGGCCACAAAGGTGTAACTGGACTACTTCTTTAAAGTGAAACCAGGCCTGGTGACCTTTGGGACATGGTTAGACCCCCTTAGGAATGTGCTATCATCATATAATGTTCAGATCACTTACAACTCAATAGATTCTACCTTCCTGTAGCATTTCAGCCTGAATTGACCTTGTTTTCACACAAATGGACCCAGAATGATGTGAACTTGTTCTTTGTGCAACATAATTCTGGGTGCCATTTAAAAACCATAAGTGGTAATGACTCCATACCTTTTTAGGGTAATAGGGGCTGTTCATTGGAGTACCATAAAACAAACCTGACCTCTCTGAGACATTCAGAAGCCAAGTTATAAGCCCCCAAATGTGTGTTTAGAACGACGCCTTTAAGGAACAAGTGATCCGGTGACCTTTATGACCTAACTTGACCCCCTTAGGAATGTGCTATCATCATGAAACACAGGAATCATTTACAACTCAATAGATTCTACTTTTCTGTGACGTTTCAGCCTGATTGAAGCTTTTTTCTGAGAAATGGACCCAGAATGATGTGAAATTGTGCTTTGTGCGACATAATTCTGGGTGCCATTTAAAAACCGAAAGAGCTAATGACTCCATTCCTTTTTGGGGTTGTAGGGGCTGTTAATTGGAGTACTCTAAAACAAACCTGACCTCTCTAGGACATTCAGAAGAAAAGTTATAAGCCCACAAATGTGTAACTGGACTACTTCTTTAAAGTGACACCAGGCCCGGTGACCTTTGGGACATGGTTTGACCCCATTAGGAATGTGCGATCATCATCAAACGTTCAGATCACTTACAACTTAATAGATTCTACCTTCCTGTAGCATTTCAGCCTGATTGGACCTTGTTTTCACACAAATGGACCCAGAATGATGTGAAATTGTGCTTCGTGCAACATAATTCTGGGTGCCATTTAAAAACCATAAGTACTAATGACTCCATTCCTTTTTGGGGTAATAGGGGCTGTTGATTGGAGTACCCTCAAACAAACCTGACCTCTCTGAGACATTCAGAAGCCAAGTTATAAGCCCCCAAATGTGTGTTTGGAATATCGCCTTTAAGGAACAAGTGATCCGGTGACCTTTATGACCTGATTTCACCCCCTTAGGAATGTGCTATCATCATGAAACACAGGAATCATTTACAACTCAATAGATTCTACTTTTCTGTGACGTTTCAGCCTGATTGAAGCTTTTTTTCTGAGAAATGGACCCAGAATGATGTGAAATTGTGCTTAGTGCAACAAAATTCTGGGTGCCATTTAAAAACCATAAGTGCTAATGACTCCATTCCTTTTTGGAGTAATAGGGGCTGTTGATTGGAGTACCCTCAAACAAACCTGACCTGTCTGAGACATTCAGTAGCCAAGTTATAAGCCCCCAAATGTGTGTTTGGAATACCGCCTTTAAGGAACAAGTGATCCGGTGACCTTTATGAATTAACTTTACCCCCTTTGTAATGTCCTAACATCAGGAAACACAGGAATCATTTACAACTCAATAGATTCTACTTTTCTGTGACGTTTCAGCCTGATTGAAGCTTTTTTCTGAGAAATGGACCGGAATGATGTGAAATTGTGCTTTGTGCGACATAATTCTGGGTGCCATTTAAAAACCATAAGTGCTGATGACTCTATTCCTTTTTGGGGTTGTAGGGGCTGTTAATTGTAGTACCCTCAAACAAACCTGACCTCTCTGAGACATTCACAAGCCAAGTTATAAGCCCCCAAAGGTGTGTTTGGAATACCGCCTTTAAGGAACAAGTGATCCGGTGACCTTTATGACCTAACTTGACCCCCTTTGGAATGTGCTATCATCATGAAACACAGGAATCATTTACAACTCAATAGATTCTACTTATCTGTGATGTTTCAGCCATATTGAAGCTTTTTTCTGAGAAATGGACCCGGAATGATGTGAAATTGTGCTTTGTGCGACATAATTCTGGGTGCCATTTAATAACCATAAGTGCTAATGACTCCATTCCTTTTTGGGGTTGTAGGGGCTGTTAATTGGAGTACCCTCAAACAACCCTGACCTCTCTGAGACATTCAGAAGCCAAGTTATAAGCCCCCAAAGGTGTGTTTGGAATACCGCCTTTAAGGAACAAGTGATCCGGTGACCTTTATGACCTGATTTGACGCCCTTAGGAATGTGCTATCATCATGAAACACAGGAATAATTTACATCTCAATAGATTCTACTTTTCTCTGACGTTTCAGCCTGATTGAAGCTTTTTTCTGAGAAATGGACCCGGAATGATGTTAAATTGTGCTTTGTGCGACATAATTCTGGGTGCCATTTAATAACCATAAGTGCTAATGACTCCATTCCTTTTTGGGGTTATAGGGGCTGTTAATTGGAGTACTCTAAAACAAACCTGACCTCTCTAGGACATTCAGAAGAAAAGTTATAAGCCCACAAAGGTGTAACTGGACTACCTCTTTAAAGTGACACCAGGCCCGGTGACCTTTGGGACATGGTTTGACCCCCTTAGGACTGTGCTATCATCATGAAACGTTCAGATCACTTACAACTCAATAGTTTCTACCTTTCTGTAGCGTTTCAGCCTTATTGGACCTTGTTTTCACACAAATGGACCCAGAATGATGTGAAATTGTGCTTCGTGCAACATAATTCTGGGTGCCATTTAAAAACCATAAGTGCTAATGACTCCATTCCTTTTTGGGGTAATAGGGGCTGTTGATTGGAGTACCCTCAAATAAACCTGACCTCTCTGAGACATTCAGAAGCCAAGTTATAAGCCCCCAAATGTGTGTTTGGAATACCGCTTTAAGGAACAAGTGATCCGGTGACCTTTATGACCTGATTTGACGCCCTTAGGAATGTGCTATCATCATGAAACACAGGAATAATTTATATCTCAATAGATTCTACTTTTCTGTGACGTTTCAGCCTGATTTACGCTTTTTTCTGAGAAATGGACCCGGAATGATGTGAAATTGTGCTTTGTGCGACATAATTCTGGGTGCCATTTAAAAACGATAAGTGCTAATGACTCCATTCCTTTTTGGGGTAATAGGGGCTGTTGACTGGAGTACCCTCAAACAAACCTGACCTCCCTGAGACATTCAGAAGCCAAGTTATAAGCCCCCAAATGTGTGTTTGGAATACCGCCTTTAAGGAACAAGTGATCCGGTGACCTTTATGACCTGATTTGACACCCTTAGGAATGTGCTATCATCATGAATCACAGGAATCATTTACAACTCAATAGATTCTACTTTTCTGTGACGTTTCAGCCTGATTGAAGCTTTTTTCCGAGAAATGGACTGGGAATGATGTGAAATTGTGCTTTGTGCGACATAAATCTGGGTGCCATTTAAAAACCATAAGTGCTGATGACTCTATTCCTTTTAGGGGTTGTAGGGGCTGTTCATTGGAGTACCCTCAAACAAACCTGACCTCTCTGAGACATTCAGAAGACAAGTTATAAGCCCCCAAAGGTGTGTTTGGGACCCCGCCTTTAAGGAACAAGTTATCCGGTTGACCTTTATGACCTAATTTGATGCCCTTAGGAATGTGCTATCATCATGAAACACAGGAATCAATTACAACTCAATAGATTCTACTTTTCTGTGATGTTTCAGCCTGATTGAAGCTTTTTTCTGAGAAATGGACCCGGAATGATGTGAAATTGTGCTTCGTGCAACATAATTCTGGGTGCCATTTAAAAACCATAAGTGCTAATGACACCATTCCTTTTTGGGGTAATGGGGGCTGTTAATTGGAGTACTCTAAATTAAACCTGACCTCTCTAGGATATTCAGAAGCCAAGTTATAAGCCCACAAGGTGTAACTGGACTACTTCTTTAAAGTGACACCA
The DNA here is from genome assembly GCF_043380555.1 of Nothobranchius furzeri. NCBI lineage: Eukaryota > Metazoa > Chordata > Actinopteri > Cyprinodontiformes > Nothobranchiidae > Nothobranchius > Nothobranchius furzeri. The sequence continues at coordinate 10,916,903 of NC_091743.1, forward strand.
GGCCCAGTGACCTTTGGGACATGGTTTTACCCCCTATAAGAATGTGCGATCATCATGAAACGTTCAGATCACTTACAACTCAATAGATTCTACCTTCTTGTAACGTTTCAGCCTGATTGGACCTTGTTTTCACACAAATGGACCCAGAATGATGTGAAATTGTGCTTCGTGCAACATAATTCTGGGTGCCATTTACAAACCATAAGTGCTAATGACTCCATTCCTTTTTGTGGTTGTAGGGGCTGTTGATTGGAGTACTCTAAATTATACCTGACCTCTCTAGGACATCCAGAAGCCAAGTTATAAGCCCACAAATGTGTAACTGGACCACTTCTTTAAATTGACACCAGATCCGGTTACCTTTGGGACATGGTTTGACCCCCTTAGGAAAGTGCTATCATCATGAAACACAGGAATCATTTACAACTCAATAGATTCTACTTTTCTGTGACGTTTCAGCCTGATTGAAGCCTTTTTCTGAGAAATTGCCCCGGAATGATGTGAAATTGTGCTTTGTGCGACATAATTCTGGGTGCCATTTAATAACCATAAGTGCTAATGACTCCATTCCTTTTTGGGGTTATAGTGGCTGTTAATTGGAGTACTCTAAAACAAACCTGACCTCTCTAGGACATTCAGAAGAAAAGTTATAAGCCCACAAAGGTGTAACTGGACTACCTCTTTAAAGTGACACCAGGCCCGGTGACCTTTGGGACATGGTTTGACCCCCTTAGGAATGTGCTATCATCATGAAACGTTCATATCACTTACAACTCAATAGATTCTACGTTCCTGTAGCGTTTCAGCCTGATTGGATCTTGTTTTCACACAATTGGACCCAGAATGATGTGAAATTGTGCTTCGTGCAACATAATTCTGGGTGCCATTTAAAAACCATAAGTGCTAATGACTCCATTCCTTTTTGGGGTAATAGGGGCTGTTGATTGGAGTACCCTCAAACAAACCTTACCTCTCTGAGACATTCAGAAGCCAAGTTATAAGCCCCCAAATGTGTGTTTGGAATACCGCTTTAAGGAACAAGTGATCCGGTGACCTTTATGACCTGATTTGATGCCCTTAGGAATGTGCTATCATCATGAAACACAGGAATAATTTACATCTCAATAGATTCTACTTTTCTGTGACGTTTCAGCCTGATTTACGCTTTTTTCTGAGAAATGGACCCGGAATGATGTGAAATTGTGCTTTGTGCGACATAATTCTGGGTGCCATTTAAAAACGATAAGTGCTAATGACTCCATTCCTTTTTGGGGTAATAGGGGCTGTTGATTGGAGTACCCTCAAACAAACATGACCTCCCTGAGACATTCAGAAGCCAAGTTATAAGCCCCCAAATGTGTGTTTGGAATACCGCCTTTAAGGAACAAGTGATCCGGTGACCTTTATGACCTGATTTGACACCCTTAGGAATGTGCTATCATCATGAAACACAGGAATCATTTACAACTCAATAGATTCTACTTTTCTGTGACGTTTCAGCCTGATTGAAGCTTTTTTCCGAGAAATGGACCGGGAATGATGTGAAATTGTGCTTTGTGCGACATAAATCTGGGTGCCATTTAAAAACCATAAGTGCTAATGACTCCATTCCTTTTTGGGGTAATGGGGGCTGTTAATTGGAGTACTCTAAATTAAACTTGACCTCTCTAGGATATTCAGAAGCCAAGTTATAAGCCCACAAAGGTGTAACTGGACTACTTCTTTAAAGTGACACCAGGCCCGGTGACCTTTGGGACATGGTTTTACCCCCTATAAGAGTGTGCGATCATCATGAAACGTTCAGATCACTTACAACTCAATAGATTTTACCTTCTTGTAACGTTTCAGCCTGATTGGACCTTGTTTTCACACAAATGGACCCAGAATGATGTGAAATTGTGCTTCGTGCAACATAATTCTGGGTGCCATTTACAAACCATAAGTGCTAATGACTCCATTCCTTTTTGTGGTTGTAGGGGCTGTTGATTGGAGTACTCTAAATTATACCTGACCTCTCTAGGACATCCAGAAGCCAAGTTATAAGCCCACAAATGTGTAACTGGACCACTTATTTAAATTGACACCAGATCCGGTTACCTTTGGGACATGGTTTGACCCCCTTAGGAAAGTGCTATCATTATGAAACGTTCAGATCACTTACAACTCTATAGATTCTACCTTCCTGTAACATTTCAGCTTGATTGGACCTTGTTTTCTCACAAATGAACCCAGAATGATGTGAAATTGTGCTTCGTGCAACATAATTCTGGGTGCCATTTAAAAACCATAAGTGCTAATGACTCCATTCCATCTTGTGGTTGTAGGGGCTGTTGATTGGAGTACACTAAAACAAACCTGACCTCTCTAGGATATTCAAAAACCAAGTTATAAGCCCACAAATGTGTAACTGGACTACTTTAAAGTGACACCTGGCCCGGTGACCTTTTAGACATGGTTTGACCCCCTATAGGAATGTGCGATCATCATGAAACGTTCAGATCACTTACAACTCAATAGATTCTTCCTTCTTGTAACGTTTCAGCCTGATTGGACCTTGTTTTCACACAAATGGACCCAGAATGATGTGAAATTGTGCTTCGTGCAACATAATTCTGGGTGCCATTTCCAAATCCTAAGTGCTAATGACTCCATTCCTTTTTGTGGTTGTAGGGGCTGTTGATTGGAGTACACTAAAACAAACCTGATCTCTCTAGGACATTCAGAAGCCAAGTTATAAGCCCACAAATGTGTAACTGGACCACTTCTTTAAATTGACACCAGATCCGGTGACATTTGGGAAATGGTTTGACCCCCTTAGGAAAGTGCTATCATAATGAAACGTTCAGATCACTTACAACTCAATAGATTCTACCCTCCTGTAACGTTTCAGCCTGATTGGACCTTGTTTTCACACAAATGAACCCAGAATGATGTGAAATTGTGCATCGTGCAACATAATTCTGGGTGCCATTTAAAAACCATAAGTGCTAATGACTCCATTCCATCTTGTGGTTGTAGGGGCTGTTGATTGGAGTACACTAAAACAAACCTGACCTCTCTAGGATATTCAAAAACCAAGTTATAAGCCCACAAAGGTGTAACTGGACTACTTCTTTAAAGTGACACCAGGCCCGGTGACCTTTGGGACATGGTTTGACCCCCTATAGGAATGTGCGATCATCATGAAACGTTCAGATCACTTACAACTCAATAGATTCTACCTTCTTGTAACGTTTCAGCCTGATTGGACCTTGTTTTCACACAAATGGACCCAGAATGATGTGAAATTGTGCTTCGTGCAACATAATTCTGGGTGCCATTTCCAAATCATAAGTGCTAATGACTCCATTCCTTTTTGGGGTGATGGGGGTTGTTAATTGGAGTACTCTAAAACAAACCTGACCTCTCTAGGATATTCAGAAGCCAAGTTATAAGCCCACAAAGGTGTAACTGGACTACTTCTTTAAAGTGACACCAGGCCCGGTGACCTGTGGGACATGGTTTGACCCCCTATAGAGAAGCAATACGTGCCCCGAGGCGCGTCTTGCCACATGTCACCACTGGGTCTGACTGAGAGGCTCCAGGAGAGAGGCCCAAGCAAGACGCGCCCCGAGGAGCGTCTTGCCACATGTCAGCACTCGATCTGACTGAGCGCCTCCAGGAGAGAGGCCCAAGCAAGACGCGCCCCGAGGAGCGTCTTGCCACATGTCACCACTGGGTCTGACTGAGAGGCTCCAGGAGAGAGGCGCAAGCAAGACGCGCCCCGAGGAGCGTCTTGCCACATGTCAACACTGGGTCTGACTGAGCGCCTCCAGGAGAGAGGCCCAAGCAATACGTGCCCCGAGGAGCGTCTTGCCACATGTCACCCCTGGGTCTGACTGAGCGCCTCCAGGAGAGAGGCCCAAGTAAGACGCGCCCCGAGGAGCGTCTAGCCACATGTCACCACTGGGTCTGACTGAGCGCCTCCAGGAGAGAGGCCCAAGCAAGACGCGCCCCGAGGAGCGTCTTGCCACGTCAACACTGGGTCTGACTGAGCGCCTCCAGGAGAGAGGCCCAAGTAAGACGCGCCCCGAGGAGCGTCTTGCCACATGTCAACACTGGGTCTGACTGAGCGCCTCCAGGAGAGAGGCCCAAGCAATACGCGCCCCGAGGAGCGTCTTGCCACATGTCAACACTCGGTCTGACTGAGCGCCTCCAGTAGAGAGGCCCAAACAAGACGCGCCCCGAGGAGCGTCTTGCCACATGTCACAACTGGGTCTGACTGAGAGCCTCCAGGAGAGAGGCCCAAGCAAGACGCACCCCGAGGAGCGTCTTGCCACATGTCAACAATGGGTCTCACTGAGGGCCTTCAGGAGAGAAGACCAAGCAAGACGCGCCCCGAGGAGCGTCTTGCCACATGTCAACACTGGGTCTGACTGAGCGCCTCCAGGAGAGAGGCCCAAGCAAGACGCGCACCGAGGAGCATCTTGCCACATGTCACTACTCGGACTGACTGAGCGCCTCCAGGAGAGAGGCCCAAGCAAGACGCACCCCGAGGAGCGTCTTGCCACATGTCAACAATGGGTCTGACTGAGCGCCTCCAGGAGAGAGGCCCAAGCAAGACGCACCCCGAGGAGCGTCTTGCCACATGTCAACAATGGGTCTGACTGAGGGCCTCCAGGAAAGAAGCCCAATCAAGACGCGCCCCGAGGAGCGTCTTGCCACATGTCAACACTGGGTCTGACTGAGCGCCTCCAGGAGAGAGGCACAAGCAAGACGCGCCCCGAGGAGCGTCTTGCCACATGTCAACAATGGGTCTGACTGAGCGCCTCCAGGAGAGAGGCCCAAGCAAGACGCACCCCGAGGAGCGTCTTGCCACATGTCAACAATGGGTCTGACTGAGGGCCTCCAGGAGAGAAGCCCAAGCAAGACGCGCCCCGAGGAGCGTCTTGCCACGTTTCACCCCTAAGTCTGACTGAGCGCCTCCAGGAGAGAGGCCCAAGCAAGACGAGCCCCGAGGAGCGTCTTGCCACATGTCAACACTGGGTCTGACTGAGTGCCTCCATGAGAGAAAACCCAGCAAGACGCGCCCTGAGGAGCGTCTTGCCACATGTCAGCACTCGGTCTGACTGAGCGCCTCCAGGAGAGAGGCCCAAGCAAGACGCGCCCCGAGGAGCATCTTGCCACATGTCAACACTGGGTCTGACTGAGCGCCTCCAGGAGAGAGGCCCAAGCAAGACGCGCCCCGAGGAGCGTCTTGCCACATGTCAACAATGGGTCTGACTGAGGGCCTCCAGGAGAGAACCCCAATCAAGACGCGCCCCGAGGAGCGTCTTGCCACATGTCAACACTGGGTCTGACTGAGCGCCTCCAGGAGAGAGGCCAAAGCACGACGCGCCCGGAGGAGCGTCTTGCCACATGTCAACACTGGGTCTGACAGAGGGCCTCCAGGAAAGAGGCCCAAGCAAGACGCGCCCCGAGGAGTGTCTTGCCACATGTCACCTCTGGTTCTGACTGAGCGCCTCCAGGAGAGAGGCCCAAGCAAGACGCGCCCCGAGGAGCGTCTTGCCACATGCCAACACTGGGTCTGACTGAGCGCCTCCAGGAGAGAGGCCCAAGCAAGACGAGCCCCGAGGAGCGTCTTGCCACATGTCAACACTGGGTCTGACTGAGTGCCTCCATGAGAGAAGCCCCAGCAAGACGCGCCCTGAGGAGCGTCTTGCCACATGTCAGCACTCGGTCTGACTGAGCGCCTCCAGGAGAGAGGCCCAAGCAAGACGCGCCCCGAGGAGCATCTTGCCACATGTCACTACTCGCACTGACTGAGCGCCTCCAGGAGAGAGGCCCAAGCAAGACGCACCCCGAGGAGCGTCTTGCCACATGTCAACAATGGGTCTGACTGAGGGCCTCCAGGAGAGAAGCCCAAGCAAGACGCGCCCCGAGGAGCGTCTTGCCACATGTCAACACTGGGTCTGACTGAGCGCCTCCAGGAGAGAGGCCCAAGCAAGACGCGCCCCGAGGAGCATCTTGCCACATGTCACTACTCGGACTGAATGAGCGCCTCCAGGAGAGAGGCCCAAGCAAGACGCGCCCCGAGGAGCGTCTTGCCACATGTCAACAATGGGTCTGACTGAGGGCCTCCAGGAGAGAAGCCCAATCAAGACGCGCCCCGAGGAGCGTCTTGCCACATGTCAACACTGGGTCTGACTGAGCGCCTCCAGGAGAGAGGCCCAAGCAAGACGCGCCCCGAGGAGCGTCTTGCCACATGTCAACAATGGGTCTGACTGAGGGCCTCCAGGAGAGAAGCCCAATCAAGACGCGCCCCGAGGAGCGTCTTGCCACATGTCAACACTGGGTCTGACTGAGCGCCTCCAGGAGAGAGGCCAAAGCACGACGCGCCCGGAGGAGCGTCTTGCCACATGTCAACACTGGGTCTGACAGAGGGCCTCCAGGAAAGAGGCCCAAGCAAGACGCGCCCCGAGGAGTGTCTTGCCACATGTCACCTCTGGTTCTGACTGAGCGCCTCCAGGAGAGAGGCCCAAGCAAGACGCGCCCCGAGGAGCGTCTTGCCACATGCCAACACTGGGTCTGACTGAGCGCCTCCAGGAGAGAGGCCCAAGCAAGACACGCCCCGAGGAGCGTCTTGCCACGTGTCACCAATGGGTCTGACTGAGCGCCTCCAGGAAAGAGGCCCAAGCAAGACGCGCCCCGAGGAGAGTCTTGACACATGTCAACACTGGGTCTGTCAGAGGGCCTCCAGGAGAGAGGCCCATGCAAGACGCGCCCCGAGGAGTGTCTTGCCACATGTCACAACTGGGTCTGACTGAGCGCCTCCAGGAGAGAGGCCGAAGCAAGACGAGCCCCGAGGAGGGTCTTGCCACATGTCAACACTGGGTCTGACTGAGTGCCTCCATGAGAGAAGCCCCAGCAAGACGCGCCCCGAGGAGCGTCTTGCCACATGTCAGCACTCGGTCTGACTGAGCGCCTCCAGGAGAGAGGCCCAAGCAAGACGCGCCCCGAGGAGCATCTTGCCACATGTCACTACTCGGACTGACTGAGCGCCTCCAGGAGAGAGACCCAAGCAAGACGCACCCCGAGGAGCGTCTTGCCACATGTCAACAATGGGTCTGACTGAGGGCCTCCAGGAGAGAAGCCCAAGCAAGACGCGCCCCGAGGAGCGTCTTGCCACATGTCAACAATGGGTCTGACTGAGGGCCTCCAGGAGAGAAGCCCAATCAAGACGCGCCCCGAGGAGCGTCTTGCCACATGTCAACACTGGGTCTGACTGAGCGCCTCCAGGAGAGAGGCCCAAGCAAGACGCGCCCCGAGGAGCATCTTGCCACATGTCACTACTCGGACTGACTGAGCACCTCCAGGAGAGAGGCCCAAGCAAGACGCACCCCGAGGAGCGTCTTGCCACATGTCAACAATGGGTCTGACTGAGGGCCTCCAGGAGAGAAGCCCAAGCAAGACCCGCCCCGAGGAGCGTCTTGCCACATGTCAACAATGGGTCTGACTGAGGGCCTCCAGGAGAGAAGCCCAATCAAGACGCGCCCCGAGGAGCGTCTTGCCACATGTCAACACTGGGTCTGACTGAGCGCCTCCAGGAGAGAGGCCCAAGAAAGACGCGCCCCGAGGAGCGTCTTGCCACATGTCAACAATGGGTCTGACTGAGGGCCTCCAGGAGAGAAGCCCAAAAAAGAGGCGCCCCGAGGAGCGTCTTGCCACATGTCAACACTGGGTCTGACTGAGCGCCTCCAGGAGAGAGGCCCAAGCAAGAAGCGCCCGGAGGAGCGTCTTGCCACATGTCAACACTGGGTCTGACAGAGGGCCTCCAGGAAAGAGGCCCAAGCAAGACGCACCCCGAGGAGCGTCTTGCCACATGTCACCTCTGGTTCTGACTGAGCGCCTCCAGGAGAGAGGCCCAAGCAAGACGCGCCCCGAGGAGCGTCTTGCCACATGCCAACACTGGGTCTGACTGAGCGCCTCCAGGAGAGAGGCCCAAGCAAGACACGCCCCGAGGAGCGTCTTGCCACGTGTCACCACTGGGTCTGACTGAGCGCCTCCAGGAGAGAGGCCCAAGCAAGACGCACCCCGAGGAGCGTCTTGCCACATGTCAACAATGGGTCTGACTGAGGGCCTCCAGGAGAGAAGCCCAAGCAAGACGCGCCCCGAGGAGCGTCTTGAAACATGTCAACACTGGGTCAGACTGAGCGCCTCCAGGAGAGAGGCCCAAGCAAGACGCGCCCCGAGGAGCGTCTTGCCACATGTCAACAATGGGTCTGACGGAGGGCCTCCAGGAGAGAAGCCCAAGCAAGACGTGCCCCGAGGAGCGTCTTGACACATGTCAACACTGGGTCTGACAGAGGGCCTCCAGGAGAGAGGCCCATGCAAGACGCACCCCGAGGAGTGTCTTGCCACATGTCACCACTGGGTCTGACTGAGCGCCTCCAGGAGAGAGGCCGAAGCAAGACGCGCCCCGAGGAGCGTCAGGCAACATGTCACTACTCAGTCTTACTGAGAGCTCCAGGAGAGAGGCCCAAGCAAGACGCGCCCCGAGGAGCGTCTTGCCACGTTTCACCACTGGGTCTGACTGAGCGCCTCCAGGAGAGAGGCCCAAGCAAGACCATCCCCGAGGAGCGTCTTGCCACATGTCAACACTGGGTCTGACTGAGTGCCTCCAGGAGAAAAGCCCCAGCAAGACGCGCCCCGAGGAGCGTCTTGCCACATGTCAGCACTCGGTCTGACTGAGCGCCTCCAGGAGAGAGGCCCAAGGAAGACGTGCCCCGAGGAGCATATTGCCACATGTCACTACTCGGACTGACTGAGCGCCTCCAGGAGAGAGGCCCAAGCAAGACGCACCCCGAGGAGCGTCTTGCCACATGTCAACAATGGGTCTGACTGAGGGCCTCCAGGAGAGAAGCCCAAGCAAGACGCGCCCCGAGGAGCGTCTTGCCACATGTCAACACTGGGTCTGACTGAGCGCCTCCAGGAGAGAGGCCCAAGCAAGACGCGCCCCGAGGAGCTTCTTGCCACATGTCATCACTGGTTCTGACTGAGCGCCTCCAGGCGAGAGGCCCAATCAAGACGCGCCCCGAGGAGCATCTTGCCACATGTCAACACTGGGTCTGACTGAGCGCCTCCAGGAGAGAGGCCCAAGCAAGACGCGCCCCGAGGAGCGTCTTGCCACATGTCAGAACTGGGTCTGACTGAGCTTCTCCAGGAGAGAGTCCCCAGCAAGACGCGCCCCGAGGAGCGTCTTGCCTTATGTCAGCACTCGGTCTGACTGAGCGCCTCCAGGAGAGAGGCCCAAGCAAGACGTGCCCCGAGGAGCGTCTTGTCACATGTCAACACTGGGTCTGTCTGAGCGCCTCCAGGAGAGAAGCCCAAGCAAGACGCGCCCCGAGGAGCGTCTTGCCACATGTCAACAATGGGTCTGACTGAGGGCCTCCAGGAGAGAAGCCCAAGCAAGACGCGCCCCGAGGAGCGTCTTGACACATGTCAACACTGGGTCTGACAGAGGGCCTCTAGGAGAGAGGCCCATGCAAGACGCGCCCCGAGGAGTGTCTTGCCACATGTCACCACTGGGTCTGAGTGAGCGCCTCCAGGAGAGAGGCCGAAGCAAGACGCGCCCCGAGGAGCGTCAGGCCACATGTCACTACTCAGTCTGACTGAGCGCCTCCAAGAGAGAAGCCCAAGCAAGACGCGCCCCGAAGAGCGTCTTGCCACGTTTCACCACTGGGTCTGACTGAGTGCCTCCATGAGAGAAGCCCCAGCAAGACGCGCCCCGAGGAGCGTCTTGCCACATGTCAGCACTCGGTCTGACTGAGCGCCTCCAGGAGAGAGGCCCAAGCAAGACGCGCCCCGAGGAGCATCTTGCCACATGTCACTACTCGGACTGACTGAGCGCCTCCAGGAGAGAGGCCCAAGCAAGACGCACCCCGAGGAGCGTCTTGCCACATGTCAACAATGGGTCTGACTGAGGGCCTCCAGGAGAGAAGCCCAATCAAGACGCGCCCCGAGGAGCGTTTTGCCACATGTCAACACTGGGTCTGACTGAGCGCCTCCAAGAGAGAAGCCCAAGCAAGACGCGCCCCGAAGAGCGTCTTGCCACGTTTCACCACTGGGTCTGACTGAGTGCCTCCATGAGAGAAGCCCCAGCAAGACGCGCCCCGAGGAGCGTCTTGCCACATGTCAGCACTCGGTCTGACTGAGCGCCTCCAGGAGAGAGGCCCAAGCAAGACGCGCCCCGAGGAGCACCTTGCCACATGTCACTACTCGGACTGACTGAGCGCCTCCAGGAGAGAGGCCCAAGCAAGACGCACCCCGAGGAGCGTCTTGCCACATGTCAACAATGGGTCTGACTGAGGGCCTCCAGGAGAGAAGCCCAATCAAGACGCGCCCCGAGGAGCGTTTTGCCACATGTCAACACTGGGTCTGACTGAGCGCCTCCAGGAGACAGGCCCAAGCAAGACGCGCCCCGAGGAGCGTCTTGCCACATGTCAACAATGGGTCCGACTGAGGGCCTCCAGGAGAGAAGCCCAAGCAAGACGCGCCCTGAGGAGCGTCTTGCCACATGTCAACACTGGGTCTGACTGAGCGCCTCCAGGAGAGAGGCCCAAGCAAGACGCGCCCGGAGGAGCGTCTTGCCACATGTCAACACTGGGTCTGATAGAGGGCCTCCAGGAAAGAGGCCCAAGCAAGACGCGCCCCGAGGAGCGTCTTGCCACATGTCACCTCTGGTTCTGACTGAGCGCCTCCAGGAGAGAGGCCCAAGCAAGACGCGCCCCGAGGAGCGTCTTGCCACGTGCCAATACTGGGTCTGACTGAGCGCCTCCAGGAGAGAGGCCCAAGCAAGACACGCCCCGAGGAGCGTCTTGCCACGTGTCACCACTGGGTCTGACTGAGCTTCTTCAGGAGAGAGGCCCAAGCAAGAAGCGCCCCGAGGAGCGTCTTGCCACATGTCAACACTGGGTCTGACTGAGCGCCTCCAGGAGAGAGGCCCAAGCAAGACGCGCCCCGAGGAGCGTCTTGACACATGTCAACACTGGGTCTGACAGAGGGCCTCCAGGAGAGAGGCCCATTCAAGACGCGCCCCGAGGAGTGTCTTGCCACATGTCAACACTGGGTCTGACAAAGGGCCTCCAGGAGAGAAGCCCAAGCAAGACGCGCCCCGAGGAGCGTCTTGACACATGTCAACACTGGGTCTGACAGAGGGCCTCCAGGAGAGAGGCCCAAGCAAGACGCGCCCCGAGGAGCGTCTTGACACATGTCAACACTGGGTCTGACAGAGGGCCTCCAGGAGAGAGGCCCATTCAAGACGCGCCCCGAGGAGTGTCTTGCCACATGTCAACACTGGGTCTGACTGAGGGCCTCCAGGAGAGAAGCCCAAGCAAGACGCGCCCCGAGGAGCGTCTTGACACATGTCAACACTGGGTCTGACAGAGGGCCTCCAGGAGAGAGGCCCATTCAAGACGCGCCCCGAGGAGTGTCTTGCCACATGTCAACAATGGGTCCGACTGAGGGCCTCCAGGAGAGAAGCCCAATTAAGACGCGCCCCGAGGAGCATCTTGCCACATGTCACTACTCGGACTGACTGAGCGCCTCCAGGAGAGAGGCCCAAGCAAGACGCACCCCGAGGAGCGTCTTGCCACATGTCAACAATGGGTCTGACTGAGGGCCTCCAGGAGAGAGGCCCAAGCAAGACGCGCCCCGAGGAGCTTCTTGCCACATGTCAACACTGGTTCTGACTGAGCGCCTCCAGGCGAGAGGCCCAAGCAAGACGCGCCCCGAGGAGCGTCTTGCCACATGTCAACACTGGGTCTGACTGAGCGCCTCCAGGAGAGAGGCCCAAGCAAGACGCGCCCCGAGGAGTGTCTTGCCACATGTCAGAACTGGGTCTGACTGAGCGCCTCCAGGAGAGAGTCCCCAGCAAGACGCGCCCCGAGGAGCGTCTTGCCTTATGTCAGCACTCGGTCTGACTGAGCGCCTCCAGGAGAGAGGCCCAAGCAAGACGTGCTCGGAGGAGCGTCTTGTCACATGTCAACACTGGGTCTGTCTGAGCGCCTCCAGGAGAGAAGCCCAAGCAAGACGCGCCCCGAGGAGCGTCTTGCCACATGTCAACAATGGGTCTGACTGAGGGCCTCCAGGAGAGAAGCCCAAGCAAGACGCGCCCCGAGGAGCGTCTTGACACATGTCAACACTGGGTCTGACAGAGGGCCTCCAGGAGAGAGACCCATGCAAGACGCGCCCCGAGGAGTGTCTTGCCACATGTCACCACTGGGTCTGACTGAGCGCCTCCAGGAGAGAGGCCGAAGCAAGACGCGCCCCGAGGAGCGTCAGGCCACATGTCACTACTCAGTCTGACTGAGCGCCTCCAAGAGAGAAGCCCAAGCAAGACGCGCCCCGAGGGGCGTCTTGCCACGTTTCACCACTGGGTCTGACTGAGCGCCTCCAGGAGAGAGGCCCAAGCAAGACGAGCCCCGAGGAGCGTCTTGCCACATGTCAACACTGGGTCTGACTGAGTGCCTCCATGAGAGAAGCCCCAGCAAGAAGCGCCCCGAGGAGCGTCTTGCCACATGTCAGCACTCGGTCTGACTGAGGGCCTCCAGGAGAGAAGCCCAAGCGAGACGTGCCCCGAGGAGCGTCTTGCCACATGTCAACAATGGGTCTGACTGAGGGCCTCCAGGAGAGAAGCCCAATCAAGACGCGCCCCGAGGAGCGTTTTGCCACATGTCAACACTGGGTCTGACTGAGCGCCTCCAGGAGACAGGCCCAAGCAAGACGCGCCCCGAGGAGCGTCTTGCCACATGTCAACAATGGGTCCGACTGAGGGCCTCCAGGAGAGAAGCCCAATCAAGATGCGCCCTGAGGAGCGTCTTGCCACATGTCAACACTGGGTCTGACTGAGCGCCTCCAGGAGAGAGGCCCAAGCAAGACGCGCCCGGAGGAGCGTCTTGCCACAGGTCAACACTGGGTCTGACAGAGGGCCTCCAGGAAAGAGGCCCAAGCAAGACGCGCCCCGAGGAGCGTCTTGCCACATGTCACCTCTGGTTCTGACTGAGCGCCTCCAGGAGAGAGGCCCAAGCAAGACGCGCCCCGAGGAGCGTCTTGCCACATGCCAACACTGGGTCTGACTGAGCGCCTCCAGGAGAGAGGCCCAAGCAAGACACGCCCCGAGGAGCGTCTTGCCACGTGTCACCACTGGGTCTGACTGAGCTTCTCCAGGAGAGAGGCCCAAGCAAGACGCGCCCCGAGGAGCGTCTTGACACATGTCAACACTGGGTCTGACAGAGGGCCTCCAGGAGAGAGGCCCATGCAAGACGCGCCCCGAGGAGTGTCTTGCCACATGTCACCACTGGGTCTGACTGAGCGCCTCCAGGAGAGAGGCCGAAGCAAGACGCGCCCCGAGGAGCATCAGGCCACATGTCACTACTGTGTCTGACTGAGCGCCTCCAAGAGAGAAGCCCAAGCAAGACGCGCCCCGAGGAGCGTCTTGCCACGTTTCACCACTGGGTCTGACTGAGCGCCTCCAGGAGAGAGGCCCAAGCAAGACGAGCCACGAGGAGCGTCTTGCCACATGTCAACACTGGGTCTGACTGAGTGCCTCCATGAGAGAAGCCCCAGCAAGATGCGCCCCGAGGAGCGTCTTGCCACATGTCAGCACTCGGTCTGACTGAGGGCCTCCAGGAGAGAAGCCCAAGCAAGACGCGCCCCGAGGAGCGTCTTGCCACATGTCAACAATGGGTCTGACTGAGGGCCTCCAGGAGAGAAGCCCAATCAAGACGCGCCCCGAGGAGCGTTTTGCCACATGTCAACACTGGGTCTGACTGAGCGCCTCCAGGAGACAGGCCCAAGCAAGACGCGCCCCGAGGAGCGTCTTGCCACATGTCAACAATGGGTCCGACTGAGGGCCTCCAGGAGAGAAGCCCAATCAAGACGCGCCCTGAGGAGCGTCTTGCCACATGTCAACACTGGGTCTGACTGAGCGCCTCCAGGAGAGATGCCCAAGCAAGACGTGCCCGGAGGAGCGTCTTGCCACATGTCAACACTGGGTCTGACAGAGGGCCTCCAGGAAAGAGGCCCAAGCAAGACGCGCCCCGAGGAGCGTCTTGCCACATGTCACCTCTGGTTCTGACTGAGCGCCTCCAGGAGAGAGGCCCAAGCAAGACGCGCCCCGAGGAGCGTCTTGCCACATGCCAACACTGGGTCTGACTGAGCGCCTCCAGGAGAGAGGCCCAAGCAAGACACGCCCCGAGGAGCGTCTTGCCACGTGTCACCACTGGGTCTGACATAGCTTCTCCAGGAGAGAGGCCCAAGCAAGACGCGCCCCGAGGAGCGTCTTGCCACATGTCAACACTGGGTCTGACTGAGCGCCTCCAGGAGAGAGGCCCAAGCAAGACGCGCCCCGAGGAGCGTCTTGCCACATGTCAACACTGGGTCTGACTGAGTGCCTCCATGAGAGAAGCCCCAGCAAGACGCGCCCCGAGGAGCGTCTTGCCACATGTCAGCACTCGGTCTGACTGAGGGCCTCCAGGAGAGAAGCCCAAGCAAGACGCGCCCCGAGGAGCGTCTTGCCACATGTCAACAATGGGTCTGACTGAGGGCCTCCAGGAGAGAAGCCCAATCAAGACGCGCCCCGAGGAGCGTTTTGCCACATGTCAACACTGGGTCTGACTGAGCGCCTCCAGGAGACAGGCCCAAGCAAGACGCGCCCCGAGGAAGGTCTTGCCACACGTCAACAATGGGTCCGACTGAGGGCCTCCAGGAGAGAAGCCCAATCAAGATGCGCCCTGAGGAGCGTCTTGCCACATGTCAACACTGGGTCTGACTGAGCGCCTCCAGGAAAGAGGCCCAAGCAAGACGCGCCCGGAGGAGCGTCTTGCCACAGGTCAACACTGGGTCTGACAGAGGGCCTCCAGGAAAGAGGCCCAAGCAAGACGCGCCCCAAGGAGCGTCTTGCCACATGTCACCTCTGGTTCTGACTGAGCGCCTCCAGGAGAGAGGCCCAAGCAAGACGCGCCCCGAGGAGCGTCTTGCCACATGCCAACACTGGGTCTGACTGAGCGCCTCCAGGAGAGAGGCCCAAGCAAGACACGCCCCGAGGAGCGTCTTGCCACGTGTCACCACTGGGTCTGACTGAGCTTCTCCAGGAGAGAGGCCCAAGCAAGACGCGCCCCGAGGAGCGTCTTGACACATGTCACTACTCAGTCTGACTGAGCGCCTCCAAGAGAGAAGCCCAAGCAAGACGCTCCCCGAGGAGCGTCTTGCCACGTTTCACCACTGGGTCTGACTGAGCGCCTCCAGGAGAGAGGCCCAAGCAAGACGAGCCACGAGGAGCGTCTTGCCACATGTCAACACTGGGTCTGACTGAGCACCTCCAGGAGAGAGGCCGAAGCAAGACGCGCCCCGAGGAGCGTCAGGCCACATGTCACTACTCAGTCTGACTGAGCGCCTCCAAGAGAGAAGCCCAAGCAAGACGCGCCCCGAAGAGCGTCTTGCCACGTTTCACCACTGGGTCTGACTGAGTGCCTCCATGAGAGAAGCCCCAGCAAGACGCGCCCCGAGGAGCGTCTTGCCACATGTCAGCACTCGGTCTGACTGAGCGCCTCCAGGAGAGAGGCCCAAGCAAGCCGCGCCCCGAGGAGCATCTTGCCACATGTCACTACTCGGACTGACTGAGCGCCTCCAGGAGAGAGGCCCAAGCAAGACGCACCCCGAGGAGCGTCTTGCCACATGTCAACAATGGGTCTGACTGAGGGCCTCCAGGAGAGAAGCCCAATCAAGACGCGCCCCGAGGAGCGTTTTGCCACATGTCAACACTGGGTCTGACTGAGCGCCTCCAAGAGAGAAGCCCAAGCAAGACGGGCCCCGAAGAGCGTCTTGCCACGTTTCACCACTGGGTCTGACTGAGTGCCTCCATGAGAGAAGCCCCAGCAAGACGCGCCCCGAGGAGCGTCTTGCCACATGTCAGCACTCGGTCTGACTGAGCGCCTCCAGGAGAGAGGCCCAAGCAAGACGCTGCCCCGAGGAGCACCTTGCCACATGTCACTACTCGGACTGACTGAGCGCCTCCAGGAGAGAGGCCCAAGCAAGACGCACCCCGAGGAGCGTCTTGCCACATGTCAACAATGGGTCTGACTGAGGGCCTCCAGGAGAGAAGCCCAATCAAGACGCGCCCCGAGGAGCGTTTTGCCACATGTCAACACTGGGTCTGACTGAGCGCCTCCAGGAGACAGGCCCAAGCAAGACGCGCCCCGAGGAGCGTCTTGCCACATGTCAACAATGGGTCCGACTGAGGGCCTCCAGGAGAGAAGCCCAAGCAAGACGCGCCCTGAGGAGCGTCTTGCCACATGTCAACACTGGGTCTGACTGAGCGCCTCCAGGAGAGAGGCCCAAGCAAGACGCGCCCGGAGGAGCGTCTTGCCACATGTCAACACTGGGTCTGATAGAGGGCCTCCAGGAAAGAGGCCCAAGCAAGACGCGCCCCGAGGAGCGTCTTGCCACATGTCACCTCTGGTTCTGACTGAGCGCCTCCAGGAGAGAGGCCCAAGCAAGACGCGCCCCGAGGAGCGTCTTGCCACGTGCCAATACTGGGTCTGACTGAGCGCCTCCAGGAGAGAGGCCCAAGCAAGACACGCCCCGAGGAGCGTCTTGCCACGTGTCACCACTGGGTCTGACTGAGCTTCTTCAGGAGAGAGGCCCAAGCAAGAAGCGCCCCGAGGAGCGTCTTGCCACATGTCAACACTGGGTCTGACTGAGCGCCTCCAGGAGAGAGGCCCAAGCAAGACGCGCCCCGAGGAGCGTCTTGACACATGTCAACACTGGGTCTGACAGAGGGCCTCCAGGAGAGAGGCCCATTCAAGACGCGCCCCGAGGAGTGTCTTGCCACATGTCAACACTGGGTCTGACAAAGGGCCTCCAGGAGAGAAGCCCAAGCAAGACGCGCCCCGAGGAGCGTCTTGACACATGTCAACACTGGGTCTGACAGAGGGCCTCCAGGAGAGAGGCCCAAGCAAGACGCGCCCCGAGGAGCGTCTTGACACATGTCAACACTGGGTCTGACAGAGGGCCTCCAGGAGAGAGGCCCATTCAAGACGCGCCCCGAGGAGTGTCTTGCCACATGTCAACACTGGGTCTGACTGAGGGCCTCCAGGAGAGAAGCCCAAGCAAGACGCGCCCCGAGGAGCGTCTTGACACATGTCAACACTGGGTCTGACAGAGGGCCTCCAGGAGAGAGGCCCATTCAAGACGCGCCCCGAGGAGTGTCTTGCCACATGTCAACAATGGGTCCGACTGAGGGCCTCCAGGAGAGAAGCCCAATTAAGATGCGCCCCGAGGAGCATCTTGCCACATGTCACTACTCGGACTGACTGAGCGCCTCCAGGAGAGAGGCCCAAGCAAGACCCACCCCGAGGAGCGTCTTGCCACATGTCAACAATGGGTCTGACTGAGGGCCTCCAGGAGAGAGGCCCAAGCAAGACGCGCCCCGAGGAGCTTCTTGCCACATGTCAACACTGGTTCTGACTGAGCGCCTCCAGGCGAGAGGCCCAAGCAAGACGCGCCCCGAGGAGCGTCTTGCCACATGTCAACACTGGGTCTGACTGAGCGCCTCCAGGAGAGAGGCCCAAGCAAGACGCGCCCCGAGGAGTGTCTTGCCACATGTCAGAACTGGGTCTGACTGAGCGCCTCCAGGAGAGAGTCCCCAGCAAGACGCGCCCCGAGGAGCGTCTTGCCTTATGTCAGCACTCGGTCTGACTGAGCGCCTCCAGGAGAGAGGCCCAAGCAAGACGTGCCCCGAGGAGCGTCTTGTCACATGTCAACACTGGGTCTGTCTGAGCGCCTCCAGGAGAGAAGCCCAAGCAAGACGCGCCCCGAGGAGCGTCTTGCCACATGTCAACAATGGGTCTGACTGAGGGCCTCCAGGAGAGAAGCCCAAGCAAGACGCGCCCCGAGGAGCGTCTTGACACATGTCAACACTGGGTCTGACAGAGGGCCTCCAGGAGAGAGACCCATGCAAGACGCGCCCCGAGGAGTGTCTTGCCACATGTCACCACTGGGTCTGACTGAGCGCCTCCAGGAGAGAGGCCGAAGCAAGACGCGCCCCGAGGAGCGTCAGGCCACATGTCACTACTCAGTCTGACTGAGCGCCTCCAAGAGAGAAGCCCAAGCAAGACGCGCCCCGAGGGGCGTCTTGCCACGTTTCACCACTGGGTCTGACTGAGCGCCTCCAGGAAAGAGGCCCAAGCAAGACGAGCCCCGAGGAGCGTCTTGCCACATGTCAACACTGGGTCTGACTGAGTGCCTCCATGAGAGAAGCCCCAGCAAGAAGCGCCCCGAGGAGCGTCTTGCCACATGTCAGCACTCGGTCTGACTGAGGGCCTCCAGGAGAGAAGCCCAAGCGAGACGCGCCCCGAGGAGCGTCTTGCCACATGTCAACAATGGGTCTGACTGAGGGCCTCCAGGAGAGAAGCCCAATCAAGACGCGCCCCGAGGAGCGTTTTGCCACATGTCAACACTGGGTCTGACTGAGCGCCTCCAGGAGACAGGCCCAAGCAAGACGCGCCCCGAGGAGCGTCTTGCCACATGTCAACAATGGGTCCGACTGAGGGCCTCCAGGAGAGAAGCCCAATCAAGATGCGCCCTGAGGAGCGTCTTGCCTCATGTCAACACTGGGTCTGACTGAGCGCCTCCAGGAGAGAGGCCCAAGCAAGACGCGCCCGGAGGAGCGTCTTGCCACAGGTCAACACTGGGTCTGACAGAGGGCCTCCAGGAAAGAGGCCCAAGCAAGACGCGCCCCGAGGAGCGTCTTGCCACATGTCACCTCTGGTTCTGACTGAGCGCCTCCAGGAGAGAGGCCCAAGCAAGACGCGCCCCGAGGAGCGTCTTGCCACATGCCAACACTGGGTCTGACTGAACGCCTCCAGGAGAGAGGCCCAAGCAAGACACGCCCCGAGGAGCGTCTTGCCACGTGTCACCACTGGGTCTGACTGAGCTTCTCCAGGAGAGAGGCCCAAGCAAGACGCGCCCCGAGGAGCGTCTTGACACATGTCAACACTGGGTCTGACAGAGGGCCTCCAGGAGAGAGGCCCATGCAAGACGCGCCCCGAGGAGTGTCTTGCCACATGTCACCACTGGGTCTGACTGAGCGCCTCCAGGAGAGAGGCCGAAGCAAGACGCGCCCCGAGGAGCATCAGGCCACATGTCACTACTCAGTCTGACTGAGCGCCTCCAAGAGAGAAGCCAAATCAAGACGCGCCCCGAGGAGCGTCTTGCCACGTTTCACCACTGGGTCTGACTGAGCGCCTCCAGGAGAGAGGCCCAAGCAAGACGAGCCACGAGGAGCGTCTTGCCACATGTCAACACTGGGTCTGACTGAGTGCCTCCATGAGAGAAGCCCCAGCAAGATGCGCCCCGAGGAGCGTCTTGCCACATGTCAGCACTCGGTCTGACTGAGGGCCTCCAGGAGAGAAGCCCAAGCAAGACGCGCCCCGAGGAGCGTCTTGCCACATGTCAACAATGGGTCTGACTGAGGGCCTCCAGGAGAGAAGCCCAATCAAGACGCGCCCCGAGGAGCGTTTTGCCACATGTCAACACTGGGTCTGACTGAGCGCCTCCAGGAGACAGGCCCAAGCAAGACGCGCCCCGAGGAGCGTCTTGCCACATGTCAACAATGGGTCCGACTGAGGGCCTCCAGGAGAGAAGCCCAATCAAGACGCGCCCTGAGGAGCGTCTTGCCACATGTCAACACTGGGTCTGACTGAGCGCCTCCAGGAGAGATGCCCAAGCAAGACGTGCCCGGAGGAGCGTCTTGCCACATGTCAACACTGGGTCTGACAGAGGGCCTCCAGGAAAGAGGCCCAAGCAAGACGCGCCCCGAGGAGCGTCTTGCCACATGTCACCTCTGGTTCTGACTGAGCGCCTCCAGGAGAGAGGCCCAAGCAAGACGCGCCCCGAGGAGCGTCTTGCCACATGCCAACACTGGGTCTGACTGAGCGCCTCCAGGAGAGAGGCCCAAGCAAGACACGCCCCGAGGAGCGTCTTGCCACGTGTCACCACTGGGTCTGACATAGCTTCTCCAGGAGAGAGGCCCAAGCAAGACGCGCCCCGAGGAGCGTCTTGCCACATGTCAACACTGGGTCTGACTGAGCGCCTCCAGGAGAGAGGCCCAAGCAAGACGCGCCCCGAGGAGCGTCTTGCCACATGTCAACACTGGGTCTGACTGAGTGCCTCCATGAGAGAAGCCCCAGCAAGACGCGCCCCGAGGAGCGTCTTGCCACATGTCAGCACTCGGTCTGACTGAGGGCCTCCAGGAGAGAAGCCCAAGCAAGACGCGCCCCGAGGAGCGTCTTGCCACATGTCAACAATGGGTCTGACTGAGGGCCTCCAGGAGAGAAGCCCAATCAAGACGTGCCCCGAGGAGCGTTTTGCCACATGTCAACACTGGGTCTGACTGAGCGCCTCCAGGAGACAGGCCCAAGCAAGACGCGCCCCGAGGAAGGTCTTGCCACATGTCAACAATGGGTCCGACTGAGGGCCTCCAGGAGAGAAGCCCAATCAAGATGCGCCCTGAGGAGCGTCTTGCCACATGTCAACACTGGGTCTGACTGAGCGCCTCCAGGAAAGAGGCCCAAGCAAGACGCGCCCCGAGGGGCGTCTTGCCACGTTTCACCACTGGGTCTGACTGAGCGCCTCCAGGAAAGAGGCCCAAGCAAGACGAGCCCCGAGGAGCGTCTTGCCACATGTCAACACTGGGTCTGACTGAGTGCCTCCATGAGAGAAGCCCCAGCAAGAAGCGCCCCGAGGAGCGTCTTGCCACATGTCAGCACTCGGTCTGACTGAGGGCCTCCAGGAGAGAAGCCCAAGCGAGACGCGCCCCGAGGAGCGTCTTGCCACATGTCAACAATGGGTCTGACTGAGGGCCTCCAGGAGAGAAGCCCAATCAAGACGCGCCCCGAGGAGCGTTTTGCCACATGTCAACACTGGGTCTGACTGAGCGCCTCCAGGAGACAGGCCCAAGCAAGACGCGCCCCGAGGAGCGTCTTGCCACATGTCAACAATGGGTCCGACTGAGGGCCTCCAGGAGAGAAGCCCAATCAAGATGCGCCCTGAGGAGCGTCTTGCCTCATGTCAACACTGGGTCTGACTGAGCGCCTCCAGGAGAGAGGCCCAAGCAAGACGCGCCCGGAGGAGCGTCTTGCCACAAGTCAACACTGGGTCTGACAGAGGGCCTCCAGGAAAGAGGCCCAAGCAAGACGCGCCCCGAGGAGCGTCTTGCCACATGTCACCTCTGGTTCTGACTGAGCGCCTCCAGGAGAGAGGCCCAAGCAAGACGCGCCCCGAGGAGCGTCTTGCCACATGCCAACACTGGGTCTGACTGAGCGCCTCCAGGATAGAGGCCCAAGCAAGACACGCCCCGAGGAGCGTCTTGCCACGTGTCACCACTGGGTCTGACTGAGCTTCTCCAGGAGAGAGGCCCAAGCAAGACGCGCCCCGAGGAGCGTCTTGACACATGTCAACACTGGGTCTGACAGAGGGCCTCCAGGAGAGAGGCCCATGCAAGACGCGCCCCGAGGAGTGTCTTGCCACATGTCACCACTGGGTCTGACTGAGCGCCTCCAGGAGAGAGGCCGAAGCAAGACGCGCCCCGAGGAGCATCAGGCCACATGTCACTACTCAGTCTGACTGAGCGCCTCCAAGAGAGAAGCCCAATCAAGACGCGCCCCGAGGAGCGTCTTGCCACGTTTCACCACTGGGTCTGACTGAGCGCCTCCAGGAGAGAGGCCCAAGCAAGACGAGCCACGAGGAGCGTCTTGCCACATGTCAACACTGGGTCTGACTGAGTGCCTCCATGAGAGAAGCCCCAGCAAGATGCGCCCCGAGGAGCGTCTTGCCACATGTCAGCACTCGGTCTGACTGAGGGCCTCCAGGAGAGAAGCCCAAGCAAGACGCGCCCCGAGGAGCGTCTTGCCACATGTCAACAATGGGTCTGACTGAGGGCCTCCAGGAGAGAAGCCCAATCAAGACGCGCCCCGAGGAGCGTTTTGCCACATGTCAACACTGGGTCTGACTGAGCGCCTCCAGGAGACAGGCCCAAGCAAGACGCGCCCCGAGGAGCGTCTTGCCACATGTCAACAATGGGTCCGACTGAGGGCCTCCAGGAGAGAAGCCCAATCAAGACGCGCCCTGAGGAGCGTCTTGCCACATGTCAACACTGGGTCTGACTGAGCGCCTCCAGGAGAGATGCCCAAGCAAGACGTGCCCGGAGGAGCGTCTTGCCACATGTCAACACTGGGTCTGACAGAGGGCCTCCAGGAAAGAGGACCAAGCAAGACACGCCCCGAGGAGCGTCTTGCCACATGTCACCTCTGGTTCTGACTGAGCGCCTCCAGGAGAGAGGCCCAAGCAAGACGCGCCCCGAGGAGCGTCTTGCCACATGCCAACACTGGGTCTGACTGAGCGCCTCCAGGAGAGAGGCCCAAGCAAGACACGCCCCGAGGAGCGTCTTGCCACGTGTCACCACTGGGTCTGACATAGCTTCTCCAGGAGAGAGGCCCAAGCAAGACGCGCCCCGAGGAGCGTCTTGCCACATGTCAACACTGGGTCTGACTGAGCGCCTCCAGGAGAGAGGCCCAAGCAAGACGCGCCCCGAGGAGCGTCTTGCCACATGTCAACACTGGGTCTGACTGAGTGCCTCCATGAGAGAAGCCCCAGCAAGACGCGCCCCGAGGAGCGTCTTGCCACATGTCAGCACTCGGTCTGACTGAGGGCCTCCAGGAGAGAAGCCCAAGCAAGACGCGCCCCGAGGAGCGTCTTGCCACATGTCAACAATGGGTCTGACTGAGGGCCTCCAGGAGAGAAGCCCAATCAAGACGTGCCCCGAGGAGCGTTTTGCCACATGTCAACACTGGGTCTGACTGAGCGCCTCCAGGAGACAGGCCCAAGCAAGACGCGCCCCGAGGAAGGTCTTGCCACATGTCAACAATGGGTCCGACTGAGGGCCTCCAGGAGAGAAGCCCAATCAAGATGCGCCCTGAGGAGCGTCTTGCCACATGTCAACACTGGGTCTGACAGAGCGCCTCCAGGAAAGAGGCCCAAGCAAGACGCGCCCGGAGGAGCGTCTTGCCACAGGTCAACACTGGGTCTGACAGAGGGCCTCCAGGAAAGAGGCCCAAGCAAGACGCGCCCCAAGGAGCGTCTTGCCACATGTCACCTCTGGTTCTGACTGAGCACCTCCAGGAGAGAGGCCCAAGCAAGACGCGCCCCGAGGAGCGTCTTGCCACATGCCAACACTGGGTCTGACTGAGCGCCTCCAGGAGAGAGGCCCAAGCAAGACACGCCCCGAGGAGCGTCTTGCCACGTGTCACCACTGGGTCTGACTGAGCTTCTCCAGGAGAGAGGCCCAAGCAAGACGCGCCCCGAGGAGCGTCTTGACACATGTCACTACTCAGTCTGACTGAGCGCCTCCAAGAGAGAAGCCCAAGCAAGACGCGCCCCGAGGAGCGTCTTGCCACGTTTCACCACTGGGTCTGACTGAGCTCCTCCAGGAGAGAGGCCCAAGCAAGACGAGCCACGAGGAGCGTCTTGCCACATGTCAACACTGGGTCTGACTGAGTGCCTCCATGAGAGAAGCCCCAGCAAGACGCGCCCCGAGGAGCGTCTTGCCACGTTTCACCACTGGGTCTGACAGAGGGCCTCCAGGAGAGAGGCCCATGCAAGACGCGCCCCGAGGAGTGTCTTGCCACATGTCACCACTGGGTCTGACTGAGCGCCTCCAGGAGAGAGGCCGAAGCAAGACGCGCCCCGAGGAGCGTCAGGCCACATGTCACTACTCAGTCTGACTGAGCGCCTCCAAGAGAGAAGCCCAAGCAAGACGCGCCCCGAGGAGCGTCTTGCCACGTTTCACCACTGGGTCTGACTGAGCGCCTCCAGGAGAGAGGCCCAAGCAAGACGAGCCACGAGGAGCGTCTTGCCACATGTCAACACTGGGTCTGACTGAGTGCCTCCATGAGAGAAGCCCCAGCAAGATGCGCCCCGAGGAGCGTCTTGCCACATGTCAGCACTCGGTCTGACTGAGTGCCTCCAGGAGAGAGGCCCAAGCAAGACGCGCCCCGAGGAGCATCTTGCCACATGTCACTACTCGGACTGACTGAGCGCCTCCAGGAGAGAGGCCCAAGCAAGACGCACCCCGAGGAGCGTCTTGCCACATGTCAACAATGGGTCTGACTGAGGGCCTCCAGGAGAGAAGCCCAAGCAAGACGCGCCCCGAGGAGCGTCTTGCCACATGTCAACAATGGGTCTGACTGAGGGCCTCCAGGAGAGAAGCCCAATCAAGACGCGCCCCGAGGAGCGTTTTGCCACATGTCAACACTGGGTCTGACTGAGCGCCTCCAGGAGACAGGCCCAAGCAAGACGCGCCCCGAGGAGCGTCTTGCCACATGTCAACAATGGGTCCGACTGAGGGCCTCCAGGAGAGAAGCCCAATCAAGACGCGCCCTGAGGAGCGTCTTGCCACATGTCAACACTGGGTCTGACTGAGCGCCTCCAGGAGAGATGCCCAAGCAAGACGTGCCCGGAGGAGCGTCTTGCCACATGTCAACACTGGGTCTGACAGAGGGCCTCCAGGAAAGAGGCCCAAGCAAGACGCGCCCCGAGGAGCGTCTTGCCACATGCCAACACTGGGTCTGACTGAGCGCCTCCAGGAGAGAGGCCCAAGCAAGACGCGCCCCGAGGAGCGTCTTGCCACATGTCAACAATGGGTCTGACTGAGGGCCTCCAGGAGAGAGGCCCAAGCAAGACGCGCCCCGAGGAGCGTCTTGCCACATGTCAACACTGGGTCTGACTGAGCGCCTCCAGGAGAGAGGCCCAAGCAAGACGCGCCCCGAGGAGCGTCTTGCCACATGTCAACAATGGGTCTGACTGAGGGCCTCCAGGAGAGAAGCCCAAGCAAGACGCGCCCCGAGGAGCGTCTTGACACATGTCAACACTGGGTCTGACAGAGGGCCTCCAGGAGAGAGGCCCATGCAAGACGCGCCCCGAGGAGCGTCTTGACACATGTCAACAATGGGTCTGACTGAGGGCCTCCAGGAGAGAAGCCCAAGCAAGACGCGCCCCGAGTAGCGTCTTGCCTCATGTCAACAATGGGTCTGACTGAGGGCCTCCAGGAGAGAAGCCCAATCAAGACGCGCCCCGAGGAGCGTCTTGCCACATGTCAACACTGGGTCTGACTGAGCGCCTCCAGGAGACAGGCCCCAGCAAGACGCGCCCCGAGGAGCGTCTTGCCACATGTCAACAATGGGTCTGACTGAGGGCCTCCAGGAGAGTTGCCCAATCAAGACGCGCCCCGAGGAGCATCTTGCCACATGTCAACAATGGGTCTGACTGAGGGCCTCCAGGAGAGAGGCCCAAGCAAGACGCGACCCGAGGAGCGTCTTGACACATGTCAACACTGGGTCTGACAGAGGGCCTCCAGGAGAGAGGCCCATGCAAGACGCGCCCCGAGGAGTGTCTTGCCACATGTCACCACTGGGTCTGACTGAGCGCCTCCAGGAGAGAGGCCGAAGCAAGACGCGCCCCGAGGAGCGTCAGGCCACATGTCAGCACTCGGTCTGACTGAGCGCCTCCAGGAGAGAGGCCCAAGCAAGACGCGCCCCGAGGAGCATCTTGCCACATGTCACTACTCGGACTGACTGAGCGCCTCCAGGAGAGAGGCCCAAGCAAGACGCGCCCAGAGGAGCGTCTTGCCACATGTCAACACTGGGTCTGACTGAGCGCCTCCAGGAGAGAGGCCCATGCAAGACGCGCCCCGAGGAGCGTCTTGACACATGTCAACAATGGGTCTGACTGAGGGCCTCCAGGAGAGAAGCCCAAGCAAGACGCGCCCCGAGTAGCGTCTTGCCACATGTCAACAATGGGTCTGACTGAGGGCCTCCAGGAGAGAAGCCCAATCAAGAAGCGCCCCGAGGAGCGTCTTGCCACATGTCAACACTGGGTCTGACTGAGCGCCTCCAGGAGACAGGCCCAAGCAAGACGCGCCCCGAGGAGCGTCTTGCCACATGTCAACAATGGGTCCGACTGAGGGCCTCCAGGAGAGAAGCCCAATCAAGACGCGCCCCGAGGAGCATCTTGCCACATGTCACTACTCGGACTGACTGAGCGCCTCCAGGAGAGAGGCCCAAGCAAGACGCACCCCGAGGAGCGTCTTGCCACATGTCAACAATGGGTCTGACTGAGGGCCTCCAGGAGAGAAGCCCAAGCAAGACGCGCCCCGAGGAGCGTCTTGCCACATGTCAACAATGGGTCTGACTGAGGGCCTCCAGGAGAGAAGCCCAATCAAGACGCGCCCCGAGGAGCGTCTTGCCACATGTCAACACTGGGTCTGACTGAGTGCCTCCAGGAGACAGGCCCAAGCAAGATGCGCCCCGAGGAGTGTCTTGCCACATGTCAACAATGGGTCCGACTGAGGGCCTCCAGGAGAGAAGCCCAATCAAGACGCGCCCCGAGGAGCGTCTTGCCACATGTCAACACTGGGTCTGACTGAGCGCCTCCAGGAGAGAGGCCCAAGCAAGACGCGCCCGGAGGAGCGTCTTGCCACATGTCAACACTGGGTCTGACAGAGGGCCTCCAGGAAAGAGGCCCAAGCAAGACGCGCCCCGAGGAGCGTCTTGCCACATGTCACCTCTGGTTCTGACTGAGCGCCTCCAGGAGAGAGGCCCAAGCAAGACGCGCCCCGAGGAGCGTTTTGCCACATGCCAACACTGGGTTTGACTGAGCGCCTCCAGGAGAGAGGCCCAAGCAAGACACGCCCCGAGGAGCGTCTTGCCACGTGTCACCACTGGGTCTGACTGAGCTTCTCCAGGAGAGAGGCCCAAGCAAGACGCGCCCCGAGGAGCGTCTTGCCACATGTCAACACTGGGTCTGACTGAGCGCCTCCAGGAGAGAGGCCCAAGCAAGACGCGCCCCGAGGAGCGTCTTGCCACATGTCAACAATGGGTCTTACTGAGGGCCTCCAGGAGAGAGGCCAAAGCAAGACGCGCCCCGAGGAGCGTCTTGCCACATGTCAACAATGGGTCTGACTGAGGGCCTCCAGGAGAGAAGCCCAAGAAAGACGCGCCCCGAGGAGCGTCTTGACACATGTCAACACTGGGTCTGACAGAGGGCCTCCAGGAGAGAGGCCCATGCAAGACGCGCCCCGAGGAGTGTCTTGCCACATGTCACCACTGGGTCTGACTGAGCGCCTCCAGGAGAGAGGCCGAAGCAATACGCGCCCCGAGGAGCGTCAGGCCACATGTCACTACTCAGTCTGACTGAGCGCCTCCAGGAGAGAGGCCCAAGCAATACGCGCCCCGAGGAGCGTCTTGCCATGTTTCACCACTGGGTCTGACTGAGCGCCTCCAGGAGAGAGGCCCAAGCAAGACGAGCCCCGAGGAGCGTCTTGCCACATGTCAACACTGGGTCTGACTGAGTGCCTCCATGAGAGAAGCCCCAGCAAGACGCGCCCCGAGGAGCGTCTTGCCACATGTCAGCACTCGGTCTGACTGAGCGCCTCCAGGAGAGAGGCCCAAGCAAGACGCGCCCCGAGGAGCATCTTGCCACATGTCACTACTCGGACTGACTGAGCGCCTCCAGGAGAGAGGCCCAAGCAAGACGCACCCCGAGGAGCGTCTTGCCACATGTCAACAATGGGTCTGACTGAGGGCCTCCAGGAGAGAAGCCCAATCAAGACGCGCCCCAAGGAGCGTCTTGCCACATGTCAACACTGGGTCTGACTGAGCGCCTCCAGGAGAGAGGCCCAAGCAAGACGCGCCCCGAGGAGAATCTTGCCACATGTCACTACTCGGACTGAATGAGCGCCTCCAGGAGAGAGGCCCAAGCAAGACGCGCCCCGAGGAGCGTCTTGCCACATGTCAACAATGGGTCTGACTGAGGGCCTCCAGGAGAGAAGCCCAATCAAGACGCACCCCGAGGAGCGTCTTGCCACATGTCAAAACTGGGTCTGACTGATTGCCTCCAGGAGAGAGGCCCAAGCAAGACGCGCCCCGAGGAGCGTCTTGCCACATGTCAACAATGAGTCTGACTGAGCGCCTCCAGGAGAGAGGCCCAAGCAAGACACGCCCAGAGGAGCGTCTTGACACATGTCAACACTGGGTCTGACTGAGGGCCTCCAGGAGAGAAGCCCAAGCAAGACGCGCCCCGAGGAGCGTCTTGACACATGTCAACACTGGGTCTGACAGAGGGCCTCTAGGAGAGAGGCACATGCAAGACGCGCCCCGAGGAGTGTCTTGCCACATGTCACCACTGGGTCTGACTGAGCGCCTCCAGGAGAGAGGCCGAAGCAAGACGCGCCACGAGGAGCGTCAGGCCACATGTCACTACTCAGTCTGACTGAGCGCCTCCAGGAGAGAGGCCCAAGCAAGACGAGCCCCGAGGAGCGTCTTGCCACATGTCAAAACTGGGTCTGACTGAGTGCCTCCATGAGAGAAGCCCCAGCAAGACGCGCCCCGAGGAGCGTCTTGCCACATGTCAACAATGGGTCTGACTGAGGGCCTCCAGGAAAGAGGCCCAAGCAAGATGCGCCCCGAGGAGCGTCTTGCCACATGTCACCTCTGGTTCTGACTGAGCGCCTCCAGGAGAGAGGCCCAAGCAAGGCGCGCCCCGAGGAGCGTCATGCCACATGTCAACAATGGGTCTGACTGAGGGCCTCCAGGAGAGAAGCCCAAGCACGACGCGCCCCGAGGAGCGTCTTGACACATGTCAACACTGGGTCTGACAGAGGGCCTCCAGGAGAGAGGCCCATGCAAGACGCGCCCCGAGGAGTGTCTTGCCACATGTCACCACTGGGTCTGACTGAGCGCCTCCAGGAGAGAGGCCGAAGCAAGACGCGCCCCGAGGAGCGTCTTGCCACATGTCAACAATGGGTCTTACTGAGGGCCTCCAGGAGAGAGGCCCAAGCAAGACGCGCCCCGAGGAGCGTCTTGCCACATGTCAACAATGGGTCTGACTGAGGGCCTCCAGGGGAGAAGCCCAAGCAAGACGCGCCCCGAGGAGCGTCTTGACACTTGTCAACACTGGGTCTGACAGAGGGCCTCCAGGAGAGAGGCCCATGCAAGACGCGCCCCGAGGAGTGTCTTACCACATGTCACCACTGGGCCTGACTGAGCGCCTCCAGGAGAGAGGCCGAAGCAAGACGCGCCCCGAGGAGCGTCAGGCCACATGTCACTACTCAGACTGACTGAGCGCCTCCAGGAGAGAGGCCCAAGCAATACGCGCCCCGAGGAGCGTCTTGCCACGTTTCACCACTGGGTCTGACTGAGCGCCTCCAGAAGATAGGCCCAAGCAAGACGAGCCCCGAGGAGCGTCTTGCCACATGTCAACACTGGGTCTGACTGAGTGCCTCCATGAGAGAAGCCCCAGCAAGACGCGCCCCGAGGAGCGTCTTGCCACATGTCAGCACTCGGTCTGACTGAGCGCCTCCAGGAGAGAGGCCCAAGCAAGACGCGCCCCGAGGAGCATCTTGCCACATGTCACTACTCGGACTGACTGAGCGCCTCCAGGAGAGAGGCCCAAGCAAGACGCACCCCGAGGAGCGTCTTGCCACATGTCAACAATGGGTCTGATGAGGGCCTCCATGAGAGAAGCCCAAGCAAGACGCGCCCCGAGGAGCGTCTTGCCACATGTCAACACTGGGTCTGACTGAGCGCCTCCAGGAGAGAGGCCCAGGCAAGATGCGCCCCGAGGAGCATCTTGCCACATGTCACTACTCGGACTGAATGAGCGCCTCCAGGAGAGAAGCCCAATCAAGACGCGCCCCGAGGAGTGTCTTGCCACATGTCAACAATGGGTCTGACTGAGGGCCTCCAGGAGAGAAGCCCAATCAAGACGTGCCCCGAGGAGCGTCTTGCCACATGTCAACACTGGGTCTGACTGAGCGCCTCCAGGAGAGAGGCCCAAGCAAGACGCGCCCCGAGGAGCGTCTTGCCACATGTCAACAATGAGTCTGACTGAGGGCCTCCAGGAGAGAAGCCCAAATCAAGACGCGCCCCGAGGAGCGTCTTGCCACATGTCAACACTGGGTCTGACTGAGCGCCTCCAGGAGAGAGGCCCAAGCAAGACACGCCCGGAGGAGCGTCTTGCCACATGTCAACACTGGGTCTGACAGAGGTTCTCCAGGAAAGAGGCCCAAGCAAGACACGCCCCGAGGAGCGTCTTGCCACATGTCACCTCTGGTTTTGACTGAGCGCCTCCAGGAGAGAGGCCCAAGCAAGACGCGCCCCGAGGAGCGTCTTGCCACATGCCAACACTGGGTCTGACTGAGCGCCTCCAGGAGAGAGGCCCAAGCAAGACACGCCCCGAGGAGCGTCTTGCCACGTGTCACCACTGGGTCTGACTGAGTGCCTCCAGGAGAGAGGCCCAAGCAAGACGCACCCCGAGGAGCGTCTTGCCACATGTCAACAATGGGTCTGACTGAGGGCCTCCAGGAGAGAAGCCCAAGCAAGAGGCGCCCCGAGGAGCGTCTTGTCACATGTAAACACTGGGTCTGACTGAGCGCCTCCAGGAGAGAGGCCCAAGCAAGACGCGCCCCGAGGAGCGTCTTGCCACATGTAAACAATGGGTCTGACTGAGGGCCTCCAGGAGAGAAGCCCAAGCAAGACGCGCCCCGAGGAGCGTCTTGATACATGTCAACACTGGGTCTGACAGAGGGCCTCCAGGAGAAAGGCCCATGCAAGACGCGCCCCGAGGAGTGTCTTGCCACATGTCACCACTGGGTCTGACTGAGCGCCTCCAGGAGAGAGGCCGAAGCAAGAGGCGCCCCGAGGAGCGTCAGGCCACATGTCACTACTCAGTCTGACTGAGCGCCTCCAGGAGAGATGCCCAAGCAAGACGCGCCCCGAGGAGCGTCTTGCCACGTTTCACCACTGGGTCTGACTGAGCGCCTCCAGGAGGGAGGCCCAAGCAAGACGAGCCCCGAGGAGCGTCTTGCCACATGTCAACACTGGGTCTGACTGAGTGCCTCCATGAGAGAAGCCCCAGCAAGACGCGCCCCGAGGAGCGTCTTGCCACATGTCAGCACTCGGTCTGACTGAGCGCCTCCAGGAGAGAGGCCCAAGCAAGACGCGCCCCGAGGAGCATCTTGCCACATGTCACTACTCGGACTGACTTAGCGCCTCCAGGAGAGAGGCCCAAGCAAGACGCACCCCGAGGAGCGTCTTGCCACATGTCAACAATGGGTCTGACTGAGGGCCTCCAGGAGAGAAGCCCAAGCAAGACGCGCCCCGAGGAGCGTCTTGCCACATGTCAACACTGGGTCTGACTGAGCGCCTCCAGGAGAGAGGCCCAAGCAAGACGCGCCCCGAGGAGCATCTTGCCACATGTCACTACTCGGACTGACTGAGCGCCTCCAGGAGAGAGGCCCAAGCAAGACGCACCCCGGGGAGCGTCTTGCCACATGTCAAAACTGGGTCTGACTGATTGCCTCCAGGAGAGAGGCCCAAGCAAGACGCGCCCCGAGGAGCGTCTTGCCACATGTCAACAATGAGTCTGACTGAGCGCCTCCAGGAGAGAGGCCCAAGCAAGACACGCCCAGAGGAGCGTCTTGACACATGTCAACACTGGGTCTGACTGAGGGCCTCCAGGAGAGAAGCCCAAGCAAGACGCGCCCCGAGGAGCGTCTTGACACATGTCAACACTGGGTCTGACAGAGGGCCTCTAGGAGAGAGGCACATGCAAGACGCGCCCCGAGGAGTGTCTTGCCACATGTCACCACTGGGTCTGACTGAGCGCCTCCAGGAGAGAGGCCGAAGCAAGACGCGCCACGAGGAGCGTCAGGCCACATGTCACTACTCAGTCTGACTGAGCGCCTCCAGGAGAGAGGCCCAAGCAAGACGAGCCCCGAGGAGCGTCTTGCCACATGTCAAAACTGGGTCTGACTGAGTGCCTCCATGAGAGAAGCCCCAGCAAGACGCGCCCCGAGGAGCGTCTTGCCACATGTCAACAATGGGTCTGACTGAGGGCCTCCAGGAAAGAGGCCCAAGCAAGATGCGCCCCGAGGAGCGTCTTGCCACATGTCACCTCTGGTTCTGACTGAGCGCCTCCAGGAGAGAGGCCCAAGCAAGGCGCGCCCCGAGGAGCGTCATGCCACATGTCAACAATGGGTCTGACTGAGGGCCTCCAGGAGAGAAGCCCAAGCACGACGCGCCCCGAGGAGCGTCTTGACACATGTCAACACTGGGTCTGACAGAGGGCCTCCAGGAGAGAGGCCCATGCAAGACGCGCCCCGAGGAGTGTCTTGCCACATGTCACCACTGGGTCTGACTGAGCGCCTCCAGGAGAGAGGCCGAAGCAAGACGCGCCCCGAGGAGCGTCTTGCCACATGTCAACAATGGGTCTTACTGAGGGCCTCCAGGAGAGAGGCCCAAGCAAGACGCGCCCCGAGGAGCGTCTTGCCACATGTCAACAATGGGTCTGACTGAGGGCCTCCAGGGGAGAAGCCCAAGCAAGACGCGCCCCGAGGAGCGTCTTGACACTTGTCAACACTGGGTCTGACAGAGGGCCTCCAGGAGAGAGGCCCATGCAAGACGCGCCCCGAGGAGTGTCTTACCACATGTCACCACTGGGCCTGACTGAGCACCTCCAGGAGAGAGGCCGAAGCAAGACGCGCCCCGAGGAGCGTCAGGCCACATGTCACTACTCAGACTGACTGAGCGCCTCCAGGAGAGAGGCCCAAGCAATACGCGCCCCGAGGAGCGTCTTGCCACGTTTCACCACTGGGTCTGACTGAGCGCCTCCAGAAGATAGGCCCAAGCAAGACGAGCCCCGAGGAGCGTCTTGCCACATGTCAACACTGGGTCTGACTGAGTGCCTCCATGAGAGAAGCCCCAGCAAGACGCGCCCCGAGGAGCGTCTTGCCACATGTCAGCACTCGGTCTGACTGAGCGCCTCCAGGAGAGAGGCCCAAGCAAGACGCGCCCCGAGGAGCATCTTGCCACATGTCACTACTCGGACTGACTGAGCGCCTCCAGGAGAGAGGCCCAAGCAAGACGCACCCCGAGGAGCGTCTTGCCACATGTCAACAATGGGTCTGATGAGGGCCTCCATGAGAGAAGCCCAAGCAAGACGCGCCCCGAGGAGCGTCTTGCCACATGTCAACACTGGGTCTGACTGAGCGCCTCCAGGAGAGAGGCCCAGGCAAGATGCGCCCCGAGGAGCATCTTGCCACATGTCACTACTCGGACTGAATGAGCGCCTCCAGGAGAGAGGCCCAATCAAGACGCGCCCCGAGGAGTGTCTTGCCACATGTCAACAATGGGTCTGACTGAGGGCCTCCAGGAGAGAAGCCCAATCAAGACGTGCCCCGAGGAGCGTCTTGCCACATGTCAACACTGGGTCTGACTGAGCGCCTCCAGGAGAGAGGCCCAAGCAAGACGCGCCCCGAGGAGCGTCTTGCCACATGTCAACAATGAGTCTGACTGAGGGCCTCCAGGAGAGAAGCCCAAATCAAGACGCGCCCCGAGGAGCGTCTTGCCACATGTCAACACTGGGTCTGACTGAGCGCCTCCAGGAGAGAGGCCCAAGCAAGACACGCCCGGAGGAGCGTCTTGCCACATGTCAACACTGGGTCTGACAGAGGTTCTCCAGGAAAGAGGCCCAAGCAAGACACGCCCCGAGGAGCGTCTTGCCACATGTCACCTCTGGTTTTGACTGAGCGCCTCCAGGAGAGAGGCCCAAGCAAGACGCACCCCGAGGAGCGTCTTGCCACATGCCAACACTGGGTCTGACTGAGCGCCTCCAGGAGAGAGGCCCAAGCAAGACACGCCCCGAGGAGCGTCTTGCCACGTGTCACCACTGGGTCTGACTGAGTGCCTCCAGGAGAGAGGCCCAAGCAAGACGCACCCCGAGGAGCGTCTTGCCACATGTCAACAATGGGTCTGACTGAGGGCCTCCAGGAGAGAAGCCCAAGCAAGAGGCGCCCCGAGGAGCGTCTTGTCACATGTAAACACTGGGTCTGACTGAGCGCCTCCAGGAGAGAGGCCCAAGCAAGACGCGCCCCGAGGAGCGTCTTGCCACATGTAAACAATGGGTCTGACTGAGGGCCTCCAGGAGAGAAGCCCAAGCAAGACGCGCCCCGAGGAGCGTCTTGATACATGTCAACACTGGGTCTGACAGAGGGCCTCCAGGAGAAAGGCCCATGCAAGACGCGCCCCGAGGAGTGTCTTGCCACATGTCACCACTGGGTCTGACTGAGCGCCTCCAGGAGAGAGGCCGAAGCAAGAGGCGCCCCGAGGAGCGTCAGGCCACATGTCACTACTCAGTCTGACTGAGCGCCTCCAGGAGAGAGGCCCAAGCAAGACGCGCCCCGAGGAGCGTCTTGCCACGTTTCACCACTGGGTCTGACTGAGCGCCTCCAGGAGGGAGGCCCAAGCAAGACGAGCCCCGAGGAGCGTCTTGCCACATGTCAACACTGGGTCTGACTGAGTGCCTCCATGAGAGAAGCCCCAGCAAGACGCGCCCCGAGGAGCGTCTTGCCACATGTCAGCACTCGGTCTGACTGAGCGCCTCCAGGAGAGAGGCCCAAGCAAGACGCGCCCCGAGGAGCATCTTGCCACATGTCACTACTCGGACTGACTTAGCGCCTCCAGGAGAGAGGCCCAAGCAAGACGCACCCCGAGGAGCGTCTTGCCACATGTCAACAATGGGTCTGACTGAGGGCCTCCAGGAGAGAAGCCCAAGCAAGACGCGCCCCGAGGAGCGTCTTGCCACATGTCAACACTGGGTCTGACTGAGCGCCTCCAGGAGAGAGGCCCAAGCAAGACGCGCCCCGAGGAGCATCTTGCCACATGTCACTACTCGGACTGACTGAGCGCCTCCAGGAGAGAGGCCCAAGCAAGACGCACCCCGAGGAGCGTCTTGCCACATGTCAACAATGGGTCTGACTGAGGGCCTCCAGGAGAGAAGCCCAAGCAAGACGCGCCCCGAGGAGCGTCTTGCCACATGTCAACAATGGGTCTGACTGAGGGCCTTCAGGAGAGAAGCCCAATCAAGACGCGCCCCGAGGAGCGTCTTGCCACATGTCAACAATGGGTCTGACTGAGGGCCTCCAGGAAAGAGGCCCAAGCAAGACGCGCCCCGAGGAGCGTCTTGCCACATGTCACCTCTGGTTCTGACTGAGCGCCTCCAGGAGAGAGGCCCAAGCAAGACGTGCCCCGAGGAGCGTCATGCCACATGTCAACAATGGGTCTGACTGAGGTTCTCCAGGAGAGAAGCCCAAGCAAGACGCGCCCCGAGGAGCATCTTGACACATGTCAACACTGGGTCTGACAGAGGGCCTCCAGGAGAGAGGCCCATGCAAGACGCGCCCCGAGGAGTGTCTTGCCACATGTCACCACTGGGTCTGACTGAGCGCCTCCAGGAGAGAGGCCGAAGCAAGACGCGCCCCGAGGAGCGTCAGGCCACATGTCAGCACTCGGTCTGACTGAGCGCCTCCAGGAGAGAGGCCCAAGCAAGACGCGCCCCGAGGAGCATCTTGCCACATGTCACTACTCGGACTGACTGAGCGCCTCCAGGAGAGAGGCCCAAGCAAGACGCACCCCGAGGAGCGTCTTGCCACATGTCAACAATGGGTCTGACTGAGGGCCTCCAGGAGAGAAGCCCAAGCAAGAAGCGCCCCGAGGAGCGTCTTGCCACATGTCAACACTGGGTCTGACTGAGCGCCTCCAGGAGAGAGGCCCAAGCAAGACGCGCCCCGAGGAGCATCTTGCCACATGTCACTACTCGGACTGAATGAGCGCCTCCAGGAGAGAGGCCCAAGCAAGACGCGCCCCGAGGAGCGTCTTGCCACATGTCAACAATGGGTCTGACTGAGGGCCTCCAGGAGAGAAGCCCAATCAAGACGCGCCCCGAGGAGCGTCTTGCCACATGTCAACACTGGGTCTGACTGAGCGCCTCCAGGAGAGAGGCCCAAGCAAGACGCGCCCCGAGGAGCGTCTTGCCACATGTCAACAATGAGTCTGACTGAGGGCCTCCAGGAGAGAAGCCCAATCAAGACGCGCCCCGAGGAGCGTCTTGCCACATGTCAACACTGGGTCTAACTGAGCGCCTCCAGGAGAGAGGCCCAAGCAAGACGCGCCCGGATAAGCGTCTTGCCACATGTCAACACTGGGTCTGACAGAGGGCCTCCAGGAAAGAGGCCCAAGCAAGACGCGCCCCGAGGAGCGTCTTGCCACATGTCACCTCTGGTTCTGACTGAGCGCCTCCAGGAGAGAGGCCCAAGCAAGACGCACCCCGAGGAGCGTCTTGCCACATGCCAACACTGGGTCTGACTGAGTGCCTCCAGGAGAGAGGTCCAAGCAAGACGCACCCTGAGGAGCGTCTTGCCACATGTCAACAATGGGTCTGACTGAGGGCCTCCAGGAGAGAAGCCCAAGCAAGACGCGCCCCGAGGAGCGTCTTGCCACATGTCAACACTGGGTCTGACTGAGCGCCTTCAGGAGAGAGGCCCAAGCAAGACGCGCTCCGAGGAGCGTCTTGCCACATGTAAACAATGGGTCTGACTGAAGGCCTCCAGGAGAGAAGCCCAAGCAAGACGCGCCCCGAGGAGCGTCTTGCCAATGTCAACACTGGGTCTGACTGAGCGCCTCCAGGAGAGAGGCCCAAGCAAGACGCGCCCCGAGGAGCATCTTGCCACATGTCACTACTCGGACTGACTGAGCGCCTCCAGGAGAGAGGCCCAAGCAAGACACGCCCCGAGGAGCGCCTTGCCACGTGTCACCACTGGGTCTGACTGAGCACCTCCAGGAGAGAGGCCCAGGCAAGACGCACCCCGAGGAGCGTCTTGCCACATGTCAACAATGGGTCTGACTGAGGGCCTCCAGGAGAGAAGCCCAATCAAGACGCGCCCCGAGGAGCGTCTTGCCACATGTCAACACTGGGTCTGACTGAGCGCCTCCAGGAGAGAAGCCCAATCAAGAGGCGCCCCGAGGAGCGTCTTGCCACATGTCAACAATGGGTCTGACTGAGGGCCTCCAGGAGAGAAGCCTAATCAAGACGCGCCCCGAGGAGCGTCTTGCCACATGTCAACACTGGGTCTGAATGAGCGCCTCCAGGAGAGAGGCCCAAGCAAGACGCGCCCCGAGGAGCGTCTTGCCACATGTCAACAATGGGTCTGACTGAGGGCCTCCAGGAGAGAAGCCCAATCAAGAGGCGCCCCGAGGAGCGTCTTGCCACATGTCAACACTGGGTCTGACTGAGCGCCTCCAGGAGAGAGGCCCAAGCAAGACGCGCCCCGAGGAGCGTCTTGCCACATGCCAACACTGGGTCTGACTGAGCGCCTCCAGGAGAGAGGCCCAAGCAAGACACGCCCCGAGGAGCGCCTTGCCACGTGTCACCACTGGGTCTGACTGAGCACCTCCAGGAGAGAGGCCCAAGCAAGACGCACCCCGAGGAGCGTCTTGCCACATGTCAACAATGGGTCTGACTGAGGGCCTCCAGGAGAGAAGCCCAATCAAGACGCGCCCCGAGGAGCGTCTTGCCACATGTCAACACTGGGTCTGACTGAGCGCCTCCAGGAGAGAGGCCCAAGCAAGACGCGCCCCGAGGAGCGTCTTGCCACATGTCAACACTGGGTCTGACTGAGCGCCTCCAGGAGGGAAGCCCAAGCAAGACGCGCCCCGAGGAGCGTCTTGCCACATGTCAACAATGGGTCTGACTGAGGGCCTCCAGGAGAGAAGCCCAATCAAGACGCGCCCCGAGGAGCGTCTTGCCACATGTCAACACTGGGTCTGACTGAGCGCCTCCAGGAGAGAGGCCCAAGCAAGACGCGCCCCGAGGAGCGTCTTGCCACATGTCAACAATGGGTCTGACTGAGGGCCTCCAGGAGAGAAGCCCAATCAAGAGGCGCCCCGAGGAGCGTCTTGCCACATGTCAACACTGGGTCTGACTGAGCGCCTCCAGGAGAGAGGCCCAAGCAAGACGCGCCCCGAGGAGCGTCTTGACACATGTCAACACTGGGTCTGACAGAGGGCCTCCAGGAGAGAGGCCCATGCAAGACGCGCCCCGAGGAGTGTCTTGCCACATGTCACCACTGGGTCTGACTGAGCGCCTCCAGGAGAGAGGCCGAAGCAAGACGAGCCCCGAGGAGCGTCTTGCCACATGTCAACACTGGGTCTGACTGAGTGCCTCCATGAGAGAAGCCCCAGCAAGACGCGCCCCGAGGAGCGTCTTGCCACATGTCAGCACTCGGTCTGACTGAGCGCCTCCAGGAGAGAGGCGCAAGCAAGACGCGCCCCGAGGAGCATCTTGCCACATGTCACCTCTGGTTCTGACTGAGCGCCTCCAGGAGAGAGGCCCAAGCAAGACGCGCCCCGAGGAGCGTCTTGCCACATGCCAACACTGGGTCTGACTGAGCGCCTCCAGGAGAGAGGCCCAAGAAAGACACGCCCCGAGGAGCGTCTTGCCACGTGTCACCACTGGGTCTGACTGAGCGCCTCCAGGAGAGAGGCCCAAGCAAGACGCACCCCGAGAAGCGTCTTGCCACATGTCAACAATGGGTCTGACTGAGGGCCTCCAGGAGAGAAGCCCATGCAAGACGCGCCCCGAGGAGTGTCTTGCCACATGTCACCACTGGGTATGACTGAGCGCCTCCAGGAGAGAGGCCGAAGCAAGACGCGCCCCGAGGAGCGTCAGGCCACATGTCACTACTCAGTCTGACTGAGCGCCTCCAGGAGAGAGGCCCAAGCAAGACGCGCCCCGAGGAGCGTCTTGCCACGTTTCACCACTG
This sequence comes from Nothobranchius furzeri, assembly GCF_043380555.1. Lineage (NCBI taxonomy): Eukaryota > Metazoa > Chordata > Actinopteri > Cyprinodontiformes > Nothobranchiidae > Nothobranchius > Nothobranchius furzeri. Next base: position 10,955,652 of record NC_091743.1, read on the forward strand.
GGTCTGACTGAGCGCGTCCAGGAGAGAGGCCCAAGCAAGACGAGCCCCGAGGAGCGTCTTGCCACATGTCAACACTGGGTCTGACTGAGTGCCTCCATGAGAGAAGCCCCAGCAAGACGCGCCCCGAGGAGCGTCTTGCCACATGTCAGCACTCGGTCTGACTGAGCGCCTCCAGGAGAGTGGCCCAAGCAAGACGCGCCCCGAGGAGCATCTTGCCACATGTCACTACTCGGACTGACTGAGCGCCTCCAGGAGAGAGGCCCAAGCAAGACGCACCCCGAGGAGCGTCTTGCCACATGTAAACAATGGGTCTGACTGAAGGCCTCCAGGAGAGAAGCCCAAGCAAGACGCGCCCCGAGGAGCGTCTTGCCAATGTCAACACTGGGTCTGACTGAGCGCCTCCAGGAGAGAGGCCCAAGCAAGACGCGCCCCGAGGAGCATCTTGCCACATGTCACTACTCGGACTGACTGAGCGCCTCCAGGAGAGAGGCCCAAGCAAGACACGCCCCGAGGAGCGCCTTGCCACGTGTCACCACTGGGTCTGACTGAGCACCTCCAGGAGAGAGGCCCAAGCAAGACGCACCCCGAGGAGCGTCTTGCCACATGTCAACAATGGGTCTGACTGAGGGCCTCCAGGAGAGAAGCCCAATCAAGACGCGCCCCGAGGAGCGTCTTGCCACATGTCAACACTGGGTCTGACTGAGCGCCTCCAGGAGAGAGGCCCAAGCAAGACGCGCGCCGAGGAGCGTCTTGCCACATGTCAACACTGGGTCTGACTGAGCGCCTCCAGGAGAGAGGCCCAAGCAAGACGCCCCCCGAGGAGCGTCTTGCCACATGTCAACAATGGGTCTGACTGAGGGCCTCCAGGAGAGAAGCCCAATCAAGAGGCGCCCCGAGGAGCGTCTTGCCACATGTCAACACTGGGTCTGACTGAGCGCCTCCAGGAGAGAAGCCCAAGCAAGACGCGCCCCGAGGAGCGTCTTGCCACATGTCAACAATGGGTCTGACTGAGGGCCTCCAGGAGAGAAGCCCAATCAAGACGCGCCCCGAGGAGCGTCTTGCCACATGTCAACACTGGGTCTGAATGAGCGCCTCCAGGAGAGAGGCCCAAGCAAGACGCGCCCCGAGGAGCGTCTTGCCACATGTCAACAATGGGTCTGACTGAGGGCCTCCAGGAGAGAAGCCCAATCAAGAGGCGCCCCGAGGAGCGTCTTGCCACATGTCAACACTGGGTCTGACTGAGCGCCTCCAGGAGAGAGGCCCAAGCAAGACGCGCCCCGAGGAGCGTCTTGCCACATGCCAACACTGGGTCTGACTGAGCGCCTCCAGGAGAGAGGCCCAAGCAAGACACGCCCCGAGGAGCGCCTTGCCACGTGTCACCACTGGGTCTGACTGAGCACCTCCAGGAGAGAGGCCCAAGCAAGACGCACCCCAAGGAGCGGCTTGCCACATGTCAACAATGGGTCTGACTGAGGGCCTCCAGGAGAGAAGCCCAATCAAGACGCGCCCCGAGGAGCGTCTTGCCACATGTCAACACTGGGTCTGACTGAGCGCCTCCAGGAGAGAGGCCCAAGCAAGACGCGCCCCGAGGAGCGTCTTGCCACATGTCAACACTGGGTCTGACTGAGCGCCTCCAGGAGGGAAGCCCAAGCAAGACGCGCCCCGAGGAGCGTCTTGCCACATGTCAACAATGGGTCTGACTGAGGGCCTCCAGGAGAGAAGCCCAATCAAGACGTGCCCCGAGGAGCGTCTTGCCACATGTCAACACTGGGTCTGACTGAGCGCCTCCAGGAGAGAGGCCCAAGCAAGACGCGCCCCGAGGAGCGTCTTGCCACATGTCAACAATGGGTCTGACTGAGGGCCTCCAGGAGAGAAGCCCAATCAAGAGGCGCCCCGAGGAGCGTCTTGCCACATGTCAACACTGGGTCTGACTGAGCGCCTCCAGGAGAGAGGCCCAAGCAAGACGCGCCCCGAGGAGCGTCTTGCCACATGCCAACACTGGGTCTGACTGAGCGCCTCCAGGAGAGAGGCCCAAGCAAGACACGCCACGAGGAGCGCCTTGCCACGTGTCACCACTGGGTCTGACTGAGCACCTCCAGGAGAGAGGCCCAAGCAAGACGCACCCCGAGGAGCGTCTTGCCACATGTCAACAATGGGTCTGACTGAGGGCCTCCAGGAGAGAAGCCCAAGCAAGACGCGCCCCGAGGAGCGTCTTGACACATGTCAACACTGGGTCTGACAGAGGGCCTCCAGGAGAGAGACCCATGCAAGACGCGCCCCGAGGAGTGTCTTGCCACATGTCACCACTGGGTCTGACTGAGCGCCTCCAGGAGAGAGGCCGAAGCAAGACGAGCCCCGAGGAGCGTCTTGCCACATGTCAACACTGGGTCTGACTGAGTGCCTCCATGAGAGAAGCCCCAGCAAGACGCGCCCCGAGGAGCGTCTTGCCACATGTCAGCACTCGGTCTGACTGAGCGCCTCCAGGAGAGAGGCGCAAGCAAGACGCGCCCCGAGGAGCATCTTGCCACATGTCACCTCTGGTTCTGACTGAGCGCCTCCAGGAGAGAGGCCCAGGCAAGACGCGCCCCGAGGAGCGTCTTGCCACGTGCCAACACTGGGTCTGACTGAGCGCCTCCAGGAGAGAGGCCCAAGAAAGACGCGCCCCGAGGAGCGTCTTGCCACGTGTCACCACTGGGTCTGACTGAGCGCCTCCAGGAGAGAGGCCCAAGCAAGACGCACCCCGAGAAGCGTCTTGCCACATGTCAACAATGGGTCTGACTGAGGGCCTCCAGGAGAGAAGCCCAAGCAAGACGCGCCCCGAGGAGCGTCTTGCCACATGTCAACAATGGGTCTGACTGAGGGCCTCCAGGAGAGAAGCCCAAGCAAGACGTGCCCCGAGGAGCATCTTGACACATGTCAACACTGGGTCTGACAGAGGGCCTCCAGGAGAGAGGCCCATGCAAGACGCGCCCCGAGGAGTGTCTTGCCACATGTCACCACTGGGTATGACTGAGCGCCTCCAGGAGAGAGGCCGAAGCAAGACGCGCCCCGAGGAGCGTCAGGCCACATGTCACTACTCAGTCTGACTGAGCGCCTCCAGGAGAGAGGCCCAAGCAAGACGCGCCCCGAGGAGCGTCTTGCCACGTTTCACCACTGGGTCTGACTGAGCGCCTCCAGGAGAGAGGCCCAAGCAAGACGAGCCCCGAGGAGCGTCTTGCCACATGTCAACACTGGGTCTGACTGAGTGCCTCCATGAGAGAAGCCCCAGCAAGACGCGCCCCGAGGAGCGTCTTGCCACATGTCAGCACTCGGTCTGATTGAGCGCCTCCAGGAGAGTGGCCCAAGCAAGACGCGCCCCGAGGAGCATCTTGCCACATGTCACTACTCGGACTGACTGAGCGCCTCCAGGAGAGAGGCCCAAGCAAGACGCACCCCGAGGAGCGTCTTGCCACATGTCAACAATGGGTCTGACTGAGGGCCTCCAGGAGAGAAGCCCAAGCAAGACGCGCCCCGAGGAGCGTCTTGCCACGTTTCACCACTGGGTCTTACTGAGCGCCTCCAGGAGAGAGGCCCAAGCAAGACGAGCCCCGAGGAGCGTCTTGCCACATGTCAACACTGGGTCTGACTGAGTGCCTCCATGAGAGAAGCCCCAGCAAGACGCGCCCCGAGGAGCGTCTTGCCACATGTCAGCACTCGGTCTGACTGAGCGCCTCCAGGAGAGTGGCCCAAGCAAGACGCGCCCCGAGGAGCATCTTGCCACATGTCACTACTCGGACTGACTGAGCGCCTCCAGGAGAGAGGCCCAAGCAAGACGCACCCCGAGGAGCGTCTTGCCACATGTCAACAATGGGTCTGACTGAGGGCCTCCAGGAGAGAAGCCCAAGCAAGACGCGCCCCGAGGAGCGTCTTGCCACATGTCAACACTGGGTCTGACTGAGCGCCTCCAGGAGAGAGGCCCAAGCAAGACGCGCCCCGAGGAGCTTCTTGCCACATGTCAACACTGGTTCTGACTGAGCGCCTCCAGGCGAGAGGCCCAAGCAAGACGCGCCCCGAGGAGCGTCTTGCCACATGTCAACAATGGGTCTGACTGAGGGCCTCCAGGAGAGAAGCCCAAGCAAGACGCGCCCCGAGGAGCGTCTTGCCACATGTCAACAATGGGTCTGACTGAGGGCCTCCAGGAGAGAAGCCCAAGCAAGACGCGCCCCGAGGAGCGTCTTGACACATGTCAACACTGGGTCTGACAGAGGGCCTCCAGGAGAGAGGCCCAAGCAAGACGCGCCCCGAGGAGTGTCTTGCCACATGTCACCACTGGGTCTGACTGAGCGCCTCCAGGAGAGAGGCCCAAGCAAGACGCGCCCCGAGGAGCATCTTGCCACATGTCACTACTCGGACTGACTGAGCGCCTCCAGGAGAGAGGCCCAAGCAAGACGCACCCCGAGGAGCATCTTGCCACATGTCACTACTCGGACTGACTAAGCGCCTCCAGGAGAGAGGCCCAAGCAAGACGCACCCCGAGGAGCGTCTTGCCACATGTCAACAATGGGTCTGACTGAGGGCCTCCAGGAGAGAAGCCCAAGCAAGACGCGCCCCGAGGAGCGTCTTGCCACATGTCAACACTGGGTCTGACTGAGCGCCTCCAGGAGAGAGGCCCAAACAAGACGCGCCCCGAGGAGCTTCTTGCCACATGTCAACACTGGTTCTGACTGAGCGCCTCCAGGCGAGAGGCCCAAGCAAGACGCGCCCCGAGGAGCGTCTTGCCACATGTCAACAATGGGTCTGACTGAGGGCCTCCAGGAGAGAGTCCCCTGCAAGACGCGCCCCGAGGAGCGTCTTGCCTTATGTCAGCACTCGGTCTGACTGAGCGCCTCCAGGAGAGAGGCCCAAGCAAGACGCGCCCCGAGGAGCGTCTTGCCACATGTCACCTCAGGTCCTGACTGAGCGCCTCCAGGAGAGAGGCCCAAGCAAGACGCGCCCCAAGGAGCGTCTTGCCACATGTCAACAATGGGTCTGACTGAGGGCCTCCAGGAGAGAAGCCCAAGCAAGACGCGCCCCGAGGAGCGTCTTGACACATGTCAACACTGGGTCTGACAGAGGGCCTCCAGGAGAGAGGCCCAAGCAAGACGCGCCCCGAGGAGTGTCTTGCCACATGTCACCACTGGGTCTGACTGAGCGCCTCCAGGAGAGAGGCCCAAGCAAGACGCGCCCCGAGGAGCGTAAGGCCACATGTCACTACTCAGTCTGACTGAGCGCCTCCAGGAGAGAGGCCCAAGCAAGACGCGCCCCGAGGAACGTCTTGCCACGTGTCAACACTGGGTCTGATTGAGGGCCTCCAGGAGAGAGGCCCAAGCAAGACGCAACCCGAGGGGCATCTTGCCACATGTCAGCACTGGGTCTGACTGAGCACCTCCAGGAGAGAGTCCCCAGCAAGACGCACCCCGAGGAGCGTCTTGCCTTATGTCAGCACTCGGTCTGACTGAGCGCCTCCAGGAGAGAGGCCCAAGCAAGACGCGCCCCGAGGAGCGTCTTGCCACATGTCACCTCAGGTTCTGACTGAGCGCCTCCAGGAGAGAGGCCCAAGCAAGACGCCTCCCAAGGAGCGTCTTGCCACATGTCAACAATGGGTCTTACTGAGCGCCTCCAGGAGAGAGGCCCAAGCAAGACGCGCCCCGAGGAGCGTCTTGCCACATGTCAACAATGGGTCTGACTGAGGGCCTCCAGGAGAGAAGCCCTAGCAAAACGCGCCCCGAGGAGCGTCTTGACACATGTCAACACTGGGTCTGACAGAGGGCCTCCAGGAGAGAGGCCCATGCAAGACGCGCCCCGAGGAGTGTCTTGCCACATGTCACCACTGGGTCTGACTGAGCGCCTCCAGGAGAGAGGCCGAAGCAAGACGCGCCCCGAGGAGCGTCAGGCCACATGTCACTACTCAGTCTGACTGAGCGCCTCCAGGAGAGAGGCCCAAGCAAGACGCGCCCCAAGGAGCGTCTTGCCACGTTTCACCACTGGGTCTGACTGAGTGCCTCCATGAGAGAAGCCCCAGCAAGACGCGCCCCGAGGAGCGTCTTGCCACATGTCAGCACTCGTTCTGACTGAGCGCCTCCAGGAGAGAGGCCCAAGCAAGACGCGCCCCGAGGAGCATCTTGCTACATGTCACTACTCGGACTGACTGAGCGCCTCCAGGAGAGAGGCCCAAGCAAGACGCACCCCGAGGAGCGTCTTGCCACATGTCAACAATGGGTCTGACTGAGGGCCTCCAGGAGAGAAGCCCAAGCAAGACGCGCCCAGAGGAGCGTCTTGCCACATGTCAACAATGGGTCTGACTGAGGGCCTCCAGGAGAGAAGCCCAATCAAGACGCGCCCCGAGGAGCGTCTTGCCACATGTCAACACTGGGTCTGACTGAGCGCCTCCAGGAGACAGGCCCAATCAAGACGCGCCCCGAGGAGCGTCTTGCCACATGTCAACACTGGGTCCGACTGAGGGCCTCCAGGAGAGAAGCCCAATCAAGACGTGCCCCGAGGAGCGTCTTGCCACATGTCAATACTGGGTCTGACTGAGCGCCTCCAGGAGAGAGGCCCAAGCAAGACGCGCCCGGAGGAGCGTCTTGCCACATGTCAACACTGGGTCTGACAGAGGGCCTCCAGGAAAGAGGCCCAAGAAAGACGCGCCCCGAGGAGCGTCTTGCCACATGTCACCTCTGGTTCTGACTGAGCGCCTCCAGGAGAGAGGCCCAAGCAAGACGCGCCCCGAGGAGCGTCTTGCCACATGCCAACACTGGGTCTGACTGAGCGCCTCCAGGAGAGAGGCCCAAGCAAGACACGCCCCGAGGAGCGTCTTGCCATGTGTCACCACTGGGTCTGACTGAGCTTCTCCAGGAGAGAGGCCCAAGCAAGACGCGCCCCGAGGAGCGTCTTGCCACATGTCAACACTGGGTCTGACTGAGCGCCTCCAGGAGAGAGGCCAAAGCAAGACGCGCCCCGAGGAGCGTCTTGCCACATGTCAACAATGGGTCTTACTGAGGGCCTCCAGGAGAGAGGCCCAAGCAAGACGCGCCCCGAGGAGCGTCTTGCCACATGTCAACAATGGGTCTGACTGAGGGACTCCAGGAGAGAAGCCCAAGCAAGACGCGCCCCGAGGAGCGTCTTGACACATGTCAACACTGGGTCTGACAGAGGGCCTCCAGGAGAGAGGCCCATGCAAGACGCGCCCCGAGGAGCTTCTTGCCACATGTCAACAATGGGTCTGACTGAGGGCCTCCAGGAGAGAAGCCCAATCAAGATGCGCCCCGAGGAGCGTCTTGCCACATGTCAACAATGGGTCCGACTGAGGGCCTCCAGGAGAGAAGCCCAATCAAGACGCGCCCCGAGGAGCATCTTGCCACATGTCACTACTCGGACTGACTGAGCGCCTCCAGGAGAGAGGCCCAAGCAAGAAGCACCCCGAGGAGCGTCTTGCCACATGTCAACAATGGGTCTGACTGAGGGCCTCCAGGAGAGAAGCCCAATCAAGACGCGCCCCGAGGAGCGTCTTGCCACATGTCAACACTGGGTCTGACTGAGCGCCTCCAGGAGACAGGCCCAAGCAAGACGCGCCCCGAGGAGCGTCTTGCCACATGTCAACAATGGGTCCGACTGAGGGCCTCCAGGAGAGAAGCCCAATCAAGACGTGCCCCGAGGAGCGTCTTGCCACATGTCAACACTGGGTCTGACTGAGCGCCTCCAGGAGAGAGGCCCAAGCAAGATGCGCCCGGAGGAGCGTCTTGCCACATGTCAACACTAGGTCTGACAGAGGGCCTCCAGGAAAGAGACCCAAGCCAGACGAGCCCCGAGGAGCGTCTTGCCACATGTCACCTCTGGTTCTGATTGAGCGCCTCCAGGAGAGAGGCCCAAGCAAGACGCGCCCCGAGGAGCGTCTTGCCACATGCCAACACTGGGTCTGACTGAGCGCCTCCAGGAGAGAGGCCCAAGCAAGACACGCCCCGAGGAGCGTCTTGCCACGTGTCACCACTGGGTCTGACTGAGCTTCTCCAGGAGAGAGGCCCAAGCAAGACGCGCCCCGAGGAGCGTCTTGCCACATGTCAACACTGGGTCTGACTGAGTGCCTCCAGGAGAGAAGCCCAAGCAAGACGCGCCCCGAGGAGCGTCTTGACATATGTCAACACTGGGTCTGACAGAGGGCCTCCAGGAGAGAGGCCCATGCAAGACGCGCCCCGAGGAGTGTCTTGCCACATGTCACCACTGGGTCTGACTGAGCGCCTCCAGGAGAGAGGCCGAAGCAAGACGAGCCCCGAGGAGCGTCTTGCCACATGTCAACAATGGGTCTGACTGAGGGCCTCCAGGAGAGAAGCCCAAGCAAGACGCGCCCCGAGGAGCGTCTTGACACATGTCAACACTGGGTCTGACAGAGGGCCTCCAGGAGAGAGGCCCATGCAAGACGCGCCCCGAGGAGTGTCTTGCCACATGTCACCACTGGGTCTGACTGAGCGCCTCCAGGAGAGAGGCCGAAGCAAGACGAGCCCCGAGGAGCGTCTTGCCACATGTCAACACTGGGTCTGACTGAGTGCCTCCATGAGAGCAGCCCCAGCAAGACGCGCCCCGAGGAGCGTCTTGCCACATGTCAGCACTCGGTCTGACTGAGCGCCTCCAGGAGAGAGGCGCAAGCAAGACGCGCCCCGAGGAGCATCTTGCCACATGTCACCTCTGGTTCTGACTGAGCGCCTCCAGGAGAGAGGCCCAAGCAAGACGCGCCCCGAGGAGCGTCTTGCCACATGCCAACACTGGGTCTGACTGAGCGCCTCCAGGAGAGAGGCCCAAGAAAGACACGCCCCGAGGAGCGTCTTGCCACGTGTCACCACTGGGTCTGACTGAGCGCCTCCAGGAGAGAGGCCCAAGCAAGACGCACCCCGAGAAGCGTCTTGCCACATGTCAACAATGGGTCTGACTGAGGGCCTCCAGGAGAGAAGCCCAAGCAAGACGCGCCCCGAGGAGCGTCTTGCCACATGTCAACAATGGGTCTGACTGAGGGCCTCCAGGAGAGAAGCCCAAGCAAGACGTGCCCCGAGGAGCGTCTTGACACATGTCAACACTGGGTCTGACAGAGGGCCTCCAGGAGAGAGGCCCATGCAAGACGCGCCCCGAGGAGTGTCTTGCCACATGTCACCACTGGGTATGACTGAGCGCCTCCAGGAGAGAGGCCGAAGCAAGACGCGCCCCGAGGAGCGTCAGGCCACATGTCACTACTCAGTCTGACTGAGCGCCTCCAGGAGAGAGGCCCAAGCAAGACGCGCCCCGAGGAGCGTCTTGCCACGTTTCACCACTGGGTCTGACTGAGCGCCTCCAGGAGAGAGGCCCAAGCAAGACGAGCCCCGAGGAGCGTCTTGCCACATGTCAACACTGGGTCTGACTGAGTGCCTCCATGAGAGAAGCCCCAGCAAGACGCGCCCCGAGGAGCGTCTTGCCACATGTCAGCACTCGGTCTGACTGAGCGCCTCCAGGAGAGTGGCCCAAGCAAGACGCGCCCCGAGGAGCATCTTGCCACATGTCACTACTCGGACTGACTGAGCGCCTTCAGGAGAGAGGCCCAAGCAAGACGCACCCCGAGGAGCGTCTTGCCACATGTCAACAATGGGTCTGACTGAGGGCCTCCAGGAGAGAAGCCCAAGCAAGACGCGCCCCGAGGAGCGTCTTGCCACATGTCAACACTGGGTCTGACTGAGCGCCTCCAGGAGAGAGACCCAAGCAAGACGCGCCCCGAGGAGCTTCTTGCCACATGTCAACACTGGTTCTGACTGAGCGCCTCCAGGCGAGAGGCCCAAGCAAGACGCGCCCCGAGGAGCGTCTTGCCACATGTCAACAATGGGTCTGACTGAGGGCCTCCAGGAGAGAAGCCCAAGCAAGACGCGCCCCGAGGAGCGTCTTGCCACATGTCAACAATGGGTCTGACTGAGGGCCTCCAGGAGAGAAGCCCAAGCAAGACGCGCCCCGAGGAGCGTCTTGACACATGTCAACACTGGGTCTGACAGAAGGCCTCCAGGAGAGAGGCCCAAGCAAGACGCGCCCCGAGGAGTGTCTTGCCACATGTCACCACTGGGTCTGACTGAGCGCCTCCAGGAGAGAGGCCCAAGCAAGACGCGCCCCGAGGAGCATCTTGCCACATGTCACTACTCGGACTGACTGAGCGCCTCCAGGAGAGAGGCCCAAGCAAGACGCACCCCGAGGAGCATCTTGCCACATGTCACTACTCGGACTGACTAAGCGCCTCCAGGAGAGAGGCCCAAGCAAGACGCACCCCGAGGAGCGTCTTGCCACATGTCAACAATGGGTCTGACTGAGGGCCTCCAGGAGAGAAGCCCAAGCAAGACGCGCCCCGAGGAGCGTCTTGCCACATGTCAACACTGGGTCTGACTGAGCGCCTCCAGGAGAGAGGCCCAAACAAGACGCGCCCCGAGGAGCTTCTTGCCACATGTCAACACTGGTTCTGACTGAGCGCCTCCAGGCGAGAGGCCCAAGCAAGACGCGCCCCGAGGAGCGTCTTGCCACATGTCAACAATGGGTCTGACTGAGTGCCTCCATGAGAGAAGCCCCAGCAAGACGCGCCCCGAGGAGCGTCTTGCCACATGTCAGCACTCGGTCTGACTGAGCGCCTCCAGGAGAGTGGCCCAAGCAAGACGCGCCCCGAGGAGCATCTTGCCACATGTCACTACTCGGACTGACTGAGCGCCTCCAGGAGAGAGGCCCAAGCAAGACGCACCCCGAGGAGCGTCTTGCCACATGTCAACAATGGGTCTGACTGAGGGCCTCCAGGAGAGAAGCCCAAGCAAGACGCGCCCCGAGGAGCGTCTTGCCACATGTCAACACTGGGTCTGACTGAGCGCCTCCAGGAGAGAGGCCCAAGCAAGACGCGCCCCGAGGAGCTTCTTGCCACATGTCAACACTGGTTCTGACTGAGCGCCTCCAGGCGAGAGGCCCAAGCAAGACGCGCCCCGAGGAGCGTCTTGCCACATGTCAACAATGGGTCTGACTGAGGGCCTCCAGGAGAGAAGCCCAAGCAAGACGCGCCCCGAGGAGCGTCTTGCCACATGTCAACAATGGGTCTTACTGAGGGCCTCCAGGAGAGAAGCCCAAGCAAGACGCGCCCCGAGGAGCGTCTTGACACATGTCAACACTGGGTCTGACAGAGGGCCTCCAGGAGAGAGGCCCAAGCAAGACGCGCCCCGAGGAGTGTCTTGCCACATGTCACCACTGGGTCTGACTGAGCGCCTCCAGGAGAGAGGCCCAAGCAAGACGCGCCCCGAGGAGCATCTTGCCACATGTCACTACTCGGACTGACTGAGCGCCTCCAGGAGAGAGGCCCAAGCAAGACGCACCCCGAGGAGCATCTTGCCACATGTCACTACTCGGACTGACTAAGCGCCTCCAGGAGAGAGGCCCAAGCAAGACGCACCCCGAGGAGCGTCTTGCCACATGTCAACAATGGGTCTGACTGAGGGCCTCCAGGAGAGAAGCCCAAGCAAGACGCGCCCCGAGGAGCGTCTTGCCACATGTCAACACTGGGTCTGACTGAGCGCCTCCAGGAGAGAGGCCCAAACAAGACGCGCCCCGAGGAGCTTCTTGCCACATGTCAACACTGGTTCTGACTGAGCGCCTCCAGGCGAGAGGCCCAAGCAAGACGCGCCCCGAGGAGCGTCTTGCCACATGTCAACAATGGGTCTGACTGAGGGCCTCCAGGAGAGAAGCCCAAGCAAGACGCGCCCCGAGGAGCGTCTTGCCACATATCAACAATGGGTCTGACTGAGGGCCTCCAGGAGAGAAGCCCAAGCAAGACGCGCCCCGAGGAGCGTCTTGACACATGTCAACACTGGGTCTGACAGAGGGCCTCCAGGAGAGAGGCCCAAGCAAGACTCGCCCCAAGGAGTGTCTTGCCACATGTCACCACTGGGTCTGACTGAGCGCCTCCAGGAGAGAGGCCCAAGCAAGACGCGCCCCGAGGAGCGTAAGGCCACATGTCACTACTCAGTCTGACTGAGCGCCTCCAGGAGAGAGGCCCAAGCAAGACGCGCCCCGAGGAACGTCTTGCCACGTGTCAACACTGGGTCTGATTGAGGGCCTCCAGGAGAGAGGCCCAAGCAAGACGCAACCCGAGGGGCATCTTGCCACATGTCAGCACTGGGTCTGACTGAGCGCCTCCAGGAGAGAGTCCCCTGCAAGACGCGCCCCGAGGAGCGTCTTGCCTTATGTCAGCACTCGGTCTGACTGAGCGCCTCCAGGAGAGAGGCCCAAGCAAGACGCGCCCCGAGGAGCGTCTTGCCACATGTCACCTCAGGTCCTGACTGAGCGCCTCCAGGAGAGAGGCCCAAGCAAGACGCGCCCCAAGGAGCGTCTTGCCACATGTCAACAATGGGTCTTACTGAGCGCCTCCAGGAGAGAGGCCCAAGCAAGACGCGCCCCGAGGAGCGTCTTGCCACATGTCAACAATGGGTCTGACTGAGGGCCTCCAGGAGAGAGGCCCAAGCAAGACGCGCCCCGAGGAGCGTAAGGCCACATGTCACTACTCAGTCTGACTGAGCGCCTCCAGGAGAGAGGCCCAAGCAAGACGCGCCCCAAGGAGCGTCTTGCCACATGTCAACAATGGGTCTGACTGAGGGCCTCCAGGAGAGAAGCCCAAGCAAGACGCGCCCCGAGGAGCGTCTTGACACATGTCAACACTGGGTCTGACAGAGGGCCTCCAGGAGAGAGGCCCAAGCAAGACGCGCCCCGAGGAGTGTCTTGCCACATGTCACCACTGGGTCTGACTGAGCGCCTCCAGGAGAGAGGCCCAAGCAAGACGCGCCCCGAGGAGCGTAAGGCCACATGTCACTACTCAGTCTGACTGAGCGCCTCCAGGAGAGAGGCCCAAGCAAGACGCGCCCCGAGGAACGTCTTGCCACGTGTCAACACTGGGTCTGATTGAGGGCCTCCAGGAGAGAGGCCCAAGCAAGACGCAACCCGAGGGGCATCTTGCCACATGTCAGCACTGGGTCTGACTGAGCACCTCCAGGAGAGAGTCCCCAGCAAGACGCACCCCGAGGAGCGTCTTGCCTTATGTCAGCACTCGGTCTGACTGAGCACCTCCAGGAGAGAGGCCCAAGCAAGACGCACCCCGAGGAGCGTCTTGCCACATGTCAACAATGGGTCTGACTGAGGGCCTCCAGGAGAGAAGCCCAAGCAAGACGCGCCCCGAGGAGCGTCTTGACACATGTCAACACTGGGTCTGACAGAGGGCCTCCAGGAGAGAGGCCCATGCAAGACGCGCCCCGAGGAGTGTCTTGCCACATGTCACCACTGGGTCTGACTGAGCGCCTCCAGGAGAGAGGCCGAAGCAAGACGAGCCCCGAGGAGCGTCTTGCCACATGTCAACACTGGGTCTGACTGAGTGCCTCCATGAGAGAAGCCCCAGCAAGACGCGCCCCGAGGAGCGTCTTGCCACATGTCAGCACTCGGTCTGACTGAGCGCCTCCAGGAGAGAGGCGCAAGCAAGACGCGCCCCGAGGAGCATCTTGCCACATGTCACCTCTGGTTCTGACTGAGCGCCTCCAGGAGAGAGGCCCAAGCAAGACGCGCCCCGAGGAGCGTCTTGCCACGTGCCAACACTGGGTCTGACTGAGCGCCTCCAGGAGAGAGGCCCAAGAAAGACGCGCCCCGAGGAGCGTCTTGCCACGTGTCACCACTGGGTCTGACTGAGCGCCTCCAGGAGAGAGGCCCAAGCAAGACGCACCCCGAGAAGCGTCTTGCCACATGTCAACAATGGGTCTGACTGAGGGCCTCCAGGAGAGAAGCCCAAGCAAGACGCGCCCCGAGGAGCGTCTTGCCACATGTCAACAATGGGTCTGACTGAGGGCCTCCAGGAGAGAAGCCCAAGCAAGACGTGCCCCGAGGAGCGTCTTGACACATGTCAACACTGGGTCTGACAGAGGGCCTCCAGGAGAGAGGCCCATGCAAGACGCGCCCCGAGGAGTGTCTTGCCACATGTCACCACTGGGTATGACTGAGCGCCTCCAGGAGAGAGGCCGAAGCAAGACGCGCCCCGAGGAGCGTCAGGCCACATGTCACTACTCAGTCTGACTGAGCGCCTCCAGGAGAGAGGCCCAAGCAAGACGCGCCCCGAGGAGCGTCTTGCCACGTTTCACCACTGGGTCTGACTGAGCGCCTCCAGGAGAGAGGCCCAAGCAAGACGAGCCCCGAGGAGCGTCTTGCCACATGTCAACACTGGGTCTGACTGAGTGCCTCCATGAGAGAAGCCCCAGCAAGACGCGCCCCGAGGAGCGTCTTGCCACATGTCAGCACTCGGTCTGATTGAGCGCCTCCAGGAGAGTGGCCCAAGCAAGACGCGCCCCGAGGAGCATCTTGCCACATGTCACTACTCGGACTGACTGAGCGCCTCCAGGAGAGAGGCCCAAGCAAGACGCACCCCGAGGAGCGTCTTGCCACATGTCAACAATGGGTCTGACTGAGGGCCTCCAGGAGAGAAGCCCAAGCAAGACGCGCCCCGAGGAGCGTCTTGCCACGTTTCACCACTGGGTCTTACTGAGCGCCTCCAGGAGAGAGGCCCAAGCAAGACGAGCCCCGAGGAGCGTCTTGCCACATGTCAACACTGGGTCTGACTGAGTGCCTCCATGAGAGAAGCCCCAGCAAGACGCGCCCCGAGGAGCGTCTTGCCACATGTCAGCACTCGGTCTGACTGAGCGCCTCCAGGAGAGTGGCCCAAGCAAGACGCGCCCCGAGGAGCATCTTGCCACATGTCACTACTCGGACTGACTGAGCGCCTCCAGGAGAGAGGCCCAAGCAAGACGCACCCCGAGGAGCGTCTTGCCACATGTCAACAATGGGTCTGACTGAGGGCCTCCAGGAGAGAAGCCCAAGCAAGACGCGCCCCGAGGAGCGTCTTGCCACATGTCAACACTGGGTCTGACTGAGCGCCTCCAGGAGAGAGGCCCAAGCAAGACGCGCCCCGAGGAGCTTCTTGCCACATGTCAACACTGGTTCTGACTGAGCGCCTCCAGGCGAGAGGCCCAAGCAAGACGCGCCCCGAGGAGCGTCTTGCCACATGTCAACAATGGGTCTGACTGAGGGCCTCCAGGAGAGAAGCCCAAGCAAGACGCGCCCCGAGGAGCGTCTTGCCACATGTCAACAATGGGTCTGACTGAGGGCCTCCAGGAGAGAAGCCCAAGCAAGACGCGCCCCGAGGAGCGTCTTGACACATGTCAACACTGGGTCTGACAGAGGGCCTCCAGGAGAGAGGCCCAAGCAAGACGCGCCCCGAGGAGTGTCTTGCCACATGTCACCACTGGGTCTGACTGAGCGCCTCCAGGAGAGAGGCCCAAGCAAGACGCGCCCCGAGGAGCATCTTGCCACATGTCACTACTCGGACTGACTGAGCGCCTCCAGGAGAGAGGCCCAAGCAAGACGCACCCCGAGGAGCATCTTGCCACATGTCACTACTCGGACTGACTAAGCGCCTCCAGGAGAGAGGCCCAAGCAAGACGCACCCCGAGGAGCGTCTTGCCACATGTCAACAATGGGTCTGACTGAGGGCCTCCAGGAGAGAAGCCCAAGCAAGACGCGCCCCGAGGAGCGTCTTGCCACATGTCAACACTGGGTCTGACTGAGCGCCTCCAGGAGAGAGGCCCAAACAAGACGCGCCCCGAGGAGCTTCTTGCCACATGTCAACACTGGTTCTGACTGAGCGCCTCCAGGCGAGAGGCCCAAGCAAGACGCGCCCCGAGGAGCGTCTTGCCACATGTCAACAATGGGTCTGACTGAGGGCCTCCAGGAGAGAAGCCCAAGCAAGACGCGCCCCGAGGAGCGTCTTGCCACATGTCAACAATGGGTCTGACTGAGGGCCTCCAGGAGAGAAGCCCAAGCAAGACGCGCCCCGAGGAGCGTCTTGACACATGTCAACACTGGGTCTGACAGAGGGCCTCCAGGAGAGAGGCCCAAGCAAGACGCGCCCCGAGGAGTGTCTTGCCACATGTCACCACTGGGTCTGACTGAGCGCCTCCAGGAGAGAGGCCCAAGCAAAACGCGCCCCGAGGAGCGTAAGGCCACATGTCACTACTCAGTCTGACTGAGCGCCTCCAGGAGAGAGGCCCAAGCAAGACGCGCCCCGAGGAACGTCTTGCCACGTGTCAACACTGGGTCTGATTGAGGGCCTCCAGGAGAGAGGCCCAAGCAAGACGCAACCCGAGGGGCGTCTTGCCACATGTCAGCACTGGGTCTGACTGAGCACCTCCAGGAGAGAGTCCCCTGCAAGACGCGCCCCGAGGAGCGTCTTGCCTTATGTCAGCACTCGGTCTGACTGAGCGCCTCCAGGAGAGAGGCCCAAGCAAGACGCGCCCCGAGGAGCGTCTTGCCACATGTCACCTCAGGTCCTGACTGAGCGCCTCCAGGAGAGAGGCCCAAGCAAGACGCGCCCCAAGGAGCGTCTTGCCACATGTCAACAATGGGTCTGACTGAGGGCCTCCAGGAGAGAAGCCCAAGCAAGACGCGCCCCGAGGAGCGTCTTGACACATGTCAACACTGGGTCTGACAGAGGGCCTCCAGGAGAGAGGCCCAAGCAAGACGCGCCCCGAGGAGTGTCTTGCCACATGTCACCACTGGGTCTGACTGAGCGCCTCCAGGAGAGAGGCCCAAGCAAGACGCGCCCCGAGGAGCGTAAGGCCACATGTCACTACTCAGTCTGACTGAGCGCCTCCAGGAGAGAGGCCCAAGCAAGACGCGCCCCGAGGAACGTCTTGCCACGTGTCAACACTGGGTCTGATTGAGGGCCTCCAGGAGAGAGGCCCAAGCAAGACGCAACCCGAGGGGCATCTTGCCACATGTCAGCACTGGGTCTGACTGAGCACCTCCAGGAGAGAGTCCCCAGCAAGACGCACCCCGAGGAGCGTCTTGCCTTATGTCAGCACTCGGTCTGACTGAGCGCCTCCAGGAGAGAGGCCCAAGCAAGACGCGCCCCGAGGAGCGTCTTGCCACATGTCACCTCAGGTTCTGACTGAGCGCCTCCAGGAGAGAGGCCCAAGCAAGACGCCTCCCAAGGAGCGTCTTGCCACATGTCAACAATGGGTCTTACTGAGCGCCTCCAGGAGAGAGGCCCAAGCAAGACGCGCCCCGAGGAGCGTCTTGCCACATGTCAACAATGGGTCTGACTGAGGGCCTCCAGGAGAGAAGCCCTAGCAAAACGCGCCCCGAGGAGCGTCTTGACACATGTCAACACTGGGTCTGACAGAGGGCCTCCAGGAGAGAGGCCCATGCAAGACGCGCCCCGAGGAGTGTCTTGCCACATGTCACCACTGGGTCTGACTGAGCGCCTCCAGGAGAGAGGCCGAAGCAAGACGCGCCCCGAGGAGCGTCAGGCCACATGTCACTACTCAGTCTGACTGAGCGCCTCCAGGAGAGAGGCCCAAGCAAGACGCGCCCCAAGGAGCGTCTTGCCACGTTTCACCACTGGGTCTGACTGAGTGCCTCCATGAGAGAAGCCCCAGCAAGACGCGCCCCGAGGAGCGTCTTGCCACATGTCAGCACTCGTTCTGACTGAGCGCCTCCAGGAGAGAGGCCCAAGCAAGACGCGCCCCGAGGAGCATCTTGCTACATGTCACTACTCGGACTGACTGAGCGCCTCCAGGAGAGAGGCCCAAGCAAGACGCACCCCGAGGAGCGTCTTGCCACATGTCAACAATGGGTCTGACTGAGGGCCTCCAGGAGAGAAGCCCAAGCAAGACGCGCCCAGAGGAGCGTCTTGCCACATGTCAACAATGGGTCTGACTGAGGGCCTCCAGGAGAGAAGCCCAATCAAGACGCGCCCCGAGGAGCGTCTTGCCACATGTCAACACTGGGTCTGACTGAGCGCCTCCAGGAGACAGGCCCAATCAAGACGCGCCCCGAGGAGCGTCTTGCCACATGTCAACACTGGGTCCGACTGAGGGCCTCCAGGAGAGAAGCCCAATCAAGACGTGCCCCGAGGAGCGTCTTGCCACATGTCAACACTGGGTCTGACTGAGCGCCTCCAGGAGAGAGGCCCAAGCAAGACGCGCCCGGAGGAGCGTCTTGCCACATGTCAACACTGGGTCTGACAGAGGGCCTCCAGGAAAGAGGCCCAAGAAAGACGCGCCCCGAGGAGCGTCTTGCCACATGTCACCTCTGGTTCTGACTGAGCGCCTCCAGGAGAGAGGCCCAAGCAAGACGCGCCCCGAGGAGCGTCTTGCCACATGCCAACACTGGGTCTGACTGAGCGCCTCCAGGAGAGAGGCCCAAGCAAGACACGCCCCGAGGAGCGTCTTGCCATGTGTCACCACTGGGTCTGACTGAGCTTCTCCAGGAGAGAGGCCCAAGCAAGACGCGCCCCGAGGAGCGTCTTGCCACATGTCAACACTGGGTCTGACTGAGCGCCTCCAGGAGAGAGGCCAAAGCAAGACGCGCCCCGAGGAGCGTCTTGCCACATGTCAACAATGGGTCTTACTGAGGGCCTCCAGGAGAGAGGCCCAAGCAAGACGCGCCCCGAGGAGCGTCTTGCCACATGTCAACAATGGGTCTGACTGAGGGCCTCCAGGAGAGAAGCCCAAGCAAGACGCGCCCCGAGGAGCGTCTTGACACATGTCAACACTGGGTCTGACAGAGGGCCTCCAGGAGAGAGGCCCATGCAAGACGCGCCCCGAGGAGCTTCTTGCCACATGTCAACAATGGGTCTGACTGAGGGCCTCCAGGAGAGAAGCCCAATCAAGACGCGCCCCGAGGAGCGTCTTGCCACATGTCAACAATGGGTCCGACTGAGGGCCTCCAGGAGAGAAGCCCAATCAAGACGCGCCCCGAGGAGCATCTTGCCACATGTCACTACTCGGACTGACTGAGCGCCTCCAGGAGAGAGGCCCAAGCAAGAAGCACCCCGAGGAGCGTCTTGCCACATGTCAACAATGGGTCTGACTGAGGGCCTCCAGGAGAGAAGCCCAATCAAGACGCGCCCCGAGGAGCGTCTTGCCACATGTCAACACTGGGTCTGACTGAGCGCCTCCAGGAGACAGGCCCAAGCAAGACGCGCCCCGAGGAGCGTCTTGCCACATGTCAACAATGGGTCCGACTGAGGGCCTCCAGGAGAGAAGCCCAATCAAGACGTGCCCCGAGGAGCGTCTTGCCACATGTCAACACTGGGTCTGACTGAGCGCCTCCAGGAGAGAGGCCCAAGCAAGATGCGCCCGGAGGAGCGTCTTGCCACATGTCAACACTAGGTCTGACAGAGGGCCTCCAGGAAAGAGACCCAAGCCAGACGAGCCCCGAGGAGCGTCTTGCCACATGTCACCTCTGGTTCTGATTGAGCGCCTCCAGGAGAGAGGCCCAAGCAAGACGCGCCCCGAGGAGCGTCTTGCCACATGCCAACACTGGGTCTGACTGAGCGCCTCCAGGAGAGAGGCCCAAGCAAGACACGCCCCGAGGAGCGTCTTGCCACGTGTCACCACTGGGTCTGACTGAGCTTCTCCAGGAGAGAGGCCCAAGCAAGACGCGCCCCGAGGAGCGTCTTGCCACATGTCAACACTGGGTCTGACTGAGTGCCTCCAGGAGAGAAGCCCAAGCAAGACGCGCCCCGAGGAGCGTCTTGACATATGTCAACACTGGGTCTGACAGAGGGCCTCCAGGAGAGAGGCCCATGCAAGACGCGCCCCGAGGAGTGTCTTGCCACATGTCACCACTGGGTCTGACTGAGCGCCTCCAGGAGAGAGGCCGAAGCAAGACGAGCCCCGAGGAGCGTCTTGCCACATGTCAACAATGGGTCTGACTGAGGGCCTCCAGGAGAGAAGCCCAAGCAAGACGCGCCCCGAGGAGCGTCTTGACACATGTCAACACTGGGTCTGACAGAGGGCCTCCAGGAGAGAGGCCCATGCAAGACGCGCCCCGAGGAGTGTCTTGCCACATGTCACCACTGGGTCTGACTGAGCGCCTCCAGGAGAGAGGCCGAAGCAAGACGAGCCCCGAGGAGCGTCTTGCCACATGTCAACACTGGGTCTGACTGAGTGCCTCCATGAGAGCAGCCCCAGCAAGACGCGCCCCGAGGAGCGTCTTGCCACATGTCAGCACTCGGTCTGACTGAGCGCCTCCAGGAGAGAGGCGCAAGCAAGACGCGCCCCGAGGAGCATCTTGCCACATGTCACCTCTGGTTCTGACTGAGCGCCTCCAGGAGAGAGGCCCAAGCAAGACGCGCCCCGAGGAGCGTCTTGCCACATGCCAACACTGGGTCTGACTGAGCGCCTCCAGGAGAGAGGCCCAAGAAAGACACGCCCCGAGGAGCGTCTTGCCACGTGTCACCACTGGGTCTGACTGAGCGCCTCCAGGAGAGAGGCCCAAGCAAGACGCACCCCGAGAAGCGTCTTGCCACATGTCAACAATGGGTCTGACTGAGGGCCTCCAGGAGAGAAGCCCAAGCAAGACGCGCCCCGAGGAGCGTCTTGCCACATGTCAACAATGGGTCTGACTGAGGGCCTCCAGGAGAGAAGCCCAAGCAAGACGTGCCCCGAGGAGCGTCTTGACACATGTCAACACTGGGTCTGACAGAGGGCCTCCAGGAGAGAGGCCCATGCAAGACGCGCCCCGAGGAGTGTCTTGCCACATGTCACCACTGGGTATGACTGAGCGCCTCCAGGAGAGAGGCCGAAGCAAGACGCGCCCCGAGGAGCGTCAGGCCACATGTCACTACTCAGTCTGACTGAGCGCCTCCAGGAGAGAGGCCCAAGCAAGACGCGCCCCGAGGAGCGTCTTGCCACGTTTCACCACTGGGTCTGACTGAGCGCCTCCAGGAGAGAGGCCCAAGCAAGACGAGCCCCGAGGAGCGTCTTGCCACATGTCAACACTGGGTCTGACTGAGTGCCTCCATGAGAGAAGCCCCAGCAAGACGCGCCCCGAGGAGCGTCTTGCCACATGTCAGCACTCGGTCTGACTGAGCGCCTCCAGGAGAGTGGCCCAAGCAAGACGCGCCCCGAGGAGCATCTTGCCACATGTCACTACTCGGACTGACTGAGCGCCTCCAGGAGAGAGGCCCAAGCAAGACGCACCCCGAGGAGCGTCTTGCCACATGTCAACAATGGGTCTGACTGAGGGCCTCCAGGAGAGAAGCCCAAGCAAGACGCGCCCCGAGGAGCGTCTTGCCACATGTCAACACTGGGTCTGACTGAGCGCCTCCAGGAGAGAGACCCAAGCAAGACGCGCCCCGAGGAGCTTCTTGCCACATGTCAACACTGGTTCTGACTGAGCGCCTCCAGGCGAGAGGCCCAAGCAAGACGCGCCCCGAGGAGCGTCTTGCCACATGTCAACAATGGGTCTGACTGAGGGCCTCCAGGAGAGAAGCCCAAGCAAGACGCGCCCCGAGGAGCGTCTTGCCACATGTCAACAATGGGTCTGACTGAGGGCCTCCAGGAGAGAAGCCCAAGCAAGACGCGCCCCGAGGAGCGTCTTGACACATGTCAACACTGGGTCTGACAGAAGGCCTCCAGGAGAGAGGCCCAAGCAAGACGCGCCCCGAGGAGTGTCTTGCCACATGTCACCACTGGGTCTGACTGAGCGCCTCCAGGAGAGAGGCCCAAGCAAGACGCGCCCCGAGGAGCATCTTGCCACATGTCACTACTCGGACTGACTGAGCGCCTCCAGGAGAGAGGCCCAAGCAAGACGCACCCCGAGGAGCATCTTGCCACATGTCACTACTCGGACTGACTAAGCGCCTCCAGGAGAGAGGCCCAAGCAAGACGCACCCCGAGGAGCGTCTTGCCACATGTCAACAATGGGTCTGACTGAGGGCCTCCAGGAGAGAAGCCCAAGCAAGACGCGCCCCGAGGAGCGTCTTGCCACATGTCAACACTGGGTCTGACTGAGCGCCTCCAGGAGAGAGGCCCAAACAAGACGCGCCCCGAGGAGCTTCTTGCCACATGTCAACACTGGTTCTGACTGAGCGCCTCCAGGCGAGAGGCCCAAGCAAGACGCGCCCCGAGGAGCGTCTTGCCACATGTCAACAATGGGTCTGACTGAGTGCCTCCATGAGAGAAGCCCCAGCAAGACGCGCCCCGAGGAGCGTCTTGCCACATGTCAGCACTCGGTCTGACTGAGCGCCTCCAGGAGAGTGGCCCAAGCAAGACGCGCCCCGAGGAGCATCTTGCCACATGTCACTACTCGGACTGACTGAGCGCCTCCAGGAGAGAGGCCCAAGCAAGACGCACCCCGAGGAGCGTCTTGCCACATGTCAACAATGGGTCTGACTGAGGGCCTCCAGGAGAGAAGCCCAAGCAAGACGCGCCCCGAGGAGCGTCTTGCCACATGTCAACACTGGGTCTGACTGAGCGCCTCCAGGAGAGAGGCCCAAGCAAGACGCGCCCCGAGGAGCTTCTTGCCACATGTCAACACTGGTTCTGACTGAGCGCCTCCAGGCGAGAGGCCCAAGCAAGACGCGCCCCGAGGAGCGTCTTGCCACATGTCAACAATGGGTCTGACTGAGGGCCTCCAGGAGAGAAGCCCAAGCAAGACGCGCCCCGAGGAGCGTCTTGCCACATGTCAACAATGGGTCTTACTGAGGGCCTCCAGGAGAGAAGCCCAAGCAAGACGCGCCCCGAGGAGCGTCTTGACACATGTCAACACTGGGTCTGACAGAGGGCCTCCAGGAGAGAGGCCCAAGCAAGACGCGCCCCGAGGAGTGTCTTGCCACATGTCACCACTGGGTCTGACTGAGCGCCTCCAGGAGAGAGGCCCAAGCAAGACGCGCCCCGAGGAGCATCTTGCCACATGTCACTACTCGGACTGACTGAGCGCCTCCAGGAGAGAGGCCCAAGCAAGACGCACCCCGAGGAGCATCTTGCCACATGTCACTACTCGGACTGACTAAGCGCCTCCAGGAGAGAGGCCCAAGCAAGACGCACCCCGAGGAGCGTCTTGCCACATGTCAACAATGGGTCTGACTGAGGGCCTCCAGGAGAGAAGCCCAAGCAAGACGCGCCCCGAGGAGCGTCTTGCCACATGTCAACACTGGGTCTGACTGAGCGCCTCCAGGAGAGAGGCCCAAACAAGACGCGCCCCGAGGAGCTTCTTGCCACATGTCAACACTGGTTCTGACTGAGCGCCTCCAGGCGAGAGGCCCAAGCAAGACGCGCCCCGAGGAGCGTCTTGCCACATGTCAACAATGGGTCTGACTGAGGGCCTCCAGGAGAGAAGCCCAAGCAAGACGCGCCCCGAGGAGCGTCTTGCCACATATCAACAATGGGTCTGACTGAGGGCCTCCAGGAGAGAAGCCCAAGCAAGACGCGCCCCGAGGAGCGTCTTGACACATGTCAACACTGGGTCTGACAGAGGGCCTCCAGGAGAGAGGCCCAAGCAAGACTCGCCCCAAGGAGTGTCTTGCCACATGTCACCACTGGGTCTGACTGAGCGCCTCCAGGAGAGAGGCCCAAGCAAGACGCGCCCCGAGGAGCGTAAGGCCACATGTCACTACTCAGTCTGACTGAGCGCCTCCAGGAGAGAGGCCCAAGCAAGACGCGCCCCGAGGAACGTCTTGCCACGTGTCAACACTGGGTCTGATTGAGGGCCTCCAGGAGAGAGGCCCAAGCAAGACGCAACCCGAGGGGCATCTTGCCACATGTCAGCACTGGGTCTGACTGAGCGCCTCCAGGAGAGAGTCCCCTGCAAGACGCGCCCCGAGGAGCGTCTTGCCTTATGTCAGCACTCGGTCTGACTGAGCGCCTCCAGGAGAGAGGCCCAAGCAAGACGCGCCCCGAGGAGCGTCTTGCCACATGTCACCTCAGGTCCTGACTGAGCGCCTCCAGGAGAGAGGCCCAAGCAAGACGCGCCCCAAGGAGCGTCTTGCCACATGTCAACAATGGGTCTTACTGAGCGCCTCCAGGAGAGAGGCCCAAGCAAGACGCGCCCCGAGGAGCGTCTTGCCACATGTCAACAATGGGTCTGACTGAGGGCCTCCAGGAGAGAAGCCCAAGCAAGACGCGCCCCGAGGAGCGTCTTGACACATGTCAACACTGGGTCTGACAGAGGGCCTCCAGGAGAGAGGCCCAAGCAAGACGCGCCCCGAGGAGTGTCTTGCCACATGTCACCACTGGGTCTGACTGAGCGCCTCCAGGAGAGAGGCCCAAGCAAGACGCGCCCCGAGGAGCGTAAGGCCACATGTCACTACTCAGTCTGACTGAGCGCCTCCAGGAGAGAGGCCCAAGCAAGACGCGCCCCGAGGAACGTCTTGCCACGTGTCAACACTGGGTCTGATTGAGGGCCTCCAGGAGAGAGGCCCAAGCAAGACGCAACCCGAGGGGCATCTTGCCACATGTCAGCACTGGGTCTGACTGAGCGCCTCCAGGAGAGAGTCCCCAGCAAGACGCACCCCGAGGAGCGTCTTGCCTTATGTCAGCACTCGGTCTGACTGAGCGCCTCCAGGAGAGAGGCCCAAGCAAGACGCGCCCCGAGGAGCGTCTTGCCACATGTCACCTCAGGTTCTGACTGAGCGCCTCCAGGAGAGAGGCCCAAGCAAGACGCGCCCCAAGGAGCGTCTTGCCACATGTCAACAATGGGTCTTACTGAGCGCCTCCAGGAGAGAGGCCCAAGCAAGACGCGCCCCGAGGAGCGTCTTGCCACATGCCAACAATGGGTCTGACTGAGGGCCTCCAGGAGAGAAGCCCTAGCAAAACGCGCCCCGAGTAGCGTCTTGACACATGTCAACACTGGGTCTGACAGAGGGCCTCCAGGAGAGAGGCCCATGCAAGACGCGCCCCGAGGAGTGTCTTGCCACATGTCACCACTGGGTCTGACTGAGCGCCTCCAGGAGAGAGGCCGAAGCAAGACGCGCCCCGAGGAGCGTCAGGCCACATGTCACTACTCAGTCTGACTGAGCGCCTCCAGGAGAGAGGCCCAAGCAAGACGCGCCCCAAGGAGCGTCTTGCCACGTTTCACCACTGGGTCTGACTGAGTGCCTCCATGAGAGAAGCCCCAGCAAGACGCGCCCCGAGGAGCGTCTTGCCACATGTCAGCACTCGTTCTGACTGAGCGCCTCCAGGAGAGAGGCCCAAGCAAGACGCGCCCCGAGGAGCATCTTGCTACATGTCACTACTCGGACTGACTGAGCGCCTCCAGGAGAGAGGCCCAAGCAAGACGCACCCCGAGGAGCGTCTTGCCACATGTCAACAATGGGTCTGACTGAGGGCCTCCAGGAGAGAAGCCCAAGCAAGACGCGCCCAGAGGAGCGTCTTGCCACATGTCAACAATGGGTCTGACTGAGGGCCTCCAGGAGAGAAGCCCAATCAAGACGCGCCCCGAGGAGCGTCTTGCCACATGTCAACACTGGGTCTGACTGAGCGCCTCCAGGAGACAGGCCCAATCAAGACGCGCCCCGAGGAGCGTCTTGCCACATGTCAACACTGGGTCCGACTGAGGGCCTCCAGGAGAGAAGCCCAATCAAGACGTGCCCCGAGGAGCGTCTTGCCACATGTCAACACTGGGTCTGACTGAGCGCCTCCAGGAGAGAGGCCCAAGCAAGACGCGCCTGGAGGAGCGTCTTGCCACATGTCAACACTGGGTCTGACAGAGGGCCTCCAGGAAAGAGGCCCAAGAAAGACGCGCCCCGAGGAGCGTCTTGCCACATGTCACCTCTGGTTCTGACTGAGCGCCTCCAGGAGAGAGGCCCAAGCAAGACGCGCCCCGAGGAGCGTCTTGCCACATGCCAACACTGGGTCTGACTGAGCGCCTCCAGGAGAGAGGCCCAAGCAAGACACGCCCCGAGGAGCGTCTTGCCATGTGTCACCACTGGGTCTGACTGAGCTTCTCCAGGAGAGAGGCCCAAGCAAGACGCGCCCCGAGGAGCGTCTTGCCACATGTCAACACTGGGTCTGACTGAGCGCCTCCAGGAGAGAGGCCAAAGCAAGACGCGCCCCGAGGAGCGTCTTGCCACATGTCAACAATGGGTCTTACTGAGGGCCTCCAGGAGAGAGGCCCAAGCAAGACGCGCCCCGAGGAGCGTCTTGCCACATGTCAACAATGGGTCTGACTGAGGGCCTCCAGGAGAGAAGCCCAAGCAAGACGCGCCCCGAGGAGCGTCTTGACACATGTCAACACTGGGTCTGACAGAGGGCCTCCAGGAGAGAGGCCCATGCAAGACGCGCCCCGAGGAGCGTCTTGACACATGTCAACAATGGGTCTGACTGAGGGCCTCCAGTAGAGAAGCCCAAGCAAGACGCGCCCCGAGGAGCTTCTTGCCACATGTCAACAATGGGTCTGACTGAGGGCCTCCAGGAGAGAAGCCCAATCAAGACGCGCCCCGAGGAGCGTCTTGCCACATGTCAACAATGGGTCCGACTGAGGGCCTCCAGGAGAGAAGCCCAATCAAGACGCGCCCCGAGGAGCATCTTGCCACATGTCACTACTCGGACTGACTGAGCGCCTCCAGGAGAGAGGCCCAAGCAAGAAGCACCCCGAGGAGCGTCTTGCCACATGTCAACAATGGGTCTGACTGAGGGCCTCCAGGAGAGAAGCCCAATCAAGACGCGCCCCGAGGAGCGTCTTGCCACATGTCAACACTGGGTCTAACTGAGCGCCTCCAGGAGACAGGCCCAAGCAAGACGCGCCCCGAGGAGCGTCTTGCCACATGTCAACAATGGGTCCGACTGAGGGCCTCCAGGAGAGAAGCCCAATCAAGACGTGCCCCGAGGAGCGTCTTGCCACATGTCAACACTGGGTCTGACTGAGCGCCTCCAGGAGAGAGGCCCAAGCAAGATGCGCCCGGAGGAGCGTCTTGCCACATGTCAACACTAGGTCTGACAGAGGGCCTCCAGGAAAGAGGCCCAAGCCAGACGCGCCCCGAGGAGCGTCTTGCCACATGTCACCTCTGGTTCTGATTGAGCGCCTCCAGGAGTGAGGCCCAAGCAAGACGCGCCCCGAGGAGCGTCTTGCCACATGCCAACACTGGGTCTGACTGAGCGCCTCCAGGAGAGAGGCCAAAGCAAGACACGCCCCGAGGAGCGTCTTGCCACGTGTCACCACTGGGTCTGACTGAGCTTCTCCAGGAGAGAGGCCCAAGCAAGACGCGCCCCGAGGAGCGTCTTGCCACATGTCAACACTGGGTCTGACTGAGCGCCTCCAGGAGAGAGGCCCAAGAAAGACGCACCCCGAGGAGCGTCTTGCCACATGTCAACAATGGGTCTTACTGAGGGCCTCCAGGAGAGAGGCCCAAGCAAGACGCGTCCCGAGGAGCGTCTTGCCACATGTCAACAATGGGTCTGACTGAGGGCCTCCAGGAGAGAAGCACAAGCAAGACGCACCCCGTGGAGCGTCTTGACACTTGTCAACACTGGGTCTGACAGAGGGCCTCCAGGAGAGAGGCCCATGCAAGACGCGCCCCGAGGAGTGTCTTGCCACATGTCACCACTGGGTCTGACTGAGCGCCTCCAGGAGAGAGGCCGAAGCAAGACGCGCCCCGAGGAGCGTCAGGCCACATGTCACTACTCAGTCTGACTGAGCGCCTCCAGGAGAGAGGCCCAAGCAAGACGCGCCCCGAGGAGCGTCTTGCCACGTTTCACCACTGGGTCTGACTGAGCGCCTCCAGGAGAGAGGCCCAAGCAAGACGAGCCCCGAGGAGCGTCTTGCCACATGTCAACAATGGGTCTGACTGAGTGCCTCCATGAGAGAAGCCCCAGCAAGAAGCGCCCCGAGGAGCGTCTTGCCACATGTCAGCACTCGGTCTGACTGAGCGCCTCCAGGAGAGAGGCCCAAGCAAGACGCGCCCCGAGGAGCATCTTGCCACATGTCACTACTCGGACTGACTAAGCGCCTCCAGGAGAGAGGCCCAAGCAAGACGCACCCCGAGGAGCGTCTTGCCACATGTCAACAATGGGTCTGACTGAGGGCCTCCAGGAGAGAAGCCCAAGCAAGACGCGCCCCGAGGAGCGACTTGCAACATGTCAACACTGGGTCTGACTGAGCGCCTCCAGGAGAGAGGCCCAAGCAAGACGCGCCCCGAGGAGCATCTTGCCACATGTCACTACTCGGACTGAATGAGCGCCTCCAGGAGAGAGGCCCAAGCAAGACGCGCCCCGAGGAGCGTCTTGCCACATGTCAACAATGGGTCTGACTGAGGGCCTCCAGGAGAGAAGCCCAATCAAGACGCGCCCCGAGGAGCGTCTTGCCACATGTCAACACTGGGTCTGACTGAGCGCCTCCAGGAGAGAGGCCCAAGCAAGACGCGCCCCGAGGAGCGTCTTGCCACATGTCAACAATGGGTCTGACTGAGGGCCTCCAGGAGAGAAGCCCAATCAAGACGCGCCCCGAGGAGCGTCTTGCCACATGTCAACACTGGGTCTGACTGAGCGCCTCCAGGAGAGAGGCCCAAGCAAGACGCGCCCGGAGGAGCGTCTTGCCACATGTCAACACTGGGTCTGACAGAGGGCCTCCAGGAAAGAGGCCCAAGCAAGACGCGCCCCGAGGAGCGTCTTGCCACATGTCACCTCTGGTTCTGACTGAGCGCCTCCAGGAGAGAGGCCCAAGCAAGACGCGCCCCGAGGAGCGTCTTGCCACATGCCAACACTGGGTGTGACTGAGCGCCTCCAGGAGAGAGGCCCAAGCAAGACGCGCCCCAAGGAGCGTCTTGCCACGTGTCACCACTGGGTCTGACTGAGCGCCTCCAGGAGAGAGGCCCAAGCAAGACGCACCCCGAGGAGCGTCTTGCCACATGTCAACAATGGGTCTGACTGAGGGCCTCCAGGAGAGAAGCCCAAGCAAGACGCGCCCCGAGGAGCGTCTTGCCACATGTCAACACTGGGTCTGACTGAGCGCCTCCAGGAGAGAGGCCCAAGCAAGACGCACCCCGAGGAGCGTCTTGCCACATGTCAACAATGGGTCTGACTGAGGGCCTCCAGGAGAGAAGCCCAAGCAAGACGCACCCCGAGGAGCGTCTTGCCACATGTCAACAATGGGTCTGACAGAGGGCCTCCAGGAGAGAGGCCCATGCAAGACGTGCCCCGTGGAGTGTCTTGCCACATGTCACCACTGGGTCTGACTGAGCGCCTCCAGGAGAGAGGCCCAAGCAAGACGCGCCCCGAGGAGCATCTTGCCACATGTCACTACTCGGACTGACTGAGCGCCTCCAGGAGAGAGGCCCAAGCAAGACGCACCCCGAGGAGCTTCTTGCCACATGTCAACAATGGGTCTGACTGAGGGCCTCCAGGAGAGAAGCCCAAGCAAGATGCGCCCCGAGGAGCGTCTTGCCACATGTGAACAATGGGTCTGACTGAGGGCCTCCAGGAGAGAAGCCCAATCAAGACGCGCCCCAAGGAGCGTCTTGCCACATGTCAACACTGGGTCTGACTGAGCGCCTCCAGGAGAGAGGCCGAAGCAAGACGCGCCCCGAGGAGCGTCAGGCCACATGTCACTACTCAGTCTGACTGAGCGCCTCCAGGAGAGAGGCCCAAGCAAGACGCGCTCCGAGGAGCGTCTTGCCACGTTTCACCACTGGGTCTGACTGAGCGCCTCCAGGAGAGAGGCCCAAGCAAGACGAGCCCCGAGGAGCATCTTGCCACATGTCAACACTCGGTCTGACTCAGTGCCTCCATGAGAGAAGCCCCAGCAAGACGCGCCCCGAGGAGCGTCTTGCCACATGTCAGCACTCGGTCTGACTGAGCGCCTCCAGGAGAGAGGCCCAAGCAAGACGAGCCCCGAGGAGCATCTTGCCACATGTCAACACTCGGTCTGACTGAGTGCCTCCATGAGAGAAGCCCCAGCAAGACGCGCCCCGAGGAGCGTCTTGCCACATGTCAACACTGGGTCTGCCTGAGCGCCTCCAGGAGAGAGGCCCAAGCAAGACGCGCCCCGAGGAGCTTCTTGCCACATGTCAACACTGGGTCTGACTGAGCGCCTCCAGGCGAGAGGCCCAAGCAAGACGCGCCCCGAGGAGCGTCTTGCCACATGTCAACACTGGGTCTGACTGAGCGCCTCCAGGAGAGAGGCCCAAGCAAGACGCGCCCCGAGGAGCGTCTTGCCACATGTCAGAACTGGGTCTGACTGAGCGCCTCCAGGTGAGAGGCCGAAGCAAGACGCGCCCCGAGGAGCGTCAGGCCACATGTCACTACTCAGTCTGACTGAGCGCCTCCAGGAGAGAGGCCCAAGCAAGACGCGCCCCGAGGAGCGTCTTGCCACGTTTCACCACTGGGTCTGACTGAGCGCCTCCAGGAGAGAGGCCCAAGCAAGACGAGCCCCGAGGAGCATCTTGCCACATGTCAACACTCGGTCTGACTGAGTGCCTCCATGAGAGAAGCCCCAGCAAGACGCGCCCCGAGGAGCGTCTTGCCACATGTCAGCACTCGGTCTGACTGAGCGCCTCCAGGAGAGAGGCCCAATGAAGATGCGCCCCGAGGAGCATCTTGCCACATGTCACTACTCGGACTGACTGAGCGCCTCCAGGAGAGAGGCCCAAGCAAGACGCACCCCGAGGAGCGTCTTGCCACATGTCAACAATGGGTCTGACTGAGGGCCTCCAGGAGAGAAGCCCAAGCAAAACGCGCCCCGAGGAGCGTCTTGCCACATGTCAACACTGGGTCTGACTGAGCGCCTCCAGGAGAGAGGCCCAAGCAAGACGCGCCCCGAGGAGCTTCTTGCCACATGTCAACACTGGGTCTGACTGAGCGCCTCCAGGCGAGAGGCCCAAGCAAGACGCGCCCCGAGGAGCGTCTTGCCACATGTCAACACTGGGTCTGACTGAGCGCCTCCAGGAGAGAGGCCCAAGCAAGACGCGCCCCGAGGAGCGTCTTGCCACATGTCAGAACTGGGTCTGACTGAGCGCCTCCAGGAGAGAGTCCCCAGCAAGACGCGCCCCGAGGAGCGTCTTGCCTTATGTCAGCACTCGGTCTGACTGAGCGCCTCCAGGAGAGAGGCCCAAGGAAGACGTGCCCCGAGGAGCGTCTTGTCACATGTCAACACTGGGTCTGTCTGAGCGCCTCCAGGAGAGAAGCCCAAGCAAGACACGCCCCGAGGAGCGTCTTGCCACATGTCAACAATGGGTCTGACTGAGGGCCTCCAGGAGAGAAGCCCAAGCAAGACGCGCCCCGAGGAGCGTCTTGACACATGTCAACACTGGGTCTGACAGAGGGCCTCCAGGAGAGAGTGCCCAGCAAGACGCGCCCCGAGGAGCGTCTTGCCTTATGTCAGCACTCGGTCTGACTGAGCGCCTCCAGGAGAGAGGCCCAAGCAAGACGCGCCCCGAGGAGCGTCTTGCCACATGTCAACACTGGGTCTGACTGAGCGCCTCCAGGAGAGAGGCCCAAGAAAGACGCACCCCGAGGAGCGTCTTGCCACATGTCAACAATGGGTCTTACTGAGGGCCTCCAGGAGAGAGGCCCAAGCAAGACGCGTCCCGAGGAGCGTCTTGCCACATGTCAACAATGGGTCTGACTGAGGGCCTCCAGGAGAGAAGCACAAGCAAGACGCACCCCGTGGAGCGTCTTGACACTTGTCAACACTGGGTCTGACAGAGGGCCTCCAGGAGAGAGGCCCATGCAAGACGCGCCCCGAGGAGTGTCTTGCCACATGTCACCACTGGGTCTGACTGAGCGCCTCCAGGAGAGAGGCCGAAGCAAGACGCGCCCCGAGGAGCGTCAGGCCACATGTCACTACTCAGTCTGACTGAGCGCCTCCAGGAGAGAGGCCCAAGCAAGACGCGCCCCGAGGAGCGTCTTGCCACGTTTCACCACTGGGTCTGACTGAGCGCCTCCAGGAGAGAGGCCCAAGCAAGACGAGCCCCGAGGAGCGTCTTGCCACATGTCAACAATGGGTCTGACTGAGTGCCTCCATGAGAGAAGCCCCAGCAAGAAGCGCCCCGAGGAGCGTCTTGCCACATGTCAGCACTCGGTCTGACTGAGCGCCTCCAGGAGAGAGGCCCAAGCAAGACGCGCCCCGAGGAGCATCTTGCCACATGTCACTACTCGGACTGACTAAGCGCCTCCAGGAGAGAGGCCCAAGCAAGACGCACCCCGAGGAGCGTCTTGCCACATGTCAACAATGGGTCTGACTGAGGGCCTCCAGGAGAGAAGCCCAAGCAAGACGCGCCCCGAGGAGCGACTTGCAACATGTCAACACTGGGTCTGACTGAGCGCCTCCAGGAGAGAGGCCCAAGCAAGACGCGCCCCGAGGAGCATCTTGCCACATGTCACTACTCGGACTGAATGAGCGCCTCCAGGAGAGAGGCCCAAGCAAGACGCGCCCCGAGGAGCGTCTTGCCACATGTCAACAATGGGTCTGACTGAGGGCCTCCAGGAGAGAAGCCCAATCAAGACGCGCCCCGAGGAGCGTCTTGCCACATGTCAACACTGGGTCTGACTGAGCGCCTCCAGGAGAGAGGCCCAAGCAAGACGCGCCCCGAGGAGCGTCTTGCCACATGTCAACAATGGGTCTGACTGAGGGCCTCCAGGAGAGAAGCCCAATCAAGACGCGCCCCGAGGAGCGTCTTGCCACATGTCAACACTGGGTCTGACTGAGCGCCTCCAGGAGAGAGGCCCAAGCAAGACGCGCCCGGAGGAGCGTCTTGCCACATGTCAACACTGGGTCTGACAGAGGGCCTCCAGGAAAGAGGCCCAAGCAAGACGCGCCCCGAGGAGCGTCTTGCCACATGTCACCTCTGGTTCTGACTGAGCGCCTCCAGGAGAGAGGCCCAAGCAAGACGCGCCCCGAGGAGCGTCTTGCCACATGCCAACACTGGGTGTGACTGAGCGCCTCCAGGAGAGAGGCCCAAGCAAGACGCGCCCCAAGGAGCGTCTTGCCACGTGTCACCACTGGGTCTGACTGAGCGCCTCCAGGAGAGAGGCCCAAGCAAGACGCACCCCGAGGAGCGTCTTGCCACATGTCAACAATGGGTCTGACTGAGGGCCTCCAGGAGAGAAGCCCAAGCAAGACGCGCCCCGAGGAGCGTCTTGCCACATGTCAACACTGGGTCTGACTGAGCGCCTCCAGGAGAGAGGCCCAAGCAAGACGCACCCCGAGGAGCGTCTTGCCACATGTCAACAATGGGTCTGACTGAGGGCCTCCAGGAGAGAAGCCCAAGCAAGACGCACCCCGAGGAGCGTCTTGCCACATGTCAACAATGGGTCTGACAGAGGGCCTCCAGGAGAGAGGCCCATGCAAGACGTGCCCCGAGGAGTGTCTTGCCACATGTCACCACTGGGTCTGACTGAGCGCCTCCAGGAGAGAGGCCCAAGCAAGACGCGCCCCGAGGAGCATCTTGCCACATGTCACTACTCGGACTGACTGAGCGCCTCCAGGAGAGAGGCCCAAGCAAGACGCACCCCGAGGAGCTTCTTGCCACATGTCAACAATGGGTCTGACTGAGGGCCTCCAGGAGAGAAGCCCAAGCAAGATGCGCCCCGAGGAGCGTCTTGCCACATGTGAACAATGGGTCTGACTGAGGGCCTCCAGGAGAGAAGCCCAATCAAGACGCGCCCCAAGGAGCGTCTTGCCACATGTCAACACTGGGTCTGACTGAGCGCCTCCAGGAGAGAGGCCGAAGCAAGACGCGCCCCGAGGAGCGTCAGGCCACATGTCACTACTCAGTCTGACTGAGCGCCTCCAGGAGAGAGGCCCAAGCAAGACGCGCTCCGAGGAGCGTCTTGCCACGTTTCACCACTGGGTCTGACTGAGCGCCTCCAGGAGAGAGGCCCAAGCAAGACGAGCCCCGAGGAGCATCTTGCCACATGTCAACACTCGGTCTGACTCAGTGCCTCCATGAGAGAAGCCCCAGCAAGACGCGCCCCGAGGATTGTCTTGCCACATGTCAGCACTCGGTCTGACTGAGCGCCTCCAGGAGAGAGGCCCAAGCAAGACGAGCCCCGAGGAGCATCTTGCCACATGTCAACACTCGGTCTGACTGAGTGCCTCCATGAGAGAAGCCCCAGCAAGACGCGCCCCGAGGAGCGTCTTGCCACATGTCAACACTGGGTCTGCCTGAGCTCCTCCAGGAGAGAGGCCCAAGCAAGACGCGCCCCGAGGAGCTTCTTGCCACATGTCAACACTGGGTCTGACTGAGCGCCTCCAGGCGAGAGGCCCAAGCAAGACGCGCCCCGAGGAGCGTCTTGCCACATGTCAACACTGGGTCTGACTGAGCGCCTCCAGGAGAGAGGCCCAAGCAAGACGCGCCCCGAGGAGCGTCTTGCCACATGTCAGAACTGGGTCTGACTGAGCGCCTCCAGGAGAGAGGCCGAAGCAAGACGCGCCCCGAGGAGCGTCAGGCCACATGTCACTACTCAGTCTGACTGAGCGCCTCCAGGAGAGAGGCCCAAGCAAGACGCGCCCCGAGGAGCGTCTTGCCACGTTTCACCACTGGGTCTGACTGAGCGCCTCCAGGAGAGAGGCCCAAGCAAGACGAGCCCCGAGGAGCATCTTGCCACATGTCAACACTCGGTCTGACTGAGTGCCTCCATGAGAGAAGCCCCAGCAAGACGCGCCCCGAGGAGCGTCTTGCCACATGTCAGCACTCGGTCTGACTGAGCGCCTCCAGGAGAGAGGCCCAATGAAGATGCGCCCCGAGGAGCATCTTGCCACATGTCACTACTCGGACTGACTGAGCGCCTCCAGGAGAGAGGCCCAAGCAAGACGCACCCCGAGGAGCGTCTTGCCACATGTCAACAATGGGTCTGACTGAGGGCCTCCAGGAGAGAAGCCCAAGCAAAACGCGCCCCGAGGAGCGTCTTGCCACATGTCAACACTGGGTCTGACTGAGCGCCTCCAGGAGAGAGGCCCAAGCAAGACGCGCCCCGAGGAGCTTCTTGCCACATGTCAACACTGGGTCTGACTGAGCGCCTCCAGGCGAGAGGCCCAAGCAAGACGCGCCCCGAGGAGCGTCTTGCCACATGTCAACACTGGGTCTGACTGAGCGCCTCCAGGAGAGAGGCCCAAGCAAGACGCGCCCCGAGGAGCGTCTTGCCACATGTCAGAACTGGGTCTGACTGAGCGCCTCCAGGAGAGAGTCCCCAGCAAGACGCGCCCCGAGGAGCGTCTTGCCTTATGTCAGCACTCGGTCTGACTGAGCGCCTCCAGGAGAGAAGCCCAAGGAAGACGTGCCCCGAGGAGCGTCTTGTCACATGTCAACACTGGGTCTGTCTGAGCGCCTCCAGGAGAGAAGCCCAAGCAAGACACGCCCCGAGGAGCGTCTTGCCACATGTCAACAATGGGTCTGACTGAGGGCCTCCAGGAGAGAAGCCCAAGCAAGACGCGCCCCGAGGAGCGTCTTGACACATGTCAACACTGGGTCTGACAGAGGGCCTCCAGGAGAGAGTGCCCAGCAAGACGCGCCCCGAGGAGCGTCTTGCCTTATGTCAGCACTCGGTCTGACTGAGCGCCTCCAGGAGAGAGGCCCAAGCAAGACGTGCCCCGAGGAGCGTCTTGTCACATGTCAACACTGGGTCTGTCTGAGCGCCTCCAGGAGAGAAGCCCAAGCAAGACGCGCCCCGAGGAGCGTCTTGCCACATGTCAACAATGGGTCTGACTGAGGGACTCCAGGAAAGAAGCCCAAGCAAGACGCTCCCCGAGGAGCGTCTTGACACATGTCAACACTGGGTCTAACAGAGGGCCTCCAAGAGAGAGGCCCAAGCAAGACGCGCCCCGAGGAGTGTGTTGCCACATGTCACCACTGGGTCTGACTGAGCGCCTCCAGGAGAGAGGCCCAAGCAAGACGCGCCCCGAGGAGCGTAAGGCCACATGTCACTACTCAGTCTGACTGAGCGCCTCCAGGAGAGAGGCCCAAGCAAGACGCGCCCCGAGGAACGTCTTGCCACGTGTCATTACTGGGTCTGATTGAGGGCCTCCAGGAGAGAGGTCCAAGCAAGACGCAACCCGTGGAGCATCTTGCCACATGTCAGCACTGGGTCTGACTGAGCGCCTCCAGGAGAGAGTCCCCAGCAAGACGCGCCCCGAGGAGCGTCTTGCCTTATGTTAGCACTCGGTCTGACTGAGCGCCTCCAGGAGAGAGGCCCAAGCAAGACGCGCCCCGAGGAGCGTCTTGCCACATGTCACCTCAGGTTCTGACTGAGCGCCTCCAGGAGAGAGGCCCAAGCAAGACGCGCCCCAAGGAGCGTCTTGCCACATGTCAACAATGGGTCTGACTGAGGGCCTCCAGGAGAGAGGCCCAAGCAAGACGCGCCCCGAGGAGCGTCAGGCCACATGTCACTACTCAGTCTGACTGAGCGCCTCCAGGAGAGAGGCCCAAGCAAGACGCGCCCCGAGGAGCGTCTTGCCACATGTCAACACTGGGTCTGATTGAGGAACTTCTGGAGAGATGCCCAAGCAAGACGCGCCCCGAGGAGCGTCTTGCCACATGTCAACAATGGGTCTTACTGAGGGCCTCCAGGAGAGAAGCCCAAGCAAGACGCGCCCCGAGGAGCTTCTTGCCACATGTCAGTACTCGGTCTGACTGAGCGCCTCCAGGAGAGAGGCCCAAGCAAGACGCGCCCCGAGGAGCGTCTTGCCACGTGTCCCCACTGGGTCTGACTGAGCGCCTCCAGGAGAGAGGCCCAAGCAAGACGAGCCCCGAGGAGCGTCTTGCCACATGTCAACACTGGGTCTGACTGAGCGCCTCCATGAGAGAAGCCCAAGCAAGAAGCGCCCCGAGGAGCATCTTGCCACATGTCACTACTCGGTCTGACTGAGCGCCTCCAGGAGAGTGGCCCAAGCAAGACGCGCCCCGAGGAGCGTCTTGCCACATGTCAACAATGGGTCTGACTTAGGGCCTCCAGGAGAGAAGCCCAATCAAGACGCGCCCCGAGGAGCATCTTGCCACATGTCAACACTGGGTCTGACAGAGGGCCTCCAGGAAAGAGGCCCAAGCAAGACGCGCCCCGAGGAGCGTCTTGCCACATGTCACCTCTGGTTCTGACTGAGCGCCTCCAGGAGAGAGGCCCAAGCAAGACGCGCCCCGAGGAGCGTCTTGCCACATGTCAACACTGGGTCTGACTGAGCGCCTCCAGGAGAGAGGCCCAAGCAAGACGCGCCCCGAGGAGCGTCTTGCCACATGTCAACAATGGGTCTGACTGAGGGCCTCCAGGAGAGAAACCCACTCAAGACGCGCCCCGAGGAGCGTCTTGCCACATGTCAACACTGGGTCTGACTGAGCGCCTCCAGGAGAGAGGCCCAAGCAAGACGCGCCCCGAGGAGCGTCTTGCCACATGTCAACAATGGGTCTGACTGAGGGCCTCCAGGAGAGAAGCCCAATCAAGATGCGCCCCGAGGAGCTTCTTGACACATGTCAACACTGGGTCTGACTGAGCGCCTCCAGGAGAGAGGCCCAAGCAAGACGCGCCCGGAGGAGCGTCTTGCCACATGTCAACACTGGGTCTGACAGAGGGCCTCCAGGAAAGAGGCCCAAGCAAGACGCGCCCCGAGGAGTGTCTTGCCACATGTCACCACTGGGTCTGACTGAGCGCCTCCAGGAGAGAGGCCGAAGCAAGACGCGCCCCGAGGAGCGTCAGGCCACATGTCACTACTCAGTCTGACTGAGCGCCTCCAGGAGAGAGGCCCAAGCAAGATGCGCCCCAAGGAGCGTCTTGCCACGTTTCACCACTGGGTCTGAC
The DNA here is from genome assembly GCF_043380555.1 of Nothobranchius furzeri. Taxonomy (NCBI): domain Eukaryota; kingdom Metazoa; phylum Chordata; class Actinopteri; order Cyprinodontiformes; family Nothobranchiidae; genus Nothobranchius; species Nothobranchius furzeri. The sequence continues at coordinate 10,993,235 of NC_091743.1, forward strand.
AGCGGGCCTCCAGGAAAGAGGCCCAAGAAAGACGCGCCCCGAGGAGCGTCTTGCCACATGTCACCCCTGGTTCTAACTGAGCGCCTCCAGGAGAGAGGCCCAAGCAAGACGCGCCCCGAGGAGCGTCTTGCCACATGCCAACACTGGGTCTGACTGAGCGCCTCCAGGAGAGAGGCCCAAGCAAGACGCGCCCCGAGGAGCGTCTTGCCACATGTCAACAATGGGTCTGACTGAGGGCCTCCAGGAGAGAAGCCCAAGCAAGACGCGCCCCGAGGAGCGTCTTGACACACGTCAACACTGGGTCTGACAGAGGGCCTCCAGGAGAGAGGCCCATGCAAGACGCGCCCCGAGGAGCGTCTTGCCACATGTCAACAATGGGTCTGACTGAGGGCCTCCAGGAGAGAAGCCCAATCAAGACGCGCCCCGAGGAGCGTCTTGCCACATGTCAACAATGGGTCCGACTGAGGGCCTCCAGGAGAGAAGCCCAATCAAGACGCGCCCCGAGGAGCATCTTGCCACATGTCACTACTCGGACTGACTGAGCGCCTCCAGGAGAGAGGCCCAAGCAAGAAGCACCCCGAGGAGCGTCTTGCCACATGTCAACAATGGGTCTGACTGAGGGCCTCCAGGAGAGAAGCCCAATCAAGACGCGCCCCGAGGAGCGTCTTGCCACATGTCAACACTGGGTCTGACTGAGCGCCTCCAGGAGACAGGCCCAAGCAAGACGCGCCCCGAGGAGCATCTTGCCACATGTCAACAATGGGTCCGACTGAGGGCCTCCAGGAGAGAAGCCCAATCAAGACGTGCCCCGAGGAGCGTCTTGCCACATGTCAACACTGGGTCTGACTGAGCGCCTCCAGGAGAGAGGCCCAAGCAAGACGCGCCCGGAGGAGCGTCTTGCCACATGTCAACACTAGGTCTGACAGAGGGCCTCCAGGAAAGAGGCCCAAGCCAGACGCGCCCCGAGGAGCGTCTTGCCACATGTCACCTCTGGTTCTGATTGAGCGCCTCCAGGAGAGAGGCCCAAGCAAGACGCGCCCCGAGGAGCGTCTTGCCACATGCCAACACTGGGTCTGACTGAGCGCCTCCAGGAGAGAGGCCCAAGCAAGACACGCCCCGAGGAGCGTCTTGCCACGTGTCACCACTGGGTCTGACTGAGCTTCTCCAGGAGAGAGGCCCAAGCAAGACGCGCCCCGAGGAGCGTCTTGCCACATGTCAACAATGGGTCTGACTGAGCGCCTCCAGGAGAGAGGCCCAAGAAAGACGCGCCCCGAGGAGCGTCTTGCCACATGTCAACAATGGGTCTTACTGAGGGCCTCCAGGAGAGAGGCCCAAGCAAGACGCGCCCCGAGGAGCGTCTTGCCACATGTCAACAATGGGTCTGACTGAGGGCCTCCAGGAGAGAAGCACAAGCAAGACACGCCCCGAGGAGCGTCTTGACACTTGTCAACACTGGGTCTGACAGAGGGCCTCCAGGAGAGAGGCCCATGCAAGACGCGCCCCGAGGAGTGTCTTGCCACATGTCACCACTGGGTCTGACTGAGCGCCTCCAGGAGAGAGGCCGAAGCAAGACCCGCCCCGAGGAGCGTCAGGCCACATGTCACTACTCAGTCTGAATGAGCGCCTCCAGGAGAGAGGCCCAAGCAAGACGCGCCCCGAGGAGCGTCTTGCCACGTTTCACCACTGGGTCTGACTGAGCGCCTCCAGGAGAGAGGCCCAAGCAAGACGAGCCCCGAGGAGCGTCTTGCCACATGTCAACACTGGGTCTGACTGAGTGCCTCCAGGAGAGAGGCCCAAGCAAGACGCGCCCCGAGGAGCGTCTTGCCACATGTCAACAATGGGTCTGACTGAGGGCCTCCAGGAGAGAAGCCCAAGCAAGACGCGCCCCGAGGAGCGTCTTGCCACATGTCAACACTGGGTCTGACTGAGGGCCTCCAGGAGAGAGGCCCAAGCAAGACGCGCCCCGAGGAGCATCTTGCCACATGTCACTACTCGGACTGAATGAGCGCCTCCAGGAGAGAGGCCCAAGCAAGACGCGCCCCGAGGAGCGTCTTGCCACATGTCAACAATGGGTCTGACTGAGGGCCTCCAGGAGAGAAGCCCAATCAAGACGCGCCCCGAGGAGCGTCTTGCCACATGTCAACACTGGGTCTGACTGAGCGCCTCCAGGAGAGAGGCCCAAGCAAGACGCGCCCCGAGGAGCGTCTTGCCACATGTCAACAATGGGTCTGACTGAGGGCCTCCAGGAGAGAAGCCCAATCAAGATGCGCCCCGAGGAGCGTCTTGCCACATGTCAACACTGGGTCTGACTGAGCGCCTCCAGGAGAGAGGCCCAAGCAAGACGCGCCCGGAGGAGCGTCTTGCCACATGCCAACACTGGGTCTGACTGAGCGCCTCCAGGAGAGAGGCCCATGCAAGACGCGCCCAGAGGAGCGTCTTGCCACGTGTCACCACTGGGTCTGACTGAGCGCCTCCAGGAGAGAGGCCCAAGCAAGACGCACCCCGAGGAGCGTCTTGCCACATGTCAACAATGGGTCTGACTGAGGGCCTCCAGGAGAGAAGCCCAAGCAAGATGCTCCCCGAGGAGCGTCTTGCCACATGTCAACACTGGGTCTGACTGAGCGCCTCCAGGAGAGAGGCCCAAGCAAGACGCACCCCGAGGAGCGTCTTGCCACATGTCAACAATGGGTCTGACTGAGGGCCTCCAGGAGAGAAGCCCAAGCAAGACGCGCCCCGAGGAGCGTCTTGACACATGTCAACACTGGGTCTGACAGAGGGCCTCCAGGAGAGAGGCCCATGCAAGACGTGCCCCGAGGAGTGTCTTGCCACATGTCACCACTGGGTCTGACTGAGCGCCTCCAGGAGAGAGGCCGAAGCAAGACGTGCCCCGAGGAGCGTCAGGCCACATGTCACTACTCAGTCTGACTGAGCGCCTCCAGGAGAGAGGCCTAAGCAAGACGCGCCCCGAGGAGCGTCTTGCCACGTTTCACCACTGGGTCTGACTGAGCGCCTCCAGGAGAGAGGCCCAAGCAATACGAGCCCCGAGGAGCGTCTTGCCACATGTCAACACTGGGTCTGACTGAGTAACTCCATGAGAGAAGCCCCAGCAAGACGCGCCCGGAGGAGCGTCTTCCCACATGTCAGCACTCGGTCTGACTGAGCGCCTCCAGGAGAGAGGCCCAAGCAAGACGCGCCCCGAGGAGCATCTTGCCACATGTCACTACTCGGACTGACTGAGCGCCTCCAGGAGAGAGGCCCATGCAAGACGCACCCCGAGGAGCGTCTTGCCACATGTCAACAATGGGTCTGACTGAGGGCCTCCAGGAGAGAAGCCCAAGCAAGACGCGCCCCGAGGAGCGTCTTGCCACATGTCAACACTGGGTCTGACTGAGCGCCTCCAGGAGAGAGGCCCAAGCAAGACGCGCCCCGAGGAGCATCTTGCCACATGTCACTACTCGGACTGACTGAGCGCCTCCAGGAGAGAGGCCCAAGCAAGACGCACCCCGAGGAGCTTCTTGCCACATGTCAACAATGGGTCTGACTGAGGGCCTCCAGGAGAGAAGCCCAAGCAAGACGCGCCCCTAGGAGCGTCTTGCCACATGTCAACAATGGGTCTGACTGAGGGCCTCCAGGAGAGAAGCCCAATCAAGACGCGCCCCAAGGAGCGTCTTGCCACATGTCAACACTGGGTCTGACTGAGCGCCTCCAGGAGAGAGGCCCAAGCAAGACGCGCCCCGAGGAGCGTCTTGCCACATGTCAACAATGGGTCTGACTGAGGGCCTCCAGGAGAGAAGCCCAATCAAGAGGCGCCCCGAGGAGCGTCTTGCCACATGTCAAAACTGGGTCTGACTGAGCGCCTCCAGGAGAGAGGCCCAAGCAAGACGCGCCCGGAGGAGTTTCTTGCCAAATGTCAACACTGGTTCTGACTGAGCGCCTCCAGGAGAGAGGCCCAAGCAAGACGCGCCCCGAGGAGCGTCTTGCCACATGCCAACACTGGGTCTGACTGAGCGCCTCCAGGAGAGAGAGCCAAGCAAGACACGCCCCGAGGAGCGTCTTGCCACGTGTCACCACTGGGTCTGACTGAGCGCCTCCAGGAGAGAGGCCCAAGCAAGACGCAACCCGAGGAGCGTCTTGCCACATGTCAACAATGGGTCTGACTGAGGGCCTCCAGGAGAGAAGCCCAAGCAAGACGCGCCCCGAGGAGCGTCTTGCCACATGTCAACACTGGGTCTGACTGAGCGCCTCCAGGAGAGAGGCCCAAGCAAGACGCGCCCCGAGGAGCGTCTTGCCACATGTCAACAATGGGTCTGACTGAGGGCCACCAGGAGAGAAGCCCAAGCAAGACGCGCCCCGAGGAGCGTCTTGACACATGTCAACACTGGGTCTGACAGAGGGCCTCCAGGAGAGAGGCCCATGCAAGACGCGCCCCGAGGAGTGTCTTGCCACATGTCACCACTGGGTCTGACTGAGCGCCTCCAGGAGAGAGGCCGAAGCAAGACGCGCCCCGAGGAGCGTCAGGCCACATGTCACTAGTCAGTCTGACTGAGCGCCTCCAGGAGAGAGGCCCAAGCAAGACGCGCCCCGAGGAGCGTCTTGCCACGTTTCACCACTGGGTCTGACTGAGCGCCTCCAGGAGAGAGGCCCAAGCAAGACGAGCCCCGAGGAGCATCTTGCCACATGTCAACACTCGGTCTGACTGAGTGCCTCCATGAGAGAAGCCCCAGCAAGACGCGCCCCGAGGAGCGTCTTGCCACATGTCAGCACTCGGTCTGACTGAGCGCCTCCAGGAGAGAGGCCCAAGCAAGACGAGCCCCGAGGAGCATCTTGCCACATGTCAACACTCGGTCTGACTGAGTGCCTCCATGAGAGAAGCCCCAGCAAGACGCGCCCCGAGGAGCGTCTTGCCACATGTCAACACTGGGTCTGACTGAGCGCCTCCAGGAGAGAGGCCCAAGCAAGACGCGCCCCGAGGAGCTTCTTGCCACATGTCAACACTGGGTCTGACTGAGCGCCTCCAGGCGAGAGGCCCAAGCAAGACGCGCCCCGAGGAGCGTCTTGCCACATGTCAACACTGGGTCTGACTGAGCGCCTCCAGCAGAGAGGCCCAAGCAAGACGCGCCCCGAGGAGCGTCAGGCCACATGTCACTACTCAGTCTGACTGAGCGCCTCCAGGAGAGAGGCCCAAGCAAGACGCGCCCCGAGGAGCGTCTTGCCACGTTTCACCACTGGGTCTGACTGAGCGCCTCCAGGAGAGAGGCCCAAGCAAGACGAGCCCCGAGGAGCATCTTGCCACATGTCAGCACTCGGTCTGACTGATTGCCTCCATGAGAGAAGCCCCAGCAAGACGCGCCCCGAGGAGTGTCTTGCCACATGTCAGCACTCGGTCTGACTGAGCGCCTCCAGGAGAGAGGCCCAAGGAAGACGCGCCCCGAGGAGCATCTTGCCACATGTCACTACTCGGACTGACTGAGCGCCTCCAGGAGAGAGGCCCAAGCAAGACGCACCCCGAGGAGCGTCTTGCCACATGTCAACAATGGGTCTGACTGAGGGCCTCCAGGAGAGAAGCCCAAGCAAGACGCGCCCCGAGGAGCGTCTTGCCACATGTCAACACTGGGTCTGACTGAGCGCCTACAGGAGAGAAGCCCCAGCAAGACGCGCCCCGAGGAGCGTCTTGCCTTATGTCAGCACTCGGTCTGACTGAGCGCCTCCAGGAGAGAGGCCCAAGGAAGACGTGCCCCGAGGAGCGTCTTGTCACATGTCAACACTGGGTCTGTCTGAGCGCCTCCAGGAGAGAAGCCCAAGCAAGACACGCCCCGAGGAGCGTCTTGCCACATGTCAACAATGGGTCTGACTGAAGGCCTCCAGGAGAGAAGCCCAAGCAAGACGCGCCCCGAGGAGCGTCTTGACACATGTCAACACTGGGTCTGACAGAGGTTCTCCAGGAGAGAGTGCCCAGCAAGACGCGCCCCGAGGAGCGTCTTGCCTTATGTCAGCACTCGGTCTGACTGAGCGCCTCCAGGAGAGAGGCCCAAGCAAGACGTGCCCCGAGGAGCGTCTTGTCACATGTCAACACTGGGTCTGTCTGAGCGCCTCCAGGAGAGAAGCCCAAGCAAGACGCGCCCCGAGGAGCGTCTTGCCACATGTCAACAATGGGTCTGACTGAGGGACTCCAGGAAAGAAGCCCAAGCAAGACGCGCCCCGAGGAGTGTCTTGCCACATGTCACCACTGGGTCTGACTGAGCGCCTCCAGGAGAGAGGCCCAAGCAAGACGCGCCCCGAGGAGCGTAAGGCCACATGTCACTACTCAGTCTGACTGAGCGCCTCCAGGAGAGAGGCCCAAGCAAGACGCAACCCGTGGAGCATCTTGCCACATGTCAGCACTGGGTCTGACTGAGCGCCTCCAGGAGAGAGTCCCCAGCAAGACGCGCCCCGAGGAGCGTCTTGCCTTATGTCAGCACTCGGTGTGACTGAGCGCCTCCAGGAGAGAGGCCCAAGCAAGACGCGCCCCGAGGAGCGTCTTGCCAGATGTCACCTCAGGTTCTGACTGAGCGCCTCCAGGAGAGTGGCCCAAGCAAGACGCGCCCCAAGGAGCGTCTTGCCACATGTCAACAATGGGTCTGACTGAGGGCCTCCAGGAGAGAGGCCCAAGCAAGACGCGCCCCGAGGAGTGTCAGGCCACATGTCACTACTCAGTCTGACTGAGTGCCTCCAGGAGAGTGGCCCAAGCAAGACGCGCCCCGAGGAGCGTCTTGCCACATGTCAACACTGGGTCTGATTGAGGGCCTTCAGGAGAGATGCCCAAGCAAGACGCGCCCCGAGGAGCGTCTTGCCACATGTCAGTACTCGGTCTGACTGAGCGCCTCCAGGAGAGAGGCCCAAGCAAGACGCGCCCCGAGGAGTGTCTTGCCACATGTCAACACTGGGTCTGACTGAGTGCCTCCATGAGAGAAGCCCAAGCAAGAAGCGCCCCGAGGAGCATCTTGCCACATGTCACTACTCGGTCTGACTGAGCGCCTCCAGGAGAGAGGCCCAAGCAAGACGCGCCCCGAGGAGTGTCTTGCCACATGTCAGCACTCGGTCTGACTGAGTGCCTCCAGGAGAGTGGCCCAAGCAAGACGCGCCCCGAGGAGCGTCTTGCCACATCTCAACAATGGGTCTGACTTAGGGCCTCCAGGAGAGAAGCCCAATCAAGACGCTTCCCGAGGAGCATCTTGCCACATGTCAACACTGGGTCTGACAGAGGGCCTCCAGGAAAGAGGCCAAAGCAAGACGCGCCCCGAGGAGTGTCTTGCCACATGTCACCTCTGGTTCTGACTGAGCGCCTCCAGGAGAGAGGCCCAAGCAAGACGCGCCCCGAGGAGCGTTTTGCCACATGTCAACACTGGGTCTGACTGAGCGCCTCCAGGAGAGAAGCCCAATCAAGAAGCGCCCCGAGGAGCGTCTTGCCACATATCAACACTGGGTCTGACTGAGCGCCTCCAGGAGAGAGGCTCAAGCAAGACGCGCCCCGAGGAGCGTCTTGCCACGTGTCCCCACTGGGTCTGACTAAGCGCCTCCAGGAGAGAGGCCCAAGCAAGACGAGCCCCGAGGAGCGTCTTGCCACATGTCAAAACTGGGTCTGACTGAGTGCCTCCATGAGAGAAGCCCAAGCAAGAAGCGCCCCGAGGAGCATCTTGCCACATGTCACTACTCGGTCTGACTGAGCGCCTCCAGGAGAGAGGCCCAAGCAAGACGCGCCCCGAGGAGTGTCTTGCCACATGTCAGCACTCGGTCTGACTGAGTGCCTCCAGGAGAGTGGCCCAAGCAAGACGCGCCCCGAGGAGCGTCTTGCCACATCTCAACAATGGGTCTGACTTAGGGCCTCCAGGAGAGAAGCCCAATCAAGACGCTCCCCGAGGAGCATCTTGCCACATGTCAACACTGGGTCTGACAGAGGGCCTCCAGGAAAGAGGCCAAAGCAAGACGCGCCCCGAGGAGCGTCTTGCCACATGTCACCTCTGGTTCTGACTGAGCGCCTCCAGGAGAGAGGCCCAAGCAAGACGCGCCCCGAGGAGCGTTTTGCCACATGTCAACACTGGGTCTGACTGAGCGCCTACAGGAGAGAAGCCCAATCAAGAAGCGCCCCGAGGAGCGTCTTGCCACATGTCAACACTGGGTCTGACTGAGCGCCTCCAGGAGAGAGGCCCAAGCAAGACGCGCCCCGAGGAGCGTCTTGCCACATGTCAACAATGGGTCTGACTGAGGGCCTCCAGGAGAGAAACCCAATCAAGACGCGCCCCGAGGAGCGTCTTGCCACATGTAAACACTGGGTCTGACTGAGCGCCTCCAGGAGAGAGGCCCAAGCAAGACGCGCCCCGAGGAGCGTCTTGCAACATGTCAACAATGGGTCTGACTGAGGGCCTCCAGGAGAGAAGCCCAATCAAGATGCGCCCCGAGGAGCTTCTTGCCACATGTCAACACTGGGTCTGACTGAGCGCCTCCAGGAGAGAGGCCCAAGCAAGACGCGCCCCGAGGAGCGTCTTGCCACATGTCAACAATGGGTCTGACTGAGGGCCTCCAGGAGAGAAGCCCAAGCAAGATGCGCCCGGAGGAGCGTCTTGCCACATGTCAACACTGGGTCTGACTGAGCGCCTCCAGGAGAGAGGCCCAAGCAAGACGCGCCACGAGGAGCGTCTTGCAACATGTCAACAATGGGTCTGACTGAGGGCCTCCAGGAGAGAAGCCCAAGCAAGATGCGCCCGGAGGAGCGTCTTGCCACATGTCAACACTGGGTCTGACAGAGGGCCTCCAGGAAAGAGGCCCAAGCAAGACGCGCCCCGAGGAGCGTCTTGCCACATGTCACCTCTGGTTCTGACTGAGCGCCTCAAGGAGAGAGGCCCAAGCAAGACGCGCCCCGAGGAGCGTCTTGCCAAATGCCAACACTGGGTCTGACTGAGCGCCTCCAGGAGAGAGGCCCAAGCAAGACATGCCCCGAGGAGCGTCTTGCCACGTGTCACCACTGTGTCTGACTGAGCTTCTCCAGGAGAGAGGCCCAAGCAAGACGCGCCCCGAGGAGCGTCTTGCCACATGTCAACACTGGGTCTGACTGAGCGCCTCCAGGAGAGAGGCCCAAGCAAGACGCGCTCGGAGGAGCGTCTTGCCACATGTCGACACTGGGTCTGACAGAGGGCCTCGAGGAGAGAGGCCCAAGAAAGACGCGCCCCGAGGAGCGTCTTGCCACGTTACCTCTGGTTCTGACTGAGCGCCTCCAAGAGAGAGGCACAAGCAAGACGCGCCCCGAGGAGCGTCTTGCCACATGTCAACAATGGGTCTGACTGAGGGCCTCCAGGAGAGAAGCCCAAGCAAGACGCGCCCCGAGGAGCGTCTTGACACATGTCAACACTGGGTCTGACTGAGGGCCTCCAGGAGAGAGGCCCAAGCAAGACGCGCCCCGAGGAGCGTCAGGCCACATGTCACTACTTAGTCTGACTGAGCGCCTCCAGGAGAGAGGCCCAAGCAAGACGCGCCCCGAGGAGCGTCTTGCCACGTGTCAACACTGGGTCTGATTGAGGGCCTTCTGGAGAGAGGCCCAAGCAAGACGCGCCCCGAGGAGCGTCTTGCCACATGTCAACAATGGGTCTGACTGAGGGCCTCCAGGAGAGAAGCCCAAGCAAGACGCGCCCCGAGGAGCGTCTTGCCACATGTCAACAATGGGTCTTACTGAGGGCCTCCAGGAGAGAAGCCCAAGCAAGACGCGCCCCGAGGAGCTTCTTGCCACATGTCAGCACTCGGTCTGACTGAGCGCCTCCAGGAGAGAGGACAAAGCAAGATGCGCTCGGAGGAGCGTCTTGCCACATGTTAACACTGGGTCTGACAGAGGGCCTCCAGGAGAGAGGCCCAAGCAAGACGTGCCCCGAGGAGCGTCTTGTCACATGTCAACACTGGGTCTGTCTGAGTGCCTCCAGGAGAGAAGCCCAAGCAAGACGCGCCCCGAGGAGCGTCTTGCCACATGTCACCACTGGGTCTGACTGAGCGCCTCCAGGAGAGAGGCCCAAGCAAGACGCGCCCCGAGGAGCGTCAGGCCACATGTCACTACTCAGTCTGACTGAGCGCCTCCAGGAGAGAGACCCAAGCAAGACGCGCCCCGAGGAGCGTCTTGCCACGTGTCAACACTGGGTCTGATTGAGGGCCTTCTGGAGAGAGGCCCAAGCAAGACGCGCCGCAAGGTGCGTCTTGCCACATGTCAACAATGTGTCTGACTGAGGCCCTCCAGGAGAGAAGCCCAAGCAAGATGCGCCCCGAGGAGCGTCTTGCCACATGTCAACAATGGGTCTTACTGAGGGCCTCCAGGAGAGAAGCCCAAGCAAGACGCACCCCGAGGAGCTTCTTGCCACATGTCAGCACTCGGTCTGACTGAGCGCCTCCAGGAGAGAGGCCAAAGCAAGATACGCTCGGAGGAGCGTCTTGCCACATGTCAACACTGGGTCTGACAGAGGGCCTCCAGGAGAGAGGCCCATGCAAGACGCGCCCCGAGGAGTGTCTTGCCACATGTCACCACTGGGTCTGACTGAGCGCCTCCAGGAGAGAGGCCGAAGCAAGACGCGCCTCGAGGAGCGTCAGGCCACATCTCACTACTCAGTCTGACTGAGCGCCTCCAGGAGAGAGGCCCAAGCAAGACGCGCCCCGAGGAGCGTCTTGCCACGTTTCACCACTGGGTCTGACTGAGCACCTCCAGGAGAGAGGCCCAAGCAAGACGAGCCCCGAGGAGCGTCTTGCCACATGTCAACACTGGGTCTGACTGAGTGCCTCCATGAGAGAAGTCCCAGCAAGACGCGCCCCGAGGAGCGTCTTGCCACATGTCAGCACTCGGTCTGACTGAGCGCCTCCAGGAGAGAGGCCCAAGCAAGACGCGCCCCGAGGAGCATCTTGCCACATGTCACTACTCGGACTGACTGAGCGCCTCCAGGAGAGAGGCCCAAGCAAGACGCACCCCGAGGAGCGTCTTGCCACATGTCAACAATGGGTCTGACTGAGGGCCTCCAGGAGAGAAAGCCAAGCAAGACGCGCCCCGAGCAGCATCTTGCCACATGTCAACACTGGGTCTGACTAAGCGCCTCCAGGAGAGAGGCCCAAGCAAGATACGCTCGGAGGAGCGTCTTGCCACATGTTAACACTGGGTCTGACAGAGGGCCTCCAGGAGAGAGGCCCAAGCAAGACGCGCCCCGAGGAGCGTCTTGCCACATGTCACCTCTGGTTCTGACTGAGCACCTCCAGGAGAGAGGCCCAAGCAAGACGCGCCCCGAGGAGCGTCTTGCCACATGTCAACAATGGGTCTGACTGAGGGCCTCCAGGAGAGAAGCCCAAGCAAGACGCGCCCCGAGGAGCGTCTTGACACATGCCAACACTGGGTCTGACTGAGCGCCTCCAGGAGAGAGGCCCAAGCAAGACATGCCCCGAGGAGCGTCTTGCCACGTGTCACCACTGTGTCTGACTGAGCTTCTCCAGGAGAGAGGCCCAAGCAAGACGCGCCCCGAGGAGCGTCTTGCCACATGTCAACACTGGGTCTGACTGAGCGCCTCCAGGAGAGAGGCCCAAGCAAGACGCGCCCCGAGGAGCGTCTTGCCACATGTCAACAATGGGTCTGACTGAGGGCCTCCAGGAGAGAGTCCCAAGCAAGATGCGCTCGGATGAGCGTCTTGCCACATGTCAACACTGGGTCTGACAGAGGGCCTCCAGGAGAGAGGCCCAAGCAAGACGCGCCCCGAGGAGCGTCTTGCCACGTTACCTCTGGTTCTGACTGAGCGCCTCCAGGAGAGAGGCCCAAGCAAGACCCGCCCCGAGGAGCGTCTTGCCACATGTCAACAATGGGTCTGACTGAGGGCCTCCAGGAGAGAAGCCCAAGCAAGACGCGCCCCGAGGAGCGTCTTGACACATGTCAACACTGGGTCTGACAGAGGGCCTCCAGGAGAGAGGCCCAAGCAAGACACGCCCCGAGGAGTGTCTTGCCACATGTCACCACTGGGTCTGACTGAGCGCCTCCAGGAGAGAGGCCCAAGCAAGACGCGCCCCGAGGAGCGTCAGGCCACATGTCACTACTTAGTCTGACTGAGCGCCTCCAGGAGAGAGGCCCAAGCAAGACGCGCCCCGAGGAGCGTCTTTGCCACGTGTCAACACTGGGTCTGATTGAGGGCCTTCTGGAGAGAGGCCCAAGCAAGACGCGCCCCGAGGAGCGTCTTGCCACATGTCAACAATGGGTCTGACTGAGGGCCTCCAGGAGAGAAGCCCAAGCCTGACGCGCCCCAAGGAGCGTCTTGCCACATGTCAACAATGGGTCTTACTAAGGGCCTCCAGGAGAGAAGCCCAAGCAAGACGTGCCCCGAGGAGCTTCTTGCCACATGTCAGCACTCGGTCTGACTGAGCGCCTCCAGGAGAGAGGCCAAAGCAAGATGCGCTCGGAGGAGCGTCTTGCCACATGTTAACACTGGGTCTGACAGAGGGCCTCCAGGAGAGAGGCCCAAGCAAGACGTGCCCCGAGGAGCGTCCTGTCACATGTCAACACTGGGTCTGTCTGAGCGCCTCCAGGAGAGAAGCCCAAGCAAGACGCGCCCCGAGGAGCGTCTTGACACATGTCAACACTGGGTCTGACAGAGGGCCTCCAGGAGAGAGGCCCATGCAAGACGCGCCCCGAGGAGTGTCTTGCCACATGTCACCACTGGGTCTGACTGAGCGCCTCCAGGAGAGAGGCCAAAGCAAGACGCGCCCCGAGGAGCGTCAGGCCACATGTCAATACTCAGTCTGACTGAGCGCCTCCAGGAGAGAGGCCCAAGCAAGACGCGCCCCGAGGAGCGTCTTGCCACATTTCACCACTGGGTCTGACTGAGCGCCTCCAGGAGAGAGGCCCAAGCAAGACGAGCCCCGAGGAGCGTCTTGCCACATGTCAACACTGGGTCTGACTGAGTGCCTCCATGAGAGAAGCCCCAGCAAGACGCGCCCCGAGGAGCGTCTTGCCACATGTCAGCACTCGGTCTGACTGAGCGCCTCCAGGAGAGAGGCCCAAGCAAGACGCGCCCCGAGGAGCATCTTGCCACATGTCACTACTCGGACTGACTGAGCGCCTCCAGGAGAGAGGCCCAAGCAAGACGCACCCCGGGGAGCGTCTTGCCACATGTCAACAATGGGTCTGACTGAGGGCTTCCAGGAGAGAAGCCCAAGCAAGACGCGCCCCGAGCAGCATCTTGCCACATGTCAACACTGGGTCTGACTGAGCGCCTCCAGGAGAGAGGCCCAAGCAAGATACGCTCGGAGGAGTGTCTTGCCACATGTTAACACTGGGTCTGACACAGGGCCTCCAGGAGAGAGGCCCAAGCAAGACGCGCCCCGAGGAGCGTCTTGCCACATGTCACCTCTGGTTCTGACTGAGCGCCTCCAGGAGAGAGGCCCAAGCAAGACGCGCCCCGGGGAGCGTCTTGCCACATGTCAACAATGGGTCTGACTGAGGGCCTCCAGGAGAGAAGCCCAAGCAAGACGCGCCACGAGGAGCGTCTTGACACATGTCAACACTGGGTCTGACAGAGGGCCTCCAGGAGAGAGGCCCATGCAAGACGCGCCCCGAGGAGTGTCTTGCCACATGTCACCACTGGGTCTGACTGAGCGCCTCCAGGAGAGAGGCCGAAGCAAGACGTGCCCCGAGGAGCGTCAGGCCACATGTCACTACTCAGTCTGACTGAGCACCTCCAGGAGAGAGGCCCAAGCAAGACGCGCCCCGAGGAGCGTCAGGCCACATGTCACTACTTAGTCTGACTGAGCGCCTCCAGGAGAGAGGCCCAAGCAAGACGCGCCCCGAGGAGCGTCTTGCCACGTGTCAACACTGGGTCTGATTGAGGGCCTTCTGGAGAGAGGCCCAAGCAAGACGCGCCCCGAGGAGCGTCTTGCCACATGTCACTACTCAGTCTGACTGAGCACCTCCAGGAGAGAGGCCCAAGCAAGACGCGCCCCGAGGAGCGTCAGGCCACATGTCACTACTTAGTCTGACTGAGCGCCTCCAGGAGAGAAGCCCCAGCAAGACGCGCCCCGAGGAGCGTCTTGCCACATGTCAGCACTCGGTCTGACTGAGCGCCTCCAGGAGAGAGGCCCAAGCAAGACGCGCCCCGAGGAGCATCTTGTCACATGTCACTACTCGGACTGACTGAGCGCCTCCAGGAGAGAGGCCCAAGCAAGACGCACCCCGAGGAGCGTCTTGCCACATGTCAACAATGGGTCTGACTGAGGGCCTCCAGGAGAGAAGCACAAGCAAGTCACGCCCCGAGCAGCATCTTGCCACATGTCAACACTGGGTCTGACTGAGCGCCTCCAGGAGAGAGGCCCAAGCAAGATACGCTCGGAGGAGCGTCTTGCCACATGTTAACACTGGGTCTGACAGAGGGCCTCCAGGAGAGAGGTCCAAGCAAGACGCGCCCCGAGGAGCGTCTTGCCACATGTCACCTCTGGTTCTGACTGAGCGCCTCCAGGAGAGAGGCCCAAGCAAGACGCACCCCGAGGAGCGTCTTGCCACATGTCACCTCTGGTTCTGACTGAGCGCCTCCAGGAGAGAGGCCCAAGCAAGACGTGCCCCGAGGAGCTTCTTGCCACATGTCAACAATGGGTCTGACTGAGGGCCTCCAGGAGAGAAGCCCAAGCAAGACTCGCCCCGAGGAGCGTCTTGACACATGTCAACACTGGGTCTGACAGAGGGCCTCCAGGAGAGAGGCCCATGCAAGACGCGCCCCGAGGAGTTTCTTGCCACATGTCACCACTGGGTCTGACTGAGCGCCTCCAGGAGAGAGGCCGAAGCAAGACGTGCCCCGAGGAGCGTCAGGCCACATGTCACTACTCAGTCTGACTGAGCGCCTCCAGGAGAGAGGCCCAAGCAAGACGCGCCCCGAGGAGCGTCTTGCCACGTTTCACCACTGGGTCTGACTGAGCGCCTCCAGGAGAGAGGCCCAAGCAAGACGAGCCCCGAGGAGCGTCTTGCCACATGTCAACACTGGGTCTGACTGAGTGCCTCCATGAGAGAAGCCCCAGCAAGACGCGCCCCGAGGAGCGTCTTGCCACATGTCAGCACTCGGTCTGACTGAGCGCCTCCAGGAGAGAGGCCCAAGCAAGATGCGCCCCGAGGAGCATCTTGCCACATGTCACTACTCGGAATGACTGAGCGCCTCCAGGAGAGAGGCCCAAGCAAGACGCACCCCGAGGAGCGTCTTGCCACATGTCAACAATGGGTCTGACTGAGGGCCTCCAGGAGAGAAGCCCAAGCAAGACGCGCCCCGAGGAGCATCTTGCCACATGTCAACACTGGGTCTGACTGAGCGCCTCCAGGAGAGAGGCCCAAGCAAGACGCGCCCCGAGGAGCGTCTTGCCACATGTCAACACTGGGTCTGACTGAGCGCCTCCAGGCGAGAGGCCCAAGCAAGACGCGCCCCGAGGAGCGTCTTGCCACATGTCAACACTGGGTCTGACTGAGCGCCTCCAGGAGAGAGGCCCAAGCAAGACGCGCCCCGGGGAGCGTCTTGCCACATGTCCGAACTGGGTCTGACTGAGCGCCTCCAGGAGAGAGTCCACAGCAAGACGCACCCCGAGGAGCGTCTTGCCTTATGTCAGCACTCGGTCTGACTGAGCGCCTCCAGGAGAGAGGCCCAAGCAAGACGTGCCCCGAGGAGCGTCTTGTCACATGTCAACACTGGGTCTGTCTGAGCGCCTCCAGGAGAGAAGCCCAAGCAAGACGCGCCCCGAGGAGCGTCTTGCCACATGTCACAACTGGGTCTGACTGAGCGCCTCCAGGAGAGAGGCCCAAGCAAGACGCTCCCCGAGGAGCGTAAGGCCACATGTCACTACTCAGTCTGACTGAGCGCCTCCAGGAGAGAGGCCCAAGCAAGACGCGCCCCGAGGAACGTCTTGCCACGTGTCAACACTGGGTCTGGTTGAGGGCCTTCTGGAGAGAAGCCCAAGCAAGATGCGCCCCGAGGAGCGTCTTGCCACATGTCAACAATGGGTCTGACTGAGGGCCTCCAGGAGAGAAGCCCAAGCAAAACGCGCCCCGAGGAGCGTCTTGCCACATGTATACACTGGGTCTGACTGAGCGCCTCCAGGAGAGAGGCCCAAGCAAGACGCAACCAGAGGAGCATCTTGCCACATGTCAGCACTGGGTCTGACTGAGCGCCTCCAGGAGAGAGTCCCCAGCAAGACGCACCCCGAGGAGCGTCTTGCCTTATGTCAGCACTCGGTCTGACTAAGCGCCTCCAGTAGAGAGGCCCAAGCAAGACGCGCCCCGAGGAGTGTCTTGCCACATGTCACCACTGGGTCTGACTGAGCGCCTCCAGGAGAGAGGCCCAAGCAAGACGCGCCCCAAGGAGCGTCAGGCCACATGTCACTACTCAGTCTGACTGAGCGCCTCCAGGAGAGAGGCCCAAGCAAGACGCGCCCCGAGGAGCTTCTTGCCACATGTCAACACTGGGTCTGATTGAGGGCCTTCTGGAGAGATGCCCAAGCAAGACGCGCCCCGAGGAGCGTCTTGCCACATGTCAGCAATGGGTCTGACTGAGGGCCTCCAGGAGAGAAGCCCAAGCAAGACGCGCCCCGAGGAGCGTCTTGCCACATGTCAACAATGGGTCTTACTGAGGGCCTCCAGGAGAGAAGGCCAAGCAAGACGCGCCCCGAGGAGCTTCTTGACACGTGTCAGCACTCGGTCTGACTGAGCGCCTCCAGGAGAGAGGCCCAAGCAAGACGCGCCCCGAGGAGCATCTTGCCACATGTTACTACTCGGAATGACTGAGCGCCTCCAGGAGAGAGGCCCAAGCAAGACGCACCCCGAGGAGCGTCTTGCCACATGTCAACAATGGGTCTGACTGAGGGCCTCCAGGAGAGAAGCCCAAGCAAGACGCGCCCCGAGGAGCATCTTGCCACATGTCAACACTGGGTCTGACTGAGCGCCTCCAGGAGAGAGGCCCAAGCAAGACGCGCCCCGAGGAGCGTCTTGCCACATGTCAACACTGGGTCTGACTGAGCGCCTCCAGGCGAGAGGCCCAAGCAAGACGCGCCCCGAGGAGCGTCTTGCCTTATGTCAGCACTCGGTCTGACTGAGCGCCTCCAGGAGAGAGGCCCAAGCAAGACGTGCCCCGAGGAGCGTCTTGTAACATGTCAACACTGGGTCTGTCTGAGTGCCTCCAGGAGAGAAGCCCAAGCAAGACGCGCCCCGAGGAGCGTCTTGCCACATGTCAACAATGGGTCTGACTGAGGGCCTCCAGGAGAGAAGCCCAACCAAGACGCGCCCCGAGGAGCGTCTTGACACATGTCAACACTGGGTCTGACAGAGGACCTCCAGGAGAGAGTCCCCAGCAAGACGCACCCCGAGGAGCGTCTTGCCACATGTCATAACTGGGTCTGACTGAGCGCCTCCAGGAGAGAGTCCCCAGCAAGACGCGCCCCGAGGAGCGTCTTGACACATGTCAACACTGGGTCTGACAGAGGGCCTCCAGGAGAGAGGCCCAAGCAAGACGCGCCCCGAGGAGTGTCTTGCCACATGTCACCACTGGGTCTGACTGAGCGCCTCCAGGAGAGAGGCCCAAGCAAGACGCGCCCCGAGGAGCGTAAGGCCACATGTCACTACTCATTCTGACTGAGCGCCTCCAGGAGAGAGGCCCAAGCAAGACGCGCCCCGAGGAACGTCTTGCCACGTGTCATCACTGGGTCTGATTGAGGGCCTTCTGGAGAGAGGCCCAAGTGAGATGCGCCCCGAGGAGCGTCTTGCCACATGTCAACAATGGGTCTGACTGAGGGCCTCCAGGAGAGAAGCCCAAGCAAGACGCGCCCCGAGGAGCGTCTTGCCACATGTATACACTGGGTCTGACTGAGCGCCTCCAGGCGAGAGGCCCAAGCAAGACGCAACCCGAGGAGCATCTTGCCACATGTCAGCACTGGGTCTGACTGAGCGCCTCCAGGAGAGAGTCCCCAGCAAGACGCACCCGGAGGAGCGTCTTGCCTTATGTCAGCACTCGGTCTGACTGAGCGCCTCCAGTAGAGAGGCCCAAGCAAGAAGCGCCCCAAGGAGCGTCTTGCCACGTGTCAACACTGGGTCTGACAGAGGGCCTCCAGGAGAGAGGCCCAAGCAAGACGCGCCCCGAGGAGTGTCTTGCCACATGTCACCACTGGGTCTGACTGAGCGCCTCCAGGAGAGAGGCCCAAGCAAGACGCGCCCCGAGGAGCGTCTTGCCACATGTCAACACTGGGTCTGATTGAGGGCCTTCTGGAGAGATGCCCAAGCAAGACGCGCCCCGAGGAGCGTCTTGCCACATGTCAACAATGGGTCTGACTGAGGGCCTCCAGGAGAGAAGCCCAAGCAAGACGCGCCCCGAGGAGCGTCTTGCCACATGTCAACAATGGGTCTTACTGAGGGCCTCCAGGAGAGAAGCCCAAGCAAGACGCGCCCCGAGGAGCTTCTTGACACGTGTCAGCACTCGGTCTGACTGAGCGCCTCCAGGAGAGAGGCCCAAGCAAGACGCGCCCCGAGGAGCGTCTTGCCACATGTCACCACTGGGTCTGACTGAGCGCCTCCAGGAGAGAGTCCCCAGCAAGACGCGCCCCGAGGAGCGTCTTGCCTTATGTCAGCACTCGGTCTGACTGAGCGCCTCCAGGAGAGAGGCCCAAGCAAGACGTGCCCCGAGGAGCGTCTTGTCACATGTCAACACTGGGTCTGTCTGAGCGCCTCCAGGAGAGAAGCCCAAGCAAGACGCGCCCCGAGGAGCGTCTTGCCACATGTCAACAAAGGGTCTGACTGAGGGCCTCCAGGAGAGAAGCCCAAGCAAGACGCGCCCCGAGGAGCGTCTTGACACATGTCAACACTGGGTCTGACAGAGGACCTCCATGAGAGAGTCCCCAGCAAGACGCGCCCCGAGGAGTGTCTTGCCACATGTCAGAACTGGGACTGACTGTGCGCCTCCAGGAGAGAGTCCCCAGCAAGACGCGCCCCGAGGAGCGTCTTGACACATGTCAACACTGGGTCTGACAGAGGGCCTCCAGGAGAGAGGCCCAAGCAAGACGCGCCCCGAGGAGTGTCTTGCCACATGTCACCAGTGGGTCTGACTGAGCGCCTCCAGGAGAGAGGCCCAAGCAAGACGCGCCCCAAGGAGCGTAAGGCCACATGTCACTACTCATTCTGACTGAGCGCCTCCAGGAGAGAGGCCCAAGCAAGACGTGCCCCGAGGAACGTCTTGCCACGTGTCAACACTGGGTCTGATTGAGGGCCTTCTGGAGAGAGGCCCAAGCAAGATGCGCCCCGAGGAGCGTCTTGCCACATGTCAACAATGGGTCTGACTGAGGGCCTCCAGGAGAGAAGCCCAAGCAAGACGCGCCCCGAGGAGCGTCTTGCCACATGTATACACTGGGTCTGACTGAGCGCCTCCAGGAGAGAGGCCCAAGCAAGACGCAACCCGAGGAGCATCTTGCCACATGTCAGCACTGGGTCTGACTGAGCGCCTCCAGGAGAGAGGCCCAAGCAAGACGCGCCCCAAGGAGCGTCAGGCCACATGTCACTACTAAGTCTGACTGAGCGCCTCCAGGAGAGAGGCCCAAGCAAGACGCGCCCCGAGGAGCGTCTTGCCACATGTCAACACTGGGTCTGATTGAGGGCCTTCTGGAGAGATGCCCAAGCAAGACGCGCCCCGAGGAGCGTCTTGCCACATGTCAACAATGGGTCTGACTGAGGGCCTCCAGGAGAGAAGCCCAAGCAAGACGCGCCCCGAGGAGCGTCTTGCCACATGTCAACAATGGGTCTTACTGAGGGCCTCCAGGAGAGAAGCCCAAGCAAGACGCGCCCCGAGGAGCTTCTTGACACGTGTCAGCACTCGGTCTGACTGAGCGCCTCCAGGAGAGAGGCCCAAGCAAGACGCGCCCCGAGGAGCGTCTTGCCACGTGTCACCACTGGGTCTGACTGAGCGCCTCCAGGAGAGAGTCCCCAGCAAGACGCGCCCCGAGGAGCGTCTTGCCTTATGTCAGCACTCGGTCTGACTGAGCGCCTCCAGGAGAGAGGCCCAAGCAAGACGTGCCCCGAGGAGCGTCTTGTCACATGTCAACACTGGGTCTGTCTGAGCGCCTCCAGGAGAGAAGCCCAAGCAAGACGCGCCCCGAGGAGCGTCTTGCCACATGTCAACAATGGGTCTGACTGAGGGCCTCCAGGAGAGAAGCCCAATCAAGATGCGCCCCGAGGAGCGTCTTGCCATATGTCAACACTGGGTCTGACTGAGCGCCTCCAGGAGAGAGGCCCAAGCAAGACGCGCCCGGAGGAGCGTCTTGCCACATGTCAACACTGGGTCTGACAGAGGGCCTCCAGGAAAGAGGCCCAAGCAAGACGCGCCCCGAGGAGCGTCTTGCCACATGTCACCTCTGGTTCTGACTGAGCGCCTCCAGGAGAGAGGCCCAAGCAAGACGCGCCCCGAGAAGCGTTTTGCCACATGTCAACACTGGGTCTGACTGAGCGCCTCCAGGAGAGAAGCCAAATCAAGACGCGCCCCGAGGAGCGTCTTGCAACATGTCAACACTGGGTCTGACTGAGCGCCTCCAGGAGAGAGGCCCAAGCAAGACGCGCCCCGAGGAGCTTCTTGCCACATGTCAACACTGGGTCTGACTGAGCGCCTCCAGGAGAGAGGCCCAAGCAAGACGCGCCCCGAGGAGCGTCTTGCCACATGTCAACACTGGGTCTGACAGAGGGCCCCCAGGAAAGAGGCCCAAGCAAGACGCGCCCCGAGGAGCGTCTTGCCACATGTCACCTCTGGTTCTGACTGAGCGCCTCCAGGAGAGAGGCCCAAGCAAGACGCGCCCCGAGGAGCGTTTTGTCACATGTCAACACTGGGTCTGACTTAGCCCCTGCAGGAGAAAAGCCCAATCAAGAAGCGCCCCGAGGAGCGTCTTGCCACATGTCAACAATGGATCTGACTGAGGGCCTCCAGGTGAGAAGCCCAATCAAGACGCGCCCCGAGGAGCGTCTTGCCACATGTCAACACTGGGTCTGACTGAGCGCCTCCAGGAGAGAGGCCCAAGCAAGACGCGCCCCGAGGAGCGTCTTGCCACATGTCACCTCAGGTTCTGACTGAGCGCCTCCAGAAGAGAGGCCCAAGCAAGATGCGCCCCAAGGAGCGTCTTGCCACATGTCAACAATGGGTCTGACTGAGGGCCTCCAGGAGAGAAGCCCAAGCAAGACGCGCCCCGAGGAGCGTCTTGACACATGTCAACACTGGGTCTGACAGAGGGCCTCCAGGAGAGACGCCCAAGCAAGACGCGTCCCGAGGAGTGTTTTGCCACATGTCACCACTGTGTCTGACTGAGCGCCTCCAGGAGAGAGGCCCAAGCAAGACGCGCCCCGAGGAGCGTCAGGCCACATGTCACTACTCAGTCTGACTGAGCGCCTCCAGGAGAGAGGCCCAAGCAAGACGCGCCCCGAGGAGCGTCTTGCCACATGTCAACAATGGGTCTGACTGAGGGCCTCCAGGAGAGAAGCCCAAGCAAGACGCGCCCCGAGGAGCATCTTGACACATGTCAACACTGGGTCTGACAGAGGGCCTCCAGGAGAGAGGCCCAAGCAAGACGCGCCCCGAGGACTGTCTTGCCACATGTCACCACTGGGTCTGACTGAGCGCCTCCAGGAGAGAGGCCCAAGCAAGACGCGCCCCAAGGAGCGTCAGGCCACATGTCACTACTAAGTCTGACTGAGCGCCTCCAGGAGAGAGGCCCAAGCAAGACGCGCCCCGAGGAGCGTCTTGCCACATGTCAACACTGGGTCTGATTGAGGGCCTTCTGGAGAGATGCCCAAGCAAGACGCGCCCCGAGGAGCGTCTTGCCACATGTCAACAATGGGTCTGACTGAGGGCCTCCAGGAGAGAAGCCCAAGCAAGACGCGCCCCGAGGAGAGTCTTGCCACATGTCAACAATGGGTCTTACTGAGGGCCTCCAGGAGAGAAGCCCAAGCAAGACGCGCCCCGAGGAGCTTCTTGACACGTGTCAGCACTCGGTCTGACTGAGCGCCTCCAGGAGAGAGGCCCAAGCAAGACGCGCCCCGAGGAGCGTCTTGCCACGTGTCACCACTGGGTCTGACTGAGCGCCTCCAGGAGAGAGTCCCCAGCAAGACGCGCCCCGAGGAGCGTCTTGCCTTATGTCAGCACTCGGTCTGACTGAGCGCCTCCAGGAGAGAGGCCCAAGCAAGACGTGCCCCGAGGAGCGTCTTGTCACATGTCAACACTGGGTCTGTCTGAGCGCCTCCAGGAGAGAAGCCCAAGCAAGACGCGCCCCGAGGAGCGTCTTGCCACATGTCAACAATGGGTCTGACTGAGGGCCTCCAGGAGAGAAGCCCAATCAAGATGCGCCCCGAGGAGCGTCTTGCCATATGTCAACACTGGGTCTGACTGAGCGCCTCCAGGAGAGAGGCCCAAGCAAGACGCGCCCGGAGGAGCGTCTTGCCACATGTCAACACTGGGTCTGACAGAGGGCCTCCAGGAAAGAGGCCCAAGCAAGACGCGCCCCGAGAAGCGTCTTGCCACATGTCACCTCTGGTTCTGACTGAGCGCCTCCAGGAGAGAGGCCCAAGCAAGACGCGCCCCGAGAAGCGTTTTGCCACATGTCAACACTGGGTCTGACTGAGCGCCTCCAGGAGAGAAGCCAAATCAAGACGCGCCCCGAGGAGCGTCTTGCAACATGTCAACACTGGGTCTGACTGAGCGCCTCCAGGAGAGAGGCCCAAGCAAGACGCGCCCCGAGGAGCTTCTTGCCACATGTCAACACTGGGTCTGACTGAGCGCCTCCAGGAGAGAGGCCCAAGCAAGACGCGCCCCGAGGAGCGTCTTGCCACATGTCAACACTGGGTCTGACAGAGGGCCCCCAGGAAAGAGGCCCAAGCAAGACGCGCCCCGAGGAGCGTCTTGCCACATGTCACCTCTGGTTCTGACTGAGCGCCTCCAGGAGAGAGGCCCAAGCAAGACGCGCCCCGAGGAGCGTTTTGTCACATGTCAACACTGGGTCTGACTTAGCCCCTGCAGGAGAAAAGCCCAATCAAGAAGCGCCCCGAGGAGCGTCTTGCCACATGTCAACAATGGATCTGACTGAGGGCCTCCAGGTGAGAAGCCCAATCAAGACGCGCCCCGAGGAGCGTCTTGCCACATGTCAACACTGGGTCTGACTGAGCGCCTCCAGGAGAGAGGCCCAAGCAAGACGCGCCCCGAGGAGCGTCTTGCCACATGTCACCTCAGGTTCTGACTGAGCGCCTCCAGAAGAGAGGCCCAAGCAAGATGCGCCCCAAGGAGCGTCTTGCCACATGTCAACAATGGGTCTGACTGAGGGCCTCCAGGAGAGAAGCCCAAGCAAGACGCGCCCCGAGGAGCGTCTTGACACATGTCAACACTGGGTCTGACAGAGGGCCTCCAGGAGAGACGCCCAAGCAAGACGCGTCCCGAGGAGTGTTTTGCCACATGTCACCACTGTGTCTGACTGAGCGCCTCCAGGAGAGAGGCCCAAGCAAGACGCGCCCCGAGGAGCGTCAGGCCACATGTCACTACTCAGTCTGACTGAGCGCCTCCAGGAGAGAGGCCCAAGCAAGACGCGCCCCGAGGAGCGTCTTGCCACATGTCAGCACTCGGTCTGACTGAGCGCCTCCAGGAGAGTGGCCCAAGCAAGACGCGCCCCGAGGAGCGTCTTGCCACATGTCAACAATGGGTCTGACTGAGGGCCTCCAGGAGAGAAGCCCAATCAAGATGCGCCCCGAGGAGCGTCTTGCCACATGTCAACACTGGGTCTGACTGAGCGCCTCCAGGAAAGAGGCCCAAGCAAGACGCGCCCCGAGGAGCGTTTTGCCACATGTCAACACTGGGTCTGACAGAGGGCCTCTAGGAAAGAGCCCCAAGCAAGACGCGCCCCGAGGAGCGTCTTGCCACATGTCACCTCTGGTTCTGACTGAGCGCCTCCAGGAGAGAGGCCCAAGCAAGACGCGCCCCGAGGAGCGTTTTGCCACATGTCAACACTGGGTCTGACTGAGCGCCTCCAGGAGAGAAGCCAAATCAAGACGCGCCCCGAGGAGCGTCTTGCCACATGTCAACACTGGGTCTGACTGAGCGCCTCCAGGAGAGAGGCCCAAGCAAGACGCGCCCCGAGGAGCGTCTTGCCACATGTCAACAATGGGTCTGACTGAGGGCCTCCAGGAGAGAAGCCCAATCAAGACACGCCCCGAGGAGCTTCTTGCCACATGTCAACACTGGGTCTGACTGAGCGCCTCCAGGAGAGAGGCCCAAGCAAGACGCGCCCCGAGGAGCGTCTTGCCACATGTCAACAATGGGTCTGACTGAGGGCCTCCAGGAGAGAAGCCCAATCAAGACGCGCCCCGAGGAGCGTCTTGCCACATGTCAACACTGGGTCTGACTGAGCGCCTCCAGGGGAGAGGCCCAAGCAAGACGCGCCCGGAGGAGCGTCTTGCCACATGTCAACACTGGGTCTGACAGAGGGCCTCCAGGAAAGAGGCCCAAGCAAGACGCGCCCCTAGGAGCGTCTTGCCACATGTCACCTCTGGTTCTGACTGAGCGCCTCCAGGAGAGAGGCCCAAGCAAGAAGCGCCCCAAGGAGCGTCTTGCCACGTGTCAACACTGGGTCTGACAGAGGGCCTCCAGGAGAGAGGCCCAAGCAAGACGCGCCCCGAGGAGTTTCTTGCCACATGTCACCACTGGGTCTGACTGAGCGCCTCCAGGAGAGAGGCCCAAGCAAGACGCGCCCCAAGGAGCGTCAGGCCACATGTCACTACTCAGTCTGACTGAGCACCTCCAGGAGAGAGGCCCAAGCAAGACGCGCCCCGAGGAGAGTCTTGCCACATGTCATCACTGGGTCTGATTGAGGGCCTTCTGGAGAGATGCCCAAGCAAGACGCGCCCCGAGGAGCGTCTTGCCACATGTCAACAATGGGTCTTACTGAGGGCCTCCAGGAGAGAAGCCCAAGCAAGACGCGCCCCGAGGAGCGTCTTGCCACTTGTCAACAATGGGTCTTACTGAGGGCCTCCTGGAGAGAAGCCCAAGCAGGACGCGCCCCGAGGAGCTTCTTGACACGTGTCAGCACTCGGTCTGACTGAGCGCCTCCAGGAGAGAGGCCCAAGCAAGACGCGCCCCGAGGAGCGTCTTGCCACATGTCACCACTGGGTCTGACTGAGCGCCTCCAGGAGAGAGTCCCCAGCAAGACGCGCCCCGAGGAGCGTCTTGCCTTATGTCAGCACTCGGTCTGACTGAGCGCCTCCAGGAGAGAGGCCCAAGCAAGACGTGCCCCGAGGAGCGTCTTGTCACATGTCAACACTGGGTCTGTCTGAGCGCCTCCAGGAGAGAAGCCCAAGCAAGACGCGCCCCGAGGAGCGTCTTGCCACATGTCAACAATGGGTCTGACTGAGGGCCTCCAGGAGAGAAGCCCAAGCAAGACGCGCCCCGAGGAGCGTCTTGACACATGTCAACACTGGGTCTGACAGAGGACCTCCATGAGAGAGTCCCCAGCAAGACGCGCCCCGAGGAGTGTCTTGCCACATGTCAGAACTGGGACTGACTGAGCGCCTCCAGGAGAGAGTCCCCAGCAAGACGCGCCCCGAGGAGCGTCTTGACACATGTCAACACTGGGTCTGACAGAGGGCCTCCAGGAGAGAGGCCCAAGCAAGACGCGCCCCGAGGAGTGTCTTGCCACATGTCACCTCTGGTTCTGACTGAGCGCCTCCAGGAGAGAGGCCCAAGCAAGACGCACCCCGAGGAGCGTAAGGCCACATGTCACTACTCATTCTGACTGAGCGCCTCCAGGGGAGAGGCCCAAGCAAGACGCGCCCGGAGGAGCGTCTTGCCACATGTCAACACTGGGTCTGACAGAGGGCCTCCAGGAAAGAGGCCCAAGCAAGACGCGCCCCTATTAGCGTCTTGCCACATGTCACCTCTGGTTCTGACTGAGCGCCTCCAGGAGAGAGGCCCAAGCAAGAAGCGCCCCAAGGAGCGTCTTGCCACGTGTCAACACTGGGTCTGACAGAGGGCCTCCAGGAGAGAGGCCCAAGCAAGACGCGCCCCGAGGAGTGTCTTGCCACATGTCACCACTGGGTCTGACTGAGCGCCTCCAGGAGAGAGGCCCAAGCAAGACGCGCCCCAAGGAGCGTCAGGCCACATGTCACTACTCAGTCTGACTGAGCGCCTCCAGGAGAGAGGCCCAAGCAAGACGCGCCCCGAGGAGAGTCTTGCCACATGTCATCACTGGGTCTGATTGAGGGCCTTCTGGAGAGATGCCCAAGCAAGACGCGCCCCGAGGAGCGTCTTGCCACATGTCAACAATGGGTCTGACTGAGGGCCTCCAGGAGAGAAGCCCAAGCAAGACGCGCCCCGAGGAGCGTCTTGCCACTTGTCAACAATGGGTCTTACTGAGGGCCTCCAGGAGAGAAGCCCAAGCAGGACGCGCCCCGAGGAGCTTCTTGACACGTGTCAGCACTCGGTCTGACTGAGCGCCTCCAGGAGAGAGGCCCAAGCAAGACGCGCCCCGAGGAGCGTCTTGCCACATGTCACCACTGGGTCTGACTGAGCGCCTCCAGGAGAGAGTCCCCAGCAAGACGCGCCCCGAGGAGTGTCTTGCCACATGTCAGAACTGGGACTGACTGAGCGCCTCCAGGAGAGAGTCCCCAGCAAGACGCGCCCCGAGGAGCGTCTTGACACATGTCAACACTGGGTCTGACAGAGGGCCTCCAGGAGAGAGGCCCAAGCAAGACGCGCCCCGAGGAGTGTCTTGCCACATGTCACCAGTGGGTCTGACTGAGCGCCTCCAGGAGAGAGGCCCAAGCAAGACGCACCCCGAGGAGCGTAAGGCCACATGTCACTACTCATTCTGACTGAGCGCCTCCAGGAGAGAGGCCCAAGCAAGACGTGCCCCGAGGAACGTCTTGCCACGTGTCAACACTGGGTCTGATTGAGGGCCTTCTGGAGAGAGGCCCAAGCAAGATGCGCCCCGAGGAGCGTCTTGCCACTTGTCAACAATGGGTCTTACTGAGGGCCTCCTGGAGAGAAGCCCAAGCAGGACGCGCCCCGAGGAGCTTCTTGACACGTGTCAGCACTCGGTCTGACTGAGCGCCTCCAGGAGAGAGGCCCAAGCAAGACGCGCCCCGAGGAGCGTCTTGCCACATGTCACCACTGGGTCTGACTGAGCGCCTCCAGGAGAGAGTCCCCAGCAAGACGCGCCCCGAGGAGCGTCTTGCCTTATGTCAGCACTCGGTCTGACTGAGCGCCTCCAGGAGAGAGGCCCAAGCAAGACGTGCCCCGAGGAGCGTCTTGTCACATGTCAACACTGGGTCTGTCTGAGCGCCTCCAGGAGAGAAGCCCAAGCAAGACGCGCCCCGAGGAGCGTCTTGCCACATGTCAACAATGGGTCTGACTGAGGGCCTCCAGGAGAGAAGCCCAAGCAAGACGCGCCCCGAGGAGCGTCTTGACACATGTCAACACTGGGTCTGACAGAGGACCTCCATGAGAGAGTCCCCAGCAAGACGCGCCCCGAGGAGTGTCTTGCCACATGTCAGAACTGGGACTGACTGAGCGCCTCCAGGAGAGAGTCCCCAGCAAGACGCGCCCCGAGGAGCGTCTTGACACATGTCAACACTGGGTCTGACAGAGGGCCTCCAGGAGAGAGGCCCAAGCAAGACGCGCCCCGAGGAGTGTCTTGCCACATGTCACCTCTGGTTCTGACTGAGCGCCTCCAGGAGAGAGGCCCAAGCAAGACGCACCCCGAGGAGCGTAAGGCCACATGTCACTACTCATTCTGACTGAGCGCCTCCAGGGGAGAGGCCCAAGCAAGACGCGCCCGGAGGAGCGTCTTGCCACATGTCAACACTGGGTCTGACAGAGGGCCTCCAGGAAAGAGGCCCAAGCAAGACGCGCCCCTATTAGCGTCTTGCCACATGTCACCTCTGGTTCTGACTGAGCGCCTCCAGGAGAGAGGCCCAAGCAAGAAGCGCCCCAAGGAGCGTCTTGCCACGTGTCAACACTGGGTCTGACAGAGGGCCTCCAGGAGAGAGGCCCAAGCAAGACGCGCCCCGAGGAGTGTCTTGCCACATGTCACCACTGGGTCTGACTGAGCGCCTCCAGGAGAGAGGCCCAAGCAAGACGCGCCCCAAGGAGCGTCAGGCCACATGTCACTACTCAGTCTGACTGAGCGCCTCCAGGAGAGAGGCCCAAGCAAGACGCGCCCCGAGGAGAGTCTTGCCACATGTCATCACTGGGTCTGATTGAGGGCCTTCTGGAGAGATGCCCAAGCAAGACGCGCCCCGAGGAGCGTCTTGCCACATGTCAACAATGGGTCTGACTGAGGGCCTCCAGGAGAGAAGCCCAAGCAAGACGCGCCCCGAGGAGCGTCTTGCCACTTGTCAACAATGGGTCTTACTGAGGGCCTCCAGGAGAGAAGCCCAAGCAGGACGCGCCCCGAGGAGCTTCTTGACACGTGTCAGCACTCGGTCTGACTGAGCGCCTCCAGGAGAGAGGCCCAAGCAAGACGCGCCCCGAGGAGCGTCTTGCCACATGTCACCACTGGGTCTGACTGAGCGCCTCCAGGAGAGAGTCCCCAGCAAGACGCGCCCCGAGGAGTGTCTTGCCACATGTCAGAACTGGGACTGACTGAGCGCCTCCAGGAGAGAGTCCCCAGCAAGACGCGCCCCGAGGAGCGTCTTGACACATGTCAACACTGGGTCTGACAGAGGGCCTCCAGGAGAGAGGCCCAAGCAAG
Organism: Nothobranchius furzeri; assembly: GCF_043380555.1. Taxonomy (NCBI): domain Eukaryota; kingdom Metazoa; phylum Chordata; class Actinopteri; order Cyprinodontiformes; family Nothobranchiidae; genus Nothobranchius; species Nothobranchius furzeri. Next base: position 11,021,984 of record NC_091743.1, read on the forward strand.
ACGCGCCCCGAGGAGTGTCTTGCCACATGTCACCAGTGGGTCTGACTGAGCGCCTCCAGGAGAGAGGCCCAAGCAAGACGCACCCCGAGGAGCGTAAGGCCACATGTCACTACTCATTCTGACTGAGCGCCTCCAGGAGAGAGGCCCAAGCAAGACGTGCCCCGAGGAACGTCTTGCCACGTGTCAACACTGGGTCTGATTGAGGGCCTTCTGGAGAGAGGCCCAAGCAAGATGCGCCCCGAGGAGCGTCTTGCCACATGTCAACAATGGGTCTGACTGAGGGCCTCCAGGAGAGAAGCCCAAGCAAGACGCGCCCCGAGGAGCGTCTTGCCACATGTATACACTGGGTCTGACTGAGCGCCTCCAGGAGAGAGGCCCAAGCAAGACGCAACCCGAGGAGCATCTTGCCACATGTCAGCACTGGGTCTGACTGAGCGCCTCCAGGAGAGAGTCCCCAGCAAGACGCACCCCGAGGAGCGTCTTGCCTTATGTCAGCACTCGGTCTGACTGAGCGCCTCCAGTGGAGAGGCCCAAGCAAGAAGCGCCCCAAGGAGCGTCTTGACACATGTCAACACTGGGTCTGACAGAGGACCTCCATGAGAGAGTCCCCAGCAAGACGCGCCCCGAGGAGTGTCTTGCCACATGTCAGAACTGGGACTGACTGGGCGCCTCCAGGAGAGAGTCCCCAGCAAGACGCGCCCCGAGGAGCGTCTTGCCACATGTCAACAATGGGTCTGACTGAGGGCCTCCAGGAGAGAAAACCAAGCAAGACGCGCCCCGAGGAGCGTCTTGACACATGTCAACACTGGGTCTGACAGAGGACCTCCATGAGAGAGTCCCCAGCAAGACGCGCCCCGAGGAGTGTCTTGCCACATGTCAGAACTGGGACTGACTGAGCGCCTCCAGGAGAGAGTCCCCAGCAAGACGCGCCCCGAGGAGCGTCTTGACACATGTCAACACTGGGTCTGACAGAGGGCCTCCAGGAGAGAGGCCCAAGCAAGACGCGCCCCGAGGAGTGTCTTGCCACATGTCACCAGTGGGTCTGACTGAGCGCCTCCAGGAGAGAGGCCCAAGCAAGACGCGCCCCGAGGAGCGTCTTGCCACATGTCAACAATGGGTCTGACTGAGGGCCTCCAGGAGAGAAGCCCAATCAAGATGCGCCCCGAGGAGCGTCTTGCCACATGTCAACACTGGGTCTGACTGAGCGCCTCCAGGAAAGAGGCCCAAGCAAGACGCGCCCCGAGGAGCGTTTTGCCACATGTCAACACTGGGTCTGACAGAGGGCCTCTAGGAAAGAGCCCCAAGCAAGACGCGCCCCGAGGAGCGTCTTGCCACATGTCACCTCTGGTTCTGACTGAGCGCCTCCAGGAGAGAGGCCCAAGCAAGACGCGCCCCGAGGAGCGTTTTGCCACATGTCAACACTGGGTCTGACTGAGCGCCTCCAGGAGAGAAGCCAAATCAAGACGCGCCCCGAGGAGCGTCTTGCCACATGTCAACACTGGGTCTGACTGAGCGCCTCCAGGAGAGAGGCCCAAGCAAGACGCGCCCCGAGGAGCGTCTTGCCACATGTCAACAATGGGTCTGACTGAGGGCCTCCAGGAGAGAAGCCCAATCAAGACACGCCCCGAGGAGCTTCTTGCCACATGTCAACACTGGGTCTGACTGAGCGCCTCCAGGAGAGAGGCCCAAGCAAGACGCGCCCCGAGGAGCGTCTTGCCACATGTCAACAATGGGTCTGACTGAGGGCCTCCAGGAGAGAAGCCCAATCAAGACGCGCCCCGAGGAGCGTCTTGCCACATGTCAACACTGGGTCTGACTGAGCGCCTCCAGGGGAGAGGCCCAAGCAAGACGCGCCCGGAGGAGCGTCTTGCCACATGTCAACACTGGGTCTGACAGAGGGCCTCCAGGAAAGAGGCCCAAGCAAGACGCGCCCCTAGGAGCGTCTTGCCACATGTCACCTCTGGTTCTGACTGAGCGCCTCCAGGAGAGAGGCCCAAGCAAGAAGCGCCCCAAGGAGCGTCTTGCCACGTGTCAACACTGGGTCTGACAGAGGGCCTCCAGGAGAGAGGCCCAAGCAAGACGCGCCCCGAGGAGTGTCTTGCCACATGTCACCACTGGGTCTGACTGAGCGCCTCCAGGAGAGAGGCCCAAGCAAGACGCGCCCCAAGGAGCGTCAGGCCACATGTCACTACTCAGTCTGACTGAGCACCTCCAGGAGAGAGGCCCAAGCAAGACGCGCCCCGAGGAGAGTCTTGCCACATGTCATCACTGGGTCTGATTGAGGGCCTTCTGGAGAGATGCCCAAGCAAGACGCGCCCCGAGGAGCGTCTTGCCACATGTCAACAATGGGTCTTACTGAGGGCCTCCAGGAGAGAAGCCCAAGCAAGACGCGCCCCGAGGAGCGTCTTGCCACTTGTCAACAATGGGTCTTACTGAGGGCCTCCTGGAGAGAAGCCCAAGCAGGACGCGCCCCGAGGAGCTTCTTGACACGTGTCAGCACTCGGTCTGACTGAGCGCCTCCAGGAGAGAGGCCCAAGCAAGACGCGCCCCGAGGAGCGTCTTGCCACATGTCACCACTGGGTCTGACTGAGCGCCTCCAGGAGAGAGTCCCCAGCAAGACGCGCCCCGAGGAGCGTCTTGCCTTATGTCAGCACTCGGTCTGACTGAGCGCCTCCAGGAGAGAGGCCCAAGCAAGACGTGCCCCGAGGAGCGTCTTGTCACATGTCAACACTGGGTCTGTCTGAGCGCCTCCAGGAGAGAAGCCCAAGCAAGACGCGCCCCGAGGAGCGTCTTGCCACATGTCAACAATGGGTCTGACTGAGGGCCTCCAGGAGAGAAGCCCAAGCAAGACGCGCCCCGAGGAGCGTCTTGACACATGTCAACACTGGGTCTGACAGAGGACCTCCATGAGAGAGTCCCCAGCAAGACGCGCCCCGAGGAGTGTCTTGCCACATGTCAGAACTGGGACTGACTGAGCGCCTCCAGGAGAGAGTCCCCAGCAAGACGCGCCCCGAGGAGCGTCTTGACACATGTCAACACTGGGTCTGACAGAGGGCCTCCAGGAGAGAGGCCCAAGCAAGACGCGCCCCGAGGAGTGTCTTGCCACATGTCACCTCTGGTTCTGACTGAGCGCCTCCAGGAGAGAGGCCCAAGCAAGACGCACCCCGAGGAGCGTAAGGCCACATGTCACTACTCATTCTGACTGAGCGCCTCCAGGGGAGAGGCCCAAGCAAGACGCGCCCGGAGGAGCGTCTTGCCACATGTCAACACTGGGTCTGACAGAGGGCCTCCAGGAAAGAGGCCCAAGCAAGACGCGCCCCTAGGAGCGTCTTGCCACATGTCACCTCTGGTTCTGACTGAGCGCCTCCAGGAGAGAGGCCCAAGCAAGAAGCGCCCCAAGGAGCGTCTTGCCACGTGTCAACACTGGGTCTGACAGAGGGCCTCCAGGAGAGAGGCCCAAGCAAGACGCGCCCCGAGGAGTGTCTTGCCACATGTCACCACTGGGTCTGACTGAGCGCCTCCAGGAGAGAGGCCCAAGCAAGACGCGCCCCAAGGAGCGTCAGGCCACATGTCACTACTCAGTCTGACTGAGCGCCTCCAGGAGAGAGGCCCAAGCAAGACGCGCCCCGAGGAGAGTCTTGCCACATGTCATCACTGGGTCTGATTGAGGGCCTTCTGGAGAGATGCCCAAGCAAGACGCGCCCCGAGGAGCGTCTTGCCACATGTCAACAATGGGTCTGACTGAGGGCCTCCAGGAGAGAAGCCCAAGCAAGACGCGCCCCGAGGAGCGTCTTGCCACTTGTCAACAATGGGTCTTACTGAGGGCCTCCAGGAGAGAAGCCCAAGCAGGACGCGCCCCGAGGAGCTTCTTGACACGTGTCAGCACTCGGTCTGACTGAGCGCCTCCAGGAGAGAGGCCCAAGCAAGACGCGCCCCGAGGAGCGTCTTGCCACATGTCACCACTGGGTCTGACTGAGCGCCTCCAGGAGAGAGTCCCCAGCAAGACGCGCCCCGAGGAGTGTCTTGCCACATGTCAGAACTGGGACTGACTGAGCGCCTCCAGGAGAGAGTCCCCAGCAAGACGCGCCCCGAGGAGCGTCTTGACACATGTCAACACTGGGTCTGACAGAGGGCCTCCAGGAGAGAGGCCCAAGCAAGACGCGCCCCGAGGAGTGTCTTGCCACATGTCACCAGTGGGTCTGACTGAGCGCCTCCAGGAGAGAGGCCCAAGCAAGACGCACCCCGAGGAGCGTAAGGCCACATGTCACTACTCATTCTGACTGAGCGCCTCCAGGAGAGAGGCCCAAGCAAGACGTGCCCCGAGGAACGTCTTGCCACGTGTCAACACTGGGTCTGATTGAGGGCCTTCTGGGGAGAGGCCCAAGCAAGATGCGCCCCGAGGAGCGTCTTGCCACATGTCAACAATGGGTCTGACTGAGGGCCTCCAGGAGAGAAGCCCAAGCAAGACGCGCCCCGAGGAGCGTCTTGCCACATGTATACACTGGGTCTGACTGAGCGCCTCCAGGAGAGAGGCCCAAGCAAGACGCAACCCGAGGAGCATCTTGCCACATGTCAGCACTGGGTCTGACTGAGCGCCTCCAGGAGAGAGTCCCCAGCAAGACGCACCCCGAGGAGCATCTTGCCTTATGTCAGCACTCGGTCTGACTGAGCGCCTCCAGTAGAGAGGCCCAAGCAAGAAGCGCCCCAAGGAGCGTCTTGACACATGTCAACACTGGGTCTGACAGAGGACCTCCATGAGAGAGTCCCCAGCAAGACGCGCCCCGAGGAGTGTCTTGCCACATGTCAGAACTGGGACTGACTGAGCGCCTCCAGGAGAGAGTCCCCAGCAAGACGCGCCCCGAGGAGCGTCTTGCCACATGTCAACAATGGGTCTGACTGAGGGCCTCCAGGAGAGAAGCCCAAGCAAGACGCGCCCCGAGGAGCGTCTTGACACATGTCAACACTGGGTCTGACAGAGGACCTCCATGAGAGAGTCCCCAGCAAGACGCGCCCCGAGGAGTGTCTTGCCACATGTCAGAACTGGGACTGACTGAGCGCCTCCAGGAGAGAGTCCCCAGCAAGACGCGCCCCGAGGAGCGTCTTGACACATGTCAACACTGGGTCTGACAGAGGGCCTCCAGGAGAGAGGCCCAAGCAAGACGCGCCCCGAGGAGTGTCTTGCCACATGTCACCAGTGGGTCTGACTGAGCGCCTCCAGGAGAGAGGCCCAAGCAAGACGCACCCCGAGGAGCGTAAGGCCACATGTCACTACTCATTCTGACTGAGCGCCTCCAGGAGAGAGGCCCAAGCAAGACGTGCCCCGAGGAACGTCTTGCCACGTGTCAACACTGGGTCTGATTGAGGGCCTTCTGGAGAGAGGCCCAAGCAAGATGCGCCCCGAGGAGCGTCTTGCCACATGTCAACAATGGGTCTGAATGAGGGCCTCCAGGAGAGAAGCCCAAGCAAGACGCGCCCCGAGGAGCGTCTTGCCACATGTATACACTGGGTCTGACTGAGCGCCTCCAGGAGAGAGGCCCAAGCAAGACGCAACCCGAGGAGCATCTTGCCACATGTCAGCACTGGGTCTGACTGAGCGCCTCCAGGAGAGAGTCCCCAGCAAGACGCACCCCGAGGAGCGTCTTGCCTTATGTCAGCACTCGGTCTGACTGAGCGCCTCCAGTAGAGAGGCCCAAGCAAGAAGCGCCCCAAGGAGCGTCTTGCCACATGTCAACAATGGGTCTGACTGAGGGCCTCCAGGAGAGAAGCCCAAGCAAGACGCGCCCCGAGGAGCGTCTTGACACATGTCAACACTGGGTCTGACAGAGGGCCTCCAGGAGAGAGGCCCAAGCAAGACGCGCCCCGAGGAGTGTCTTGCCACAAGTCACCACTGGGTCTGACTGAGCGCCTCCAGGAGAGAGGCCCAAGCAAGACGCGCCCCAAGGAGTGTCAGGCCACATGTCACTACTAAGTCTGACTGAGCGCCTCCAGGAGAGAGGCCCAAGCAAGACGCGCCCCGAGGAGCGTCTTGCCACATGTCAACACTGGGTCTGATTGAGGGCCTTCTGGAGAGATGCCCAAGCAAGACGCGCCCCGAGGAGCGTCTTGCCACATGTCAACAATGGGTCTGACTGAGGGCCTCCAGGAGAGAAGCCCAAGCAAGACGCGCCCCGAGGAGCGTCTTGCCACATGTCAACAATGGGTCTTACTGAGGGCCTCCAGGAGAGAAGCCCAAGCAAGACGCGCCCCGAGGAGCTTCTTGACACGTGTCAGCACTCGGTCTGACTGAGCGCCTCCAGGAGAGAGGCCCAAGCAAGACGCGCCCCGAGGAGCGTCTTGCCACGTGTCACCACTGGGTCTGACTGAGCGCCTCCAGGAGAGAGTCCCCAGCAAGACGCGCCCCGAGGAGCGTCTTGCCTTATGTCAGCACTCGGTCTGACTGAGCGCCTCCAGGAGAGAGGCCCAAGCAAGACGTGCCCCGAGGAGCGTCTTGTCACATGTCAACACTGGGTCTGTCTGAGCGCCTCCAGGAGAGAAGCCCAAGCAAGACGCGCCCCGAGGAGCGTCTTGACACATGTCAACAATGGGTCTGACAGAGGACCTCCAGGAGAGAGTCCCCAACAAGACGCGCCCCGAGGAGCGTCTTGCCACATGTCAGAACTGGGTCTGACTGAGGGCCTCCAGGAGAGAGTCCCCAGCAAAACACGCCCCGAGGAGCGTCTTGACACATGTCAACACTGGGTCTGACAGAAGGCCTCCAGGAGAGAGGCCCAAGCAAGACGCGCCCCGAGGAGTGTCTTGCCACATGTCACCACTGGGTCTGACTGAGCGCCTCCAGGAGAGAGGCCCAAGCAAGACGCGCCCCGAGGAGCGTAAGGCCACATGTCACTACTCATTCTGACTGAGCGCCTCCAGGAGAGAGGCCCAAGCAAGACGCGCCCCGAGGAACGTCTTGCCACGTGTCAACATTGGGTCTGATTGAGGGCCTTCTGGAGAGAGGCCCAAGCAAGATGCGCCCCGAGGAGCGTCTTGCCACATGTCAACAATGGGTCTGACTGAGGGCCTCCAGGAGAGAAGCCCAAGCAAGACGCGCCCCGAGGAGCGTCTTGCCACATGTATACACTGGGTCTGACTGAGCGCCTCCAGGAGAGAGTCCCCAGCAAGACGCACCCCGAGGAGCGTCTTGCCTTATGTCAGCACTCGGTCTGACTGAGCGCCTCCAGTAGAGAGGCCCTAGCAAGAAGCGCCCCAAGGAGCGTCTTGCCACATGTCAACAATGGGTCTGACTGAGGGCCTCCAGGAGAGAAGCCCAAGCAAGACGCGCCCCGAGGAGCTTCTTGCCACATGTCAGCACTCGGTCTGACTGAGCGCCTCCAGGAGAGAGGCCCAAGCAAGACGCGCCCCGAGGAGCGTTTTGCCACATGTCAACACTGGGTCTGACAGAGGGCCTCTAGGAAAGAGCCCCAAGCAAGACGCGCCCCGAGGAGCGTCTTGCCACATGTCACCTCTGGTTCTGACTGAGCGCCTCCAGGAGAGAGGCCCAAGCAAGACGCGCCCCGAGGAGCGTTTTGCCACATGTCAACACTGGGTCTGACTGAGCGCCTCCAGGAGAGAAGCCAAATCAAGACGCGCCCCGAGGAGCGTCTTGCCACATGTCAACACTGGGTCTGACTGAGCGCCTCCAGGAGAGAGGCCCAAGCAAGACGCGCCCCGAGGAGCGTCTTGCCACATGTCAACAATGGGTCTGACTGAGGGCCTCCAGGAGAGAAGCCCAATCAAGACACGCCCCGAGGAGCTTCTTGCCACATGTCAAAACTGGGTCTGACTGAGCGCCTCCAGGAGAGAGGCCCAAGCAAGACGCGCCCCGAGGAGCGTCTTGCCACATGTCAACAATGGGTCTGACTGAGGGCCTCCAGGAGAGAAGCCCAATCAAGACGCGCCCCGAGGAGCGTCTTGCCACATGTCACCTCTGGTTCTGACTGAGCGCCTCCAGGAGAGAGGCCCAAGCAAGAAGCGCCCCAAGGAGCGTCTTGCCACGTGTCAACACTGGGTCTGACAGAGGGCCTCCAGGAGAGAGGCCCAAGCAAGACGCGCCCCGAGGAGTGTCTTGCCACATGTCACCACTGGGTCTGACTGAGCGCCTCCAGGAGAGAGGCCCAAGCAAGACGCGCCCCAAGGAGCGTCAGGCCACATGTCACTACTCAGTCTGACTGAGCACCTCCAGGAGAGAGGCCCAAGCAAGACGCGCCCCGAGGAGAGTCTTGCCACATGTCATCACTGGGTCTGATTGAGGGCCTTCTGGAGAGATGCCCAAGCAAGACGCGCCCCGAGGAGCGTCTTGCCACATGTCAACAATGGGTCTTACTGAGGGCCTCCAGGAGAGAAGCCCAAGCAAGACGCGCCCCGAGGAGCGTCTTGCCACTTGTCAACAATGGGTCTTACTGAGGGCCTCCTGGAGAGAAGCCCAAGCAGGACGCGCCCCGAGGAGCTTCTTGACACGTGTCAGCACTCGGTCTGACTGAGCGCCTCCAGGAGAGAGGCCCAAGCAAGACGCGCCCCGAGGAGCGTCTTGCCACATGTCACCACTGGGTCTGACTGAGCGCCTCCAGGAGAGAGTCCCCAGCAAGACGCGCCCCGAGGAGCGTCTTGCCTTATGTCAGCACTCGGTCTGACTGAGCGCCTCCAGGAGAGAGGCCCAAGCAAGACGTGCCCCGAGGAGCGTCTTGTCACATGTCAACACTGGGTCTGTCTGAGCGCCTCCAGGAGAGAAGCCCAAGCAAGACGCGCCCCGAGGAGCGTCTTGCCACATGTCAACAATGGGTCTGACTGAGGGCCTCCAGGAGAGAAGCCCAAGCAAGACGCGCCCCGAGGAGCGTCTTGACACATGTCAACACTGGGTCTGACAGAGGACCTCCATGAGAGAGTCCCCAGCAAGACGCGCCCCGAGGAGTGTCTTGCCACATGTCAGAACTGGGACTGACTGAGCGCCTCCAGGAGAGAGTCCCCAGCAAGACGCGCCCCGAGGAGCGTCTTGACACATGTCAACACTGGGTCTGACAGAGGGCCTCCAGGAGAGAGGCCCAAGCAAGACGCGCCCCGAGGAGTGTCTTGCCACATGTCACCTCTGGTTCTGACTGAGCGCCTCCAGGAGAGAGGCCCAAGCAAGACGCACCCCGAGGAGCGTAAGGCCACATGTCACTACTCATTCTGACTGAGCGCCTCCAGGGGAGAGGCCCAAGCAAGACGCGCCCGGAGGAGCGTCTTGCCACATGTCAACACTGGGTCTGACAGAGGGCCTCCAGGAAAGAGGCCCAAGCAAGACGCGCCCCTAGGAGCGTCTTGCCACATGTCACCTCTGGTTCTGACTGAGCGCCTCCAGGAGAGAGGCCCAAGCAAGAAGCGCCCCAAGGAGCGTCTTGCCACGTGTCAACACTGGGTCTGACAGAGGGCCTCCAGGAGAGAGGCCCAAGCAAGACGCGCCCCGAGGAGTGTCTTGCCACATGTCACCACTGGGTCTGACTGAGCGCCTCCAGGAGAGAGGCCCAAGCAAGACGCGCCCCAAGGAGCGTCAGGCCACATGTCACTACTCAGTCTGACTGAGCGCCTCCAGGAGAGAGGCCCAAGCAAGACGCGCCCCGAGGAGAGTCTTGCCACATGTCATCACTGGGTCTGATTGAGGGCCTTCTGGAGAGATGCCCAAGCAAGACGCGCCCCGAGGAGCGTCTTGCCACATGTCAACAATGGGTCTGACTGAGGGCCTCCAGGAGAGAAGCCCAAGCAAGACGCGCCCCGAGGAGCGTCTTGCCACTTGTCAACAATGGGTCTTACTGAGGGCCTCCAGGAGAGAAGCCCAAGCAGGACGCGCCCCGAGGAGCTTCTTGACACGTGTCAGCACTCGGTCTGACTGAGCGCCTCCAGGAGAGAGGCCCAAGCAAGACGCGCCCCGAGGAGCGTCTTGCCACATGTCACCACTGGGTCTGACTGAGCGCCTCCAGGAGAGAGTCCCCAGCAAGACGCGCCCCGAGGAGTGTCTTGCCACATGTCAGAACTGGGACTGACTGAGCGCCTCCAGGAGAGAGTCCCCAGCAAGACGCGCCCCGAGGAGCGTCTTGACACATGTCAACACTGGGTCTGACAGAGGGCCTCCAGGAGAGAGGCCCAAGCAAGACGCGCCCCGAGGAGTGTCTTGCCACATGTCACCAGTTGGTCTGACTGAGCGCCTCCAGGAGAGAGGCCCAAGCAAGACGCACCCCGAGGAGCGTAAGGCCACATGTCACTACTCATTCTGACTGAGCGCCTCCAGGAGAGAGGCCCAAGCAAGACGTGCCCCGAGGAACGTCTTGCCACGTGTCAACACTGGGTCTGATTGAGGGCCTTCTGGAGAGAGGCCCAAGCAAGATGCGCCCCGAGGAGCGTCTTGCCACATGTCAACAATGGGTCTGACTGAGGGCCTCCAGGAGAGATGCCCAAGCAAGACGCGCCCCGAGGAGCGTCTTGCCACATGTATACACTGGGTCTGACTGAGCGCCTCCAGGAGAGAGGCCCAAGCAAGACGCAACCCGAGGAGCATCTTGCCACATGTCAGCACTGGGTCTGACTGAGCGCCTCCAGGAGAGAGTCCCCAGCAAGACGCACCCCGAGGAGCATCTTGCCTTATGTCAGCACTCGGTCTGACTGAGCGCCTCCAGTAGAGAGGCCCAAGCAAGAAGCGCCCCAAGGAGCGTCTTGACACATGTCAACACTGGGTCTGACAGAGGACCTCCATGAGAGAGTCCCCAGCAAGACGCGCCCCGAGGAGTGTCTTGCCACATGTCAGAACTGGGACTGACTGAGCGCCTCCAGGAGAGAGTCCCCAGCAAGACGCGCCCCGAGGAGCGTCTTGCCACATGTCAACAATGGGTCTGACTGAGGGCCTCCAGGAGAGAAGCCCAAGCAAGACGCGCCCCGAGGAGCGTCTTGACACATGTCAACACTGGGTCTGACAGAGGACCTCCATGAGAGAGTCCCCAGCAAGACGCGCCCCGAGGAGTGTCTTGCCACATGTCAGAACTGGGACTGACTGAGCGCCTCCAGGAGAGAGTCCCCAGCAAGACGCGCCCCGAGGAGCGTCTTGACACATGTCAACACTGGGTCTGACAGAGGGCCTCCAGGAGAGAGGCCCAAGCAAGACGCGCCCCGAGGAGTGTCTTGCCACATGTCACCAGTGGGTCTGACTGAGCGCCTCCAGGAGAGAGGCCCAAGCAAGACGCACCCCGAGGAGCGTAAGGCCACATGTCACTACTCATTCTGACTGAGCGCCTCCAGGAGAGAGGCCCAAGCAAGACGTGCCCCGAGGAACGTCTTGCCACGTGTCAACACTGGGTCTGATTGAGGGCCTTCTGGAGAGAGGCCCAAGCAAGATGCGCCCCGAGGAGCGTCTTGCCACATGTCAACAATGGGTCTGACTGAGGGCCTCCAGGAGAGAAGCCCAAGCAAGACGCGCCCCGAGGAGCGTCTTGCCACATGTATACACTGGGTCTGACTGAGCGCCTCCAGGAGAGAGGCCCAAGCAAGACGCAACCCGAGGAGCATCTTGCCACATGTCAGCACTGGGTCTGACTGAGCGCCTCCAGGAGAGAGTCCCCAGCAAGACGCACCCCGAGGAGCGTCTTGCCTTATGTCAGCACTCGGTCTGACTGAGCGCCTCCAGTAGAGAGGCCCAAGCAAGAAGCGCCCCAAGGAGCGTCTTGCCACATGTCAACAATGGGTCTGACTGAGGGCCTCCAGGAGAGAAGCCCAAGCAAGACGCGCCCCGAGGAGCGTCTTGACACATGTCAACACTGGGTCTGACAGAGGGCCTCCAGGAGAGAGGCCCAAGCAAGACGCGCCCCGAGGAGTGTCTTGCCACAAGTCACCACTGGGTCTGACTGAGCGCCTCCAGGAGAGAGGCCCAAGCAAGACGCGCCCCAAGGAGTGTCAGGCCACATGTCACTACTAAGTCTGACTGAGCGCCTCCAGGAGAGAGGCCCAAGCAAGACGCGCCCCGAGGAGCGTCTTGCCACATGTCAACACTGGGTCTGATTGAGGGCCTTCTGGAGAGATGCCCAAGCAAGACGCGCCCCGAGGAGCGTCTTGCCACATGTCAACAATGGGTCTGACTGAGGGCCTCCAGGAGAGAAGCCCAAGCAAGACGCGCCCCGAGGAGCGTCTTGCCACATGTCAACAATGGGTCTTACTGAGGGCCTCCAGGAGAGAAGCCCAAGCAAGACGCGCCCCGAGGAGCTTCTTGACACGTGTCAGCACTCGGTCTGACTGAGCGCCTCCAGGAGAGAGGCCCAAGCAAGACGCGCCCCGAGGAGCGTCTTGCCACGTGTCACCACTGGGTCTGACTGAGCGCCTCCAGGAGAGAGTCCCCAGCAAGACGCGCCCCGAGGAGCGTCTTGCCTTATGTCAGCACTCGGTCTGACTGAGCGCCTCCAGGAGAGAGGCCCAAGCAAGACGTGCCCCGAGGAGCGTCTTGTCACATGTCAACACTGGGTCTGTCTGAGCGCCTCCAGGAGAGAAGCCCAAGCAAGACGCGCCCCGAGGAGCGTCTTGACACATGTCAACAATGGGTCTGACAGAGGACCTCCAGGAGAGAGTCCCCAACAAGACGCGCCCCGAGGAGCGTCTTGCCACATGTCAGAACTGGGTCTGACTGAGGGCCTCCAGGAGAGAGTCCCCAGCAAAACACGCCCCGAGGAGCGTCTTGACACATGTCAACACTGGGTCTGACAGAAGGCCTCCAGGAGAGAGGCCCAAGCAAGACGCGCCCCGAGGAGTGTCTTGCCACATGTCACCACTGGGTCTGACTGAGCGCCTCCAGGAGAGAGGCCCAAGCAAGACGCGCCCCGAGGAGCGTAAGGCCACATGTCACTACTCATTCTGACTGAGCGCCTCCAGGAGAGAGGCCCAAGCAAGACGCGCCCCGAGGAACGTCTTGCCACGTGTCAACATTGGGTCTGATTGAGGGCCTTCTGGAGAGAGGCCCAAGCAAGATGCGCCCCGAGGAGCGTCTTGCCACATGTCAACAATGGGTCTGACTGAGGGCCTCCAGGAGAGAAGCCCAAGCAAGACGCGCCCCGAGGAGCGTCTTGCCACATGTATACACTGGGTCTGACTGAGCGCCTCCAGGAGAGAGTCCCCAGCAAGACGCACCCCGAGGAGCGTCTTGCCTTATGTCAGCACTCGGTCTGACTGAGCGCCTCCAGTAGAGAGGCCCAAGCAAGAAGCGCCCCAAGGAGCGTCTTGCCACATGTCAACAATGGGTCTGACTGAGGGCCTCCAGGAGAGAAGCCCAAGCAAGACGCGCCCCGAGGAGCTTCTTGCCACATGTCAGCACTCGGTCTGACTGAGCGCCTCCAGGAGAGAGGCCAAAGCAAGATGCGCTCGGAGGAGCGTCTTGCCACATGTTAACACTGGATCTGACAGAGGGCCTCCAGGAGAGAGGCCCAAGCAAGACGTGCCCCGAGGAGCGTCTTGTCACATGTCAACACTGGGTCTGTCTGAGCGCCTCCAGGAGAGAAGCCCAAGCAAGACGCGCCCCGAGGAGCGTCTTGCCACATGTCACCACTGGGTCTGACTGAGCGCCTCCAGGAGAGAGGCCCAAGCAAGACGCGCCCCGAGGAGCGTCAGGCCACATGTCACTACTCAGTCTGACTGAGCGCCTCCAGGAGAGAGACCCAAGCAAGACGCGCCCCGAGGAGCGTCTTGCCACGTGTCAACACTGGGTCTGATTGAGGGCCTTCTGGAGAGAGGCCCAAGCAAGACGCGCCGCAAGGTGCGTCTTGCCACATGTCAACAATGTGTCTGACTGAGGCCCTCCAGGAGAGAAGCCCAAGCAAGATGCGCCCCGAGGAGCGTCTTGCCACATGTCAACAATGGGTCTTACTGAGGGCCTCCAGGAGAGAAGCCCAAGCAAGACGCACCCCGAGGAGCTTCTTGCCACATGTCAGCACTCGGTCTGACTGAGCGCCTCCAGGAGAGAGGCCAAAGCAAGATACGCTCGGAGGAGCGTCTTGCCACATGTCAACACTGGGTCTGACAGAGGGCCTCCAGGAGAGAGGCCCATGCAAGACGCGCCCCGAGGAGTGTCTTGCCACATGTCACCACTGGGTCTGACTGAGCGCCTCCAGGAGAGAGGCCGAAGCAAGACGCGCCTCGAGGAGCGTCAGGCCACATCTCACTACTCAGTCTGACTGAGCGCCTCCAGGAGAGAGGCCCAAGCAAGACGCGCCCCGAGGAGCGTCTTGCCACGTTTCACCACTGGGTCTGACTGAGCGCCTCCAGGAGAGAGGCCCAAGCAAGACGAGCCCCGAGGAGCGTCTTGCCACATGTCAACACTGGGTCTGACTGAGTGCCTCCATGAGAGAAGTCCCAGCAAGACGCGCCCCGAGGAGCGTCTTGCCACATGTCAGCACTCGGTCTGACTGAGCGCCTCAAGGAGAGAGGCCCAAGCAAGACGCGCCCCGAGGAGCATCTTGCCACATGTCACTACTCGGACTGACTGAGCGCCTCCAGGAGAGAGCCCCAAGCAAGACGCACCCCGAGGAGCGTCTTGCCACATGTCAACAATGGGTCTGACTGAGGGCCTCCAGGAGAGAAGCCCAAGCAAGACGCGCCCCGAGCAGCATCTTGCCACATGTCAACACTGGGTCTGACTGAGCGCCTCCAGGAGAGAGGCCCAAGCAAGATACGCTCGGAGGAGCGTCTTGCCACATGTTAACACTGGGTCTGACAGAGGGCCTCCAGGAGAGAGGCCCAAGCAAGACGCGCCCCGAGGAGCGTCTTGCCACATGTCAACAATGGGTCTGACTGAGGGCCTCCAGGAGAGAAGCCCAAGCAAGACGCGCCCCGAGGAGCGTCTTGACACATGTCAACACTGGGTCTGACAGAGGACCTCCATGAGAGAGTCCCCAGCAAGACACGCCCCGAGGAGTGTCTTGCCACATGTCAGAACTGGGACTGACTGAGCGCCTCCAGGAGAGAGTCCCCAGCAAGACGCGCCCCGAGGAGCGTCTTGACACATGTCAACACTGGGTCTGACAGAGGGCCTCCAGGAGAGAGGCCCAAGCAAGATGCGCCCCGAGGAGTGTCTTGCCACATGTCAACAATGGGTCTGACTGAGGGCCTCCAGGAGAGAAGCCCAAGCAAGACGCGCCCCGAGGAGCTTCTTGCCACATGTCAGCACTCGGTCTGACTGAGCGCCTCCAGGAGAGAGGCCAAAGCAAGATGCGCTCGGAGGAGCGTCTTGCCACATGTTAACACTGGGTCTGACAGAGGGCCTCCAGGAGAGAGGCCCAAGCAAGACGTGCCCCGAGGAGCGTCTTGTCACATGTCAACACTGGGTCTGTCTGAGCGCCTCCAGGAGAGAAGCCCAAGCAAGACGCGCCCCGAGGAGCGTCTTGCCACATGTCACCACTGGGTCTGACTGAGCGCCTCCAGGAGAGAGGCCCAAGCAAGACGCGCCCCGAGGAGCGTCAGGCCACATGTCACTACTCAGTCTGACTGAGCGCCTCCAGGAGAGAGACCCAAGCAAGACGCGCCCCGAGGAGCGTCTTGCCACGTGTCAACACTGGGTCTGATTGAGGGCCTTCTGGAGAGAGGCCCAAGCAAGACGCGCCGCAAGGTGCGTCTTGCCACATGTCAACAATGTGTCTGACTGAGGCCCTCCAGGAGAGAAGCCCAAGCAAGATGCGCCCCGAGGAGCGTCTTGCCACATGTCAACAATGGGTCTTACTGAGGGCCTCCAGGAGAGAAGCCCAAGCAAGACGCACCCCGAGGAGCTTCTTGCCACATGTCAGCACTCGGTCTGACTGAGCGCCTCCAGGAGAGAGGCCAAAGCAAGATACGCTCGGAGGAGCGTCTTGCCACATGTCAACACTCGGTCTGACAGAGGGCCTCCAGGAGAGAGGCCCATGCAAGACGCGCCCCGAGGAGTGTCTTGCCACATGTCACCACTGGGTCTGACTGAGCGCCTCCAGGAGAGAGGCCGAAGCAAGACGCGCCTCGAGGAGCGTCAGGCCACATCTCACTACTCAGTCTGACTGAGCGCCTCCAGGAGAGAGGCCCAAGCAAGACGCGCCCCGAGGAGCGTCTTGCCACGTTTCATCACTGGGTCTGACTGAGCGCCTCCAGGAGAGAGGCCCAAGCAAGACGAGCCCCGAGGAGCGTCTTGCCACATGTCAACACTGGGTCTGACTGAGTGCCTCCATGAGAGAAGTCCCAGCAAGACGCGCCCCGAGGAGCGTCTTGCCACATGTCAGCACTCGGTCTGACTGAGCGCCTCAAGGAGAGAGGCCCAAGCAAGACGCGCCCCGAGGAGCATCTTGCCACATGTCACTACTCGGACTGACTGAGCGCCTCCAGGAGAGAGCCCCAAGCAAGACGCACCCCGAGGAGCGTCTTGCCACATGTCAACAATGGGTCTGACTGAGGGCCTCCAGGAGAGAAGCCCAAGCAAGACGCGCCCCGAGCAGCATCTTGCCACATGTCAACACTGGGTCTGACTGAGCGCCTCCAGGAGAGAGGCCCAAGCAAGATACGCTCGGAGGAGCGTCTTGCCACATGTTAACACTGGGTCTGACAGAGGGCCTCCAGGAGAGAGGCCCAAGCAAGACGCGCCCCGAGGAGCGTCTTGCCACATGTCAACAATGGGTCTGACTGAGGGCCTCCAGGAGAGAAACCCAAGCAAGACGCGCCCCGAGGAGCGTCTTGACACATGCCAACACTGGGTCTGACTGAGCGCCTCCAGGAGAGAGGCCCAAGCAAGACGCGCCCCGAGGAGCGTCTTGCCACATGTCAACACTGGGTCTGACTGAGCGCCTCCAGGAGAGAGGCCCAAGCAAGACGCGCCCCGAGGAGCGTCTTGCCACATGTCAACAATGGGTCTGACTGAGGGCCTCCAGGAGAGAGTCCCAAGCAAGATGCGCTCGGAGGAGCGTCTTGCCACATGTCAACACTGGGTCTGACAGAGGGCCTCCAGGAGAGAGGCCCAAGCAAGACGCGCCCCGAGGAGCGTCTTGCCACGTTACCTCTGGTTCTGACTGAGCGCCTCCAGGAGAGAGGCCCAAGCAAGACGCGCCCCGAGGAGCGTCTTGCCACATGTCAACAATGGGTCTGACTGAGGGCCTCCAGGAGAGAAGCCCAAGCAAGACGCGCCCCGAGGAGCGTCTTGACACATGTCAACACTGGGTCTGACAGAGGGCCTCCAGGAGAGAGGCCCAAGCAAGACACGCCCCGAGGAGTGTCTTGCCACATGTCACCACTGGGTCTGACTGAGCGCCTCCAGGAGAGAGGACCAAGCAAGACGCGCCCCGAGGAGCGTCAGGCCACATGTCACTACTTAGTCTGACTGAGCGCCTCCAGGAGAGAGGCCCAAGCAAGACGCGCCCCGAGGAGCGTCTTGCCACGTGTCAACACTGGGTCTGATTGAGGGCCTTCTGGAGAGAGGCCCAAGCAAGACGCGCCCCGAGGAGCGTCTTGCCACATGTCAACAATGGGTCTGACAGAGGGCCTCCAGGAGAGAAGCCCAAGCAAGACGCGCCCCAAGGAGCGTCTTGCCACATGTCAACAATGGGTCTTACTGAGGGCCTCCAGGAGAGAAGCCCAAGCAAGACGCGCCCCGAGGAGCTTCTTGCCACATGTCAACACTGGGTCTGACAGAGGGCCTCCAGGAGAGAGGCCCAAGCAAGACACGCCCCGAGGAGCGTCTTGCCACGTTACCTCTGGTTCTGACTGAGCGCCTCCAGGAGAGAGGCCCAAGCAAGACGCGCCCCGAGGAGCGTCTTGCCACATGTCAACAATGGGTCTGACTGAGGGCCTCCAGGAGAGAAGCCCAAGCAAGACGCGCCCCAAGGAGCGTCTTGCCACATGTCAACAATGGGTCTTACTGAGGGCCTCCAGGAGAGAAGCCCAAGCAAGATGCGCTCGGAGGAGCGTCTTGCCACATGTCAACACTGGGTCTGACAGAGGGCCTCCAGGAGAGAGGCCCAAGCAAGACGCGCCCCGAGGAGCGTCTTGCCACGTTACCTCTGGTTCTGACTGAGCGCCTCCAGGAGAGAGGCCCAAGCAAGACGCGCCCCGAGGAGCGTCTTGCCACATGTCAACAATGGGTCTGACTGAGGGCCTCCAGGAGAGAAGCCCAAGCAAGACGCGCCCCGAGGAGCGTCTTGACACATGTCAACACTGGGTCTGACAGAGGGCCTCCAGGAGAGAGGCCCAAGCAAGACACGCCCCGAGGAGTGTCTTGCCACATGTCACCACTGGGTCTGACTGAGCGCCTCCAGGAGAGAGGCCCAAGCAAGACGCGCCCCGAGGAGCGTCTTGCCACATGTCAACAATGGGTCTTACTGAGGGCCTCCAGGAGAGAAGCCCAAGCAAGATGCGCTCGGAGGAGCGTCTTGCCACATGTCAACACTGGGTCTGACAGAGGGCCTCCAGGAGAGAGGCCCAAGCAAGACGCGCCCCGAGGAGCGTCTTGCCACGTTACCTCTGGTTCTGACTGAGCGCCTCCAGGAGAGAGGCCCAAGCAAGACGCGCCCCGAGGAGCGTCTTGCCACATGTCAACAATGGGTCTGACTGAGGGCCTCCAGGAGAGAAGCCCAAGCAAGACGCGCCCCGAGGAGCGTCTTGACACATGTCAACACTGGGTCTGACAGAGGGCCTCCAGGAGAGAGGCCCAAGCAAGACACGCCCCGAGGAGTGTCTTGCCACATGTCACCACTGGGTCTGACTGAGCGCCTCCAGGAGAGAGGCCCAAGCAAGACGCGCCCCGAGGAGCGTCAGGCCACATGTCACTACTTAGTCTGACTGAGCGCCTCCAGGAGAGAGGCCCAAGCAAGACGCGCCCCGAGGAGCGTCTTGCCACGTGTCAACACTGGGTCTGATTGAGGGCCTTCTGGAGAGAGGCCCAAGCAAGACGCGCCCCGAGGAGCGTCTTGCCACATGTCAACAATGGGTCTGACTGAGGGCCTCCAGGAGAGAAGCCCAAGCAAGACGCGCCCCAAGGAGCGTCTTGCCACATGTCAACAATGGGTCTTACTGAGGGCCTCCAGGAGAGAAGCCCAAGCAAGACGCGCCCCGAGGAGCTTCTTGCCACATGTCAGCACTCGGTCTGACTGAGCGCCTCCAGGAGAGAGGCCAAAGCAAGATGCGCTCGGAGGAGCGTCTTGCCACATGTTAACACTGGGTCTGACAGAGGGCCTCCAGGAGAGAGGCCCGAGCAAGACGCGCCCCGAGGAGCGTCTTGACACATGTCAACACTTGGTCTGACAGAGGGCCTCCAGGAGAGAGGCCCATGCAAGACGCGCCCCGAGGAGTGTCTTGCCACATGTCACCACTGGGTCTGACTGAGCGCCTCCAGGAGAGAGGCCAAAGCAAGACGCGCCCCGAGGAGCGTCAGGCCACATGTCACTACTCAGTCTGACTGAGCGCCTCCAGGAGAGAGGCCCAAGCAAGACGCGCCCCGAGGAGCGTCTTGCCACATTTCACCACTGGGTCTGACTGAGCGCCTCCAGGAGAGAGGCCCAAGCAAGACGAGCCCCGAGGAGCGTCTTGCCACATGTCAACACTGGGTCTGACTGAGTGCCTCCATGAGAGAAGCCCCAGCAAGACGCGCCCCGAGGAGCGTCTTGCCACATGTCAGCACTCGGTCTGACTGAGCGCCTCCAGGAGAGAGGCCCAAGCAAGACGCGCCCCGAGGAGCATCTTGCCACATGTCACTACTCGGACTGACTGAGCGCCTCCAGGAGAGAGGCCCAAGCAAGACGCACCCCGAGGAGCGTCTTGCCACATGTCAACAATGGGTCTGACTGAGGGCATCCAGGAGAGAAGCCCAAGCAAGACGCGCCCCGAGCAGCATCTTGCCACATGTCAACACTGAGTCTGACTGAGCGCCTCCAGGAGAGAGGCCCAAGCAAGATACGCTCGGAGGAGCGTCTTGCCACATGTTAACACTGGGTCTGACACAGGGCCTCCAGGAGAGAGGCCCAAGCAAGACGCGCCCCGAGGAGCGTCTTGCCACATGTCACCTCTGGTTCTGACTGAGCGCCTCCAGGAGAGAGGCCCATGCAAGACGCGCCCCGAGGAGTGTCTTGCCACATGTCACCACTGGGTCTGACTGAGCGCCTCCAGGAGAGAGGCCGAAGCAAGACGTGCCCCGAGGAGCGTCAGGCCACATGTCACTACTCAGTCTGACTGAGCGCCTCCAGGAGAGAGGCCCAAGCAAGACGCGCCCCGAGGAGCGTCAGGCCACATGTCACTACTTAGTCTGACTGAGCGCCTCCAGGAGAGAGGCCCAAGCAAGACGCGCCCCGAGGAGCGTCTTGCCACGTGTCAACACTGGGTCTGATTGAGGGCCTTCTGGAGAGAGGCCCAAGCAAGACGCGCCCCGAGGAGCGTCTTGCCACATGTCAACAATGGGTCTGACTGAGGGCCTCCAGGAGAGAAGCCCAAGCAAGACGCGCCCCAAGGAGCGTCTTGCCACATGTCAACAATGGGTCTTTCTGAGGGCCTCCAGGAGAGAAGCCCAAGCAAGACGCGCCCCGAGGAGCTTCTTGCCACATGTCACCACTCGGTCTGACTGAGCGCCTCCAGGAGAGAGGCCAAAGCAAGATGCGCTCGGAGGAGCGTCTTGCCACATGATAACACTGGGTCTGACAGAGGGCCTCCAGGAGAGAGGCCCAAGCAAGACGTGCCCCGAGGAGCGTCTTGTCACATGTCAACACTGGGTCTGTCTGAGCGCCTCCAGGAGAGAAGCCCAAGCAAGACGCGCCCCGAGGAGCGTCTTGACACATGTCAACACTGGGTCTGACAGAGGGCCTCCAGGAGAGAGGCCCATGCAAGACGCGCCCCGAGGAGTGTCTTGCCACATGTCACCACTGGGTCTGACTGAGCGCCTCCAGGAGAGAGGCCAAAGCAAGACGCGCCCCGAGGAGCGTCAGGCCACATGTCACTACTCAGTCAGACTGAGCGCCTCCAGGAGAGAGGCCCAAGCAAGACGAGCCTCGAGGAGCGTCTTGCCACATGTCAACACTGGGTCTGACTGAGTGCCTCCATGAGAGAAGCCCCAGCAAGACGCGCCCCGAGGAGCGTCTTGCCACATGTCAGCACTCGGTCTGACTGAGCGCCTCCAGGAGAGAGGCCCAAGCAAGACGCGCCCCGAGGAGCATCTTGTCACATGTCACTACTCGGACTGACTGAGCGCCTCCAGGAGAGAGGCCCAAGCAAGACGCACCCCGAGGAGCGTCTTGCCACATGTCAACAATGGGTCTGACTGAGGGCCTCCAGGAGAGAAGCCCAAGCAAGACGCGCCCCGAGCAGCAACTTGCCACATGTCAACACTGGGTCTGACTGAGCGCCTCCAGGAGAGAGGCCCAAGCAAGATACGCTCGGAGGAGCGTCTTGCCACATGTTAACACTGGGTCTGACAGAGGGCCTCCAGGAGAGAGGCCCAAGCAAGACGCGCCCCGAGGAGCGTCTTGCCACATGTCACCTCTGGTTCTGACTGAGCGCCTCCAGGAGAGAGGCCCAAGCACGACTCACCCCGAGGAGCGTCTTGCCACATGTCAACAATGGGTCTGACTGAGGGCCTCCAGGAGAGAAGCCCAAGCAAGACGCGCCCCGAGCAGCATCTTGCCACATGTCAACACTGGGTCTGACTGAGCGCCTCCAGGAGAGAGGCCCAAGAAAGACGCGCCCCGAGGAGCGTCTTGCCACATGTCACCTCTGGTTCTGACTGAGCGCCTCCAGGAGAGAGTCCCAAGCAAGACGCGCCCCGAGGAGCGTCTTGCCACATGTCAACAATGGGTCTGACTGAAGGCCTCCAGGAGAGAAGCCCAAGCAAGACGCGCCCCGAGGAGCGTCTTGACACATGTCAACACTGGGTCTGACAGAGGGCCTCCAGGAGAGAGGCCCATGCAAGACGCGCCCCGAGGAGTTTCTTGCCACATGTCACCACTGGGTCTGACTGAGCGCCTCCAGGAGAGAGGCCCAAGCAAGACGCGCCCCGAGGAGCGTCAGGCCACATGTCACTACTTAGTCTGACTGAGCGCCTCCAGGAGAGAGGCCCAAGCAAGACGCGCCCCGAGGAGCGTCTTGCCACGTGTCAACACTGGGTCTGATTGAGGGCCTTCTGGAGAGAGGCCCAAGCAAGACGCGCCCCGAGGAGCGTCTTGCCACATGTCAACAATGGGTCTGACTGAGGGCCTCCAGGAGAGAAGCCCAAGCAAGACGCGCCCCAAGGAGCGTCTTGCCACATGTCAACAATGGGTCTTACTGAGGGCCTCCAGGAGAGAAGCCCAAGCAAGACGCGCCCCGAGGAGCTTCTTGCCACATGTCAGCACTCGGTCTGACTGAGCGCCTCCAGGAGAGAGGCCAAAGCAAGATGCGCTCGGAGGAGCGTCTTGCCACATGTTAACACTGGGTCTGACAGAGGGCCTCCAGGAGAGAGGCCCAAGCAAGACGTGCCCCGAGGAGCGTCCTGTCACATGTCAACACTGGGTCTGTCTGAGCGCCTCCAAGAGAGAAGCCCGAGCAAGACGCGCCCCGAGGAGCGTCTTGACACATGTCAACACTTGGTCTGACAGAGGGCCTCCAGGAGAGAGGCCCATGCAAGACGCGCCCCGAGGAGTGTCTTGCCACATGTCACCACTGGGTCTGACTGAGCGCCTCCAGGAGAGAGGCCAAAGCAAGACGCGCCCCGAGGAGCGTCAGGCCACATGTCACTACTCAGTCTGACTGAGCGCCTCCAGGAGAGAGGCCCAAGCAAGACGCGCCCCGAGGAGCGTCTTGCCACATTTCACCACTGGGTCTGACTGAGCGCCTCCAGGAGAGAGGCCCAAGCAAGACGAGCCCCGAGGAGCGTCTTGCCACATGTCAACACTGGGTCTGACTGAGTGCCTCCATGAGAGAAGCCCCAGCAAGACGCGCCCCGAGGAGCGTCTTGCCACATGTCAGCACTCGGTCTGACTGAGCGCCTCCAGGAGAGAGGCCCAAGCAAGACGCGCCCCGAGGAGCATCTTGCCACATGTCACTACTCGGACTGACTGAGCGCCTCCAGGAGAGAGGCCCAAGCAAGACGCACCCCGAGGAGCGTCTTGCCACATGTCAACAATGGGTCTGACTGAGGGCATCCAGGAGAGAAGCCCAAGCAAGACGCGCCCCGAGCAGCATCTTGCCACATGTCAACACTGAGTCTGACTGAGCGCCTCCAGGAGAGAGGCCCAAGCAAGATACGCTCGGAGGAGCGTCTTGCCACATGTTAACACTGGGTCTGACACAGGGCCTCCAGGAGAGAGGCCCAAGCAAGACGCGCCCCGAGGAGCGTCTTGCCACATGTCACCTCTGGTTCTGACTGAGCGCCTCCAGGAGAGAGGCCCATGCAAGACGCGCCCCGAGGAGTGTCTTGCCACATGTCACCACTGGGTCTGACTGAGCGCCTCCAGGAGAGAGGCCGAAGCAAGACGTGCCCCGAGGAGCGTCAGGCCACATGTCACTACTCAGTCTGACTGAGCGCCTCCAGGAGAGAGGCCCAAGCAAGACGCGCCCCGAGGAGCGTCAGGCCACATGTCACTACTTAGTCTGACTGAGCGCCTCCAGGAGAGAGGCCCAAGCAAGACGCGCCCCGAGGAGCGTCTTGCCACGTGTCAACACTGGGTCTGATTGAGGGCCTTCTGGAGAGAGGCCCAAGCAAGACGCGCCCCGAGGAGCGTCTTGCCACATGTCAACAATGGGTCTGACTGAGGGCCTCCAGGAGAGAAGCCCAAGCAAGACGCGCCCCAAGGAGCGTCTTGCCACATGTCAACAATGGGTCTTTCTGAGGGCCTCCAGGAGAGAAGCCCAAGCAAGACGCGCCCCGAGGAGCTTCTTGCCACATGTCACCACTCGGTCTGACTGAGCGCCTCCAGGAGAGAGGCCAAAGCAAGATGCGCTCGGAGGAGCGTCTTGCCACATGATAACACTGGGTCTGACAGAGGGCCTCCAGGAGAGAGGCCCAAGCAAGACGTGCCCCGAGGAGCGTCTTGTCACATGTCAACACTGGGTCTGTCTGAGCGCCTCCAGGAGAGAAGCCCAAGCAAGACGCGCCCCGAGGAGCGTCTTGACACATGTCAACACTGGGTCTGACAGAGGGCCTCCAGGAGAGAGGCCCATGCAAGACGCGCCCCGAGGAGTGTCTTGCCACATGTCACCACTGGGTCTGACTGAGCGCCTCCAGGAGAGAGGCCAAAGCAAGACGCGCCCCGAGGAGCGTCAGGCCACATGTCACTACTCAGTCAGACTGAGCGCCTCCAGGAGAGAGGCCCAAGCAAGACGAGCCTCGAGGAGCGTCTTGCCACATGTCAACACTGGGTCTGACTGAGTGCCTCCATGAGAGAAGCCCCAGCAAGACGCGCCCCGAGGAGCGTCTTGCCACATGTCAGCACTCGGTCTGACTGAGCGCCTCCAGGAGAGAGGCCCAAGCAAGACGCGCCCCGAGGAGCATCTTGTCACATGTCACTACTCGGACTGACTGAGCGCCTCCAGGAGAGAGGCCCAAGCAAGACGCACCCCGAGGAGCGTCTTGCCACATGTCAACAATGGGTCTGACTGAGGGCCTCCAGGAGAGAAGCCCAAGCAAGACGCGCCCCGAGCAGCAACTTGCCACATGTCAACACTGGGTCTGACTGAGCGCCTCCAGGAGAGAGGCCCAAGCAAGATACGCTCGGAGGAGCGTCTTGCCACATGTTAACACTGGGTCTGACAGAGGGCCTCCAGGAGAGAGGCCCAAGCAAGACGCGCCCCGAGGAGCGTCTTGCCACATGTCACCTCTGGTTCTGACTGAGCGCCTCCAGGAGAGAGGCCCAAGCACGACTCACCCCGAGGAGCGTCTTGCCACATGTCAACAATGGGTCTGACTGAGGGCCTCCAGGAGAGAAGCCCAAGCAAGACGCGCCCCGAGCAGCATCTTGCCACATGTCAACACTGGGTCTGACTGAGCGCCTCCAGGAGAGAGGCCCAAGAAAGACGCGCCCCGAGGAGCGTCTTGCCACATGTCACCTCTGGTTCTGACTGAGCGCCTCCAGGAGAGAGTCCCAAGCAAGACGCGCCCCGAGGAGCGTCTTGCCACATGTCAACAATGGGTCTGACTGAAGGCCTCCAGGAGAGAAGCCCAAGCAAGACGCGCCCCGAGGAGCGTCTTGACACATGTCAACACTGGGTCTGACAGAGGGCCTCCAGGAGAGAGGCCCATGCAAGACGCGCCCCGAGGAGTTTCTTGCCACATGTCACCACTGGGTCTGACTGAGCGCCTCCAGGAGAGAGGCCGAAGCAAGACGTGCCCCGAGGAGCGTCAGGCCACATGTCACTACTCAGTCTGACTGAGCGCCTCCAGGAGAGAGGCCCAAGCAAGACGCGCCCCGAGGAGCGTCTTGCCACGTTTCACCACTGGGTCTGACTGAGCGCCTCCAGGAGAGAGGCCCAAGCAAGACGAGCCCCGAGGAGCGTCTTGCCACATGTCAACACTGGGTCTGACTGAGTGCCTCCATGAGAGAAGCCCCAGCAAGACGCGCCCCGAGGAGCGTCTTGCCACATGTCAGCACTCGGTCTGACTGAGCGCCTCCAGGAGAGAGGCCCAAGCAAGATGCGCCCCGAGGAGCATCTTGCCACATGTCACTACAAAGGAATGACTGAGCGCCTCCAGGAGAGAGGCCCAAGCAAGACGCACCCCGAGGAGCGTCTTGCCACATGTCAACAATGGGTCTGACTGAGGGCCTCCAGGAGAGAAGCCCAAGCAAGACGCGCCCCGAGGAGCATCTTGCCACATGTCAACACTGGGTCTGACTGAGCGCCTCCAGGAGAGAGGCCCAAGCAAGACGCGCCCCGAGGAGCGTCTTGCCACATGTCAACACTGGGTCTGACTGAGCGCCTCCAGGCGAGAGGCCCAAGCAAGACGCGCCCCGAGGAGCGTCTTGCCACATGTCAACACTGGGTCTGACTGAGCGCCTCCAGGAGAGAGGCCCAAGCAAGACGCCCCCCGGGGAGCGTCTTGCCACATGTCCGAACTGGGTCTGACTGAGCGCCTCCAGGAGAGAGTCCCCAGCAAGACGCGCCCCGAGGAGCGTCTTGCCTTATGTCAGCACTCGGTCTGACTGAGCGCCTCCAGGAGAGAGGCCCAAGCAAGACGTGCCCCGAGGAGCGTCTTGTCACATGTCAACACTGGGTCTGTCTGAGCGCCTCCAGGAGAGAAGCCCAAGCAAGACGCGCCCCGAGGAGCGTCTTGCCACATGTCACCACTGGGTCTGACTGAGCGCCTCCAGGAGAGAGGCCCAAGCAAGACGCGCCCCGAGGAGCGTAAGGCCACATGTCACTACTCAGTCTGACTGAGCGCCTCCAGGAGAGAGGCCCAAGCAAGACGAGCCTCGAGGAGCGTCTTGCCACATGTCAACACTGGGTCTGACTGAGTGCCTCCATGAGAGAAGCCCCAGCAAGACGCGCCCCGAGGAGCGTCTTGCCACATGTCAGCACTCGGTCTGACTGAGCGCCTCCAGGAGAGAGGCCCAAGCAAGACGCGCCCCGAGGAGCATCTTGTCACATGTCACTACTCGGACTGACTGAGCGCCTCCAGGAGAGAGGCCCAAGCAAGACGCACCCCGAGGAGCGTCTTGCCACATGTCAACAATGGGTCTGACTGAGGGCCTCCAGGAGAGAAGCCCAAGCAAGACGCGCCCCGAGCAGCATCTTGCCACATGTCAACACTGGGTCTGACTGAGCGCCTCCAGGAGAGAGGCCCAAGCAAGATACGCTCGGAGGAGCGTCTTGCCACATGTTAACACTGGGTCTGACAGAGGGCCTCCAGGAGAGAGGCCCAAGCAAGACGCGCCCCGAGGAGCGTCTTGCCACATGTCACCTCTGGTTCTGACTGAGCGCCTCCAGGAGAGAGGCCCAAGCAAGACTCACCCCGAGGAGCGTCTTGCCACATGTCAACAATGGGTCTGACTGAGGGCCTCCAGGAGAGAAGCCCAAGCAAGACGCGCCCCGAGCAGCATCTTGCCACATGTCAACACTGGGTCTGACTGAGCGCCTCCAGGAGAGAGGCCCAAGCAAGACGCGCCCCGAGGAGCGTCTTGCCACATGTCACCTCTGGTTCTGACTGAGCGCCTCCAGGAGAGAGGCCCAAGCAAGACGCGCCCCGAGGAGCGTCTTGCCACATGTCAACAATGGGTCTGACTGAGGGCCTCCAGGAGAGAAGCCCAAGCAAGACGCGCCCCGAGGAGCGTCTTGACACATGTCAACACTGGGTCTGACAGAGGGCCTCCAGGAGAGAGGCCCATGCAAGACGCGTCCCGAGGAGTTTCTTGCCACATGTCACCACTGGGTCTGACTGAGCGCCTCCAGGAGAGAGGCCGAAGCAAGACGTGCCCCGAGGAGCGTCAGGCCACATGTCACTACTCAGTCTGACTGAGCGCCTCCAGGAGAGAGGCCCAAGCAAGACGCGCCCCGAGGAGCGTCTTGCCATGTTTCACCACTGGGTCTGACTGAGCGCCTCCAGGAGAGAGGCCCAAGCAAGACGAGCCCCGAGGAGCGTCTTGCCACATGTCAACACTGGGTCTGATTGAGTGCCTCCATGAGAGAAGCCCCAGCAAGACGCGCCCCGAGGAGCGTCTTGCCACATGTCAGCACTCGGTCTGACTGAGCGCCTCCAGGAGAGAGGCCCAAGCAAGATGCGCCCCGAGGAGCATCTTGCCACATGTCACTACTCGGAATGACTGAGCGCCTCCAGGAGAGAGGCCCAAGCAAGACGCACCCCGAGGAGCGTCTTGCCACATGTCAACAATGGGTCTGACTGAGGGCCTCCAGGAGAGAAGCCCAAGCAAGACGCGCCCCGAGGAGCATCTTGCCACATGTCAACACTGGGTCTGACTGAGCGCCTCCAGGAGAGAGGCCCAAGCAAGACGCGCCCCGAGGAGCGTCTTGCCACATGTCAACACTGGGTCTGACTGAGCGCCTCCAGGCGAGAGGCCCAAGCAAGACGCGCCCCGAGGAGCGTCTTGCCACATGTCAACACTGGGTCTGACTGA
Source organism: Nothobranchius furzeri (assembly GCF_043380555.1). NCBI lineage: Eukaryota > Metazoa > Chordata > Actinopteri > Cyprinodontiformes > Nothobranchiidae > Nothobranchius > Nothobranchius furzeri. The sequence continues at coordinate 11,050,054 of NC_091743.1, forward strand.
GCGCCTCCAGGAGAGAGGCCCAAGCAAGACGCCCCCCGGGGAGCGTCTTGCCACATGTCCGAACTGGGTCTGACTGAGCGCCTCCAGGAGAGAGTCCCCAGCAAGACGCGCCCCGAGGAGCGTCTTGCCTTATGTCAGCACTCGGTCTGACTGAGCGCCTCCAGGAGAGAGGCCCAAGCAAGACGTGCCCCGAGGAGCGTCTTGTCACATGTCAACACTGGGTCTGTCTGAGCGCCTCCAGGAGAGAAGCCCAAGCAAGACGCGCCCCGAGGAGCGTCTTGCCAAATGTATACACTGGGTCTGACTGAGCGCCTCCAGGAGAGAGGCCCAAGCAAGACGCAACCCGAGGAGCATCTTGCCACATGTCAGCACTGGGTCTGACTGAGCGCCTCCAGGAGAGAGTCCCCAGCAAGACGCACCCCGAGGAGCATCTTGCCTTATGTCAGCACTCGGTCTGACTAAGCGCCTCCAGTAGAGAGGCCCAAGCAAGAAGCGCCCCAAGGAGCGTCTTGCCACATGTCAACAATGGGTCTGACTGAGGGCCTCCAGGAGAGAAGCCCAAGCAAGACGCGCCCCGAGGAGCGTCTTGACACATGTCAACACTGGGTCTGACAGAGGGCCTCCAGGAGAGAGGCCCAAGCAAGACGCGCCCCGAGGAGTGTCTTGCCACATGTCACCACTGGGTCTGACTGAGCGCCTCCAGGAGAGAGGCCCAAGCAAGACGCGCCCCAAGGAGCGTCAGGAAACATGTCACTACTCAGTCTGACTGAGCGCCTCCAGGAGAGAGGCCCAAGCAAGACGCGCCCCGAGGAGCTTCTTGCCACATGTCAACACTGGGTCTGATTGAGGGCCTTCTGGAGAGATGCCCAAGCAAGACGCGCCCCGAGGAGCGTCTTGCCACATGTCAGCAATGGGTCTGACTGAGGGCCTCCAGGAGAGAAGCCCAAGCAAGACGTGCCCCGAGGAGCGTCTTGCCACATGTCAACAATGGGTCTTACTGAGGGCCTCCAGGAGAGAAGGCCAAGCAAGACGCGCCCCGAGGAGCTTCTTGACACGTGTCAGCACTCGGTCTGACTGAGCGCCTCCAGGAGAGAGGCCCAAGCAAGACGCGCCCCGAGGAGCATCTTGCCACATTATACTACTCGGAATGACTGAGCGCCTCCAGGAGAGAGGCCCAAGCAAGACGCACCCCGAGGAGCGTCTTGCCACATGTCAACAATGGGTCTGACTGAGGGCCTCAGGAGAGAAGCCCAAGCAAGACGCGCCCCGAGGAGCGTCTTGCCACATGTCAACAAGGGGTCTTACTGAGGGCCTCCAGGAGAGAAGCCCAAGCAAGACGCGCCCCGAGGAGCTTCTTGACACGTGTCACCACTGGGTCTGACTGAGCGCCTCCAGGAGAGAGTCCCCAGCAAGACGCGCCCCGAGGAGCGTCTTGCCTTATGTCAGCACTCGGTCTGACTGAGCGCCTCCAGGAGAGAGGCCCAAGCAAGACGTGCCCCGAGGAGCGTCTTGTCACATGTCAACACTGGGTCTGTCTGAGCGCCTCCAGGAGAGAAGCCCAAGCAAGATGCGCCCCGAGGAGCGTCTTGCCACATGTCAACAATGGGTCTGACTGAGGGCCTCCAGGAGAGAAGCCCAAGCAAGACGCGCCCCGAGGAGCGTCTTGACACATGTCAACACTGGGTCTGACAGAGGACCTCCATGAGAGAGTCCCCAGCAAGACGCGCCCCGAGGAGTGTCTTGCCACATGTCAGAACTGGGACTGACTGAGCGCCTCCAGGAGAGAGTCCCCAGCAAGACACGCCCCGAGGAGCGTCTTGACACATGTCAACACTGGGTCTGACAGAGGGCCTCCAGGAGAGAGGCCCAAGCAAGACGCGCCCCGAGGAGTGTCTTGCCACATGTCACCAGTGGGTCTGACTGAGCGCCTCCAGGAGAGAGGCCCAAGCAAGACGCGCCCCAAGGAGCGTAAGGCCACATGTCACTACTCATTCTGACTGAGCGCCTCCAGGAGAGAGGCCCAAGCAAGACGTGCCCCGAGGAACGTCTTGCCACGTGTCAACACTGGGTCTGATTGAGGGCCTTCTGGAGAGAGGCCCAAGCAAGATGCGCCCCGAGGAGCGTCTTGCCACATGTCAACAATGGGTCTGACTGAGGGCCTCCAGGAGAGAAGCCCAAGCAAGACGCGCCCCGAGGAGCGTCTTGCCACATGTATACACTGGGTCTGACTGAGCGCCTCCAGGAGAGAGGCCCAAGCAAGACGCAACCCGAGGAGCATCTTGCCACATGTCAGCACTGGGTCTGACTGAGCGCCTCCAGGAGAGAGTCCCCAGCAAGACGCACCCCGAGGAGCGTCTTGCCTTATGTCAGCACTCGGTCTGACTGAGCGCCTCCAGTAGAGAGGCCCAAGCAAGAAGCGCCCCAAGGAGCGTCTTGCCACATGTCAACAATGGGTCTGACTGAGGGCCTCCAGGAGAGAAGCCCAAGCAAGACGCGCCCCGAGGAGCGTCTTGACACATGTCAACACTGGGTCTGACAGAGGGCCTCCAGGAGAGAGGCCCAAGCAAGACGCGCCCCGAGGAGTGTCTTGCCACATGTCACCACTGGGTCTGACTGAGCGCCTCCAGGAGAGAGGCCCAAGCAAGACGCGCCCCAAGGAGCGTCAGGCCACATGTCACTACTAAGTCTGACTGAGCGCCTCCAGGAGAGAGGCCCAAGCAAGACGCGCCCCGAGGAGCGTCTTGCCACATGTCAACACTGGGTCTGATTGAGGGCCTTCTGGAGAGATGCCCAAGCAAGACGCGCCCCGAGGAGCGTCTTGCCACATGTCAACAATGGGTCTGACTGAGGGCCTCCAGGAGAGAAGCCCAAGCAAGACGCGCCCCGAGGAGCGTCTTGCCACATGTCAACAATGGGTCTTACTGAGGGCCTCCAGGAGAGAAGCCCAAGCAAGACGCGCCCCGAGGAGCTTCTTGACACGTGTCAGCACTCGGTCTGACTGAGCGCCTCCAGGAGAGAGGCCCAAGCAAGACGCGCCCCGAGGAGCGTCTTGCCACGTGTCACCACTGGGTCTGACTGAGCGCCTCCAGGAGAGAGTCCCCAGCAAGACGCGCCCCGAGGAGCGTCTTGCCTTATGTCAGCACTCGGTCTGACTGAGCGCCTCCAGGAGAGAGGCCCAAGCAAGACGTGCCCCGAGGAGCGTCTTGTCACATGTCAACACTGGGTCTGTCTGAGCGCCTCCAGGAGAGAAGCCCAAGCAAGACGCGCCCCGAGGAGCGTCTTGCCACATGTCAACAATGGGTCTGACTGAGGGCCTCCAGGAGAGAAGCCCAAGCAAGACGCGCCCCAAGGAGCGTCAGGCCACATGTCACTACTAAGTCTGACTGAGCGCCTCCAGGAGAGAGGCCCAAGCAAGACGCGCCCCGAGGAGCGTCTTGCCACATGTCAACACTGGGTCTGATTGAGGGCCTTCTGGAGAGATGCCCAAGCAAGACGCGCCCCGAGGAGCGTCTTGCCACATGTCAACAATGGGTCTGACTGAGGGCCTCCAGGAGAGAAGCCCAAGCAAGACGCGCCCCGAGGAGCGTCTTGCCACATGTCAACAATGGGTCTTACTGAGGGCCTCCAGGAGAGAAGCCCAAGCAAGACGCGCCCCGAGGAGCTTCTTGACACGTGTCAGCACTCGGTCTGACTGAGCGCCTCCAGGAGAGAGGCCCAAGCAAGACGCGCCCCGAGGAGCGTCTTGCCACGTGTCACCACTGGGTCTGACTGAGCGCCTCCAGGAGAGAGTCCCCAGCAAGACGCGCCCCGAGGAGCGTCTTGCCTTATGTCAGCACTCGGTCTGACTGAGCGCCTCCAGGAGAGAGGCCCAAGCAAGACGTGCCCCGAGGAGCGTCTTGTCACATGTCAACACTGGGTCTGTCTGAGCGCCTCCAGGAGAGAAGCCCAAGCAAGACGCGCCCCGAGGAGCGTCTTGCCACATGTCAACAATGGGTCTGACTGAGGGCCTCCAGGAGAGAAGCCCAAGCAAGACGCGCCCCGAGGAGCGTCTTGACACATGTCAACAATGGGTCTGACAGAGGACCTCCAGGAGAGAGTCCCCAGCAAGACGCGCCCCGAGGAGCGTCTTGCCACATGTCAGAACTGGGTCTGACTGAGCGCCTCCAGGAGAGAGTCCCCAGCAAGACACGCCCCGAGGAGCGTCTTGACACATGTCAACACTGGGTCTGACAGAAGGCCTCCAGGAGAGAGGCCCAAGCAAGACGCGCCCCGAGGAGTGTCTTGCCACATGTCACCACTGGGTCTGACTGAGCGCCTCCAGGAGAGAGGCCCAAGCAAGACGCGCCCCGAGGAGCGTAAGGCCACATGTCACTACTCATTCTGACTGAGCGCCTCCAGGAGAGAGGCCCAAGCAAGACGTGCCCCGAGGAACGTCTTGCCACGTGTCAACACTGGGTCTGATTGAGGGCCTTCTGGAGAGAGGCCCAAGCAAGATGCGCCCCGAGGAGCGTCTTGCCACATGTCAACAATGGGTCTGACTGAGGGCCTCCAGGAGAGAAGCCCAAGCAAGACGCGCCCCGAGGCGCGTCTTGCCACATGTATACACTGGGTCTGACTGAGCGCCTCCAGGAGAGAGGCCCAAGCAAGACGCAACCCGAGGAGCATCTTGCCACATGTCAGCACTGGGTCTGACTGAGCGCCTCCAGGAGAGAGTCCCCAGCAAGACGCACCCCGAGGAGCGTCTTGCCTTATGTCAGCACTCGGTCTGACTGAGCGCCTCCAGTAGAGAGGCCCAAGCAAGAAGCGCCCCAAGGAGCGTCTTGCCACATGTCAACAATGGGTCTGACTGAGGGCCTCCAGGAGAGAAGCCCAAGCAAGACGCGCCCCGAGGAGCGTCTTGACACATGTCAACACTGGGTCTGACAGAGGGCCTCCAGGAGAGAGGCCCAAGCAAGACGCGCCCCGAGGAGTGTCTTGCCACATGTCACCACTGGGTCTGACTGAGCGCCTCCAGGAGAGAGGCCCAAGCAAGACGCGCCCCAAGGAGCGTCAGGCCACATGTCACTACTAAGTCTGACTGAGCGCCTCCAGGAGAGAGGCCCAAGCAAGACGCGCCCCGAGGAGCGTCTTGCCACATGTCAACACTGGGTCTGATTGAGGGCCTTCTGGAGAGATGCCCAAGCAAGACGCGCCCCGAGGAGCGTCTTGCCACATGTCAACAATGGGTCTGACTGAGGGCCTCCAGGAGAGAAGCCCAAGCAAGACGCGCCCCGAGGAGCGTCTTGCCACATGTCAACAATGGGTCTTACTGAGGGCCTCCAGGAGAGAAGCCCAAGCAAGACGCGCCCCGAGGAGCTTCTTGACACGTGTCAGCACTCGGTCTGACTGAGCGCCTCCAGGAGAGAGGTCCAAGCAAGACGCGCCCCGAGGAGCGTCTTGCCACGTGTCACCACTGGGTCTGACTGAGCGCCTCCAGGAGAGAGTCCCCAGCAAGACGCGCCCCGAGGAGCGTCTTGCCTTATGTCAGCACTCGGTCTGACTGAGCGCCTCCAGGAGAGAGGCCCAAGCAAGACGTGCCCCGAGGAGCATCTTGTCACATGTCAACACTGGGTCTGTCTGAGCACCTCCAGGAGAGAAGCCCAAGCAAGACGCGCCCCGAGGAGCGTCTTGCCACATGTCAACAATGGGTCTGACTGAGGGCCTCCAGGAGAGAAGCCCAAGCAAGACGCGCCCCGAGGAGCGTCTTGACACATGTCAACAATGGGTCTGACAGAGGACCTCCAGGAGAGAGTCCCCAGCAAGACGCGCCCCGAGGAGCGTCTTGCCACATGTCAGAACTGGGTCTGACTGAGCGCCTCCAGGAGAGAGTCCCCAGCAAGACACGCCCCGAGGAGCGTCTTGACACATGTCAACACTGGGTCTGACAGAAGGCCTCCAGGAGAGAGGCCCAAGCAAGACGCGCCCCGAGGAGTGTCTTGCCACATGTCACCACTGGGTCTGACTGAGCGCCTCCAGGAGAGAGGCCCAAGCAAGACGCGCCCCGAGGAGCGTAAGGCCACATGTCACTACTCATTCTGACTGAGCGCCTCCAGGAGAGAGGCCCAAGCAAGACGCGCCCCGAGGAACGTCTTTCCACGTGTCAACACTGGGTCTGATTGAGGGCCTTCTGGAGAGAGGCCCAAGCAAGATGCGCCCCGAGGAGCGTCTTGCCACATGTCAACAATGGGTCTGACTGAGGGCCTCCAGGAGAGAAGCCCAAGCAAGACGCGCCCCGAGGAGCGTCTTGCCACATGTATACACTGGGTCTGACTGAGCGCCTCCAGGAGAGAGGCCCAAGCAAGACGCAACCCGAGGAGCATCTTGCCACATGTCAGCACTGGGTCTGACTGAGCGCCTCCAGGAGAGAGTCCCCAGCAAGAAGCACCCCGAGGAGCGTCTTGCCTTATGTCAGCACTCGGTCTGACTGAGCGCCTCCAGTAGAGAGGCCCAAGCAAGAAGCGCCCCAAGGAGCGTCTTGCCACATGTCAACAATGGGTCTGACTGAGGGCCTCCAGGAGAGAAGCCCAAGCAAGACGCGCCCCGAGGAGCGTCTTGACACATGTCAACACTGGGTCTGACAGAGGGCCTCCAGGAGAGAGGCCCAAGCAAGACGCGCCCCGAGGAGTGTCTTGCCACATGTCACCACTGGGTCTGACTGAGCGCCTCCAGGAGAGAGGCCCAAGCAAGACGCGCCCCAAGGAGCGTCAGGCCACATGTCACTACTCAGTCTGACTGAGCGCCTCCAGGAGAGAGGCCCAAGCAAGACGCGCCCCGAGGAGCGTCTTGCCACATGTCAACACTGGGTCTGATTGAGGGCCTTCCGGAGAGATGCCAAAGCAAGACGCGCCCCGAGGAGCGTCTTGCCACATGTCAACAATGGGTTTGACTGAGGGCCTCCAGGAGAGAAGCCCAAGCAAGACACGCCCCGAGGAGCGTCTTGCCACATGTCAACAATGGGTCTTACTGAGGGCCTCCAGGAGAGAAGCCCAAGCAAGACGCCCCCCGAGGAGCTTCTTGACACGTGTCAGCACTCGGTCTGACTGAGCGCCTCCAGGAGAGAGGCCCAAGCAAGACGAGCCCCGAGGAGCGTCTTGCCACATGTCAACACTGGGTCTGACTGAGTGCCTCCATGAGAGAATCCCAAGCAAGAAGCGCCCCGAGGAGCGTCTTGCCACATGTCAGCACTGGGTCTGATTGAGGGCCTTCTGGAGAGATGCCCAAGCAAGACGCGCCCCGAGGAGCGTCTTGCCACATGTCAACAATGGGTCTGACTGAGGGCCTCCAGGAGAGAAGCCCAAGCAAGACGCGCCCCGAGGAGCGTCTTGCCACATGTCAACAATGGGTCTTACTGTGGGCCTCCAGGAGAGAAGCCCAAGCAAGACGCGCCCCGAGGAGCTTCTTGACACGTGTCAGCACTCGGTCTGACTGAGCGCCTCCAAGGAGAGAGGCCCAAGCAAGACGCGCCCCGAGGAGCGTCTTGCCACGTGTCACCACTGGGTCTGACTGAGCGCCTCCAGGAGAGAGTCCCCAGCAAGACGCGCCCCGAGGAGCGTCTTGCCTTATGTCAGCACTCGGTCTGACTGAGCGCCTCCAGGAGAGAGGCCCAAGCAAGACGTGCCCCGAGGAGCGTCTTGTCACATGTCAACACTGGGTCTGTCTGAGCGCCTCCAGGAGAGAAGCCCAAGCAAGACGCGCCCCGAGGAGCGTCTTGCCACATGTCATCAATGGGGCTGACTGAGGGCCTCCAGGAGAGAAGCCCAAGCAAGACGCGCCCCGAGGAGCGTCTTGACACATGTCAACAATGGGTCTGACAGAGGACCTCCAGGAGAGAGTCCCCAGCAAGACGCGCCCCGAGGAGCGTCTTGCCACATGTCAGAACTGGGTCTGACTGAGCGCCTCCAGGAGAGAGTCCCCAGCAAGACACGCCCCGAGGAGCGTCTTGACACATGTCAACACTGGGTCTGACAGAAGGCCTCCAGGAGAGAGGCCCAAGCAAGACGCGCCCCGAGGAGTGTCTTGCCACATGTCACCACTGGGTCTGACTGAGCGCCTCCAGGAGAGAGGCCCAAGCAAGACGCGCCCCGAGGAGCGTAAGGCCACATGTCACTACTCATTCTGACTGAGCGCCTCCAGGAGAGAGGCCCAAGCAAGACGCGCCCCGAGGAACGTCTTGCCACGTGTCAACACTGGGTCTGATTGAGGGCCTTCTGGAGAGAGGCCCAAGCAAGATGCGCCCCGAGGAGCGTCTTGCCACATGTCAACAATGGGTCTGACTGAGGGCCTCCAGGAGAGAAGCCCAAGCAAGACGTGCCCCGAGGAGCGTCTTGCCACATGTATACACTGGGTCTTACTGAGCGCCTCCAGGAGAGAGGCCCAAGCAAGACGCAACCCGAGGAGCATCTTGCCACATGTCAGCACTGGGTCTGACTGAGCGCCTCCAGGAGAGAGTCCCCAGCAAGACGCACCCCGAGGAGCGTCTTGCCTTATGTCAGCACTCGGTCTGACTGAGCGCCTCCAGTAGAGAGGCCCAAGCAAGAAGCGCCCCGAGGAGCGTCTTGCCACATGTATACACTGGGTCTGACTGAGCGCCTCCAGGAGAGAGGCCCAAGCAAGACGCAACCCGAGGAGCATCTTGCCACATGTCAGCACTGGGTCTGACTGAGCGCCTCCAGGAGAGAGTCCCCAGCAAGACGCACCCCGAGGAGCGTCTTGCCTTATGTCAGCACTCGGTCTGACTGAGCGCCTCCAGTAGAGAGGCCCAAGCAAGAAGCGCCCCAAGGAGCGTCTTGCCACATGTCAACAATGGGTCTGACTGAGGGCCTCCAGGAGAGAAGCCCAAGCAAGACGCGCCCCGAGGAGCGTCTTGACACATGTCAACACTGGGTCTGACAGAGGGCCTCCAGGAGAGAGGCCCAAGCAAGACGCGCCCCGAGGAGTGTCTTGCCACATGTCACCACTGGGTCTGACTGAGCGCCTCCAGGAGAGAGGCCCAAGCAAGACGCGCCCCAAGGAGCGTCAGGCCACATGTCACTACTCAGTCTGACTGAGCGCCTCCAGGAGAGAGGCCCAAGCAAGACGCGCCCCGAGGAGCGTCTTGCCACATGTCAACACTGGGTCTGATTGAGGGCCTTCCGGAGAGATGCCAAAGCAAGACGCGCCCCGAGGAGCGTCTTGCCACATGTCAACAATGGGTCTGACTGAGGGCCTCCAGGAGAGAAGCCCAAGCAAGACGCGCCCCGAGGAGCGTCTTGCCACATGTCAACAATGGGTCTTACTGAGGGCCTCCAGGAGAGAAGCCCAAGCAAGACGCGCCCCGAGGAGCTTCTTGACACGTGTCAGCACTCGGTCTGACTGAGCGCCTCCAGGAGAGAGGCCCAAGCAAGACGAGCCCCGAGGAGCGTCTTGCCACATGTCAACACTGGGTCTGACTGAGTGCCTCCATGAGAGAATCCCAAGCAAGAAGCGCCCCGAGGAGCGTCTTGCCACATGTCAACACTGGGTCTGACTGAGTGCCTCCATGAGAGAAGCCCAAGCAAGAAGCGCCCCGAGGAGCATCTTGCCACATGTCACTACTCGGTCTGACTGAGCGCCTCCAGGAGAGAGGCCCAAGCAAGACGCGCCCCGAGGAGCGTCTTGCCACATGTCAGCACTCGGTCTGACTGAGCGCCTCCAGGAGAGTGGCCCAAGCAAGACGCGCCCCGAGGAGCGTCTTGCCATATGTCAACAATGGGTCTGACTGAGCGCCTCCAGGAGAGAGGCCCAAGCAAGACGCGCCCGGAGGAGCGTCTTGCCACATGTCAACACTGGGTCTGACAGAGGGCCTCCAGGAAAGAGGCCCAAGCAAGACGCGCCCCGAGGAGCGTCTTGCCACATGTCACCTCTGGTTCTGACTGAGCGCCTCCAGGAGAGAGGCCCAAGCAAGACGCGCCCCGAGAAGCGTTTTGCCACATGTCAACACTGGGTCTGACCGAGCGCCTCCAGGAGAGAGGCCCAAGCAAGACGCGCCCCGAGGAGCGTCTTGCCACATGTCAACAATGGGTCTGACAGAGGGCCTCCAGGAGAGAAGCCCAATCAAGACGCGCCCCGAGGAGCGTCTTGCCACATGTCAACACTGGGTCTGACTGAGCGCCTCCAGGAGAGAGGCCCAAGCAAGATGCGCCCGGAGGAGCGTCTTGCCACATGTCAACACTGGGTCTGACAGAGGGCCTCCAGGAAAGAGGCCCAAGCAAGACGCGCCCCGAGGAGCGTCTTGCCACATGTCAACAATGGATCTGACTGAGGGCCTCCAGGTGAGAAGCCCAATCAAGACGCGCCCCAAGGAGCGTCTTGCCACATGCCAACACTGGGTCTGACTGAGCGCCTCCAGGAGAGAGGCCCAAGCAAGACGCGCCCCGAGGAGCGTCTTGCCACATGTCACCTCAGGTTCTGACTGAGCGCCTCCAGAAGAGAGGCCCAAGCAAGACGCGCCCCGAGGAGCGTCTTGCCACATGTCAACACTGGGTCTGATTGAGGGCCTTCCGGAGAGATGCCAAAGCAAGACGCGCCCCGAGGAGCGTCTTGCCACATGTCAACAATGGGTCTGACTGAGGGCCTCCAGGAGAGAAGCCCAAGCAAGACGCGCCCCGAGGAGCGTCTTGCCACATGTCAACAATGGGTCTTACTGAGGGCCTCCAGGAGAGAAGCCCAAGCAAGACGCGCCCCGAGGAGCGTCTTGACACATGTCAACAATGGGTCTGACAGAGGACCTCCAGGAGAGAGTCCCCAGCAAGACGCGCCCCGAGGAGCGTCTTGCCACATGTCAGAACTGGGTCTGACTGAGCGCCTCCAGGAGAGAGTCCCCAGCAAGACACGCCCCGAGGAGCGTCTTGACACATGTCAACACTGGGTCTGACAGAAGGCCTCCAGGAGAGAGGCCCAAGCAAGACGCGCCCCGAGGAGTGTCTTGCCACATGTCACCACTGGGTCTGACTGAGCGCCTCCAGGAGAGAGGCCCAAGCAAGACGCGCCCCGAGGAGCGTAAGGCCACATGTCACTACTCATTCTGACTGAGCGCCTCCAGGAGAGAGGCCCAAGCAAGACGCGCCCCGAGGAACGTCTTTCCACGTGTCAACACTGGGTCTGATTGAGGGCCTTCTGGAGAGAGGCCCAAGCAAGATGCGCCCCGAGGAGCGTCTTGCCACATGTCAACAATGGGTCTGACTGAGGGCCTCCAGGAGAGAAGCCCAAGCAAGACGCGCCCCGAGGAGCGTCTTGCCACATGTATACACTGGGTCTGACTGAGCGCCTCCAGGAGAGAGGCCCAAGCAAGACGCAACCCGAGGAGCATCTTGCCACATGTCAGCACTGGGTCTGACTGAGCGCCTCCAGGAGAGAGTCCCCAGCAAGAAGCACCCCGAGGAGCGTCTTGCCTTATGTCAGCACTCGGTCTGACTGAGCGCCTCCAGTAGAGAGGCCCAAGCAAGAAGCGCCCCAAGGAGCGTCTTGCCACATGTCAACAATGGGTCTGACTGAGGGCCTCCAGGAGAGAAGCCCAAGCAAGACGCGCCCCGAGGAGCGTCTTGACACATGTCAACACTGGGTCTGACAGAGGGCCTCCAGGAGAGAGGCCCAAGCAAGACGCGCCCCGAGGAGTGTCTTGCCACATGTCACCACTGGGTCTGACTGAGCGCCTCCAGGAGAGAGGCCCAAGCAAGACGCGCCCCAAGGAGCGTCAGGCCACATGTCACTACTCAGTCTGACTGAGCGCCTCCAGGAGAGAGGCCCAAGCAAGACGCGCCCCGAGGAGCGTCTTGCCACATGTCAACACTGGGTCTGATTGAGGGCCTTCCGGAGAGATGCCAAAGCAAGACGCGCCCCGAGGAGCGTCTTGCCACATGTCAACAATGGGTTTGACTGAGGGCCTCCAGGAGAGAAGCCCAAGCAAGACACGCCCCGAGGAGCGTCTTGCCACATGTCAACAATGGGTCTTACTGAGGGCCTCCAGGAGAGAAGCCCAAGCAAGACGCCCCCCGAGGAGCTTCTTGACACGTGTCAGCACTCGGTCTGACTGAGCGCCTCCAGGAGAGAGGCCCAAGCAAGACGAGCCCCGAGGAGCGTCTTGCCACATGTCAACACTGGGTCTGACTGAGTGCCTCCATGAGAGAATCCCAAGCAAGAAGCGCCCCGAGGAGCGTCTTGCCACATGTCAGCACTGGGTCTGATTGAGGGCCTTCTGGAGAGATGCCCAAGCAAGACGCGCCCCGAGGAGCGTCTTGCCACATGTCAACAATGGGTCTGACTGAGGGCCTCCAGGAGAGAAGCCCAAGCAAGACGCGCCCCGAGGAGCGTCTTGCCACATGTCAACAATGGGTCTTACTGTGGGCCTCCAGGAGAGAAGCCCAAGCAAGACGCGCCCCGAGGAGCTTCTTGACACGTGTCAGCACTCGGTCTGACTGAGCGCCTCCAGGAGAGAGGCCCAAGCAAGACGCGCCCCGAGGAGCGTCTTGCCACGTGTCACCACTGGGTCTGACTGAGCGCCTCCAGGAGAGAGTCCCCAGCAAGACGCGCCCCGAGGAGCGTCTTGCCTTATGTCAGCACTCGGTCTGACTGAGCGCCTCCAGGAGAGAGGCCCAAGCAAGACGTGCCCCGAGGAGCGTCTTGTCACATGTCAACACTGGGTCTGTCTGAGCGCCTCCAGGAGAGAAGCCCAAGCAAGACGCGCCCCGAGGAGCGTCTTGCCACATGTCATCAATGGGGCTGACTGAGGGCCTCCAGGAGAGAAGCCCAAGCAAGACGCGCCCCGAGGAGCGTCTTGACACATGTCAACAATGGGTCTGACAGAGGACCTCCAGGAGAGAGTCCCCAGCAAGACGCGCCCCGAGGAGCGTCTTGCCACATGTCAGAACTGGGTCTGACTGAGCGCCTCCAGGAGAGAGTCCCCAGCAAGACACGCCCCGAGGAGCGTCTTGACACATGTCAACACTGGGTCTGACAGAAGGCCTCCAGGAGAGAGGCCCAAGCAAGACGCGCCCCGAGGAGTGTCTTGCCACATGTCACCACTGGGTCTGACTGAGCGCCTCCAGGAGAGAGGCCCAAGCAAGACGCGCCCCGAGGAGCGTAAGGCCACATGTCACTACTCATTCTGACTGAGCGCCTCCAGGAGAGAGGCCCAAGCAAGACGCGCCCCGAGGAACGTCTTGCCACGTGTCAACACTGGGTCTGATTGAGGGCCTTCTGGAGAGAGGCCCAAGCAAGATGCGCCCCGAGGAGCGTCTTGCCACATGTCAACAATGGGTCTGACTGAGGGCCTCCAGGAGAGAAGCCCAAGCAAGACGTGCCCCGAGGAGCGTCTTGCCACATGTATACACTGGGTCTGACTGAGCGCCTCCAGGAGAGAGGCCCAAGCAAGACGCAACCCGAGGAGCATCTTGCCACATGTCAGCACTGGGTCTGACTGAGCGCCTCCAGGAGAGAGTCCCCAGCAAGACGCACCACGAGGAGCGTCTTGCCTTATGTCAGCACTCGGTCTGACTGAGCGCCTCCAGTAGAGAGGCCCAAGCAAGAAGCGCCCCGAGGAGCGTCTTGCCACATGTATACACTGGGTCTGACTGAGCGCCTCCAGGAGAGAGGCCCAAGCAAGACGCAACCCGAGGAGCATCTTGCCACATGTCAGCACTGGGTCTGACTGAGCGCCTCCAGGAGAGAGTCCCCAGCAAGACGCACCCCGAGGAGCGTCTTGCCTTATGTCAGCACTCGGTCTGACTGAGCGCCTCCAGTAGAGAGGCCCAAGCAAGAAGCGCCCCAAGGAGCGTCTTGCCACATGTCAACAATGGGTCTGACTGAGGGCCTCCAGGAGAGAAGCCCAAGCAAGACGCGCCCCGAGGAGCGTCTTGACACATGTCAACACTGGGTCTGACAGAGGGCCTCCAGGAGAGAGGCCCAAGCAAGACGCGCCCCGAGGAGTGTCTTGCCACATGTCACCACTGGGTCTGACTGAGCGCCTCCAGGAGAGAGGCCCAAGCAAGACGCGCCCCAAGGAGCGTCAGGCCACATGTCACTACTCAGTCTGACTGAGCGCCTCCAGGAGAGAGGCCCAAGCAAGACGCGCCCCGAGGAGCGTCTTGCCACATGTCAACACTGGGTCTGATTGAGGGCCTTCCGGAGAGATGCCAAAGCAAGACGCGCCCCGAGGAGCGTCTTGCCACATGTCAACAATGGGTCTGACTGAGGGCCTCCAGGAGAGAAGCCCAAGCAAGACGCGCCCCGAGGAGCGTCTTGCCACATGTCAACAATGGGTCTTACTGAGGGCCTCCAGGAGAGAAGCCCAAGCAAGACGCGCCCCGAGGAGCTTCTTGACACGTGTCAGCACTCGGTCTGACTGAGCGCCTCCAGGAGAGAGGCCCAAGCAAGACGAGCCCCGAGGAGCGTCTTGCCACATGTCAACACTGGGTCTGACTGAGTGCCTCCATGAGAGAATCCCAAGCAAGAAGCGCCCCGAGGAGCGTCTTGCCACATGTCAACACTGGGTCTGACTGAGTGCCTCCATGAGAGAAGCCCAAGCAAGAAGCGCCCCGAGGAGCATCTTGCCACATGTCACTACTCGGTCTGACTGAGCGCCTCCAGGAGAGAGGCCCAAGCAAGACGCGCCCCGAGGAGCGTCTTGCCACATGTCAGCACTCGGTCTGACTGAGCGCCTCCAGGAGAGTGGCCCAAGCAAGACGCGCCCCGAGGAGCGTCTTGCCATATGTCAACAATGGGTCTGACTGAGCGCCTCCAGGAGAGAGGCCCAAGCAAGACGCGCCCGGAGGAGCGTCTTGCCACATGTCAACACTGGGTCTGACAGAGGGCCTCCAGGAAAGAGGCCCAAGCAAGACGCGCCCCGAGGAGCGTCTTGCCACATGTCACCTCTGGTTCTGACTGAGCGCCTCCAGGAGAGAGGCCCAAGCAAGACGCGCCCCGAGAAGCGTTTTGCCACATGTCAACACTGGGTCTGACCGAGCGCCTCCAGGAGAGAGGCCCAAGCAAGACGCGCCCCGAGGAGCGTCTTGCCACATGTCAACAATGGGTCTGACAGAGGGCCTCCAGGAGAGAAGCCCAATCAAGACGCGCCCCGAGGAGCGTCTTGCCACATGTCAACACTGGGTCTGACTGAGCGCCTCCAGGAGAGAGGCCCAAGCAAGATGCGCCCGGAGGAGCGTCTTGCCACATGTCAACACTGGGTCTGACAGAGGGCCTCCAGGAAAGAGGCCCAAGCAAGACGCGCCCCGAGGAGCGTCTTGCCACATGTCAACAATGGATCTGACTGAGGGCCTCCAGGTGAGAAGCCCAATCAAGACGCGCCCCAAGGAGCGTCTTGCCACATGCCAACACTGGGTCTGACTGAGCGCCTCCAGGAGAGAGGCCCAAGCAAGACGCGCCCCGAGGAGCGTCTTGCCACATGTCACCTCAGGTTCTGACTGAGCGCCTCCAGAAGAGAGGCCCAAGCAAGATGCGCCCCAAGGAGCGTCTTGCCACATGTCAACAATGGGTCTGACTGAGGGCCTCCAGGAGAGAAGCCCAAGCAAGACGCGCCCCGAGGAGCGTCTTGACACATGTCAACACTGGGTCTGACAGAGGGCCTCCAGGAGAGACGCCCAAGCAAGACGCGTCCCGAGGAGTGTTTTGCCACATGTCACCACTGTGTCTGACTGAGCGCCTCCAGGAGAGAGGCCCAAGCAAGACGCGCCCCGAGGAGCGTCAGGCCACATGTCACTACTCAGTCTGACTGAGCGCCTCCAGGAGAGAGGCCCAAGCAAGACGCGCCCCGAGGAGCGTCTTGCCACATGTCAGCACTCGGTCTGACTGAGCGCCTCCAGGAGAGTGGCCCAAGCAAGACGCGCCCCGAGGAGCGTCTTGCCACATGTCAACAATGGGTCTGACTGAGGGCCTCCAGGAGAGAAGCCCAAGCAAGACGTGCCCCGAGGAGCGTCTTGCCACATGTATACACTGGGTCTGACTGAGCGCCTCCAGGAGAGAGGCCCAAGCAAGACGCAACCCGAGGAGCATCTTGCCACATGTCAGCACTGGGTCTGACTGAGCGCCTCCAGGAGAGAGTCCCCAGCAAGACGCACCCCGAGGAGCGTCTTGCCTTATGTCAGCACTCGGTCTGACTGAGCGCCTCCAGTAGAGAGGCCCAAGCAAGAAGCGCCCCGAGGAGCGTCTTGCCACATGTATACACTGGGTCTGACTGAGCGCCTCCAGGAGAGAGGCCCAAGCAAGACGCAACCCGAGGAGCATCTTGCCACATGTCAGCACTGGGTCTGACTGAGCGCCTCCAGGAGAGAGTCCCCAGCAAGACGCACCCCGAGGAGCGTCTTGCCTTATGTCAGCACTCGGTCTGACTGAGCGCCTCCAGTAGAGAGGCCCAAGCAAGAAGCGCCCCAAGGAGCGTCTTGCCACATGTCAACAATGGGTCTGACTGAGGGCCTCCAGGAGAGAAGCCCAAGCAAGACGCGCCCCGAGGAGCGTCTTGACACATGTCAACACTGGGTCTGACAGAGGGCCTCCAGGAGAGAGGCCCAAGCAAGACGCGCCCCGAGGAGTGTCTTGCCACATGTCACCACTGGGTCTGACTGAGCGCCTCCAGGAGAGAGGCCCAAGCAAGACGCGCCCCAAGGAGCGTCAGGCCACATGTCACTACTCAGTCTGACTGAGCGCCTCCAGGAGAGAGGCCCAAGCAAGACGCGCCCCGAGGAGCGTCTTGCCACATGTCAACACTGGGTCTGATTGAGGGCCTTCCGGAGAGATGCCAAAGCAAGACGCGCCCCGAGGAGCGTCTTGCCACATGTCAACAATGGGTCTGACTGAGGGCCTCCAGGAGAGAAGCCCAAGCAAGACGCGCCCCGAGGAGCGTCTTGCCACATGTCAACAATGGGTCTTACTGAGGGCCTCCAGGAGAGAAGCCCAAGCAAGACGCGCCCCGAGGAGCTTCTTGACACGTGTCAGCACTCGGTCTGACTGAGCGCCTCCAGGAGAGAGGCCCAAGCAAGACGAGCCCCGAGGAGCGTCTTGCCACATGTCAACACTGGGTCTGACTGAGTGCCTCCATGAGAGAATCCCAAGCAAGAAGCGCCCCGAGGAGCGTCTTGCCACATGTCAACACTGGGTCTGACTGAGTGCCTCCATGAGAGAAGCCCAAGCAAGAAGCGCCCCGAGGAGCATCTTGCCACATGTCACTACTCGGTCTGACTGAGCGCCTCCAGGAGAGAGGCCCAAGCAAGACGCGCCCCGAGGAGCGTCTTGCCACATGTCAGCACTCGGTCTGACTGAGCGCCTCCAGGAGAGTGGCCCAAGCAAGACGCGCCCCGAGGAGCGTCTTGCCATATGTCAACAATGGGTCTGACTGAGCGCCTCCAGGAGAGAGGCCCAAGCAAGACGCGCCCGGAGGAGCGTCTTGCCACATGTCAACACTGGGTCTGACAGAGGGCCTCCAGGAAAGAGGCCCAAGCAAGACGCGCCCCGAGGAGCGTCTTGCCACATGTCACCTCTGGTTCTGACTGAGCGCCTCCACGAGAGAGGCTCAAGCAAGACGCGCCCCGAGAAGCGTTTTGCCACATGTCAACACTGGGTCTGACCGAGCGCCTCCAGGAGAGAGGCCCAAGCAAGACGCGCCCCGAGGAGCGTCTTGCCACATGTCAACAATGGGTCTGACAGAGGGCCTCCAGGAGAGAAGCCCAATCAAGACGCGCCCCGAGGAGCGTCTTGCCACATGTCAACACTGGGTCTGACTGAGCGCCTCCAGGAGAGAGGCCCAAGCAAGATGCGCCCGGAGGAGCGTCTTGCCACATGTCAACACTGGGTCTGACAGAGGGCCTCCAGGAAAGAGGCCCAAGCTAGACGCGCCCCGAGGAGCGTCTTGCCACATGTCAACAATGGATCTGACTGAGGGCCTCCAGGTGAGAAGCCCAATCAAGACGCGCCCCAAGGAGCGTCTTGCCACATGCCAACACTGGGTCTGACTGAGCGCCTCCAGGAGAGAGGCCCAAGCAAGACGCGCCCCGAGGAGCGTCTTGCCACATGTCACCTCAGGTTCTGACTGAGCGCCTCCAGAAGAGAGGCCCAAGCAAGATGCGCCCCAAGGAGCGTCTTGCCACATGTCAACAATGGGTCTGACTGAGGGCCTCCAGGAGAGAAGCCCAAGCAAGACGCGCCCCGAGGAGCGTCTTGACACATGTCAACACTGGGTCTGACAGAGGGCCTCCAGGAGAGACGCCCAAGCAAGACGCGTCCCGAGGAGTGTTTTGCCACATGTCACCACTGTGTCTGACTGAGCGCCTCCAGGAGAGAGGCCCAAGCAAGACGCGCCCCGAGGAGCGTCAGGCCACATGTCACTACTCAGTCTGACTGAGCGCCT
This sequence comes from Nothobranchius furzeri, assembly GCF_043380555.1. Lineage (NCBI taxonomy): Eukaryota > Metazoa > Chordata > Actinopteri > Cyprinodontiformes > Nothobranchiidae > Nothobranchius > Nothobranchius furzeri. The sequence continues at coordinate 11,068,463 of NC_091743.1, forward strand.
CCAGGAGAGAGGCCCAAGCAAGACGCGCCCCGAGGAGCGTCTTGCCACATGTCAGCACTCGGTCTGACTGAGCGCCTCCAGGAGAGTGGCCCAAGCAAGACGCGCCCCGAGGAGCGTCTTGCCACATGTCAACAATGGGTCTGACTGAGGGCCTCCAGGAGAGAAGCCCAATCAAGATGCGCCCCGAGGAGCGTCTTGCCACATGTCAACACTGGGTCTGACTGAGCGCCTCCAGGAAAGAGGCCCAAGCAAGACGCGCCCCGAGGAGCGTCTTGCCACATGTCAACACTGGGTCTGACAGAGGGCCTCTAGGAAAGAGGCCCAAGCAAGACGCGCCCCGAGGAGCGTCTTGCCACATGTCACCTCTGGTTCTGACTGAGCGCCTCCAGGAGAGAGGCCCAAGCAAGACGCGCCCCGAGGAGCGTTTTGCCACATGTCAACACTGGGTCTGACTGAGCGCCTCCAGGAGAGAAGCCAAATCAAGACGCGCCCCGAGGAGCGTCTTGCCACATGTCAACACTGGGTCTGACTGAGCGCCTCCAGGAGAGAGGCCCAAGCAAGACGCGCCCCGAGGAGCGTCTTGCCACATGTCAACAATGGGTCTGACTGAGGGCCTCCAGGAGAGAAGCCCAATCAAGACACGCCCCGAGGAGCTTCTTGCCACATGTCAACACTGGGTCTGACTGAGCGCCTCCAGGAGAGAGGCCCAAGCAAGACGCGCCCCGAGGAGCGTCTTGCCACATGTCAACAATGGGTCTGACTGAGGGCCTCCAGGAGAGAAGCCCAATCAAGACGCGCCCCGAGGAGCGTCTTGCCACATGTCAACACTGGGTCTGACTGAGCGCCTCCAGGGGAGAGGCCCAAGCAAGACGCGCCCGGAGGAGCGTCTTGCCACATGTCACCTCTGGTTCTGACTGAGCGCCTCCAGGAGAGAGGCCCAAGCAAAACGCGCCCCGAGGAGCGTCTTGCCACATGTCAACACTGGGTCTGACTGTGCGCCTCCAGGAGAGAGGCCCAAGCAAGACGCGCCCCGAGGAGCGTCTTGCCACATGTCAACAATGGGTCTGACTGAGGGCCTCCAGGTGAGAAGCCCAATCAAGAAGCGCCCCGAGGAGCGTCTTGCCACATGTCAACACTGGGTCTGACTGAGCGCCTCCAGGAGAGAGGCCCAAGCAAGACGCGCCCCGAGGAGCGTCTTGCCACATGTCACCTCAGGTTCTGACTGAGCGCCTCCAGGTGAGAAGCCCAATCAAGATGCGCCCCGAGGAGCGTCTTGCCACATGTCAACACTGGGTCTGACTGAGCGCCTCCAGGAGAGAGGCCCAAGCAAGACGCGCCCCGAGGAGCGTCTTGCCACATGTCACCTCAGGTTCTGACTGAGCGCCTCCAGGAGAGAGGCCCAAGCAAGATGCGCCCCAAGGAGCGTCTTGACACATGTCAACAATGGGTCTGACTGAGGGCCTCCAGGAGAGAAGCCCAAGCAAGACGCGCCCCGAGGAGCGTCTTGACACATGTCAGCACTGGGTCTGACAGAGGGCCTCCAGGAGAGACGCCCAAGCAAGACGCGCCCCGAGGAACGTCTTGCCACGTGTCAACACTGGGTCTGATTGAGGGCCTTCTGGAGACAGGCCCAAGCAAGATGCGCCCCGAGGAGCGTCTTGCCACATGTCAACAATGGGTCTGACTGAGGGCCTCCAGGAGAGAGGCCCAAGCAAGACGCGCCCCGAGGAGCGTCTTGCCACATGTCAACACTGAGTCTGACTGAGCGCCTCCAGTAGAGAGGCCCAAGCAAGAAGCGCCCCAAGGAGCCTCTTGCCACGTGTCAACACTGGGTCTGACTGAGCGCCTCCAGGAGAGAGGCCCAAGCAAGACGCGCCCCAAGGAGCGTAAGGCCACATGTCACTACTCATTCTGACGGAGCGCCTCCAGGAGAGAGGCCCAAGCAAGACGTGCCCCGAGGAACGTCTTGCCACGTGTCAACACTGGGTCTGATTGAGGGCCTTCTGGAGAGAGGCCCAAGCAAGATGCACCCCGAGGAGCGTCTTGCCACATGTCAACAATGGGTCTGACTGAGGGCCTCCAGGAGAGAAGCCCAAGCAAGACGCGCCCCGAGGAGCGTCTTGCCACATGTATACACTGGGTCTGACTGAGCGCCTCCAGGAGAGAGGCCCAAGCAAGACGCAACCCGAGGAGCATCTTGCCACATGTCAGCACTGGGTCTGACTGAGCGCCTCCAGGAGAGAGTCCCCAGCAAGACGCACCCCGAGGAGCGTCTTGCCTTATGTCAGCACTCGGTCTGACTGAGCGCCTCCAGTAGAGAGGCCCAAGCAAGAAGCGCCCCAAGGAGCGTCTTGCCACATGTCAACAATGGGTCTGACTGAGGGCCTCCAGGAGAGAAGCCCAAGCAAGACGCGCCCCGAGGAGCGTCTTGACACATGTCAACACTGGGTCTGACAGAGGGCCTCCAGGAGAGAGGCCCAAGCAAGACGCGCCCCGAGGAGTGTCTTGCCACAAGTCACCACTGGGTCTGACTGAGCGCCTCCAGGAGAGAGGCCCAAGCAAGACGCGCCCCAAGGAGCGTCAGGCCACATGTCACTACTAAGTCTGACTGAGCGCCTCCAGGAGAGAGGCCCAAGCAAGACGCGCCCCGAGGAGCGTCTTGCCACATGTCAACACTGGGTCTGATTGAGGGCCTTCTGGAGAGATGCCCAAGCAAGACGCGCCCCGAGGAGCGTCTTGCCACATGTCAACAATGGGTCTGACTGAGGGCCTCCAGGAGAGAAGCCCAAGCAAGACGCGCCCCGAGGAGCGTCTTGCCACATGTCAACAATGGGTCTTACTGAGGGCCTCCAGGAGAGAAGCCCAAGCAAGACGCGCCCCGAGGAGCTTCTTGACACGTGTCAGCACTCGGTCTGACTGAGCGCCTCCAGGAGAGAGGCCCAAGCAAGACGCGCCTCGAGGAGCGTCTTGCCACGTGTCACCACTGGGTCTGACTGAGCGCCTCCAGGAGAGAGTCCCCAGCAAGACGCGCCCCGAGGAGCGTCTTGCCTTATGTCAGCACTCGGTCTGACTGAGCGCCTCCAGGAGAGAGGCCCAAGCAAGCCGTGCCCCGAGGAGCGTCTTGTCACATGTCAACACTGGGTCTGTCTGAGCGCCTCCAGGAGAGAAGCCCAAGCAAGACGCGCCCCGAGGAGCGTCTTGCCACATGTCAACAATGGGTCTGACTGAGGGCCTCCAGGAGAGAAGCCCAAGCAAGACGCGCCCCGAGGAGCGTCTTGACACATGTCAAAAATGTGTCTGACAGAGGACCTCCAGGAGAGAGTCCCCAGCAAGACGCGCCCCGAGGAGCGTCTTGCCACATGTCAGAACTGGGTCTGACTGAGCGCCTCCAGGAGAGAGTCCCCAGCAAGACACGCCCCGAGGAGCGTCTTGACACATGTCAACACTGGGTCTGACAGAAGGCCTCCAGGAGAGAGGCCCAAGCAAGACGCGCCCCGAGGAGTGTCTTGCCACATGTCACCACTGGGTCTGACTGAGCGCCTCCAGGAGAGAGGCCCAAGCAAGACGCGCCCCGAGGAGCGTAAGGCCACATGTCACTACTCATTCTGACTGAGCGCCTCCAGGAGAGAGGCCCAAGCAAGACGCGCCCCGAGGAACGTCTTGCCACGTGTCAACACTGGGTCTGATTGAGGGCCTTCTGGAGAGAGGCCCAAGCAAGATGCGCCCCGAGGAGCGTCTTGCCACATGTCAACAATGGGTCTGACTGAGGGCCTCCAGGAGAGAAGCCCAAGCAAGACGCGCCCCAAGGAGCGTCTTGCCACATGTCAACAATGGGTCTGACTGAGGGCCTCCAGGAGAGAGGCCCAAGCAAGACGCGCCCCGAGGAGCGTCTTGCCACATGTCACCTCTGGTTCTGACTGAGCGCCTCCAGGAGAGAGGCCCAAGCAAGACGCGCCCCGAGGAGTGTCTTGCCACATGTCACCACTGGGTCTGACTGAGCGCCTCCAGGAGAGAGGCCCAAGCAAGACGCGCCCCAAGGAGCGTCAGGCCACATGTCACTACTCAGTCTGACTGAGCGCCTCCAGGAGAGAGGCCCAAGCAAGACGCGCCCCGAGGAGAGTCTTGCCACATGTCAACACTGGGTCTGATTGAGGGCCTTCTGGAGAGATGCCCAAGCAAGACGCGCCCCGAGGAGCGTCTTGCCACATGTCAACAATGGGTCTGACTGAGGGCCTCCAGGAGAGAAGCCCAAGCAAGACGCGCCCCGAGGAGCGTCTTGACACATGTCAACACTGGGTCTGACAGAGGGCCTCCAGGAGAGAGGCCCAAGCAAGACGCGCCCCGAGGAGTGTCTTGCCACATGTCACCACTGGGTCTGACTGAGCGCCTCCAGGAGAGAGGCCCAAGCAAGACGCGCCCCGAGGAGCTTCTTGCCACATGTCAACACTGGGTCTGATTGAGGGCCTCCAGGAGAGAAGCCCAAGCAAGACGCGCCCCGAGGAGCGTCTTGCCACATGTCAACAATGGGTCTTACTGAGGGCCTCCAGGAGAGAAGGCCAAGCAAGACGCGCCCCGAGGAGCTTCTTGACACGTGTCAGCACTCGGTCTGACTGAGCGCCTCCAGGAGAGAGGCCCAAGCAAGACGCGCCCCGAGGAGCATCTTGCCACATGATACTACTCGGAATGACTGAGCGCCTCCAGGAGAGAGGCCCAAGCAAGACGCACCCCGAGGAGCGTCTTGCCACATGTCAACAATGGGTCTGACTGAGGGCCTCCAGGAGAGAAGCCCAAGCAAGACGCGCCCCGAGGAGCGTCTTGACACATGTCAACAATGGGTCTGACAGAGGACCTCCAGGAGAGAGTCCCCAGCAAGACGCGCCCCGAGGAGCGTCTTGCCACATGTCAGAACTGGGTCTGACTGAGCGCCTCCAGGAGAGAGTCCCCAGCAAGACACGCCCCGAGGAGCGTCTTGACACATGTCAACACTGGGTCTGACAGAAGGCCTCCAGGAGAGAGGCCCAAGCAAGACGCGCCCCGAGGAGTGTCTTGCCACATGTCACCACTGGGTCTGACTGAGCGCCTCCAGGAGAGAGGCCCAAGCAAGACGCGCCCCGAGGAGCGTAAGGCCACATGTCACTACTCATTCTGACTGAGCGCCTCCAGGAGAGAGGCCCAAGCAAGACGCGCCCCGAGGAACGTCTTGCCACGTGTCAACACTGGGTCTGATTGAGGGCCTTCTGGAGAGAGGCCCAAGCAAGATGCGCCCCGAGGAGCGTCTTGCCACATGTCAACAATGGGTCTGACTGAGGGCCTCCAGGAGAGAAGCCCATGCAAGACGCGCCCCAAGGAGCGTCTTGCCACATGTCAACAATGGGTCTGACTGAGGGCCTCCAGGAGAGAGGCCCAAGCAAGACGCGCCCCGAGGAGCGTCTTGCCACATGTCACCTCTGGTTCTGAGTGAGCGCCTCCAGGAGAGAGGCCCAAGCAAGAAGCGCCCCAAGGAGCGTCTTGCCACGTGTCAACACTGGGTCTGACAGAGGGCCTCCAGGAGAGAGGCCCAAGCAAGACGCGCCCCGAGGAGTGTCTTGCCACATGTCACCACTGGGTCTGACTGAGCGCCTCCAGGAGAGAGGCCCAAGCAAGACGCGCCCCAAGGAGCGTCAGGCCACATGTCACTACTCAGTCTGACTGAGCGCCTCCAGGAGAGAGGCCCAAGCAAGACGCGCCCCGAGGAGAGTCTTGCCACATGTCAACACTGGGTCTGATTGAGGGCCTTCTGGAGAGATGCCCAAGCAAGACGCGCCCCGAGTAGCGTCTTGCCACATGTCAACAATGGGTCTGACTGAGGGCCTCCAGGAGAGAAGCCCAAGCAAGACGCGCCCCGAGGAGCGTCTTGACACATGTCAACACTGGGTCTGACAGAGGGCCTCCAGGAGAGAGGCCCAAGCAAGACGCGCCCCGAGGAGTGTCTTGCCACATGTCACCACTGGGTCTGACTGAGCGCCTCCAGGAGAGAGGCCCAAGCAAGACGCGCCCCAAGGAGCGTCAGGAAACTAGTCACTACTCAGTCTGACTGAGCGCCTCCAGGAGAGAGGCCCAAGCAAGACGCGCCCCGAGGAGCTTCTTGCCACATGTCAACACTGGGTCTGATTGAGGGCCTTCTGGAGAGATGCCCAAGCAAGACGCGCCCCGAGGAGCGTCTTGCCACATGTCAGCAATGGGTCTGACTGAGGGCCTCCAGGAGAGAAGCCCAAGCAAGACGCGCCCCGAGGAGCGTCTTGCCACATGTCAACAATGGGTCTTACTGAGGGCCTCCAGGAGAGAAGGCCAAGCAAGACGCGCCCCGAGGAGCTTCTTGACACGTGTCAGCACTCGGTCTGACTGAGCGCCTCCAGGAGAGAGGCCCAAGCAAGACGCGCCCCGAGGAGCATCTTGCCACATGATACTACTCGGAATGACTGAGCGCCTCCAGGAGAGAGGCCCAAGCAAGACGCACCCCGAGGAGCGTCTTGCCACATGTCAACAATGGGTCTGACTGAGGGCCTCCAGGAGAGAAGCCCAAGCAAGACGCGCCCCGAGGAGCATCTTGCCACATGTCAACACTGGGTCTGACTGACCGCCTCCAGGAGAGAGTCCCCAGCAAGACACGCCCCGAGGAGCGTCTTGACACATGTCAACACTGGGTCTGACAGAAGGCCTCCAGGAGAGAGGCCCAAGCAAGACGCGCCCCGAGGAGTGTCTTGCCACATGTCACCACTGGGTCTGACTGAGCGCCTCCAGGAGAGAGGCCCAAGCAAGACGCGCCCCGAGGAGCGTAAGGCCACATGTCACTACTCATTCTGACTGAGCGCCTCCAGGAGAGAGGCCCAAGCAAGACGCGCCCCGAGGAACGTCTTGCCACGTGTCAACACTGGGTCTGATTGAGGGCCTTCTGGAGAGAGGCCCAAGCAAGATGCGCCCCGAGGAGCGTCTTGCCACATGTCAACAATGGGTCTGACTGAGGGCCTCCAGGAGAGAAGCCCATGCAAGACGCGCCCCAAGGAGCGTCTTGCCACATGTCAACAATGGGTCTGACTGAGGGCCTCCAGGAGAGAGGCCCAAGCAAGAAGCGCCCCAAGGAGCGTCTTGCCACGTGTCAACACTGGGTCTGACAGAGGGCCTCCAGGAGAGAGGCCCAAGCAAGACGCGCCCCGAGGAGCGTCTTGCCACATGTCACCTCTGGTTCTGACTGAGCGCCTCCAGGAGAGAGGCCCAAGCAAGAAGCGCCCCAAGGAGCGTCTTGCCACGTGTCAACACTGGGTCTGACAGAGGGCCTCCAGGAGAGAGGCCCAAGCAAGACGCGCCCCGAGGAGCGTCTTGCCACATGTCACCTCTGGTTCTGACTGAGCGCCTCCAGGAGAGAGGCCCAAGCAAGAAGCGCCCCGAGGAGCGTCTTGCCACATGTCAGAACTGGGTCTGACTGAGCGCCTCCAGGAGAGAGTCCCCAGCAAGACACGCCCCGAGGAGCGTCTTGACACATGTCAACACTGGGTCTGACAGAAGGCCTCCAGGAGAGAGGCCCAAGCAAGACGCGCCCCGAGGAGTGTCTTGCCACATGTCACCACTGGGTCTGACTGAGCGCCTCCAGGAGAGAGGCCCAAGCAAGACGCGCCCCGAGGAGCGTAAGGCCACATGTCACTACTCATTCTGACTGAGCGCCTCCAGGAGAGAGGCCCAAGCAAGACGCGCCCCGAGGAACGTCTTGCCACGTGTCAACACTGGGTCTGATTGAGGGCCTTCTGGAGAGAGGCCCAAGCAAGATGCGCCCCGAGGAGCGTCTTGCCACATGTCACCTCTGGTTCTGACTGAGCGCCTCCAGGAGAGAGGCCCAAGCAAGAAGCGCCCCAAGGAGCGTCTTGCCACGTGTCAACACTGGGTCTGACAGAGGGCCTCCAGGAGAGAGGCCCAAGCAAGACGCGCCCCGAGGAGTGTCTTGCCACATGTCACCACTGGGTCTGACTGAGCGCCTCCAGGAGAGAGGCCCAAGCAAGACGCGCCCCGAGGAGAGTCTTGCCACATGTCAACACTGGGTCTGATTGAGGGCCTTCTGGAGAGATGCCCAAGCAAGACGCGCCCCGAGTAGCGTCTTGCCACATGTCAACAATGGGTCTGACTGAGGGCCTCCAGGAGAGAAGCCCAAGCAAGACGCGCCCCGAGGAGCGTCTTGACACATGTCAACACTGGGTCTGACAGAGGGCCTCCAGGAGAGAGGCCCAAGCAAGACGCGCCCCGAGGAGTGTCTTGCCACATGTCACCACTGGGTCTGACTGAGCGCCTCCAGGAGAGAGGCCCAAGCAAGACGCGCCCCAAGGAGCGTCAGGAAACTAGTCACTACTCAGTCTGACTGAGCGCCTCCAGGAGAGAGGCCCAAGCAAGACGCGCCCCAAGGAGCTTCTTGCCACATGTCAACACTGGGTCTGATTGAGGGCCTTCTGGAGAGATGCCCAAGCAAGACGCGCCCCGAGGAGCGTCTTGCCACATGTCAGCAATGGGTCTGACTGAGGGCCTCCAGGAGAGAAGCCCAAGCAAGACGCGCCCCGAGGAGCGTCTTGCCACATGTCAACAATGGGTCTTACTGAGGGCCTCCAGGAGAGAAGGCCAAGCAAGACGCGCCCCGAGGAGCTTCTTGACACGTGTCAGCACTCGGTCTGACTGAGCGCCTCCAGGAGAGAGGCCCAAGCAAGACGCGCCCCGAGGGGCATCTTGCCACATGATACTACTCGGAATGACTGAGCGCCTCCAGGAGAGAGGCCCAAGCAAGACGCACCCCGAGGAGCGTCTTGCCACATGTCAACAATGGGTCTGACTGAGGGCCTCCAGGAGAGAAGCCCAAGCAAGACGCGCCCCGAGGAGCATCTTGCCACATGTCAACACTGGGTCTGACTGAGCGCCTCCAGGAAAGAGGCCCAAGCAAGACGCGCCCCGAGGAGCGTCTTGCCACATGTCAACACTGGGTCTGACTGAGCGCCTCCAGGCGAGAGGCCCAAGCAAGACGCGCCCCGAGGAGCGTCTTGCCACATGTCAACACTGGGTCTGACTGAGCACCTCCAGGAGAGAGGCCCAAGCAAGACGCGCCCCGAGGAGCGTCTTGCCACATGTCAGAACTGGGTCTGACTGAGCGCCTCCAGGAGAGAGTCCCCAGAAAGACGCGCCCCGAGGAGCGTCTTGCCTTATGTCAGCACTCGGTCTGACTGAGCGCCTCCAGGAGAGAGGCCCAAGCAAGACGTGCCCCGAGGAGCGTCTTGTAACATGTCAACACTGGGTCTGTCTGAGTGCCTCCAGGAGAGAAGCCCAAGCAAGACGCGCCCCGAGGAGCGTCTTGCCACATGTCAACAATGGGTCTGACTGAGGGCCTCCAGGAGAGAAGCCCAAGCAAGACGCGCCCCGAGGAGCGTCTTGACACATGTCAACACTGGGTCTGACAGAGGACCTCCAGGAGAGAGTCCCCAGCAAGACGCACCCCGAGGAGCGTCTTGCCACATGTCACCACTGGGTCTGACTGAGCGCCTCCAGGAGAGAGGCCCAAGCAAGACGCGCCCCGAGGAGCGTAAGGCCACATGTCACTACTCATTCTGACTGAGCGCCTCCAGGAGAGAGGCCCAAGCAAGACGCGCCCCGAGGAACGTCTTGCCACGTGTCATCACTGGGTCTGATTGAGGGCCTTCTGGAGAGAGGCCCAAGCAAGATGCGCCCCGAGGAGCGTCTTGCCACATGTCAACAATGGGTCTGACTGAGGGCCTCCAGGAGAGAAGCCCAAGCAAGACGCGCCCCGAGGAGCGTCTTGCCACATGTATACACTGGGTCTGACTGAGCGCCTCCAGGCGAGAGGCCCAAGCAAGACGCAACCCGAGGAGCATCTTGCCACATGTCAGCACTGGGTCTGACTGAGCGCCTCCAGGAGAGAGTCCCCAGCAAGACGCACCCGGAGGAGCGTCTTGCCTTATGTCAGCACTCGGTCTGACTGAGCGCCTCCAGTAGAGAGGCCCAAGCAAGAAGCGCCCCAAGGAGCGTCTTGCCACGTGTCAACACTGGGTCTGACAGAGGGCCTCCAGGAGAGAGGCCCAAGCAAGACGCGCCCCGAGGAGTGTCTTGCCACATGTCACCACTGGGTCTGACTGAGCGCCTCCAGGAGAGGCCCAAGCAAGACGCGCCCCAAGGAGCGTCAGGCCACATGTCACTACTCAGTCTGACTGAGCGCCTCCAGGAGAGAGGCCCAAGCAAGACGCGCCCCGAGGAGCGTCTTGCCACATGTCAACACTGTGTCTGATTGAGGGTCTTCTGGAGAGATGCCCAAGCAAGACGCACCCCGAGGAGCGTCTTGCCACATGTCAACAATGGGTCTGACTGAGGGCCTCAGGAGAGAAGCCCAAGCAAGACGCGCCCCGAGGAGCGTCTTGCCACATGTCAACAATGGGTCTTACTGAGGGCCTCCAGGAGAGAAGCCCAAGCAAGACGCGCCCCGAGGAGCTTCTTGACACGTGTCACCACTGGGTCTGACTGAGCGCCTCCAGGAGAGAGTCCCCAGCAAGACGCGCCCCGAGGAGCGTCTTGCCTTATGTCAGCACTCGGTCTGACTGAGCGCCTCCAGGAGAGAGGCCCAAGCAAGACGTGCCCCGAGGAGCGTCTTGTCACATGTCAACACTGGGTCTGTCTGAGCGCCTCCAGGAGAGAAGCCCAAGCAAGACGCGCCCCGAGGAGCGTCTTGCCACATGTCAACAATGGGTCTGACTGAGGGCCTCCAGGAGAGAAGCCCAAGCAAGACGCGCCCCGAGGAGCGTCTTGACACATGTCAACACTGGGTCTGACAGAGGACCTCCATGAGAGAGTCCCCAGCAAGACGCGCCCCGAGGAGTGTCTTGCCACATGTCAGAACTGGGACTGACTGAGCGCCTCCAGGAGAGAGTCCCCAGCAAGACGCGCCCCGAGGAGCGTCTTGACACATGTCAACACTGGGTCTGACAGAGGGCCTCCAGGAGAGAGGCCCAAGCAAGACGCGCCCCGAGGAGTGTCTTGCCACATGTCACCAGTGGGTCTGACTGAGCGCCTCCAGGAGAGAGGCCCAAGCAAGACGCGCCCCAAGGAGCGTAAGGCCACATGTCACTACTCATTCTGACTGAGCGCCTCCAGGAGAGAGGCCCAAGCAAGACGTGCCCCGAGGAACGTCTTGCCACGTGTCAACACTGGGTCTGATTGAGGGCCTTCTGGAGAGAGGCCCAAGCAAGATGCGCCCCGAGGAGCGTCTTGCCACATGTCAACAATGGGTCTGACTGAGGGCCTCCAGGAGAGAAGCCCAAGCAAGACGCGCCCCGAGGAGCGTCTTGCCACATGTATACACTGGGTCTGACTGAGCGCCTCCAGGAGAGAGGCCCAAGCAAGACGCAACCCGAGGAGCATCTTGCCACATGTCAGCACTGGGTCTGACTGAGCGCCTCCAGGAGAGAGTCCCCAGCAAGACGCACCCCGAGGAGCGTCTTGCCTTATGTCGCACTCGGTCTGACTGAGCGCCTCCAGTAGAGAGGCCCAAGCAAGAAGCGCCCCAAGGAGCGTCTTGCCACATGTCAACAATGGGTCTGACTGAGGGCCTCCAGGAGAGAAGCCCAAGCAAGACGCGCCCCGAGGAGCGTCTTGACACATGTCAACACTGGGTCTGACAGAGGGCCTCCAGGAGAGAGGCCCAAGCAAGACGCGCCCCAAGGAGTGTCTTGCCACATGTCACCACTGGGTCTGACTGAGCGCCTCCAGGAGAGAGGCCCAAGCAAGACGCGCCCCAAGGAGCGTCAGGCCACATGTCACTACTAAGTCTGACTGAGCGCCTCCAGGAGAGAGGCCCAAGCAAGACGCGCCCCGAGGAGCGTCTTGCCACATGTCAACACTGGGTTTGATTGAGGGCCTTCTGGAGAGATGCCCAAGCAAGACGCGCCCCGAGGAGCGTCTTGCCACATGTCAACAATGGGTCTGACTGAGGGCCTCCAGGAGAGAAGCCCAAGCAAGACGCGCCCCGAGGAGCGTCTTGCCACATGTCAACAATGGGTCTTACTGAGGGCCTCCAGGAGAGAAGCCCAAGCAAGACGCGCCCCGAGGAGCTTCTTGACACGTGTCAGCACTCGGTCTGACTGAGCGCCTCCAGGAGAGAGGCCCAAGCAAGACGCGCCCCGAGGAGCGTCTTGCCTTATGTCAGCACTCGGTCTGACTGAGCGCCTCCAGGAGAGAGGCCCAAGCAAGACGCGCCCCGAGGAGCGTCTTGCCACATGTCAACACTGGGTCTGATTGAGGGCCTTCTGGAGAGATGCCAAAGCAAGACGCGCCCCGAGGAGCGTCTTGCCACATGTCAACAATGGGTCTGACTGAGGGCCTCCAGGAGAGAAGCCCAAGCAAGACGCGCCCCGAGGAGCGTCTTGCCACATGTCAACAATGGGTCTTACTGAGGGCCTCCAGGAGAGAAGCCCAAGCAAGACGCCCCCCGAGGAGCTTCTTGACACGTGTCAGCACTCGGTCTGACTGAGCGCCTCCAGGAGAGAGGCCCAAGCAAGACGAGCCCCGAGGAGCGTCTTGCCACATGTCAACACTGGGTCTGACTGAGTGCCTCCATGAGAGAATCCCAAGCAAAAAGCGCCCCGAGGAGCGTCTTGCCACATGTCAGCACTGGGTCTGATTGAAGGCCTTCTGGAGAGATGCCCAAGCAAGACGCGCCCCGAGGAGCGTCTTGCCACATGTCAACAATGGGTCTGACTGAGGGCCTCCAGGAGAGAAGCCCAAGCAAGACGCGCCCCGAGGAGCGTCTTGCCACATGTCAACAATGGGTCTTACTGAGGGCCTCCAGGAGAGAAGCCCAAGCAAGACGCGCCCCGAGGAGCTTCTTGACACGTGTCAGCACTCGGTCTGACTGAGCGCCTCCAGGAGAGAGGCCCAAGAAAGACGCGCCCCGAGGAGCGTCTTGCCTTATGTCAGCACTCGGTCTGACTGAGCGCCTCCAGGAGAGAGGCCCAAGCAAGACGTGCCCCGAGGAGCGTCTTGTCACATGTCAACACTGGGTCTGTCTGAGCGCCTCCAGGAGAGAAGCCCAAGCAAGACGCGCCCCGAGGAGCGTCTTGCCACATGTCAACAATGGGTCTGACTGAGGGCCTCCAGGAGAGAAGCCCAAGCAAGACGCGCCCCGAGGAGCGTCTTGACACATGTCAACAATGGGTCTGACAGAGGACCTCCAGGAGAGAGTCCCCAGCAAGACGCGCCCCGAGGAGCGTCTTGCCACATGTCAGAACTGGATCTGACTGAGCGCCTCCAGGAGAGAGTCCCCAGCAAGACACGCCCCGAGGAGCGTCTTGACACATGTCAACACTGGGTCTGACAGAAGGCCTCCAGGAGAGAGGCCCAAGCAAGACGCGCCCCGAGGAGTGTCTTGCCACATGTCACCACTGGGTCTGACTGAGCGCCTCCAGGAGAGAGGCCCAAGCAAGACGCGCCCCGAGGAGCGTAAGGCCACATGTCACTACTCATTCTGACTGAGCGCCTCCAGGAGAGAGGCCCAAGCAAGACGCGCCCCGAGGAACGTCTTGCCACGTGTCAACACTGGTTCTGATTGAGGGCCTTCTGGAGAGAGGCCCAAGCAAGATGCGCCCCGAGGAGCGTCTTGCCACATGTCAACAATGGGTCTGACTGAGGGCCTCCAGGAGAGAAGCCCAAGCAAGACGCGCCCCGAGGAGCGTCTTGCCACATGTATACACTGGGTCTGACTGAGCGCCTCCAGGAGAGAGGCCCAAGCAAGACGCAACCCGAGGAGCATCTTGCCACATGTCAGCACTGGGTCTGACTGAGCGCCTCCAGGAGAGAGTCCCCAGCAAGACGCACCCCGAGGAGCGTCTTGCCTTATGTCAGCACTCGGTCTGACTGAGCGCCTCCAGTAGAGAGGCCCAAGCAAGAAGCGCCCCAAGGAGCGTCTTGCCACATGTCAACAATGGGTCTGACTGAGGGCCTCCAGGAGAGAAGCCCAAGCAAGACGCGCCCCGAGGAGCGTCTTGACACATGTCAACACTGGGTCTGACAGAGGGCCTCCAGGAGAGAGGCCCAAGCAAGACGCGCCCCGAGGAGTGTCTTGCCACATGTCACCACTGGGTCTGACTGAGCGCCTCCAGGAGAGAGGCCCAAGCAAGACGCGCCCCAAGGAGCGTCAGGCCACATGTCACTACGCAGTCTGACTGAGCGCCTCCAGGAGAGAGGCCCAAGCAAGACGCGCCCCGAGGAGCGTCTTGCCACATGTCAACACTGGGTCTGATTGAGGGCCTTCCGGAGAGATGCCAAAGCAAGACGCGCCCCGAGGAGCGTCTTGCCACATGTCAACAATGGGTCTGACTGAGGGCCTCCAGGAGAGAAGCCCAAGCAAGACGCGCCCCGAGGAGCGTCTTGCCACATGTCAACAATGGGTCTTACTGAGGGCCTCCAGGAGAGAAGCCCAAGCAAGACGCGCCCCGAGGAGCTTCTTGACACGTGTCAGCACTCGGTCTGACTGAGCGCCTCCAGGAGAGAGGCCCAAGCAAGACGAGCCCCGAGGAGCGTCTTGCCACATGTCAACACTGGGTCTGACTGAGTGCCTCCATGAGAGAATCCCAAGCAAGAAGCGCCCCGAGGAGCGTCTTGCCACATGTCAACACTGGGTCTGACTGAGTGCCTCCATGAGAGAAGCCCAAGCAAGAAGCGCCCCGAGGAGCATCTTGCCACATGTCACTACTCGGTCTGACTGAGCGCCTCCAGGAGAGAGGCCCAAGCAAGACGCGCCCCGAGGAGCGTCTTGCCACATGTCAGCACTCGGTCTGACTGAGCGCCTCCAGGAGAGTGGCCCAAGCAAGACGCGCCCCGAGGAGCGTCTTGCCACATGTCAACAATGGGTTTGACTGAGGGCCTCCAGGAGAGAAGCCCAATCAAGATGCGCCCCGAGGAGCGTCTTGCCATATGTCAACACTGGGTCTGACTGAGCGCCTCCAGGAGAGAGGCCCAAGCAAGACGCGCCCGGAGGAGCGTCTTGCCACATGTCAACACTGGGTCTGACAGAGGGCCTCCAGGAAAGAGGCCCAAGCAAGACGCGCCCCGAGGAGCGTCTTGCCACATGTCACCTCTGGTTCTGACTGAGCGCCTCCAGGAGAGAGGCCCAAGCAAGACGCGCCCCGAGAAGCGTTTTGCCACATGTCAAAACTGGGTCTGACTGAGCGCCTACAGGAGAGAAGCCAAATCAAGACGCGCCCCGAGGAGCGTCTTGCCACATGTCAACACTGGGTCTGACTGAGCGCCTCCAGGAGAGAGGCCCAAGCAAGACGCGCCCCGAGGAGCTTCTTGCCACATGTCAACACTGGGTCTTACTGAGCGCCTCCAGGAGAGAGGCCCAAGCAAGACGCGCCCCGAGGAGCGTCTTGCCACATGTCAACAATGGGTCTGACAGAGGGCCTCCAGGAGAGAAGCCCAATCAAGACGCTCCCCGAGGAGCGTCTTGCCACATGTCAACACTGGGTCTGACTGAGCGCCTCCAGGAGAGAGGCCCAAGCAAGATGCGCCCGGAGGAGCGTCTTGCCACATGTCAACACTGGGTCTGACAGAGCGCCTCCAGGAAAGAGGCCCAAGCAAGACGCGCCCCGAGGAGCGTCTTGCCACATGTCACCTCTGGTTCTGACTGAGCGCCTCCAGGAGAGAGGCCCAAGCAAGACGCGCCCCGAGGAGCGTCTTGCCACATGTCAACACTGGGTCTGACTGTGCGCCTCCAGGAGAGAGGCCCAAGCAAGACGCGCCCCGAGGAGCGTCTTGCCACATGTCAACAAAGGATCTGACTGAGGGCCTCCAGGTGAGAAGCCCAATCAAGACGCGCCCCGAGGAGCGTCTTGCCACATGCCAACACTGGGTCTGACTGAGCGCCTCCAGGAGAGAGGCCCAAGCAAGACGCGCCCCGAGGAGCGTCTTGCCACATGTCACCTCAGGTTCTGACTGAGCGCCTCCAGAAGAGAGGCCCAAGCAAGATGCGCCCCAAGGAGCGTCTTGCCACATGTCAACAATGGGTCTGACTGAGGGCCTCCAGGAGAGAAGCCCAAGCAAGACGCGCCCCGAGGAGCGTCTTGACACATGTCAACACTGGGTCTGACAGAGGGCCTCCAGGAGAGACGCCCAAGCAAGACGCGTCCCGAGGAGTGTTTTGCCACATGTCACCACTGTGTCTGACTGAGCGCCTCCAGGAGAGAGGCCCAAGCAAGACGCGCCCCGAGGAGCGTCAGGCCACATGTCACTACTCAGTCTGACTGAGCGCCTCCAGGAGAGAGGCCCAAGCAAGACGCGCCCCGAGGAGCGTCTTGCCACATGTCAGCACTCGGTCTGACTGAGCGCCTCCAGGAGAGTGGCCCAAGCAAGACGCGCCCCGAGGAGCGTCTTGCCACATGTCAACAATGGGTCTGACTGAGGGCCTCCAGGAGAGAAGCCCAATCAAGATGCGCCCCGAGGAGCGTCTTGCCACATGTCAACACTGGGTCTGACTGAGCGCCTCCAGGAAAGAGGCCCAAGCAAGAAGCGCCCCGAGGAGCGTCTTGCCACATGTCAACACTGGGTCTGACAGAGGGCCTCTAGGAAAGAGGCCCAAGCAAGACGCGCCCCGAGGAGCGTCTTGCCACATGTCACCTCTGGTTCTGACTGAGCGCCTCCAGGAGAGAGGCCCAAGCAAGACGCGCCCCGAGGAGCGTTTTGCCACATGTCAACACTGGGTCTGACTGAGCGCCTCCAGGAGAGAAGCCAAATCAAGACGCGCCCCGAGGAGCGTCTTGCCACATGTCAACACTGGGTCTGACTGAGCGCCTCCAGGAGAGAGGCCCAAGCAAGACGCGCCCCGAGGAGCGTCTTGCCACATGTCAACAATGGGTCTGACTGAGGGCCTCCAGGAGAGAAGCCCAATCAAGACACGCCCCGAGGAGCTTCTTGCCACATGTCAACACTGGGTCTGACTGAGCGCCTCCAGGAGAGAGGCCCAAGCAAGACGCGCCCCGAGGAGCGTCTTGCCACATGTCAACAATGGGTCTGACTGAGGGCCTCCAGGAGAGAAGCCCAATCAAGACGCGCCCCGAGGAGCGTCTTGCCACATGTCAACACTGGGTCTGACTGAGCGCCTCCAGGGGAGAGGCCCAAGCAAGACGCGCCCGGAGGAGCGTCTTGCCACATGTCACCTCTGGTTCTGACTGAGCGCCTCCAGGAGAGAGGCCCAAGCAAAACGCGCCCCGAGGAGCGTCTTGCCACATGTCAACACTGGGTCTGACTGTGCGCCTCCAGGAGAGAGGCCCAAGCAAGACGCGCCCCGAGGAGCGTCTTGCCACATGTCAACAATGGGTCTGACTGAGGGCCTCCAGGTGAGAAGCCCAATCAAGAAGCGCCCCGAGGAGCGTCTTGCCACATGTCAACACTGGGTCTGACTGAGCGCCTCCAGGAGAGAGGCCCAAGCAAGACGCGCCCCGAGGAGCGTCTTGCCACATGTCACCTCAGGTTCTGACTGAGCGCCTCCAGGTGAGAAGCCCAATCAAGATGCGCCCCGAGGAGCGTCTTGCCACATGTCAACACTGGGTCTGACTGAGCGCCTCCAGGAGAGAGGCCCAAGCAAGACGCGCCCCGAGGAGCGTCTTGCCACATGTCACCTCAGGTTCTGACTGAGCGCCTCCAGGAGAGAGGCCCAAGCAAGATGCGCCCCAAGGAGCGTCTTGACACATGTCAACAATGGGTCTGACTGAGGGCCTCCAGGAGAGAAGCCCAAGCAAGACGCGCCCCGAGGAGCGTCTTGACACATGTCAACACTGGGTCTGACAGAGGGCCTCCAGGAGAGACGCCCAAGCAAGACGCGCCCCGAGGAACGTCTTGCCACGTGTCAACACTGGGTCTGATTGAGGGCCTTCTGGAGACAGGCCCAAGCAAGATGCGCCCCGAGGAGCGTCTTGCCAAATGTCAACAATGGGTCTGACTGAGGGCCTCCAGGAGAGAGGCCCAAGCAAGACGCGCCCCGAGGAGCGTCTTGCCACATGTCAACACTGAGTCTGACTGAGCGCCTCCAGTAGAGAGGCCCAAGCAAGAAGCGCCCCAAGGAGCGTCTTGCCACGTGTCAACACTGGGTCTGACAGAGGGCCTCCAGGAGAGAGGCCCAAGCAAGACGCGCCCCGAGGAGTGTCTTGCCACATGTCACCACTGGGTCTGACTGAGCGCCTCCAGGAGAGAGGCCCAAGCAAGACGCGCCCCAAGGAGCGTCAGGCCACATGTCACTACTCAGTCTGACTGAACGCCTCCAGGAGAGAGGCCCAAGCAAGACGCGCCCCGAGGAGAGTGTTGCCACATGTCAACACTGGGTCTGATTGAGGGCCTTCTGGAGAGATGCCCAAGCAAGACGCGCCCCGAGGAGCGTCTTGCCACATGTCAACAATGGGTCTGACTGAGGGCCTCCAGGAGAGAAGCCCAAGCAAGACGCGCCCCGAGGAGCGTCTTGCCACATGTCAACAATGGGTCTTACTGAGGGCCTCCAGGAGAGAAGCCAAAGCAAGACGCGCCCCGAGGAGCTTCTTGACACGTGTCAGCACTCGGTCTGACTGAGCGCCTCCAGGAGAGAGGCCCAAGCAAGACGCGCCCCGAGGAGCGTCTTGCCACATGTCACCACTGGGTCTGACTGAGCGCCTCCAGGAGAGAGTCCCCATCAAGACGCGCCCCGAGGAGCGTCTTGCCTTATGTCAGCACTCGGTCTGACTGAGCGCCTCCAGGAGAGAGGCCCAAGCAAGACGTGCCCCGAGGAGCGTCTTGTCACATGTCAACACTGGGTCTGTCTGAGCGCCTCCAGGAGAGAAGCCCAAGCAAGACGCGCCCCGAGGAGCGTCTTGCCACATGTCAACAATGGGTCTGACTGAGGGCCTCCAGGAGAGAAGCCCAAGCAAGACGCGCCCCGAGGAGCGTCTTGACACATGTCAACACTGGGTCTGACAGAGGACCTCCATGAGAGAGTCCCCAGCAAGACGCGCCCCGAGGAGTGTCTTGCCACATGTCAGAACTGGGACTGACTGAGCGCCTCCAGGAGAGAGTCCCCAGCAAGACGCGCCCCGAGGAGCGTCTTGACACATGTCAACACTGGGTCTGACAGAGGGCCTCCAGGAGAGAGGCCCAAGCAAGACGCGCCCCGAGGAGCGTCTTGCCTCATGTCACCAGTGGGTCTGACTGAGCGCCTCCAGGAGAAAGGCCCAAGCAAGACGCGCCCCGAGGAGCGTAAGGCCACATGTCACTACTCATTCTGACGGAGCGCCTCCAGGAGAGAGGCCCAAGCAAGACGTGCCCCGAGGAACGTCTTGCCACGTGTCAACACTGGGTCTGATTGAGGGCCTTCTGGAGAGAGGCCCAAGCAAGATGCGCCCCGAGGAGCGTCTTGCCACATGTCAACAATGGGTCTGACTGAGGGCCTCCAGGAGAGAAGCCCAAGCAAGACGCGCCCCGAGGAGCGTCTTGCCACATGTATACACTGGGTCTGACTGAGCGCCTCCAGGAGAGAGGCCCAAGCAAGACGCAACCCGAGGAGCATCTTGCCACATGTCAGCACTGGGTCTGACTGAGCGCCTCCAGGAGAGAGTCCCCAGCAAGACGCACCCCGAGGAGCGTCTTGCCTTATGTCAGCACTCAGTCTGACTGAGCGCCTCCAGTAGAGAGGCCCAAGCAAGAAGCGCCCCAAGGAGCGTCTTGCCACATGTCAACAATGGGTCTGACTGAGGGCCTCCAGGAGAGAAGCCCAAGCAAGACGCGCCCCGAGGAGCGTCTTGACACATGTCAACACTGGGTCTGACAGAGGGCCTCCAGGAGAGAGGCCCAAGCAAGACGCGCCCCGAGGAGTGTCTTGCCACATGTCACCACTGGGTCTGACTGAGCGCCTCCAGGAGAGAGGCCCAAGCAAGACGCGCCCCAAGGAGCGTCAGGCCACATGTCACTACTCAGTCTGACTGAGCGCCTCCAGGAGAGAGGCCCAAGCAAGACGCGCCCCGAGGAGCGTCTTGCCACATGTCAACACTGGGTCTGATTGAGGGCCTTCCGGAGAGATGCCAAAGCAAGACGCGCCCCGAGGAGCGTCTTGCCACATGTCAACAATGGGTCTGACTGAGGGCCTCCAGGAGAGAAGCCCAAGCAAGACGCGCCCCGAGGAGCGTCTTGCCACATGTCAACAATGGGTCTTACTGAGGGCCTCCAGGAGAGAAGCCCAAGCAAGACGCGCCCCGAGGAGCTTCTTGACACGTGTCAGCACTCGGTCTGACTGAGCGCCTCCAGGAGAGAGGCCCAAGCAAGACGAGCCCCGAGGAGCGTCTTGCCACATGTCAACACTGGGTCTGACTGAGTGCCTCCATGAGAGAATCCCAAGCAAGAAGCGCCCCGAGGAGCGTCTTGCCACATGTCAACACTGGGTCTGACTGAGTGCCTCCATGAGAGAAGCCCAAGCAAGAAGCGCCCCGAGGAGCATCTTGCCACATGTCACTACTCGGTCTGACTGAGCGCCTCCAGGAGAGACGCCCAAGCAAGACGCGCCCCGAGGAGCGTCTTGCCACATGTCAGCACTCGGTCTGACTGAGCGCCTCCAGGAGAGTGGCCCAAGCAAGACGCGCCCCGAGGAGCGTCTTGCCACATGTCAACAATGGGTCTGACTGAGGGCCTCCAGGAGAGAAGCCCAATCAAGATGCGCCCCGAGGAGCGTCTTGCCATATGTCAACACTGGGTCTGACTGAGCGCCTCCAGGAGAGAGGCCCAAGCAAGACGCGCCCGGAGGAGCGTCTTGCCACATGTCAACACTGGGTCTGACAGAGGGCCTCCAGGAAAGAGGCCCAAGCAAGACGCGCCCCGAGGAGCGTCTTGCCACATGTCACCTCTGGTTCTGACTGAGCGCCTCCAGGAGAGAGGCCCAAGCAAGACGCGCCCCGAGAAGCGTTTTGCCACATGTCAACACTGGGTCTGACTGAGCGCCTACAGGAGAGAAGCCAAATCAAGACGCGCCCCGAGGAGCGTCTTGCCACATGTCAACACTGGGTCTGACTGAGCGCCTCCAGGAGAGAGGCCCAAGCAAGACGCGCCCCGAGGAGCGTCTTGCCACATGTCAACAATGGGTCTGACTGAGGGCCTCCAGGAGAGAAGCCCAATCAAGATGCGCCCCGAGGAGCGTCTTGCCATATGTCAACACTGGGTCTGACTGAGCGCCTCCAGGAGAGAGGCCCAAGCAAGACGCGCCCGGAGGAGCGTCTTGCCACATGTCAACACTGGGTCTGACAGAGGGCCTCCAGGAAAGAGGCCCAAGCAAGACGCGCCCCGAGGAGCGTCTTGCCACATGTCACCTCTGGTTCTGACTGAGCGCCTCCAGGAGAGAGGCCCAAGCAAGACGCGCCCCGAGAAGCGTTTTGCCACATGTCAACACTGGGTCTGACTGAGCGCCTACAGGAGAGAAGCCAAATCAAGACGCGCCCCGAGGAGCGTCTTGCCACATGTCAACACTGGGTCTGACTGAGCGCCTCCAGGAGAGAGGCCCAAGCAAGACGCGCCCCGAGGAGCTTCTTGCCACATGTCAACACTGGGTCTGACTGAGCGCCTCCAGGAGAGAGGCCCAAGCAAGACGCGCCCCGAGGAGCGTCTTGCCACATGTCAACAATGGGTCTGACAGAGGGCCTCCAGGAGAGAAGCCCAATCAAGACGCTCCCCGAGGAGCGTCTTGCCACATGTCAACACTGGGTCTGACTGAGCGCCTCCAGGAGAGAGGCCCAAGCAAGACGCGCCCCGAGGAGCGTCTTGCCACATGTCACCTCTGGTTCTGACTGAGCGCCTCCAGGAGAGAGGCCCAAGCAAGACGCGCCCCGAGAAGCGTCTTGCCACATGTCAACACTGGGTCTGACTGTGCGCCTCCAGGAGAGAGGCCCAAGCAAGACGCGCCCCGAGGAGCGTCTTGCCACATGTCAACAAAGGATCTGACTGAGGGCCTCCAGGTGAGAAGCCCAATCAAGATGCGCCCCGAGGAGCGTCTTGCCACATGCCAACACTGGGTCTGACTGAGCGCCTCCAGGAGAGAGGCCCAAGCAAGACGCGCCCCGAGGAGCGTCTTGCCACATGTCACCTCAGGTTCTGACTGAGCGCCTCCAGAAGAGAGGCCCAAGCAAGATGCGCCCCAAGGAGCGTCTTGCCACATGTCAACAATGGGTCTGACTGAGGGCCTCCAGGAGAGAAGCCCAAGCAAGACGCGCCCCGAGGAGCGTCTTGACACATGTCAACACTGGGTCTGACAGAGGGCCTCCAGGAGAGACGCCCAAGCAAGACGCGTCCCGAGGAGTGTTTTGCCACATGTCACCACTGTGTCTGACTGAGCGCCTCCAGGAGAGAGGCCCAAGCAAGACGCGCCCCGAGGAGCGTCAGGCCACATGTCACTACTCAGTCTGACTGAGCGCCTCCAGGAGAGAGGCCCAAGCAAGACGCGCCCCGAGGAGCGTCTTGCCACATGTCAGCACTCGGTCTGACTGAGCGCCTCCAGGAGAGTGGCCCAAGCAAGACGCGCCCCGAGGAGCGTCTTGCCACATGTCAACAATGGGTCTGACTGAGGGCCTCCAGGAGAGAAGCCCAATCAAGATGCGCCCCGAGGAGCGTCTTGCCACATGTCAACACTGGGTCTGACTGAGCGCCTCCAGGAAAGAGGCCCAAGCAAGACGCGCCCCGAGGAGCGTCTTGCCACATGTCAACAATGGGTCTGACTGAGGGCCTCCAGGAGAGAAGCCCAATCAAGACGCGCCCCGAGGAGCGTCTTGCCACATGTCAACACTGGGTCTGACAGAGGGCCTCTAGGAAAGAGGCCCAAGCAAGACGCGCCCCGAGGAGCGTCTTGCCACATGTCACCTCTGGTTCTGACTGAGCGCCTCCAGGAGAGAGGCCCAAGCAAGACGCGCCCCGAGGAGCGTTTTGCCACATGTCAACACTGGGTCTGACTGAGCGCCTCCAGGAGAGAAGCCAAATCAAGACGCGCCCCGAGGAGCGTCTTGCCACATGTCAACACTGGGTCTGACTGAGCGCCTCCAGGAGAGACGCCCAAGCAAGACGCGCCCCGAGGAGCGTCTTGCCACATGTCAACAATGGGTCTGACTGAGGGCCTCCAGGAGAGAAGCCCAATCAAGACACGCCCCGAGGAGCTTCTTGCCACATGTCAACACTGGGTCTGACTGAGCGCCTCCAGGAGAGAGGCCCAAGCAAGACGCGCCCCGAGGAGCGTCTTGCCACATGTCAACAATGGGTCTGACTGAGGGCCTCCAGGAGAGAAGCCCAATCAAGACGCGCCCCGAGGAGCGTCTTGCCACATGTCAACACTGGGTCTGACTGAGCGCCTCCAGGGGAGAGGCCCAAGCAAGACGCGCCCGGAGGAGCGTCTTGCCACATGTCACCTCTGGTTCTGACTGAGCGCCTCCAGGAGAGAGGCCCAAGCAAAACGCGCCCCGAGGAGCGTCTTGCCACATGTCAACACTGGGTCTGACTGTGCGCCTCCAGGAGAGAGGCCCAAGCAAGACGCGCCCCGAGGAGCGTCTTGCCACATGTCAACAATGGGTCTGACTGAGGGCCTCCAGGTGAGAAGCCCAATCAAGAAGCGCCCCGAGGAGCGTCTTGCCACATGTCAACACTGGGTCTGACTGAGCGCCTCCAGGAGAGAGGCCCAAGCAAGACGCGCCCCGAGGAGCGTCATGCCACATGTCACCTCAGGTTCTGACTGAGCGCCTCCAGGTGAGAAGCCCAATCAAGATGCGCCCCGAGGAGCGTCTTGCCACATGTCAACACTGGGTCTGACTGAGCGCCTCCAGGAGAGAGGCCCAAGCAAGACGCGCCCCGAGGAGCGTCTTGCCACATGTCACCTCAGGTTCTGACTGAGCGCCTCCAGGAGAGAGGCCCAAGCAAGATGCGCCCCAAGGAGCGTCTTGACACATGTCAACAATGGGTCTGACTGAGGGCCTCCAGGAGAGAAGCCCAAGCAAGACGCGCCCCGAGGAGCGTCTTGACACATGTCAACACTGGGTCTGACAGAGGGCCTCCAGGAGAGACGCCCAAGCAAGACGCGCCCCGAGGAACGTCTTGCCACGTGTCAACACTGGGTCTGATTGAGGGCCTTCTGGAGACAGGCCCAAGCAAGATGCGCCCAGAGGAGCGTCTTGCCACATGTCAACAATGGGTCTGACTGAGGGCCTCCAGGAGAGAGGCCCAAGCAAGACGCGCCCCGAGGAGCGTCTTGCCACATGTCAACACTGAGTCTGACTGAGCGCCTCCAGTAGAGAGGCCCAAGCAAGAAGCGCCCCAAGGAGCGTCTTGCCACGTGTCAACACTGGGTCTGACAGAGGGCCTCCAGGAGAGAGGCCCAAGCAAGACGCGCCCCGAGGAGTGTCTTGCCACATGTCACCACTGGGTCTGACTGAGCGCCTCCAGGAGAGAGGCCCAAGCAAGACGCGCCCCAAGGAACGTCAGGCCACATGTCACTACTCAGTCTGACTGAGCGCCTCCAGGAGAGAGGCCCAAGCAAGACGCGCCCCGAGGAGAGTCTTGCCACATGTCAACACTGGGTCTGATTGAGGGCCTTCTGGAGAGATGCCCAAGCAAGACGCGCCCCGAGGAGCGTCTTGCCACATGTCAACAATGGGTCTGACTGAGGGCCTCCAGGAGAGAAGCCCAAGCAAGACGCGCCCCGAGGAGCGTCTTGCCACATGTCAACAATGGGTCTTACTGAGGGCCTCCAGGAGAGAAGCCAAAGCAAGACGCGCCCCGAGGAGCTTCTTGACACGTGTCAGCACTCGGTCTGACTGAGCGCCTCCAGGAGAGAGGCCCAAGCAAGACGCGCCCCGAGGAGCGTCTTGCCACATGTCACCACTGGGTCTGACTGAGCGCCTCCAGGAGAGAGTCCCCATCAAGACGCGCCCCGAGGAGAGTCTTGCCTTATGTCAGCACTCGGTCTGACTGAGCGCCTCCAGGAGAGAGGCCCAAGCAAGACGTGCCCCGAGGAGCGTCTTGTCACATGTCAACACTGGGTCTGTCTGAGCGCCTCCAGGAGAGAAGCCCAAGCAAGACGCGCCCCGAGGAGCGTCTTGCCACATGTCAACAATGGGTCTGACTGAGGGCCTCCAGGAGAGAAGCCCAAGCAAGACGCGCCCCGAGGAGCGTCTTGACACATGTCAACACTGGGTCTGACAGAGGACCTCCATGAGAGAGTCCCCAGCAAGACGCGCCCCGAGGAGTGTCTTGCCACATGTCAGAACTGGGACTGACTGAGCGCCTCCAGGAGAGAGTCCCCAGCAAGACGCGCCCCGAGGAGCGTCTTGACACATGTCAACACTGGGTCTGACAGAGGGCCTCCAGGAGAGAGGCCCAAGCAAGACGCGCCCCGAGGAGCGTCTTGCCACATGTCACCAGTGGGTCTGACTGAGCGCCTCCAGGAGAGAGGCCCAAGCAAGACGCGCCCCGAGGAGCGTAAGGCCACATGTCACTACTCATTCTGACGGAGCGCCTCCAGGAGAGAGGCCCAAGCAAGACGTGCCCCGAGGAACGTCTTGCCACGTGTCAACACTGGGTCTGATTGAGGGCCTTCTGGAGAGAGGCCCAAGCAAGATGCGCCCCGAGGAGCGTCTTGCCACATGTCAACAATGGGTCTGACTGAGGGCCTCCAGGAGAGAAGCCCAAGCAAGACGCGCCCCGAGGAGCGTCTTGCCACATGTATACACTGGGTCTGACTGAGCGCCTCCAGGAGAGAGGCCCAAGCAAGACGCAACCCGAGGAGCATCTTGCCACATGTCAGCACTGGGTCTGACTGAGCGCCTCCAGGAGAGAGTCCCCAGCAAGACGCACCCCGAGGAGCGTCTTGCCTTATGTCAGCACTCGGTCTGACTGAGCGCCTCCAGTAGAGAGGCCCAAGCAAGAAGCGCCCCAAGGAGCGTCTTGCCACATGTCAACAATGGGTCTGACTGAGGGCCTCCAGGAGAGAAGCCCAAGCAAGACGCGCCCCGAGGAGCGTCTTGACACATGTCAACACTGGGTCTGACAGAGGGCCTCCAGGAGAGAGGCCCAAGCAAGACGCGCCCCGAGGAGTGTCTTGCCACATGTCACCACTGGGTCTGACTGAGCGCCTCCAGGAGAGAGGCCCAAGCAAGACGCGCCCCAAGGAGCGTCAGGCCACATGTCACTACTCAGTCTGACTGAGCGCCTCCAGGAGAGAGGCCCAAGCAAGACGCGCCCCGAGGAGCGTCTTGCCACATGTCAACACTGGGTCTGATTGAGGGCCTTCCGGAGAGATGCCAAAGCAAGACGCGCCCCGAGGAGCGTCTTGCCACATGTCAACAATGGGTCTGACTGAGGGCCTCCAGGAGAGAAGCCCAAGCAAGACGCGCCCCGAGGAGCGTCTTGCCACATGTCAACAATGGGTCTTACTGAGGGCCTCCAGGAGAGAAGCCCAAGCAAGACGCGCCCCGAGGAGCTTCTTGACACGTGTCAGCACTCGGTCTGACTGAGCGCCTCCAGGAGAGAGGCCCAAGCAAGACGAGCCCCGAGGAGCGTCTTGCCACATGTCAACACTGGGTCTGACTGAGTGCCTCCATGAGAGAATCCCAAGCAAGAAGCGCCCCGAGGAGCGTCTTGCCACATGTCAACACTGGGTCTGACTGAGTGCCTCCATGAGAGAAGCCCAAGCAAGAAGCGCCCCGAGGAGCATCTTGCCACATGTCACTACTCGGTCTGACTGAGCGCCTCCAGGAGAGAGGCCCAAGCAAGACGCGCCCCGAGGAGCGTCTTGCCACATGTCAGCACTCGGTCTGACTGAGCGCCTCCAGGAGAGTGGCCCAAGCAAGACGCGCCCCGAGGAGCGTCTTGCCACATGTCAACAATGGGTCTGACTGAGGGCCTCCAGGAGAGAAGCCCAATCAAGATGCGCCCCGAGGAGCGTCTTGCCATATGTCAACACTGGGTCTGACTGAGCGCCTCCAGGAGAGAGGCCCAAGCAAGACGCGCCCGGAGGAGCGTCTTGCCACATGTCAACACTGGGTCTGACAGAGGGCCTCCAGGAAAGAGGCCCAAGCAAGACGCGCCCCGAGGAGCGTCTTGCCACATGTCACCTCTGGTTCTGACTGAGCGCCTCCAGGAGAGAGGCCCAAGCAAGACGCGCCCCGAGAAGCGTTTTGCCACATGTCAACACTGGGTCTGACTGAGCGCCTCCAGGAGAGAAGCCAAATCAAGACGCGCCCCGAGGAGCGTCTTGCCACATGTCAACACTGGGTCTGACTGAGCCCCTCCAGGAGAGAGGCCCAAGCAAGACGCGCCCCGAGGAGCTTCTTGCCACATGTCAACACTGGGTCTGACTGAGCGCCTCCAGGAGAGAGGCCCAAGCAAGACGCGCCCCGAGGAGCGTCTTGCCACATGTCAACAATGGGTCTGACAGAGGGCCTCCAGGAGAGAAGCCCAATCAAGACGCGCCCCGAGGAGCGTCTTGACACATGTCAACACTGGGTCTGACAGAGGACCTCCATGAGAGAGTCCCCAGCAAGACGCGCCCCGAGGAGTGTCTTGCCACATGTCAGAACTGGGACTGACTGAGCGCCTCCAGGAGAGAGTCCCCAGCAAGACGCGCCCCGAGGAGCGTCTTGACACATGTCAACACTGGGTCTGACAGAGGGCCTCCAGGAGAGAGGCCCAAGCAAGACGCGCCCCGAGGAGCGTCTTGCCACATGTCACCAGTGGGTCTGACTGAGCGCCTCCAGGAGAGAGGCCCAAGCAAGACGCGCCCCGAGGAGCGTAAGGCCACATGTCACTACTCATTCTGACGGAGCGCCTCCAGGAGAGAGGCCCAAGCAAGACGTGCCCCGAGGAACGTCTTGCCACGTGTCAACACTGGGTCTGATTGAGGGCCTTCTGGAGAGAGGCCCAAGCAAGATGCGCCCCGAGGAGCGTCTTGCCACATGTCAACAATGGGTCTGACTGAGGGCCTCCAGGAGAGAAGCCCAAGCAAGACGCGCCCCGAGGAGCGTCTTGCCACATGTATACACTGGGTCTGACTGAGCGCCTCCAGGAGAGAGGCCCAAGCAAGACGCAACCCGAGGAGCATCTTGCCACATGTCAGCACTGGGTCTGACTGAGCGCCTCCAGGAGAGAGTCCCCAGCAAGACGCACCCCGAGGAGCGTCTTGCCTTATGTCAGCACTCGGTCTGACTGAGCGCCTCCAGTAGAGAGGCCCAAGCAAGAAGCGCCCCAAGGAGCGTCTTGCCACATGTCAACAATGGGTCTGACTGAGGGCCTCCAGGAGAGAAGCCCAAGCAAGACGCGCCCCGAGGAGCGTCTTGACACATGTCAACACTGGGTCTGACAGAGGGCCTCCAGGAGAGAGGCCCAAGCAAGACGCGCCCCGAGGAGTGTCTTGCCACATGTCACCACTGGGTCTGACTGAGCGCCTCCAGGAGAGAGGCCCAAGCAAGACGCGCCCCAAGGAGCGTCAGGCCACATGTCACTACTCAGTCTGACTGAGCGCCTCCAGGAGAGAGGCCCAAGCAAGACGCGCCCCGAGGAGCGTCTTGCCACATGTCAACACTGGGTCTGATTGAGGGCCTTCCGGAGAGATGCCAAAGCAAGACGCGCCCCGAGGAGCGTCTTGCCACATGTCAACAATGGGTCTGACTGAGGGCCTCCAGGAGAGAAGCCCAAGCAAGACGCGCCCCGAGGAGCGTCTTGCCACATGTCAACAATGGGTCTTACTGAGGGCCTCCAGGAGAGAAGCCCAAGCAAGACGCGCCCCGAGGAGCTTCTTGACACGTGTCAGCACTCGGTCTGACTGAGCGCCTCCAGGAGAGAGGCCCAAGCAAGACGAGCCCCGAGGAGCGTCTTGCCACATGTCAACACTGGGTCTGACTGAGTGCCTCCATGAGAGAATCCCAAGCAAGAAGCGCCCCGAGGAGCGTCTTGCCACATGTCAACACTGGGTCTGACTGAGTGCCTCCATGAGAGAAGCCCAAGCAAGAAGCGCCCCGAGGAGCATCTTGCCACATGTCACTACTCGGTCTGACTGAGCGCCTCCAGGAGAGAGGCCCAAGCAAGACGCGCCCCGAGGAGCGTCTTGCCACATGTCAGCACTCGGTCTGACTGAGCGCCTCCAGGAGAGTGGCCCAAGCAAGACGCGCCCCGAGGAGCGTCTTGCCACATGTCAACAATGGGTCTGACTGAGGGCCTCCAGGAGAGAAGCCCAATCAAGATGCGCCCCGAGGAGCGTCTTGCCATATGTCAACACTGGGTCTGACTGAGCGCCTCCAGGAGAGAGGCCCAAGCAAGACGCGCCCGGAGGAGCGTCTTGCCACATGTCAACACTGGGTCTGACAGAGGGCCTCCAGGAAAGAGGCCCAAGCAAGACGCGCCCCGAGGAGCGTCTTGCCACATGTCACCTCTGGTTCTGACTGAGCGCCTCCAGGAGAGAGGCCCAAGCAAGACGCGCCCCGAGAAGCGTTTTGCCACATGTCAACACTGGGTCTGACTGAGCGCCTCCAGGAGAGAAGCCAAATCAAGACGCGCCCCGAGGAGCGTCTTGCCACATGTCAACACTGGGTCTGACTGAGCCCCTCCAGGAGAGAGGCCCAAGCAAGACGCGCCCCGAGGAGCTTCTTGCCACATGTCAACACTGGGTCTGACTGAGCGCCTCCAGGAGAGAGGCCCAAGCAAGACGCGCCCCGAGGAGCGTCTTGCCACATGTCAACAATGGGTCTGACAGAGGGCCTCCAGGAGAGAAGCCCAATCAAGACGCTCCCCGAGGAGCGTCTTGCCACATGTCAACAATGGGTCTGACTGAGGGCCTCCAGGAGAGAAGCCCAAGCAAGACGCGCCCCGAGGAGCGTCTTGCCACATGTCAACAATGGGTCTTACTGAGGGCCTCCAGGAGAGAAGCCCAAGCAAGACGCGCCCCGAGGAGCTTCTTGACACGTGTCAGCACTCGGTCTGACTGAGCGCCTCCAGGAGAGAGGCCCAAGCAAGACGAGCCCCGAGGAGCGTCTTGCCACATGTCAACACTGGGTCTGACTGAGTGCCTCCATGAGAGAATCCCAAGCAAGAAGCGCCCCGAGGAGCGTCTTGCCACATGTCAACACTGGGTCTGACTGAGTGCCTCCATGAGAGAAGCCCAAGCAAGAAGCGCCCCGAGGAGCATCTTGCCACATGTCACTACTCGGTCTGACTGAGCGCCTCCAGGAGAGTGGCCCAAGCAAGACGCGCCCCGAGGAGCGTCTTGCCACATGTCAACAATGGGTCTGACTGAGGGCCTCCAGGAGAGAAGCCCAATCAAGATGCGCCCCGAGGAGCGTCTTGCCATATGTCAACACTGGGTCTGACTGAGCGCCTCCAGGAGAGAGGCCCAAGCAAGACGCGCCCGGAGGAGCGTCTTGCCACATGTCAACACTGGGTCTGACAGAGGGCCTCCAGGAAAGAGGCCCAAGCAAGACGCGCCCCGAGGAGCGTCTTGCCACATGTCACCTCTGGTTCTGACTGAGCGCCTCCAGGAGAGAGGCCCAAGCAAGACGCGCCCCGAGAAGCGTTTTGCCACATGTCAACACTGGGTCTGACTGAGCGCCTCCAGGAGAGAAGCCAAATCAAGACGCGCCCCGAGGAGCTTCTTGCCACATGTCAACACTGGGTCTGACTGAGCGCCTCCAGGAGAGAGGCCCAAGCAAGACGCGCCCCGAGGAGCGTCTTGCCACATGTCAACAATGGGTCTGACAGAGGGCCTCCAGGAGAGAAGCCCAATCAAGACGCTCCCCGAGGAGCGTCTTGCCACATGTCAACACTGGGTCTGACTGAGCGCCTCCAGGAGAGAGGCCCAAGCAAGATGCGCCCGGAGGAGCGTCTTGCCACATGTCAACACTGGGTCTGACAGAGGGCCTCCAGGAAAGAGGCCCAAGCAAGACGCGCCCCGAGGAGCGTCTTGCCACATGTCACCTCTGGTTCTGACTGAGCGCCTCCAGGAGAGAGGCCCAAGCAAGACGCGCCCCGAGGAGCGTCTTGCCACATGTCAACACTGGGTCTGACTGTGCGCCTCCAGGAGAGAGGCCCAAGCAAGACGCGCCCCGAGGAGCGTCTTGCCACATGTCAACAATGGATCTGACTGAGAGCCTCCAGGTGAGAAGCCCAATCAAGACGCGCCCCGAGGAGCGTCTTGCCACATGTCAGAACTGGGACTGACTGAGCGCCTCCAGGAGAGAGTCCCCAGCAAGACGCGCCCCGAGGAGCGTCTTGACACATGTCAACACTGGGTCTGACAGAGGGCCTCCAGGAGAGAGGCCCAAGCAAGACGCGCCCCGAGGAGTGTCTTGCCACATGTCACCAGTGGGTCTGACTGAGCGCCTCCAGGAGAGAGGCCCAAGCAAGACGTGCCCCAAGGAGCGTAAGGCCACATGTCACTACTCATTCTGACTGAGCGCCTCCAGGAGAGAGGCCCAAGCAAGACGTGCCCCGAGGAATGTCTTGCCACGTGTCAACACTGGGTCTGATTGAGGGCCTTCTGGAGAGAGGCCCAAGCAAGATGCGCCCCGAGGAGCGTCTTGCCACATGTCAACAATGGGTCTGACTGAGGGCCTCCAGGAGAGAAGCCCAAGCAAGACGCGCCCCGAGGAGCGTCTTGCCACATGTATACACTGGGTCTGACTGAGCGCCTCCAGGAGAGAGGCCCAAGCAAGACGCAACCCGAGGAGCATCTTGCCACATGTCAGCACTGGGTCTGACTGAGCGCCTCCAGGAGAGAGTCCCCAGCAAGACGCACCCCGAGGAGCGTCTTGCCTTATGTCGCACTCGGTCTGACTGAGCGCCTCCAGTAGAGAGGCCCAAGCAAGAAGCGCCCCAAGGAGCGTCTTGCCACATGTCAACAATGGGTCTGACTGAGGGCCTCCAGGAGAGAAGCCCAAGCAAGACGCGCCCCGAGGAGCGTCTTGACACATGTCAACACTGGGTCTGACAGAGGGCCTCCAGGAGAGAGGCCCAAGCAAGACGCGCCCCAAGGAGTGTCTTGCCACATGTCACCACTGGGTCTGACTGAGCGCCTCCAGGAGAGAGGCCCAAGCAAGACGCGCCCCAAGGAGCGTCAGGCCACATGTCACTACTAAGTCTGACTGAGCGCCTCCAGGAGAGAGGCCCAAGCAAGACGCGCCCCGAGGAGCGTCTTGCCACATGTCAACAATGGGTCTGACTGAGGGCCTCCAGGAGAGAAGCCCAAGCAAGACGCGCCCCGAGGAGCGTCTTGCCACATGTCAACAATGGGTCTTACTGAGGTTCTCCAGGAGAGAAGCCCAAGCAAGACGCGCCCCGAGGAGCTTCTTGACACGTGTCAGCACTCGGTCTGACTGAGCGCCTCCAGGAGAGAGGCCCAAGCAAGACGCGCCCCGAGGAGCGTCTTGCCACGTGTCACCACTGGGTCTGACTGAGCGCCTCCAGGAGAGAGTCCCCAGCAAGACGCGCCCCGAGGAGCGTCTTGCCTTATGTCAGCACTCGGTCTGACTGAGCGCCTCCAGGAGAGAGGCCCAAGCAAGACGCGCCCCGAGGAGCGTCTTGCCACATGTCAACACTAGGTCTGATTGAGGGCCTTCTGGAGAGATGCCAAAGCAAGACGCGCCCCGAGGAGCGTCTTGCCACATGTCAACAATGGGTCTGACTGAGGGCCTCCAGGAGAGAAGCCCAAGCAAGACGCGCCCCGAGGAGCGTCTTGCCACATGTCAACAATGGGTCTTACTGAGGGCCTCCAGGAGAGAAGCCCAAGCAAGACGCCCCCCGAGGAGCTTCTTGACACGTGTCAGCACTCGGTCTGACTGAGCGCCTCCAGGAGAGAGGCCCAAGCAAGACGAGCCCCGAGGAGCGTCTTGCCACATGTCAACACTGGGTCTGACTGAGTGCCTCCATGAGAGAATCCCAAGCAAAAAGCGCCCCGAGGAGCGTCTTGCCACATGTCAGCACTGGGTCTGATTGAGGGCCTTCTGGAGAGATGCCCAAGCAAGACGCGCCCCGAGGAGCGTCTTGCCACATGTCAACAATGGGTCTGACTGAGGGCCTCCAGGAGAGAAGCCCAAGCAAGACGCGCCCCGAGGAGCGTCTTGCCACATGTCAACAATGGGTCTTACTGAGGGCCTCCAGGAGAGAAGCCCAAGCAAGACGCGCCCCGAGGAGCTTCTTGACACGTGTCAGCACTGGGTCTGACTGAGCGCCTCCAGGAGAGAGGCCCAAGCAAGACGCGCCCCGAGGAGCGTCTTGCCTTATGTCAGCACTCGGTCTGACTGAGCGCCTCCAGGAGAGAGGCCCAAGCAAGACGTGCCCCGAGGAGCGTCTTGTCACATGTCAACACTGGGTCTGTCTGAGCGCCTCCAGGAGAGAAGCCCAAGCAAGACGCGCCCCGAGGAGCGTCTTGCCACATGTCAACAATGGGTCTGACTGAGGGCCTCCAGGAGAGAAGCCCAAGCAAGACGCGCCCCGAGGAGCGTCTTGACACATGTCAACAATGGGTCTGACAGAGGACCTCCAGGAGAGAGTCCCCAGCAAGACGCGCCCCGAGGAGCGTCTTGCCACATGTCAGAACTGGATCTGACTGAGCGCCTCCAGGAGAGAGTCCCCAGCAAGACACGCCCCGAGGAGCGTCTTGACACATGTCAACACTGGGTCTGACAGAAGGCCTCCAGGAGAGAGGCCCAAGCAAGACGCGCCCCGAGGAGTGTCTTGCCACATGTCACCACTGGGTCTGACTGAGCGCCTCCAGGAGAGAGGCCCAAGCAAGACGCGCCCCGAGGAGCGTAAGGCCACATGTCACTACTCATTCTGACTGAGCGCCTCCAGGAGAGAGGCCCAAGCAAGACGCGCCCCGAGGAACGTCTTGCCACGTGTCAACACTGGGTCTGATTGAGGGCCTTCTGGAGAGAGGCCCAAGCAAGATGCGCCCCAAGGAGCGTCTTGCCACATGTCAACAATGGGTCTGACTGAGGGCCTCCAGGAGAGAAGCCCAAGCAAGACGCGCCCCGAGGAGCGTCTTGCCACATGTATACACTGGGTCTGACTGAGCGCCTCCAGGAGAGAGGCCCAAGCAAGACGCAACCCGAGGAGCATCTTGCCACATGTCAGCACTGGGTCTGACTGAGCGCCTCCAGGAGAGAGTCCCCAGCAAGACGCATCCCGAGGAGCGTCTTGCCTTATGTCAGCACTCGGTCTGACTGAGCGCCTCCAGTAGAGAGGCCCAAGCAAGAAGCGCCCCAAGGAGCGTCTTGCCACATGTCAACAATGGGTCTGACTGAGGGCCTCCAGGAGAGAAGCCCAAGCAAGACGCGCCCCGAGGAGCGTCTTGACACATGTCAACACTGGGTCTGACAGAGGGCCTCCAGGAGAGAGGCCCAAGCAAGACGCGCCCCAAGGAGTGTCTTGCCACATGTCACCACTGGGTCTGACTGAGCGCCTCCAGGAGAGAGGCCCAAGCAAGACGCGCCCCAAGGAGCGTCAGGCCACATGTCACTACGCAGTCTGACTGAGCGCCTCCAGGAGAGAGGCCCAAGCAAGACGCGCCCCGAGGAGCGTCTTGCCACATGTCAACACTGGGTCTGATTGAGGGCCTTCCGGAGAGATGCCAAAGCAAGACGCGCCCCGAGGAGCGTCTTGCCACATGTCAACAATGGGTCTGACTGAGGGCCTCCAGGAGAGAAGCCCAAGCAAGACGCGCCCCGAGGAGCTTCTTGACACGTGTCAGCACTCGGTCTGACTGAGCGCCTCCAGGAGAGAGGCCCAAGCAAGACGAGCCCCGAGGAGCGTCTTGCCACATGTCAACACTGGGTCTGACTGAGTGCCTCCATGAGAGAATCCCAAGCAAGAAGCGCCCCGAGGAGCGTCTTGCCACATGTCAACACTGGGTCTGACTGAGTGCCTCCATGAGAGAAGCCCAAGCAAGAAGCGCCCCGAGGAGCATCTTGCCACATGTCACTACTCGGTCTGACTGAGCGCCTCCAGGAGAGAGGCCCCAGCAAGACGCGCCCCGAGGAGCGTCTTGCCACATGTCAGCACTCGGTCTGACTGAGCGCCTCCAGGAGAGTGGCCCAAGCAAGACGCGCCCCGAGGAGCGTCTTGCCACATGTCAACAATGGGTCTGACTGAGGGCCTCCAGGAGAGAAGCCCAATCAAGATGCGCCCCGAGGAGCGTCTTGCCATATGTCAACACTGGGTCTGACTGAGCGCCTCCAGGAGAGAGGCCCAAGCAAGACGCGCCCGGAGGAGCGTCTTGCCACATGTCAACACTGGGTCTGACAGAGGGCCTCCAGGAAAGAGGCCCAAGCAAGACGCGCCCCGAGGAGCGTCTTGCCACATGTCACCTCTGGTTCTGACTGAGCGCCTCCAGGAGAGAGGCCCAAGCAAGACGCGCCCCGAGAAGCGTTTTGCCACATGTCAACACTGGGTCTGACTGAGCGCCTACAGGAGAGAAGCCAAATCAAGACGCGCCCCGAGGAGCGTCTTGCCACATGTCAACACTGGGTCTGACTGAGCGCCTCCAGGAGAGAGGCCCAAGCAAGACGCGCCCCGAGGAGCTTCTTGCCACATGTCAACACTGGGTCTGACTGAGCGCCTCCAGGAGAGAGGCCCAAGCAAGACGCGCCCCGAGGAGCGTCTTGCCACATGTCAACAATGGGTCTGACAGAGGGCCTCCAGGAGAGAAGCCCAATCAAGACGCTCCCCGAGGAGCGTCTTGCCACATGTCAACACTGGGTCTGACTGAGCGCCTCCAGGAGAGAGGCCCAAGCAAGATGCGCCCGGAGGAGCGTCTTGCCACATGTCAACACTGGGTCTGACAGAGGGCCTCCAGGAAAGAGGCCCAAGCAAGACGCGCCCCGAGGAGCGTCTTGCCACATGTCACCTCTGGTTCTGACTGAGCGCCTCCAGGAGAGAGGCCCAAGCAAGACGCGCCCCGAGGAGCGTCTTGCCACATGTCAACACTGGGTCTGACTGTGCGCCTCCAGGAGAGAGGCCCAAGCAAGACGCGCCCCGAGGAGCGTCTTGCCACATGTCAACAAAGGATCTGACTGAGGGCCTCCAGGTGAGAAGCCCAATCAAGACGCGCCCCGAGGAGCGTCTTGCCACATGCCAACACTGGGTCTGACTGAGCGCCTCCAGGAGAGAGGCCCAAGCAAGACGCGCCCCGAGGAGCGTCTTGCCACATGTCACCTCAGGTTCTGACTGAGCGCCTCCAGAAGAGAGGCCCAAGCAAGATGCGCCCCAAGGAGAGTCTTGCCACATGTCAACAATGGGTCTGACTGAGGGCCTCCAGGAGAGAAGCCCAAGCAAGACGCGCCCCGAGGAGCGTCTTGACACATGTCAACACTGGGTCTGACAGAGGGCCTCCAGGAGAGACGCCCAAGCAAGACGCGTCCCGAGGAGTGTTTTGCCACATGTCACCACTGTGTCTGACTGAGCGCCTCCAGGAGAGAGGCCCAAGCAAGACGCGCCCCGAGGAGCGTCAGGCCACATGTCACTACTCAGTCTGACTGAGCGCCTCCAGGAGAGAGGCCCAAGCAAGACGCGCCCCGAGGAG
Source organism: Nothobranchius furzeri (assembly GCF_043380555.1). Taxonomy (NCBI): domain Eukaryota; kingdom Metazoa; phylum Chordata; class Actinopteri; order Cyprinodontiformes; family Nothobranchiidae; genus Nothobranchius; species Nothobranchius furzeri. The sequence continues at coordinate 11,105,070 of NC_091743.1, forward strand.
CGTCTTGCCACATGTCAGCACTCGGTCTGACTGAGCGCCTCCAGGAGAGTGGCCCAAGCAAGACGCGCCCCGAGGAGCGTCTTGCCACATGTCAACAATGGGTCTGACTGAGGGCCTCCAGGAGAGAAGCCCAATCAAGATGCGCCCCGAGGAGCGTCTTGCCACATGTCAACACTGGGTCTGACTGAGCGCCTCCAGGAAAGAGGCCCAAGCAAGACGCGCCCCGAGGAGCGTCTTGCCACATGTCAACACTGGGTCTGACAGAGGGCCTCTAGGAAAGAGGCCCAAGCAAGACGCGCCCCGAGGAGCGTCTTGCCACATGTCACCTCTGGTTCTGACTGAGCGCCTCCAGGAGAGAGGCCCAAGCAAGACGCGCCCCGAGGAGCGTTTTGCCACATGTCAACACTGGGTCTGACTGAGCGCCTCCAGGAGAGAAGCCAAATCAAGACGCGCCCCGAGGAGCGTCTTGCCACATGTCAACACTGGGTCTTACTGAGCGCCTCCAGGAGAGAGGCCCAAGCAAGACGCGCCCCGAGGAGCGTCTTGCCACATGTCAACAATGGGTCTGACTGAGGGCCTCCAGGAGAGAAGCCCAATCAAGACACGCCCCGAGGAGCTTCTTGCCACATGTCAACACTGGGTCTGACTGAGCGCCTCCAGGAGAGAGGCCCAAGCAAGACGCGCCCCGAGGAGCGTCTTGCCACATGTCAACAATGGGTCTGACTGAGGGCCTCCAGGAGAGAAGCCCAATCAAGACGCGCCCCGAGGAGCGTCTTGCCACATGTCAACACTGGGTCTGACTGAGCGCCTCCAGGGGAGAGGCCCAAGCAAGACGCGCCCGGAGGAGCGTCTTGCCACATGTCACCTCTGGTTCTGACTGAGCGCCTCCAGGAGAGAGGCCCAAGCAAAACGCGCCCGAGGAGCGTCTTGCCACATGTCAACACTGGGTCTGACTGTGCGCCTCCAGGAGAGAGGCCCAAGCAAGACGCGCCCCGAGGAGCGTCTTGCCACATGTCAACAATGGGTCTGACTGAGGGCCTCCAGGTGAGAAGCCCAATCAAGAAGCGCCCCGAGGAGCGTCTTGCCACATGTCAACACTGGGTCTTACTGAGCGCCTCCAGGAGAGAGGCCCAAGCAAGACGCGCCCCGAGGAGCGTCTTGCCACATGTCAACAATGGGTCTGACTGAGGGCCTCCAGGAGAGAAGCCCAATCAAGACACGCCCCGAGGAGCTTCTTGCCACATGTCAACACTGGGTCTGACTGAGCGCCTCCAGGAGAGAGGCCCAAGCAAGACGCGCCCCGAGGAGCGTCTTGCCACATGTCAACAATGGGTCTGACTGAGGGCCTCCAGGAGAGAAGCCCAATCAAGACGCGCCCCGAGGAGCGTCTTGCCACATGTCAACACTGGGTCTGACTGAGCGCCTCCAGGGGAGAGGCCCAAGCAAGACGCGCCCGGAGGAGCGTCTTGCCACATGTCACCTCTGGTTCTGACTGAGCGCCTCCAGGAGAGAGGCCCAAGCAAAACGCGCCCGAGGAGCGTCTTGCCACATGTCAACACTGGGTCTGACTGTGCGCCTCCAGGAGAGAGGCCCAAGCAAGACGCGCCCTGAGGAGCGTCTTGCCACATGTCAACAATGGGTCTGACTGAGGGCCTCCAGGTGAGAAGCCCAATCAAGAAGCGCCCCGAGGAGCGTCTTGCCACATGTCAACACTGGGTCTGACTGAGCGCCTCCAGGAGAGAGGCCCAAGCAAGACGCGCCCCGAGGAGCGTCTTGCCACATGTCACCTCAGGTTCTGACTGAGCGCCTCCAGGTGAGAAGCCCAATCAAGATGCGCCCCGAGGAGCGTCTTGCCACATGTCAACACTGGGTCTGACTGAGCGCCTCCAGGAGAGAGGCCCAAGCAAGACGCGCCCCGAGGAGCGTCTTGCCACATGTCACCTCAGGTTCTGACTGAGCGCCTCCAGGAGAGAGGCCCAAGCAAGATGCGCCCCAAGGAGCGTCTTGACACATGTCAACAATGGGTCTGACTGAGGGCCTCCAGGAGAGAAGCCCAAGCAAGACGCGCCCCGAGGAGCGTCTTGACACATGTCAACACTGGGTCTGACAGAGGGCCTCCAGGAGAGACGCCCAAGCAAGACGCGCCCCGAGGAACGTCTTGCCACGTGTCAACACTGGGTCTGATTGAGGGCCTTCTGGAGACAGGCCCAAGCAAGATGCGCCCCGAGGAGCGTCTTGCCACATGTCAACAATGGGTCTGACTGAGGGCCTCCAGGAGAGAGGCCCAAGCAAGACGCGCCCCGAGGAGCGTCTTGCCACATGTCAACACTGAGTCAGACTGAGCGCCTCCAGTAGAGAGGCCCAAGCAAGAAGCGCCCCAAGGAGCGTCTTGCCACGTGTCAACACTGGGTCTGACAGAGGGCCTCCAGGAGAGAGGCCCAAGCAAGACGCGCCCCGAGGAGTGTCTTGCCACATGTCACCACTGGGTCTGACTGAGCGCCTCCAGGAGAGAGGCCCAAGCAAGACGCGCCCCAAGGAGCGTCAGGCCACATGTCACTACTCAGTCTGACTGAGCGCCTCCAGGAGAGAGGCCCAAGCAAGACGCGCCCCGAGGAGAGTCTTGCCACATGTCAACACTGGGTCTGATTGAGGGCCTTCTGGAGAGATGCCCAAGCAAGACGCGCCCCGAGGAGCGTCTTGCCACATGTCAACAATGGGTCTGACTGAGGGCCTCCAGGAGAGAAGCCCAAGCAAGACGCGCCCCGAGGAGCGTCTTGCCACATGTCAACAATGGGTCTTACTGAGGGCCTCCAGGAGAGAAGCCAAAGCAAGACGCGTCCCGAGGAGCTTCTTGACACGTGTCAGCACTCGGTCTGACTGAGCGCCTCCAGGAGAGAGGCCCAAGCAAGATGCGCCCCGAGGAGCGTCTTGCCACATGTCACCACTGGGTCTGACTGAGCGCCTCCAGGAGAGAGTCCCCATCAAGACGCGCCCCGAGGAGCGTCTTGCCTTATGTCAGCACTCGGTCTGACTGAGCGCCTCCAGGAGAGAGGCCCAAGCAAGACGTGCCCCGAGGAGCGTCTTGTCACATGTCAACACTGGGTCTGTCTGAGCGCCTCCAGGAGAGAAGCCCAAGCAAGACGCGCCCCGAGGAGCGTCTTGCCACATGTCAACAATGGGTCTGACTGAGGGCCTCCAGGAGAGAAGCCCAAGCAAGACGCGCCCCGAGGAGCGTCTTGACACATGTCAACACTGGGTCTGACAGAGGACCTCCATGAGAGAGTCCCCAGCAAGACACGCCCCGAGGAGTGTCTTGCCACATGTCAGAACTGGGACTGACTGAGCGCCTCCAGGAGAGAGTCCCCAGCAAGACGCGCCCCGAGGAGCGTCTTGACACATGTCAACACTGGGTCTGACAGAGGGCCTCCAGGAGAGAGGCCCAAGCAAGACGCGCCCCGAGGAGCGTCTTGCCACATGTCACCAGTGGGTCTGACTGAGCGCCTCCAGGAGAGAGGCCCAAGCAAGACGCGCCCCGAGGAGCGTAAGGCCACATGTCACTACTCATTCTGACGGAGCGCCTCCAGGAGAGAGGCCCAAGCAAGACGTGCCCCGAGGAACGTCTCTCCACGTGTCAACACTGGGTCTGATTGAGGGCCTTCTGGAGAGAGGCCCAAGCAAGATGCGCCCCGAGGAGCGTCTTGCCACATGTCAACAATGGGTCTGACTGAGGGCCTCCAGGAGAGAAGCCCAAGCAAGACGCGCCCCGAGGAGCGTCTTGCCACATGTATACACTGGGTCTGACTGAGCGCCTCCAGGAGAGAGGCCCAAGCAAGACGCAACCCGAGGAGCATCTTGCCACATGTCAGCACTGGGTCTGACTGAGCGCCTCCAGGAGAGAGTCCCCAGCAAGACGCACCCCGAGGAGCGTCTTGCCTTATGTCAGCACTCGGTCTGACTGAGCGCCTCCAGTAGAGAGGCCCAAGCAAGAAGCGCCCCAAGGAGCGTCTTGCCACATGTCAACAATGGGTCTGACTGAGGGCCTCCAGGAGAGAAGCCCAAGCAAGACGCGCCCCGAGGAGCGTCTTGACACATGTCAACACTGGGTCTGACAGAGGGCCTCCAGGAGAGAGGCCCAAGCAAGACGCGCCCCGAGGAGTGTCTTGCCACATGTCACCACTGGGTCTGACTGAGCGCCTCCAGGAGAGAGGCCCAAGCAAGACGCGCCCCAAGGAGCGTCAGGCCACATGTCACTACTCAGTCTGACTGAGCGCCTCCAGGAGAGAGGCCCAAGCAAGACGCGCCCCGAGGAGCGTCTTGCCACATGTCAACACTGGGTCTGATTGAGGGCCTTCCGGAGAGATGCCAAAGCAAGACGCGCCCCGAGGAGCGTCTTGCCACATGTAAACAATGGGTCTGACTGAGGGCCTCCAGGAGAGAAGCCCAAGCAAGACGCGCCCCGAGGAGCGTCTTGCCACATGTCAACAATGGGTCTTACTGAGGGCCTCCAGGAGAGAAGCCCAAGCAAGACGCGCCCCGAGGAGCTTCTTGACACGTGTCAGCACTCGGTCTGACTGAACGCCTCCAGGAGAGAGGCCCAAGCAAGACGAGCCCCGAGGAGCGTCTTGCCACATGTCAACACTGGGTCTGACTGAGTGCCTCCATGAGAGAATCCCAAGCAAGAAGCGCCCCGAGGAGCGTCTTGCCACATGTCAACACTGGGTCTGACTGAGTGCCTCCATGAGAGAAGCCCAAGCAAGAAGCGCCCCGAGGAGCATCTTGCCACATGTCACTACTCGGTCTGACTGAGCGCCTCCAGGAGAGAGGCCCAAGCAAGACGCGCCCCGAGGAGCGTCTTGCCACATGTCAGCACTCGTGTCTGACTGAGCGCCTCCAGGAGAGTGGCCCAAGCAAGACGCGCCCCGAGGAGCGTCTTGCCACATGTCAACAATGGGTCTGACTGAGGGCCTCCAGGAGAGAAGCCCAATCAAGATGCGCCCCGAGGAGCGTCTTGCCATATGTCAACACTGGGTCTGACTGAGCGCCTCCAGGAGAGAGGCCCAAGCAAGACGCGCCCGGAGGAGCGTCTTGCCACATGTCAACACTGGGTCTGACAGAGGGCCTCCAGGAAAGAGGCCCAAGCAAGACGCGCCCCGAGGAGCGTCTTGCCACATGTCACCTCTGGTTCTGACTGAGCGCCTCCAGGAGAGAGGCCCAAGCAAGACGCGCCCCGAGAAGCGTTTTGCCACATGTCAACACTGGGTCTGACTGAGCGCCTACAGGAGAGAAGCCAAATCAAGACGCGCCCCGAGGAGCGTCTTGCCACATGTCAACACTGGGTCTGACTGAGCGCCTCCAGGAGAGAGGCCCAAGCAAGACGCGCCCCGAGGAGCTTCTTGCCACATGTCAACACTGGGTCTGACTGAGCGCCTCCAGGAGAGAGGCCCAAGCAAGACGCGCCCCGAGGAGCGTCTTGCCACATGTCAACAATGGGTCTGACAGAGGGCCTCCAGGAGAGAAGCCCAATCAAGACGCTCCCCGAGGAGCGTCTTGCCACATGTCAACACTGGGTCTGACTGAGCGCCTCCAGGAGAGAGGCCCAAGCAAGATGCGCCCGGAGGAGCGTCTTGCCACATGTCAACACTGGGTCTGACAGAGGGCCTCCAGGAAAGAGGCCCAAGCAAGACGCGCCCCGAGGAGCGTCTTGCCACATGTCACCTCTGGTTCTGACTGAGCGCCTCCAGGAGAGAGGCCCAAGCAAGACGCGCCCCGAGGAGCGTCTTGCCGCATGTCAACACTGGGTCTGACTGTGCGCCTCCAGGAGAGAGGCCCAAGCAAGACGCGCCCCGAGGAGCGTCTTGCCACATGTCAACAAAGGATCTGACTGAGGGCCTCCAGGTGAGAAGCCCAATCAAGACGCGCCCCGAGGAGCGTCTTGCCACATGCCAACACTGGGTCTGACTGAGCGCCTCCAGGAGAGAGGCCCAAGCAAGACGCGCCCCGAGGAGCGTCTTGCCACATGTCACCTCAGGTTCTGACTGAGCGCCTCCAGAAGAGAGGCCCAAGCAAGATGCGCCCCAAGGAGCGTCTTGCCACATGTCAACAATGGGTCTGACTGAGGGCCTCCAGGAGAGAAGCCCAAGCAAGACGCGCCCCGAGGAGCGTCTTGACACATGTCAACACTGGGTCTGACAGAGGGCCTCCAGGAGAGACGCCCAAGCAAGACGCGTCCCGAGGAGTGTTTTGCCACATGTCACCACTGTGTCTGACTGAGCGCCTCCAGGAGAGAGGCCCAAGCAAGACGCGCCCCGAGGAGCGTCAGGCCACATGTCACTACTCAGTCTGACTGAGCGCCTCCAGGAGAGAGGCCCAAGCAAGACGCGCCCAGAGGAGCGTCTTGCCACATGTCAGCACTCGGTCTGACTGAGCGCCTCCAGGAGAGTGGCCCAAGCAAGACGCGCCCCGAGGAGCGTCTTGCCACATGTCAACAATGGGTCTGACTGAGGGCCTCCAGGAGAGAAGCCCAATCAAGATGCGCCCCGAGGAGCGTCTTGCCACATGTCAACACTGGGTCTGACTGAGCGCCTCCAGGAAAGAGGCCCAAGCAAGACGCGCCCCGAGGAGCGTCTTGCCACATGTCAACACTGGGTCTGACAGAGGGCCTCTAGGAAAGAGGCCCAAGCAAGACGCGCCCCGAGGAGCGTCTTGCCACATGTCACCTCTGGTTCTGACTGAGCGCCTCCAGGAGAGAGGCCCAAGCAAGACGCGCCCCGAGGAGCGTTTTGCCACATGTCAACACTGGGTCTGACTGAGCGCCTCCAGGAGAGAAGCCAAATCAAGACGCGCCCCGAGGAGCGTCTTGCCACATGTCAACACTGGGTCTGACTGAGCGCCTCCAGGAGAGAGGCCCAAGCAAGACGCGCCCCGAGGAGCCTCTTGCCACATGTCAACAATGGGTCTGACTGAGGGCCTCCAGGAGAGAAGCCCAATCAAGACACGCCCCGAGGAGCTTCTTGCCACATGTCAACACTGGGTCTGACTGAGCGCCTCCAGGAGAGAGGCCCAAGCAAGACGCGCCCCGAGGAGCGTCTTGCCACATGTCAACAATGGGTCTGACTGAGGGCCTCCAGGAGAGAAGCCCAATCAAGACGCGCCCCGAGGAGCGTCTTGCCACATGTCAACACTGGGTCTGACTGAGCGCCTCCAGGGGAGAGGCCCAAGCAAGACGCGCCCGGAGGAGCGTCTTGCCACATGTCACCTCTGGTTCTGACTGAGCGCCTCCAGGAGAGAGGCCCAAGCAAAACGCGCCCCGAGGAGCGTCTTGCCACATGTCAACACTGGGTCTGACTGTGCGCCTCCAGGAGAGAGGCCCAAGCAAGACGCGCCCCGAGGAGCGTCTTGCCACATGTCAACAATGGGTCTGACTGAGGGCCTCCAGGTGAGAAGCCCAATCAAGAAGCGCCCCGAGGAGCGTCTTGCCACATGTCAACACTGGGTCTGACTGAGCGCCTCCAGGAGAGAGTCCCCATCAAGACGCGCCCCGAGGAGCGTCTTGCCTTATGTCAGCACTCGGTCTGACTGAGCGCCTCCAGGAGAGAGGCCCAAGCAAGACGTGCCCCGAGGAGCGTCTTGTCACATGTCAACACTGGGTCTGTCTGAGCGCCTCCAGGAGAGAAGCCCAAGCAAGACGCGCCCCGAGGAGCGTCTTGCCACATGTCAACAATGGGTCTGACTGAGGGCCTCCAGGAGAGAAGCCCAAGCAAGACGCGCCCCGAGGAGCGTCTTGACACATGTCAGAACTGGGACTGACTGAGCGCCTCCAGGAGAGAGTCCCCAGCAAGACGCGCCCCGAGGAGCGTCTTGACACATGTCAACACTGGGTCTTACAGAGGGCCTCCAGGAGAGAGGCCCAAGCAAGACGCGCCCCGAGGAGCGTCTTGCCACATGTCACCAGTGGGTCTGACTGAGCGCCTCCAGGAGAGAGGCCCAAGCAAGACGCGCCCCGAGGAGCGTAAGGCCACATGTCACTACTCATTCTGACGGAGCGCCTCCAGGAGAGAGGCCCAAGCAAGACGTGTCCCGAGGAACGTCTTGTCACGTGTCAACACTGGGTCTGATTGAGGGCCTTCTGGAGAGAGGCCCAAGCAAGATGCGCCCCGAGGAGCGTCTTGCCACATGTCAACAATGGGTCTGACTGAGGGCCTCCAGGAGAGAAGCCCAATCAAGACGCGCCCCGAGGAGCGTCTTGCCACATGTCAACACTGGGTCTGACTGAGCGCCTCCAGGAGAGAGGCCCAAGCAAGACGCGCCCCGAGGAGCGTCTTGCCACATGTCACCTCTGGTTCTGACTGAGCGCCTCCAGGAGAGAGGCCCAAGCAAAACGCGCCCCGAGGAGCGTCTTGCCACATGTCAACACTGGGTCTGACTGTGCGCCTCCAGGAGAGAGGCCCAAGCAAGACGCGCCCCGAGGAGCGTCTTGCCACATGTCAACAATGGGTCTGACTGAGGGCCTCAAGGTGAGAAGCCCAATCAAGAAGCGCCCCGAGGAGCGTCTTGCCACATGTCAACACTGGGTCTGACTGAGCGCCTCCAGGAGAGAGGCCCAAGCAAGACGCGCCCCGAGGAGCGTCTTGCCACATGTCACCTCAGGTTCTGACTGAGCGCCTCCAGGTGAGAAGCCCAATCAAGATGCGCCCCGAGGAGCGTCTTGCCACATGTCAACACTGGGTCTGACTGAGCGCCTCCAGGAGAGAGGCCCAAGCAAGACGCGCCCCGAGGAGCGTCTTGCCACATGTCACCTCAGGTTCTGACTGAGCGCCTCCAGGAGAGAGGCCCAAGCAAGACGCGCCCCGAGGAGCGTCTTGACACATGTCAACACTGGGTCTGACTGAGGGCCTCCAGGAGAGAAGCCCAAGCCAGACGCGCCCCGAGGAGCGTCTTGACACATGTCAACACTGGGTCTGACAGAGGGCCTCCAGGAGAGAAGCCCAAGCAAGACGCGCCCCGAGGAGCGTCTTGACACATGTCAACACTGGGTCTGACAGAGGGCCTCCAGGAGAGACGCCCAAGCAAGACGCGCCCCGAGGAACGTCTTGCCACGTGTCAACACTGGGTCTGATTGAGGGCCTTCTGGAGACAGGCCCAAGCAAGATGCGCCCCGAGGAGCGTCTTGCCACATGTCAACAATGGGTCTGACTGAGGGCCTCCAGGAGAGAGGCCCAAGCAAGACGCGCCCCGAGGAGCGTCTTGCCACATGTCAACACTGAGTCTGACTGAGCGCCTCCAGTAGAGAGGCCCAAGCAAGAAGCGCCCCAAGGAGCGTCTTGCCACGTGTCAACACTGGGTCTGACAGAGGGCCTCCAGGAGAGAGGCCCAAGCAAGACGCGCCCCGAGGAGTGTCTTGCCACATGTCACCACTGGGTCTGACTGAGCGCCTCCAGGAGAGAGGCCCAAGCAAGACGCGCCCCAAGGAGCGTCAGGCCACATGTCACTACTCAGTCTGACTGAGCGCCTCCAGGAGAGAGGCCCAAGCAAGACGCGCCCCGAGGAGAGTCTTGCCACATGTCAACACTGGGTCTGACAGAGGGCCTCCAGGAGAGAGGCCCAAGCAAGACGCGCCCCGAGGAGTGTCTTGCCACATGTCACCACTGGGTCTGACTGAGCGCCTCCAGGAGAGAGGCCCAAGCAAGACGCGCCCCAAGGAGCGTCAGGCCACATGTCACTACTCAGTCTGACTGAGCGCCTCCAGGAGAGAGGCCCAAGCAAGACGCGCCCCGAGGAGCGTCTTGCCACATGTCAGCACTCGGTCTGACTGAGCGCCTCCAGGAGAGTGGCCCAAGCAAGACGCGCCCCGAGGAGCGTCTTGCCACATGTCAACAATGGGTCTGACTGAGGGCCTCCAGGAGAGAAGCCCAATCAAGATGCGCCCCGAGGAGCGTCTTGCCACATGTCAACACTGGGTCTGACTGAGCGCCTCCAGGAAAGAGGCCCAAGCAAGACGCGCCCCGAGGAGCGTCTTGCCACATGTCAACACTGGGTCTGACAGAGGGCCTCTAGGAAAGAGGCCCAAGCAAGACGCGCCCCGAGGAGCGTCTTGTCACATGTCACCTCTGGTTCTGACTGAGCGCCTCCAGGAGAGAGGCCCAAGCAAGACGCGCCCCGAGGAGCGTTTTGCCACATGTCAACACTGGGTCTGACTGAGCGCCTCCAGGAGAGAAGCCAAATCAAGACGCGCCCCGAGGAGCGTCTTGCCACATGTCAACACTGGGTCTGACTGAGCGCCTCCAGGAGAGAGGCCCAAGCAAGACGCGCCCCGAGGAGCCTCTTGCCACATGTCAACAATGGGTCTGACTGAGGGCCTCCAGGAGAGAAGCCCAATCAAGACACGCCCCGAGGAGCTTCTTGCCACATGTCAACACTGGGTCTGACTGAGCGCCTCCAGGAGAGAGGCCCAAGCAAGACGCGCCCCGAGGAGCGTCTTGCCACATGTCAACAATGGGTCTGACTGAGGGCCTCCAGGAGAGAAGCCCAATCAAGACGCGCCCCGAGGAGCGTCTTGCCACATGTCAACACTGGGTCTGACTGAGCGCCTCCAGGGGAGAGGCCCAAGCAAGACGCGCCCGGAGGAGCGTCTTGCCACATGTCACCTCTGGTTCTGACTGAGCGCCTCCAGGAGAGAGGCCCAAGCAAAACGCGCCCCGAGGAGCGTCTTGCCACATGTCAACACTGGGTCTGACTGTGCGCCTCCAGGAGAGAGGCCCAAGCAAGACGCGCCCCGAGGAGCGTCTTGCCACATGTCAACAATGGGTCTGACTGAGGGCCTCCAGGTGAGAAGCCCAATCAAGAAGCGCCCCGAGGAGCGTCTTGCCACATGTCAACACTGGGTCTGACTGAGCGCCTCCAGGAGAGAGGCCCAAGCAAGACGCGCCCCGAGGAGCGTCTTGCCACATGTCACCTCTGGTTCTGACTGAGCGCCTCCAGGAGAGAGGCCCAAGCAAAACGCGCCCCGAGGAGCGTCTTGCCACATGTCAACACTGGGTCTGACTGTGCGCCTCCAGGAGAGAGGCCCAAGCAAGACGCGCCCCGAGGAGCGTCTTGCCACATGTCAACAATGGGTCTGACTGAGGGCCTCAAGGTGAGAAGCCCAATCAAGAAGCGCCCCGAGGAGCGTCTTGCCACATGTCAACACTGGGTCTGACTGAGCGCCTCCAGGAGAGAGGCCCAAGCAAGACGCGCCCCGAGGAGCGTCTTGCCACATGTCACCTCAGGTTCTGACTGAGCGCCTCCAGGTGAGAAGCCCAATCAAGATGCGCCCCGAGGAGCGTCTTGCCACATGTCAACACTGGGTCTGACTGAGCGCCTCCAGGAGAGAGGCCCAAGCAAGACGCGCCCCGAGGAGCGTCTTGCCACATGTCACCTCAGGTTCTGACTGAGCGCCTCCAGGAGAGAGGCCCAAGCAAGACGCGCCCCGAGGAGCGTCTTGACACATGTCAACACTGGGTCTGACTGAGGGCCTCCAGGAGAGAAGCCCAAGCAAGACGCGCCCCGAGGAGCGTCTTGACACATGTCAACACTGGGTCTGACAGAGGGCCTCCAGGAGAGAAGCCCAAGCAAGACGCGCCCCGAGGAGCGTCTTGACACATGTCAACACTGGGTCTGACAGAGGGCCTCCAGGAGAGACGCCCAAGCAAGACGCGCCCCGAGGAACGTCTTGCCACGTGTCAACACTGGGTCTGATTGAGGGCCTTCTGGAGACAGGCCCAAGCAAGATGCGCCCCGAGGAGCGTCTTGCCACATGTCAACAATGGGTCTGACTGAGGGCCTCCAGGAGAGAGGCCCAAGCAAGACGCGCCCCGAGGAGCGTCTTGCCACATGTCAACACTGAGTCTGACTGAGCGCCTCCAGTAGAGAGGCCCAAGCAAGAAGCGCCCCAAGGAGCGTCTTGCCACGTGTCAACACTGGGTCTGACAGAGGGCCTCCAGGAGAGAGGCCCAAGCAAGACGCGCCCCGAGGAGTGTCTTGCCACATGTCACCACTGGGTCTGACTGAGCGCCTCCAGGAGAGAGGCCCAAGCAAGACGCGCCCCAAGGAGCGTCAGGCCACATGTCACTACTCAGTCTGACTGAGCGCCTCCAGGAGAGAGGCCCAAGCAAGACGCGCCCCGAGGAGAGTCTTGCCACATGTCAACACTGGGTCTGACAGAGGGCCTCCAGGAGAGAGGCCCAAGCAAGACGCGCCCCGAGGAGTGTCTTGCCACATGTCACCACTGGGTCTGACTGAGCGCCTCCAGGAGAGAGGCCCAAGCAAGACGCGCCCCAAGGAGCGTCAGGCCACATGTCACTACTCAGTCTGACTGAGCGCCTCCAGGAGAGAGGCCCAAGCAAGACGCGCCCCGAGGAGCGTCTTGCCACATGTCAGCACTCGGTCTGACTGAGCGCCTCCAGGAGAGTGGCCCAAGCAAGACGCGCCCCGAGGAGCGTCTTGCCACATGTCAACAATGGGTCTGACTGAGGGCCTCCAGGAGAGAAGCCCAATCAAGATGCGCCCCGAGGAGCGTCTTGCCACATGTCAACACTGGGTCTGACTGAGCGCCTCCAGGAAAGAGGCCCAAGCAAGACGCGCCCCGAGGAGCGTCTTGCCACATGTCAACACTGGGTCTGACAGAGGGCCTCTAGGAAAGAGGCCCAAGCAAGACGCGCCCCGAGGAGCGTCTTGTCACATGTCACCTCTGGTTCTGACTGAGCGCCTCCAGGAGAGAGGCCCAAGCAAGACGCGCCCCGAGGAGCGTTTTGCCACATGTCAACACTGGGTCTGACTGAGCGCCTCCAGGAGAGAAGCCAAATCAAGACGCGCCCCGAGGAGCGTCTTGCCACATGTCAACACTGGGTCTGACTGAGCGCCTCCAGGAGAGAGGCCCAAGCAAGACGCGCCCCGAGGAGCCTCTTGCCACATGTCAACAATGGGTCTGACTGAGGGCCTCCAGGAGAGAAGCCCAATCAAGACACGCCCCGAGGAGCTTCTTGCCACATGTCAACACTGGGTCTGACTGAGCGCCTCCAGGAGAGAGGCCCAAGCAAGACGCGCCCCGAGGAGCGTCTTGCCACATGTCAACAATGGGTCTGACTGAGGGCCTCCAGGAGAGAAGCCCAATCAAGACGCGCCCCGAGGAGCGTCTTGCCACATGTCAACACTGGGTCTGACTGAGCGCCTCCAGGGGAGAGGCCCAAGCAAGACGCGCCCGGAGGAGCGTCTTGCCACATGTCACCTCTGGTTCTGACTGAGCGCCTCCAGGAGAGAGGCCCAAGCAAAACGCGCCCCGAGGAGCGTCTTGCCACATGTCAACACTGGGTCTGACTGTGCGCCTCCAGGAGAGAGGCCCAAGCAAGACGCGCCCCGAGGAGCGTCTTGCCACATGTCAACAATGGGTCTGACTGAGGGCCTCCAGGTGAGAAGCCCAATCAAGAAGCGCCCCGAGGAGCGTCTTGCCACATGTCAACACTGGGTCTGACTGAGCGCCTCCAGGAGAGAGGCCCAAGCAAGACGCGCCCCGAGGAGCGTCTTGCCACATGTCACCTCAGGTTCTGACTGAGCGCCTCCAGGTGAGAAGCCCAATCAAGATGCGCCCCGAGGAGCGTCTTGCCACATGTCAACACTGGGTCTGACTGAGCGCCTCCAGGAGAGAGGCCCAAGCAAGACGCGCCCCGAGGAGCGTCTTGCCACATGTCACCTCAGGTTCTGACTGAGCGCCTCCAGGAGAGAGGCCCAAGCAAGATGCGCCCCAAGGAGCGTCTTGACACATGTCAACAATGGGTCTGACTGAGGGCCTCCAGGAGAGAAGCCCAAGCAAGACGCGCCCCGAGGAGCGTCTTGACACATGTCAACACTGGGTCTGACAGAGGGCCTCCAGGAGAGAGGCCCAAGCAAGAAGCGCCCCGAGGAGTGTCTTGCCACATGTCACCACTGGGTCTGACTGAGCGCCTCCAGGAGAGAGGCCCAAGCAAGACGCGCCCCAAGGAGCGTCAGGCCACATGTCACTACTCAGTCTGACTGAGCGCCTCCAGGAGAGAGGCCCAAGCAAGACGCGCCCCGAGGAGCGTCTTGCCACATGTCAACACTGGGTCTGATTGAGGGCCTTCTGGAGAGATGCCCAAGCAAGACGCGCCCCGAGGAGCGTCTTGCCACATGTCAACAATGGGTCTGACTGAGGGCCTCCAGGAGAGAAGCCCAAGCAAGACGCGCCCCGAGGAGCGTCTTGCCACATGTCAACAATGGGTCTTACTGAGGGCCTCCAGGAGAGAAGCCAAAGCAAGACGCGCCCCGAGGAGCTTCTTGACACGTGTCAGCACTCGGTCTGACTGAGCGCCTCCAGGAGAGAGGCCCAAGCAAGACGCGCCCCGAGGAGCGTCTTGCCACATGTCACCACTGGGTCTGACTGAGCGCCTCCAGGAGAGAGTCCCCATCAAGACGCGCCCCGAGGAGCGTCTTGCCTTATGTCAGCACTCGGTCTGACTGAGCGCCTCCAGGAGAGAGGCCCAAGCAAGACGTGCCCCGAGGAGCGTCTTGTCACATGTCAACACTGGGTCTGTCTGAGCGCCTCCAGGAGAGAAGCCCAAGCAAGACGCGCCCCGAGGAGCGTCTTGCCACATGTCAACAATGGGTCTGACTGAGGGCCTCCAGGAGAGAAGCCCAAGCAAGACGCGCCCCGAGGAGCGTCTTGACACATGTCAGAACTGGGACTGACTGAGCGCCTCCAGGAGAGAGTCCCCAGCAAGACGCGCCCCGAGGAGCGTCTTGACACATGTCAACACTGGGTCTGACAGAGGGCCTCCAGGAGAGAGGCCCAAGCAAGACGCGCCCCGAGGAGCGTCTTGCCACATGTCACCAGTGGGTCTGACTGAGCGCCTCCAGGAGAGAGGCCCAAGCAAGACGCGCCCCGAGGAGCGTAAGGCCACATGTCACTACTCATTCTGACGGAGCGCCTCCAGGAGAGAGGCCCAAGCAAGACGTGCCCCGAGGAACGTCTTGCCACGTGTCAACACTGGGTCTGATTGAGGGCCTTCTGGAGAGAGGCCCAAGCAAGATGCGCCCCGAGGAGCGTCTTGCCACATGTCAACAATGGGTCTGACTGAGGGCCTCCAGGAGAGAAGCCCAAGCAAGATGCGCCCCGAGGAGCGTCTTGCCACATGTATACACTGGGTCTGACTGAGCGCCTCCAGGAGAGAGGCCCAAGCAAGACGCAACCCGAGGAGCATCTTGCCACATGTCAGCACTGGGTCTGACTGAGCGCCCCTAGGAGAGAGTCCCCTGCAAGACGCACCCCGAGGAGCGTCTTGCCTTATGTCAGCACTCGGTCTGACTGAGCGCCTCCAGTAGAGAGGCCCAAGCAAGAAGCGCCCCAAGGAGCGTCTTGCCACATGTCAACAATGGGTCTGACTGAGGGCCTCCAGGAGAGAAGCCCAAGCAAGACGCGCCCCGAGGAGCGTCTTGACACATGTCAACACTGGGTCTGACAGAGGGCCTCCAGGAGAGAGGCCCAAGCAAGACGCGCCCCGAGGAGTGTCTTGCCACATGTCACCACTGGGTCTGACTGAGCGCCTCCAGGAGAGAGGCCCAAGCAAGACGCGCCCCAAGGAGCGTCAGGCCACATGTCACTACTCAGTCTGACTGAGCGCCTCCAGGAGAGAGGCCCAAGCAAGACGCGCCCCGAGGAGCGTCTTGCCACATGTCAACACTGGGTCTGATTGAGGGCCTTCCGGAGAGATGCCAAAGCAAGACGCGCCCCGAGGAGCGTCTTGCCACATGTCAACAATGGGTCTGACTGAGGGCCTCCAGGAGAGAAGCCCAAGCAAGACGCGCCCCGAGGAGCGTCTTGCCACATGTCAACAATGGGTCTTACTGAGGGCCTCCAGGAGAGAAGCCCAAGCAAGACGCGCCCCGAGGAGCTTCTTGACACGTGTCAGCACTCGGTCTGACTGAGCGCCTCCAGGAGAGAGGCCCAAGCAAGACGAGCCCCGAGGAGCGTCTTGCCACATGTCAACACTGGGTCTGACTGAGTGCCTCCATGAGAGAATCCCAAGCAAGAAGCGCCCCGAGGAGCGTCTTGCCACATGTCAACACTGGGTCTGACTGAGTGCCTCCATGAGAGAAGCCCAAGCAAGAAGCGCCCCGAGGAGCATCTTGCCACATGTCACTACTCGGTCTGACTGAGCGCCTCCAGGAGAGAGGCCCAAGCAAGACGCGCCCCGAGGAGCGTCTTGCCACATGTCAGCACTCGGTCTGACTGAGCGCCTCCAGGAGAGTGGCCCAAGCAAGACGCGCCCCGAGGAGCGTCTTGCCACATGTCAACAATGGGTCTGACTGAGGGCCTCCAGGAGAGAAGCCCAAGCAAGACGCGCCCCGAGGAGCGTCTTGCCACATGTCACCTCTGGTTCTGACTGAGCGCCTCCAGGAGAGAGGCCCAAGCAAGACGCGCCCCGAGAAGCGTTTTGCCACATGTCAACACTGGGTCTGACTGAGCGCCTCCAGGAGAGAAGCCAAATCAAGACGCGCCCCGAGGAGCGTCTTGCCACATGTCAACACTGGGTCTGACTGAGCCCCTCCAGGAGAGAGGCCCAAGCAAGACGCGCCCCGAGGAGCGTCTTGCCACATGTCAACAATGGGTCTGACAGAGGGCCTCCAGGAGAGAAGCCCAATCAAGACGCTCCCCGAGGAGCGTCTTGCCACATGTCAACACTGGGTCTGACTGAGCGCCTCCAGGAGAGAGGCCCAAGCAAGATGCGCCCGGAGGAGCGTCTTGCCACATGTCAACACTGGGTCTGACAGAGGGCCTCCAGGAAAGAGGCCCAAGCAAGACGCGCCCCGAGGAGCGTCTTGCCACATGTCACCTCTGGTTCTGACTGAGCGCCTCCAGGAGAGAGGCCCAAGCAAGATGCGCCCCGAGGAGCGTCTTGCCACATGTCAACACTGGGTCTGACTGTGCGCCTCCAGGAGAGAGGCCCAAGCAAGAAGCGCCCCGAGGAGCGTCTTGCCACATGTCAACAATGGATCTGACTGAGGGCCTCCAGGTGAGAAGCCCAATCAAGACGCGCCCCGAGGAGCGTCTTGCCACATGCCAACACTGGGTCTGACTGAGCGCCTCCAGGAGAGAGGCCCAAGCAAGACGCGCCCCGAGGAGCGTCTTGCCACATGTCACCTCAGGTTCTGACTGAGCGCCTCCAGAAGAGAGGCCCAAGCAAGATGCGCCCCAAGGAGCGTCTTGCCACATGTCAACAATGGGTCTGACTGAGGGCCTCCAGGAGAGAAGCCCAAGCAAGACGCGCCCCGAGGAGCGTCTTGACACATGTCAACACTGGGTCTGACAGAGGGCCTCCAGGAGAGACGCCCAAGCAAGACGCGTCCCGAGGAGTGTTTTGCCACATGTCACCACTGTGTCTGACTGAGCGCCTCCAGGAGAGAGGCCCAAGCAAGACGCGCCCCGAGGAGCGTCAGGCCACATGTCACTACTCAGTCTGACTGAGCGCCTCCAGGAGAGAGGCCCAAGCAAGACGCGCCCCGAGGAGCGTCTTGCCACATGTCAGCACTCGGTCTGACTGAGCGCCTCCAGGAGAGTGGCCCAAGCAAGACGCGCCCCGAGGAGCGTCTTGCCACATGTCAACAATGGGTCTGACTGAGGGCCTCCAGGAGAGAAGCCCAATCAAGATGCGCCCCGAGGAGCGTCTTGCCACATGTCAACACTGGGTCTGACTGAGCGCCTCCAGGAAAGAGGCCCAAGCAAGACGCGCCCCGAGGAGCGTCTTGCCACATGTCAACACTGGGTCTGACAGAGGGCCTCTAG
This sequence comes from Nothobranchius furzeri, assembly GCF_043380555.1. Taxonomy (NCBI): domain Eukaryota; kingdom Metazoa; phylum Chordata; class Actinopteri; order Cyprinodontiformes; family Nothobranchiidae; genus Nothobranchius; species Nothobranchius furzeri. The sequence goes on from NC_091743.1 coordinate 11,122,900, forward strand.
GAAAGAGGCCCAAGCAAGACGCGCCCCGAGGAGCGTTTTGCCACATGTCAACACTGGGTCTGACTGAGCGCCTCCAGGAGAGAAGCCAAATCAAGACGCGCCCCGAGGAGCGTCTTGCCACATGTCAACACTGGGTCTGACTGAGCGCCTCCAGGAGAGAGGCCCAAGCAAGACGCGCCCCGAGGAGCGTCTTGCCACATGGCAACAATGGGTCTGACTGAGGGCCTCCAGGAGAGAAGCCCAATCAAGACGCGCCCCGAGGAGCTTCTTGCCACATGTCAACACTGGGTCTGACTGAGCGCCTCCAGGAGAGAGGCCCAAGCAAGACGCGCCCCCAGGAGCGTCTTGCCACATGTCAACAATGGGTCTGACTGAGGGCCTCCAGGAGAGAAGCCCAATCAAGACGCGCCCCGAGGAGCGTCTTGCCACATGTCAACACTGGGTCCGACTGAGCGCCTCCAGGGGAGAGGCCCAAGCAAGACGCGCCCGGAGGAGCGTCTTGCCACATGTCACCTCTGGTTCTGACTGAGCGCCTCCAGGAGAGAGGCCCAAGCAAAACGCGCCCCAAGGAGCGTCTTGCCACATGTCAACACTGGGTCTGACTGTGCGCCTCCAGGAGAGAGGCCCAAGCAAGACGCGCCCCGAGGAGCGTCTTGCCACATGTCAACAATGGGTCTGACTGAGGGCCTCCAGGTGAGAAGCCCAATCAAGAAGCGCCCCGAGGAGCGTCTTGCCACATGTCAACACTGGGTCTGACTGACCGCCTCCAGGAGAGAGGCCCAAGCAAGACGCGCCCCGAGGAGCGTCTTGCCACATGTCACCTCAGGTTCTGACTGAGCGCCTCCAGGTGAGAAGCCCAATCAAGATGCGCCCCGAGGAGCGTCTTGCCACATGTCAACACTGGGTCTGACTTAGCGCCTCCAGGAGAGAGGCCCAAGCAAGACGCGCCCCGAGGAGCGTCTTGCCACATGTCACCTCAGGTTCTGACTGAGCGCCTCCAGGAGAGATGCCCAAGCAAGATGCGCCCCAAGGAGCGTCTTGACACATGTCAACAATGGGTCTGACTGAGGGCCTCCAGGAGAGAAGCCCAAGCAAGACGCGCCCCGAGGAGCGTCTTGACACATGTCAACACTGGGTCTGACAGAGGGCCTCCAGGAGAGACGCCCAAGCAAGACGCGCCCCGAGGAACGTCTTGCCACGTGTCAACACTGGGTCTGATTGAGGGCCTTCTGGAGACAGGCCCAAGCAAGATGCGCCCCGAGGAGCGTCTTGCCACATGTCAACAATGGGTCTGACTGAGGGCCTCCAGGAGAGAGGCCCAAGCAAGACGCGCCCCGAGGAGCGTCTTGCCACATGTCAACACTGAGTCTGACTGAGCGCCTCCAGTAGAGAGGCCCAAGCAAGAAGCGCCCCAAGGAGCGTCTTGCCACGTGTCAACACTGGGTCTGACAGAGGGCCTCCAGGAGAGAGGCCCAAGCAAGACGCGCCCCGAGGAGTGTCTTGCCACATGTCACCACTGGGTCTGACTGAGCGCCTCCAGGAGAGAGGCCCAAGCAAGACGCGCCCCAAGGAGCGTCAGGCCACATGTCACTACTCAGTCTGACTGAGCGCCTCCAGGAGAGAGGCCCAAGCAAGACGCGCCCCGAGGAGAGTCTTGCCACATGTCAACACTGGGTCTGATTGAGGGCCTTCTGGAGAGATGCCCAAGCAAGACGCGCCCCGAGGAGCGTCTTGCCACATGTCAACAATGGGTCTGACTGAGGGCCTCCAGGAGAGAAGCCCAAGCAAGACGCGCCCCGAGGAGCGTCTTGCCACATGTCAACAATGGGTCTTACTGAGGGCCTCCAGGAGAGAAGCCAAAGCAAGACGCGCCCCGAGGAGCTTCTTGACACGTGTCAGCACTCGGTCTGACTGAGCGCCTCCAGGAGAGAGGCCCAAGCAAGACGCGCCCCGAGGAGCGTCTTGCCACATGTCACCACTGGGTCTGACTGAGCGCCTCCAGGAGAGAGTCCCCAGCAAGACGCGCCCCGAGGAGCGTCTTGCCTTATGTCAGCACTCGGTCTGACTGAGCGCCTCCAGGAGAGAGGCCCAAGCAAGACGTGCCCCGAGGAGCGTCTTGTCACATGTCAACACTGGGTCTGTCTGAGCGCCTCCAGGAGAGAAGCCCAAGCAAGACGCGCCCCGAGGAGCGTCTTGCCACATGTCAACAATGGGTCTGACTGAGGGCCTCCAGGAGAGAAGCCCAAGCAAGACGCGCCCCGAGGAGCGTCTTGACACATGTCAACACTGGGTCTGACAGAGGACCTCCATGAGAGAGTCCCCAGCAAGACGCGCCCCGAGGAGTGTCTTGCCACATGTCAGAACTGGGACTGACTGAGCGCCTCCAGGAGAGAGTCCCCAGCAAGACGCGCCCCGAGGAGCGTCTTGACACATGTCAACACTGGGTCTGACAGAGGGCCTCCAGGAGAGAGGCCCAAGCAAGACGCGCCCCGAGGAGCGTCTTGCCACATGTCACCAGTGGGTCTGACTGAGCGCCTCCAGGAGAGAGGCCCAAGCAAGACGCGCCCCGAGGAGCGTAAGGCCACATGTCACTACTCATTCTGACGGAGCGCCTCCAGGAGAGAGGCCCAAGCAAGACGTGCCCCGAGGAACGTCTTGCCACGTGTCAACACTGGGTCTGATTGAGGGCCTTCTGGAGAGAGGCCCAAGCAAGATGCGCCCCGAGGAGCGTCTTGCCACATGTCAACAATGGGTCTGACTGAGGGCCTCCAGGAGAGAAGCCCAAGCAAGACGCGCCCCGAGGAGCGTCTTGCCACATGTATACACTGGGTCTGACTGAGCGCCTCCAGGAGAGAGGCCCAAGCAAGACGCAACCCGAGGAGCATCTTGCCACATGTCAGCACTGGGTCTGACTGAGCGCCTCCAGGAGAGAGTCCCCAGCAAGACGCACCCCGAGGAGCGTCTTGCCTTATGTCAGCACTCGGTCTGACTGAGCGCCTCCAGTAGAGAGGCCCAAGCAAGAAGCGCCCCAAGGAGCGTCTTGCCACATGTCAACAATGGGTCTGACTGAGGGCCTCCAGGAGAGAAGCCCAAGCAAGACGCGCCCCGAGGAGCGTCTTGACACATGTCAACACTGGGTCTGACAGAGGGCCTCCAGGAGAGAGGCCCAAGCAAGACGCGCCCCGAGGAGTGTCTTGCCACAAGTCACCACTGGGTCTGACTGAGCGCCTCCAGGAGAGAGGCCCAAGCAAGACGCGCCCCAAGGAGCGTCAGGCCACATGTCACTACTAAGTCTGACTGAGCGCCTCCAGGAGAGAGGCCCAAGCAAGACGCGCCCCGAGGAGCGTCTTGCCACATGTCAACACTGGGTCTGATTGAGGGCCTTCTGGAGAGATGCCCAAGCAAGACGCGCCCCGAGGAGCGTCTTGCCACATGTCAACAATGGGTCTGACTGAGGACCTCCAGGAGAGAAGCCCAAGCAAGACGCGCCCCGAGGAGCGTCTTGCCACATGTCAACAATGGGTCTTACTGAGGGCCTCCAGGAGAGAAGCCCAAGCAAGACGCGCCCCGAGGAGCTTCTTGACACGTGTCAGCACTCGGTCTGACTGAGCGCCTCCAGGAGAGAGGCCCAAGCAAGACGCGCCCCGAGGAGCGTCTTGCCACGTGTCACCACTGGGTCTGACTGAGCGCCTCCAGGAGAGAGTCCCCAGCAAGACGCGCCCCGAGGAGCGTCTTGCCTTATGTCAGCACTCGGTCTGACTGAGCGCCTCCAGGAGAGAGGCCCAAGCAAGACGTGCCCCGAGGAGCGTCTTGTCACATGTCAACACTGGGTCTGTCTGAGCGCCTCCAGGAGAGAAGCCCAAGCAAGACGCGCCCCGAGGAGCGTCTTGCCACATGTCAACAATGGGTCTGACTGAGGGCCTCCAGGAGAGAAGCCCAAGCAAGACGCGCCCCGAGGAGCGTCTTGACACATGTCAACAATGGGTCTGACAGAGGACCTCCAGGAGAGAGTCCCCAGCAAGACGCGCCCCGAGGAGCGTCTTGCCACATGTCAGAACTGGGTCTGACTGAGTGCCTCCAGGAGAGAGTCCCCAGCAAGACACGCCCCGAGGAGCGTCTTGACACATGTCAACACTGGGTCTGACAGAAGGCCTCCAGGAGAGAGGCCCAAGCAAGACGCGCCCCGAGGAGTGTCTTGCCACATGTCACCACTGGGTCTGACTGAGCGCCTCCAGGAGAGAGGCCCAAGCAAGACGCGCCCCGAGGAGCGTAAGGCCACATGTCACTACTCATTCTGACTGAGCGCCTCCAGGAGAGAGGCCCAAGCAAGACGCGCCCCGAGGAACGTCTTGCCACGTGTCAACACTGGGTCTGATTGAGGGCCTTCTGTAGAGAGGCCCAAGCAAGATGCGCCCCGAGGAGCGTCTTGCCACATGTCAACAATGGGTCTGACTGAGGGCCTCCAGGAGAGAAGCCCAAGCAAGACGCGCCCCAAGGAGCGTCTTGCCACATGTCAACAATGGGTCTGACTGAGGGCCTCCAGGAGAGAGGCCCAAGCAAGACGCGCCCCGAGGAGCGTCTTGCCACATGTCACCTCTGGTTCTGACTGAGCGCCTCCAGGAGAGAGGCCCAAGCAAGAAGCGCCCCAAGGAGCGTCTTGCCACGTGTCAACACTGGGTCTGACAGAGGGCCTCCAGGAGAGAGGCCCAAGCAACACGCGCCCCGAGGAGTGTCTTGCCACATGTCACCACTGGGTCTGACTGAGCGCCTCCAGGAGAGAGGCCCAAGCAAGACGCGCCCCAAGGAGCGTCAGGCCACATGTCACTACTCAGTCTGACTGAGCGCCTCCAGGAGAGAGGCCCAAGCAAGACGCGCCCCGAGGAGAGTCTTGCCACATGTCAACACTGGGTCTGATTGAGGGCCTTCTGGAGAGATGCCCAAGCAAGACGCGCCCCGAGGAGCGTCTTGCCACATGTCAACAATGGGTCTGACTGAGGGCCTCCAGGAGAGAAGCCCAAGCAAGACGCGCCCCGAGGAGCGTCTTGCCACTTGTCAACAATGGGTCTTACTGAGGGCCTCCAGGAGAGAAGCCCAAGCAGGACGCGCCCCGAGGAGCGTCTTGCCACATGTCAACAATGGGTCTGACTGAGGGCCTCCAGGAGAGAAGCCCAAGCAAGACGCGCCCCGAGGAGCGTCTTGACACATGTCAACACTGGGTCTGACAGAGGACCTCCATGAGAGAGTCCCCAGCAAGACGCGCCCCGAGGAGTGTCTTGCCACATGTCAGAACTGGGACTGACTGAGCGCCTCCAGGAGAGAGTCCCCAGCAAGACGCGCCCCGAGGAGCGTCTTGACACATGTCAACACTGGGTCTGACAGAGGGCCTCCAGGAGAGAGGCCCAAGCAAGACGCGCCCCGAGGAGTGTCTTGCCACATGTCACCAGTGGGTCTGACTGAGCGCCTCCAGGAGAGAGGCCCAAGCAAGACGCGCCCCGAGGAGCGTAAGGCCACATGTCACTACTCATTCTGACTGAGCGCCTCCAGGAGAGAGGCCCAAGCAAGACGTGCCCCGAGGAACGTCTTGCCACGTGTCAACACTGGGTCTGATTGAGGGCCTTCTGGAGAGAGGCCCAAGCAAGATGCGCCCCGAGGAGCGTCTTGCCACATGTCAACAATGGGTCTGACTGAGGGCCTCCAGGAGAGAAGCCCAAGCAAGACGCGCCCCGAGGAGCGTCTTGCCACATGTATACACTGGGTCTGACTGAGCGCCTCCAGGAGAGAGGCCCAAGCAAGACGCAACCCGAGGAGCATCTTGCCACATGTCAGCACTGGGTCTGACTGAGCGCCTCCAGGAGAGAGTCCCCAGCAAGACGCACCCCGAGGAGCGTCTTGCCTTATGTCAGCACTCGGTCTGACTGAGCGCCTCCAGTAGAGAGGCCCAAGCAAGAAGCGCCCCAAGGAGCGTCTTGCCACATGTCAACAATGGGTCTGACTGAGGGCCTCCAGGAGAGAAGCCCAAGCAAGACGCGCCCCGAGGAGCGTCTTGACACATGTCAACACTGGGTCTGACAGAGGGCCTCCAGGAGAGAGGCCCAAGCAAGACACGCCCCGAGGAGCGTCTTGCCAAAAGTCACCACTGGGTCTGACTGAGCGCCTCCAGGAGAGAGGCCCAAGCAAGACGCGCCCCAAGGAGCGTCAGGCCACATGTCACTACTAAGTCTGACTGAGCGCCTCCAGGAGAGAGGCCCAAGCAAGACGCGCCCCGAGGAGCGTCTTGCCACATGTCAACACTGGGTCTGATTGAGGGCCTTCTGGAGAGATGCCCAAGCAAGACGCGCCCCGAGGAGCGTCTTGCCACATGTCAACAATGGGTCTTACTGAGGGCCTCCAGGAGAGAAGCCCAAGCAAGACGCGCCCCGAGGAGCTTCTTGCCACGTGTCAGCACTCGGTCTGACTGAGCGCCTCCAGGAGAGAGGCCCAAGCAAGACGCGCCCCGAGGAGAGTCTTGCCACATGTCAACACTGGGTCTGATTGAGGGCCTTCTGGAGAGATGCCCAAGCAAGACGCGCCCCGAGGAGCGTCTTGCCACATGTCAACAATGGGTCTGACTGAGGGCCTCCAGGAGAGAAGCCCAAGCAAGACGCGCCCCGAGGAGCGTCTTGCCACTTGTCAACAATGGGTCTTACTGAGGGCCTCCAGGAGAGAAGCCCAAGCAGGACGCGCCCCGAGGAGCGTCTTGCCACATGTCAACAATGGGTCTGACTGAGGGCCTCCAGGAGAGAAGCCCAAGCAAGACGCGCCCCGAGGAGCGTCTTGACACATGTCAACACTGGGTCTGACAGAGGACCTCCATGAGAGAGTCCCCAGCAAGACGCGCCCCGAGGAGTGTCTTGCCACATGTCAGAACTGGGACTGACTGAGCGCCTCCAGGAGAGAGTCCCCAGCAAGACGCGCCCCGAGGAGCGTCTTGACACATGTCAACACTGGGTCTGACAGAGGGCCTCCAGGAGAGAGGCCCAAGCAAGACGCGCCCCGAGGAGTGTCTTGCCACATGTCACCACTGGGTCTGACTGAGCGCCTCCAGGAGAGAGGCCCAAGCAAGACGCAACCCGAGGAGCATCTTGCCACATGTCAGCACTGGGTCTGACTGAGCGCCTCCAGGAGAGAGTCCCCAGCAAGACGCACCCCGAGGAGCGTCTTGCCTTATGTCAGCACTCGGTCTGACTGAGCGCCTCCAGTAGAGAGGCCCAAGCAAGAAGCGCCCCAAGGAGCGTCTTGCCACATGTCAACAATGGGTCTGACTGAGGGCCTCAAGGAGAAAAGCCCAAGCAAGACGCGCCCCGAGGAGCTTCTTGCCACATGTCAGCACTCGGTCTGACTGAGCGCCTCCAGGAGAGAGGCCAAAGCAAGATGCGCTCGGAGGAGCGTCTTGCCACATGTTAACACTGGGTCTGACAGAGGGCCTCCAGGAGAGAGGCCCAAGCAAGACGTGCCCCGAGGAGCGTCTTGTCACATGTCAACACTGGGTCTGTCTGAGCGCCTCCAGGAGAGAAGCCCAAGCAAGACGCGCCCCGAGGAGCGTCTTGCCACATGTCACCACTGGGTCTGACTGAGCGCCTCCAGGAGAGAGGCCCAAGCAAGACGCGCCCCGAGGAGCGTCAGGCCACATGTCACTACTCAGTCTGACTGAGCGCCTCCAGGAGAGAGACCCAAGCAAGACGCGCCCCGAGGAGCGTCTTGCCACGTGTCAACACTGGGTCTGATTGAGGGCCTTCTGGAGAGAGGCCCAAGCAAGACGCGCCGCAAGGTGTGTCTTGCCACATGTCAACAATGTGTCTGACTGAGGCCCTCCAGGAGAGAAGCCCAAGCAAGATGCGCCCCGAGGAGCGTCTTGCCACATGTCAACAATGGGTCTTACTGAGGGCCTCCAGGAGAGAAGCCCAAGCAAGATGCACCCCGAGGAGCGTCTTGCCACATGTCAACAATGGGTCTGACTGAGGGCCTCCAGGAGAGAAGCCCAAGCAAGACGCGCCCCGAGGAGCGTCTTGACACATGTCAACACTGGGTCTGACAGAGGACCTCCATGAGAGAGTCCCCAGCAAGACGCGCCCCGAGGAGTGTCTTGCCACATGTCAGAACTGGGACTGACTGAGCGCCTCCAGGAGAGAGTCCCCAGCAAGACGCGCCCCGAGGAGCGTCTTGACACATGTCAACACTGGGTCTGACAGAGGGCCTCCAGGAGAGAGGCCCAAGCAAGACGCGCCCCGAGGAGTGTCTTGCCACATGTCACCAGTGGGTCTGACTGAGCGCCTCCAGGAGAGAGGCCCAAGCAAGACGCGCCCCGAGGAGCTTCTTGACACGTGTCAGCACTCGGTCTGACTGAGCGCCTCCAGGAGAGAGGCCCAAGCAAGACGCGCCCCGAGGAGCGTCTTGCCACGTGTCACCACTGGGTCTGACTGAGCGCCTCCAGGAGAGAGTCCCCAGCAAGACGCGCCCCGAGGAGCGTCTTGCCTTATGTCAGCACTCGGTCTGACTGAGCGCCTCCAGGAGAGAGGCCCAAGCAAGACGTGCCCCGAGGAGCGTCTTGTCACATGTCAACACTGGGTCTGTCTGAGCGCCTCCAGGAGAGAAGCCCAAGCAAGACGCGCCCCGAGGAGCGTCTTGCCACATGTCAACAATGGGTCTGACTGAGGGCCTCCAGGAGAGAAGCCCAAGCAAGACGCGCCCCGAGGAGCGTCTTGACACATGTCAACAATGGGTCTGACAGAGGACCTCCAGGAGAGAGTCCCCAGCAAGACGCGCCCCGAGGAGCGTCTTGCCACATGTCAGAACTGGGTCTGACTGAGCGCCTCCAGGAGAGAGTCCCCAGCAAAACACGCCCCGAGGAGCGTCTTGACACATGTCAACACTGGGTCTGACAGAAGGCCTCCAGGAGAGAGGCCCAAGCAAGACGCGCCCCGAGGAGTGTCTTGCCACATGTCACCACTGGGTCTGACTGAGCGCCTCCAGGAGAGAGGCCGAAGCAAGACGCGCCCCGAGGAGCGTAAGGCCACATGTCACTACTCATTCTGACTGAGCGCCTCCAGGAGAGAGGCCCAAGCAAGACGCGCCCCGAGGAACGTCTTGCCACGTGTCAACACTGTGTCTGATTGAGGGCCTTCTGGAGAGAGGCCCAAGCAAGATGCGCCCCGAGGAGCGTCTTGCCACATGTCAACAATGGGTCTGACTGAGGGCCTCCAGGAGAGAAGCCCAAGCAAGACGCGCCCCGAGGAGCGCCTTGCCACATGTATACACTGGGTCTGACTGAGCGCCTCCAGGAGAGAGGCCCAAGCAAGACGCAACCCGAGGAGCATCTTGCCACATGTCAGCACTGGGTCTGACTGAGCGCCTCCAGGAGAGAGTCCCCAGCAAGACGCACCCCGAGGAGCGTCTTGCCTTATGTCAGCACTCGGTCTGACTGAGCGCCTCCAGTAGAGAGGCCCAAGCAAGAAGCGCCCCAAGGAGCGTCTTGCCACATGTCAACAATGGGTCTGACTGAGGGCCTCCAGGAGAAAAGCCCAAGCAAGACGCGCCCCGAGGAGCTTCTTGCCACATGTCAGCACTCGGTCTGACTGAGCGCCTCCAGGAGAGAGGCCAAAGCAAGATGCGCTCGGAGGAGCGTCTTGCCACATGTTAACACTGGGTCTGACAGAGGGCCTCCAGGAGAGAGGCCCAAGCAAGACGTGCCCCGAGGAGCGTCTTGTCACATGTCAACACTGGGTCTGTCTGAGCGCCTCCAGGAGAGAAGCCCAAGCAAGACGCGCCCCGAGGAGCGTCTTGCCACATGTCACCACTGGGTCTGACTGAGCGCCTCCAGGAGAGAGGCCCAAGCAAGACGCGCCCCGAGGAGCGTCAGGCCACATGTCACTACTCAGTCTGACTGAGCGCCTCCAGGAGAGAGACCCAAGCAAGACGCGCCCCGAGGAGCGTCTTGCCACGTGTCAACACTGGGTCTGATTGAGGGCCTTCTGGAGAGAGGCCCAAGCAAGACGCGCCGCAAGGTGTGTCTTGCCACATGTCAACAATGTGTCTGACTGAGGCCCTCCAGGAGAGAAGCCCAAGCAAGATGCGCCCCGAGGAGCGTCTTGCCACATGTCAACAATGGGTCTTACTGAGGGCCTCCAGGAGAGAAGCCCAAGCAAGATGCACCCCGAGGAGCGTCTTGCCACATGTCAACAATGGGTCTGACTGAGGGCCTCCAGGAGAGAAGCCCAAGCAAGACGCGCCCCGAGGAGCGTCTTGACACATGTCAACACTGGGTCTGACAGAGGACCTCCATGAGAGAGTCCCCAGCAAGACGCGCCCCGAGGAGTGTCTTGCCACATGTCAGAACTGGGACTGACTGAGCGCCTCCAGGAGAGAGTCCCCAGCAAGACGCGCCCCGAGGAGCGTCTTGACACATGTCAACACTGGGTCTGACAGAGGGCCTCCAGGAGAGAGGCCCAAGCAAGACGCGCCCCGAGGAGTGTCTTGCCACATGTATACACTGGGTCTGACTGAGCGCCTCCAGGAGAGAGGCCCAAGCAAGACGCAACCCGAGGAGCATCTTGCCACGTGTCAACACTGGGTCTGATTGAGGGCCTTCTGGAGAGAGGACCAAGCAAGATGCGCCCCGAGGAGCGTCTTGCCACATGTCAACAATGGGTCTGACTGAGGGCCTCCAGGAGAGAAGCCCAAGCAAGACGCGCCCCGAGGAGCGTCTTGCCACATGTATACACTGGGTCTGACTGAGCGCCTCCAGGAGAGAGGCCCAAGCAAGACGCAACCCGAGGAGCATCTTGCCACATGTCAGCACTGGGTCTGACTGAGCGCCTCCAGGAGAGAGTCCCCAGCAAGACGCACCCCGAGGAGCGTCTTGCCTTATGTCAGCACTCGGTCTGACTGAGCGCCTCCAGTAGAGAGGCCCAAGCAAGAAGCGCCCCAAGGAGCGTCTTGCCACATGTCAACAATGGGTCTGACTGAGGGCCTCCAGGAGAGAAGCCCAAGCAAGACGCGCCCCGAGGAGCGTCTTGACACATGTCAACAGTGGGTCTGACAGAGGGCCTCCAGGAGAGAGGCCCAAGCAAGACACGCCCCGAGGAGTGTCTTGCCACAAGTCACCACTGGGTCTGACTGAGCGCCTCCAGGAGAGAGGCCCAAGCAAGACGCGCCCCAAGGAGCGTCAGGCCACATGTCACTACTAAGTCTGACTGAGCGCCTCCAGGAGAGAGGCCCAAGCAAGACGCGCCCCGAGGAGCGTCTTGCCACATGTCAACACTGGGTCTGATTGAGGGCCTTCTGGAGAGATGCCCAAGCAAGACGCGCCCCGAGGAGCGTCTTGCCACATGTCAACAATGGGTCTGACTGAGGGCCTCCAGGAGAGAAGCCCAAGCAAGACGCGCCCCGAGGAGCGTCTTGCCACATGTCAACAATGGGTCTTACTGAGGGCCTCCAGGAGAGAAGCCCAAGCAAGACGCGCCCCGAGGAGCTTCTTGACACGTGTCAGCACTCGGTCTGACTGAGCGCCTCCAGGAGAGAGGCCCAAGCAAGACGCGCCCCGAGGAGCGTCTTGCCACGTGTCACCACTGGGTCTGACTGAGCGCCTCCAGGAGAGAGTCCCCAGCAAGACGCGCCCCGAGGAGCGTCTTGCCTTATGTCAGCACTCGGTCTGACTGAGCGCCTCCAGGAGAGAGGCCCAAGCAAGACGTGCCCCGAGGAGCGTCTTGTCACATGTCAACACTGGGTCTGTCTGAGCGCCTCCAGGAGAGAAGCCCAAGCAAGACGCGCCCCGAGGAGCGTCTTGCCACATGTCAACAATGGGTCTGACTGAGGGCCTCCAGGAGAGAAGCCCAAGCAAGACGCGCCCCGAGGAGCGTCTTGACACATGTCAACAATGGGTCTGACAGAGGACCTCCAGGAGAGAGTCCCCAGCAAGACGCGCCCCGAGGAGCGTCTTGCCACATGTCAGAACTGGGTCTGACTGAGCGCCTCCAGGAGAGAGTCCCCAGCAAAACACGCCCCGAGGAGCGTCTTTACACATGTCAACACTGGGTCTGACAGAAGGCCTCCAGGAGAGAGGCCCAAGCAAGACGCGCCCCGAGGAGTGTCTTGCCACATGTCACCACTGGGTCTGACTGAGCGCCTCCAGGAGAGAGGCCGAAGCAAGACGCGCCCCGAGGAGCGTAAGGCCACATGTCAATACTCATTCTGACTGAGCGCCTCCAGGAGAGAGGCCCAAGCAAGACGCGCCCCGAGGAACGTCTTGCCACGTGTCAACACTGGGTCTGATTGAGGGCCTTCTGGAGAGAGGCCCAAGCAAGATGCGCCCCGAGGAGCGTCTTGCCACATGTCAACAATGGGTCTGACTGAGGGCCTCCAGGAGAGAAGCCCAAGCAAGACGCGCCCCGAGGAGCGTCTTGCCACATGTATACACTGGGTCTGACTGAGCGCCTCCAGGAGAGAGGCCCAAGCAAGACGCAACCCGAGGAGCATCTTGCCACATGTCAGCACTGGGACTGACTGAGCGCCTCCAGGAGAGAGTCCCCAGCAAGACGCACCCCGAGGAGCGTCTTGCCTTATGTCAGCACTCGGTCTGACTGAGCGCCTCCAGTAGAGAGGCCCAAGCAAGAAGCGCCCCAAGGAGCGTCTTGCCACATGTCAACAATGGGTCTGACTGAGGGCCTCCAGGAGAGAAGCCCAAGCAAGACGCGCCCCGAGGAGCTTCTTGCCACATGTCAGCACTCGGTCTGACTGAGCGCCTCCAGGAGAGAGGCCAAAGCAAGATGCGCTCGGAGGAGCGTCTTGCCACATGTTAACACTGGGTCTGACAGAGGGCCTCCAGGAGAGAGGCCCAAGCAAGACGTGCCCCGAGGAGCGTCTTGTCACATGTCAACACTGGGTCTGTCTGAGCGCCTCCAGGAGAGAAGCCCAAGCAAGACGCGCCCCGAGGAGCGTCTTGCCACATGTCACCACTGGGTCTGACTGAGCGCCTCCAGGAGAGAGGCCCAAGCAAGACGCGCCCCGAGGAGCGTCAGGCCACATGTCACTACTCAGTCTGACTGAGCGCCTCCAGGAGAGAGACCCAAGCAAGACGCGCCCCGAGGAGCGTCTTGCCACGTGTCAAACTGGGTCTGATTGAGGGCCTTCTGGAGAGAGGCCCAAGCAAGACGCGCCGCAAGGTGTGTCTTGCCACATGTCAACAATGTGTCTGACTGAGGCCCTCCAGGAGAGAAGCCCAAGCAAGATGCGCCCCGAGGAGCGTCTTGCCACATGTCAACAATGGGTCTTACTGAGGGCCTCCAGGAGAGAAGCCCAAGCAAGATGCACCCCGAGGAGCTTCTTGCCACATGTCAGCACTCGGTCTGACTGAGTGCCTCCAGGAGAGAGGCCAAAGCAAGATACGCTCGGAGGAGCGTCTTGCCACAATTCAACACTGGGTCTGACAGAGGGCCTCCAGGAGAGAGGCCCAAGCAAGACGCGCCCCGAGGAGTGTCTTGCCACATGTCACCACTGGGTCTGACTGAGCGCCTCCAGGAGAGAGGCCGAAGCAAGACGCGCCTCGAGGAGCGTCAGGCCACATCTCACTACTCAGTCTGACTGAGCGCCTCCAGGAGAGAGGCCCAAGCAAGACGCGCCCCGAGGAGCGTCTTGCCACGTTTCACCACTGGGTCTGACTGAGCGCCTCCAGGAGAGAGGCCCAAGCAAGACGAGCCCCGAGGAGCGTCTTGCCACATGTCAACACTGGGTCTGACTGAGTGCCTCCATGAGAGAAGTCCCAGCAAGACGCGCCCCGAGGAGCGTCTTGCCACATGTCAGCACTCGGTCTGACTGAGCGCCTCCAGGAGAGAGGCCCAAGCAAGACGCGCCCCGAGGAGCATCTTGCCACATGTCACTACTCGGACTGACTGAGCGCCTCCAGGAGAGAGGCCCAAGCAAGACGCACCCCGAGGAGCGTCTTGCCACATGTCAACAATGGGTCTGACTGAGGGCCTCCAGGAGAGAAGCCCAAGCAAGACGCGCCCCGAGCAGCATCTTGCCACATGTCAACACTGGGTCTGACTGAGCGCCTCCAGGAGAGAGGCCCAAGCAAGATACGCTCGGAGGAGCGTCTTGCCACATGTTAACACTGGGTCTGACAGAGGGCCTCCAGGAGAGAGGCCCAAGCAAGACGCGCCCCGAGGAGCGTCTTGCCACATGTCACCTCTGGTTCTGACTGAGCACCTCCAGGAGAGAGGCCCAAGCAAGACGCGCCCCGAGGAGCGTCTTGCCACATGTCAACAATGGGTCTGACTGAGGGCCTCCAGGAGAGAAGCCCAAGCAAGACGCGCCCCGAGGAGCGTCTTGACACATGCCAACACTGGGTCTGACTGAGCGCCTCCAGGAGAGAGGCCCAAGCAAGACGCGCCCCGAGGAGCGTCTTGCCACATGTCAACACTGGGTCTGACTGAGCGCCTCCAGGAGAGAGGCCCAAGCAAGACGCGCCCCGAGGAGCGTCTTGCCACATGTCAACAATGGGTCTGACTGAGGGCCTCCAGGAGAGAGTCCCAAGCAAGATGCGCTCGGAGAAGCGTCTTGCCACATGTCAACACTGGGTCTGACAGAGGGCCTCCAGGAGAGAGGCCCAAGCAAGACGCGCCCCGAGGAGCGTCTTGCCACGTTACCTCTGGTTCTGACTGAGCGCCTCCAGGAGAGAGGCCCAAGCAAGACGCGCCCCGAGGAGCGTCTTGCCACATGTCAACAATGGGTCTGACTGAGGGCCTCCAGGAGAGAAGCCCAAGCAAGACGCGCCCCGAGGAGCGTCTTGACACATGTCAACACTGGGTCTGACAGAGGGCCTCCAGGAGAGAGGCCCAAGCAAGACACGCCCCGAGGAGTGTCTTGCCACATGTCACCACTGGGTCTGACTGAGCGCCTCCAGGAGAGAGGCCCAAGCAAGACGCGCCCCGAGGAGCGTCAGGCCACATGTCACTACTTAGTCTGACTGAGCGCCTCCAGGAGAGAGGCCCAAGCAAGACGCGCCCCGAGGAGCGTCTTGCCACGTGTCAACACTGGGTCTGATTGAGGGCCTTCTGGAGAGAGGCCCAAGCAAGACGCGCCCCGAGGAGCGTCTTGCCACATGTCAACAATGGGTCTGACTGAGGGCCTCCAGGAGAGAAGCCCAAGCAAGACGCGCCCCGAGGAGCTTCTTGCCACATGTCAACACTGGGTCTGACAGAGGGCCTCCAGGAGAGAGGCCCAAGCAAGACGCGCCCCGAGGAGCGTCTTGCCACGTTACCTCTGGTTCTGACTGAGCGCCTCCAGGAGAGAGGCCGAAGCAAGACGTGCCCCGAGGAGCGTCAGGCCACATGTCACTACTCAGTCTGACTGAGCGCCTCCAGGAGAGAGGCCCAAGCAAGACGCGCCACGAGGAGCGTCAGGCCACATGTCACTACTTAGTCTGACTGAGCGCCTCCAGGAGAGAGGCCCAAGCAAGACGCGCCCCGAGGAGCGTCTTGCCACGTGTCAACACTGGGTCTGATTGAGGGCCTTCTGGAGAGAGGCCCAAGCAAGACCCGCCCCGAGGAGCGTCTTGCCACATGTCAACAATGGGTCTGACTGAGGGCCTCCAGGAGAGAAGCCCAAGACAGACGCGCCCCAAGGAGCGTCTTGCCACATGTCAACAATGGGTCTTTCTGAGGGCCTCCAGGAGAGAAGCCCAACCAAGACGCGCCCCGAGGAGCTTCTTGCCACATGTCAACACTCGGTCTGACTGAGCGCCTCCAGGAGAGAGGCCAAAGCAAGATGCGCTCGGAGGAGCGTCTTGCCACATGTTAACACTGGGTCTGACAGAGGGCCTCCAGGAGAGAGGCCCAAGCAAGACGTGCCCCGAGGAGCGTCTTGTCACATGTCAACACTGGGTCTGTCTGAGCGCCTCCAGGAGAGAAGCCCAAGCAAGACGCGCCCCGAGGAGCGTCTTGACACATGTCAACACTGGGTCTGACAGAGGGCCTCCAGGAGAGAGGCCCATGCAAGACGCGCCCCGAGGAGTGTCTTGCCACATGTCACCACTGGGTCTGACTGAGCGCCTCCAGGAGAGAGGCCAAAGCAAGACGCGCCCCGAGGAGCGTCAGGCCACATGTCACTACTCAGTCAGACTGAGCGCCTCCAGGAGAGAGGCCCAAGCAAGACGCGCCCCGAGGAGCGTCTTGCCACGTTTCACCACTGGGTCTGACTGAGCGCCTCCAGGAGAGAGGCCCAAGCAAGACGAGCCCCGAGGAGCGTCTTGCCACATGTCAACACTGGGTCTGACTGAGTGCCTCCATGAGAGAAGCCCCAGCAAGACGCGCCCCGAGGAGCGTCTTGCCACATGTCAGCACTCGGTCTGACTGAGCGCCTCCAGGAGAGAGGCCCAAGCAAGACGCGCCCCGAGGAGCATCTTGTCACATGTCACTACTCGGACTGACTGAGCGCCTCCAGGAGAGAGGCCCAAGCAAGACACACCCCGAGGAGCGTCTTGCCACATGTCAACAATGGGTCTGACTGAGGGCCTCCAGGAGAGAAGCCCAAGCAAGACGCGCCCCGAGCAGCATCTTGCCACATGTCAACACTGGGTCTGACTGAGCGCCTCCAGGAGAGAGGCCCAAGCAAGATACGCTCGGAGGAGCGTCTTGCCACATGTTAACACTGGGTCTGACAGAGGGCCTCCAGGAGAGAGGCCCAAGCAAGATGCGCCCCGAGGAGCGTCTTGCCACATGTCACCTCTGGTTCTGACTGAGCGCCTCCAGGAGAGAGGCCCAAGCAAGACGCACCCCGAGGAGCGTCTTGCCACATGTCAACAATGGGTCTGACTGAGGGCCTCCAGGAGAGAAGCCCAAGCAAGACGCGCCCCGAGCAGCATCTTGCCACATGTCAACACTGGGTCTGACTGAGCGCCTCCAGGAGAGAGGCCCAAGCAAGACGCGCCCCGAGGAGCGTCTTGCCACATGTCACCTCTGGTTCTGACTGAGCGCCTCCAGGAGAGAGGCCCAAGCAAGACGCGCCCCGAGGAGCGTCTTGCCACATGTCAACAATGGGTCTGACTGAGGGCCTCCAGGAGAGAAGCCCAAGCAAGACGCGCCCCGAGGAGCGTCTTGACACATGTCAACACTGGGTCTGACAGAGGGCCTCCAGGAGAGAGGCCCATGCAAGACGCGCCCCGAGGAGTTTCTTGCCACATGTCACCACTGGGTCTGACTGAGCGCCTCCAGGAGAGAGGCCGAAGCAAGACGTGCCCCGAGGAGCGTCAGGCCACATGTCACTACTCAGTCTGACTGAGCGCCTCCAGGAGAGAGGCCCAAGCAAGACGCGCCCCGAGGAGCGTCTTGCCACGTTTCACCACTGGGTCTGACTGAGCGCCTCCAGGAGAGAGGCCCAAGCAAGACGAGCCCCGAGGAGCGTCTTGCCACATGTCAACACTGGGTCTGACTGAGTGCCTCCATGAGAGAAGCCCCAGCATGACGCGCCCCAAGGAGCGTCTTGCCACATGTCAGCACTCGGTCTGACTGAGCGCCTCCAGGAGAGAGGCCCAAGCAAGATGCGCCCCGAGGAGCATCTTGCCACATGTCACTACTCGGAATGACTGAGCGCCTCCAGGAGAGAGGCCCAAGCAAGACGCACCCCGAGGAGCGTCTTGCCACATGTCAACAATGGGTCTGACTGAGGGCCTCCAGGAGAGAAGCCCAAGCAAGACGCGCCCCGAGGAGCATCTTGCCACATGTCAACACTGGGTCTGACTGAGCGCCTCCAGGAGAGAGGCCCAAGCAAGACGCGCCACGAGGAGCGTCTTGCCACATGTCAACACTGGGTCTGACTGAGCGCCTCCAGGCGAGAGGCCCAAGCAAGACGCGCCCCGAGGAGCGTCTTGCCACATGTCAACACTGGGTCTGACTGAGCGCCTCCAGGAGAGAGGCCCAAGCAAGACTCCCCCCGGGGAGCGTCTTGCCACATGTCCGAACTGGGTCTGACTGAGCGCCTCCAGGAGAGAGTCCCCAGCAAGACGCGCCCCGAGGAGCGTCTTGCCTTATGTCAGCACTCGGTCTGACTGAGCGCCTCCAGGAGAGAGGCCCAAGCAAGACGTGCCCCGAGGAGCGTCTTGTCACATGTCAACACTGGGTCTGTCTGAGCGCCTCCAGGAGAGAAGCCCAAGCAAGACGCAACCCGAGGAGCATCTTGCCACATGTCAGCACTGGGTCTGACTGAGCGCCTCCAGGAGAGAGTCCCCAGCAAGACGCACCCCGAGGAGCGTCTTGCCTTATGTCAGCACTCGGTCTGACTAAGCGCATCCAGTAGAGAGGCCCAAGCAAGAAGCGCCCCAAGGAGCGTCTTGCCACATGTCAACAATGGGTCTGACTGAGGGCCTCCAGGAGAGAAGCCCAAGCAAGACGCGCCCCGAGGAGCGTCTTGACACATGTCAACACTGGGTCTGACAGAGGGCCTCCAGGAGAGAGGCCCAAGCAAGACGCGCCCCGAGGAGTGTCTTGCCACATGTCACCACTGGGTCTGACTGAGCGCCTCCAGGAGAGAGGCCCAAGCAAGACGCGCCCCAAGGAGCGTCAGGAAACATGTCACTACTCAGTCTGACTGAGCGCCTCCAGGAGAGAGGCCCAAGCAAGACGCGCCCCGAGGAGCTTC
This sequence comes from Nothobranchius furzeri, assembly GCF_043380555.1. Lineage (NCBI taxonomy): Eukaryota > Metazoa > Chordata > Actinopteri > Cyprinodontiformes > Nothobranchiidae > Nothobranchius > Nothobranchius furzeri. The sequence continues at coordinate 11,141,566 of NC_091743.1, forward strand.
TTGCCACATGTCAACACTGGGTCTGATTGAGGGCCTTCTGGAGAGATGCCCAAGCAAGACGCGCCCCGAGGAGCGTCTTGCCACATGTCAGCAATGGGTCTGACTGAGGGCCTCCAGGAGAGAAGCCCAAGCAAGACGCGCCCCGAAGAGCGTCTTGCCACATGTCAACAATGGGTCTTACTGAGGGCCTCCAGGAGAGAAGGCCAAGCAAGACGCGCCCCGAGGAGCTTCTTGACACGTGTCAGCACTCGGTCTGACTGAGCGCCTCCAGGAGAGAGGCCCAAGCAAGACGCGCCCCGAGGAGCATCTTGCCACATGATACTACTCGGAATGACTGAGCGCCTCCAGGAGAGAGGCCCAAGCAAGACGCACCCCGAGGAGCGTCTTGCCACATGTCAACAATGGGTCTGACTGAGGGCCTCCAGGAGAGAAGCCCAAGCAAGACGCGCCCCGAGGAGCGTCTTGCCACATGTCAACACTGGGTCTGACTGAGCGCCTCCAGGCGAGAGGCCCAAGCAAGACGCGCCCCGAGGAGCGTCTTGCCACATGTCAACACTGGGTCTGACTGAGCACCTCCAGGAGAGAGGCCCCAGAAAGACGCGCCCCGAGGAGCGTCTTGCCTTATGTCAGCACTCGGTCTGACTGAGCGCCTCCAGGAGAGAGGCCCAAGCAAGACGTGCCCCGAGGAGCGTCTTGTAACATGTCAACACTGGGTCTGTCTGAGTGCCTCCAGGAGAGAAGCCCAAGCAAGACGCGCCCCGAGGAGCGTCTTGCCACATGTCAACAATGGGTCTGACTGAGGGCCTCCAGGAGAGAAGCCCAAGCAAGACGCGCCCCGAGGAGCGTCTTGACACATGTCAACACTGGGTCTGACAGAGGACCTCCAGGAGAGAGTCCCCAGCAAGACGCACCCCGAGGAGCGTCTTGCCACATGTCAGAACTGGGTCTGACTGAGCGCCTCCAGGAGAGAGTCCCCAGCAAGACGCGCCCCGAGGAGCGTCTTGACACATGTCAACACTGGGTCTGACAGTGGGCCTCCAGGAGAGAGGCCCAAGCAAGACGCGCCCCGAGGAGTGTCTTGCCACATGTCACCACTGGGTCTGACTGAGCGCCTCCAGGAGAGAGGCCCAAGCAAGACGCGCCCCGAGGAGCGTAAGGCCACATGTCACTACTCATTCTGACTGAGCGCCTCCAGGAGAGAGGCCCAAGCAAGACGCGCCCCGAGGAACGTCTTGCCACGTGTCATCACTGGGTCTGATTGAGGGCCTTCTGGAGAGAGGCCCAAGCAAGATGCGCCCCGAGGAGCGTCTTGCCACATGTCAACAATGGGTCTGACTGAGGGCCTCCAGGAGAGAAGCCCAAGCAAGACGCGCCCCGAGGAGCGTCTTGCCACATGTATACACTGGGTCTGACTGAGCGCCTCCAGGCGAGAGGCCCAAGCAAGACGCAACCCGAGGAGCATCTTGCCACATGTCAGCACTGGGTCTGACTGAGCGCCTCCAGGAGAGAGTCCCCAGCAAGACGCACCCGGAGGAGCGTCTTGCCTTATGTCAGCACTCGGTCTGACTGAGCGCCTCCAGTAGAGAGGCCCAAGCAAGAAGCGCCCCAAGGAGCGTCTTGCCACGTGTCAACACTGGGTCTGACAGAGGGCCTCCAGGAGAGAGGCCCAAGCAAGACGCGCCCCGAGGAGTGTCTTGCCACATGTCACCACTGGGTCTGACTGAGCGCCTCCAGGAGAGAGGCCCAAGCAAGACGCGCCCCAAGGAGCGTCAGGCCACATGTCACTACTCAGTCTGACTGAGCGCCTCCAGGAGAGAGGCCCAAGCAAGACGCGCCCCGAGGAGCGTCTTGCCACATGTCAACACTGGGTCTGATTGAGGGCCTTCTGGAGAGATGCCCAAGCAAGACGCGCCCCGAGGAGCGTCTTGCCACATGTCAACAATGGGTCTGACTGAGGGCCTCAGGAGAGAAGCCCAAGCAAGACGCGCCCCGAGGAGCGTCTTGCCACATGTCAGCACTCGGTCTGACTGAGCGCCTCCAGGAGAGAGGCCCAAGCAAGACGCGCCCCGAGGAGCGTCTTGCCACATGTCACCACCGGGTCTGACTGAGCGCCTCCAGGAGAGAGTCCCCAGCAAGACGCGCCCCGAGGAGCGTCTTGCCTTATGTCAGCACTCGGTCTGACTGAGCGCCTCCAGGAGAGAGGCCCAAGCAAGACGTGCCCCGAGGAGCGTCTTGTCACATGTCAACACTGGGTCTGTCTGAGCGCCTCCAGGAGAGAAGCCCAAGCAAGACGCAACCCGAGGAGCATCTTGCCACATGTCAGCATTGGGTCTGACTGAGCGCCTCCAGGAGAGAGTCCCCAGCAAGACGCACCCCGAGGAGCGTCTTGCCTTATGTCAGCACTCGGTCTGACTAAGCGCCTCCAGTAGAGAGGCCCAAGCAAGAAGCGCCCCAAGGAGCGTCTTGCCACATGTCAACAATGGGTCTGACTGAGGGCCTCCAGGAGAGAAGCCCAAGCAAGACGCGCCCCGAGGAGCGTCTTGACACATGTCAACACTGGGTCTGACAGAGGGCCTCCAGGAGAGATGCCCAAGCAAGACGCGCCCCGAGGAGTGTCTTGCCACATGTCACCACTGGGTCTGACTGAGCGCCTCCAGGAGAGAGGCCCAAGCAAGACGCGCCCCAAGGAGCGTCAGGAAACATGTCACTACTCAGTCTGACTGAGCGCCTCCAGGAGAGAGGCCCAAGCAAGACGCGCCCCGAGGAGCTTCTTGCCACATGTCAACACTGGGTCTGATTGAGGGCCTTCTGGAGAGATGCCCAAGCAAGACGCGCCCCGAGGAGCGTCTTGCCACATGTCAGCAATGGGTCTGACTGAGGGCCTCCAGGAGAGAAGCCCAAGCAAGACGCGCCCCGAGGAGCGTCTTGCCACATGTCAACAATGGGTCTTACTGAGGGCCTCCAGGAGAGAAGGCCAAGCAAGACGCGCCCCGAGGAGCTTCTTGACACGTGTCAGCACTCGGTCTGACTGAGCGCCTCCAGGAGAGAGGCCCAAGCAAGACGCGCCCCGAGGAGCATCTTGCCACATGATACTGCTCGGAATGACTGAGCGCCTCCAGGAGAGAGGCCCAAGCAAGACGCACCCCGAGGAGCGTCTTGCCACATGTCAACAATGGGTCTGACTGAGGGCCTCCAGAAGAGAAGCCCAAGCAAGACGCGCCCCGAGGAGCATCTTGCCACATGTCAACACTGGGTCTGACTGAGCGCCTCCAGGAGAGAGGCCCAAGCAAGACGCGCCCCGAGGAGCGTCTTGCCACATGTCAACACTGGGTCTGACTGAGCGCCTCCAGGCGAGAGGCCCAAGCAAGACGCGCCCCGAGGAGCGTCTTGCCACATGTCAACACTGGGTCTGACTGAGCACCTCCAGGAGAGAGGCCCAAGCAAGACGCGCCCCGAGGAGCGTCTTGCCACATGTCAGAACTGGGTCTGACTGAGCGCCTCCAGGAGAGAGTCCCCAGAAAGACGCGCCCCGAGGAGCGTCTTGCCTTATGTCAGCACTCGGTCTGACTGAGCGCCTCCAGGAGAGAGGCCCAAGCAAGACGTGCCCCGAGGAGCGTCTTGTAACATGTCAACACTGGGTCTGTCTGAGTGCCTCCAGGAGAGAAGCCCAAGCAAGACGCGCCCCGAGGAGCGTCTTGCCACATGTCAACAATGGGTCTGACTGAGGGCCTCCAGGAGAGAAGCCCAAGCAAGACGCGCCCCGAGGAGCGTCTTGACACATGTCAACACTGGGTCTGACAGAGGACCTCCAGGAGAGAGTCCCCAGCAAGACGCACCCCGAGGAGCGTCTTGCCACATGTCAGAACTGGGTCTGACTGAGCGCCTCCAGGAGAGAGTCCCCAGCAAGACGCGCCCCGAGGAGCGTCTTGACACATGTCAACACTGGGTCTGACAGAGGGCCTCCAGAAGAGAGGCCCAAGCAAGACGCGCCCCGAGGAGTGTCTTGCCACATGTCACCACTGGGTCTGACTGAGCGCCTCCAGGAGAGAGGCCCAAGCAAGACGCGCCCCGAGGAGCGTAAGGCCACATGTCACTACTCATTCTGACTGAGCGCCTCCAGGAGAGAGGCCCAAGCAAGACGCGCCCCGAGGAACGTCTTGCCACGTGTCATCACTGGGTCTGATTGAGGGCCTTCTGGAGAGAGGCCCAAGCAAGATGCGCCCCGAGGAGCGTCTTGCCACATGTCAACAATGGGTCTGACTGAGGGCCTCCAGGAGAGAAGCCCAAGCAAGACGCGCCCCGAGGAGCGTCTTGCCACATGTATACACTGGGTCTGACTGAGCGCCTCCAGGCGAGAGGCCCAAGCAAGACGCAACCCGAGGAGCATCTTGCCACATGTCAGCACTGGGTCTGACTGAGCGCCTCCAGGAGAGAGTCCCCAGCAAGACGCACCCGGAGGAGCGTCTTGCCTTATGTCAGCACTCGGTCTGACTGAGCGCCTCCAGTAGAGAGGCCCAAGCAAGAAGCGCCCCAAGGAGCGTCTTGCCACGTGTCAACACTGGGTCTGACAGAGAGCCTCCAGGAGAGAGGCCCAAGCAAGACGCGTCCCGAGGAGTGTCTTGCCACATGTCACCACTGGGTCTGACTGAGCGCCTCCAGGAGAGAGGGCCAAGCAAGACGCGCCCCAAGGAGCGTCAGGCCACATGTCACTACTCAGTCTGACTGAGCGCCTCCAGGAGAGAGGCCCAAGCAAGACGCGCCCCGAGGAGCGTCTTGCCACATGTCAACAATGGGTCTGACTGAGGGCCTCAGGAGAGATGCCCAAGCAAGACGCGCCCCGAGGAGCGTCTTGCCACATGTCAACAATGGGTCTTACTGAGGGCCTCCAGGAGAGAAGCCCAAGCAAGACGCGCCCCGAGGAGCTTCTTGACACGTGTCAGCACTCGGTCTGACTGAGCGCTTCCAGGAGAGAGGCCCAAGCAAGACGCGCCCCGAGGAGCGTCTTGCCACATGTCACCACTGGGTCTGACTGAGCGCCTCCAGGAGAGAGTCCCCAGCAAGACGCGCCCCGAGGAGCGTCTTGCCTTATGTCAGCACTCGGTCTGACTGAGCGCCTCCAGGAGAGAGGCCCAAGCAAGACGTGCCCCGAGGAGCGTCTTGTCACATGTCAACACTGGGTCTGTCTGAGCGCCTCCAGGAGAGAAGCCCAAGCAAGACGCGCCCCGAGGAGCGTCTTGCCACATGTCAACAATGGGTCTGACTGAGGGCCTCCAGGAGAGAAGCCCAAGCAAGACGCGCCCCGAGGAGCGTCTTGACACATGTCAACACTGGGTCTGACAGAGGACCTCCATGAGAGAGTCCCCAGCAAGACGCGCCCCGAGGAGTGTCTTGCCACATGTCAGAACTGGGACTGACTGAGCGCCTCCAGGAGAGAGTCCCCAGCAAGACGCGCCCCGAGGAGCGTCTTGACACATGTCAACACTGGGTCTGACAGAGGGCCTCCAGGAGAGAGGCCCAAGCAAGACGCGCCCCGAGGAGTGTCTTGCCACATGTCACCAGTGGGTCTGACTGAGCGCCTCCAGGAGAGAGGCCCAAGCAAGACGCGCCCCAAGGAGCGTAAGGCCACATGTCACTACTCATTCTGACTGAGCGCCTCCAGGAGAGAGGCCCAAGCAAGACGTGCCCCGAGGAACGTCTTGCCACGTGTCAACACTGGGTCTGATTGAGGGCCTTCTGGAGAGAGGCCCAAGCAAGATGCGCCCCGAGGAGCGTCTTGCCACATGTCAACAATGGGTCTGACTGAGGGCCTCCAGGAGAGAAGCCCAAGCAAGACGCGCCCCGAGGAGCGTCTTGCCACATGTATACACTGGGTCTGACTGAGCGCCTCCAGGAGAGAGGCCCAAGCAAGACGCAACCCGAGGAGCATCTTGCCACATGTCAGCACTGGGTCTGACTGAGCGCCTCCAGGAGAGAGGCCCAAGCAAGACGCGCCCCGAGGAGCGTCTTGCCACATGTCACCACTGGGTCTGACTGAGCGCCTCCAGGAGAGAGTCCCCAGCAAGACGCGCCCCGAGGAGCGTCTTGCCTTATGTCAGCACTCGGTCTGACTGAGCGCCTCCAGGAGAGAGGCCCAAGCAAGACGTGCCCCGAGGAACGTCTTGCCACGTGTCAACACTGGGTCTGATTGAGGGCCTTCTGGAGAGAGGCCCAAGCAAGATGCGCCCCGAGGAGCGTCTTGCCACATGTCAACAATGGGTCTGACTGAGGGCCTCCAGGAGAGAAGCCCAAGCAAGACGCGCCCCGAGGAGCGTCTTGCCACATGTATACACTGGGTCTGACTGAGCGCCTCCAGGAGAGAGGCCCAAGCAAGACGCAACCCGAGGAGCATCTTGCCACATGTCAGCACTGGGTCTGACTGAGTTCCTCCAGGAGAGAGTCCCCAGCAAGACGCAACCCGAGGAGCGTCTTGCCTTATGTCAGCACTCGGTCTGACTGAGCGCCTCCAGTAGAGAGGCCCAAGCAAGAAGCGCCCCAAGGAGCGTCTTGCCACATGTCAACAATGGGTCTGACTGAGGGCCTCCAGGAGAGAAGCCCAAGCAAGACGCGCCCCGAGGAGCGTCTTGACACATGTCAACACTGGGTCTGACAGAGGGCCTCCAGGAGAGAGGCCCAAGCAAGACGCGCCCCGAGGAGTGTCTTGCCACATGTCACCACTGGGTCTGACTGAGCGCCTCCAGGAGAGAGGCCCAAGCAAGACGCGCCCCAAGGAGCGTCAGGCCACATGTCACTACTAAGTCTGACTGAGCGCCTCCAGGAGAGAGGCCCAAGCAAGACGCGCCCCGAGGAGCGTCTTGCCACATGTCAACACTGGGTCTGATTGAGGGCCTTCTGGAGAGATGCCCAAGCAAGACGCGCCCCAAGGAGCGTCTTGCCACATGTCAACAATGGGTCTGACTGAGGGCCTCCAGGAGAGAAGCCCAAGCAAGACGCGCCCCGAGGAGCGTCTTGCCACATGTCAACAATGGGTCTTACTGAGGGCCTCCAGGAGAGAAGCCCAAGCAAGACGCGCCCCGAGGAGCTTCTTGACACGTGTCAGCACTCGGTCTGACTGAGCGCCTCCAGGAGAGAGGCCCAAGCAAGACGCGCCCCGAGGAGCGTCTTGCCACGTGTCACCACTGGGTCTGACTGAGCGCCTCCAGGAGAGAGTCCCCAGCAAGACGCGCCCCGAGGAGCGTCTTGCCTTATGTCAGCACTCGGTCTGACTGAGCGCCTCCAGGAGAGAGGACCAAGCAAGACGTGCCCCGAGGAGCGTCTTGTCACATGTCAACACTGGGTCTGTCTGAGCGCCTCCAGGAGAGAAGCCCAAGCAAGACGCGCCCCGAGGAGCGTCTTGCCACATGTCAACAATGGGTCTGACTGAGGGCCTCCAGGAGAGAAGCCCAAGCAAGACGCGCCCCGAGGAGCGTCTTGACACATGTCAACAATGGGTCTGACAGAGGACCTCCAGGAGAGAGTCCCCAGCAAGACGCGCCCCGAGGAGCGTCTTGCCACATGTCAGAACTGGGTCTGACTGAGCGCCTCCAGGAGAGAGTCCCCAGCAAGACACGCCCCGAGGAGCGTCTTGACACATGTCAACACTGGGTCTGACAGAAGGCCTCCAGGAGAGAGGCCCAAGCAAGACGCGCCCCGAGGAGTGTCTTGCCACATGTCACCACTGGGTCTTACTGAGCGCCTCCAGGAGAGAGGCCCAAGCAAGACGCGCCCCGAGGAGCGTCTTGCCACATGTATACACTGGGTCTGACTGAGCGCCTCCAGGAGAGAGGCCCATTCAAGACGCAACCCGAGGAGCATCTTGCCACATGTCAGCACTGGGACTGACTGAGCGCCTCCAGGAGAGAGTCCCCAGCAAGACGCACCCCGAGGAGCGTCTTGCCTTATGTCAGCACTCGGTCTGACTGAGCGCCTCCAGTAGAGAGGCCCAAGCAAGAAGCGCCCCAAGGAGCGTCTTGCCACATGTCAACAATGGGTCTGACTGAGGGCCTCCAGGAGAGAAGCCCAAGCAAGACGCGCCCCGAGGAGCTTCTTGCCACATGTCAGCACTCGGTCTGACTGAGCGCCTCCAGGAGAGAGGCCAAAGCAAGATGCGCTCGGAGGAGCGTCTTGCCACATGTTAACACTGGGTCTGACAGAGGGCCTCCAGGAGAGAGGCCCAAGCAAGACGTGCCCCGAGGAGCGTCTTGTCACATGTCAACACTGGGTCTGTCTGAGCGCCTCCAGGAGAGAAGCCCAAGCAAGACGCGCCCCGAGGAGCGTCTTGCCACATGTCACCACTGGGTCTGACTGAGCGCCTCCAGGAGAGAGGCCCAAGCAAGACGCGCCCCGAGGAGCGTCAGGCCACATGTCACTACTCAGTCTGACTGAGCGCCTCCAGGAGAGAGACCCAAGCAAGACGCGCCCCGAGGAGCGTCTTGCCACGTGTCAAACTGGGTCTGATTGAGGGCCTTCTGGAGAGAGGCCCAAGCAAGACGCGCCGCAAGGTGTGTCTTGCCACATGTCAACAATGTGTCTGACTGAGGCCCTCCAGGAGAGAAGCCCAAGCAAGATGCGCCCCGAGGAGCGTCTTGCCACATGTCAACAATGGGTCTTACTGAGGGCCTCCAGGAGAGAAGCCCAGGCAAGATGCACCCCGAGGAGCTTCTTGCCACATGTCAGCACTCGGTCTGACTGAGTGCCTCCAGGAGAGAGGCCAAAGCAAGATACGCTCGGAGGAGCGTCTTGCCACATGTCAACACTGGGTCTGACAGAGGGCCTCCAGGAGAGAGGCCCATGCAAGACGCGCCCCGAGGAGTGTCTTGCCACATGTCACCACTGGGTCTGACTGAGCGCCTCCAGGAGAGAGGCCGAAGCAAGACGCGCCTCGAGGAGCGTCAGGCCACATCTCACTACTCAGTCTGACTGAGCGCCTCCAGGAGAGAGGCCCAAGCAAGACGCGCCCCGAGGAGCGTCTTGCCACGTTTCACCACTGGGTCTGACTGAGCGCCTCCAGGAGAGAGGCCCAAGCAAGACGAGCCCCGAGGAGCGTCTTGCCACATGTCAACACTGGGTCTGACTGAGTGCCTCCATGAGAGAAGTCCCAGCAAGACGCGCCCCGAGGAGCGTCTTGCCACATGTCAGCACTCGGTCTGACTGAGCGCCTCCAGGAGAGAGGCCCAAGCAAGACGCGCCCCGAGGAGCATCTTGCCACATGTCACTACTCGGACTGACTGAGCGCCTCCAGGAGAGAGGCCCAAGCAAGACGCACCCCGAGGAGCGTCTTGCCACATGTCAACAATGGGTCTGACTGAGGGCCTCCAGGAGAGAAGCCCAAGCAAGACGCGCCCCGAGCAGCATCTTGCCACATGTCAACACTGGGTCTGACTGAGCGCCTCCAGGAGAGAGGCCCAAGCAAGATACGCTCGGAGGAGCGTCTTGCCACATGTTAACACTGGGTCTGACAGAGGGCCTCCAGGAGAGAGGCCCAAGCAAGACGCGCCCCGAGGAGCGTCTTGCCACATGTCACCTCTGGTTCTGACTGAGCACCTCCAGGAGAGAGGCCCAAGCAAGACGCGCCCCGAGGAGCGTCTTGCCACATGTCAACAATGGGTCTGACTGAGGGCCTCCAGGAGAGAAGCCCAAGCAAGACGCGCCCCGAGGAGCGTCTTGACACATGCCAACACTGGGTCTGACTGAGCGCCTCCAGGAGAGAGGCCCAAGCAAGACGCGCCCCGAGGAGCGTCTTGCCACATGTCAACACTGGGTCTGACTGAGCGCCTCCAGGAGAGAGGCCCAAGCAAGACGCGCCCCGAGGAGCGTCTTGCCACATGTCAACAATGGGTCTGACTGAGGGCCTCCAGGAGAGAGTCCCAAGCAAGATGCGCTCGGAGGAGCGTCTTGCCACATGTCAACACTGGGTCTGACAGAGGGCCTCCAGGAGAGAGGCCCAAGCAAGACGCGCCCCGAGGAGCATCTTGCCACGTTACCTCTGGTTCTGACTGAGCGCCTCCAGGAGAGAGGCCCAAGCAAGACGCGCCCCGAGGAGCGTCTTGCCACATGTCAACAATGGGTCTGACTGAGGGCCTCCAGGAGAGAAGCCCAAGCAAGACGCGGCCCAAGGAGCGTCTTGCCACATGTCAACAATGGGTCTTACTGAGGGCCTCCAGGAGAGAAGCCCAAGCAAGATGCGCTCGGAGGAGCGTCTTGCCACATGTCAACACTCGGTCTGACTGAGCGCCTCCAGGAGAGAGGCCAAAGCAAGATGCGCTCGGAGGAGCGTCTTGCCACATGTTAACACTGGGTCTGACAGAGGGCCTCCAGGAGAGAGGCCCAAGCAAGACGCGCCCCGAGGAGCGTCCTGTCACATGTCAACACTGGGTCTGTCTGAGCGCCTCCAGGAGAGAAGCCCAATCAAGACGCGCCCCGAGGAGCGTCTTGACACATGTCAACACTTGGTCTGACAGAGGGCCTCCAGGAGAGAGGCCCATGCAAGACGCGCCCCGAGGAGTGTCTTGCCACATGTCACCACTGGGTCTGACTGAGCGCCTCCAGGAGAGAGGCCAAAGCAAGACGCGCCCCGAGGAGCGTCAGGCCACATGTCACTACTCAGTCTGACTGAGCGCCTCCAGGAGAGAGGCCCAAGCAAGACGCGCCCCGAGGAGCGTCTTGCCACATTTCACCACTGGGTCTGACTGAGCGCCTCCAGGAGAGAGGCCCAAGCAAGACGAGCCCCGAGGAGCGTCTTGCCACATGTCAACACTGGGTCTGACTGAGTGCCTCCATGAGAGAAGCCCCAGCAAGACGCGCCCCGAGGAGCGTCTTGCCACATGTCAGCACTCGGTCTGACTGAGCGCCTCCAGGAGAGAGGCCCAAGCAAGACGCGCCCCGAGGAGCATCTTGCCACATGTCACTACTCGGACTGACTGAGCGCCTCCAGGAGAGAGGCCCAAGCAAGACGCACCCCGAGGAGCTTCTTGCCACATGTCAACAATGGGTCTGACTGAGGGCCTCCAGGAGAGAAGCCCAAGCAAGACGCGCCCCGAGCAGCATCTTGCCACATGTCAACACTGGGTCTGACTGAGCGCCTCCAGGAGAGAGGCCCAAGCAAGATACGCTCGGAGGAGCGTCTTGCCACATGTTAACACTGGGTCTGACACAGGGCCTCCAGGAGAGAGGCCCAAGCAAGACGCGCCCCGAGGAGCGTCTTGCCACATGTCACATCTGGTTCTGACTGAGCGCCTCCAGGAAAGAGGCCCAAGCAAGACGCGCCCCGGGGAGCGTCTTGCCACATGTCAACAATGGGTCTGACTGAGGGCCTCCAGGAGAGAAGCCCAAGCAAGACGCGCCACGAGGAGCGTCTTGACACATGTCAACACTGGGTCTGACAGAGGGCCTCCAGGAGAGAGGCCCATGCAAGACGCGCCCCGAGGAGTGTCTTGCCACATGTCACCACTGGGTCTGACTGAGCGCCTCCAGGAGAGAGGCCGAAGCAAGACGTGCCCCGAGGAGCGTCAGGCCACATGTCACTACTCAGTCTGACTGAGCGCCTCCAGGAGAGAGGCCCAAGCAAGACGCGCCACGAGGAGCGTCAGGCCACATGTCACTACTTAGTCTGACTGAGCGCCTCCAGGAGAGAGGCCCAAGCAAGACGCGCCCCGAGGAGCGTCTTGCCACATGTCAACAATGGGTCTGACTGAGGGCCTCCAGGAGAGAAGCCCAAGCAAGACGCGCCCCAAGGAGCGTCTTGCCACATGTCAACAATGGGTCTTTCTGAGGGCCTCCAGGAGAGAAGCCCAACCAAGACGCGCCCCGAGGAGCTTCTTGCCACATGTCAGCACTCGGTCTGACTGAGCGCCTCCAGGAGAGAGGCCAAAGCAAGATGCGCTCGGAGGAGCGTCTTGCCACATGTTAACACTGGGTCTGACAGAGGGCCTCCAGGAGAGAGGCCCAAGCAAGACGTGCCCCGAGGAGCGTCTTGTCACATGTCAACACTGGGTCTGTCTGAGCGCCTCCAGGAGAGAAGCCCAAGCAAGACGCTCCCCGAGGAGCGTCTTGACACATGTCAACACTGGGTCTGACAGAGGGCCTCCAGGAGAGAGGCCCATGCAAGACGCGCCCCGAGGAGTGTCTTGCCACATGTCACCACTGGGTCTGACTGAGCGCCTCCAGGAGAGAGGCCAAAGCAAGACGCGCCCCGAGGAGCGTCTTGCCACATGTCACTACTCAGTCAGACTGAGCGCCTCCAGGAGAGAGGCCCAAGCAAGACGCGCCCCGAGGAGCGTCTTGCCACGTTTCACCACTGGGTCTGACTGAGCGCCTCCAGGAGAGAGGCCCAAGCAAGACGAGCCCCGAGGAGCGTCTTGCCACATGTCAACACTGGGTCTGACTGAGTGCCTCCATGAGAGAAGCCCCAGCAAGACGCGCCCCGAGGAGCGTCTTGCCACATGTCAGCACTCGGTCTGACTGAGCGCCTCCAGGAGAGAGGCCCAAGCAAGACGCGCCCCGAGGAGCATCTTGTCACATGTCACTACTCGGACTGACTGAGCGCCTCCAGGAGAGAGGCCCAAGCAAGACGCACCCCGAGGAGCGTCTTGCCACATGTCAACAATGGGTCTGACTGAGGGCCTCCAGGAGAGAGGCCCAAGCAAGATACGCTCGGAGGAGCGTCTTGCCACATGTTAACACTGGGTCTGACAGAGGGCCTCCAGGAGAGAGGCCCAAGCAAGATGCGCCCCGAGGAGCGTCTTGCCACATGTCACCTCTGGTTCTGACTGAGCGCCTCCAGGAGAGAGGCCCAAGCAAGATGCACCCCGAGGAGCGTCTTGCCACATGTCAACAATGGGTCTGACTGAGGGCCTCCAGGAGAGAAGCCCAAGCAAGACGCGCCCCGAGCAGCATCTTGCCACATGTCAACACTGGGTCTGACTGAGCGCCTCCAGGAGAGAGGCCCAAGCAAGACGCGCCCCGAGGAGCGTCTTGCCACATGTCACCTCTGGTTCTGACTGAGCGCCTCCAGGAGAGAGGCCCAAGCAAGACGCGCCCCGAGGAGCGTCTTGCCACATGTCAACAATGGGTCTGACTGAGGGCCTCCAGGAGAGAAGCCCAAGCAAGACGCGCCCCGAGGAGCGTCTTGACACATGTCAACACTGGGTCGGACAGAGGGCCTCCAGGAGAGAGGCCCATGCAAGACGCGCCCCGAGGAGTTTCTTGCCACATGTCACCACTGGGTCTGACTGAGCGCCTCCAGGAGAGAGGCCGAAGCAAGACGTGCCCCGAGGAGCGTCAGGCCACATGTCACTACTCAGTCTGACTGAGCGCCTCCAGGAGAGAGGCCCAAGCAAGACGCGCCCCGAGGAGCGTCTTGCCACGTTTCACCACTGGGTCTGACTGAGCGCCTCCAGGAGAGAGGCCCAAGCAAGACGAGCCCCGAGGAGCGTCTTGCCACATGTCAACACTGGGTCTGACTGAGTGCCTCCATGAGAGAAGCCCCAGCATGACGCGCCCCAAGGAGCGTCTTGCCACATGTCAGCACTCGGTCTGACTGAGCGCCTCCAGGAGAGAGGCCCAAGCAAGATGCGCCCCGAGGAGCATCTTGCCACATGTCACTACTCGGAATGACTGAGCGCCTCCAGGAGAGAGGCCCAAGCAAGACGCACCCCGAGGAGCGTCTTGCCACATGTCAACAATGGGTCTGACTGAGGGCCTCCAGGAGAGAAGCCCAAGCAAGACGCGCCCCGAGGAGCATCTTGCCACATGTCAACACTGGGTCTGACTGAGCGCCTCCAGGAGAGAGGCCCAAGCAAGACGCGCCCCGAGGAGCGTCTTGCCACATGTCAACACTGGGTCTGACTGAGCGCCTCCAGGCGAGAGGCCCAAGCAAGACGCGCCCCGAGGAGCGTCTTGCCACATGTCAACACTGGGTCTGACTGAGCGCCTCCAGGAGAGAGGCCCAAGCAAGACGCCCCCCGGGGAGCGTCTTGCCACATGTCCGAACTGGGTCTGACTGAGCGCCTCCAGGAGAGAGTCCCCAGCAAGACGCGCCCCGAGGAGCGTCTTGCCTTATGTCAGCACTCGGTCTGACTGAGCGCCTCCAGGAGAGAGGCCCAAGCAAGACGTGCCCCGAGGAGCGTCTTGTCACATGTCAACACTGGGTCTGTCTGAGCGCCTCCAGGAGAGAAGCCCAAGCAAGACGCAACCCGAGGAGCATCTTGCCACATGTCAGCACTGGGTCTGACTGAGCGCCTCCAGGAGAGAGTCCCCAGCAAGACGCACCCCGAGGAGCGTCTTGCCTTATGTCAGCACTCGGTCTGACTAAGCGCATCCAGTAGAGAGGCCCAAGCAAGAAGCGCCCCAAGGAGCGTCTTGCCACATGTCAACAATGGGTCTGACTGAGGGCCTCCAGGAGAGAAGCCCAAGCAAGACGCGCCCCGAGGAGCGTCTTGACACATGTCAACACTGGGTCTGACTGAGCGCCTCCAGGAGAGAGGCCCAAGCAAGACGCGCCCCAAGGAGCGTCAGGAAACATGTCACTACTCAGTCTGACTGAGCGCCTCCAGGAGAGAGGCCCAAGCAAGACGCGCCCCGAGGAGCTTCTTGCCACATGTCAACACTGGGTCTGATTGAGGGCCTTCTGGAGAGATGCCCAAGCAAGACGCGCCCCGAGGAGCGTCTTGCCACATGTCAGCAATGGGTCTGACTGAGGGCCTCCAGGAGAGAAGCCCAAGCAAGACGCGCCCCGAGGAGCGTCTTGCCACATGTCAACAATGGGTCTTACTGAGGGCCTCCAGGAGAGAAGGCCAAGCAAGACGCGCCCCGAGGAGCTTCTTGACACGTGTCAGCACTCGGTCTGACTGAGCGCCTCCAGGAGAGAGGTCCAAGCAAGACGCGCCCCGAGGAGCATCTTGCCACATGATACTACTCGGAATGACTGAGCGCCTCCAGGAGAGAGGCCCAAGCAAGACGCACCCCGAGGAGCGTCTTGCCACATGTCAACAATGGGTCTGACTGAGGGCCTCCAGGAGAGAAGCCCAAGCAAGACGCGCCCCGAGGAGCATCTTGCCACATGTCAACACTGGGTCTGACTGAGCGCCTCCAGGAGAGAGGCCCAAGCAAGACGCGCCCCGAGGAGCGTCTTGCCACATGTCAACACTGGGTCTGACTGAGCGCCTCCAGGCGAGAGGCCCAAGCAAGACGCGCCCCGAGGAGCGTCTTGCCACATGTCAACACTGGGTCTGACTGAGCACCTCCAGGAGAGAGGCCCCAGAAAGACGCGCCCCGAGGAGCGTCTTGCCTTATGTCAGCACTCGGTCTGACTGAGCGCCTCCAGGAGAGAGGCCCAAGCAAGACGTGCCCCGAGGAGCGTCTTGTAACATGTCAACACTGGGTCTGTCTGAGTGCCTCCAGGAGAGAAGCCCAAGCAAGACGCGCCCCGAGGAGCGTCTTGCCACATGTCAACAATGGGTCTGACTGAGGGCCTCCAGGAGAGAAGCCCAAGCAAGACGCGCCCCGAGGAGCGTCTTGACACATGTCAACACTGGGTCTGACAGAGGACCTCCAGGAGAGAGTCCCCAGCAAGACGCACCCCGAGGAGCGTCTTGCCACATGTCAGAACTGGGTCTGACTGAGCGCCTCCAGGAGAGAGTCCCCAGCAAGACGCGCCCCGAGGAGCGTCTTGACACATGTCAACACTGGGTCTGACAGTGGGCCTCCAGGAGAGAGGCCCAAGCAAGACGCGCCCCGAGGAGTGTCTTGCCACATGTCACCACTGGGTCTGACTGAGCGCCTCCAGGAGAGAGGCCCAAGCAAGACGCGCCCCGAGGAGCGTAAGGCCACATGTCACTACTCATTCTGACTGAGCGCCTCCAGGAGAGAGGCCCAAGCAAGACGCGCCCCGAGGAACGTCTTGCCACGTGTCATCACTGGGTCTGATTGAGGGCCTTCTGGAGAGAGGCCCAAGCAAGATGCGCCCCGAGGAGCGTCTTGCCACATGTCAACAATGGGTCTGACTGAGGGCCTCCAGGAGAGAAGCCCAAGCAAGACGCGCCCCGAGGAGCATCTTGCCACATGTATACACTGGGTCTGACTGAGCGCCTCCAGGCGAGAGGCCCAAGCAAGACGCAACCCGAGGAGCATCTTGCCACATGTCAGCACTGGGTCTGACTGAGCGCCTCCAGGAGAGAGTCCCCAGCAAGACGCACCCGGAGGAGCGTCTTGCCTTATGTCAGCACTCGGTCTGACTGAGCGCCTCCAGTAGAGAGGCCCAAGCAAGAAGCGCCCCAAGGAGCGTCTTGCCACGTGTCAACACTGGGTCTGACAGAGGGCCTCCAGGAGAGAGGCCCAAGCAAGACGCGCCCCGAGGAGTGTCTTGCCACATGTCACCACTGGGTCTGACTGAGCGCCTCCAGGAGAGAGGCCCAAGCAAGACGCGCCCCAAGGAGCGTCAGGCCACATGTCACTACTCAGTCTGACTGAGCGCCTCCAGGAGAGAGGCCCAAGCAAGACGCGCCCCGAGGAGCGTCTTGCCACATGTCAACACTGGGTCTGATTGAGGGCCTTCTGGAGAGATGCCCAAGCAAGACGCGCCCCGAGGAGCGTCTTGCCACATGTCAACAATGGGTCTGACTGAGGGCCTCAGGAGAGAAGCCCAAGCAAGACGCGCCCCGAGGAGCGTCTTGCCACATGTCAGCACTCGGTCTGACTGAGCGCCTCCAGGAGAGAGGCCCAAGCAAGACGCGCCCCGAGGAGCGTCTTGCCACATGTCACCACCGGGTCTGACTGAGCGCCTCCAGGAGAGAGTCCCCAGCAAGACGCGCCCCGAGGAGCGTCTTGCCTTATGTCAGCACTCGGTCTGACTGAGCGCCTCCAGGAGAGAGGCCCAAGCAAGACGTGCCCCGAGGAGCGTCTTGTCACATGTCAACACTGGGTCTGTCTGAGCGCCTCCAGGAGAGAAGCCCAAGCAAGACGCAACCCGAGGAGCATCTTGCCACATGTCAGCATTGGGTCTGACTGAGCGCCTCCAGGAGAGAGTCCCCAGCAAGACGCACCCCGAGGAGCGTCTTGCCTTATGTCAGCACTCGGTCTGACTAAGCGCCTCCAGTAGAGAGGCCCAAGCAAGAAGCGCCCCAAGGAGCGTCTTGCCACATGTCAACAATGGGTCTGACTGAGGGCCTCCAGGAGAGAAGCCCAAGCAAGACGCGCCCCGAGGAGCGTCTTGACACATGTCAACACTGGGTCTGACAGAGGGCCTCCAGGAGAGATGCCCAAGCAAGACGCGCCCCGAGGAGTGTCTTGCCACATGTCACCACTGGGTCTGACTGAGCGCCTCCAGGAGAGAGGCCCAAGCAAGACGCGCCCCAAGGAGCGTCAGGAAACATGTCACTACTCAGTCTGACTGAGCGCCTCCAGGAGAGAGGCCCAAGCAAGACGCGCCCCGAGGAGCTTCTTGCCACATGTCAACACTGGGTCTGATTGAGGGCCTTCTGGAGAGATGCCCAAGCAAGACGCGCCCCGAGGAGCGTCTTGCCACATGTCAGCAATGGGTCTGACTGAGGGCCTCCAGGAGAGAAGCCCAAGCAAGACGCGCCCCGAGGAGCGTCTTGCCACATGTCAACAATGGGTCTTACTGAGGGCCTCCAGGAGAGAAGGCCAAGCAAGACGCGCCCCGAGGAGCTTCTTGACACGTGTCAGCACTCGGTCTGACTGAGCGCCTCCAGGAGAGAGGCCCAAGCAAGACGCGCCCCGAGGAGCATCTTGCCACATGATACTGCTCGGAATGACTGAGCGCCTCCAGGAGAGAGGCCCAAGCAAGACGCACCCCGAGGAGCGTCTTGCCACATGTCAACAATGGGTCTGACTGAGGGCCTCCAGAAGAGAAGCCCAAGCAAGACGCGCCCCGAGGAGCATCTTGCCACATGTCAACACTGGGTCTGACTGAGCGCCTCCAGGAGAGAGGCCCAAGCAAGACGCGCCCCGAGGAGCGTCTTGCCACATGTCAACACTGGGTCTGACTGAGCGCCTCCAGGCGAGAGGCCCAAGCAAGACGCGCCCCGAGGAGCGTCTTGCCACATGTCAACACTGGGTCTGACTGAGCACCTCCAGGAGAGAGGCCCAAGCAAGACGCGCCCCGAGGAGCGTCTTGCCACATGTCAGAACTGGGTCTGACTGAGCGCCTCCAGGAGAGAGTCCCCAGAAAGACGCGCCCCGAGGAGCGTCTTGCCTTATGTCAGCACTCGGTCTGACTGAGCGCCTCCAGGAGAGAGGCCCAAGCAAGACGTGCCCCGAGGAGCGTCTTGTAACATGTCAACACTGGGTCTGTCTGAGTGCCTCCAGGAGAGAAGCCCAAGCAAGACGCGCCCCGAGGAGCGTCTTGCCACATGTCAACAATGGGTCTGACTGAGGGCCTCCAGGAGAGAAGCCCAAGCAAGACGCGCCCCGAGGAGCGTCTTGACACATGTCAACACTGGGTCTGACAGAGGACCTCCAGGAGAGAGTCCCCAGCAAGACGCACCCCGAGGAGCGTCTTGCCACATGTCAGAACTGGGTCTGACTGAGCGCCTCCAGGCGAGAGGCCCAAGCAAGACGCAACCCGAGGAGCATCTTGCCACATGTCAGCACTGGGTCTGACTGAGCGCCTCCAGGAGAGAGTCCCCAGCAAGACGCACCCGGAGGAGCGTCTTGCCTTATGTCAGCACTCGGTCTGACTGAGCGCCTCCAGTAGAGAGGCCCAAGCAAGAAGCGCCCCAAGGAGCGTCTTGCCACGTGTCAACACTGGGTCTGACAGAGGGCCTCCAGGAGAGAGGCCCAAGCAAGACGCGCCCCGAGGAGTGTCTTGCCACATGTCACCACTGGGTCTGACTGAGCGCCTCCAGGAGAGAGGCCCAAGCAAGACGCGCCCCAAGGAGCGTCAGGCCACATGTCACTACTCAGTCTGACTGAGCGCCTCCAGGAGAGAGGCCCAAGCAAGACGCGCCCCGAGGAGCGTCTTGCCACATGTCAACACTGGGTCTGATTGAGGGCCTTCTGGAGAGATGCCCAAGCAAGACGCGCCCCGAGGAGCGTCTTGCCACATGTCAACAATGGGTCTGACTGAGGGCCTCAGGAGAGAAGCCCAAGCAAGACGCGCCCCGAGGAGCGTCTTGCCACATGTCAGCACTCGGTCTGACTGAGCGCCTCCAGGAGAGAGGCCCAAGCAAGACGCGCCCCGAGGAGCGTCTTGCCACATGTCACCACCGGGTCTGACTGAGCGCCTCCAGGAGAGAGTCCCCAGCAAGACGCGCCCCGAGGAGCGTCTTGCCTTATGTCAGCACTCGGTCTGACTGAGCGCCTCCAGGAGAGAGGCCCAAGCAAGACGTGCCCCGAGGAGCGTCTTGTCACATGTCAACACTGGGTCTGTCTGAGCGCCTCCAGGAGAGAAGCCCAAGCAAGACGCAACCCGAGGAGCATCTTGCCACATGTCAGCATTGGGTCTGACTGAGCGCCTCCAGGAGAGAGTCCCCAGCAAGACGCACCCCGAGGAGCGTCTTGCCTTATGTCAGCACTCGGTCTGACTAAGCGCCTCCAGTAGAGAGGCCCAAGCAAGAAGCGCCCCAAGGAGCGTCTTGCCACATGTCAACAATGGGTCTGACTGAGGGCCTCCAGGAGAGAAGCCCAAGCAAGACGCGCCCCGAGGAGCGTCTTGACACATGTCAACACTGGGTCTGACAGAGGGCCTCCAGGAGAGATGCCCAAGCAAGACGCGCCCCGAGGAGTGTCTTGCCACATGTCACCACTGGGTCTGACTGAGCGCCTCCAGGAGAGAGGCCCAAGCAAGACGCGCCCCAAGGAGCGTCAGGAAACATGTCACTACTCAGTCTGACTGAGCGCCTCCAGGAGAGAGGCCCAAGCAAGACGCGCCCCGAGGAGCTTCTTGCCACATGTCAACACTGGGTCTGATTGAGGGCCTTCTGGAGAGATGCCCAAGCAAGACGCGCCCCGAGGAGCGTCTTGCCACATGTCAGCAATGGGTCTGACTGAGGGCCTCCAGGAGAGAAGCCCAAGCAAGACGCGCCCCGAGGAGCGTCTTGCCACATGTCAACAATGGGTCTTACTGAGGGCCTCCAGGAGAGAAGGCCAAGCAAGACGCGCCCCGAGGAGCTTCTTGACACGTGTCAGCACTCGGTCTGACTGAGCGCCTCCAGGAGAGAGCCCCAAGCAAGACGCGCCCCGAGGAGCATCTTGCCACATGATACTGCTCGGAATGACTGAGCGCCTCCAGGAGAGAGGCCCAAGCAAGACGCACCCCGAGGAGCGTCTTGCCACATGTCAACAATGGGTCTGACTGAGGGCCTCCAGAAGAGAAGCCCAAGCAAGACGCGCCCCGAGGATCATCTTGCCACATGTCAACACTGGGTCTGACTGAGCGCCTCCAGGAGAGAGGCCCAAGCAAGACGCGCCCCGAGGAGCGTCTTGCCACATGTCAACACTGGGTCTGACTGAGCGCCTCCAGGCGAGAGGCCCAAGCAAGACGCGCCCCGAGGAGCGTCTTGCCACATGTCAACACTGGGTCTGACTGAGCACCTCCAGGAGAGAGGCCCAAGCAAGACGCGCCCCGAGGAGCGTCTTGCCACATGTCAGAACTGGGTCTGACTGAGCGCCTCCAGGAGAGAGTCCCCAGAAAGACGCGCCCCGAGGAGCGTCTTGCCTTATGTCAGCACTCGGTCTGACTGAGCGCCTCCAGGAGAGAGGCCCAAGCAAGACGTGCCCCGAGGAGCGTCTTGTAACATGTCAACACTGGGTCTGTCTGAGTGCCTCCAGGAGAGAAGCCCAAGCAAGACGCGCCCCGAGGAGCGTCTTGCCACATGTCAACAATGGGTCTGACTGAGGGCCTCCAGGAGAGAAGCCCAAGCAAGACGCGCCCCGAGGAGCGTCTTGACACATGTCAACACTGGGTCTGACAGAGGACCTCCAGGAGAGAGTCCCCAGCAAGACGCACCCCGAGGAGCGTCTTGCCACATGTCAGAACTGGGTCTGACTGAGCGCCTCCAGGAGAGAGTCCCCAGCAAGACGCGCCCCGAGGAGCGTCTTGACACATGTCAACACTGGGTCTGACAGAGGGCCTCCAGGAGAGAGGCCCAAGCAAGACGCAACCCGAGGAGCATCTTGCCACATGTCAGCACTGGGTCTGACTGAGCGCCTCCAGGAGAGAGTCCCCAGCAAGACGCACCCGGAGGAGCGTCTTGCCTTATGTCAGCACTCGGTCTGACTGAGCGCCTCCAGTAGAGAGGCCCAAGCAAGAAGCGCCCCAAGGAGCGTCTTGCCACGTGTCAACACTGGGTCTGACAGAGAGCCTCCAGGAGAGAGGCCCAAGCAAGACGCGACCCGAGGAGTGTCTTGCCACATGTCACCACTGGGTCTGACTGAGCGCCTCCAGGAGAGAGGGCCAAGCAAGACGCGCCCCAAGGAGCGTCAGGCCACATGTCACTACTCAGTCTGACTGAGCGCCTCCAGGAGAGAGGCCCAAGCAAGACGCGCCCCGAGGAGCGTCTTGCCACATGTCAACAATGGGTCTGACTGAGGGCCTCAGGAGAGATGCCCAAGCAAGACGCGCCCCGAGGAGCGTCTTGCCACATGTCAACAATGGGTCTTACTGAGGGCCTCCAGGAGAGCAGCCCAAGCAAGACGCGCCCCGAGGAGCTTCTTGACACGTGTCAGCACTCGGTCTGACTGAGCGCTTCCAGGAGAGAGGCCCAAGCAAGACGCGCCCCGAGGAGCGTCTTGCCACATGTCACCACTGGGTCTGACTGAGCGCCTCCAGGAGAGAGTCCCCAGCAAGACGCGCCCCGAGGAGCGTCTTGCCTTATGTCAGCACTCGGTCTGACTGAGCGCCTCCAGGAGAGAGGCCCATGCAAGACGTGCCCCGAGGAGCGTCTTGTCACATGTCAACACTGGGTCTGTCTGAGCGCCTCCAGGAGAGAAGCCCAAGCAAGACGCGCCCCGAGGAGCGTCTTGCCACATGTCAACAATGGGTCTGACTGAGGGCCTCCAGGAGAGAAGCCCAAGCAAGACGCGCCCCGAGGAGCGTCTTGACACATGTCAAAACTGGGTCTGACAGAGGACCTCCATGAGAGAGTCCCCAGCAAGACGCGCCCCGAGGAGTGTCTTGTCACATGTCAGAACTGGGACTGACTGAGCGCCTCCAGGAGAGAGTCCCCAGCAAGACGCGCCCCGAGGAGCGTCTTGACACATGTCAACACTGGGTCTGACAGAGGGCCTCCAGGAGAGAGGCCCAAGCAAGACGCGCCCCGAGGAGTGTCTTGCCACATGTCACCAGTGGGTCTGACTGAGCGCCTCCAGGAGAGAGGCCCAAGCAAGACGCGCCCCAAGGAGCGTAAGGCCACATGTCACTACTCATTCTGACTGAGCGCCTCCAGGAGAGAGGCCCAAGCAAGACGTGCCCCGAGGAACGTCTTGCCACGTGTCAACACTGGGTCTGATTGAGGGCCTTCTGGAGAGAGGCCCAAGCAAGATGCGCCCCGAGGAGCGTCTTGCCACATGTCAACAATGGGTCTGACTGAGGGCCTCCAGGAGAGAAGCCCAAGCAAGACGCGCCCCGAGGAGCGTCTTGCCACATGTATACACTGGGTCTGACTGAGCGCCTCCAGGAGAGAGGCCCAAGCAAGACGCAACCCGAGGAGCATCTTGCCACATGTCAGCACTGGGTCTGACTGAGCGCCTCCAGGAGAGAGGCCCAAGCAAGACGCGCCCCGAGGAGCGTCTTGCCACATGTCACCACTGGGTCTGACTGAGCGCCTCCAGGAGAGAGTCCCCAGCAAGACGCGCCCCGAGGAGCGTCTTGCCTTATGTCAGCACTCGGTCTGACTGAGCGCCTCCAGGAGAGAGGCCCAAGCAAGACGTGCCCCGAGGAACGTCTTGCCACGTGTCAACACTGGGTCTGATTGAGGGCCTTCTGGAGAGAGGCCCAAGCAAGATGCGCCCCGAGGAGCGTCTTGCCACATGTCAACAATGGGTCTGACTGAGGGCCTCCAGGAGAGAAGCCCAAGCAAGACGCGCCCCGAGGAGCGTCTTGCCACATGTATACACTGGGTCTGACTGAGCGCCTCCAGGAGAGAGGCCCAAGCAAGACGCAACCCGAGGAGCATCTTGCCACATGTCAGCACTGGGTCTGACTGAGTTCCTCCAGGAGAGAGTCCCCAGCAAGATGCAACCCGAGGAGCGTCTTGCCTTATGTCAGCACTCGGTCTGACTGAGCGCCTCCAGTAGAGAGGCCCAAGCAAGAAGCGCCCCAAGGAGCGTCTTGCCACATGTCAACAATGGGTCTGACTGAGGGCCTCCAGGAGAGAAGCCCAAGCAAGACGCGCCCCGAGGAGCGTCTTGACACATGTCAACACTGGGTCTGACAGAGGGCCTCCAGGAGAGAGGCCCAAGCAAGACGCGCCCCGAGGAGTGTCTTGCCACATGTCACCACTGGGTCTGACTGAGCGCCTCCAGGAGAGAGGCCCAAGCAAGACGCGCCCCAAGGAGCGTCAGGCCACATGTCACTACTCAGTCTGACTGAGCGCCTCCAGGAGAGAGGCCCAAGCAAGACGCGCCCCGAGGAGCGTCTTGCCACATGTCAACACTGGGTCTGATTGAGGGCCTTCCGGAGAGATGCCAAAGCAAGACGCGCCCCGAGGAGCGTCTTGCCACATGTCAACAATGGGTCTTACTGAGGGCCTCCAGGAGAGAAGCCCAAGCAAGACGCCCCCCGAGGAGCTTCTTGACACGTGTCAGCACTCGGTCTGTTTGAGCGCCTCCAGGAGAGAGGCCCAAGCAAGACGAGCCCCGAGGAGCGTCTTGCCACATGTCAACACTGGGTCTGACTGAGTGCCTCCATGAGAGAATCCCAAGCAAGAAGCGCCCCGAGGAGCGTCTTGCCACATGTCAGCACTGGGTCTGATTGAGGGCCTTCTGGAGAGATGCCCAAGCAAGACGCGCCCCGAGGAGCGTCTTGCCACATGTCAACAATGGGTCTGACTGAGGGCCTCCAGGAGAGAAGCCCAAGCAAGACGCGCCCCGAGGAGCGTCTTGCCACATGTCAACAATGGGTCTTACTGAGGACCTCCAGGAGAGAAGCCCAAGCAAGACGCGCCCCGAGGAGCTTCTTGACACGTGTCAGCACTCGGTCTGACTGAGCGCCTCCAGGAGAGAGGCCCAAGCAAGACGCGCCCCGAGGAGCGTCTCGCCACGTGTCACCACTGGGTCTGACTGAGCGCCTCCAGGAGAGAGTCCCCAGCAAGACGCGCCCCGAGGAGCGTCTTGCCTTATGTCAGCACTCGGTCTGACTGAGCGCCTCCAGGAGAGAGGCCCAAGCAAGACGTGCCCCGAGGAGCGTCTTGTCACATGTCAACACTGGGTCTGTCTGAGCGCCTCCAGGAGAGAAGCCCAAGCAAGACGCGCCCCGAGGAGCGTCTTGCCACATGTCAACAATGGGTCTGACTGAGGGCCTCCAGGAGAGAAGCCCAAGCAAGACGCGACCCGAGGAGCGTCTTGACACATGTCAACAATGGGTCTGACAGAGGACCTCCAGGAGAGAGTCCCCAGCAAGACGCGCCCCGCGGAGCGTCTTGCCACATGTCAGAACTGGGTCTGACTGAGCGCCTCCAGGAGAGAGTCCCCAGCAAGACACGCCCCGAGGAGCGTCTTGACACATGTCAACACTGGGTCTGACAGAAGGCCTCCAGGAGAGAGGCCCAAGCAAGATGCGCCCCGAGGAGTGTCTTGCCACATGTCACCACTGGGTCTGACTGAGCGCCTCCAGGAGAGAGGCCCAAGCAAGACGCGCCCCGAGGAGCGTAAGGCCACATGTCACTACTCATTCTGACTGAGCGCCTCCAGGAGAGAGGCCCAAGCAAGACGCGCCCCGAGGAACGTCTTGCCACGTGTCAACACTGGGTCTGATTAAGGGCCTTCTGGAGAGAGGCCAGAGCAAGATGCGCCCCGAGGAGCGTCTTGCCACATGTCAACAATGGGTCTGACTGAGGGCCTCCAGGAGAGAAGCCCAAGCAAGACGCGCCCCGAGGAGCGTCTTGCCACATGTATACACTGGGTCTGACTGAGCGCCTCCAGGAGAGAGGCCCAAGCAAGACGCAACCCGAGGAGCATCTTGCCACATGTCAGCACTGGGTCTGACTGAGCGCCTCCAGGAGAGAGTCCCCAGCAAGACGCACCCCGAGGAGCGTCTTGCCTTATGTCAGCACTCGGTCTGACTGAGCGCCTCCAGTAGAGAGGCCCAAGCAAGAAGCGCCCCAAGGAGCGTCTTGCCACATGTCAACAATGGGTCTGACTGAGGGCCTCCAGGAGAGAAGCCCAAGCAAGACGCGCCCCGAGGAGCGTCTTGACACATGTCAACACTGGGTCTGACAGAGGGCCTCCAGGAGAGAGGCCCAAGCAAGACGCGCCCCGAGGAGTGTCTTGCCACATGTCACCACTGGGTCTGACTGAGCGCCTCCAGGAGAGAGGCCCAAGCAAGACGCGCCCCAAGGAGCGTCAGGCCACATGTCACTACTCAGTCTGACTGAGCGCCTCCAGGAGAGAGGCCCAAGCAAGACACGCCCCGAGGAGCGTCTTGCCACATGTCAACACTGGGTCTGATTGAGGGCCTTCCGGAGAGATGCCAAAGCAAGACGCGCCCCGAGGAGCGTCTTGCCACATGTCAACAATGGGTCTGACTGAGGGCCTCCAGGAGAGAAGCCCAAGCAAGACGCGCCCCGAGGAGCGTCTTGCCACATGTCAACAATGGGTCTTACTGAGGGCCTCCAGGAGAGAAGCCCAAGCAAGACGCGCCCCGAGAAGCTTCTTGACACGTGTCAGCACTCGTTCTGACTGAGCGCCTCCAGGAGAGAGGCCCAAGCAAGACGAGCCCCGAGGAGCGTCTTGCCACATGTCAACACTGGGTCTGACTGAGTGCCTCCATGAGAGAATCCCAAGCAAGAAGCGCCCCGAGGAGCGTCTTGCCACATGTCAACACTGGGTCTGACTGAGTGCCTCCATGAGAGAAGCCCAAGCAAGAAGCGCCCCGAGGAGCATCTTGCCACATGTCACTACTCGGTCTGACTGAGCGCCTCCAGGAGAGAGGCCCAAGCAAGACGCGCCCCGAGGAGCGTCTTGCCACATGTCAGCACTCGGTCTGACTGAGCGCCTCCAGGAGAGTGGCCCAAGCAAGACGCGCCCCGAGGAGCGTCTTGCCACATGTCAACAATGGGTCTGACTGAGGGCCTCCAGGAGAGAAGCCCAATCAAGATGCGCCCCGAGGAGCGTCTTGCCATATGTCAACACTGGGTCTGACAGAGGGCCTCCAGGAAAGAGGCCCAAGCAAGACGCGCCCCGAGGAGCGTCTTGCCACATGTCACTCCTGGTTCTGACTGAGCGCCTCCAGGAGAGAGGCCCAAGCAAGACGCGCCCCGAGAAGCGTTTTGCCACATGTCAACACTGGGTCTGACTGAGCACCTCCAGGAGAGAAGCCAAATCAGGACGCGCCCCGAGGAGCGTCTTGCCACATGTCAACACTGGGTCTGACTGAGCGCCTCCAGGAGAGAGGCCCAAGCAAGACGCGCCCCGAGGAGCTTCTTGCCACATGTCAACACTGGGTCTGACTGAGCGCCTCCAGGAGAGAGGCCCAAGCAAGACGCGCCCCGAGGAGCGTCTTGCCACATGTCAACAATGGGTCTGACAGAGGGCCTCCAGGAGAGAAGCCCAATCAAGACGCGCCCCGAGGAGCGTCTTGCCACATGTCAACACTGGGTCTGACTGAGCGCCTCCAGGAGAGAGGCCCAAGCAAGATGCGCCCGGAGGAGCGTCTTGCCACATGTCAACACTGGGTCTGACAGAGGGCCTCCAGGAAAGAGGCCCAAGCAAGACGCGCCCCGAGGAGCGTCTTGCCACATGTCACCTCTGGTTCTGACTGAGCGCCTCCAGGAGAGAGGCCCAAGCAAGACGCGCCCCGAGGAGCGTCTTGCCACATGTCAACACTGGGTCTGACTGTGCGCCTCCAGGAGAGAGGCCCAAGCAAGACGCGCCCCGAGGAGCGTCTTGCCACATGTCAACACTGGGTCTGACTGAGCGCCTCCAGGAGAGAGGCCCAAGCAAGACGCGCCCCGAGGAGAGTCTTGCCACATGTCACCTCAGGTTCTGACTGAGCGCCTCCAGAAGAGAGGCCCAAGCAAGATGCGCCCCAAGGAGCGTCTTGCCACATGTCAACAATGGGTCTGACTGAGGGCCTCCAGGAGAGAAGCCCAAGCAAGACGCGCCCCGAGGAGCGTCTTGACACATGTCAACACTGGGTCTGACAGAGGGCCTCCAGGAGAGACGCCCAAGCAAGACGCGTCCCGACGAGTGTTTTGCCACATGTCACCACTGTGTCTGACTGAGCGCCTCCAGGAGAGAGGCCCAAGCAAGACGCGCCCCGAGGAGCGTCAGGCCACATGTCACTACTCAGTCTGACTGAGCGCCTCCAGGAGAGAGGCCCAATCAAGACGCGCCCCGAGGAGCGTCTTGCCACATGTCAGCACTCGGTCTGACTGAGCGCCTCCAGGAGAGTGGCCCAAGCAAGACGCGCCCCGAGGAGCGTCTTGCCACATGTCAACACTGGGTCTGACTGAGCGCCTCCAGGAAAGAGGCCCAAGCAAGACGCGCCCCGAGGAGCGTCTTGCCACATGTCAACACTGGGTCTGACAGAGGGCCTCTAGGAAAGAGGCCCAAGCAAGACGCGCCCCGAGGAGCGTCTTGCCACATGTCACCTCTGGTTCTGACTGAGCGCCTCCAGGAGAGAGGCCCAAGCAAGACGCGCCCCGAGGAGCGTTTTGCCACATGTCAACACTGGGTCTGACTGAGCGCCTCCAGGAGAGAAGCCAAATCAAGACGCGCCCCGAGGAGCGTCTTGCCACATGTCAACACTGGGTCTGACTGAGCGCCTCCAGGAGAGAGGCCCAAGCATGACGCGCCCCGAGGAGCGTCTTGCCACATGTCAACATTGGGTCTGACTGAGGGCCTCCAGGAGAGAAGCCCAATCAAGACACGCCCCGAGGAGCTTCTTGCCACATGTCAACACTGGGTCTGACTGAGCGCCTCCAGGAGAGAGGCCCAAGCAAGACGCGCCCCGAGGAGCGTCTTGCCACATGTCAACAATGGGTCTGACTGAGGGCCTCCAGGAGAGAAGCCCAATCAAGACGCGCCCCGAGGAGCGTCTTGCCACATGTCAACACTGGGTCTGACTGAGCGCCTCCAGGGGAGAGGCCCAAGCAAGACGCGCCCGGAGGAGCGTCTTGCCACATGTCAACACTGGGTCTGACAGAGGGCCTCCAGGAAAGAGGCCCAAGCAAGACGCGCCCCGAGGAGCGTCTTGCCACATGTCACCTCTGGTTCTGACTGAGCGCCTCCAGGAGAGAGGCCCAGGCAAAACGCGCCCCGAGGAGCGTCTTGCCACATGTCAACACTGGGTCTGACTGTGCGCCTCCAGGAGAGAGGCCCAAGCAAGACGCGCCCCGAGGAGCGTCTTGCCACATGTCAACAATGGGTCTGACTGAGGGCCTCCAGGTGAGAAGCCCAATCAAGAAGCGCCCCGAGGAGCGTCTTGCCACATGTCAACACTGGGTCTGACTGAGCGCCTCCAGGAGAGAGGCCCAAGCAAGACGCGCCCCGAGGAGCGTCTTGCCACATGTCACCTCAGGTTCTGACTGAGCGCCTCCAGGTGAGAAGCCCAATCAAGACGCGCCCCGAGGAGCGTCTTGCCACATGTCAACACTGGGTCTGACTGAGCGCCTCCAGGAGAGAGGCCCAAGCAAGACGCGCCCCGAGGAGCGTCTTGCCACATGTAACCTCAGGTTCTGACTGAGCGCCTCCAGGAGAGAGGCCCAAGCAAGATGCGCCCCAAGGAGCGTCTTGACACATGTCAACAATGGGTCTGACTGAGGGCCTCCAGGAGAGAAGCCCAAGCAAGACGCGCCCCGAGGAGCGTCTTGACACATGTCAACACTGGGTCTGACAGAGGGCCTCCAGGAGAGACGCCCAAGCAAGACGCGCCCCGAGGAACGTCTTGCCACGTGTCAACACTGGGTCTGATTGAGGGCCTTCTGGAGACAGGCCCAAGCAAGATGCGCCCCGAGGAGCGTCTTGCCACATGTCAACAATGGGTCTGACTGAGGGCCTCCAGGAGAGAGGCCCAAGCAAGACGCGCCCCGAGGAGCGTCTTGCCACATGTCAACACTGAGTCTGACTGAGCGCCTCCAGTAGAGAGGCCCAAGCAAGAAGCGCCCCAAGGAGCGTCTTGCCACGTGTCAACACTGGGTCTGACAGAGGGCCTCCAGGAGAGAGGCCCAAGCAAGACGCGCCCCGAGGAGTGTCTTGCCACATGTCACCACTGGGTCTGACTGAGCGCCTCCAGGAGAGAGGCCCAAGCAAGACGCGCCCCGAGGAGCGTCTTGCCACATGTCAACAATGGGTCTTACTGAGGGCCTCCAGGAGAGAAGCCAAAGCAAGACGCGCCCCGAGGAGCTTCTTGACACGTGTCAGCACTCGGTCTGACTGAGCGCCTCCAGGAGAGAGGCCCAAGCAAGACGCGCCCCGAGGAGCGTCTTGCCACATGTCACCACTGGGTCTGACTGAGCGCCTCCAGGAGAGAGTCCCCAGCAAGACGCGCCCCGAGGAGCGTCTTGCCTTATGTCAGCACTCGGTCTGACTGAGCGCCTCCAGGAGAGAGGCCCAAGCAAGACGTGCCCCGAGGAGCGTCTTGCCACATGTCAACACTGGGTCTGACTGAGCGCCTCCAGGAGAGAGGCCCAAGCAAGACGCGCCCCGAGGAGCTTCTTGCCACATGTCAACACTGGGTCTGACTGAGCGCCTCCAGGAGAGAGGCCCAAGCAAGACGCGCCCCGAGGAGCGTCTTGCCACATGTCAACAATGGGTCTGACAGAGGGCCTCCAGGAGAGAAGCCCAATCAAGACGCGCCCCAAGGAGCGTCTTGCCACATGTCAACACTGGGTCTGACTGAGCGCCTCCAGGAGAGAGGCCCAAGCAAGATGCGCCCGGAGGAGCGTCTTGCCACATGTCAACACTGGGTCTGACAGAGGGCCTCCAGGAAAGAGGCCCAAGCAAGACGCGCCCCGAGGAGCGTCTTGCCACATGTCACCTCTGGTTCTGACTGAGCGCCTCCAGGAGAGAGGCCCAAGCAAGACGCGCCCCGAGGAGCGTCTTGCCACATGTCAACACTGGGTCTGACTGTGCGCCTCCAGGAGAGAGGCCCAAGCAAGACGCGCCCCGAGGAGCGTCTTGCCACATGTCAACAATGGATCTGACTGAGGGCCTCCAGGTGAGAAGCCCAATCAAGACGCGCCCCGAGGAGCGTCTTGCCACATGTCAACACTGGGTCTGACTGAGCGCCTCCAGGAGAGAGGCCCAAGCAAGACGCGCCCCGAGGAGCGTCAGGCCACATGTCACTACTCAGTCTGACTGAGCGCCTCCAGGAGAGAGGCCCAAGCAAGACGCGCCCCGAGGAGCGTCTTGCCACATGTCAGCACTCGGTCTGACTGAGCGCCTCCAGGAGAGTGGCCCAAGCAAGACGCGCCCCGAGGAGCGTCTTGCCACATGTCAACACTGGGTCTGACTGAGCGCCTCCAGGAAAGAGGCCCAAGCAAGACGCGCCCCGAGGAGCGTCTTGCCACATGTCAACACTGGGTCTGACAGAGGTCCTCTAGGAAAGAGGCCCAAGCAAGACGCGCCCCGAGGAGCGTCTTGCCACATGTCACCTCTGGTTCTGACTGAGCGCCTCCAGGAGAGAGGCCCAAGCAAGACGCGCCCCGAGGAGCGTTTTGCCACATGTCAACACTGGGTCTGACTGAGCGCCTCCAGGAGAGAAGCCAAATCAAGACGCGCCCCGAGGAGCGTCTTGCCACATGTCAACACTGGGTCTGACTGAGCGCCTCCAGGAGAGAGGCCCAAGCATGACGCGCCCCGAGGAGCGTCTTGCCACATGTCAACATTGGGTCTGACTGAGGGCCTCCAGGAGAGAAGCCCAATCAAGACACGCCCCGAGGAGCTTCTTGCCACATGTCAACACTGGGTCTGACTGA
This sequence comes from Nothobranchius furzeri, assembly GCF_043380555.1. Lineage (NCBI taxonomy): Eukaryota > Metazoa > Chordata > Actinopteri > Cyprinodontiformes > Nothobranchiidae > Nothobranchius > Nothobranchius furzeri. The sequence goes on from NC_091743.1 coordinate 11,172,696, forward strand.
GCGCCTCCAGGAGAGAGGCCCAAGCAAGACGCGCCCCGAGGAGCGTCTTGCCACATGTCAACAATGGGTCTGACTGAGGGCCTCCAGGAGAGAAGCCCAATCAAGACGCGCCCCGAGGAGCGTCTTGCCACATGTCAACACTGGGTCTGACTGAGCGCCTCCAGGGGAGAGGCCCAAGCAAGACGCGCCCGGAGGAGCGTCTTGCCACATGTCAACACTGGGTCTGACAGAGGGCCTCCAGGAAAGAGGCCCAAGCAAGACGCGCCCCGAGGAGCGTCTTGCCACATGTCACCTCTGGTTCTGACTGAGCGCCTCCAGGAGAGAGGCCCAAGCAAGACGCGCCCCGAGGAGCGTCTTGCCACATGTAACCTCAGGTTCTGACTGAGCGCCTCCAGGAGAGAGGCCCAAGCAAGATGCGCCCCAAGGAGCGTCTTGACACATGTCAACAATGGGTCTGACTGAGGGCCTCCAGGAGAGAAGCCCAAGCAAGACGCGCCCCGAGGAGCGTCTTGACACATGTCAACACTGGGTCTGACTGTGCGCCTCCAGGAGAGAGGCCCAAGCAAGACGCGCCCCGAGGAGCGTCTTGCCACATGTCAACAATGGGTCTGACTGAGGGCCTCCAGGTGAGAAGCCCAATCAAGAAGCGCCCCGAGGAGCGTCTTGCCACATGTCAACACTGGGTCTGACTGAGCGCCTCCAGGAGAGAGGCCCAAGCAAGACGCGCCCCGAGGAGCGTCTTGGCACATGTCACCTCAGGTTCTGACTGAGCGCCTCCAGGTGAGAAGCCCAATCAAGACGCGCCCCGAGGAGCGTCTTGCCACATGTCAACACTGGGTCTGACTGAGCGCCTCCAGGAGAGAGGCCCAAGCAAGACGCGCCCCGAGGAGCGTCTTGCCACATGTAACCTCAGGTTCTGACTGAGCGCCTCCAGGAGAGAGGCCCAAGCAAGATGCGCCCCAAGGAGCGTCTTGACACATGTCAACAATGGGTCTGACTGAGGGCCTCCAGGAGAGAAGCCCAAGCAAGACGCGCCCCGAGGAGCGTCTTGACACATGTCAACACTGGGTCTGACAGAGGGCCTCCAGGAGAGACGCCCAAGCAAGACGCGCCCCGAGGAACGTCTTGCCACGTGTCAACACTGGGTCTGATTGAGGGCCTTCTGGAGACAGGCCCAAGCAAGATGCGCCCCGAGGAGCGTCTTGCCACATGTCAACAATGGGTCTGACTGAGGGCCTCCAGGAGAGAGGCCCAAGCAAGACGCGCCCCGAGGAGCGTCTTGCCACATGTCAACACTGAGTCTGACTGAGCGCCTCCAGTAGAGAGGCCCAAGCAAGAAGCGCCCCAAGGAGCGTCTTGCCACGTGTCAACACTGGGTCTGACAGAGGGCCTCCAGGAGAGAGGCCCAAGCAAGACGCGCCCCGAGGAGTGTCTTGCCACATGTCACCACTGGGTCTGACTGAGCGCCTCCAGGAGAGAGGCCCAAGCAAGACGCGCCCCAAGGAGCGTCAGGCCACATGTCACTACTCAGTCTGACTGAGCGCCTCCAGGAGAGAGGCCCAAGCAAGACGCGCCCCGAGGAGAGTCTTGCCACATGTCAACACTGGGTCTGATTGAGGGCCTTCTGGAGAGATGCCCAAGCAAGACGCGCCCCGAGGAGCGTCTTGCCACATGTCAACAATGGGTCTGACTGAGGGCCTCCAGGAGAGAAGCCCAAGCAAGACGCGCCCCGAGGAGCGTCTTGCCACATGTCAACAATGGGTCTTACTGAGGGCCTCCAGGAGAGAAGCCAAAGCAAGACGCGCCCCGAGGAGCTTCTTGACACGTGTCAGCACTCGGTCTGACTGAGCGCCTCCAGGAGAGAGGCCCAAGCAAGACGCGCCCCGAGGAGCGTCTTGCCACATGTCACCACTGGGTCTGACTGAGCGCCTCCAGGAGAGAGTCCCCAGCAAGACGCGCCCCGAGGAGCGTCTTGCCTTATGTCAGCACTCGGTCTGACTGAGCGCCTCCAGGAGAGAGGCCCAAGCAAGACGTGCCCCGAGGAGCGTCTTGTCACATGTCAACACTGTGTCTGTCTGAGCGCCTCCAGGAGAGAAGCCCAAGCAAGACGCGCCCCGAGGAGCGTCTTGCCACATGTCAACAATGGGTCTGACTGAGGGCCTCCAGGAGAGAAGCCCAAGCAAGACGCGCCCCGAGGAGCGTCTTGACACATGTCAACACTGGGTCTGACAGAGGACCTCCATGAGAGAGTCCCCAGCAAGACGCGCCCCGAGGAGTGTCTTGCCACATGTCAGAACTGGGACTGACTGAGCGCCTCCAGGAGAGAGTCCCCAGCAAGACGCGCCCCGAGGAGCGTCTTGACACATGTCAACACTGGGTCTGACAGAGGGCCTCCAGGAGAGAGGCCCAAGCAAGACGCGCCCCGAGGAGCGTCTTGCCACATGTCACCAGTGGGTCTGACTGAGCGCCTCCAGGAGAGAGGCCCAAGCAAGAAGCGCCCCGAGGAGCGTAAGGCCACATGTCACTACTCATTCTGACGGAGCGCCTCCAGGAGAGAGGCCCAAGCAAGACGTGCCCCGAGGAACGTCTTGCCACGTGTCAACACTGGGTCTGATTGAGGGCCTTCTGGAGAGAGGCCCAAGCAAGATGCGCCCCGAGGAGCGTCTTGCCACATGTCAACAATGGGTCTGACTGAGGGCCTCCAGGAGAGAAGCCCAAGCAAGACGCGCCCCGAGGAGCGTCTTGCCACATGTATACACTGGGTCTGACTGAGCGCCTCCAGGAGAGAGGCCCTAGCAAGACGCAACCCGAGGAGCATCTTGCCACATGTCAGCACTGGGTCTGACTGAGCGCCTCCAGGAGAGAGTCCCCAGCAAGACGCACCCCAAGGAGCGTCTTGCCTTATGTCAGCACTCGGTCTGACTGAGCGCCTCCAGTAGAGAGGCCCAAGCAAGAAGCGCCCCAAGGAGCGTCTTGCCACATGTCAACAATGGGTCTGACTGAGGGCCTCCAGGAGAGAAGCCCAAGCAAGACGCGCCCCGAGGAGCGTCTTGACACATGTCAACACTGGGTCTGACAGAGGGCCTCCAGGAGAGAGGCCCAAGCAAGACGCGCCCCGAGGAGTGTCTTGCCACAAGTCACCACTGGGTCTGACTGAGCGCCTCCAGGAGAGAGGCCCAAGCAAGACGCGCCCCAAGGAGCGTCAGGCCACATGTCACTACTAAGTCTGACTGAGCGCCTCCAGGAGAGAGGCCCAAGCAAGACGCGCCCCGAGGAGCGTCTTGCCACATGTCAACACTGGGTCTGATTGAGGGCCTTCTGGAGAGATGCCCAAGCAAGACGCGCCCCGAGGAGCGTCTTGCCACATGTCAACAATGGGTCTGACTGAGGGCCTCCAGGAGAGAAGCCCAAGCAAGACGCGCCCCGAGGAGCGTCTTGCCACTTGTCAACAATGGGTCTTACTGAGGGCCTCCAGGAGAGAAGCCCAAGCAAGACGCGCCCCGAGGAGCTTCTTGACACGTGTCAGCACTCGGTCTGACTGAGCGCCTCCAGGAGAGAGGCCCAAGCAAGACGCGCCCCGAGGAGCGTCTTGCCACGTGTCACCACTGGGTGTGACTGAGCGCCTCCAGGAGAGAGTCCCCAGCAAGACGCGCCCCGAGGAGCGTCTTGCCTTATGTCAGCACTCGGTCTGACTGAGCGCCTCCAGGAGAGAGGCCCGAGCAAGACGTGCCCCGAGGAGCGTCTTGTCACATGTCAACACTGGGTCTGTCTGAGCGCCTCCAGGAGAGAAGCCCAAGCAAGACGCGCCCCGAGGAGCGTCTTGCCACATGTCAACAATGGGTCTGACTGAGGGCCTCCAGGAGAGAAGCCCAAGCAAGACGCGCCCCGAGGAGCGTCTTGACACATGTCAACAATGGGTCTGACAGAGGACCTCCAGGAGAGAGTCCCCAGCAAGACGCGCCTCGAGGAGCGTCTTGCCACATGTCAGAACTGGGTCTGACTGAGCGCCTCCAGGAGAGAGTCCCCAGCAAGACACGCCCCGAGGAGCGTCTTGACACATGTCAACACTGGGTCTGACAGAAGGCCTCCAGGAGAGAGGCCCAAGCAAGACGCGCCCCGAGGAGTGTCTTGCCACATGTCACCACTGGGTCTGACTGAGCGCCTCCAGGAGAGAGGCCCAAGCAAGACGCGCCCCGAGGAGCGTAAGGCCACATGTCACTACTCATTCTGACTGAGCGCCTCCAGGAGAGAGGCCCAAGCAAGACGCGCCCCGAGGAACGTCTTGCCACGTGTCAACACTGGGTCTGATTGAGGGCCTTCTGGAGAGAGGCCCAAGCAAGATGCGCCCCGAGGAGCGTCTTGCCACATGTCAACAATGGGTCTGACTGAGGGCCTCCAGGAGAGAAGCCCAAGCAAGACGCGCCCCTAGGAGCGTCTTGCCACATGTCAACAATGGGTCTGACTGAGGGCCTCCAGGAGAGAGGCCCAAGCAAGACGCGCCCCGAGGAGCGTCTTGCCACATGTCAACACTGAGTCTGACTGAGCGCCTCCAGTAGAGAGGCCCAAGCAAGAAGCGCCCCAAGGAGCGTCTTGCCACGTGTCAACACTGGGTCTGACAGAGGGCCTCCAGGAGAGAGGCCCAAGCAAGACGCTCCCCGAGGAGTGTCTTGCCACATGTCACCACTGGGTCTGACTGAGCGCCTCCAGGAGAGAGGCCCAAGCAAGACGCGCCCCAAGGAGCGTCAGGCCACATGTCACTACTCAGTCTGACTGAGCGCCTCCAGGAGAGAGGCCCAAGCAAGACGCGCCCCGAGGAGAGTCTTGCCACATGTCAACACTGGGTCTGATTGAGGGCCTTCTGGAGAGATGCCCAAGCAAGACGCGCCCCGAGGAGCGTCTTGCTACATGTCAACAATGGGTCTGACTGAGGGCCTCCAGGAGAGAAGCCCAAGCAAGACGCGCCCCGAGGAGCGTCTTGCCACATGTCAACAATGGGTCTTACTGAGGGCCTCCAGGAGAGAAGCCCAAGCAAGACGCGCCCCGAGGAGCTTCTTGACATGTGTCAGCACTCGGTCTGACTGAGCGCCTCCAGGAGAGAGGCCCAAGCAAGACGCGCCCCGAGGAGCGTCTTGCCACATGTCACCACTGGGTCTGACTGAGCGCCTCCAGGAGAGAGTCCCCAGCAAGACGCGCCCCGAGGAGCGTCTTGCCTTATGTCAGCACTCGGTCTGACTGAGCGCCTCCAGGAGAGAGGCCCAAGCAAGACGTGCCCCGAAGAGCGTCTTGTCACATGTCAACACTGGGTCTGTCTGAGCGCCTCCAGGAGAGAAGCCCAAGCAAGACGCGCCCCGAGGAGCGTCTTGCCACATGTCAACAATGGGTCTGACTGAGGGCCTCCAGGAGAGAAGCCCAAGCAAGACGCGCCCCGAGGAGCGTCTTGACACTTGTCAACACTGGGTCTGACAGAGGACCTCCATGAGAGAGTCCCCAGCAAGACGCGCCCCGAGGAGTGTCTTGCCACATGTCAGAACTGGGACTGACTGAGCGCCTCCAGGAGAGAGTCCCCAGCAAGACACGCCCCGAGGAGCGTCTTGACACATGTCAACACTGGGTCTGACAGAAGGCCTCCAGGAGAGAGGCCCAAGCAAGACGCGCCCCGAAGAGTGTCTTGCCACATGTCACCACTGGGTCTGACTGAGCGCCTCCAGGAGAGAGGCCCAAGCAAGACGCGCCCCGAGGAGCGTAAGGCCACATGTCACTACTCATTCTGACTGAGCGCCTCCAGGAGAGAGGCCCAAGCAAGACGCGCCCCGAGGAACGTCTTGCCACGGGTCAACACTGGGTCTGATTGAGGGCCTTCTGGAGAGAGGCCCAAGCAAGATGCGCCCCGAGGAGCGTCTTGCCACATGTCAACAATGGGTCTGACTGAGGGCCTCCAGGAGAGAAGCCCAAGCAAGACGCGCCCCAAGGAGCGTCTTGCCACATGTCAACAATGGGTCTGAATGAGGGCCTCCAGGAGAGAGGCCCAAGCAAGACGCGCCCCGAGGTGCGTCTTGCCACATGTCAACACTGAGTCTGACTGAGCGCCTCCAGTAGAGAGGCTCAAGCAAGAAGCGCCCCAAGGAGCGTCTTGCCACGTGTCAACACTGGGTCTGACAGAGGGCCTCCAGGAGAGAGGCCCAAGCAAGACGCTCCCCGAGGAGTGTCTTGCCACATGTCACCACTGGGTCTGACTGAGCGCCTCCAGGAGAGAGGCCCAAGCAAGACGCGCCCCAAGGAGCGTCAGGCCACATGTCACTACTCAGTCTGACTGAGCGCCTCCAGGAGAGAGGCCCAAGCAAGACGCGCCCCGAGGAGAGTCTTGCCACATGTCAACACTGGGTCTGATTGAGGGCCTTCTGGAGAGATGCCCAAGCAAGACGCGCCCCGAGGAGCGTCTTGCCACATGTCAACAATGGGTCTGACTGAGGGCCTCCAGGAGAGAAGCCCAAGCAAGACGCGCCCCGAGGAGCGTCTTGCCACATGTCAACAATGGGTCTTACTGAGGGCCTCCAGGAGAGAAGCCCAAGCAAGACGCGCCCCGAGGAGCTTCTTGACACGTGTCAGCACTCGGTCTGACTGAGCGCCTCCAGGAGAGAGGCCCAAGCAAGACGCGCCCCGAGGAGCGTCTTGCCACATGTCACCACTGGGTCTGACTGAGCGCCTCCAGGAGAGAGTCCCCAGCAAGACGCGCCCCGAGGAGCGTCTTGCCTTATGTCAGCACTCGGTCTGACTGAGCGCCTCCAGGAGAGAGGCCCAAGCAAGACGTGCCCCGAGGAGCGTCTTGTCACATGTCAACACTGGGTCTGTCTGAGCGCCTCCAGGAGAGAAGCCCAAGCAAGACGCGCCCCGAGGAGCGTCTTGCCACATGTCAACAATGGGTCTGACTGAGGGCCTCCAGGAGAGAAGCCCAAGCAAGACGCGCCCCGAGGAGCGTCTTGACACATGTCAACACTGGGTCTGACAGAGGACCTCCATGAGAGAGTCCCCAGCAAGACGCGCCCCGAGGAGTGTCTTGCCACATGTCAGAACTGGGACTGACTGAGCGCCTCCAGGAGAGAGTCCCCAGCAAGACGCGCCCCGAGGAGCGTCTTGACACATGTCAACACTGGGTCTGACAGAGGGCCTCCAGGAGAGAGGCCCAAGCAAGACGCGCCCCGAGGAGTGTCTTGCCACATGTCACCAGTGGGTCTGACTGAGCGCCTCCAGGAGAGAGGCCCAAGCAAGACGCGCCCCGAGGAGCGTAAGGCCACATGTCACTACTCATTCTGACTGAGCGTCTCCAGGAGAGAGGCCCAAGCAAGACGTGCCCCGAGGAACGTCTTGCCACGTGTCAACACTGGGTCTTATTGAGGGCCTTCTGGAGAGAGGCCCAAGCAAGATGCGCCCCGAGGAGCGTCTTGCCACATGTCAACAATGGGTCTGACTGAGGGCCTCCAGGAGAGAAGCCCAAGCAAGACGCGCCCCGAGGAGCGTCTTGCCTTATGTCAGCACTCGGTCTGACTGAGCGCCTCCAGTAGAGAGGCCCAAGCAAGAAGCGCCCCAAGGAGCGTCTTGCCACATGTCAACAATGGGTCTGACTGAGGGCCTCCAGGAGAGAAGCCCAAGCAAGATGCGCCCCGAGGAGCGTCTTGACACATGTCAACACTGGGTCTGACAGAGGGCCTCCAGGAGAGAGGCCCAAGCAAGACGCGCCCCGAGGAGTGTCTTGCCACAAGTCACCACTGGGTCTGACTGAGCGCCTCCAGGAGAGAGGCCCAAGCAAGACGCGCCCCAAGGAGCGTCAGGCCACATGTCACTACTAAGTCTGACTGAGCGCCTCCAGGAGAGAGGCCCAAGCAAGACGCGCCCCGAGGAGCGTCTTGCCACATGTCAACACTGGGTCTGATTGAGGGCCTTCTGGAGAGATGCCCAAGCAAGACGCGCCCCGAGGAGCGTCTTGCCACATGTCAACAATGGGTCCGACTGAGGGCCTCCAGGAGAGAAGCCCAAGCAAGACGCGCCCCGAGGAGCGTCTTGCCACATGTCAACAATGGGTCTTACTGAGGGCCTCCAGGAGAGAAGCCCAAGCAAGACGCGCCCCGAGGAGCTTCTTGACACGTGTCAGCACTCGGTCTGACTGAGCGCCTCCAGGAGAGAGGCCCAAGCAAGACGCGCCCCGAGGAGCGTCTTGCCACGTGTCACCACTGGGTCTGACTGAGCGCCTCCAGGAGAGAGTCCCCAGCAAGACGCGCCCCGAGGAGCGTCTTGCCTTATGTCAGCACTCGGTCTGACTGAGCGCCTCCAGGAGAGAGGCCCAAGCAAGACGTGCCCCGAGGAGCGTCTTGTCACATGTCAACACTGGGTCTGTCTGAGCGCCTCCAGAAGAGAAGCCCAAGCAAGACGCGCCCCGAGGAGCGTCTTGCCACATGTCAACAATGGGTCTGACTGAGGGCCTCCAGGAGAGAAGCCCAAGCAAGACGCGCCCCGAGGAGCGTCTTGACACATGTCAACAATGGGTCTGACAGAGGACCTCCAGGAGAGAGTCCCCAGCAAGACGCGCCCCGAGGAGCGTCTTGCCACATGTCAGAACTGGGTCTGACTGAGCGCCTCCAGGAGAGAGTCCCCAGCAAGACACACCCCGAGGAGCGTCTTGACACATGTCAACACTGGGTCTGACAGAAGGCCTCCAGGAGAGAGGCCCAAGCAAGATGCGCCCCGAGGAGTGTCTTGCCACATGTCACCACTGGGTCTGACTGAGCGCCTCCAGGAGAGAGGCCCAAGCAAGACGCGCCCCGAGGAGCGTAAGGCCACATGTCACTACTCATTCTGACTGAGCGCCTCCAGGAGAGAGGCCCAAGCAAGACGCGCCCCGAGGAACGTCTTGCCACGTGTCAACACTGGGTCTGATTGAGGGCCTTCTGGAGAGAGGCCCAAGCAAGACGCGCCCCGAGGAGCGTCTTGACACATGTCAACACTGGGTCTGACAGAGGGCCTCCAGGAGAGACGCCCAAGCAAGACGCGCCCCGAGGAGCGTCTTGCCACATGTCAGAACTGGGTCTGACTGAGCGCCTCCAGGAGAGAGTCCCCAGCAAGACACACCCCGAGGAGCGTCTTGACACATGTCAACACTGGGTCTGACTGAGCGCCTCCAGGAGAGAGGCCCAAGCAAGACGCGCCCGGATAAGCGTCTTGCCACATGTCAACACTGGGTCTGACAGAGGGCCTCCAGGAAAGAGGCCCAAGCAAGACGTGCCCCGAGGAGCGTCTTGCCACATGTCACCTCTGGTTCTGACTGAGCGCCTCCAGGAGAGAGGTCCAAGCAAGACGCACCCCGAGGAGCGTCTTGCCACATGTCAACAATGGGTCTGACTGAGGGCCTCCAGGAGAGAAGCCCAAGCAAGACGCGCCCCGAGGAGCGTCTTGCCACATGTCAGCACTCGGTCTGACTGAGGGCCTCCAGGAGAGAAGCCCAATCAAGACGCGCCCCGAGGAGCGTCTTGCCACATGTCAACACTGGGTCTGACTGAGCGCCTCCAGGAGAGAGGCCCAAGCAAGACGCGCCCCGAGGAGCGTCTTGCCACATGTCAACAATGAGTCTGACTGAGGGCCTCCAGGAGAGAAGCCCAATCAAGACGCGCCCCGAGGAGCGTCTTGCCACATGTCAACACTGGGTCTGACTGAGCGCCTCCAGGAGAGAGGCCCAAGCAAGACGCGCCCGGATAAGCGTCTTGCCACATGTCAACACTGGGTCTGACAGAGGGCCTCCAGGAAAGAGGCCCAAGCAAGACGCGCCCCGAGGAGCTTCTTGCCACATGTCACCTCTGGTTCTGACTGAGCGCCTCCAGGAGAGAGGTCCAAGCAAGACGCACCCCGAGGAGCGTCTTGCCACATGTCAACAATGGGTCTGACTGAGGGCCTCCAGGAGAGAGGCCGAAGCAAGACGCGCCCCGAGGAGCGTCAGGCCACATGTCAGCACTCGGTCTGACTGAGCGCCTCCAGGAGAGAGGCCCAAGCAAGACGCGCCCCGAGGAGCATCTTGCCACATGTCACTACTCGGACTGACTGAGCGCCTCCAGGAGAGAGGCCCAAGCAAGACGCACCCCGAGGAGCGTCTTGCCACATGTCAACAATGGGTCTTACTGAGGGCCTCCAGGAGAGAAGCCCAAGCAAGAAGCGCCCCGAGGAGCGTCTTGCCACATGTCAACACTGGGTCTGACTGAGCGCCTCCAGGAGAGAGGCCCAAGCAAGACGCGCCCCGAGGAGCATCTTGCCACATGTCACTACTCGGACTCAATGAGCGCCTCCAGGAGAGAGGCCCAAGCAAGACGCGCCCCGAGGAGCGTCTTGCCACATGTCAACATTGGGTCTGACTGAGGGCCTCCAGGAGAGAAGCCCAATCAAGACGCGCCCCGAGGAGCGTCTTGCCACATGTCAACACTGGGTCTGACTGAGCGCCTCCAGGAGAGAGGCCCAAGCAAGACGCGCCCCGAGGAGCGTCTTGCCACATGTCAACAATGAGTCTGACTGAGGGCCTCCAGGAGAGAAGCCCAATCAAGACGCGCCCCGAGGAGCGTCTTGCCACATGTCAACACTGGGTCTGACTGAGCGCCTCCAGGAGAGAGGCCCAAGCAAGACGCGCCCGGATAAGCGTCTTGCCACATGTCAACACTGGGTCTGACAGAGGGCCTCCAGGAAAGAGGCCCAAGCAAGACGCGCCCCGAGGAGCGTCTTGCCACATGTCACCTCTGGTTCTGACTGAGCGCCTCCAGGAGAGAGGCCCAAGCAAGACGCACCCCGAGGAGCGTCTTGCCACATGCCAACAATGGGTCTGACTGAGGGCCTCCAGGAGAGAAGCCCAAGCAAGACGCGCCCCGAGGAGCGTCTTGCCACATGTCAACACTGGGTCTGACTGAGCGCCTCCAGGAGAGAGGCCGAAGCAAGACGCGCCCCGAGGAGCGTCAGGCCACATGTCAGCACTCGGTCTGACTGAGCGCCTCCAGGAGAGAGGCCCAAGCAAGACGCGCCCCGAGGAGCATCTTGCCACATGTCACTACTCGGACTGACTGAGCGCCTCCAGGAGAGAGGCCCAAGCAAGACGCACCCCGAGGAGCGTCTTGCCACATGTCAACAATGGGTCTTACTGAGGGCCTCCAGGAGAGAAGCCCAAGCAAGAAGCGCCCCGAGGAGCGTCTTGCCACATGTCAACACTGGGTCTGACTGAGCGCCTCCAGGAGAGAGGCCCAAGCAAGACGCGCCCCGAGGAGCATCTTGCCACATGTCACTACTCGGAATGAATGAGCGCCTCCAGGAGAGAGGCCCAAGCAAGACGCGCCCCGAGGAGCGTCTTGCCACATGTCAACAATGGGTCTGACTGAGGGCCTCCAGGAGAGAAGCCCAATCAAGACGCGCCCCGAGGAGCGTCTTGCCACATGTCAACACTGGGTCTGACTGAGCGCCTCCAGGAGAGAGGCCCAAGCAAGACGCGCCCCGAGGAGCGTCTTGCCACATGTCAACAATGAGTCTGACTGAGGGCCTCCAGGAGAGAAGCCCAATCAAGACGCGCCCCGAGGAGCGTCTTGCCACATGTCAACACTGGGTCTGACTGAGCGCCTCCAGGAGAGAGGCCCAAGCAAGACGCGCCCGGATAAGCGTCTTGCCACATGTCAACACTGGGTCTGACAGAGGGCCTCCAGGAAAGAGGCCCAAGCAAGACGCGCCCCGAGGAGCGTCTTGCCACATGTCACCTCTGGTTCTGACTGAGCGCCTCCAGGAGAGAGGCCCAAGCAAGACACACCCCGAGGAGCGTCTTGCCACATGCCAACAATGGGTCTGACTGAGGGCCTCCAGGAAAGAAGCCCAAGCAAGACGCGCCCCGAGGAGCGTCTTGCCACATGTCAACACTGGGTCTGACTGAGCGCCTCCAGGAGAGAGGCCCAAGCAAGACGCGCCCCGAGGAGCGTCTTGCCACATGTAAACAATGGGTCTGACTGAAGGCCTCCAGGAGAGAAGCCCAAGCAAGACGCGCCCCGAGGAGCGTCTTGACACATGTCAACACTGGGTCTGACAGAGGGCCTCCAGGAGAGAGGCCCATGCAAGACGCGCCCCGAGGAGTGTCTTGCCACATGTCACCACTGGGTCTGACTGAGCGCCTCCAGGAGAGAGGCCGAAGCAAGACGCGCCCCGAGGAGCGTCAGGCCACATGTCACTACTCAGTCTGACTGAGCGCCTCCAGGAGAGAGGCCCAAGCAAGACGCGCCCCGAGGAGCGTCTTGCCACGTTTCACCACTGGGTCTGACTGAGCGCCTCCAGGAGAGAGGCCCAAGCAAGACGAGCCCCGAGGAGCGTCTTGCCACATGTCAACACTGGGTCTGACTGAGTGCCTCCATGAGAGAAGCCCCAGCAAGACGCGCCCCGAGGAGCGTCTTGCCACATGTCAGCACTCGGTCTGACTGAGCGCCTCCAGGAGAGAGGCCCAAGCAAGACGCGCCCCGAGGAGCATCTTGCCACATGTCACTACTCGGACTGACTGAGCGCCTCCAGGAGATAGGCCCAAGCAAGACGCACCCCGAGGAGCGTCTTGCCACATGTCAACAATGGGTCTGACTGAGGACCTCCAGGAGAGAAGCCCAAGCAAGACGCGCCCCGAGGAGCGTCTTGCCACATGTCATCAATGGGTCTGACTGAGGGCCTCCAGGAGAGAAGCCCAATCAAGACGCGCCCGGAGGAGCGTCGTGCCACATGTCAACACTGGGTCTGACTGAGCGCCTCCAGGAGAGAGGCCCAAGCAAGACGCGCCCCGAGGAGCGTCTTGCAACATGTCAACAATGGGTCTGACTGAGGGACTCCAGGAGAGAAGCCCAATCAAGAGGCGCCCCGAGGAGCGTCTTGCCACATGTCAACATTGGGTCTGACTGAGCGCCTCCAGGAGAGAGGCCCAAGCAAGACGCGCCCGGAGGAGCGTCTTGCCACATGTCAACACTGGGTCTGACTGAGGGCCTCCAGGAAAGAGGCCCAAGCAAGACGCGCCCCGAGGAGCGTCTTGCCACATGTCACCTCTGGTTCTGACTGAGCGCCTCCAGGAGAGAGGCCCAAGCAAGACGCGCCCCGAAGAGCGTCTTGCCACATGCCAACACTGGGTCTGACTGAGCGCCTCCAGGAGAGAGGCCCAAGCAAGACACGCCCCGAGGAGCGTCTTGCCACGTGTCACCACTGGGTCTGACTGAGCACCTCCAGGAGAGAGGCCCAAGCAAGACGCACCCCGAGGAGCGTCTTGCCACATGTCAACAATGGGTCTGACTGAGGGCCTCCAGGAGAGAAGCCCAAGCAAGACGCGCCCCGAGGAGCGTCTTGCCACATATCAACACTGGGTCTGACTGAGCGCCTCCAGGAGAGAGGCCCAAGCAAGACGCGCCCCGAGGAGCGTCTTGCCACATGTCAACAATGAGTCTGACTGAGGGCCTCCAGGAGAGAAGCCCAATCAAGACGCGCCCCGAGGAGCGTCTTGCCACATGTCAACACTGGGTCTGACTGAGCGCCTCCAGGAGAGAGGCCCAAGCAAGACGCGCCCGGAGGAGTGTCTTGCCACATGTCAACACTGGGTCTGACAGAGGGCCTCCAGGAAAGAGGCCCAAGCAAGACGCACCCCGAGGAGCGTCTTGCCACATGCCAACACTGGGTCTGACTGAGCGCCTCCAGGAGAGAGGTCCAAGCAAGACGCACCCCGAGGAGCGTCTTGCCACATGTCAACAATGGGTCTGACTGAGGGCCTCCAGGAGAGAAGCCCAAGCAAGACGCGCCCCGAGGAGTGTCTTGCCACATGTCAACACTGGGTCTGACTGAGCGCCTCCAGGAGAGAGGCCCAAGCAAGACGCGCCCCGAGGAGCGTCTTGCCACATGTAAACAATGGGTCTGACTGAAGGCCTCCAGGAGAGAAGCCCAAGCAAGACGCGCCCCGAGGAGCGTCTTGACACATGTCAACACTGGGTCTGACAGAGGGCCTCCAGGAGAGAGGCCCATGCAAGACGCGCCCCGAGGAGTGTCTTGCCACATGTCACCACTGGGTCTGACTGAGCACCTCCAGGAGAGAGGCCGAAGCAAGACGCGCCCCGAGGAGGGTCAGGCCACATGTCACTACTCAGTCTGACTGAGCGCCTCCAGGAGAGAGGCCCAATCAAGAGGCGCCCCGAGGAGCGTCTTGCCACATGTCAACACTGGGTCTGACTGAGCGCCTCCAGGAGAGAGGCCCAAGCAAGACGCGCCCCGAGGAGCGTCTTGCCACATGCCAACACTGGGTCTGACTGAGCGCCTCCAGGAGAGAGGCCCAAGAAAGACACGCCCCGAGGAGCGTCTTGCCACGTGTCACCACTGGGTCTGACTGAGCACCTCCAGGAGAGAGGCCCAAGCAAGACGCACCCCGAGGAGCGTCTTGCCACATGTCAACAATGGGTCTGACTGAGGGCCTCCAGGAGAGAAGCCCAAGCAAGACGCGCCCCGAGGAGCGTCTTGCCACATGTCAACACTGGGTCTGACTGAGCGCCTCCAGGAGAGAGGCCCAAGCAAGACCCGCCCCGAGGAGCGTCTTGCCTCGTTTCACCCCTGGGTCTGACTGAGCGCCTCCAGGAGAGAGGCCCAAGCAAGACGAGCCCCGAGGAGCGTCTTGCCACATGTCAACACTGGGTCTGACTGAGTGCCTCCATGAGAGAAGCCCCAGCAAGACGCGCCCCGAGGAGCGTCTTGCCACATGTCAGCACTCGGTCTGACTGAGCGCCTCCAGGAGAGAGGCCCAAGCAAGACGCGCCCCGAGGAGCATCTTGCCACATGTCACTACTCGGACTGACTGAGGGCCTCCAGGAGAGAAGCCCAAGCAAGACGCGCCCCGAGGAGCGTCTTGCCCCATGTCAACACTGGGTCTGACTGAGCGCCTCCAGGAGAGAGGCCCAAGCAAGACGCGCCCCGAGGAGCATCTTGCCACATGTCACTACTCGGACTGAATGAGCGCCTCCAGGAGAGAGGTCCAAGCAAGACGCGCCCCGAGGAGCGTCTTGCCACATGTCAACAATGGGTCTGACTGAGGGCCTCCAGGAGAGAAGCCCAATCAAGACGCGCCCCGAGGAGCGTCTTGCCACATGTCAACACTTGGTCTGACTGAGCGCCTCCAGGAGAGAGGCCCAAGCAAGACGCGCCCCGAGGAGCGTCTTGCCACATGTCAACACTGGGTCTGACTGAGCGCCTCCAGGAGAGAGGCCCAAGCAAGACGCCCCCCGAGGAGCGTCTTGCCACATGTCAACAATGGGTCTGACTGAGGGCCTCCAGGAGAGAAGCCCAATCAAGAGGCGCCCCGAGGAGCGTCTTGCCACATGTCAACACTGGGTCTGACTGAGCGCCTCCAGGAGAGAGGCCCAAGCAAGACGCGCCCCGAGGAGGATCTTGCCACGTTTCACCCCTGGGTCTGACTGAGCGCCTCCAGGAGAGAGGCCCAAGCAAGACGAGCCCCGAGGAGCGTCTTGCCACATGTCAACACTGGGTCTGACTGAGTGCCTCCATGAGAGAAGCCCCAGCAAGACGCGCCCCGAGGAGCGTCTTGCCACATGTCAGCACTCGGTCTGACTGAGCGCCTCAAGGAGAGAGGCCCAAGCAAGACGCGCCCCGAGAAGTATCTTGCCACATGTCACTACTCGGACTGACTGAGCGCCTCCAGGAGAGAGGCCCAAGCAAGACGCACCCCGTGGAGCGTCTTGCCACATGTCAACAATGGGTCTGACTGAGGGCCTCCAGGAGAGAAGCCCAAGCAAGACGCGCCCCGAGGAGCGTCTTGCCACATGTCAACACTGGGTCTGACTGAGCGCCTCCAGGAGAGAGGCCCAAGCAAGACGCGCCCCGAGGAGCGTCTTGCCACATGTCACTACTCGGACTGAATGAGCGCCTCCAGGAGAGAGGCCCAAGCAAGACGCGCCCCGAGGAGCGTCTTGCCACATGTCAACAATGGGTCTGACTGAGGGCCTCCAGGAGAGAAGCCCAATCAAGACGCGCCCCGAGGAGCGTCTTGCCACATGTCAACACTGGGTCTGACTGAGCGCCTCCAGGAGAGAGGCCCAAGCAAGACGCGCCCCGAGGAGCGTCTTGCCACATGTCAACAATGGGTCTGACTGAGGGCCTCCAGGAGAGAAGCCCAATCAAGACGCGCCCCGAGAAGCGTCTTGCCACATGTCAACACTGGGTCTGACTGAGCGCCTCCAGGAGAGAGGCCCAAGCAAGACGCACCCCGAGGAGCGTAGTGCCACATGTCAACAATGGGTCTGACTGAGGGCCTCCAGGAGAGAAGCCCAAGCAAGACGCGCCCCGAGGAGCGTCTTGCCACATGCCAACACTGGGTCTGACTGAGCGCCTCCAGGAGAGAGGCCCAAGAAAGACACGCCCCGAGGAGCGTCTTGCCACGTGTCACCACTGGGTCTGACTGAGCACCTCCAGGAGAGAGGCCCAAGCAAGACGCACCCCGAGGAGCGTCTTGCCACATGTCAACAATGGGTCTGACTGAGGGCCTCCAGGAGAGAAGCCCAAGCAAGACGCGCCCCGAGGAGCGTCTTGCCACATGTCAACACTGGGTCTGACTGAGCGCCTCCAGGAGAGAGGCCCAAGCAAGACCCGCCCCGAGGAGCGTCTTGCCACGTTTCACCCCTGGGTCTGACTGAGCGCCTCCAGGAGAGAGGCCCAAGCAAGACGAGCCCCGAGGAGCGTCTTGCCACATGTCAACACTGGGTCTGACTGAGTGCCTCCATGAGAGAAGCCCCAGCAAGACGCGCCCCGAGGAGCGTCTTGCCACGAGTCAGCACTCGGTCTGACTGAGCGCCTCCAGGAGAGAGGCCCAAGCAAGACGCGCCCCGAGGAGCATCTTGCCACATGTCACTACTCGGACTGACTGAGGGCCTCCAGGAGAGAAGCCCAAGCAAGACGCGCCCCGAGGAGCGTCTTGCCCCATGTCAACACTGGGTCTGACTGAGCGCCTCCAGGAGAGAGGCCCAAGCAAGACGCGCCCCGAGGAGCATCTTGCCACATGTCACTACTCGGACTGAATGAGCGCCTCCAGGAGAGAGGTCCAAGCAAGACGCGCCCCGAGGAGCGTCTTGCCACATGTCAACAATGGGTCTGACTGAGGGCCTCCAGGAGAGAAGCCCAATCAAGACGCGCCCCGAGGAGCGTCTTGCCACATGTCAACACTTGGTCTGACTGAGCGCCTCCAGGAGAGAGGCCCAAGCAAGACGCGCCCCGAGGAGCGTCTTGCCACATGTCAACACTGGGTCTGACTGAGCGCCTCCAGGAGAGAGGCCCAAGCAAGACGCCCCCCGAGGAGCGTCTTGCCACATGTCAACAATGGGTCTGACTGAGGGCCTCCAGGAGAGAAGCCCAATCAAGAGGCGCCCCGAGGAGCGTCTTGCCACATGTCAACACTGGGTCTGACTGAGCGCCTCCAGGAGAGAGGCCCAAGCAAGACGCGCCCCGAGGAGCATCTTGCCACGTTTCACCCCTGGGTCTGACTGAGCGCCTCCAGGAGAGAGGCCCAAGCAAGACGAGCCCCGAGGAGCGTCTTGCCACATGTCAACACTGGGTCTGACTGAGTGCCTACATGAGAGAAGCCCCAGCAAGACGCGCCCCGAGGAGCGTCTTGCCACATGTCAGCACTCGGTCTGACTGAGCGCCTCCAGGAGAGAGGCCCAAGCAAGACGCGCCCCGAGAAGTATCTTGCCACATGTCACTACTCGGACTGACTGAGCGCCTCCAGGAGAGAGGCCCAAGCAAGACGCACCCCGTGGAGCGTCTTGCCACATGTCAACAATGGGTCTGACTGAGGGCCTCCAGGAGAGAAGCCCAAGCAAGACGCGCCCCGAGGAGCGTCTTGCCACATGTCAACACTGGGTCTGACTGAGCGCCTCCAGGAGAGAGGCCCAAGCAAGACGCGCCCCGAGGAGCGTCTTGCCACATGTCACTACTCGGACTGAATGAGCGCCTCCAGGAGAGAGGCCCAAGCAAGACGCGCCCCGAGGAGCGTCTTGCCACATGTCAACAATGGGTCTGACTGAGGGCCTCCAGGAGAGAAGCCCAATCAAGACGCGCCCCGAGGAGCGTCTTGCCACATGTCAACACTGGGTCTGACTGAGCGCCTCCAGGAGAGAGGCCCAAGCAAGACGCGCGCCGAGGAGCGTCTTGCCACATGTCAACAATGGGTCTGACTGAGGGCCTCCAGGAGAGAAGCCCAATCAAGACGCGCCCCGAGGAGCGTCTTGCCACATGTCAACACTGGGTCTGACTGAGCGCCTCCAGGAGAGAGGCCCATGCAAGACGCACCCCGAGGAGCGTAGTGCCACATGTCAACAATGGGTCTGACTGAGGGCCTCCAGGAGAGAAGCCCAAGCAAGACGCGCCCCGAGGAGCGTCTTGCCACATGTCAACACTGGGTCTGACTGAGCGCCTCCAGGAGAGAGGCCCAAGCAAGACGCGCCCCGAGGAGCGTCTTGCCACATGTCAACAATGGGTCTGACTGAGGGCCTCCAGGAGAGAAGCCCATGCAAGACGCGCCCCTAGGAGCGTCTTGACACATGTCAACACTGGGTCTGACAGAGGGCCTCCAGGAGAGAGGCCCATGCAAGACGCGCCCCGAGGAGTGTCTTGCCACATGTCACCACTGGGTCTGACTGAGCGCCTCCAGGAGAGAGGCCGAAGCAAGACGAGCCCCGAGGAGCGTCTTGCCACATGTCAACAATGGGTCTGACTGAGGGCCTCCAGGAGAGAAGCCCAAGCAAGACGCGCCCCGAGGAGCGTCTTGACACATGTCAACACTGGGTCTGACAGAGGGCCTCCAGGAGAGAGGCCCATGCAAGACGCGCCCCGAGGAGTGTCTTGCCACATGTCACCACTGGGTCTGACTGAGCGCCTCCAGGAGAGAGGCCGAAGCAAGACGAGCCCCGAGGAGCGTCTTGCCACATGTCAACACTGGGTCTGACTGAGTGCCTCCATGAGAGAAGCCCCAGCAAGACGCGCCCAGAGGAGCGTCTTGCCACATGTCAGCACTCAGTCTGACTGAGCGCCTCCAGGAGAGAGGCGCAAGCAAGACGCGCCCCGAGGAGCATCTTGCCACATGTCACCTCTGGTTCTGACTGAGCGCCTCCAGGAGATAGGCCCAAGCAAGACGCGCCCCGAGGAGCGTCTTGCCACATGCCAACACTGGGTCTGACTGAGCGCCTCCAGGAGAGAGGCCCAAGCAAGACGCGCCCCGAGAAGCATCTTGCCACATGTCACTACTCGGACTGACTGAGCGCCTCCAGGAGAGAGGCCCAAGCAAGACGCACCCCGTGGAGCGTCTTGCCACATGTCAACAATGGGTCTGACTGAGGGCCTCCAGGAGAGAAGCCCAAGCAAGACGCGCCCCGAGGAGCGTCTTGCCACATGTCAACACTGGGTCTGACTGAGCGCCTCCAGGAGAGAGGCCCAAGCAAGACGCGCCCCGAGGAGCGTCTTGCCACATGTCACTACTCGGACTGAATGAGCGCCTCCAGGAGAGAGGCCCAAGCAAGACGCGCCCCGAGGAGCGTCTTGCCACATGTCAACAATGGGTCTGACTGAGGGCCTCCAGGAGAGAAGCCCAATCAAGACGCGCCCCGAGGAGCGTCTTGCCACATGTCAACACTGGGTCTGACTGAGCGCCTCCAGGAGAGAGGCCCAAGCAAGACGCGCCCCGAGGAGCGTCTTGCCACATGTCAACAATGGGTCTGACTGAGGGCCTCCAGGAGAGAAGCCCAATCAAGACGCGCCCCGAGGAGCGTCTTGCCACATGTCAACACTGGGTCTGACTGAGCGTCTCCAGGAGAGAGGCCCCAAGCAAGACGCACCCCGAGGAGCGTAGTGCCACATGTCAACAATGGGTCTGACTGAGGGCCTCCAGGAGAGAAGCCCAAGCAAGACGCGCCCCGAGGAGCGTCTTGCCACATGTCAACACTGGGTCTGACTGAGCGCCTCCAGGAGAGAGGCCCAAGCAAGACGCGCCCCGAGGAGCGTCTTGCCACATGTCAACAATGGGTCTGACTGAGGGCCTCCAGGAGAGAAGCCCAAGCAAGACGCGCTCCGAGGAGCGTCTTGACACATGTCAACACTGGGTCTGACAGAGGGCCTCCAGGAGAGAGGCCCATGCAAGACGCGCCCCGAGGAGTGTCTTGCCACATGTCACCACTGGGTCTGACTGAGCGCCTCCAGGAGAGAGGCCGAAGCAAGACGAGCCCCGAGGAGCGTCTTGCCGCATGTCAACAATGGGTCTGACTGAGGGCCTCCAGGAGAGAAGCCCAAGCAAGACTTGCCCCGAGGAGCGTCTTGACACATGTCAACACTGGGTCTGACAGAGGGCCTCCAGGAGAGAGGCCCATGCAAGACGCGCCCCGAGGAGTGTCTTGCCACATGTCACCACTGGGTCTGACTGAGCGCCTCCAGGAGAGAGGCCGAAGCAAGACGAGCCCCGAGGAGCGTCTTGCCACATGTCAACACTGGGTCTGACTGAGTGCCTCCATGAGAGAAGCCCCAGCAAGACGCGCCCCGAGGAGCGTCTTGCCACATGTCAGCACTCGGTCTGACTAAGCGCCTCCAGGAGAGAGGCGCAAGCAAGACGCGCCCCGAGGAGCATCTTGCCACATGTCACCTCTGGTTCTGACTGAGCGCCTCCAGGAGAGAGGCCCAAGCAAGACGCGCCCCGAGGAGCGTCTTGCCACATGCCAACACTGGGTCTGACTGAGCGCCTCCAGGAGAGAGGCCCAAGAAAGACACGCCCCGAGGAGCGTCTTGCCACGTGTCACCACTGGGTCTGACTGAGCGCCTCCAGGAGAGAGGCCCAAGCAAGACGCACCCCGAGAAGCGTCTTGCCACATGTCAACAATGGGTCTGACTGAGGGCCTCCAGGAGAGAAGCCCAAGCAAGACGCGCCCCGAGGAGCGTCTTGCCACATGTCAACAATGGGTCTGACTGAGGGCCTCCAGGAGAGAAGCCCAAGCAAGACGTGCCCTGAGGAGCGTCTTGACACATGTCAACACTGGGTCTGACAGATGGCCTCCAGGAGAGAGGCCCAAGAAAGACACGCCCCGAGGAGCGTCTTGCCACGTGTCACCACTGGGTCTGACTGAGCGTCTCCAGGAGAGAGGCCCAAGCAAGACGCGCCCTGAGGAGCGTCTTGCCACATGTCAACACTGGGTCTGACTGAGCGCCTCCAGGAGAGAGGCCCAAGCAAGACGCGCCCCGAGGAGCGTCTTGCCACATGTCAACAATGGGTCTGACTGAGGGCCTCCAGGAGAGAAGCCCAAGCAAGACGTGCCCCGAGGAGCGTCTTGACACATGTCAACACTGGGTCTGACAGAGGGCCTCCAGGAGAGAGGCCCATGCAAGATGCGCCCCGAGGAGTAACTTGCCACATGTCACCACTGGGTCTGACTGAGCGCCTCCAGGAGAGAGGCCGAAGCAAGACGCACCCCGAGGAGCGTCAGGCCACATGTCACTACTCAGTCTGACTGAGCGCCTCCAGGAGAGAGGCCCAAGCAAGACGCGCCCCGAGGAGCGTCTTGCCACGTTTCACAACTGGGTCTGACTGAGCGCCTCCAGGAGAGAGGCCCAAGCAAGACGAGCCCCGAGGAGCGTCTTGCCACATGTCAACACTGGGTCTGACTGAGTGCCTCCATGAGAGAAGCCCCAGCAAGACGCGCCCCGAGGAGCGTCTTGCCACATGTCAGCACTCGGTCTGACTGAGCGCCTCCAGGAGAGAGGCCCAAGCAAGACGCGCCCCGAGGAGCATCTTGCCACATGTCACTACTCGGACTGACTGAGCGCCTCCAGGAGAGAGGCCCAAGCAAGACGCACCCCGAGGAGCGTCTTGCCACATGTCAACAATGGGTCTGACTGAGGGCCTCCAGGAGAGAAGCCCAAGCAAGACGCGCCCCGAGGAGCGTCTTGCCACATGTCAACACTGGGTCTGACTGAGCGCCTCCAGGAGAGAGGCCCAAGCAAGACGCGCCCCGAGGAGCTTCTTGCCACATGTCAACACTGGTTCTGACTGAGCGCCTCCAGGCGAGAGGCCCAAGCAAGACGCGCCCCGAGGAGCGTCTTGCCACATGTCAACAATGGGTCTGACTGAGGGCCTCCAGGAGAGAAGCCCAAGCAAGACGCGCCCCGAGGAGCGTCTTGCCACATGTCAACAATGGGTCTGACTGAGGGCCTCCAGGAGAGAAGCCCAAGCAAGACGCGCCCCGAGGAGCGTCTTGACACATGTCAACACTGGGTCTGACAGAGGGCCTCCAGGAGAGAGGCCCAAGCAAGACGCGCCCCGAGGAGTGTCTTGCCACATGTCACCACTGGGTCTGACTGAGCGCCTCCAGGAGAGAGGCCCAAGCAAGACGCGCCCCGAGGAGCATCTTGCCACATGTCACTACTCGGACTGACTGAGCGCCTCCAGGAGAGAGGCCCAAGCAAGACGCACCCCGAGGAGCATCTTGCCACATGTCACTACTCGGACTGACTGAGCGCCTCCAGGAGAGAGGCCCAAGCAAGACGCACCCCGAGGAGCGTCTTGCCACATGTCAACAATGGGTCTGACTGAGGGCCTCCAGGAGAGAAGCCCAAGCAAGACGCGCCCCGAGGAGCGTCTTGCCACATGTCAACACTGGGTCTGACTGAGCGCCTCCAGGAGAGAGGCCCAAGCAAGACGCGCCCCGAGGAGCTTCTTGCCACATGTCAACACTGGTTCTGACTGAGCGCCTCCAGGCGAGAGGCCCAAGCAAGACGCGCCCCGAGGAGCGTCTTGCCACATGTCAACAATGGGTCTGACTGAGGGCCTCCAGGAGAGAAGCCCAAGCAAGACGCGCCCCGAGGAGCGTCTTGCCACATGTCAACAATGGGTCTGACTGAGGGCCTCCAGGAGAGAAGCCCAAGCAAGACGCTTCCCAAGGAGCGTCTTGACACATGTCAACACTGGGTCTGACAGAGGGCCTCCAGGAGAGAGGCCCAAGCAAGACGCGCCCCGAGGAGTGTCTTGCCACATGTCACCACTGGGTCTGACTGAGCGCCTCCAGGAGAGAGGCCCAAGCAAGACGCGCCCCGAGGAGCGTAAGGCCACATGTCACTACTCAGTCTGACTGAGCGCCTCCAGGAGAGAGGCCCAAGCAAGACGCGCCCCGAGGAACGTCTTGCCATGTGTCAACACTGGGTCTGATTGAGGGCCTCCAGGAGAGAGGCCCAAGCAAGACGCAACCCGAGGGGCATCTTGCCACATGTCAGCACTGGGTCTGACTGAGCGCCTCCAGGAGAGAGTCCCCAGCAAGACGCGCCCCGAGGAGCGTCTTGCCTTATGTCAGCACTCGGTCTGACTGAGCGCCTCCAGGAGAGAGGCCCAAGCAAGACGCGCCCCGAGGAGCGTCTTGCCACATGTCACCTCAGGTTCTGACTGAGCGCCTCCAGGAGAGAGGCCCAAGCAAGACGCGCCCCAAGGAGCGTCTTGCCACATGTCAACAATGGGTCTTACTGAGCGCCTCCAGGAGAGAGGCCCAAGCAAGACGCGCCCCGAGGAGCGTCTTGCCACATGTCAACAATGGGTCTGACTGAGGGCCTCCAGGAGAGAAGCCCTAGCAAAACGCGCCCCGAGGAGCGTCTTGACACATGTCAACACTGGGTCTGACAGAGGGCCTCCAGGAGAGAGGCCCATGCAAGATGCGCCCCGAGGAGTAACTTGCCACATGTCACCACTGGGTCTGACTGAGCGCCTCCAGGAGAGAGGCCGAAGCAAGACGCACCCCGAGGAGCGTCAGGCCACATGTCACTACTCAGTCTGACTGAGCGCCTCCAGGAGAGAGGCCCAAGCAAGACGCGCCCCGAGGAGCGTCTTGCCACGTTTCACAACTGGGTCTGACTGAGCGCCTCCAGGAGAGAGGCCCAAGCAAGACGAGCCCCGAGGAGCGTCTTGCCACATGTCAACACTGGGTCTGACTGAGTGCCTCCATGAGAGAAGCCCCAGCAAGACGCGCCCCGAGGAGCGTCTTGCCACATGTCAGCACTCGGTCTGACTGAGCGCCTCCAGGAGAGAGGCCCAAGCAAGACGCGCCCCGAGGAGCATCTTGCCACATGTCACTACTCGGACTGACTGAGCGCCTCCAGGAGAGAGGCCCAAGCAAGACGCACCCCGAGGAGCGTCTTGCCACATGTCAACAATGGGTCTGACTGAGGGCCTCCAGGAGAGAAGCCCAAGCAAGACGCGCCCCGAGGAGCGTCTTGCCACATGTCAACACTGGGTCTGACTGAGCGCCTCCAGGAGAGAGGCCCAAGCAAGACGCGCCCCGAGGAGCTTCTTGCCACATGTCAACACTGGTTCTGACTGAGCGCCTCCAGGCGAGAGGCCCAAGCAAGACGCGCCCCGAGGAGCGTCTTGCCACATGTCAACAATGGGTCTGACTGAGGGCCTCCAGGAGAGAAGCCCAAGCAAGACGCGCCCCGAGGAGCGTCTTGCCACATGTCAACAATGGGTCTGACTGAGGGCCTCCAGGAGAGAAGCCCAAGCAAGACGCGCCCCGAGGAGCGTCTTGACACATGTCAACACTGGGTCTGACAGAGGGCCTCCAGGAGAGAGGCCCAAGCAAGACGCGCCCCGAGGAGTGTCTTGCCACATGTCACCACTGGGTCTGACTGAGCGCCTCCAGGAGAGAGGCCCAAGCAAGACGCGCCCCGAGGAGCATCTTGCCACATGTCACTACTCGGACTGACTGAGCGCCTCCAGGAGAGAGGCCCAAGCAAGACGCACCCCGAGGAGCATCTTGCCACATGTCACTACTCGGACTGACTGAGCGCCTCCAGGAGAGAGGCCCAAGCAAGACGCACCCCGAGGAGCGTCTTGCCACATGTCAACAATGGGTCTGACTGAGGGCCTCCAGGAGAGAAGCCCAAGCAAGACGCGCCCCGAGGAGCGTCTTGCCACATGTCAACACTGGGTCTGACTGAGCGCCTCCAGGAGAGAGGCCCAAGCAAGACGCGCCCCGAGGAGCTTCTTGCCACATGTCAACACTGGTTCTGACTGAGCGCCTCCAGGCGAGAGGCCCAAGCAAGACGCGCCCCGAGGAGCGTCTTGCCACATGTCAACAATGGGTCTGACTGAGGGCCTCCAGGAGAGAAGCCCAAGCAAGACGCGCCCCGAGGAGCGTCTTGCCACATGTCAACAATGGGTCTGACTGAGGGCCTCCAGGAGAGAAGCCCAAGCAAGACGCTTCCCAAGGAGCGTCTTGACACATGTCAACACTGGGTCTGACAGAGGGCCTCCAGGAGAGAGGCCCAAGCAAGACGCGCCCCGAGGAGTGTCTTGCCACATGTCACCACTGGGTCTGACTGAGCGCCTCCAGGAGAGAGGCCCAAGCAAGACGCGCCCCGAGGAGCGTAAGGCCACATGTCACTACTCAGTCTGACTGAGCGCCTCCAGGAGAGAGGCCCAAGCAAGACGCGCCCCGAGGAACGTCTTGCCATGTGTCAACACTGGGTCTGATTGAGGGCCTCCAGGAGAGAGGCCCAAGCAAGACGCAACCCGAGGGGCATCTTGCCACATGTCAGCACTGGGTCTGACTGAGCGCCTCCAGGAGAGAGTCCCCAGCAAGACGCGCCCCGAGGAGCGTCTTGCCTTATGTCAGCACTCGGTCTGACTGAGCGCCTCCAGGAGAGAGGCCCAAGCAAGACGCGCCCCGAGGAGCGTCTTGCCACATGTCACCTCAGGTTCTGACTGAGCGCCTCCAGGAGAGAGGCCCAAGCAAGACGCGCCCCAAGGAGCGTCTTGCCACATGTCAACAATGGGTCTTACTGAGCGCCTCCAGGAGAGAGGCCCAAGCAAGACGCGCCCCGAGGAGCGTCTTGCCACATGTCAACAATGGGTCTGACTGAGGGCCTCCAGGAGAGAAGCCCTAGCAAAACGCGCCCCGAGGAGCGTCTTGACACATGTCAACACTGGGTCTGACAGAGGGCCTACAGGAGAGAGGCCCATGCAAGACGCGCCCCGAGGAGTGTCTTGCCACATGTCACCACTGGGTCTGACTGAGCGCCTCCAGGAGAGAGGCCGAAGCAAGACGCGCCCCGAGGAGCGTCAGGCCACATGTCACTACTCAGTCTGACTGAGCGCCTCCAGGAGAGAGGCCCAAGCAAGACGCGCCCCAAGGAGCGTCTTGCCACGTTTCACCACTGGGTCTGACTGAGTGCCTCCATGAGAGAAGCCCCAGCAAGACGCGCCCCGAGGAGCGTCTTGCCACATGTCAGCACTCGTTCTGACTGAGCGCCTCCAGGAGAGAGGCCCAAGCAAGACGCGCCCCGAGGAGCATCTTGCTACATGTCACTACTTGGACTGACTGAGCGCCTCCAGGAGAGAGGCCCAAGCAAGACTCACCCCGAGGAGCGTCTTGCCACATGTCAACAATGGGTCTGACTGAGGGCCTCCAGGAGAGAAGCCCAAGCAAGACGCGCCCCGAGGAGCGTCTTGCCACATGTCAACAATGGGTCTGACTGAGGGCCTCCAGGATAGAAGCCCAATCAAGACGCGCCCCGAGGAGCGTCTTGCCACATGTCAACACTGGGTCTGACTGAGCGCCTCCAGGAGACAGGCCCAATCAAGACGCGCCCCGAGGAGCGTCTTGCCACATGTCAACACTGGGTCCGACTGAGGGCCTCCAGGAGAGAAGCCCAATCAAGACGCGCCCCGAGGAGCGTCTTGCCACATGTCAACACTGGATCTGACTGAGCGCCTCCAGGAGAGAGGCCCAAGCAAGACGCGCCCGGAGGAGCGTCTTGCCACATGTCAACACTGGGTCTGACAGAGGGCCTCCAGGAAAGAGGCCCAAGAAAGACGCGCCCCGAGGAGCGTCTTGCCACATGTCACCTCTGGTTCTGACTGAGCGCCTCCAGGAGAGAGGCCCAAGCAAGACGTGCCCCGAGGAGCGTCTTGCCACATGCACACTGGGTCTGACTGAGCGCCTCCAGGAGAGAGGCCCAAGCAAGACGCGCCCCGAGGAGCGTCTTGCCACATGTCAACAATGGGTCTTACTGAGGGCCTCCAGGAGAGAGGCCCAAGCAAGACGCGCCCCGAGGAGCGTCTTGCCACATGTCAACAATGGGTCTGACTGAGGGCCTCCAGGAGAGAAGCCCAAGCAAGACGCGCCCCGAGGAGCGTCTTGACACATGTCAACACTGGGTCTGACAGAGGGCCTCCAGGAGAGAGGCCCATGCAAGACGCGCCCCGAGGAGCGTCTTGACACATGTCAACAATGGGTCTGACTGAGGGCCTCCAGGAGAGAAGCCCAAGCAAGACGCGCCCCGAGGAGCTTCTTGCCACATGTCAACAATGGGTCTGACTGAGGGCCTCCAGGAGAGAAGCCCAATCAAGACGCGCCCCGAGGAGCGTCTTGCCACATGTCAACAATGGGTCCGACTGAGGGCCTCCAGGAGAGAAGCCCAATCAAGACGCGCCCCGAGGAGCATCTTGCCACATGTCACTACTCGGACTGACTGAGCGCCTCCAGGAGAGAGGCCCAAGCAAGAAGCACCCCGAGGAGCGTCTTGCCACATGTCAACAATGAGTCTGACAGAGGGCCTCCAGGAGAGAAGCCCAATCAAGACGCGCCCCGAGGAGCGTCTTGCCACATGTCAACACTGGGTCTGACTGAGCTCCTCCAGGAGACAGGCCCAAGCAAGACGCGCCCCGAGGAGCGTCTTGCCACATGTCAACAACGGGTCCGACTGAGGGCCTCCAGGAGAGAAGCCCAATCAAGACGTGCCCCGAGGAGCGTCTTGCCACATGTCAACACTGGGTCTGACTGAGCGCCTCCAGGAGAGAGGCCCAAGCAAGCTGCGCCCGGAGGAGCGTCTTGCCACATGTCAACACTAGGTCTGACAGAGGGCCTCCAGGAAAGAGGCCCAAGCCAGATGCGCCCCGAGGAGCGTCTTGCCACATGTCACCTCTGGTTCTGATTGAGCGCCTCCAGGAGAGAGGCCCAAGCAAGACGCGCCCCGAGGAGCGTCTTGCCACATGCCAACACTGGGTCTGACTGAGCGCCTCCAGGAGAGAGGCCCAAGCAAGACACGCCCCGAGGAGCGTCTTGCCACGTGTCACCACTGGGTCTGACTGAGCTTCTCCAGGAGAGAGGCCCAAGCAAGACGCGCCCCGAGGAGCGTCTTGCCACATGTCAACACTGGGTCTGACTGAGCGCCTCCAGGAGAGAGGCCCAAGAAAGACGCGCCCCGAGGAGCGTCTTGCCACATGTCAACAATGGGTCTTACTGAGGGCCTCCAGGAGAGAGGCCCAAGCAAGACGCATCCCGAGGAGCGTCTTGCCACATGTCAACAATGGGTCTGACTGAGGGCCTCCAGGAGAGAAGCACAAGCAAGACGCGCCCCGAGGAGCGTCTTGACACTTGTCAACACTGGGTCTGACAGAGGGCCTCCAGGAGAGAGACCCATGCAAGACGCGCCCCGAGGAGTGTCTTGCCACATGTCACCACTGGGTCTGACTGAGCGCCTCCAGGAGAGAGGCCGAAGCAAGACGCGCCCCGAGGAGCGTCAGGCCACATGTCACTACTCAGTCTGACTGAGCGCCTCCAGGAGAGAGGCCCAAGCAAGACGCGCCCCGAGGAGCATCTTGCCACATGTCACTACTCGGACTGAATGAGCGCCTCCAGGAGAGAGGCCCAAGCAAGACGCGCCCCGAGGAGCGTCTTGCCACATGTCAACAATGGGTCTGACTGAGGGCCTCCAGGAGAGAAGCCCAATCAAGACGCGCCCCGAGGAGCGTCTTGCCACATGTCAACACTGGGTCTGACTGAGCGCCTCCAGGAGAGAGGCCCAAGCAAGACGCGCCCCGAGGAGCGTCTTGCCACATGTCAACAATGGGTCTGACTGAGGGCCTCCAGGAGAGAAGCCCAATCAAGACGCGCCCCGAGGAGCGTCTTGCCACATGTCAACACTGGGTCTGACTGAGCGCCTCCAGGAGAGAGGCCCAAGCAAGACGCGCCCGGAGGAGCGTCTTGCCACATGTCAACACTGGGTCTGACAGAGGGCCTCCAGGAAAGAGGCCCAAGCAAGACGCGCCCCGAGGAGCGTCTTGCCACATGTCACCTCTGGTTCTGACTGAGCGCCTCCAGGAGAGAGGCCCAAGCAAGACGCGCCCCGAGGAGCGTCTTGCCACATGCCAACACTGGGTCTGACTGAGCGCCTCCAGGAGAGAGGCCCAAGCAAGACGCGCCCCAAGGAGCGTCTTGCCAGGTGTCACCACTGGTTCTGACTGAGCGCCTCCAGGAGAGAGGCCCAAGCAAGACGCACCCCGAGGAGCGTCTTGCCACATGTCAACAATGGGTCTGACTGAGGGCCTCCAGGAGAGAAGCCCAAGCAAGACGCGCCCCGAGGAGCGTCTTGCCACATGTCAACACTGGGTCTGACTGAGCGCCTCCAGGAGAGAGGCCCAAGCAAGACGCACCCCGAGGAGCGTCTTGCCACATGTCAACAATGGGTCTGACTGAGGGCCTCCAGGAGAGAAGCCCAAGCAAGACGTGCCCCGAGGAGCGTCTTGACACATGTCAACACTGGGTCTGACAGAGGGCCTCCAGGAGAGAGGCCCATGCAAGACGTGCCCCGAGGAGTGTCTTGCCACATGTCACCACTGGGTCTGACTGAGCGCCTCCAGGAGAGAGGCTGAAGCAAGACGTGCCCCGAGGAGCGTCAGGCCACATGTCACTACTCAGTCTGACTGAGCGCCTCCAGGAGAGAGGCCTAAGCAAGACGCGCCCCGAGGAGCGTCTTGCCACGTTTCACCACTGGGTCTGACTGAGCGCCTCCAGGAGAGAGGCCCAAGCAATACGAGCCCCGAGGAGCGTCTTGCCACATGTCAACACTGGGTCTGACTGAGTGCCTCCATGAGAGAAGCCCCAGAAAGACGCGCCCGGAGGAGCGTCTTGCCACATGTCAGCACTCGGTCTGACTGAGCGCCTCCAGGAGAGAGGCCCAAGCAAGACGCGCCCCGAGGAGCATCTTGCCACATGTCACTACTCGGACTGACGGAGCGTCTCCAGGAGAGAGGCCCATGCAAGACGCACCCCGAGGAGCGTCTTGCCACATGTCAACAATGGGTCTGACTGAGGGCCTCCAGGAGAGAAGCCCAAGCAAGACGCGCCCCGAGGAGCGTCTTTCCACATGTCAACACTGGGTCTGACTGAGCGCCTTCAGGAGAGAGGCCCAAGCAAGACGCGCCCCGAGGAGCATCTTGCCACATGTCACTACTCGGACTGACTGAGCGCCTCCAGGAGAGAGGCCCAAGCAAGACGCACCCCGAGGAGCTTCTTGCCACATGTCAACAATGGGTCTGACTGAGGGCCTCCAGGAGAGAAGCCCAAGCAAGACGCGCCCCGAGGAGCGTCTTGCCACATGTCAACAATGGGTCTGACTGAGGGCCTCCAGGAGAGAAGCCCAATCAAGACGCGCCCCAAGGAGCGTCTTGCCACATGTCAACACTGGGTCTGACTGAGCTCCTCCAGGAGAGAGGCCCAAGCAAGACGCGCCCCGAGGAGCGTCTTGCCACATGTCAACAATGGGTCTGACTGAGGGCCTCCAGGAGAGAAGCCCAATCAAGAGGCGCCCCGAGGAGCGTCTTGCCACATGTCAACAATGGGTCTGACTGAGCGCCTCCAGGAGAGAGGCCCAAGCAAGACGCGCCCGGAGGAGTTTCTTGCCAAATGTCAACACTGGTTCTGACTGAGCGACTCCAGGAGAGAGGCCCAAGCAAGACGCGCCCCGAGGAGCGTCTTGCGACATGCCAACACTGGGTCTGACTGAGCGCCTCCAGGAGAGAGAGCCAAGCAAGACACGCCCCGAGGAGCGTCTTGCCACGTGTCACCACTGGGTCTGACTGAGCGCCTCCAGGAGAGAGGCCCAAGCAAGACGCACCCCGAGAAGCGTCTTGCCACATGTCAACAATGGGTCTGACTGAGGGCCTCCAGGAGAGAAGCCCAAGCAAGACGCGCCCCGAGGAGCGTCTTGCCACATGTCAACACTGGGTCTGACTGAGCGCCTCCAGGAGAGAGGCCCAAGCAAGACGCGCCCCGAGGAGCGTCTTGCCACATGTCAACAATGGGTCTGACTGAGGGCCTCCAGGAGAGAAGCCCAAGCAAGACGCGCCCCGAGGAGCGTCTTGACACATGTCAACACTGGGTCTGACAGAGGGCCTCCAGGAGAGAGGCCCATGCAAGACGCGCCCCGAGGAGTGTCTTGCCACATGTCACCACTGGGTCTGACTGAGCGCCTCCAGGAGAGAGGCCGAAGCAAGACGCGCCCCGAGGAGCGTCAGGCCACATGTCACTACTCAGTCTGACTGAGCGCCTCCAGGAGAGAGGCCCAAGCAAGACGCGCCCCGAGGAGCGTCTTGCCACGTTTCACCACTGGGTCTGACTGAGCGCCTCCAGGAGAGAGGCCCAAGCAAGACGAGCCCCGAGGAGCATCTTGCCACATGTCAACACTCGGTCTGACTGAGTGCCTCCATGAGAGAAGCCCCAGCAAGACGCGCCCCGAGGAGCGTCTTGCCACATGTCAGCACTCGGTCTGACTGAGCGCCTCCAGGAGAGAGGCCCAAGCAAGACGAGCCCCGAGGAGCATCTTGCCACATGTCAACACTCGGTCTGACTGAGTGCCTCCATGAGAGAAGCCCCAGCAAGACGCGCCCCGAGGAGCGTCTTGCCACATGTCAACACTGGGTCTGACTGAGCGCCTCCAGGAGAGAGGCCCAAGCAAGACGCGCCCCGAGGAGCTTCTTGCCACATGTCAACACTGGGTCTGACTGAGCGCCTCCAGGCGAGAGGCCCAAGCAAGACGCGCCCCGAGGAGCGTCTTGCCACATGTCAACACTGGGTCTGACTGAGCGCCTCCAGGAGAGAGGCCCAAGCAAGACGCGCCCCGAGGAGCGTCTTGCCACATGTCAGAACTGGGTCTGACTGAGTGCCTCCAGGAGAGAGGCCGAAGCAAAACGCGCCCCGAGGAGCGTCTTGACACATGTCAACACTGGGTCTGATTGAGGGCCTTCTGGAGAGATGCCCAAGCAAGACGGGCCCCGAGGAGCGTCTTGCCACATGTCAACAATGGGTCTTACTGAGGGCCTCCAGGAGAGAAGCCCAAGCAAGACGCGCCCCGAGGAGCTTCTTGCCACATGTCAGTACTCGGTCTGACTGAGCGCCTCCAGGAGAGAGGCCCAAGCAAGACGCGCCCCGAGGAGCGTCTTGCCACGTGTCCCCACTGGGTCTGACTGAGCGCCTCCAGGAGAGAGGCCCAAGCAAGACGAGCCCCGAGGAGCGTCTTGCCACATGTCAACACTGGGTCTGACTGAGTGCCTCCATGAGAGAAGCCCAAGCAAGAAGCGCCCCGAGGAGCATCTTGCCACATGTCACTACTCGGTCTGACTGAGCGCCTCCAGGAGAGAGGCCCAAGCAAGACGCGCCCCGAGGAGTGTCTTGCCACATGTCAGCACTCGGTCTGACTGAGCGCCTCCAGGAGAGTGGCCCAAGCAAGACGCGCCCCGAGGAGCGTCTTGCCACATGTCAACAATGGGTCTGACTTAGGGCCTCCAGGAGAGAAGCCTAATCAAGACGCGCCCCGAGGAGCGTTTTGCCACATGTCACCTCTGGTTCTGACTGAGCGCCTCCAGGAGAGAGGCCCAAGCAAGACGCGCCCCGAGGAGCGTTTTGCCACATGTCAACACTGGGTCTGACTGAGCGCCTCCAGGAGAGAAGCCCAATCCAGACGCGCCCCGAGGAGCGTCTTGCCACATGTCAACACTGGGTCTGACTGAGCGCTTCCAGGAGAGAGGCCCAAGCAAGACGCGCCCCGAGGAGCGTCTTGCCACATGTCAACAATGGGTCTGACTGAGGGCCTCCAGGAGAGAAACCCACTCAAGACGCGCCCCGAGGAGCGTCTTGCCACGTGTCAACACTGGGTCTGACTGAGCGCCTCCAGGAGAGAGGCCCAAGCAAGACGCGCCCCGAGGAGCGTCTTGCCACATGTCAACAATGGGTCTGACTGAGGGCCTCCAGGAGAGAAGCCCAATCAAGACGCGCCCCGAGGAGCTTCTTGCCACATGTCAACACTGGGTCTGACTGAGCGCCTCCAGGAGAGAGGCCCAAGCAAGACGCGCCCGGAGGAGCGTCTTGCCACATGTCAACACTGGGTCTGACAGAGGGCCTCCAGGAAAGAGGCCCAAGCAAGACGCGCCCCGAGGAGCGTCTTGCCACATGTCACCTCTGGTTCTGACTGAGCGCCTCCAGGAGAGAGGCCCAAGCAAGACGCGCCCCAAGGAGCGTCTTGCCACATGTCAACAATGGGTCTGACTGAGGGCCTCCAGGAGAGAAGCCCTAGCAAAACGCGCCCCGAGGAGCGTCTTGACACATGTCAACACTGGGTCTGACAGAGGGCCTCCAGGAGAGAGGCCCATGCAAGACGCGCCCCGAGGAGTGTCTTGCCACATGTCACCACTGGGTCTGACTGAGCGCCTCCAGGAGAGAGACCGAAGCAAGAAGCGCCCCGAGGAGCGTCAGGCCACATGTCACTACTCAGTCTGACTGAGCGCCTCCAGGAGAGAGGCCCAAGCAAGACGCGCCCCATGGAGCGTCTTGCCACGTTTCACCACTGGGTCTGACTGAGTGCCTCCATGAGAGAAGCCCCAGCAAGACGCGCCCCGAGGAGCGTCTTGCCACATGTCAGCACTCGTTCTGACTGAGCGCCTCCAGGAGAGAGGCCCAAGCAAGACGCGCCCCGAGGAGCATCTTGCCACATGTCACTACTCGGACTGACTGAGCGCCTCCAGGAGAGAGGCCCAAGCAAGACGCACCCCGAGGATCGTCTTGCCACATGTCAACAATGGGTCTGACTGAGGGCCTCCAGGAGAGAAGCCCAAGCAAGACGCGCCCCGAGGAGCGTCTTGCCACATGTCAACAATGGGTCTGACTGAGGGCCTCCAGGAGAGAAGCCGAATCAAGACGCGCCCCGAGGAGCGTCTTGCCACATGTCAACACTGGGTCTGACTGAGCGCCTCCAGGAGACAGGCCCAATCAAGACGCGCCCCGAGGAGCTACTTGCCACATGTCAACACTGGGTCCGACTGAGGGCCTCCAGGAGAGAAGCCCAATCAAGACGCGCCCCGAGGAGCGTCTTGCCACATGTCAACACTGGGTCTGACTGAGCGCCTCCAGGAGAGAGGCCCAAGCAAGACGCGCCCGGAGGAGCATCTTGCCACATGTCAACACTGGGTCTGCAAGAGGGCCTCCAGGAAAGAGGCCCGAGAAAGACGCGCCCCGAGGAGCGTCTTGCCACATGTCACCTCTGGTTCTAACTGAGCGCCTCCAGGAGAGAGGCCCAAGCAAGACGCGCCCCGAGGAGCGTCTTGCCACATGCCAACACTGGGTCTGACTGAGCGCCTCCAGGAGAGAGGCCCAAGCAAGACACGCCCCGAGGAGCGTCTTGCCATGTGTCACCACTGGGTCTGACTGACCTTCTCCAGGAGAGAGGCCCAAGCAAGACGCGCCCGGAGGAGCGTCTTGCCACATGTCAGCACTCGTTCTGACTGAGCGCCTCCAGGAGAGAGGCCCAAGCAAGACGCGCCCCGAGGAGCATCTTGCCACATGTCACTACTCGGACTGACTGAGCGCCTCCAGGAGAGAGGCCCAAGCAAGACGCACCCCGAGGATCGTCTTGCCACATGTCAACAATGGGTCTGACTGAGGGCCTCCAGGAGAGAAGCCCAAGCAAGACGCGCCCCGAGGAGCGTCTTGCCACATGTCAACAATGGGTCTGACTGAGGGCCTCCAGGAGAGAAGCCGAATCAAGACGCGCCCCGAGGAGCGTCTTGCCACATGTCAACACTGGGTCTGACTGAGCGCCTCCAGGAGACAGGCCCAATCAAGACGCGCCCCGAGGAGCTACTTGCCACATGTCAACACTGGGTCCGACTGAGGGCCTCCAGGAGAGAAGCCCAATCAAGACGCGCCCCGAGGAGCGTCTTGCCACATGTCAACACTGGGTCTGACTGAGCGCCTCCAGGAGAGAGGCCCAAGCAAGACGCGCCCGGAGGAGCATCTTGCCACATGTCAACACTGGGTCTGCAAGAGGGCCTCCAGGAAAGAGGCCCGAGAAAGACGCGCCCCGAGGAGCGTCTTGCCACAT
Organism: Nothobranchius furzeri; assembly: GCF_043380555.1. Taxonomy (NCBI): domain Eukaryota; kingdom Metazoa; phylum Chordata; class Actinopteri; order Cyprinodontiformes; family Nothobranchiidae; genus Nothobranchius; species Nothobranchius furzeri. The sequence continues at coordinate 11,207,940 of NC_091743.1, forward strand.
GTCACCTCTGGTTCTAACTGAGCGCCTCCAGGAGAGAGGCCCAAGCAAGACGCGCCCCGAGGAGCGTCTTGCCACATGCCAACACTGGGTCTGACTGAGCGCCTCCAGGAGAGAGGCCCAAGCAAGACACGCCCCGAGGAGCGTCTTGCCATGTGTCACCACTGGGTCTGACTGAGCTTCTCCAGGAGAGAGGCCCAAGCAAGACGCGCCCCGAGGAGCGTCTTGCCACATGTCAACACTGGGTCTGACTGAGCGCCTCCAGGAGAGAGGCCCAAGCAAGACGCGCCCCGAGGAGCTTCTTGCCACATGTCAACACTGGGTCTGACTGAGCGCCTCCAGGCGAGAGGCCCAAGCAAGACGCGCCCCGAGGAGCGTCTTGCCACATGTCAACACTGGGTCTGACTGAGCGCCTCCAGGAGAGAGGCCCAAGCAAGACGCGCCCCGAGGAGCGTCTTGCCACATGTCAGAACTGGGTCTGACTGAGCGCCTCCAGGAGAGAGGCCGAAGCAAGACGCGCCCCGAGGAGCGTCAGGCCACATGTCACTACTCAGTCTGACTGAGCGCCTCCAGGAGAGAGGCCCAAGCAAGACGCGCCCCGAGGAGCGTCTTGCCACGTTTCACCACTGGGTCTGACTGAGCGCCTCCAGGAGAGAGGCCCAAGCAAGACGAGCCCCGAGGAGCATCTTGCCACATGTCAACACTCGGTCTGACTGAGTGCCTCCATGAGAGAAGCCCCAGCAAGACGCGCCCCGAGGAACGTCTTGCCACATGTCAGCAATCGGTCTGACTGAGCGCTTCCAGGAGAGAGGCCCAAGGAAGACGCGCCCCGAGGAGCATCTTGCCACATGTCACTACTCGGACTGACTGAGCGCCTCCAGGAGAGAGGCCCAAGCAAGACGCACCCCGAGGAGCGTCTTGCCACATGTCAACAATGGGTCTGACTGAGGGCCTCCAGGAGAGAAGCCCAAGCAAGACGCGCCCCGAGGAGCGTCTTGCCACATGTCAACACTGGGTCTGACTGAGCGCCTCCAGGAGAGAGGCCCAAGCAAGACGCGCCCCGAGGAGCTTCTTGCCACATGTCAACACAGGGTCTGACTGAGCACCTCCAGGCGAGAGGCCCAAGCAAAACGCGCCCCGAGGAGCGTCTTGCCACATGTCAACACTGGGTCTGACTGAGCGCCTCCAGGAGAGAGGCCCAAGCAAGACGCGCCCCGAGGAGCGTCTTGCCACATGTCAGAACTGGGTCATACTGAGCGCCTCCAGGAGAGAGTCCCCAGCAAGACGCGCCCCGAGGAGCGTCTTGCCTTATGTCAGCACTCGGTCTGACTGAGCGCCTCCAGGAGAGAGGCCCAAGGAAGACGTGCCCCGAGGAGCGTCTTGTCACATGTCAACACTGGGTCTGTCTGAGCGCCTCCAGGAGAGAAGCCCAAGCAAGACGCGCCCCGAGGAGCGTCTTGCCACATGTCAACAATGGGTCTGACTGAGGGCCTCCAGGAGAGAAGCCCAAGCAAGACGCGCCCCGAGGAGCGTCTTGACACATGTCAACACTGGGTCTGACAGAGGGCCTCCAGGAGAGAGTGCCCAGCAAGACGGGCCCCGAGGAGCGTCTTGCCTTATGTCAGCACTCGGTCTGACTGAGCGCCTCCAGGAGAGAGGCCCAAGCAAGACGTGCCCCGAGGAGCGTCTTGTCACATGTCAACACTGGGTCGGTCTGAGCGCCTCCAGGAGAGAAGCCCAAGCAAGACGCGCCCCGAGGAGCGTCTTGCCACATGTCAACAATGGGTCTGACTGAGGGACTCCAGGAAAGAAGCCCAAGCAAGACGCGCCCCGAGGAGCGTCTTGACACATGTCAACACTGGGTCTAACAGAGGGCCTCCAAGAGAGAGGCCCAAGCAAGACGCGCCCCGAGGAGTGTGTTGCCACATGTCACCACTGGGTCTGACTGAGCGCCTCCAGGAGAGAGGCCCAAGCAAGACGCGCCCCGAGGAGCGTAAGGCCACATGTCACTACTCAGTCTGACTGAGCGCCTCCAGGAGAGAGGCCCAAGCAAGACGCGCCCCGAGGAACGTCTTGCCACGTGTCATTACTGGGTCTGATTGAGGGCCTCCAGGAGAGAGGCCCAAGCAAGACGCAACCCGTGGAGCATCTTGCCACATGTCAGCACTGGGTCTGACTGAGCGCCTCCAGGAGAGAGTCCCCAGCAAGACGCGCCCCGAGGAGCGTCTTGCCTTATGTCAGCACTCGGTCTGACTGAGCGCCTCCAGGAGAGAGGCCCAAGCAAGACGCGCCCCGAGGAGCGTCTTGCCACATGTCACCTCAGGTTCTGACTGAGCGCCTCCAGGAGAGAGGCCCAAGCAAGACGCGCCCCAAGGAGCGTCTTGCCACATGTCAACAATGGGTCTGACTGAGGGCCTCCAGGAGAGAGGCCCAAGCAAGACGCGCCCCGAGGAGCGTCAGGCCACATGTCACTACTCAGTCTGACTGAGCGCCTCCAGGAGAGAGGCCCAAGCAAGACGCGCCCCGAGGAGCGTCTTGCCTTATGTCAGCACTCGGTCTGACTGAGCGCCTCCAGGAGAGAGGCCCAAGCAAGACGTGCCCCGAGGAGCGTCTTGTCACATGTCAACACTGGGTCTGTCTGAGCGCCTCCAGGAGAGAAGCCCAAGCAAGACGCGCCCCGAGGAGCGTCTTGCCACATGTCAACAATGGGTCTGACTGAGGGACTCCAGGAAAGAAGCCCAAGCAAGACGCGCCCCGAGGAGCGTCTTGACACATGTCAACACTGGGTCTAACAGAGGGCCTCCAAGAGAGAGGCCCAAGCAAGACGCGCCCTGAGGAGTGTGTTGCCACATGTCACCACTGGGTCTGACTGAGCGCCTCCAGGAGAGAGGCCCAAGCAAGACGCGCCCCGAGGAGCGTAAGGCCACATGTCACTACTCAGTCTGACTGAGCGCCTCCAGGAGAGAGGCCCAAGCAAGACGCGCCCCGAGGAACGTCTTGCCACGTGTCATTACTGGGTCTGATTGAGGGCCTCCAGGAGAGAGGCCCAAGCAAGACGCAACCCGTGGAGCATCTTGCCACATGTCAGCACTGGATCTGACTGAGCGCCTCCAGGAGAGAGTCCCCAGCAAGACGCGCCCCGAGGAGCGTCTTGCCTTATGTCAGCACTCGGTCTGACTGAGCACCTCCAGGAGAGAGGCCCAGGCAAGACGCGCCCCGAGGAGCGTCTTGCCACATGTCACCTCAGGTTCTGACTGAGCGCCTCCAGGAGAGAGGCCCAAGCAAGACGCGCCCCAAGGAGCGTCTTGCCACATGTCAACAATGGGTCTGACTGAGGGCCTCCAGGAGAGAGGCCCAAGCAAGACGCGCCCCGAGGAGCGTCAGGCCACATGTCACTACTCAGTCTGACTGAGCGCCTCCAGGAGAGAGGCCCAAGCAAGACGCGCCCCGAGGAGCGTCTTGCCACATGTCAACACTGGGTCTGATTGAGGGCCTTCTGGAGAGATGCCCAAGCAAGACGCGCCCCGAGGAGCGTCTTGCCACATGTCAACAATGGGTCTTACTGAGGGCCTCCAGGAGAGAAGCCCAAGCAAGACGCGCCCCGAGGAGCTTCTTGCCACATGTCAGTACTCGGTCTGACTGAGCGCCTCCAGGAGAGAGGCCCAAGCAAGACGCGCCCCGAGGAGCGTCTTGCCACGTGTCCCCACTGGGTCTGACTGAGCGCCTCCAGGAGAGAGGCCCAAGCAAGATGAGCCCCGAGGAGCGTCTTGCCACGTGTCAACACTGGGTCTGACTGAGTGCCTCCATGAGAGAAGCCCAAGCAAGAAGCGCCCCGAGGAGCATCTTGCCACATGTCACTACTCGGTCTGACTGAGCGCCTCCAGGAGAGAGGCCCAAGCAAGATGCGCCCCGAGGAGTGTCTTGCCACATGTCAGCACTCGGTCTGACTGAGCGCCTCCAGGAGAGTGGCCCAAGCAAGACGCGCCCCGAGGAGCGTCTTGCCACATGTCAACAATGGGTCTGACTTAGGGCCTCCAGGAGAGAAGCCCAATCAAGACGCGCCCCGAGGAGCATCTTGCCACATGTCAACACTGGGTCTGACAGAGGGCCTCCAGGAAAGAGGCCCAAGCAAGACGCGCCCCGAGGAGCGTCTTGCCACATGTCAACACTGGGTATGACTGAGCGCCTCCAGGAGAGAAGCCCAATCAAGACGCGCCCCGAGGAGCGTCTTGCCACATGTCAACAATGGGTCTGACTGAGGGCCTCCAGGAGAGAAGCCGAATCAAGACGCGCCCCGAGGAGCGTCTTGCCACATGTCAACACTGGGTCTGACTGAGCGCCTCCAGGAGACAGGCCCAATCAAGACGCGCCCCGAGGAGCTACTTGCCACATGTCAACACTGGGTCCGACTGAGGGCCTCCAGGAGAGAAGCCCAATCAAGACGCGCCCCGAGGAGCGTCTTGCCACATGTCAACACTGGGTCTGACTGAGCGCCTCCAGGAGAGAGGCCCAAGCAAGACGCGCCCGGAGGAGCATCTTGCCACATGTCAACACTGGGTCTGCAAGAGGGCCTCCAGGAAAGAGGCCCGAGAAAGACGCGCCCCGAGGAGCGTCTTGCCACATGTCACCTCTGGTTCTAACTGAGCGCCTCCAGGAGAGAGGCCCAAGCAAGACACGCCCCGAGGAGTGTCTTGCCATGTGTCACCACTGGGTCTGACTGAGCTTCTCCAGGAGAGAGGCCCAAGCAAGACGCGCCCCGAGGAGCGTCTTGCCACATGTCAGCACTCGTTCTGACTGAGCGCCTCCAGGAGAGAGGCCCAAGCAAGACGCGCCCCGAGGAGCATCTTGCCACATGTCACTACTCGGACTGACTGAGCGCCTCCAGGAGAGAGGCCCAAGCAAGACGCACCCCGAGGATCGTCTTGCCACATGTCAACAATGGGTCTGACTGAGGGCCTCCAGGAGAGAAGCCCAAGCAAGACGCGCCCCGAGGAGCGTCTTGCCACATGTCAACAATGGGTCTGACTGAGGGCCTCCAGGAGAGAAGCCGAATCAAGACGCGCCCCGAGGAGCGTCTTGCCACATGTCAACACTGGGTCTGACTGAGCGCCTCCAGGAGACAGGCCCAATCAAGACGCGCCCCGAGGAGCTACTTGCCACATGTCAACACTGGGTCTGCAAGAGGGCCTCCAGGAAAGAGGCCCGAGAAAGACGCGCCCCGAGGAGCGTCTTGCCACAAGTCACCTCTGGTTCTAACTGAGCGCCTCCAGGAGAGAGGCCCAAGTAAGACGCGCCCCGAGGAGCGTCTTGCCACATGTCAACACTGGGTCTGACTGAGCGCCTCCAGGAGAGAGGCCCAAGCAAGACGCGCCCCGAGGAGCGTCTTGCCACATGTCAGAACTGGGTCTGACTGAGCGCCTCCAGGAGAGAGGCCGAAGCAAGACGCGCCCCGAGGAGCGTCAGGCCACATGTCACTACTCAGTCTGACTGAGCGCCTCCAGGAGAGAGGCCCAAGCAAGACGCGCCCCGAGGAGCGTCTTGCCACGTTTCACCACTGGGTCTGACTGAGCGCCTCCAGGAGAGAGGCCCAAGCAAGACGAGCCCCGAGGAGCATCTTGCCACATGTCAACACTCGGTCTGACTGAGTGCCTCCATGAGAGAAGCCCCAGCAAGACGCGCCCCGAGGAACGTCTTGCCACATGTCAGCAATCGGTCTGACTGAGCGCTTCCAGGAGAGAGGCCCAAGGAAGACGCGCCCCGAGGAGCATCTTGCCACATGTCACTACTCGGACTGACTGAGCGCCTCCAGGAGAGAGGCCCAAGCAAGACGCACCCCGAGGAGCGTCTTGCCACATGTCAACAATGGGTCTGACTGAGGGCCTCCAGGAGAGAAGCCCAAGCAAGACGCGCCCCGAGGAGCGTCTTGCCACATGTCAACACTGGGTCTGACTGAGCGCCTCCAGGAGAGAGGCCCAAGCAAGACGCGCCCCGAGGAGCTTCTTGCCACATGTCAACACAGGGTCTGACTGAGCACCTCCAGGCGAGAGGCCCAAGCAAAACGCGCCCCGAGGAGCGTCTTGCCACATGTCAACACTGGGTCTGACTGAGCGCCTCCAGGAGAGAGGCCCAAGCAAGACGCGCCCCGAGGAGCGTCTTGCCACATGTCAGAACTGGGTCTGACTGAGCGCCTCCAGGAGAGAGTCCCCAGCAAGACGCGCCCCGAGGAGCGTCTTGCCTTATGTCAGCACTCGGTCTGACTGAGCGCCTCCAGGAGAGAGGCCCAAGGAAGACGTGCCCCGAGGAGCGTCTTGTCACATGTCAACACTGGGTCTGTCTGAGCGCCTCCAGGAGAGAAGCCCAAGCAAGACGCGCCCCGAGGAGCGTCTTGCCACATGTCAACAATGGGTCTGACTGAGGGCCTCCAGGAGAGAAGCCCAAGCAAGACGCGCCCCGAGGAGCGTCTTGACACATGTCAACACTGGGTCTGACAGAGGGCCTCCAGGAGAGAGTGCCCAGCAAGACGGGCCCCGAGGAGCGTCTTGCCTTATGTCAGCACTCGGTCTGACTGAGCGCCTCCAGGAGAGAGGCCCAAGCAAGACGTGCCCCGAGGAGCGTCTTGTCACATGTCAACACTGGGTCGGTCTGAGCGCCTCCAGGAGAGAAGCCCAAGCAAGACGCGCCCCGAGGAGCGTCTTGCCACATGTCAACAATGGGTCTGACTGAGGGACTCCAGGAAAGAAGCCCAAGCAAGACGCGCCCCGAGGAGCGTCTTGACACATGTCAACACTGGGTCTAACAGAGGGCCTCCAAGAGAGAGGCCCAAGCAAGACGCGCCCCGAGGAGTGTGTTGCCACATGTCACCACTGGGTCTGACTGAGCGCCTCCAGGAGAGAGGCCCAAGCAAGACGCGCCCCGAGGAGCGTAAGGCCACATGTCACTACTCAGTCTGACTGAGCGCCTCCAGGAGAGAGGCCCAAGCAAGACGCGCCCCGAGGAACGTCTTGCCACGTGTCATTACTGGGTCTGATTGAGGGCCTCCAGGAGAGAGGCCCAAGCAAGACGCAACCCGTGGAGCATCTTGCCACATGTCAGCACTGGGTCTGACTGAGCGCCTCCAGGAGAGAGTCCCCAGCAAGACGCGCCCCGAGGAGCGTCTTGCCTTATGTCAGCACTCGGTCTGACTGAGCGCCTCCAGGAGAGAGGCCCAAGCAAGACGCGCCCCGAGGAGCGTCTTGCCACATGTCACCTCAGGTTCTGACTGAGCGCCTCCAGGAGAGAGGCCCAAGCAAGACGCGCCCCAAGGAGCGTCTTGCCACATGTCAACAATGGGTCTGACTGAGGGCCTCCAGGAGAGAGGCCCAAGCAAGACGCGCCCCGGGGAGCGTCAGGCCACATGTCACTACTCAGTCTGACAGAGCGCCTCCAGGAGAGAGGCCCAAGCAAGACGCGCCCCGAGGAGCGTCTTGCCTTATGTCAGCACTCGGTCTGACTGAGCGCCTCCAGGAGAGAGGCCCAAGCAAGACGTGCCCCGAGGAGCGTCTTGTCACATGTCAACACTGGGTCTGTCTGAGCGCCTCCAGGAGAGAAGCCCAAGCAAGACGCGCCCCGAGGAGCGTCTTGCCACATGTCAACAATGGGTCTGACTGAGGGACTCCAGGAAAGAAGCCCAAGCAAGACGCGCCCCGAGGAGCGTCTTGACACATGTCAACACTGGGTCTAACAGAGGGCCTCCAAGAGAGAGGCCCAAGCAAGACGCGCCCTGAGGAGTGTGTTGCCACATGTCACCACTGGGTCTGACTGAGCGCCTCCAGGAGAGAGGCCCAAGCAAGACGCGCCCCGAGGAGCGTAAGGCCACATGTCACTACTCAGTCTGACTGAGCGCCTCCAGGAGAGAGGCCCAAGCAAGACGCGCCCCGAGGAACGTCTTGCCACGTGTCATTACTGGGTCTGATTGAGGGCCTCCAGGAGAGAGGCCCAAGCAAGACGCAACCCGTGGAGCATCTTGCCACATGTCAGCACTGGATCTGACTGAGCGCCTCCAGGAGAGAGTCCCCAGCAAGACGCGCCCCGAGGAGCGTCTTGCCTTATGTCAGCACTCGGTCTGACTGAGCACCTCCAGGAGAGAGGCCCAGGCAAGACGCGCCCCGAGGAGCGTCTTGCCACATGTCACCTCAGGTTCTGACTGAGCGCCTCCAGGAGAGAGGCCCAAGCAAGACGCGCCCCAAGGAGCGTCTTGCCACATGTCAACAATGGGTCTGACTGAGGGCCTCCAGGAGAGAGGCCCAAGCAAGACGCGCCCCGAGGAGCGTCAGGCCACATGTCACTACTCAGTCTGACTGAGCGCCTCCAGGAGAGAGGCCCAAGCAAGACGCGCCCCGAGGAGCGTCTTGCCACATGTCAACACTGGGTCTGATTGAGGGCCTTCTGGAGAGATGCCCAAGCAAGACGCGCCCCGAGGAGCGTCTTGCCACATGTCAACAATGGGTCTTACTGAGGGCCTCCAGGAGAGAAGCCCAAGCAAGACGCGCCCCGAGGAGCTTCTTGCCACATGTCAGTACTCGGTCTGACTGAGCGCCTCCAGGAGAGAGGCCCAAGCAAGACGCGCCCCGAGGAGCGTCTTGCCACGTGTCCCCACTGGGTCTGACTGAGCGCCTCCAGGAGAGAGGCCCAAGCAAGATGAGCCCCGAGGAGCGTCTTGCCACGTGTCAACACTGGGTCTGACTGAGTGCCTCCATGAGAGAAGCCCAAGCAAGAAGCGCCCCGAGGAGCATCTTGCCACATGTCACTACTCGGTCTGACTGAGCGCCTCCAGGAGAGAGGCCCAAGCAAGATGCGCCCCGAGGAGTGTCTTGCCACATGTCAGCACTCGGTCTGACTGAGCGCCTCCAGGAGAGTGGCCCAAGCAAGACGCGCCCCGAGGAGCGTCTTGCCACATGTCAACAATGGGTCTGACTTAGGGCCTCCAGGAGAGAAGCCCAATCAAGACGCGCCCCGAGGAGCATCTTGCCACATGTCAACACTGGGTCTGACAGAGGGCCTCCAGGAAAGAGGCCCAAGCAAGACGCGCCCCGAGGAGCGTCTTGCCACATGTCAACACTGGGTCTGACTGAGCGCCTCCAGGAGAGAAGCCCAATCAAGACGCGCCCCGAGGAGCGTCTTGCCACATGTCAACAATGGGTCTGACTGAGGGCCTCCAGGAGAGAAGCCGAATCAAGACGCGCCCCGAGGAGCGTCTTGCCACATGTCAACACTGGGTCTGACTGAGCGCCTCCAGGAGACAGGCCCAATCAAGACGCGCCCCGAGGAGCTACTTGCCACATGTCAACACTGGGTCCGACTGAGGGCCTCCAGGAGAGAAGCCCAATCAAGACGCGCCCCGAGGAGCGTCTTGCCACATGTCAACACTGGGTCTGACTGAGCGCCTCCAGGAGAGAGGCCCAAGCAAGACGCGCCCGGAGGAGCATCTTGCCACATGTCAACACTGGGTCTGCAAGAGGGCCTCCAGGAAAGAGGCCCGAGAAAGACGCGCCCCGAGGAGCGTCTTGCCACATGTCACCTCTGGTTCTAACTGAGCGCCTCCAGGAGAGAGGCCCAAGCAAGACACGCCCCGAGGAGTGTCTTGCCATGTGTCACCACTGGGTCTGACTGAGCTTCTCCAGGAGAGAGGCCCAAGCAAGACGCACCCCGAGGAGCGTCTTGCCACATGTCAGCACTCGTTCTGACTGAGCGCCTCCAGGAGAGAGGCCCAAGCAAGACGCGCCCCGAGGAGCATCTTGCCACATGTCACTACTCGGACTGACTGAGCGCCTCCAGGAGAGAGGCCCAAGCAAGACGCACCCCGAGGATCGTCTTGCCACATGTCAACAATGGGTCTGACTGAGGGCCTCCAGGAGAGAAGCCCAAGCAAGACGCGCCCCGAGGAGCGTCTTGCCACATGTCAACAATGGGTCTGACTGAGGGCCTCCAGGAGAGAAGCCGAATCAAGACGCGCCCCGAGGAGCGTCTTGCCACATGTCAACACTGGGTCTGACTGAGCGCCTCCAGGAGACAGGCCCAATCAAGACGCGCCCCGAGGAGCTACTTGCCACATGTCAACACTGGGTCTGCAAGAGGGCCTCCAGGAAAGAGGCCCGAGAAAGACGCGCCCCGAGGAGCGTCTTGCCACAAGTCACCTCTGGTTCTAACTGAGCGCCTCCAGGAGAGAGGCCCAAGTAAGACGCGCCCCGAGGAGCGTCTTGCCACATGCCAACACTGGGTCTGACTGAGCGCCTCCAGGAGAGAGGCCCAAGCAAGACACGCCCCGAGGAGCGTCTTGCCATGTGTCACCACTGGGTCTGACTGAGCTTCTCCAGGAGAGAGGCCCAAGCAAGACGCGCCCCGAGGAGCGTCTTGCCACATGTCAACACTGGGTCTGACTGAGCGCCTCCAGGAGAGAGGCCCAAGCAAGACGCGCCCCGAGGAGCTTCTTGCCACATGTCAACACTGGGTCTGACTGAGCGCCTCCAGGCGAGAGGCCCAAGCAAGACGCGCCCCGAGGAGCGTCTTGCCACATGTCAACACTGGGTCTGACTGAGCGCCTCCAGGAGAGAGGCCCAAGCAAGACGCGCCCCGAGGAGCGTCTTGCCACATGTCAGAACTGGGTCTGACTGAGCGCCTCCAGGAGAGAGGCCGAAGCAAGACGCGCCCCGAGGAGCGTCAGGCCACATGTCACTACTCGGACTGACTGAGCGCCTCCAGGAGAGAGGCCCAAGCAAGACGCACCCCGAGGAGCGTCTTGCCACATGTCAACAATGGGTCTGACTGAGGGCCTCCAGGAGAGAAGCCCAAGCAAGACGCGCCCCGAGGAGCGTCTTGCCACATGTCAACACTGGGTCTGACTGAGCGCCTCCAGGAGAGAGGCCCAAGCAAGACGCGCCCCGAGGAGCTTCTTGCCACATGTCAACACAGGGTCTGACTGAGCACCTCCAGGCGAGAGGCCCAAGCAAGACGCGCAACGAGGAGCGTCTAGCCACATGTCAACACTGGGTCTGACTGAGCGCCTCCAGGAGAGAGGCCCAAGCAAGACGCGCCCCGAGGAGCGTCTTGCCACATGTCAGAACTGGGTCTGACTGAGCGCCTCCAGGAGAGAGTCCCCAGCAAGACGCGCCCCGAGGAGCGTCTTGCCTTATGTCAGCACTCGGTCTGACTGAGCGCCTCCAGGAGAGAGGCCCAAGGAAGACGTGCCCCGAGGAGCGTCTTGTCACATGTCAACACTGGGTCTGTCTGAGCGCCTCCAGGAGAGAAGCCCAAGCAAGACACGCCCCGAGGAGCGTCTTGCCACATGTCAACAATGGGTCTGACTGAGGGCCTCCAGGAGAGAAGCCCAAGCAAGACGCGCCCCGAGGAGCGTCTTGACATATGTCAACACTGGGTCTGACAGAGGGCCTCCAGGAGAGAGTGCCCAGCAAGACGCGCCCCGAGGAGCGTCTTGCCTTATGTCAGCACTCGGTCTGACTGAGCGCCTCCAGGAGAGAGGCCCAAGCAAGACGTGCCCCGAGGAGCGTCTTGTCACATGTCAACACTGGGTCTGTCTGAGCGCCTCCAGGAGAGAAGCCCAAGCAAGACGCGCCCCGAGGAGCGTCTTGCCACATGTCAACAATGGGTCTGACTGAGGGACTCCAGGAAAGAAGCCCAAGCAAGACGCGCCCCGAGGAGCGTCTTGACACATGTCAACACTGGGTCTAACAGAGGGCCTCCAAGAGAGAGGCCCAAGCAAGACGCGCCCCGAGGAGTGTGTTGCCACATGTCACCACTGGGTCTGACTGAGCGCCTCCAGGAGAGAGGCCCAAGCAAGACGCGCCCCGAGGTGCGTAAGGCCACATGTCACTACTCAGTCTGACCGAGCGCCTCCAGGAGAGAGGCCCAAGCAAGACGCGCCCCGAGGAACGTCTTGCCACGTGTCATTACTGGGTCTGATTGAGGGCCTCCAGGAGAGAGGCCCAAGCAAGACGCAACCCGTGGAGCATCTTGCCACATGTCAGCACTGGGTCTGACTGAGCGCCTCCAGGAGAGAGTCCCCAGCAAGACGCGCCCCGAGGAGCGTCTTGCCTTATGTCAGCACTCGGTCTGACTGAGCGCCTCCAGGAGAGAGGCCCAAGCAAGACGCGCCCCGAGGAGCGTCTTGCCACATGTCACCTCAGGTTCTGACTGAGCGCCTACAGGAGAGAGGCCCAAGCAAGACGCGCCCCAAGGAGCGTCTTGCCACATGTCAACAATGGGTCTGACTGAGGGCCTCCAGGAGAGAGGCCCAAGCAAGACGCGCCCCGAGGAGCGTCAGGCCACATGTCACTACTCAGTCTGACTGAGCGCCTCCAGGAGAGAGGCCCAAGCAAGACGTGCCCCGAGGAGCGTCTTGTCACATGTCAACACTGGGTTTGTCTGAGCGCCTCCAGGAGAGAAGCCCAAGCAAGACGCGCCCCGAGGAGCGTCTTGCCACATGTCAACAATGGGTCTGACTGAGGGACTCCAGGAAAGAAGCCCAAGCAAGATGCGCCCCGAAGAGCGTCTTGACACATGTCAACACTGGGTCTAACAGAGGGCCTCCAAGAGAGAGGCCCAAGCAAGACGCGCCCTGAGGAGTGTGTTGCCACATGTCACCACTGGGTCTGACTGAGCGCCTCCAGGAGAGAGGCCCAAGCAAGACGCGCCCCGAGGAGCGTAAGGCCACATGTCACTACTCAGTCTGACTGAGCGCCTCCAGGAGAGAGGCCCAAGCAAGACGCGCCCCGAGGAACGTCTTGCCACGTGTCATTACTGGGTCTGATTGAGGGCCTCCAGGAGAGAGGCCCAAGCAAGACGCAACCCGTGGAGCATCTTGCCACATGTCAGCACTGGGTCTGACTGAGCGCCTCCAGGAGAGAGTCCCCAGCAAGACGCGCCCCGAGGAGCGTCTTGCCTTATGTCAGCACTCGGTCTGACTGAGCGCCTCCAGGAGAGAGGCCCAAGCAAGACGCGCCCCGAGGAGCGTCTTGCCACATGTCACCTCAGGTTCTGACTGAGCGCCTCCAGGAGAGAGGCCCAAGCAAGACGTGCCCCAAGGAGCGTCTTGCCACATGTCAACAATGGGTCTGACTGAGGGCCTCCAGGAGAGAGGCCCAAGCAAGACGCGCCCCGAGGAGCGTCAGGCCACATGTCACTACTCAGTCTGACTGAGCGCCTCCAGGAGAGAGGCCCAAGCAAGACGCGCCCCGAGGAGCGTCTTGCCACATGTCAACACTGGGTCTGATTGAGGGCCTTCTGGAGAGATGCCCAAGCAAGACGCGCCCCGAGGAGCGTCTTGCCACATGTCAACAATGGGTCTTACTGAGGGCCTCCAGGAGAGAAGCCCAAGCAAGACGCGCCCCGAGGAGCTTCTTGCCACATGTCAGTACTCGGTCTGACTGAGCGCCTCCAGGAGAGAGGCCCAAGCAAGACGCGCCCCGAGGAGCGTCTTGCCACGTGTCCCCACTGGGTCTGACTGAGCTCCTCCAGGAGAGAGGCCCAAGCAAGACGAGCCCCGAGGAGCGTCTTGCCACGTGTCAACACTGGGTCTGACTGAGTGCCTCCATGAGAGAAGCCCAAGCAAGAAGCGCCCCGAGGAGCATCTTGCCACATGTCACTACTCGGTCTGACTGAGCACCTCCAGGAGAGAGGCCCAAGCAAGACGCGCCCCGAGGAGTGTCTTGCCACATGTCAGCACTTTGTCTGACTGAGCGCCTCCAGGAGAGTGGCCCAAGCAAGACGCGCCCCGAGGAGCGTCTTGCCACATGTCAACAATGGGTCTGACTTAGGGCCTCCAGGAGAGAAGCCCAATCAAGACGCGCCCCGAGGAGCATCTTGCCACATGTCAACACTGGGTCTGACAGAGGGCCTCCAGGAAAGAGGCCCAAGCAAGACGCGCCCCGAGGAGCGTCTTGCCACATGTCACCTCTGGTTCTGACTGAGCGCCTCCAGGAGAGAGGCCCAAGCAAGACGCGCCCCGAGGAGCGTTTTGCCACATGTCAACACTGGGTCTGACTGAGCGCCTCCAGGAGAGAAGCCCAATCAAGACGCGCCCCGAGGAGCGTCTTGCCACATGTCAACACTGGGTCTGACTGAGCGCCACCAGGAGAGAGGCCCAAGCAAGACGCGCCCCGAGGAGCGTCTTGCCACATGTCAACAATGGGTCTGACTGAGGGCCTCCAGGAGAGAAACCAACTCAAGACGCGCCCCGAGGAGCGTCTTGCCACGTGTCAACACTGGGTCTGACTGAGCGCCTCCAGGAGAGAGGCCCAAGCAAGACGCGCCCCGAGGAGCGTCTTGCCACATGTCAACAATGGGTCTGACTGAGGGCCTCCAGGAGAGAAGCCCAATCAAGACGCGCCCCGAGGAGCTTCTTGCCACATGTCAACACTGGGTCTGACTGAGCGCCTCCAGGAGAGAGGCCCAAGCAAGACGCGCCCGGAGGAGCGTCTTGCCACATGTCAACACTAGGTCTGACAGAGGGCCTCCAGGAAAGAGGCCCAAGCAAGACGCGCCCCGAGGAGCGTCTTGCCACATGTCACCTCTGGTTCTGACTGAGCGCCTCCAGGAGAGAGGCCCAAGCAAGACGCGCCCCAAGGAGCTTCTTGCCACATGTCAACAATGGGTCTGACTGAGGGCCTCCAGGAGAGAAGCCCTAGCGAAACCCGCCCCGAGGAGCGTCTTGACACATGTCAACACTGGGTCTGACAGAGGGCCTCCAGGAGAGAGGCCCATGCAAGACGCGCCCCGAGGAGTGTCTTGCCACATGTCACCACTGGGTCTGACTGAGCGCCTCCAGGAGAGAGCCCCAAGCAAGACGCGCCCGGAGGAGCGTCTTGCCACATGTCAACACTGGGTCTGACAGAGGGCCTCCAGGAAAGAGGCCCAAGCAAGACGCGCCCCGAGGAGCGTCTTGCCACATGTCACCTCTGGTTCTGACTGAGCGCCTCCAGGAGAGAGGCCCAAGCAAGACGCGCCCCAAGGAGCGTCTTGCCACATGTCAACAATGGGTCTGACTGAGCGCCTCCAGGAGAGAGGCCGAAGCAAGACGCGCCCCGAGGAGCGTCAGGCCACATGTCACTACTCAGTCTGACTGAGCGCCTCCAGGAGAGAGGCCCAAGCAAGACGCGCCCCAAGGAGCGTCTTGCCACGTTTCACCACTGGGTCTGACTGAGTGCCTCCATGAGAGAAGCCCCAGCAAGACACGCCCCGAGGAGCGTCTTGCCACATGTCAGCACTCGTTCTGACTGAGCGCCTCCAGGAGAGAGGCCCAAGCAAGACGCGCCCCGAGGAGCATCTTGCCACATGTCACTACTCGGACTGACTGAGCGCCTCCATTAGAGAGGCCCAAGCAAGACGCACCCCGAGGATCGTCTTGCCACATGTCAACAATGGGTCTGACTGAGGGCCTCCAGGAGAGAAGCCCAAGCAAGACGCGCCCCGAGGAGCGTCTTGCCACATGTCAACAATGGGTCTGACTGAGGGCCTCCAGGAGAGAAGCCGAATCAAGACGTGCCCCGAGGAGCGTCTTGCCACATGTCAACACTGGGTCTGACTGAGCGCCTCCAGGAGACAGGCCCAATCAAGACGCGCCCCGAGGAGCTACTTGCCACATGTCAACACTGGGTCCGACTGAGGGCCTCCAGGAGAGAAGCCCAATCAAGACGCGCCCCGAGGAGCGTCTTGCCACATGTCAACACTGGGTCTGACTGAGCGCCTCCAGGAGAGAAGCCCAAGCAAGACGCGCCCGGAGGAGCATCTTGCCACATGTCAGCACTGGGTCTGCAAGAGGGCCTCCAGGAAAGAGGCCCAAGAAAGACGCGCCCCGAGGAGCGTCTTGCCACATGTCACCTCTGGTTCTAACTGAGCGCCTCCAGGAGAGAGGCCCAAGCAAGACGCGCCCCGAGGAGCGTCTTGCCACATGCCAACACTGGGTCTGACTGAGCGCCTCCAGGAGAGAGGCCCAAGCAAGACACGCCCCGAGGAGCGTCTTGCCATGTGTCTCCACTGGGTCTGACTGAGCTTCTCCAGGAGAGAGGCCCAAGCAAGACGCGCCCCGAGGAGCGTCTTGCCACATGTCAGCACTCGTTCTGACTGAGCGCCTCCAGGAGAGAGGCCCAAGCAAGACGCGCCCCGAGGAGCATCTTGCCACATGTCACTACTCGGACTGACTGAGCGCCTCCAGGAGAGAGGCCCAAGCAAGACGCACCCCGAGGATCGTCTTGCCACATGTCAACAATGGGTCTGACTGAGGGCCTCCAGGAGAGAAGCCCAAGCAAGACGCGCCCCGAGGAGCGTCAGGCCACATGTCACTACTCAGTCTGACTGAGCGCCTCCAGGAGAGAGGCCCAAGCAAGACGCACCCCGAGGAGCGTCTTGCCACATGGCAACAATGGGTCTGACTGAGGGCCTCCAGGAGAGAAGCCCAAGCAAGACGCGCCCCGAGGAGCGTCTTGCCACATGTCAACACTGGGTCTGACTGAGCGCCTCCAGGAGAGAGGCCCAAGCAAGACGCGCCCCGAGGAGCTTCTTGCCACATGTCAACACAGGGTCTGACTGAGCGCCTCCAGGCGAGAGGCCCAAGCAAGACGCGCCCCGAGGAGCGTCTTGCCACATGTCAACACTGGGTCTGACTGAGCGCCTCCAGGAGAGAGGCCCAAGCAAGAAGCGCCCCGAGGAGCGTCTTGCCACATGTCAGAACTGGGTCTGACTGAGCGCCTCCAGGAGAGAGTCCCCAGCAAGACGCGCCCCGAGGAGCGTCTTGCCTTATGTCAGCACTCGGTCTGACTGAGCGCCTCCAGGAGAGAGGCCCAAGCAAGACGTGCCCCGAGGAGCGTCTTGTCACATGTCAACACTGGGTCTCTCTGAGCGCCTCCAGGAGAGAAGCCCAAGCAAGACGCGCCCCGGGGAGCGTCTTGCCACATGTCAACAATGGGTCTGACTGAGGGACTCCAGGAAAGAAGCCCAAGCAAGACGCGCCCCGAGGAGCGTCTTGCCACATGTCAACAATGGGTCTGACTGAGGGACTCCAGGAAAGAAGCCCAAGCAAGACGCGCCCCGAGGAGCGTCTTGACACATGTCAACACTGGGTCTAACAGAGGGCCTCCAAGAGAGAGGCCCAAGCAAGACGCGCCCCGAGGAGTGTGTTGCCACATGTCACCACTGGGTCTGACTGAGCGCCTCCAGGAGAGAGGCCCAAGCAAGACGCGCCCCGAGGAGCGTAAGGCCACATGTCACTACTCAGTCTGACCGAGCGCCTCCAGGAGAGAGGCCCAAGCAAGACGCGCCCCGAGGAACGTCTTGCCACGTGTCATTACTGGGTCTGATTGAGGGCCTCCAGGAGAGAGGCCCAAGCAAGACGCAACCCGTGGAGCATCTTGCCACATGTCAGCACTGGGTCTGACTGAGCGCCTCCAGGAGAGAGTCCCCAGCAAGACGCGCCCCGAGGAGCGTCTTGCCTTATGAAAGCACTCGGTCTGACTGAGCGCCTCCAGGAGAGAGGCCCAAGCAAGACGCGCCCCGAGGAGCGTCTTGCCACATGTCACCTCAGGTTCTGACTGAGCGCCTCCAGGAGAGAGGCCCAAGCAAGACGCGCCCCAAGGAGCGTCTTGCCACATGTCAACAATGGGTCTGACTGAGGGCCTCCAGGAGAGAGGCCCAAGCAAGACGCGCCCCGAGGAGCGTCAGGCCACATGTCACTACTCAGTCTGACTGAGCGCCTCCAGGAGAGAGGCCCAAGCAAGACGTGCCCCGAGGAGCGTCTTGTCACATGTCAACACTGGGTTTGTCTGAGCGCCTCCAGGAGAGAAGCCCAAGCAAGACGCGCCCCGAGGAGCGTCTTGCCACATGTCAACAATGGGTCTGACTGAGGGACTCCAGGAAAGAAGCCCAAGCAAGACGCGCCCCGAGGAGCGTCTTGACACATGTCAACACTGGGTCTAACAGAGGGCCTCCAAGAGAGAGGCCCAAGCAAGACGCGCCCTGAGGAGTGTGTTGCCACATGTCACCACTGGGTCTGACTGAGCGCCTCCAGGAGAGAGGCCCAAGCAAGACGCGCCCCGAGGAGCGTAAGGCCACATGTCACTACTCAGTCTGACTGAGCGCCTCCAGGAGAGAGGCCAAAGCAAGACGCGCCCCGAGGAACGTCTTGCCACGTGTCATTACTGGGTCTGATTGAGGGCCTCCAGGAGAGAGGCCCAAGCAAGACGCAACCCGTGGAGCATCTTGCCACATGTCAGCACTGGGTCTGACTGAGCGCCTCCAGGAGAGAGTCCCCAGCAAGACGCGCCCCGAGGAGCGTCTTGCCTTATGTCAGCACTCGGTCTGACTGAGCGCCTCCAGGAGAGAGGCCCAAGCAAGACGCGCCCCGAGGAGCGTCTTGCCACATGTCACCTCAGGTTCTGACTGAGCGCCTCCAGGAGAGAGGCCCAAGCAAGACGCGCCCCAAGGAGCGTCTTGCCACATGTCAACAATGGGTCTGACTGAGGGCCTCCAGGAGAGAGGCCCAAGCAAGACGCGCCCCGAGGAGCGTCAGGCCACATGTCACTACTCAGTCTGACTGAGCGCCTCCAGGAGAGAGGCCCAAGCAAGACGCGCCCCGAGGAGCGTCTTGCCACATGTCAACACTGGGTCTGATTGAGGGCCTTCTGGAGAGATGCCCAAGCAAGACGCGCCCCGAGGAGCGTCTTGCCACATGTCAACAATGGGTCTTACTGAGGGCCTCCAGGAGAGAAGCCCAAGCAAGACGCGCCCCGAGGAGCTTCTTGCCACATGTCAGTACTCGGTCTGACTGAGCGCCTCCAGGAGAGAGGCCCAAGCAAGACGCGCCCCGAGGAGCGTCTTGCCACGTGTCCCCACTGGGTCTGACTGAGCGCCTCCAGGAGAGAGGCCCAAGCAAGACGAGCCCCGAGGAGCGTCTTGCCACGTGTCAACACTGGGTCTGACTGAGTGCCTCCATGAGAGAAGCCCAAGCAAGAAGCGCCCCGAGGAGCATCTTGCCACATGTCACTACTCGGTCTGACTGAGCACCTCCAGGAGAGAGGCCCAAGCAAGACGCGCCCCGAGGAGTGTCTTGCCACATGTCAGCACTCGGTCTGACTGAGCGCCTCCAGGAGAGTGGCCCAAGCAAGACGCGCCCCGAGGAGCGTCTTGCCACATGTCAACAATGGGTCTGACTTAGGGCCTCCAGGAGAGAAGCCCAATCAAGACGCGCCCCGAGGAGCATCTTGCCACATGTCAACACTGGGTCTGACAGAGGGCCTCCAGGAAAGAGGCCCAAGCAAGACGCGCCCCGAGGAGCGTCTTGCCACATGTCACCTCTGGTTCTGACTGAGCGCCTCTAGGAGAGAGGCCCAAGCAAGACGCGCCCCGAGGAGCGTTTTGCCACATGTCAACACTGGGTCTGACTGAGCGCCTCCAGGAGAGAAGCCCAATCAAGACGCGCCCCGAGGAGCGTTTTGCCACATGTCAACACTGGGTCTGACTGAGCGCCTCCAGGAGAGAAGCCCAATCAAGACGCGCCCCGAGGAGCGTCTTGCCACATGTCAACAATGGGTCTGACTGAGGGCCTCCAGGAGAGAAGCCCAATCAAGACGCGCCCCGAGGAGCGTTTTGCCACATGTCAACACTGGATCTGACTGAGCGCCTCCAGGAGAGAAGCCCAATCAAGACGCGCCCCGAGGAGCGTCTTGCCACATGTCAACACTGGGTCTGACTGAGCGCCACCAGGAGAGAGGCCCAAGCAAGACGCGCCCCGAGGAGCGTCTTGCCACATGTCAACAATGGGTCTGACTGAGGGCCTCCAGGAGAGAAACCAACTCAAGACGCGCCCCGAGGAGCGTCTTGCCACGTGTCAACACTGGGTCTGACTGAGCGCCTCCAGGAGAGAGGCCCAAGCAAGACGCGCCCCGAGGAGCGTCTTGCCACATGTCAACAATGGGTCTGACTGAGGGCCTCCAGGAGAGAAGCCCAATCAAGACGCGCCCCGAGGAGCTTCTTGCCACATGTCAACACTGGGTCTGACTGAGCGCCTCCAGGAGAGAGGCCCAAGCAAGACGCGCCCGGAGGAGCGTCTTGCCACATGTCAACACTAGGTCTGACAGAGGGCCTCCAGGAAAGAGGCCCAAGCAAGACGCGCCCCGAGGAGCGTCTTGCCACATGTCACCTCTGGTTCTGACTGAGCGCCTCCAGGAGAGAGGCCCAAGCAAGACGCGCCCCAAGGAGCGTCTTGCCACATGTCAACAATGGGTCTGACTGAGGGCCTCCAGGAGAGAAGCCCTAGCGAAACCCGCCCCGAGGAGCGTCTTGACACATGTCAACACTGGGTCTGACAGAGGGCCTCCAGGAGAGAGGCCCATGCAAGACGCGCCCCGAGGAGTGTCTTGCCACATGTCACCACTGGGTCTGACTGAGCGCCTCCAGGAGAGAGCCCCAAGCAAGACGCGCCCGGAGGAGCGTCTTGCCACATGTCAACACTGGGTCTGACAGAGGGCCTCCAGGAAAGAGGCCCAAGCAAGACGCGCCCCGAGGAGCGTCTTGCCACATGTCACCTCTGGTTCTGACTGAGCGCCTCCAGGAGAGAGGCCCAAGCAAGACGCGCCCCAAGGAGCGTCTTGCCACATGTCAACAATGGGTCTGACTGAGCGCCTCCAGGAGAGAGGCCGAAGCAAGACGCGCCCCGAGGAGCGTCAGGCCACATGTCACTACTCAGTCTGACTGAGCGCCTCCAGGAGAGAGGCCCAAGCAAGACGCGCCCCAAGGAGCGTCTTGCCACGTTTCACCACTGGGTCTGACTGAGTGCCTCCATGAGAGAAGCCCCAGCAAGACGCGCCCCGAGGAGCGTCTTGCCACATGTCAGCACTCGTTCTGACTGAGCGCCTCCAGGAGAGAGGCCCAAGCAAGACGCGCCCCGAGGAGCATCTTGCCACATGTCACTACTCGGACTGACTGAGCGCCTCCATTAGAGAGGCCCAAGCAAGACGCACCCCGAGGATCGTCTTGCCACATGTCAACAATGGGTCTGACTGAGGGCCTCCAGGAGAGAAGCCCAAGCAAGACGCGCCCCGAGGAGCGTCTTGCCACATGTCAACAATGGGTCTGACTGAGGGCCTCCAGGAGAGAAGCCGAATCAAGACGTGCCCCGAGGAGCGTCTTGCCACATGTCAACACTGGGTCTGACTGAGCGCCTCCAGGAGACAGGCCCAATCAAGACGCGCCCCGAGGAGCTACTTGCCACATGTCAACACTGGGTCCGACTGAGGGCCTCCAGGAGAGAAGCCCAATCAAGACGCGCCCCGAGGAGCGTCTTGCCACATGTCAACACTGGGTCTGACTGAGCGCCTCCAGGAGAGAAGCCCAAGCAAGACGCGCCCGGAGGAGCATCTTGCCACATGTCAGCACTGGGTCTGCAAGAGGGCCTCCAGGAAAGAGGCCCAAGAAAGACGCGCCCCGAGGAGCGTCTTGCCACATGTCACCTCTGGTTCTAACTGAGCGCCTCCAGGAGAGAGGCCCAAGCAAGACGAGCCCCGAGGAGCGTCTTGCCACATGCCAACACTGGGTCTGACTGAGCGCCTCCAGGAGAGAGGCCCAAGCAAGACACGCCCCGAGGAGCGTCTTGCCATGTGTCACCACTGGGTCTGACTGAGCTTCTCCAGGAGAGAGGCCCAAGCAAGACGCGCCCCGAGGAGCGTCTTGCCACATGTCAGCACTCGTTCTGACTGAGCGCCTCCAGGAGAGAGGCCCAAGCAAGACGCGCCCCGAGGAGCATCTTGCCACATGTCACTACTCGGACTGACTGAGCGCCTCCAGGAGAGAGGCCCAAGCAAGACGCACCCCGAGGATCGTCTTGCCACATGTCAACAATGGGTCTGACTGAGGGCCTCCAGGAGAGAAGCCCAAGCAAGACGCGCCCCGAGGAGCGTCAGGCCACATGTCACTACTCAGTCTGACTGAGCGCCTCCAGGAGAGAGGCCCAAGCAAGACGCACCCCAAGGAGCGTCTTGCCACATGGCAACAATGGGTCTGACTGAGGGCCTCCAGGAGAGAAGCCCAAGCAAGACGCGCCCCGAGGAGCGTCTTGCCACATGTCAACACTGGGTCTGACTGAGCGCCTCCAGGAGAGAGGCCCAAGCAAGACGCGCCCCGAGGAGCTTCTTGCCACATGTCAACACAGGGTCTGACTGAGCGCCTCCAGGCGAGAGGCCCAAGCAAGACGCGCCCCGAGGAGCGTCTTGCCACATGTCAACACTGGGTCTGACTGAGCGCCTCCAGGAGAGAGGCCCAAGCAAGAAGCGCCCCGAGGAGCGTCTTGCCACATGTCAGAACTGGGTCTGACTGAGCGCCTCCAGGAGAGAGTCCCCAGCAAGACGCGCCCCGAGGAGCGTCTTGCCTTATGTCAGCACTCGGTCTGACTGAGGGCCTCCAGGAGAGAAGCCCAAGCAAGACGTGCCCCGAGGAGCGTCTTGACACATGTCAGAACTGGGTCTGACTGAGCGCCTCCAGGAGAGAGGCCCAAGCAAGACGTGCCCCGAGGAGCGTCTTGTCACATGTCAACACTGGGTCTCTCTGAGCGCCTCCAGGAGAGAAGCCCAAGCAAGACGCGCCCCGGGGAGCGTCTTGCCACATGTCAACAATGGGTCTGACTGAGGGACTCCAGGAAAGAAGCCCAAGCAAGACGCGCCCCGAGGAGCGTCTTGACACATGTCAACACTGGGTCTAACAGAGGGCCTCCAAGAGAGAGGCCCAAGCAAGACGCGCCCCGAGGAGTGTGTTGCCACATGTCACCACTGGGTCTGACTGAGCGCCTCCAGGAGAGAGGCCCAAGCAAGACGCGCCCCGAGGAGCGTAAGGCCACATGTCACTACTCAGTCTGACTGAGCGCCTCCAGGAGAGAGGCCCAAGCAAGACGCGCCCCGAGGAACGTCTTGCCACGTGTCATTACTGGGTCTGATTGAGGGCCTCCAGGAGAGAGGCCCAAGCAAGACGCAACCCGTGGAGCATCTTGCCACATGTCAACACTGGGTCTGACTGAGTGCCTCCATGAGAGAAGCCCCAGCAAGACGCGCCCTGAGGAGCGTCTTGCCACATGTCAGCACTCGGTCTGACTGAGCGCCTCCAGGAGAGAGGCCCAAGCAAGACGCGCCCCGAGGAGCATCTTGCCACATGTCACTACTCGCACTGACTGAGCGCCTCCAGGAGAGAGGCCCAAGCAAGACGCACCCCGAGGAGCGTCTTGCCACATGTCAACAATGGGTCTGACTGAGGGCCTCCAGGAGAGAAGCCCACGCAAGACGCGCCCCGAGGAGCGTCTTGCCACATGTCAACACTGGGTCTGACTGAGCGCCTCCAGGAGAGAGGCCCAAGCAAGACGCGCCCCGAGGAGCATCTTGCCACATGTCACTACTCGGACTGAATGAGCGCCTCCAGGAGAGAGGCCCAGGCAAGACGCGCCCCGAGGAGCGTCTTGCCACATGTCAACAATGGGTCTGACTGAGGGCCTCCAGGAGAGAAGCCCAATCAAGACGCGCCCCGAGGAGCGTCTTGCCACATGTCAACACTGGGTCTGACTGAGCGCCTCCAGGAGAGAGGCCCAAGCAAGACGCGCCCCGAGGAGCGTCTTGCCACATGTCAACAATGGGTCTGACTGAGGGCCTCCAGGAGAGAAGCCCAATCAAGACGCGCCCCGAGGAGCGTCTTGCCACATGTCAACACTGGGTCAACTGAGCGCCTCCAGGAGAGAGGCCAAAGCAAGACGCGCCCGGAGAAGCGTCTTGCCACATGTCAACACTGGGTCTGACAGAGGGCCTCCAGGAAAGAGGCCCAAGCAAGACGCGCCCCGAGGAGTGTCTTGCCACATGTCACCTCTGGTTCTGACTGAGCGCCTCCAGGAGAGAGGCCCAAGCAAGACGCGCCCCGAGGAGCGTCTTGCCACATGCCAACACTGGGTCTGACTGAGCGCCTCCAGGAGAGAGGCCCAAGCAAGACACGCCCCGAGGAGCGTTTTGCCACGTGTCACCAATGGGTCTGACTGAGCGCCTCCAGGAAAGAGGCCCAAGCAAGACGCGCCCCGAGGAGAGTCTTGACACATGTCAACACTGGGTCTGTCAGAGGGCCTCCAGGAGAGAGGCCCATGCAAGACGCGCCCCGAGGAGTGTCTTGCCACATGTCACCACTCGGTCTGACTGAGCGCCTCCAGGAGAGAGGCCGAAGCAAGACGAGCCCCGAGGAGCGTCTTGCCACATGTCAACACTGGGTCTGACTGAGTGCCTCCATGAGAGAAGCCCCAGCAAGACGCGCCCCGAGGAGCGTCTTGCCACATGTCAGCACTCGGTCTGACTGAGCGCCTCCAGGAGAGAGGCCCAAGCAAGACGCGCCCCGAGGAGCATCTTGCCACATGCCAACACTGGGTCTGACTGAGCGCCTCCAGGAGAGAGGCCCAAGCAAGACACGCCCCGAGGAGCGTCTTGCCACGTGTCACCAATGGGTCTGACTGAGCGCCTCCAGGAGAGAGGCCCAAGCAAGACGCACCCCGAGGAGCGTCTTGCCACATGTCAACAATGGGTCTGACTGAGGGCCTCCAGGAGAGAAGCCCAAGCAAGACGCGCCCCGAGGAGCGTCTTGCCACATGTCAACACTGGGTCTGACTGAGCGCCTCCAGGAGAGAGGCCCAAGCAAGACGCGCCCCGAGGAGCGTCTTGCCGCATGTCAACAATGGGTCTGACTGAGGGCCTCCAGGAGAGAAGCCCAAGCAAGACGTGCCCCGAGGAGCGTCTTGACACATGTTAACACTGGGTCTGACAGAGGGCCTCCAGGAGAGAGGCCCATGCAAGACGCACCCCGAGGAGTGTCTTGCCACATGTCACCACTGGGTCTGACTGAGCGCCTCCAGGAGAGAGGCCGAAGCAAGACGCGCCCCGAGGAGCGTCAGGCCACATGTCACTACTCAGTCTTACTGAGAGTTCCAGGAGAGAGGCCCAAGCAAGACGCGCCCCGAGGAGCGTCTTGCCACGTTTCACCACTGGGTCTGACTGAGCGCCTCCAGGAGAGAGGCCCAAGCAAGACCATCCCCGAGGAGTGTCTTGCCACATGTCAACACTGGGTCTGACTGAGTGCCTCCAGGAGAAAAGCCCCAGCAAGACGCGCCCCGAGGAGCGTCTTGCCACATGTCAGCACTCGGTCTGACTGAGCGCCTCCAGGAGAGAGGCCCAAGGAAGACGTGCCCCGAGGAGCATCTTGCCACATGTCACTACTCGGACTGACTGAGCGCCTCCAGGAGAGAGGCCCAAGCAAGACGCACCCCGAGGAGCGTCTTGCCACATGTCAACAATGGGTCTGACTGAGGGCCTCCAGGAGAGAAGCCCAAGCAAGACGCGCCCCGAGGAGCGTCTTGCCACATGTCAACAATGGGTCTGACTGAGGGCCTCCAGGAGAGAGGCCCAAGCAAGACGTGCCCCGAGGAGCTTCTTGCCACATGTCATCACTGGTTCTGACTGAGCGCCTCCAGGCGAGAGGCCCAAGCAAGACGCGCCCCGAGGAGCATCTTGCCACATGTCAACACTGGGTCTGCCTGAGCGCCTCCAGGAGAGAGGCCCAAGCAAGACGCGCCCCGAGGAGCGTCTTGCCACATGTCAGAACTGGGTCTGACTGAGCTTCTCCAGGAGAGAGTCCCCAGCAAGACGCGCCCCGAGGAGCGTCTTGCCTTATGTCAGCACTCGGTCTGACTGAGCGCCTCCAGGAGAGAGGCCCAAGCAAGACGTGCCCCGAGGAGCGTCTTGTCACATGTCAACACTGGGTCTGTCTGAGCGCCTCCAGGAGAGAAGTCCAAGCAAGACGCGCCCCGAGGAGCGTCTTGCCACATGTCAACAATGGGTCTGACTGAGGGCCTCCAGGAGAGAAGCCCAAGCAAGACGCGCCCCGAGGAGCGTCTTGACACATGTCAACACTGGGTCTGACAGAGGGCCTCCAGGAGAGAGGCCCATGCAAGACGCGCCCCGAGGAGTGTCTTGCCACATGTCACGACTGGGTCTGACTGAGCGCCTCCAGGAGAGAGGCCGAAGCAAGACGCGCCCCGAGGAGCGTCAGGCCACATGTCACTACTCAGTCTGACTGAGCGCCTCCAAGAGAGAAGCCCAAGCAAGACGCGCCCCGAGGAGCGTCTTGCCACGTTTCACCACTGGGTCTGACTGAGTGCCTCCATGAGAGAAGCCCCAGCAAGAAGCGCCCCGAGGAGCGTCTTGCCACATGTCAGCACTCGGTCTGACTGAGCGCCTCCAGGAGAGAGGCCCAAGCAAGACGCGCCCCGAGGAGCATCTTGCCACATGTCACTACTCGGACTGACTGAGCGCCTCCAGGAGAGAGGCCCAAGCAAGACGCACCCCAAGGAGCGTCTTGCCACATGTCAACAATGGGTCTGACTGAGGGCCTCCAGGAGAGAAGCCCAAGCAAGACGCGCCCCGAGGAGCGTCTTGCCACATGTCAACAATGGGTCTGACTGAGGGCCTCCAGGAGAGAAGCCCAATCAAGACGCGCCCCGAGGAGCGTTTTGCCACATGTCAACACTGGGTCTGACTGAGGGCCTCCAGGAGAGAAGCCCAATCAAGACGCGCCCTGAGGAGCGTCTTGCCACATGTCAACACTGGGTCTGACTGAGCGCCTCCAGGAGAGAGGCCCAAGCAAGACGCGCCCGGAGGAGCGTCTTGCCACGTGCCAATACTGGGTCTGACTGAGCCCCTCCAGGAGAGAGGCCCAAGCAAGACGCGCCCCGAGGAGCGTCTTGCCACGTGCCAATACTGGGTCTGACTGAGCGCCTCCAGGAGAGAGGCCCAAGCAAGACACGCCCCGAGGAGCGTCTTGCCACGTGTCACCACTGGGTCTGATTGAGCTTCTTCAGGAAAGAGGCCCAAGCAAGACGCGCCCCGAGGAGCGTCTTGCCACATGTCAACACTGGGTCTGACTGAGCGCCTCCAGGAGAGAGGCCCAAGCAAGACGCGCCCCGAGGAGCGTCTTGCCACATGTCAACACTGGGTCTGACAGAGGGCCTCCAGGAGAGAGGCCCTTTCAAGACGCGCCCCGAGGAGCGTCTTGCCACATGTCAACAATGGGTCCGACTGAGGGCCTCCAGGAGAGAAGCCCAATCAAGACGCGCCCCGAGGAGCGTCTTGCCACATGTCAGAACTGGGTCTGACTGAGCGCCTCCAGGAGAGAGTCCCCAGCAAGACGCGCCCCGAGGAGCGTCTTGCCTTATGTCAGCACTCGGTCTGACTGAGCGCCTCCAGGAGAGAGGCCCAAGCAAGACGTGCCCCGAGGAGCGTCTTGTCACATGTCAACACTGGGTCTGTCTGAGCGCCTCCAGGAGAGAAGCCCAAGCAAGACGCGCCCCGAGGAGCGTCTTGCCACATGTCAACAATGGGTCTGACTGAGGGCCTCCAGGAGAGAAGCCCAAGCAAGACGCGCCCCGAGGAGCGTCTTGACACATGTCACCACTGGGTCTGACTGAGCGCCTCCAGGAGAGAGGCCGAAGCAAGACGCGCCCCGAGGAGCGTCAGGGCACATGTCACTACTCAGTCTGACTGAGCGCCTCCAAGAGAGAAGCCCAAGCAAGACGCGCCCCGAGGAGCGTCTTGCCACGTTTCACCACTGGGTCTGACTGAGCGCCTCCAGGAGAGAGGCCCAAGCAAGACGAGCCCCGAGGAGCGTCTTGCCACATGTCAACACTGGGTCTGATTGAGTGCCTCCATGAGAGAAGCCCCAGCAAGACGCGCCCCGAGGAGCGTCTTGCCACATGTCAGCACTCGGTCTGACTGAGCGCCTCCAGGAGAGAGGCCCAAGCAAGACGCGCCCCGAGGAGCATCTTGCCACATGTCACTACTCGGACTGACTGAGCGCCTCCAGGAGAGAGGCCCAAGCAAGACGCACCCCGAGGAGCGTCTTGCCACATGTCAACAATGGGTCTGACTGAGGGCCTCCAGGAGAGAAGCCCAAGCAAGACGCGCCCCGAGGAGCGTCTTGCCACATGTCAACAATGGGTCTGACTGAGGGCCTCCAGGAGAGAAGCCCAATCAAGACGCGCCCCGAGGAGCGTTTTGCCACATGTCAACACTGGGTCTGACTGAGCGCCTCCAGGAGACAGGCCCATGCAAGACGCGCCCCGAGGAGCGTCTTGCCACATGTCAACAATGGGTCCGACTGAGGGCCTCCAGGAGAGAAGCCCAATCAAGATGCGCCCTGAGGAGCGTCTTGCCACATGTCAACACTGGGTCTGACTGAGCGCCTCCAGGAGAGAGGCCCAAGCAAGACGCGCCCGGAGGAGCGTCTTGCCACAGGTCAACACTGGGTCTGACAGAGGGCCTCCAGGAAAGAGTCCCAAGCAAGACGCGCCCCGAGGAGCGTCTTGCCACATGTCACCTCTGGTTCTGACTGAGCGCCTCCAGGAGAGAGGCCCAAGCAAGACGCGCCCCGAGGAGCGTCTTGCCACATGCCAACACTGGGTCTGACTGAGCGCCTCCAGGAGAGAGGCCCAAGCAAGACACGCCCCGAGGAGCGTCTTGCCACGTGTCACCACTGGGTCTGACTGAGCTTCTCGAGGAGAGAGGCCCAAGCAAGACGCGCCCCGAGGAGCGTCTTGCCACATGTCAACACTGGGTCTGTCTGAACGCCTCCAGGAGAGAAGCCCAAGCAAGACGCGCCCCGAGGAGCGTCTTGCCACATGTCAACAATGGGTCTGACTGAGGGCCTCCAGGAGAGAAGCCCAAGCAAGATGCGCCCCGAGGAGCGTCTTGACACATGTCAACACTGGGTCTGACAGAGGGCCTCCAGGAGAGAGGAACATGCAAGACGCGCCCCGAGGAGTGTCTTGCCACATGTCACCACTGGGTCTGACTGAGCGCCTCCAGGAGAGAGGCCGAAGCAAGACGCGCCCCGAGGAGCGTCAGGCCACATGTCACTACTCAGTCTGACTGAGCGCCTCCAAGAGAGAAGCCCAAGCAAGACGCGCCACGAGGAGCGTCTTGCCACGTTTCACCACTGGGTCTGACTGAGCGCCTCCAGGAGAGAGGCCCAAGCAAGACGAGCCCCGAGTAGCGTCTTGCCACATGTCAACACTGGGTCTGACTGAGTGCCTCCATGAGAGAAGCCCCAGCAAGACGCGCCCCGAGGAGCGTCTTGCCACATGTCAGCACTCGGTCTGACTGAGCGTCTCCAGGAGAGAGGCCCAAGCAAGACGCGCCCCGAGGAGCATTTTGCCACATGTCACTACTCGGACTGACTGAGCGCCTCCAGGAGAGAGGCCCAAGCAAGACGCACCCCGAGGAGCGTCTTGCCACATGTCAACAATGGGTCTGACTGAGGGCCTCCAGGAGAGAAGCCCAAGCAAGACGCGCCCCGAGGAGCGTCTTGCCACATGTCAACAATGGGTCTGACTGAGGGCCTCCAGGAGAGAAGCCCAATCAAGACGCGCCCCGAGGAGCGTTTTGCCACATGTCAACACTGGGTCTGACTGAGCGCCTCCAGGAGACAGGCCCAAGCAAGACGCGCCCCGAGGAGCGTCTTGCCACATGTCAACAATGGGTCCGACTGAGGGCCTCCAGGAGAGAAGCCCAATCAAGACGCGCCCTGAGGAGCGTCTTGCCACATGTCAACACTGGGTCTGACTGAGCGCCTCCAGGAGAGATGCCCAAGCAAGACGTGCCCGGAGGAGCGTCTTGCCACATGTCAACACTGGGTCTGACAGAGGGCCTCCAGGAAAGAGGCCCAAGCAAGACGCGCCCCGAGGAGCGTCTTGCCACATGTCACCTCTGGTTCTGACTGAGCGCCTCCAGGAGAGAGGCCCAAGCAAGACGCGCCCCGAGGAGCGTCTTGCCACATGCCAACACTGGGTCTGACTGAGCGCCTCCAGGAGAGAGGCCCAAGCAAGACACGCCCCGAGGAGCGTCTTGCCACGTGTCACCACTGGGTCTGACTGAGCTTCTCCAGGAGAGAGGCCCAAGCAAGACGCGCCCCGAGGAGCGTCTTGCCACATGTCAACACTGGGTCTGACAGAGGGCCTCCAGGAGAGAGGCCCATGCAAGACGCGCCCCGAGGAGCGTCTTGACACATGTCAACAATGGGTCTGACTGAGGGCCTCCAGGAGAGAAGCCCAAGCAAGACGCGCCCCGAGTAGCGTCTTGCCACATGTCAACAATCGGTCTGACTGAGGGCCTCCAGGAGAGAAGCCCAATCAAGACGCGCCCCGAGGAGCGTCTTGCCACATGTCAACACTGGGTCTGACTGAGCGCCTCCAGGAGACAGGCCCAAGCAAGACGCGCCCCGAGGAGCGTCTTGCCACATGTCAACAATGGGTCTGACTGAGGGCCTCCAGGAGAGAAGCCCAATCAAGACGCGCCCCGAGGAGCATCTTGCCACATGTCAACAATGGGTCTGACTGAGGGCCTCCAGGAGAGAGGCCCAAGCAAGACGCGACCCGAGGAGCGTCTTGACACATGTCAACACTGGGTCTGACTGAGGGCCTCCAGGAGAGAAGCCCAAGCAAGACGCGCCCCGAGGAGCGTCTTGCCACATGTCAACACTGGGTCTGACTGAGCGCCTCCAGGAGAGAGGCCCAAGCAAGACGCGCCCCGAGGAGCTTCTTGCCACATGTCATCACTGGTTCTGACTGAGCGCCTCCAGGCGAGAGGCCCAAGCAAGACGCGCCCCGAGGAGCATCTTGCCACATGTCAACACTGGGTCTGCCTGAGCGCCTCCAGGAGAGAGGCCCAAGCAAGACGCGCCCCGAGGAGCGTCTTGCCACATGTCAGAACTGGGTCTGACTGAGCTTCTCCAGGAGAGAGTCCCCAGCAAGACGCGCCCCGAGGAGCGTCTTGCCTTATGTCAGCACTCGGTCTGACTGAGCGCCTCCAGGAGAGAGGCCCAAGCAAGACGTGCCCCGAGGAGCGTCTTGTCACATGTCAACACTGGGTCTGTCTGAGCGCCTCCAGGAGAGAAGTCCAAGCAAGACGCGCCCCGAGGAGCGTCTTGCCACATGTCAACAATGGGTCTGACTGAGGGCCTCCAGGAGAGAAGCCCAAGCAAGACGCGCCCCGAGGAGCGTCTTGACACATGTCAACACTGGGTCTGACAGAGGGCCTCCAGGAGAGAGGCCCATGCAAGACGCGCCCCGAGGAGTGTCTTGCCACATGTCACTACTCAGTCTGACTGAGCGCCTCCAAGAGAGAAGCCCAAGCAAGACGCGCCCCGAGGAGCGTCTTGCCACGTTTCACCACTGGGTCTGACTGAGTGCCTCCATGAGAGAAGCCCCAGCAAGAAGCGCCCCGAGGAGCGTCTTGCCACATGTCAGCACTCGGTCTGACTGGGCGCCTCCAGGAGAGAGGCCCAAGCAAGACGCGCCCCGAGGAGCATCTTGCCACATGTCACTACTCGGACTGACTGAGCGCCTCCAGGAGAGAGGCCCAAGCAAGACGCACCCCGAGGAGCGTCTTGCCACATGTCAACAATGGGTCTGACTGAGGGCCTCCAGGAGAGAAGCCCAAGCGAGACGCGCCCCGAGGAGCGTCTTGCCACATGTCAACAATGGGTCTGACTGAGGGCCTCCAGGAGAGAAGCCCAATCAAGACGCGCCCCGAGGAGCGTTTTGCCACATGTCAACACTGGGTCTGACTGAGGGCCTCCAGGAGAGAAGCCCAATCAAGACGCGCCCTGAGGAGCGTCTTGCCACATGTCAACACTGGGTCTGACTGAGCGCCTCCAGGAGAGAGGCCCAAGCAAGACGCGCCCGGAGGAGCGTCTTGCCACATGTCAACACTGGGTCTGATAGAGGGCCTCCAGGAAAGAGGACCAAGCAAGACGCGCCCCGAGGAGCGTCTTGCCACATGTCACCTCTGGTTCTGACTGAGCCCCTCCAGGAGAGAGGCCCAAGCAAGACGCGCCCCGAGGAGCGTCTTGCCACGTGCCAATACTGGGTCTGACTGAGCGCCTCCAGGAGAGAGGCCCAAGCAAGACACGCCCCGAGGAGCGTCTTGCCACGTGTCACCACTGGGTCTGACTGAGCTTCTTCAGGAGAGAGGCCCAAGCAAGACGCGCCCCGAGGAGCGTCTTGCCACATGTCAACACTGGGTCTGACTGAGCGCCTCCAGGAGAGAGGCCCAAGCAAGACGCGCCCCGAGGAGCGTCTTGCCACATGTCAACAATGGGTCTACCTGAGGGCCTCCAGGAGAGAAGCCCAAGCAAGACGCGCCCCGAGGAGCGTCTTGACACATGTCAACACTGGGTCTGACAGAGGGCCTCCAGGAGAGAGGCCCTTTCAAGACGCGCCCCGAGGAGCGTCTTGCCACATGTCAACAATGGGTCCGACTGAGGGCCTCCAGGAGAGAAGCCCAATCAAGACGCGCCCCGAGGAGCATCTTGCCACATGTCACTACTCGGACTGACTGAGCGCCTCCAGGAGAGAGGCCCAAGCAAGACGCACCCCGAGGAGCGTCTTGCCACATGTCAACAATGGGTCTGACTGAGCGCCTCCAGGAGTAAGGCCCAAGCAAGACGCGCCCCGAGGAGCGTCTTGCCACATGTCAGAACTAGGTCTGACTGAGCGCCTCCAGGAGAGAGTCCCCAGCAAGACGCGCCCCGAGGAGCGTCTTGCCTTATGTCAGCACTCGGTCTGACTGAGCGCCTCCAGGAGAGAGGCCCAAGCAAGACGTGCCCCGAGGAGCGTCTTGTCACATGTCAACACTGGGTCTGTCTGAGCGCCTCCAGGAGAGAAGCCCAAGCAAGACGCGCCCCGAGGAGCGTCTTGCCACATGTCAACAATGGGTCTGACTGAGGGCCTCTAGGAGAGAAGCCCAAGCAAGAAGCGCCCCGAGGAGCGTCTTGACACATGTCAACACTGGGTCTGACAGAGGGCCTCCAGGAGAGAGGCCCATGCAAGACGCGCCCCGAGGAGTGTCTTGCCACATGTCACCACTGGGTCTGACTGAGCGCCTCCAGGAGAGAGGCCGAAGCAAGACGCGCCCCGAGGAGCGTCAGGCCACATGTCACTACTCAGTCTGACTGAGCGCCTCCAAGAGAGAAGCCCAAGCAAGACGCGCCCCGAGGAGCGTCTTGCCACGTTTCACCACTGGGTCTGACTGAGCGCCTCCAGGAGAGAGGCCCAAGCAAGACGAGCCCCGAGGAGCGTCTTGCCACATGTCAACACTGGGTCTGACTGAGTGCCTCCATTAGAGAAGCCCCAGCAAGACGCGCCCCGAGGAGCGTCTTGCCACATGTCAGCACTCGGTCTGACTGAGCGCCTCCAGGAGAGAGGCCCAAGCAAGACGCGCCCCGAGGAGCATCTTGCCACATGTCACTACTCGGACTGACTGAGCGCCTCCAGGAGAGAGGCCCAAGCAAGACGCACCCCGAGGAGCGTCTTGCCACATGTCAACAATGGGTCTGACTGAGGGCCTCCAGGAGAGAAGCCCAAGCAAGACGCGCCCCGAGGAGCGTCTTGCCACATGTCAACAATGGGTCTGACTGAGGGCCTCCAGGAGAGAAGCCCAATCAAGACGCGCCCCGAGGAGCGTTTTGCCACATGTCAACACTGGGTCTGACTGAGCGCCTCCAGGAGACAGGCCCAAGCAAGACGCGCCCCGAGGAGCGTCTTGCCACATGTCAACAATGGGTCCGACTGAGGGCCTCCAGGAGAGAAGCCCAATCAAGATGCGCCCTGAGGAGCGTCTTGCCACATGTCAACACTGGGTCTGACTGAGCGCCTCCAGGAGAGAGGCCCAAGCAAGACGCGCCCGGAGGAGCGTCTTGCCACAGGTCAACACTGGGTCTGACAGAGGGCCTCCAGGAAAGAGTCCAAAGCAAGACGCGCCCCGAGGAGCGTCTTGCCACATGTCACCTCTGGTTCTGACTGAGTTCCTCCAGGAGAGAGGCCCAAGCAAGACGCGCCCCGAGGAGCGTCTTGCCACATGCCAACACTGGGTCTGACTGAGCGCCTCCAGGAGAGAGGCCCAAGCAAGACACGCCCCGAGGAGCGTCTTGCCACGTGTCACCACTGGGTCTGACTGAGCTTCTCGAGGAGAGAGGCCCAAGCAAGACGCGCCCCGAGGAGCGTCTTGCCACATGTCAACACTGGGTCTGTCTGAACGCCTCCAGGAGAGAAGCCCAAGCAAGACGCGCCCCGAGGAGCGTCTTGCCACATGTCAACAATGGGTCTGACTGAGGGCCTCCAGGAGAGAAGCCCAAGCAAGACGCGCCCCGAGGAGCGTCTTGACACATGTCAACACTGGGTCTGACAGAGGGCCTCCAGGAGAGAGGAACATGCAAGACGCGCCCCGGGGAGTGTCTTGCCACATGTCACCACTGGGTCTGACTGAGCGCCTCCAGGAGAGAGGCCGAAGCAAGACGCGCCCCGAGGAGCGTCAGGCCACATGTCACTACTCAGTCTGACTGAGCGCCTCCAAGAGATAAGCCCAAGCAAGACGCGCCACGAGGAGCGTCTTGCCACGTTTCACCACTGGGTCTGACTGAGCGCCTCCAGGAGAGAGGCCCAAGCAAGACGAGCCCCGAGAAGCGTCTTGCCACATGTCAACACTGGGTCTGACTGAGTGCCTCCATGAGAGAAGCCCCAGCAAGACGCGCCCCGAGGAGCGTCTTGCCACATGTCAGCACTCGGTCTGACTGAGCGCCTCCAGGAGAGAGGCCCAAGCAAGACGCGCCCCGAGGAGCATCTTGCCACATGTCACTACTCGGACTGACTGAGCGCCTCCAGGAGAGAGGCCCAAGCAAGACGCACCCCGAGGAGCGTCTTGCCACATGTCAACAATGGGTCTGACTGAGGGCCTCCAGGAGAGAAGCCCAAGCAAGACGCGCCCCGAGGAGCGTCTTGCCACATGTCAACAATGGGTCTGACTGAGGGC
Source organism: Nothobranchius furzeri (assembly GCF_043380555.1). NCBI lineage: Eukaryota > Metazoa > Chordata > Actinopteri > Cyprinodontiformes > Nothobranchiidae > Nothobranchius > Nothobranchius furzeri. The sequence continues at coordinate 11,242,844 of NC_091743.1, forward strand.
CTCCAGGAGAGAAGCCCAATCAAGACGCGCCCCGAGGAGCGTTTTGCCACATGTCAACACTGGGTCTGACTGAGCGCCTCCAGGAGACAGGCCCAAGCAAGACGCGCCCCGAGGAGCGTCTTGCCACGTGTCAACAATGGGTCCGACTGAGGGCCTCCAGGAGAGAAGCCCAATCAAGACGCGCCCTGAGGAGCGTCTTGCCACATGTCAACACTGGGTCTGACTGAGCGCCTCCAGGAGAGATGCCCAAGCAAGACGTGCCCGGAGGAGCGTCTTGCCACATGTCAACACTGGGTCTGACAGAGGGCCTCCAGGAAAGAGGCCCAAGCAAGACGCGCCCCGAGGAGCGTCTTGCCACATGTCACCTCTGGTTCTGACTGAGCGCCTCCAGGAGAGAGGCCCAAGCAAGACGCGCCCCGAGGAGCGTCTTGCCACATGCCAACACTGGGTCTGACTGAGCGCCTCCAGGAGAGAGGCCCAAGCAAGACACGCCCCGAGGAGCGTCTTGCCACGTGTCACCACTGGGTCTGACTGAGCTTCTCCAGGAGAGAGGCCCAAGCAAGACGCGCCCCGAGGAGCGTCTTGCCACATGTCAACACTGGGTCTGACAGAGGGCCTCCAGGAGAGAGGCCCATGCAAGACGCGCCCCGAGGAGCGTCTTGACACATGTCAACAATGGGTCTGACTGAGGGCCTCCAGGAGAGAAGCCTAAGCAAGACGCGCCCCGAGTAGCGTCTTGCCACATGTCAACAATGGGTCTGACTGAGGGCCTCCAGGAGAGAAGCCCAATCAAGACGCGCCCCGAGGAGCGTCTTGCCACATGTCAACACTGGGTCTGACTGAGCGCCTCCAGGAGACAGGCCCAAGCAAGACGCGCCCCGAGGAGCGTCTTGCCACATGTCAACAATGGGTCTGACTGAGGGCCTCCAGGAGAGAAGCCCAATCAAGACGCGCCCCGAGGAGCATCTTGCCACATGTCAACAATGGGTCTGACTGAGGGCCTCCAGGAGAGAGGCCCAAGCAAGACGCGACCCGAGGAGCGTCTTGACACATGTCAACACTGGGTCTGACAGAGGGCCTCCAGGAGAGAGGCCCATGCAAGACGCGCCCCGAGGAGTGTCTTGCCACATGTAACCACTGGGTCTGACTGAGTGCCTCCAGGAGAGAGGCCGAAGCAAGACGCGCCCCGAGGAGCGTCAGGCCAAATGTCACTACTCAGTCTGACTGAGCGCCTCAAAGAGAGAAGCCAGAGCAAGACGCGCCCCGAGGAGCGTCTTGCCACGTTTCACCACTGGGTCTGACTGAGCGCCTCCAGGAGAGAGGCCCAAGCAAGACGAGCCCCGAGGAGCGTCTTGCCACATGTCAACACTGGGTCTGACTGAGTGCCTCCATGAGAGAAGCCCCAGCAAGACGCGCCCCGAGGAGCGTCTTGCCACATGTCAGCACTCGGTCTGACTGAGCGCCTCCAGGAGAGAGGCCCAAGCAAGACGCGCCCCGAGGAGCATCTTGCCACATGTCACTACTCGGACTGACTGAGCGCCTCCAGGAGAGAGGCCCAAGCAAGACGCACCCCGAGGAGCGTCTTGCCACATGTCAACAATGGGTCTGACTGAGGGCCTCCAGGAGAGAAGCCCAATCAAGACGCGCCCCGAGGAGCGTTTTTCCACATGTCAACACTGGGTCTGACTGAGCGCCTCCAGGAGACAGGCCCAAGCAAGACGCGCCCCGAGGAGCGTCTTGCCACATGTCAACAATGGGTCCGACTGAGGGCCTCCAGGAGAGAAGCCCAATCAAGACGCGCCCTGAGGAGCGTCTTGCCACATGTCAACACTGGGTCTGACTGAGCGCCTCCAGGAGAGAGGCCCAAGCAAGACGTGCCCGGAGGAGCGTCTTGCCACATGTCAACACTGGGTCTGACAGAGGGCCTCCAGGAAAGAGGCCCAAGCAAGACGCGCCCCGAGGAGCGTCTTGCCACATGTCACTACTCGGACTGACTGAGCGCCTCCAGGAGAGAGGCCCAAGCAAGACGCGCCCCGAGGAGCGTCTTGCCACATGTCAACAATGGGTCTGACTGAGGGCCTCCAGGAGAGAAGCCCAATCAAGACGCGCCCCGAGGAGCGTTTTTCCACATGTCAACACTGGGTCTGACTGAGCGCCTCCAGGAGACAGGCCCAAGCAAGACGCGCCCCGAGGAGCGTCTTGCCACATGTCAACAATGGGTCCGACTGAGGGCCTCCAGGAGAGAAGCCCAATCAAGACGCGCCCTGAGGAGCGTCTTGCCACATGTCAACACTGGGTCTGACTGAGCGCCTCCAGGAGAGAGGCCCAAGCAAGACGTGCCCGGAGGAGTGTCTTGCCACATGTCAACACTGGGTATGACAGAGGGCCTCCAGGAAAGAGGCCCAAGCAAGACGCGCCCCGAGGAGCGTCTTGCCACATGTCACCTCTGGTTCTGACTGAGCACCTCCAGGAGAGAGGCCCAAGCAAGACGCGCCCCGAGGAGCGTCTTGCCACATGCCAACACTGGGTCTGACTGAGCGCCTCCAAGAGAGAGGCCCAAGCAAGACACGCCCCGAGGAGCGTCTTGCCACGTGTCACCACTGGGTCTGACTGAGCTTCTCCATGAGAGAGGCCCAAGCAAGATGCGCCCAGAGGAGCGTCTTGCCACATGTCAACACTGGGTCTGACTGAGCGCCTCCAGGAGAGAGGCCCATGCAAGACGCGCCCCGAGGAGCGTCTTGACACATGTCAACACTGGGTCTGACAGAGGGCCTCCAGGAGAGAGGCCCAAGCAAGACGTGCCCCGAGGAGCGTCTTGTCACATGTCAACACTGGGTCTGTCTGAGCGCCTCCAGGAGAGAAGCCCAAGCAAGACGCGCCCCGAGGAGCGTCTTGCCACATGTCAACAATGGGTCTGACTGAGGGCCTCCAGGAGAGAAGCCCAATCAAGACGCGCCCCGAGGAGCGTCTTGCCACATGTCAACAATGGGTCTGACTGAGGGCCTCCAGGAGAGAGGCCCAATCAAGACGCGCCCCGAGGAGCATCTTGCCACATGTCAACAATGGGTCTGACTGAGGGCCTCCAGGAGAGAGGCCCAAGCAAGACGCGACCCGAGGAGCGTCTTGACACATGTCAACACTGGGTCTGACAGAGGGCCTCCAGGAGAGAGGCCCATGCAAGACGCGCTCCGAGGAGCGTCTTGCCACATGTCAACACTGGGTCTGACAGAGGGCCTCCAGGAGAGAGGCCCATGCAAGACGCGCCCCGAGGAGCGTCTTGACACATGTCAACAATGGGTCTGACTGAGGGCCTCCAGGAGAGAAGCCCAAGCAAGACGCGCCCCGAGTAGCGTCTTGCCACATGTCAACAATGGGTCTGACTGAGGGCCTCCAGGAGAGAAGCCCAATCAAGACGCGCCCCGAGGAGCGTCTTGCCACATGTCAACACTGGGTCTGACTGAGCGCCTCCATGAGACAGGCCCAAGCAAGACGCGCCCCGAGGAGCGTCTTGCCACATGTCAACAATGGGTCTGACTGAGGGCCTCCAGGAGAGAAGCCCAATCAAGACGCGCCCCGAGGAGCATCTTGCCACATGTCAACAATGGGTCTGACTGAGGGCCTCCAGGAGAGAGGCCCAAGCAAGACGCGACCGGAGGAGCGTCTTGACACATGTCAACACTGGGTCTGACAGAGGGCCTCCAGGAGAGAGGACCATGCAAGACGCACCCCGAGGAGTGTCTTGCCACATGTCACCACTGGGTCTGACTGAGTGCCTCCAGGAGAGAGGCCGAAGCAAGACGCGCCCCGAGGAGCGTCAGGCCACATGTCACTACTCAGTCTGACTGAGCGCCTCCAAGAGAGAAGCCCAAGCAAGACGCGCCCCGAGGAGCGTCTTGCCACGTTTCACCACTGGGTCTGACTGAGCGCCTCCAGGAGAGAGGCCCAAGCAAGACGAGCCCCGAGGAGCGTCTTGCCACATGTCAACACTGGGTCTGACTGAGTGCCTCCATGAGAGAAGCCCCAGCAAGACGCGCCCCGAGGAGCGTCTTGCCACATGTCAGCACTCGGTCTGACTGAGCGCCTCCAGGAGAGAGGCCCAAGCAAGACGCGCCCCGAGGAGCATCTTGCCACGTCACTACTCGGACTGACTGAGCGCCTCCAGGAGAGAGGCCCAAGCAAGACGCACCCCGAGGAGCGTCTTGCCACATGTCAACAATGGGTCTGACTGAGGGCCTCCAGGAGAGAAGCCCAAGCAAGACGCGCCCCGAGGAGCGTCTTGCCACATGTCAACAATGGGTCTGACTGAGGGCCTCCAGGAGAGAAGCCCAATCAAGACGCGCCCCGAGGAGCGTTTTGCCACATGTCAACACTGGGTCTGACTGAGCGCCTCCAGGAGACAGGCCCAAGCAAGACGCGCCCCGAGGAGCGTCTTGCCACATGTCAACAATGGGTCTGACTGAGGGCCTCCAGGAGAGAAGCCCAATAAAGACGCGCCCCGAGGAGCATCTTGCCACATGTCAACAATGTGTCTGACTGAGGGCCTCCAGGAGAGAGGCCCAAGCAAGACGTGCCCGGAGGAGCGTCTTGCCACATGTCAACACTGGGTCTGACAGAGGGCCTCCAGGAAAGAGGCCCAAGCAAGACGCGCCCCGAGGAGCGTCTTGCCACATGTCACCTCTGGTTCTGACTGAGCGCCTCCAGGAGAGAGGCCCAAGCAAGACGCGCCCCGAGGAGCGTCTTGCCACATGCCAACACTGGGTCTGACTGAGCGCCTCCAGGAGAGAGGCCCAAGCAAGACACGCCCCGAGGAGCGTCTTGCCACGTGTCACCACTGGGTCTGACTGAGCTTCTCCAGGAGAGAGGCCCAAGCAAGACGCGCCCCGAGGAGCGTCTTGCCACATGTCAACACTGGGTCTGACAGAGGGCCTCCAGGAGAGAGGCCCATGCAAGACGCGCCCCGAGGAGCGTCTTGACACATGTCAACAATGGGTCTGACTGAGGGCCTCCAGGAGAGAAGCCCAAGCAAGACGCGCCCCGAGTAGCGTCTTGCCACATGTCAACAATGGGTCTGACTGAGGGCCTCCAGGAGAGAAGCCCAATCAAGACGCGCCCCGAGGAGCGTCTTGCCACATGTCAACACTGGGTCTGACTGAGCGCCTCCAGGAGACAGGCCCAAGCAAGACGCGCCCCGAGGAGCGTCTTGCCACATGTCAACAATGGGTCTGACTGAGGGCCTCCAGGAGAGAAGCCCAATCAAGACGCGCCCCGAGGAGCATCTTGCCACATGTCAACAATGGGTCTGACTGAGGGCCTCCAGGAGAGAGGCCCAAGCAAGACGCGACCCGAGGAGCGTCTTGACACATGTCAACACTGGGTCTGACAGAGGGCCTCCAGGAGAGAGGCCCATGCAAGACGCGCCCCGAGGAGTGTCTTGCCACATGTCACCACTGGGTCTGACTGAGTGCCTCCAGGAGAGAGGCCGAAGCAAGACGCGCCCCGAGGAGCGTCAGGCCAAATGTCACTACTCAGTCTGACTGAGCGCCTCAAAGAGAGAAGCCCAAGCAAGACGCGCCCCGAGGAGCGTCTTGCCACGTTTCACCACTGGGTCTGACTGAGCGCCTCCAGGAGAGAGGCCCAAGCAAGACGAGCCCCGAGGAGCGTCTTGCCACATGTCAACACTGGGTCTGACTGAGTGCCTCCATGAGAGAAGCCCCAGCAAGACGCGCCCCGAGGAGCGTCTTGCCACATGTCAGCACTCGGTCTGACTGAGTGCCTCCAGGAGAGAGGCCCAAGCAAGACGCGCCCCGAGGAGCATCTTGCCACATGTCACTACTCGGACTGACTGAGCGCCTCCAGGAGAGAGGCCCAAGCAAGACGCACCCCGAGGAGCGTCTTGCCACATGTCAACAATGGGTCTGACTGAGGGCCTCCAGGAGAGAAGCCCAAGCAAGACGCGCCCCGAGGAGCGTCTTGCCACATGTCAACAATGGGTCTGACTGAGGGCCTCCAGGAGAGAAGCCCAATCAAGACGCGCCCCGAGGAGCGTTTTTCCACATGTCAACACTGGGTCTGACTGAGCGCCTCCAGGAGACAGGCCCAAGCAAGACGCGCCCCGAGGAGCGTCTTGCCACATGTCAACAATGGGTCCGACTGAGGGCCTCCAGGAGAGAAGCCCAATCAAGACGCGCCCTGAGGAGCGTCTTGCCACATGTCAACACTGGGTCTGACTGAGCGCCTCCAGGAGAGAGGCCCAAGCAAGACGTGCCCGGAGGAGCGTCTTGCCACATGTCAACACTGGGTCTGACAGAGGGCCTCCAGGAAAGAGGCCCAAGCAAGACGCGCCCCGAGGAGCGTCTTGCCACATGTCACCTCTGGTTCTGACTGAGCGCCTCCAGGAGAGAGGCCCAAGCAAGACGCGCCCCGAGGAGCGTCTTGCCACATGCCAACACTGGGTCTGACTGAGCGCCTCCAAGAGAGAGGCCCAAGCAAGACACGCCCCGAGGAGCGTCTTGCCACGTGTCACCATTGGGTCTGACTGAGCTTCTCCATGAGAGAGGCCCAAGCAAGATGCGCCCAGAGGAGCGTCTTGCCACATGTCAACACTGGGTCTGACTGAGCGCCTCCAGGAGAGAGGCCCATGCAAGACGCGCCCCGAGGAGCGTCTTGACACATGTCAACAATGGGTCTGACTGAGGGCCTCCAGGAGAGAAGCCCAAGCAAGACGCGCCCCGAGTAGCGTCTTGCCACATGTCAACAATGGGTCTGACTGAGGGCCTCCAGGAGAGAAGCCCAATCAAGACGCGCCCCGGGGAGCGTCTTGCCACATGTCAACACTGGGTCTGACTGAGCGCCTCCAGGAGACAGGCCCAAGCAAGATGCGCTCGGAGGAGCGTCTTGCCACATGTTAACACTGGGTCTGACAGAGGGCCTCCAGGAGAGAGGCCCAAGCAAGACGTGCCCCGAGGAGCGTCTTGTCACATGTCAACACTGGGTCTGTCTGAGCGCCTCCAGGAGAGAAGCCCAAGCAAGACGCGCCCCGAGGAGCGTCTTGCCACATGTCAACAATGGGTCTGACTGAGGGCCTCCAGGAGAGAAGCCCAATCAAGACGCGCCCCGAGGAGCGTCTTGCCACATGTCAACAATGGGTCTGACTGAGGGCCTCCAGGAGAGAGGCCCAATCAAGACGCGCCCCGAGGAGCATCTTGCCACATGTCAACAATGGGTCTGACTGAGGGCCTCCAGGAGAGAGGCCCAAGCAAGACGCGACCCGAGGAGCGTCTTGACACATGTCAACACTGGGTCTGACAGAGGGCCTCCAGGAGAGAGGCCCATGCAAGACGCGCTCCGAGGAGCGTCTTGCCACATGTCAACACTGGGTCTGACAGAGGGCCTCCAGGAGAGAGGCCCATGCAAGACGCGCCCCGAGGAGCGTCTTGACACATGTCAACAATGGGTCTGACTGAGGGCCTCCAGGAGAGAAGCCCAAGCAAGACGCGCCCCGAGTAGCGTCTTGCCACATGTCAACAATGGGTCTGACTGAGGGCCTCCAGGAGAGAAGCCCAATCAAGACGCGCCCCGAGGAGCGTCTTGCCACATGTCAACACTGGGTCTGACTGAGCGCCTCCATGAGACAGGCCCAAGCAAGACGCGCCCCGAGGAGCGTCTTGCCACATGTCAACAATGGGTCTGACTGAGGGCCTCCAGGAGAGAAGCCCAATCAAGACGCGCCCCGAGGAGCATCTTGCCACATGTCAACAATGGGTCTGACTGAGGGCCTCCAGGAGAGAGGCCCAAGCAAGACGCGACCCGAGGAGCGTCTTGACACATGTCAACACTGGGTCTGACAGAGGGCCTCCAGGAGAGAGGCCCATGCAAGACGCGCCCCGAGGAGTGTCTTGCCACATGTCACCACTGGGTCTGACTGAGTGCCTCCAGGAGAGAGGCCGAAGCAAGACGCGCCCCGAGGAGCGTCAGGCCACATGTCACTACTCAGTCTGACTGAGCGCCTCCAAGAGAGAAGCCCAAGCAAGACGCGCCCCGAGGAGCGTCTTGCCACGTTTCACCACTGGGTCTGACTGAGCGCCTCCAGGAGAGAGGCCCAAGCAAGACGAGCCCCGAGGAGCGTCTTGCCACATGTCAACACTGGGTCTGACTGAGTGCCTCCATGAGAGAAGCCCCAGCAAGACGCGCCCCGAGGAGCGTCTTGCCACATGTCAGCACTCGGTCTGACTGAGCGCCTCCAGGAGAGAGGCCCAAGCAAGACGCGCCCCGAGGAGCATCTTGCCACATGTCACTACTCGGACTGACTGAGCGCCTCCAGGAGAGAGGCCCAAGCAAGACGCACCCCGAGGAGCGTCGTGCCACATGTCAACAATGGGTCTGACTGAGGGCCTCCAGGAGAGAAGCCCAAGCAAGACGCGCCCCGAGGAGCGTCTTGCCACATGTCAACAATGGGTCTGACTGAGGGCCTCCAGGAGAGAAGCCCAATCAAGACGCGCCCCGAGGAGCGTTTTGCCACATGTCAACACTGGGTCTGACTGAGCGCCTCCAGGAGACAGGCCCAAGCAAGACGCGCCCCGAGGAGCGTCTTGCCACATGTCAACAATGGGTCTGACTGAGGGCCTCCAGGAGAGAAGCCCAATAAAGACGCGCCCCGAGGAGCATCTTGCCACATGTCAACAATGGGTCTGACTGAGGGCCTCCAGGAGAGAGGCCCATGCAAGACGCGACCCGAGGAGCGTCTTGACACATGTCAACACTGGGTCTGACAGAGGGCCTCCAGGAGAGAGGCCCATGCAAGACGCGCCCCGAGGAGTGTCTTGCCACATGTCACCACTGGGTCTGACTGAGTGCCTCCAGGAGAGAGGCCGAAGCAAGACGCGCCCCGAGGAGCGTCAGGCCAAATGTCACTACTCAGTCTGACTGAGCGCCTCCAAGAGAGAAGCCCAAGCAAGACGCGCCCCGAGGAGCGTCTTGCCACGTTTCACCACTGGGTCTGACTGAGCGCCTCCAGGAGAGAGGCCCAAGCAAGACGAGCCCCGAGGAGCGTCTTGCCACATGTCAACACTGGGTCTGACTGAGTGCCTCCATGAGAGAAGCCCCAGCAAGACGCGCCCCGAGGAGCGTCTTGCCACATGTCAACAATGGGTCTGACTGAGGGCCTCCAGGAGAGAAGCCCAATCAAGACGCGCCCCGAGGAGCATCTTGCCACATGTCAACAATGGGTCTGACTGAGGGCCTCCAGGAGAGAGGCCCAAGCAAGACGCGACCCGAGGAGCGTCTTGACACATGTCAACACTGGGTCTGACAGAGGGCCTCCAGGAGAGAGGCCCATGCAAGACGTGCCCCGAGGAGTGTCTTGCCACATGTCACCACTGGGTCTGACTGAGTGCCTCCAGGAGAGAGGCCGAAGCAAGACGCGCCCCGAGGAGCGTCAGGCCACATGTCACTACTCAGTCTGACTGAGCGCCTCCAAGAGAGAAGCCCAAGCAAGACGCGCCCTGAGGAGCGTCTTGCCACGTTTCACCACTGGGTCTGACTGAGCGCCTCCAGGAGAGAGGCCCAAGCAAGACGAGCCCCGAGGAGCGTCTTGCCACATGTCAACACTGGGTCTGACTGAGTGCCTCCATGAGAGAAGCCCCAGCAAGACGCGCCCCGAGGAGCGTCTTGCCACATGTCAGCACTCGGTCTGACTGAGCGCCTCCAGGAGAGAGGCCCAAGCAAGACGCGCCCCGAGGAGCATCTTGCCACATGTCACTACTCGGACTGACTGAGCGCCTCCAGGAGAGAGGCCCAAGCAAGACGCACCCCGAGGAGCGTCTTGCCACATGTCAACAATGGGTCTGACTGAGGGCCTCCAGGAGAGAAGCCCAAGCAAGACGCGCCCCGAGGAGCGTCTTGCCACATGTCAACAATGGGTCTGACTGAGGGCCTCCAGGAGAGAAGCCCAATCAAGATGCGCCCCGAGGAGCGTTTTGCCACATGTCAACACTGGGTCTGACTGAGCGCCTCCAGGAGACAGGCCCAAGCAAGACGCGCCCCGAGGAGCGTCTTGCCACATGTCAACAATGGGTCTGACTGAGGGCCTCCAGGAGAGAAGCCCAATAAAGACGCGCCCCGAGGAGCATCTTGCCACATGTCAACAATGGGTCTGACTGAGGGCCTCCAGGAGAGAGGCCCAAGCAAGACGCGACCCGAGGAGCGTCTTGACACATGTCAACACTGGGTCTGACAGAGGGCCTCCAGGAGAGAGGCCCATGCAAGACGCGCCCCGAGGAGTGTCTTGCCACATGTCACCACTGGGTCTGACTGAGTGCCTCCAGGAGAGAGGCCGAAGCAAGACGCGCCCCGAGGAGCGTCAGGCCAAATGTCACTACTCAGTCTGACTGAGCGCCTCCAAGAGAGAAGCCCAAGCAAGACGCGCCCCGAGGAGCGTCTTGCCACGTTTCACCACTGGGTCTGACTGAGCGCCTCCAGGAGAGAGGCCCAAGCAAGACGAGCCCCGAGGAGCGTCTTGCCACATGTCAACACTGGGTCTGACTGAGTGCCTCCATGAGAGAAGCCCCAGCAAGACGCGCCCCGAGGAGCGTCTTGCCACATGTCAGCACTCGGTCTGACTGAGCGCCTCCAGGAGAGAGGCCCAAGCAAGACGCGCCCCGAGGAGCATCTTGCCACATGTCACTACTCGGACTGACTGAGCGCCTCCAGGAGAGAGGCCCAAGCAAGACGCACCCCGAGGAGCGTCTTGCCACATGTCAACAATGGGTCTGACTGAGGGCCTCCAGGAGAGAAGCCCAAGCAAGACGCGCCCCGAGGAGCGTCTTGCCACATGTCAACAATGGGTCTGACTGAGGGCCTCCAGGAGAGAAGCCCAATCAAGACGCGCCCCGAGGAGCGTTTTTCCACATGTCAACACTGGGTCTGACTGAGCGCCTCCAGGAGACAGGCCCAAGCAAGACGCGCCCCGAGGAGCGTCTTGCCACATGTCAACAATGGGTCCGACTGAGGGCCTCCAGGAGAGAAGCCCAATCAAGACGCGCCCTGAGGAGCGTCTTGCCACATGTCAACACTGGGTCTGACTGAGCGCCTCCAGGAGAGAGGCCCAAGCAAGACGTGCCCGGAGGAGCGTCTTGCCACATGTCAACACTGGGTCTGACAGAGGGCCTCCAGGAAAGAGGCCCAAGCAAGACGCGCCCCGAGGAGCGTCTTGCCACATGTCACCTCTGGTTCTGACTGAGCGCCTCCAGGAGAGAGGCCCAAGCAAGACGCCCCCCGAGGAGCGTCTTGCCACATGCCAACACTGGGTCTGACTGAGCGCCTCCAAGAGAGAGGCCCAAGCAAGACACGCCCCGAGGAGCGTCTTGCCACGTGTCACCACTGGGTCTGAATGAGCTTCTCCATGAGAGAGGCCCAAGCAAGACGCGCCCCGAGGAGCGTCTTGCCACATGTCAACACTGGGTCTGACTGAGCGCCTCCAGGAGAGAGGCCCATGCAAGACGCGCCCCGAGGAGCGTCTTGACACATGTCAACAATGGGTCTGACTGAGGGCCTCCAGGAGAGAAGCCCAAGCAAGACGCGCCCCGAGTAGCGTCTTGCCACATGTCAACAATGGGTCTGACTGAGGGCCTCCAGGAGAGAAGCCCAATCAAGACGCGCCCCGAGGAGCGTCTTGCCACATGTCAACACTGGGTCTGACTGAGCGCCTCCAGGAGACAGGCCCAAGCAAGATGCGCTCGGAGGAGCGTCTTGCCACATGTTAACACTGGGTCTGACAGAGGGCCTCCAGGAGAGAGGCCCAAGCAAGACGTGCCCCGAGGAGCGTCTTGTCACATGTCAACACTGGGTCTGTCTGAGCGCCTCCAGGAGAGAAGCCCAAGCAAGACGCGCCCCGAGGAGCGTCTTGCCACATGTCAACAATGGGTCTGACTGAGGGCCTCCAGGAGAGAAGCCCAATCAAGACGCTCCCCGAGGAGCGTCTTGCCACATGTCAACAATGGGTCTGACTGAGGGCCTCCAGGAGAGAGGCCCAATCAAGACGCGCCCCGAGGAGCATCTTGCCACATGTCTACAATGGGTCTGACTGAGGGCCTCCAGGAGAGAGGCCCAAGCAAGACGCGACCCGAGGAGCGTCTTGACACATGTCAACACTGGGTCTGACAGAGGGCCTCCAGGAGAGAGGCCCATGCAAGACGCGCTCCGAGGAGCGTCTTGCCACATGTCAACACTGGGTCTGACAGAGGGCCTCCAGGAGAGAGGCCCATGCAAGACGCGCCCCGAGGAGCGTCTTGACACATGTCAACAATGGGTCTGACTGAGGGCCTCCAGGAGAGAAGCCCAAGCAAGACGCGCCCCGAGTAGCGTCTTGCCACATGTCAACAATGGGTCTGACTGAGGGCCTCCAGGAGAGAAGCCCAATCAAGACGCGCCCCGAGGAGCGTCTTGCCACATGTCAACACTGGGTCTGACTGAGCGCCTCCATGAGACAGGCCCAAGCAAGACGCGCCCCGAGGAGCGTCTTGCCACATGTCAACAATGGGTCTGACTGAGGGCCTCCAGGAGAGAAGCCCAATCAAGACGCGCCCCGAGGAGCATCTTGCCACATGTCAACAATGGGTCTGACTGAGGGCCTCCAGGAGAGAGGCCCAAGCAAGACGCGACCCGAGGAGCGTCTTGACACATGTCAACACTGGGTCTGACAGAGGGCCTCCAGGAGAGAGGCCCATGCAAGACGCGCCCCGAGGAGTGTCTTGCCACATGTCACCACTGGGTCTGACTGAGTGCCTCCAGGAGAGAGGCCGAAGCAAGACGCGCCCCGAGGAGCGTCAGGCCACATGTCACTACTCAGTCTGACTGAGCGCCTCCAAGAGAGAAGCCCAAGCAAGACGCGCCCCGAGGAGCGTCTTGCCACGTTTCACCACTGGGTCTGACTGAGCGCCTCCAGGAGAGAGGCCCAAGCAAGACGAGCCCCGAGGAGCGTCTTGCCACATGTCAACACTGGGTCTGACTGAGTGCCTCCATGAGAGAAGCCCCAGCAAGACGCGCCCCGAGGAGCGTCTTGCCACATGTCAACAATGGGTCTGACTGAGGGCCTCCAGGAGAGAAGCCCAATCAAGACGCGCCCCGAGGAGCGTTTTGCCACATGTCAACACTGGGTCTGACTGAGCGCCTCCAGGAGACAGGCCCAAGCAAGACGCGCCCCGAGGAGCGTCTTGCCACATGTCAACAATGGGTCCGACTGAGGGCCTCCAGGAGAGAAGCCCAATCAAGACGCGCCCTGAGGAGCGTCTTGCCACATGTCAACACTGGGTCTGACTGAGCGCCTCCAGGAGAGAGGCCCAAGCAAGACGTGCCCGGAGGAGCGTCTTGCCACAATGTCAACACTGGGTCTGACAGAGGGCCTCCAGGAAAGAGGCCCAAGCAAGACGCGCCCCGAGGAGCGTCTTGCCACATGTCACCTCTGGGTCTGACTGAGCGCCTCCAGGAGAGAGGCCCAAGCAAGACGTGCCCGGAGGAGCGTCTTGCCACATGTCAACACTGGGTCTGACAGAGGGCCTCCAGGAAAGAGGCCCAAGCAAGACGCGCCCCGAGGAGCGTCTTGCCACATGTCACCTCTGGTTCTGACTGAGCGCCTCCAGGAGAGAGGCCCAAGCAAGACGCGCCCCGAGGAGCGTCTTGCCACATGCCAACACTGGGTCTGACTGAGCGCCTCCAGGAGAGAGGCCCAAGCAAGACACGCCCCGAGGAGCGTCTTGCCACGTGTCACCACTGGGACTGACTGAGCTTCTCCAGGAGAGAGGCCCAAGCAAGACGCGCCCAGAGGAGCGTCTTGCCACATGTCAACACTGGGTCTGACTGAGCGCCTCCAGGAGAGAGGCCCATGCAAGACGCGCCCCGAGGAGCGTCTTGACACATGTCAACAATGGGTCTGACTGAGGGCCTCCAGGAGAGAAGCCCAAGCAAGACGCGCCCCGAGTAGCGTCTTGCCACATGTCAACAATGGGTCTGACTGAGGGCCTCCAGGAGAGAAGCCCAATCAAGACGTGCCCCGAGGAGCGTCTTGCCACATGTCAACACTGGGTCTGACTGAGCGCCTCCAGGAGACAGGCCCAAGCAAGACGCGCCCCGAGGAGCGTCTTGCCACATGTCAACAATGGGTCTGACTGAGGGCCTCCAGGAGAGAAGCCCAAGCAAGACGCGCCCCGAGGAGCGTCTTGCCACATGTCAACAATGGGTCTGACTGAGGGCCTCCAGGAGAGAAGCCCAATCAAGACGCGCCCCGAGGAGCGTCTTGCCACATGTCAACACTGGGTCTGACAGAGGGCCTCCAGGAAAGAGGCCCAAGCAAGACGCGCCCCGAGGAGCGTCTTGCCACATGTCACCTCTGGTTCTGACTGAGCGCCTCCAGGAGAGAGGCCCAAGCAAGACGCGCCCCGAGGAGCGTTTTGCCACATGCCACCACTGGGTTTGACTGAGCGCCTCCAGGAGAGAGGCCCAAGCAAGACACGCCCCGAGGAGCGTCTTGCCACGTGTCACCACTGGGTCTGACTGAGCTTCTCCAGGAGAGAGGCCCAAGCAAGACGCGCCCCGAGGAGCGTCTTGCCACATGTCAACACTGGGTCTGACTGAGCGCCTCCAGGAGAGAGGCCCAAGCAAGACGCGCCCCGAGGAGCGTCTTGCCACATGTCAACAATGGGTCTTACTGAGGGCCTCCAGGAGAGAGGCCAAAGCAAGACGCGCCCCGAGGAGCGTCTTGCCACATGTCAACAATGGGTCTGACTGAGGGCCTCCAGGAGAGAAGCCCAAGCAAGACGCGCCCCGAGGAGCGTCTTGACACATGTCAACACTGGGTCTGACAGAGGGCCTCCAGGAGAGGGGCCCATGCAAGACGCGCCCCGAGGAGCGTCTTGCCACATGTCAACAATGGGTCTTACTGAGGGCCTCCAGGAGAGAGGCCAAAGCAAGACGCGCCCCGAGGAGCGTCTTGCCACATGTCAACAATGGGTCTGACTGAGGGCCTCCAGGAGAGAAGCCCAAGCAAGACGCGCCCCGAGGAGCGTCTTGACACATGTCAACACTGGGTCTGACAGAGGGCCTCCAGGAGAGGGGCCCATGCAAGACGCGCCCCGAGGAGTGTCTTGCCACATGTCACCACTGGGTCTGACTGAGCGCCTCCAGGAGAGAGGCCGAAGCAAGACGCGCCCCGAGGAGCGTAAGGCCACATGTCACTACTCAGTCTGACTGAGCGCCTCCAGGAGAGAGGCCCAAGCAATACGCGCCCCGAGGAGCGTCTTGCCATGTTTCACCACTGGGTCTGACTGAGCGCCTCCAGGAGAGAGGCCCAAGCAAGACGAGCCCCGAGGAGCGTCTTGCCACATGTCAACACTGGGTCTGACTGAGTGCCTCCATGAGAGAAGCCCCAGCAAGACGCGCCCCGAGGAGCGTCTTGCCACATGTCAGCACTCGGTCTGACTGAGCGCCTCCAGGAGAGAGGCCCAAGCAAGACGCGCCCCGAGGAGCATCTTGCCACATGTCACTACTCGGACTGACTGAGCGCCTCCAGGAGAGAGGCCCAAGCAAGACGCACCCCGAGGAGCGTCTTGCCACATGTCAACAATGGGTCTGACTGAGGGCCTCCAGGAGAGAAGCCCAAGCAAGACGCGCCCCGAGGAGCGTCTTGCCACATGTCAACACTGGGTCTGACTGAGCGCCTCCAGGAGAGAGGCCCAAGCAAGACGCGCCCCGAGGAGCATCTTGCCACATGTCACTACTCGGACTGAATGAGCGCCTCCAGGAGAGAGGCCCAAGCAAGACGCGCCCCGAGGAGCGTCTTGCCACATGTAAACAATGGGTCTGACTGAGGGCCTCCAGGAGAGAAGCCCAATCAAGACGCGCCCCGAGGAGCGTCTTGCCACATGTCAACACTGGGTCTGACTGATTGCCTCCAGGAGAGAGGCCCAAGCAAGACGCGCCCCGAGGAGCGTCTTGCCACATGTCAACAATGAGTCTGACTGAGGGCCTCCAGGAGAGAAGCCCAATCAAGACGCGCCCCGAGGAGCGTCTTGCCACATGTCAACACTGTGTCTGACTGAGCGCCTCCAGGAGAGAGGCCCAAGCAAGACGCGCCCGGATGAGCGTCTTGCCACATGTCAACACTGGGTCTGACAGAGGGCCTCCAGGAAAGAGGCCCAAGCAAGACGCGCCCCGAGGAGCGTCTTGCCACATGTCACCTCTGGTTCTGACTGAGCGCCTCCAGGAGAGAGGCCCAAGCAAGATGCACCCCGAGGAGCGTCTTGCCACATGCCAACACTGGGTCTGACTGAGCGCCTCCAGGAGAGAGGCCCAAGCAAGACACGCCCAGAGGAGCGTCTTGACACATGTCAACACTGGGTCTGACTGAGGGACTCCAGGAGAGAAGCCCAAGCAAGACGCGCCCCGAGGAGCGTCTTGACACATGTCAACACTGGGTCTGACAGAGGGCCTCAAGGATAGAGGCACATGCAAGACGCGCCCCGAGGAGTGTCTTGCCACATGTCACCACTGGGTCTGACTGAGCGCCTCCAGGAGAGAGGCCGAAGCAAGACGCGCCCCGAGGAGCGTCAGGCCACATGTCACTACTCAGTCTGACTGAGCGCCTCCAGGAGAGAGGCCCAAGCAAGACGCGCCCCGAGGAGCGTCTTGCCACGTTTCACCACTGGGTCTGACTGAGCGCCTCCAGGAGAGAGGCCCAAGCAAGACGAGCCCCAAGGAGCGTCTTGCCACATGTCAAAACTGGGTCTGACAGAGTGCCTCCATGAGAGAAGCCCCAGCAAGACGCGCCCCGAGGAGCGTCTTGCCACATGTCAACAATGGGTCTGACTGAGGGCCTCCAGGAAAGAGGCCCAAGCAAGATGCGCCCCGAGGAGCGTCTTGCCACATGTCACCTCTGGTTCTGACTGAGCGCCTCCAGGAGAGAGGCCCAAGCAAGACGCGCCCCGAGGAGCGTCATGCCACATGTCAACACTGGGTCTGACTGAGGGCCTCCAGGAGAGAAGCCCAAGCACGACGCGCCCCGAGGAGCGTCTTGACACATGTCAACACTGGGTCTGACAGAGGGCCTCCAGGAGAGAGGCCCATGCAAGACGCGCCCCGAGGAGTGTCTTGCCACATGTCACCACTGGGTCTGACTGAGCGCCTCCAGGAGAGAGGCCGAAGCAAGACGCGCCCCGAGGAGCGTCTTGCCACATGTCAACAATGGGTCTTACTGAGGGCCTCCAGGAGAGAGGCCCAAGCAAGACGCGCCCCGAGGAGCGTCTTGACACATGTCAACACTGGGTCTGACAGAGGGCCTCCAGGAGAGAGGCCCATGCAAGACGCGCCCCGAGGAGTGTCTTGCCACATGTCACCACTGGGCCTGACTGAGCGCCTCCAGGAGAGAGGCCGAAGCAAGACGCGCCCCGAGGAGCGTCAGGCCACATGTCACTACTCAGTCTGACTGAGCGCCTCCAGGAGAGAGGCCCAAGCAATACGCGCCCCGAGGAGCGTCTTGCCACGTTTCACCACTGGGTCTGACTGAGCGCCTCCAGAAGAGAGGCCCAAGCAAGACGAGCCCCGAGGAGCGTCTTGCCACATGTCAACACTGGGTCTGACTGAGTGCCTCCATGAGAGAAGCCCCAGCAAGACGCGCCCCGAGGAGCGTCTTGCCACATGTCAGCACTCGGTCTGACTGAGCGCCTCCAGGAGAGAGGCCCAAGCAAGACGCGCCCCGAGGAGCATCTTGCCACATGTCACTACTCGGACTGACTGAGCGCCTCCAGGAGAGAGGCCCAAGCAAGATGCACCCCGAGGAGCGTCTTGCCACATGTCAACAATGGGTCTGATGAGGGCCTCCATGATAGAAGCCCAAGCAAGACGCGCCCCGAGGAGCGTCTTGCCACATGTCAACACTGGGTCTGACTGAGCGCCTCCAGGAGAGAGGCCCAAGCAAGACGCGCCCGGAGGAGCGTCTTGCCACATGTCAACACTGGGTCTGACAGAGGGCCTCCAGGAAAAAGGCCCAAGCAAGACACGCCCCGAGGAGCGTCTTGCCACATGTCACCTCTGGTTTTGACTGAGCGCCTCCAGGAGAGAGGCCCAAGCAAGACGCACCCCGAGGAGCGTCTTGCCACATGCCAACACTGGGTCTGACTGAGCGCCTCCAGGAGAGAGGCCCAAGCAAGACGCGCCCCGAGGAGCGTCTTGCCACGTGTCACCACTGGGTCTGACTGAGAGCCTCCAGGAGAGAGGCCAAAGCAAGACGCACCCCGAGGAGCGTCTTGCCACATGTCAACAATGGGTCTGACTGAGGGCCTCCAGGAGAGAAGCCCAAGCAAGACGCGCCCCGAGGAGCGTCTTGCCACATGTAAACACTGGGTCTGACTGAGCGCCTCCAGGAGAGAGGCCCAAGCAAGACGCGCCCCGAGGAGCGTCTTGCCACATGTAAACAATGGGTCTGACTGAGGGCCTCCAGGAGAGAAGCCCAAGCAAGACGCGCCCCGAGGAGCGTCTTGATACATGTCAACACTGGGTCTGACAGAGGGCCTCCAGGAGAAAGGCCCATGCAAGACGCGCCCCGAGGAGTGTCTTGCCACATGTCACCACTGGGTCTGACTGAGCGCCTCCAGGAGAGAGGCCGAAGCAAGAGGCGCCCCGAGGAGCGTCAGGCCACATGTCACTACTCAGTCTGACTGAGCGCCTCCAGGAGAGAGGCCCAAGCAAGACGCGCCCCGATGAGCGTCTTGCCACATGTCACCTCTGGTTCTGACTGAGTGCCTCCAGGAGAGAGGCCCAAGCAAGACGCGCCCCGAGGAGCGTCAGGCCACATGTCACTACTCAGTCTGACTGAGCGCCTCCAGGAGAGAGGCCCAAGCAAGACACGCCCAGAGGAGCGTCTTGCCACATGTCAACAATGGGTCTGACTGAGGGCCTCCAGGAGAGAAGCCCAATCAAGACGCGCCCCGAGGAGCGTCTTGCCACATGTCAACACTGGGTCTGACTGATTGCCTCCAGGAGAGAGGCCCAAGCAAGACGCGCCCCGAGGAGCGTCTTGCCACATGTCAACAATGAGTCTGACTGAGGGCCTCCAGGAGAGAAGCCCAATCAAGACGCGCCCCGAGGAGCGTCTTGCCACATGTCAACACTGTGTCTGACTGAGCGCCTCCAGGAGAGAGGCCCAAGCAAGTCGCGCCCGGAGGAGCGTCTTGCCACATGTCAACACTGGGTCTGACAGAGGGCCTCCAGGAAAGAGGCCCAAGCAAGACGCTCCCCGAGGAGCGTCTTGCCACATGTCACCTCTGGTTCTGACTGAGCGCCTCCAGGAGAGAGGCCCAAGCAAGATGCACCCCGAGGAGCGTCTTGCCACATGCCAACACTGGGTCTGACTGAGCGCCTCCAGGAGAGAGGCCCAAGCAAGACACGCCCAGAGGAGCGTCTTGACACATGTCAACACTGGGTCTGACTGAGGGCCTCCAGGAGAGAAGCCCAAGCAAGACGCGCCCCGAGGAGCATCTTGACACATGTCAACACTGGGTCTGACAGAGGGCCTCAAGGAGAGAGGCACATGCAAGACGCGCCCCGAGGAGTGTCTTGCCACATGTCACCACTGGGTCTGACTGAGCGCCTCCAGGAGAGAGGCCGAAGCAAGACGCGCCCCGAGGAGCGTCAGGCCACATGTCACTACTCAGTCTGACTGAGCGCCTCCAGGAGAGAGGCCCAAGCAAGACGCGCCCCGAGGAGCGTCTTGCCACGTTTCACCACTGGGTCTGACTGAGCGCCTCCAGGAGAGAGGCCCAAGCAAGACGCGCCCCGAGGAGCGTCATGCCACATGTCAACAATGGGTCTGACTGAGGGCCTCCAGGAGAGAAGCCCAAGCACGACGCGCCCCGAGGAGCGTCTTGACACATGTCAACACTGGGTCTGACAGAGGGCCTCCAGGAGAGAGGCCCATGCAAGACGCGCCCCGAGGAGTGTCTTGCCACATGTCACCACTGGGTCTGACTGAGCGCCTCCAGGAGAGAGGCCGAAGCAAGACGCGCCCCGAGTAGCGTCTTGCCACATGTCAACAATGGGTCTTACTGAGGGCCTCCAGGAGAGAGGCCCAAGCAAGACGCGCCCCGAGGAGCGTCTTGCCACATGTCAACAATGGGTCTGACTGAGGGCCTCCAGGAGAGAAGCCCAAGCAAGACGCGCCCCGAGGAGCGTCTTGACACATGTCAACACTGGGTCTGACAGAGGGCCTCCAGGAGAGAGGCCCATGCAAGACGCGCCCCGAGGAGTGTCTTGCCACATGTCACCACTGGGCCTGACTGAGCGCCTCCAGGAGAGAGGCCGAAGCAAGACGCGCCCCGAGGAGCGTCAGGCCACATGTCACTACTCAGTCTGACTGAGCGCCTCCAGGAGAGAGGCCCAAGCAATACGCGCCCTGAGGAGCGTCTTGCCACGTTTCACCACTGGGTCTGACTGAGCGCCTCCAGAAGAGAGGCCCAAGCAAGACGAGCCCCGAGGAGCGTCTTGCCACATGTCAACACTGGGTCTGACTGAGTGCCTCCATGAGAGAAGCCCCAGCAAGACGCGCCCCGAGGAGCGTCTTGCCACATGTCAGCACTCGGTCTGACTGAGCGCCTCCAGGAGAGAGGCCCAAGCAAGACGCGCCCCGAGGAGCATCTTGCCACATGTCACTACTCGGACTGACTGAGAGCCTCCAGGAGAGAGGCCCAAGCAAGACGCACCCCGAGGAGCGTCTTGCCACATGTCAACAATGGGTCTGACTGAGGGCCTCCAGGAGAGAAGCCCAAGCAAGACGCGCCCCGAGGAGCGTCTTGCCACATGTAAACACTGGGTCTGACTGAGCGCCTCCAGGAGAGAGGCCCAAGCAAGACGCGCCCCGAGGAGCGTCTTGCCACATGTAAACAATGGGTCTGACTGAGGGCCTCCAGGAGAGAAGCCCAAGCAAGACGCGCCCCGAGGAGCGTCTTGATACATGTCAACACTGGGTCTGACAGAGGGCCTCCAGGAGAAAGGCCCATGCAAGACGCGCCCCGAGGAGTGTCTTGCCACATGTCACCACTGGGTCTGACTGAGCGCCTCCAGGAGAGAGGCCGAAGCAAGAGGCGCCCCGAGGAGCGTCAGGCCACATGTCACTACTCAGTCTGACTGAGCGCCTCCAGGAGAGAGGCCCAAGCAAGACGCGCCCCGAGGAGCGTCTTGCCACGTTTCACCACTGGGTCTGACTGAGCGCCTCCAGGAGATAGGCCCAAGCAAGACGAGCCCCGAGGAGCGTCTTGCCACATGTCAAAACTGGGTCTGACTGAGTGCCTCCATGAGAGAAGCCCCAGCAAGACGCGCCCCGAGGAGCGTCTTGCCACATGTCAACAATGGGTCTGACTGAGGGCCTCCAGGAAAGAGGCCCAAGCAAGATGCGCCCCGAGGAGCGTCTTGCCACATGTCAACTCTGGTTCTGACTGAGCGCCTCCAGGAGAGAGGCCCAAGCAAGACGCGCCCCGAGGAGCGTCATGCCACATGTCAACAATGGGTCTGAATGAGGGCCTCCAGGAGAGAAGCCCAAGCACGACGCGCCCCGAGGAGCGTCTTGACACATGTCAACACTGGGTCTGACAGAGGGCCTCCAGGAGAGAGGCCCATGCAAGACGCGCCCCGAGGAGTGTCTTGCCACATGTCACCACTGGGTCTGACTGAGCGCCTCCAGGAGAGAGGCCGAAGCAAGACGCGCCCCGAGGAGCGTCTTGCCACATGTCAACAATGGGTCTTACTGAGGGCCTCCAGGAGAGAGGCCCAAGCAAGACGCGCCCCGAGGAGCGTCTTGCCACATGTCAACAATGGGTCTGACTGAGGGCCTCCAGGAGAGAAGCCCAAGCAAGACGCGCCCCGAGGAGCGTCTTGACACATGTCAACACTGGGTCTGACAGAGGGCCTCCAGGAGAGAGGCCCATGCAAGACGCGCCCCGAGGAGTGTCTTGCCACATGTCACCACTGGGCCTGACTGAGCGCCTCCAGGAGAGAGGCCGAAGCAAGACGCGCCCCGAGGAGCGTCAGGCCACATGTCACTACTCAGTCTGACTGAGCGCCTCCAGGAGAGAGGCCCAAGCAATACGCGCCCCGAGGAGCGTCTTGCCACGTTTCACCACTGGGTCTGACTGAGCGCCTCCAGAAGAGAGGCCCAAGCAAGACGAGCCCCGAGGAGCGTCTTGCCACATGTCAACACTGGGTCTGACTGAGTGCCTCCATGAGAGAAGCCCCAGCAAGACGCGCCCCGAGGAGCGTCTTGCCACATGTCAGCACTCGGTCTGACTGAGCGCCTCCAGGAGAGAGGCCCAAGCAAGACGCGCCCCGAGGAGCATCTTGCCACATGTCACTACTCGGACTGACTGAGCGCCTCCAGGAGAGAGGCCCAAGCAAGACGCACCCCGAGGAGCGTCTTGCCACATGTCAACAATGGGTCTGATGAGGGCCTCCATGATAGAAGCCCAAGCAAGACGCGCCCCGAGGAGCGTCTTGCCACATGTCAACACTGGGTCTGACTGAGCGCCTCCAGGAGAGAGGCCCAAGCAAGACGCGCCCGGAGGAGCGTCTTGCCACATGTCAACACTGGGTCTGACAGAGGGCCTCCAGGAAAAAGGCCCAAGCAAGACACGCCCCGAGGAGCGTCTTGCCACATGTCACCTCTGGTTCTGACTGAGCGCCTCCAGGAGAGAGGCCCAAGCAAGACGCACCCCGAGGAGCGTCTTGCCACATGCCAACACTGGGTCTGACTGAGCGCCTCCAGAGAGAGGCCCAAGCAAGACGCGCCCCGAGGAGCGTCTTGCCACGTGTCACCACTGGGTCTGACTGAGAGCCTCCAGGAGAGAGGCCCAAGCAAGACGCACCCCGAGGAGCGTCTTGCCACATGTCAACAATGGGTCTGACTGAGGGCCTCCAGGAGAGAAGCCCAAGCAAGACGCGCCCCGAGGAGCGTCTTGCCACATGTAAACACTGGGTCTGACTGAGCGCCTCCAGGAGAGAGGCCCAAGCAAGACGCTCCCCGAGGAGCGTCTTGCCACATGTAAACAATGGGTCTGACTGCGGGCCTCCAGGAGAGAAGCCCAAGCAAGACGCGCCCCGAGGAGCGTCTTGATACATGTCAACACTGGGTCTGACAGAGGGCCTCCAGGAGAAAGGCCCATGCAAGACGCGCCCCGAGGAGTGTCTTGCCACATGTCACCACTGGGTCTGACTGAGCGCCTCCAGGAGAGAGGCCGAAGCAAGAGGCGCCCCGAGGAGCGTCAGGCCACATGTCACTACTCAGTCTGACTGAGCGCCTCCAGGAGAGAGGCCCAAGCAAGACGCGCCCCGAGGAGCGTCTTGCCACGTTTCACCACTGGGTCTGACTGAGCGCCTCCAGGAGAGAGGCCCCAGCAAGACGCGCCCCGAGGAGCGTCTTGCCACATGTCAGCACTCGGTCTGACTGAGCGCCTCCAGGAGAGAGGCCCAAGTAAGACGCGCCCCGAGGAGCATCGTGCCACATGTCACTACTCGGACTGACTTAGCGCCTCCAGGAGAGAGGCCCAAGCAAGACGCACCCCGAGGAGCGTCTTGCCACATGTCAACAATGGGTCTGACTGAGGGCCTCCAGGAGAGAAGCCCAAGCAAGACGCGCCCCGAGGAGCGTCTTGCCACATGTCAACACTGGGTCTGACTGAGCGCCTCCAGGAGAGAGGCCCAAGCAAGACGCGCCCCGAGGAGCATCTTGCCACATGTCACTACTCGGACTGACTGAGCGCCTCCAGGAGAGAGGCCCAAGCAAGACGCACCCCGAGGAGCGTCTTGCCACATGTCAACAATGGGTCTGACTGAGGGCCTCCAGGAGAGAAGCCCAAGCAAGACGCGCCCCGAGGAGCGTCTTGCCACATGTCAACAATGGGTCTGACTGAGGGCCTCCAGGAGAGAAGCCCAATCAAGACGCGCCCCGAGGAGCGTCTTGCCACATGTCAACAATGGGGCTGACTGAGGGCCTCCAGGAAAGAGGCCCAAGCAAGACGCGCCCCGAGGAGCGTCTTGCCACATGTCACCTCTGGTTCTGACTGAGCGCCTCCAGGAGAGAGGCCCAAGCAAGACGCGCCCCGAGGAGCGTCATGCCACATGTCAACAATGGGTCTGACTGAGGGCCTCCAGGAGAGAAGCCCAAGCAAGACGCGCCCCGAGGAGCGTCTTGACACATGTCAACACTGGGTCTGACAGAGGGCCTCCAGGAGAGAGGCCCATGCAAGACGCGCCCCGAGGAGTGTCTTGCCACATGTCACCACTGGGTCTGACTGAGCGCCTCCAGGAGAGAGGCCGAAGCAAGACGCGCCCCGAGGAGCATCTTGCCACATGTCACTAGTCGGACTGACTGAGCGCCTCCAGGAGAGAGGCCCAAGCAAGACGCACCCCGAGGAGCGTCTTGCCACATGTCAACAATGGGTCTGACTGAGGGCCTCCAGGAGAGAAGCCCAAGCAAGAAGCGCCCCGAGGAGCGTCTTGCCACATGTCAACACTGGGTCTGACTGAGCGCCTCCAGGAGAGAGGCCCAAGCAAGACGCGCCCCGAGGAGCATCTTGCCACATGTCACTACTCGGACTGAATGAGCGCCTCCAGGAGAGAGGCCCAAGCAAGACGCGCCCCGAGGAGCGTCTTGCCACATGTCAACAATGGGTCTGACTGAGGGCCTCCAGGAGAGAAGCCCAATCAAGACGCGCCCCGAGGAGCGTCTTGCCACATGTCAACACTGGGTCTGACTGAGCGCCTCCAGGAGAGAGGCCCAAGCAAGACGCGCCCCGAGGAGCGTCTTGCCACATGTCAACAATGAGTCTGACTGAGGGCCTCCAGGAGAGAAGCCCAATCAAGACGCGCCCCGAGGAGCGTCTTGCCACATGTCAACACTGGGTCTGACTGAGCGCCTCCAGGAGAGAGGCCCAAGCAAGACGCGCCCGGATAAGTGTCTTGCCACATGTCAACACTGGGTCTGACAGAGGGCCTCCAGGAAAGAGGCCCAAGCAAGACGCGCCCCGAGGAGCGTCTTGCCACATGTCACCTCTGGTTCTGACTGAGCGCCTCCAGGAGAGAGGCCCAAGCAAGACGCACCCCGAGGAGCGTCTTGCCACATGTCAACAATGGGTCTGACTGAGGGCCTCCAGGAGAGAGGCCGAAGCAAGACGCGCCCCGAGGAGCGTCAGGCCACATGTCAGCACTCGGTCTGACTGAGCGCCTCCAGGAGAGAGGCCCAAGCAAGACGCGCCCCGAGGAGCATCTTGCCACATGTCACTACTCGGACTGACTGAGCGCCTCCAGGAGAGAGGCCCAAGCAAGACGCACCCCGAGGAGCGTCTTGCCACATGTCAACAATGGGTCAGACTGAGGGCCTCCAGGAGAGAAGCCCAAGCAAGAAGCGCCCCGAGGAGCGTCTTGCCTCATGTCAACACTGGGTCTGACTGAGCGCCTCCAGGAGAGAGGCCCAAGCAAGACGCGCCCCGAGGAGCATCTTGCCACATGTCACTACTCGGACTGAATGAGCGCCTCCAGGAGAGAGGCCCAAGCAAGACGCGCCCCGAGGAGCGTCTTGCCACATGTCAACAATGGGTCTGACTGATGGCCTCCAGGAGAGAAGCCCAATCAAGACGCGCCCTGAGGAGCGTCTTGCCACATGTCAACAATGAGTCTGACTGAGGGCCTCCAGGAGAGAAGCCCAATCAAGACGCGCCCCGAGGAGCGTCTTGCCACATGTCAACACTGGGTCTGACTGAGCGCCTCCAGGAGAGAGGCCCAAGCAAGACGCGCCCGGATAAGCGTCTTGCCACATGTCAACACTGGGTCTGACAGAGGGCCTCCAGGAAAGAGGCCCAAGCAAGACGCGCCCCGAGGAGCGTCTTGCCACATGTCACCTCTGGTTCTGACTGAGCGCCTCCAGGAGAGAGGCCCAAGCAAGACGCACCCCGAGGAGCGTCTTGCCACATGCCAACACTGGGTCTGACTGAGCGCCTCCAGGAGAGAGGTCCAAGCAAGACGCACCCCGAGGAGCGTCTTGCCACATGTCAACAATGGGTCTGACTGAGGGCCTCCAGGAGAGAAGCCCAAGCAAGACGCGCCCCGAGGAGCGTCTTGCCACATGTCAACACTGGGTCTGACTGAGCGCCTCCAGGAGAGAGGCCCAAGCAAGACGCGCCCCGAGGATCGTCTTGCCACATGTAAACAATGGGTCTGACTGAAGGCCTCCAGGAGAGAAGCCCAAGCAAGACGCGCCCCGAGGAGCGTCTTGACACATGTCAACACTGGGTCTGACAGAGGGCCTCCAGGAGAGAGGCCCATGCAAGACGCGCCCCGAGGAGTGTCTTGCCATATGTCACCACTGGGTCTGACTGAGCGCCTCCAGGAGAGAGGCCGAAGCAAGACGCGCCCCGAGGAGCGTCAGGCCACATGTCACTACTCAGTCTGACTGAGCGCCTCCAGGAGAGAGGCCCAAGCAAGACGCGCCCCGAGGAGCGTCTTGCCACGTTTCACCACTGGGTCTGACTGAGCGCCACCATGAGAGAGGCCCAAGCAAGACGAGCCCCGAGGAGCGTCTTGCCACATGTCAACACTGGGTCTGACTGAGTGCCTCCATGAGAGAAGCCCCAGCAAGACGCGCCCCGAGGAGCGTCTTGCCACATGTCAGCACTCGGTCTGACTGAGCGCCTCCAGGAGAGAGGCCCAAGCAAGACGCGCCCCGAGGAGCATCTTGCCACATGTCACTACTCGGACTGACTGAGCGCCTCCAGGAGAGAGGCCCAAGCAAGACGCACCCCGAGGAGCGTCTTGCCACATGTCAACAATGGGTCTGACTGAGGGCCTCCAGGAGAGAAGCCCAAGCAAGACGCGCCCCGAGGAGCGTCTTGCCACATGTCAACACTGGGTCTGACTGAGCGCCTCCAGGAGAGAGGCCCAAGCAAGACGCGCCCCGAGGAGCATCTTACCACATGTCACTACTCGGACTGACTGAGCGCCTCCAGGAGAGAGGCCCAAGCAAGACGCACCCCGAGGAGCGTCTTGCCACATGTCAACAATGGCTCTGACTGAGGGCCTCCAGCAGAGAGGCCCAAGCAAGACGCGCCCGGAGGAGCGTCTTGCCACATGTCAACACTGGGTCTGACTGAGGGCCTCCAGGAGAGAAGCCCAAGCAAGACGCGCCCCGAGGAGCGTCTTGCCACATGCCAACACTGGGTCTGACTGAGCGCCTCCAGGAGAGAGGCCCAAGCAAGACACGCCCCGAGGAGCGTCTTGCCACGTGTCACCACTGGGTCTGACTGAGCACCTCCAGGAGAGAGGCCCAAGCAAGACGCACCCCGAGGAGCGTCTTGCCACATGTCAACAATGGGTCTGACTGAGGGCCTCCAGGAGAGAAGCCCAAGCAAGACGCGCCCCGAGGAGCGTCTTGCCACATGTCAACACTGGGTCTGACTGAGCGCCTCCAGGAGAGAGGCCCAAGCAAGACGCGCCCCGAGGAGCGTCTTGCCACATGTCAACAATGAGTCTGACTGAGGGCCTCCAGGAGAGAAGCCCAATCAAGACGCGCCCCGAGGAGCGTCTTGCCACATGTCAACACTGGGTCTGACTGAGCGCCTCCAGGAGAGAGGCCCAAGCAAGACGCGCCCGGAGGAGTGTCTTGCCACATGTCAACACTGGGTCTGACAGAGGGCCTCCAGGAAAGAGACCCAAGCAAGACGCGCCCCGAGGAGCGTCTTGCCACATGTCACCTCTGGTTCTGACTGAGCGCCTCCAGGAGAGAGGCCCAAGCAAGACGCACCCCGAGGAGCGTCTTGCCACATGCCAACACTGGGTCTGACTGAGCGCCTCCAGGAGAGAGGTCCAAGCAAGACGCACCCCGAGGAGCGTCTTGCCACATGTCAACAATGGGTCTGACTGAGGGCCTCCAGGAGAGAAGCCCAAGCAAGACGCGCCCCGAGGAGTGTCTTGCCACATGTCAACACTGGGTCTGACTGAGCGCCTCCAGGAGAGAGGCCCAAGCAAGACGCGCCCCGGGGAGCGTCTTGCCACATGTCCGAACTGGGTCTGACTGAGCGCCTCCAGGAGAGAGTCCCCAGCAAGACGCACCCCGAGGAGCGTCTTGCCTTATGTCAGCACTCGGTCTGACTGAGCGCCTCCAGGAGAGAGGCCCAAGCAAGACGTGCCCCGAGGAGCGTCTTGTCACATGTCAACACTGGGTCTGTCTGAGCGCCTCCAGGAGAGAAGCCCAAGCAAGACGCGCCCCGAGGAGCGTCTTGCCACATGTCACAACTGGGTCTGACTGAGCGCCTCCAGGAGAGAGGCCCAAGCAAGACGCTCCCCGAGGAGCGTAAGGCCACATGTCACTACTCAGTCTGACTGAGCGCCTCCAGGAGAGAGGCCCAAGCAAGACGCGCCCCGAGGAACGTCTTGCCACGTGTCAACACTGGGTCTGGTTGAGGGCCTTCTGGAGAGAAGCCCAAGCAAGATGCGCCCCGAGGAGCGTCTTGCCACATGTCAACAATGGGTCTGACTGAGGGCCTCCAGGAGAGAAGCCCAAGCAAAACGCGCCCCGAGGAGCGTCTTGCCACATGTATACACTGGGTCTGACTGAGCGCCTCCAGGAGAGAGGCCCAAGCAAGACGCAACCAGAGGAGCATCTTGCCACATGTCAGCACTGGGTCTGACTGAGCGCCTCCAGGAGAGAGTCCCCAGCAAGACGCACCCCGAGGAGCGTCTTGCCTTATGTCAGCACTCGGTCTGACTAAGCGCCTCCAGTAGAGAGGCCCAAGCAAGAAGCGCCCCAAGGAGCGTCTTGCCACATGTCAACAATGGGTCTGACTGAGGGCCTCCAGGAGAGAAGCCCAAGCAAGACGCGCCCCGAGGAGCGTCTTGACACATGTCAACACTGGGTCTGACAGAGGGCCTCCAGGAGAGAGGCCCAAGCAAGACGCGCCCCGAGGAGTGTCTTGCCACATGTCACCACTGGGTCTGACTGAGCGCCTCCAGGAGAGAGGCCCAAGCAAGACGCGCCCCAAGGAGCGTCAGGCCACATGTCACTACTCAGTCTGACTGAGCGCCTCCAGGAGAGAGGCCCAAGCAAGACGCGCCCCGAGGAGCTTCTTGCCACATGTCAACACTGGGTCTGATTGAGGGCCTTCTGGAGAGATGCCCAAGCAAGACGCGCCCCGAGGAGCGTCTTGCCACATGTCAGCAATGGGTCTGACTGAGGGCCTCCAGGAGAGAAGCCCAAGCAAGACGCGCCCCGAGGAGCGTCTTGCCACATGTCAACAATGGGTCTTACTGAGGGCCTCCAGGAGAGAAGGCCAAGCAAGACGCGCCCCGAGGAGCTTCTTGACACGTGTCAGCACTCGGTCTGACTGAGCGCCTCCAGGAGAGAGGCCCAAGCAAGACGCGCCCCGAGGAGCATCTTGCCACATGTTACTACTCGGAATGACTGAGCGCCTCCAGGAGAGAGGCCCAAGCAAGACGCACCCCGAGGAGCGTCTTGCCACATGTCAACAATGGGTCTGACTGAGGGCCTCCAGGAGAGAAGCCCAAGCAAGACGCGCCCCGAGGAGCATCTTGCCACATGTCAACACTGGGTCTGACTGAGCGCCTCCAGGAGAGAGGCCCAAGCAAGACGCGCCCCGAGGAGCGTCTTGCCACATGTCAACACTGGGTCTGACTGAGCGCCTCCAGGCGAGAGGCCCAAGCAAGACGCGCCCCGAGGAGCGTCTTGCCTTATGTCAGCACTCGGTCTGACTGAGCGCCTCCAGGAGAGAGGCCCAAGCAAGACGTGCCCCGAGGAGCGTCTTGTAACATGTCAACACTGGGTCTGTCTGAGTGCCTCCAGGAGAGAAGCCCAAGCAAGACGCGCCCCGAGGAGCGTCTTGCCACATGTCAACAATGGGTCTGACTGAGGGCCTCCAGGAGAGAAGCCCAACCAAGACGCGCCCCGAGGAGCGTCTTGACACATGTCAACACTGGGTCTGACAGAGGACCTCCAGGAGAGAGTCCCCAGCAAGACGCACCCCGAGGAGCGTCTTGCCACATGTCAGAACTGGGTCTGACTGAGCGCCTCCAGGAGAGAGTCCCCAGCAAGACGCGCCCCGAGGAGCGTCTTGACACATGTCAACACTGGGTCTGACAGAGGGCCTCCAGGAGAGAGGCCCAAGCAAGACGCGCCCCGAGGAGTGTCTTGCCACATGTCACCACTGGGTCTGACTGAGCGCCTCCAGGAGAGAGGCCCAAGCAAGACGCGCCCCGAGGAGCGTAAGGCCACATGTCACTACTCATTCTGACTGAGCGCCTCCAGGAGAGAGGCCCAAGCAAGACGCGCCCCGAGGAACGTCTTGCCACGTGTCATCACTGGGTCTGATTGAGGGCCTTCTGGAGAGAGGCCCAAGCAAGATGCGCCCCGAGGAGCGTCTTGCCACATGTCAACAATGGATCTGACTGAGGGCCTCCAGGAGAGAAGCCCAAGCAAGACGCGCCCCGAGGAGCGTCTTGCCACATGTATACACTGGGTCTGACTGAGCGCCTCCAGGCGAGAGGCCCAAGCAAGACGCAACCCGAGGAGCATCTTGCCACATGTCAGCACTGGGTCTGACTGAGCGCCTCCAGGAGAGAGTCCCCAGCAAGACGCACCCGGAGGAGCGTCTTGCCTTATGTCAGCACTCGGTCTGACTGAGCGCC
This sequence comes from Nothobranchius furzeri, assembly GCF_043380555.1. NCBI lineage: Eukaryota > Metazoa > Chordata > Actinopteri > Cyprinodontiformes > Nothobranchiidae > Nothobranchius > Nothobranchius furzeri. The sequence goes on from NC_091743.1 coordinate 11,273,564, forward strand.
TCCAGTAGAGAGGCCCAAGCAAGAAGCGCCCCAAGGAGCGTCTTGCCACGTGTCAACACTGGGTCTGACAGAGGGCCTCCAGGAGAGAGGCCCAAGCAAGACGCGCCCCGAGGAGTGTCTTGCCACATGTCACCACTGGGTCTGACTGAGCGCCTCCAGGAGAGAGGCCCAAGCAAGACGCGCCCCGAGGAGCGTCTTGCCACATGTCAACACTGGGTCTGATTGAGGGCCTTCTGGAGAGATGCCCAAGCAAGACGCGCCCCGAGGAGCGTCTTGCCACATGTCAACAATGGGTCTGACTGAGGGCCTCCAGGAGAGAAGCCCAAGCAAGACGCGCCCCGAGGAGCGTCTTGCCACATGTCAACAATGGGTCTTACTGAGGGCCTCCAGGAGAGAAGCCCAAGCAAGACGCGCCCCGAGGAGCTTCTTGACACGTGTCAGCACTCGGTCTGACTGAGCGCCTCCAGGAGAGAGGCCCAAGCAAGACGCGCCCCGAGGAGCGTCTTGCCACATGTCACCACTGGGTCTGACTGAGCGCCTCCAGGAGAGAGTCCCCAGCAAGACGCGCCCCGAGGAGCGTCTTGCCTTATGTCAGCACTCGGTCTGACTGAGCGCCTCCAGGAGAGAGGCCCAAGCAAGACGTGCCCCGAGGAGCGTCTTGTCACATGTCAACACTGGGTCTGTCTGAGCGCCTCCAGGAGAGAAGCCCAAGCAAGACGCGCCCCGAGGAGCGTCTTGCCACATGTCAACAAAGGGTCTGACTGAGGGCCTCCAGGAGAGAAGCCCAAGCAAGACGCGCCCCGAGGAGCGTCTTGACACATGTCAACACTGGGTCTGACAGAGGACCTCCATGAGAGAGTCCCCAGCAAGACGCGCCCCGAGGAGTGTCTTGCCACATGTCAGAACTGGGACTGACTGTGCGCCTCCAGGAGAGAGTCCCCAGCAAGACGCGCCCCGAGGAGCGTCTTGACACATGTCAACACTGGGTCTGACAGAGGGCCTCCAGGAGAGAGGCCCAAGCAAGACGCGCCCCGAGGAGTGTCTTGCCACATGTCACCAGTGGGTCTGACTGAGCGCCTCCAGGAGAGAGGCCCAAGCAAGACGCGCCCCAAGGAGCGTAAGGCCACATGTCACTACTCATTCTGACTGAGCGCCTCCAGGAGAGAGGCCCAAGCAAGACGTGCCCCGAGGAACGTCTTGCCACGTGTCAACACTGGGTCTGATTGAGGGCCTTCTGGAGAGAGGCCCAAGCAAGATGCGCCCCGAGGAGCGTCTTGCCACATGTCAACAATGGGTCTGACTGAGGGCCTCCAGGAGAGAAGCCCAAGCAAGACGCGCCCCGAGGAGCGTCTTGCCACATGTATACACTGGGTCTGACTGAGCGCCTCCAGGAGAGAGGCCCAAGCAAGACGCAACCCGAGGAGCATCTTGCCACATGTCAGCACTGGGTCTGACTGAGCGCCTCCAGGAGAGAGTCCCCAGCAAGACGCACCCCGAGGAGCGTCTTGCCTTATGTCAGCACTCGGTCTGACTGAGCGCCTCCAGTAGAGAGGCCCAAGCAAGAAGCGCCCCAAGGAGCGTCTTGCCACATGTCAACAATGGGTCTGACTGAGGGCCTCCAGGAGAGAAGCCCAAGCAAGACGCGCCCCGAGGAGCATCTTGACACATGTCAACACTGGGTCTGACAGAGGGCCTCCAGGAGAGAGGCCCAAGCAAGACGCGCCCCGAGGACTGTCTTGCCACATGTCACCACTGGGTCTGACTGAGCGCCTCCAGGAGAGAGGCCCAAGCAAGACGCGCCCCAAGGAGCGTCAGGCCACATGTCACTACTAAGTCTGACTGAGCGCCTCCAGGAGAGAGGCCCAAGCAAGACGCGCCCCGAGGAGCGTCTTGCCACATGTCAACACTGGGTCTGATTGAGGGCCTTCTGGAGAGATGCCCAAGCAAGACGCGCCCCGAGGAGCGTCTTGCCACATGTCAACAATGGGTCTGACTGAGGGCCTCCAGGAGAGAAGCCCAAGCAAGACGCGCCCCGAGGAGCGTCTTGCCACATGTCAACAATGGGTCTTACTGAGGGCCTCCAGGAGAGAAGCCCAAGCAAGACGCGCCCCGAGGAGCTTCTTGACACGTGTCAGCACTCGGTCTGACTGAGCGCCTCCAGGAGAGAGGCCCAAGCAAGACGCGCCCCGAGGAGCGTCTTGCCACGTGTCACCACTGGGTCTGACTGAGCGCCTCCAGGAGAGAGTCCCCAGCAAGACGCGCCCCGAGGAGCGTCTTGCCTTATGTCAGCACTCGGTCTGACTGAGCGCCTCCAGGAGAGAGGCCCAAGCAAGACGTGCCCCGAGGAGCGTCTTGTCACATGTCAACACTGGGTCTGTCTGAGCGCCTCCAGGAGAGAAGCCCAAGCAAGACGCGCCCCGAGGAGCGTCTTGCCACATGTCAACAATGGGTCTGACTGAGGGCCTCCAGGAGAGAAGCCCAATCAAGATGCGCCCCGAGGAGCGTCTTGCCATATGTCAACACTGGGTCTGACTGAGCGCCTCCAGGAGAGAGGCCCAAGCAAGACGCGCCCGGAGGAGCGTCTTGCCACATGTCAACACTGGGTCTGACAGAGGGCCTCCAGGAAAGAGGCCCAAGCAAGACGCGCCCCGAGGAGCGTCTTGCCACATGTCACCTCTGGTTCTGACTGAGCGCCTCCAGGAGAGAGGCCCAAGCAAGACGCGCCCCGAGAAGCGTTTTGCCACATGTCAACACTGGGTCTGACTGAGCGCCTCCAGGAGAGAAGCCAAATCAAGACGCGCCCCGAGGAGCGTCTTGCAACATGTCAACACTGGGTCTGACTGAGCGCCTCCAGGAGAGAGGCCCAAGCAAGACGCGCCCCGAGGAGCTTCTTGCCACATGTCAACACTGGGTCTGACTGAGCGCCTCCAGGAGAGAGGCCCAAGCAAGACGCGCCCCGAGGAGCGTCTTGCCACATGTCAACACTGGGTCTGACTTAGCCCCTGCAGGAGAAAAGCCCAATCAAGAAGCGCCCCGAGGAGCGTCTTGCCACATGTCAACAATGGATCTGACTGAGCGCCTCCAGGAGAGAAGCCCAAGCAAGACGCGCCCCGAGGAGCATCTTGACACATGTCAACACTGGGTCTGACAGAGGGCCTCCAGGAGAGAAGCCCAAGCAAGACGCGCCCCGAGGAGCATCTTGACACATGTCAACACTGGGTCTGACAGAGGGCCTCAAGGAGAGAGGCACATGCAAGACGCGCCCCGAGGAGTGTCTTGCCACATGTCACCACTGGGTCTGACTGAGCGCCTCCAGGAGAGAGGCCGAAGCAAGACGCGCCCCGAGGAGCGTCAGGCCACATGTCACTACTCAGTCTGACTGAGCGCCTCCAGGAGAGAGGCCCAAGCAAGACGCGCCCCGAGGAGCGTCTTGCCACGTTTCACCACTGGGTCTGACTGAGCGCCTCCAGGAGAGAGGCCCAAGCAAGACGCGCCCCGAGGAGCGTCATGCCACATGTCAACAATGGGTCTGACTGAGGGCCTCCAGGAGAGAAGCCCAAGCACGACGCGCCCCGAGGAGCGTCTTGACACATGTCAACACTGGGTCTGACAGAGGGCCTCCAGGAGAGAGGCCCATGCAAGACGCGCCCCGAGGAGTGTCTTGCCACATGTCACCACTGGGTCTGACTGAGCGCCTCCAGGAGAGAGGCCGAAGCAAGACGCGCCCCGAGTAGCGTCTTGCCACATGTCAACAATGGGTCTTACTGAGGGCCTCCAGGAGAGAGGCCCAAGCAAGACGCGCCCCGAGGAGCGTCTTGCCACATGTCAACAATGGGTCTGACTGAGGGCCTCCAGGAGAGAAGCCCAAGCAAGACGCGCCCCGAGGAGCGTCTTGACACATGTCAACACTGGGTCTGACAGAGGGCCTCCAGGAGAGAGGCCCATGCAAGACGCGCCCCGAGGAGTGTCTTGCCACATGTCACCACTGGGCCTGACTGAGCGCCTCCAGGAGAGAGGCCGAAGCAAGACGCGCCCCGAGGAGCGTCAGGCCACATGTCACTACTCAGTCTGACTGAGCGCCTCCAGGAGAGAGGCCCAAGCAATACGCGCCCTGAGGAGCGTCTTGCCACGTTTCACCACTGGGTCTGACTGAGCGCCTCCAGAAGAGAGGCCCAAGCAAGACGAGCCCCGAGGAGCGTCTTGCCACATGTCAACACTGGGTCTGACTGAGTGCCTCCATGAGAGAAGCCCCAGCAAGACGCGCCCCGAGGAGCGTCTTGCCACATGTCAGCACTCGGTCTGACTGAGCGCCTCCAGGAGAGAGGCCCAAGCAAGACGCGCCCCGAGGAGCATCTTGCCACATGTCACTACTCGGACTGACTGAGAGCCTCCAGGAGAGAGGCCCAAGCAAGACGCACCCCGAGGAGCGTCTTGCCACATGTCAACAATGGGTCTGACTGAGGGCCTCCAGGAGAGAAGCCCAAGCAAGACGCGCCCCGAGGAGCGTCTTGCCACATGTAAACACTGGGTCTGACTGAGCGCCTCCAGGAGAGAGGCCCAAGCAAGACGCGCCCCGAGGAGCGTCTTGCCACATGTAAACAATGGGTCTGACTGAGGGCCTCCAGGAGAGAAGCCCAAGCAAGACGCGCCCCGAGGAGCGTCTTGATACATGTCAACACTGGGTCTGACAGAGGGCCTCCAGGAGAAAGGCCCATGCAAGACGCGCCCCGAGGAGTGTCTTGCCACATGTCACCACTGGGTCTGACTGAGCGCCTCCAGGAGAGAGGCCGAAGCAAGAGGCGCCCCGAGGAGCGTCAGGCCACATGTCACTACTCAGTCTGACTGAGCGCCTCCAGGAGAGAGGCCCAAGCAAGACGCGCCCCGAGGAGCGTCTTGCCACGTTTCACCACTGGGTCTGACTGAGCGCCTCCAGGAGATAGGCCCAAGCAAGACGAGCCCCGAGGAGCGTCTTGCCACATGTCAAAACTGGGTCTGACTGAGTGCCTCCATGAGAGAAGCCCCAGCAAGACGCGCCCCGAGGAGCGTCTTGCCACATGTCAACAATGGGTCTGACTGAGGGCCTCCAGGAAAGAGGCCCAAGCAAGATGCGCCCCGAGGAGCGTCTTGCCACATGTCAACTCTGGTTCTGACTGAGCGCCTCCAGGAGAGAGGCCCAAGCAAGACGCGCCCCGAGGAGCGTCATGCCACATGTCAACAATGGGTCTGAATGAGGGCCTCCAGGAGAGAAGCCCAAGCACGACGCGCCCCGAGGAGCGTCTTGACACATGTCAACACTGGGTCTGACAGAGGGCCTCCAGGAGAGAGGCCCATGCAAGACGCGCCCCGAGGAGTGTCTTGCCACATGTCACCACTGGGTCTGACTGAGCGCCTCCAGGAGAGAGGCCGAAGCAAGACGCGCCCCGAGGAGCGTCTTGCCACATGTCAACAATGGGTCTTACTGAGGGCCTCCAGGAGAGAGGCCCAAGCAAGACGCGCCCCGAGGAGCGTCTTGCCACATGTCAACAATGGGTCTGACTGAGGGCCTCCAGGAGAGAAGCCCAAGCAAGACGCGCCCCGAGGAGCGTCTTGACACATGTCAACACTGGGTCTGACAGAGGGCCTCCAGGAGAGAGGCCCATGCAAGACGCGCCCCGAGGAGTGTCTTGCCACATGTCACCACTGGGCCTGACTGAGCGCCTCCAGGAGAGAGGCCGAAGCAAGACGCGCCCCGAGGAGCGTCAGGCCACATGTCACTACTCAGTCTGACTGAGCGCCTCCAGGAGAGAGGCCCAAGCAATACGCGCCCCGAGGAGCGTCTTGCCACGTTTCACCACTGGGTCTGACTGAGCGCCTCCAGAAGAGAGGCCCAAGCAAGACGAGCCCCGAGGAGCGTCTTGCCACATGTCAACACTGGGTCTGACTGAGTGCCTCCATGAGAGAAGCCCCAGCAAGACGCGCCCCGAGGAGCGTCTTGCCACATGTCAGCACTCGGTCTGACTGAGCGCCTCCAGGAGAGAGGCCCAAGCAAGACGCGCCCCGAGGAGCATCTTGCCACATGTCACTACTCGGACTGACTGAGCGCCTCCAGGAGAGAGGCCCAAGCAAGACGCACCCCGAGGAGCGTCTTGCCACATGTCAACAATGGGTCTGATGAGGGCCTCCATGATAGAAGCCCAAGCAAGACGCGCCCCGAGGAGCGTCTTGCCACATGTCAACACTGGGTCTGACTGAGCGCCTCCAGGAGAGAGGCCCAAGCAAGACGCGCCCGGAGGAGCGTCTTGCCACATGTCAACACTGGGTCTGACAGAGGGCCTCCAGGAAAAAGGCCCAAGCAAGACACGCCCCGAGGAGCGTCTTGCCACATGTCACCTCTGGTTCTGACTGAGCGCCTCCAGGAGAGAGGCCCAAGCAAGACGCACCCCGAGGAGCGTCTTGCCACATGCCAACACTGGGTCTGACTGAGCGCCTCCAGAGAGAGGCCCAAGCAAGACGCGCCCCGAGGAGCGTCTTGCCACGTGTCACCACTGGGTCTGACTGAGAGCCTCCAGGAGAGAGGCCCAAGCAAGACGCACCCCGAGGAGCGTCTTGCCACATGTCAACAATGGGTCTGACTGAGGGCCTCCAGGAGAGAAGCCCAAGCAAGACGCGCCCCGAGGAGCGTCTTGCCACATGTAAACACTGGGTCTGACTGAGCGCCTCCAGGAGAGAGGCCCAAGCAAGACGCTCCCCGAGGAGCGTCTTGCCACATGTAAACAATGGGTCTGACTGCGGGCCTCCAGGAGAGAAGCCCAAGCAAGACGCGCCCCGAGGAGCGTCTTGATACATGTCAACACTGGGTCTGACAGAGGGCCTCCAGGAGAAAGGCCCATGCAAGACGCGCCCCGAGGAGTGTCTTGCCACATGTCACCACTGGGTCTGACTGAGCGCCTCCAGGAGAGAGGCCGAAGCAAGAGGCGCCCCGAGGAGCGTCAGGCCACATGTCACTACTCAGTCTGACTGAGCGCCTCCAGGAGAGAGGCCCAAGCAAGACGCGCCCCGAGGAGCGTCTTGCCACGTTTCACCACTGGGTCTGACTGAGCGCCTCCAGGAGAGAGGCCCCAGCAAGACGCGCCCCGAGGAGCGTCTTGCCACATGTCAGCACTCGGTCTGACTGAGCGCCTCCAGGAGAGAGGCCCAAGTAAGACGCGCCCCGAGGAGCATCGTGCCACATGTCACTACTCGGACTGACTTAGCGCCTCCAGGAGAGAGGCCCAAGCAAGACGCACCCCGAGGAGCGTCTTGCCACATGTCAACAATGGGTCTGACTGAGGGCCTCCAGGAGAGAAGCCCAAGCAAGACGCGCCCCGAGGAGCGTCTTGCCACATGTCAACACTGGGTCTGACTGAGCGCCTCCAGGAGAGAGGCCCAAGCAAGACGCGCCCCGAGGAGCATCTTGCCACATGTCACTACTCGGACTGACTGAGCGCCTCCAGGAGAGAGGCCCAAGCAAGACGCACCCCGAGGAGCGTCTTGCCACATGTCAACAATGGGTCTGACTGAGGGCCTCCAGGAGAGAAGCCCAAGCAAGACGCGCCCCGAGGAGCGTCTTGCCACATGTCAACAATGGGTCTGACTGAGGGCCTCCAGGAGAGAAGCCCAATCAAGACGCGCCCCGAGGAGCGTCTTGCCACATGTCAACAATGGGGCTGACTGAGGGCCTCCAGGAAAGAGGCCCAAGCAAGACGCGCCCCGAGGAGCGTCTTGCCACATGTCACCTCTGGTTCTGACTGAGCGCCTCCAGGAGAGAGGCCCAAGCAAGACGCGCCCCGAGGAGCGTCATGCCACATGTCAACAATGGGTCTGACTGAGGGCCTCCAGGAGAGAAGCCCAAGCAAGACGCGCCCCGAGGAGCGTCTTGACACATGTCAACACTGGGTCTGACAGAGGGCCTCCAGGAGAGAGGCCCATGCAAGACGCGCCCCGAGGAGTGTCTTGCCACATGTCACCACTGGGTCTGACTGAGCGCCTCCAGGAGAGAGGCCGAAGCAAGACGCGCCCCGAGGAGCATCTTGCCACATGTCACTAGTCGGACTGACTGAGCGCCTCCAGGAGAGAGGCCCAAGCAAGACGCACCCCGAGGAGCGTCTTGCCACATGTCAACAATGGGTCTGACTGAGGGCCTCCAGGAGAGAAGCCCAAGCAAGAAGCGCCCCGAGGAGCGTCTTGCCACATGTCAACACTGGGTCTGACTGAGCGCCTCCAGGAGAGAGGCCCAAGCAAGACGCGCCCCGAGGAGCATCTTGCCACATGTCACTACTCGGACTGAATGAGCGCCTCCAGGAGAGAGGCCCAAGCAAGACGCGCCCCGAGGAGCGTCTTGCCACATGTCAACAATGGGTCTGACTGAGGGCCTCCAGGAGAGAAGCCCAATCAAGACGCGCCCCGAGGAGCGTCTTGCCACATGTCAACACTGGGTCTGACTGAGCGCCTCCAGGAGAGAGGCCCAAGCAAGACGCGCCCCGAGGAGCGTCTTGCCACATGTCAACAATGAGTCTGACTGAGGGCCTCCAGGAGAGAAGCCCAATCAAGACGCGCCCCGAGGAGCGTCTTGCCACATGTCAACACTGGGTCTGACTGAGCGCCTCCAGGAGAGAGGCCCAAGCAAGACGCGCCCGGATAAGTGTCTTGCCACATGTCAACACTGGGTCTGACAGAGGGCCTCCAGGAAAGAGGCCCAAGCAAGACGCGCCCCGAGGAGCGTCTTGCCACATGTCACCTCTGGTTCTGACTGAGCGCCTCCAGGAGAGAGGCCCAAGCAAGACGCACCCCGAGGAGCGTCTTGCCACATGTCAACAATGGGTCTGACTGAGGGCCTCCAGGAGAGAGGCCGAAGCAAGACGCGCCCCGAGGAGCGTCAGGCCACATGTCAGCACTCGGTCTGACTGAGCGCCTCCAGGAGAGAGGCCCAAGCAAGACGCGCCCCGAGGAGCATCTTGCCACATGTCACTACTCGGACTGACTGAGCGCCTCCAGGAGAGAGGCCCAAGCAAGACGCACCCCGAGGAGCGTCTTGCCACATGTCAACAATGGGTCAGACTGAGGGCCTCCAGGAGAGAAGCCCAAGCAAGAAGCGCCCCGAGGAGCGTCTTGCCTCATGTCAACACTGGGTCTGACTGAGCGCCTCCAGGAGAGAGGCCCAAGCAAGACGCGCCCCGAGGAGCATCTTGCCACATGTCACTACTCGGACTGAATGAGCGCCTCCAGGAGAGAGGCCCAAGCAAGACGCGCCCCGAGGAGCGTCTTGCCACATGTCAACAATGGGTCTGACTGATGGCCTCCAGGAGAGAAGCCCAATCAAGACGCGCCCTGAGGAGCGTCTTGCCACATGTCAACAATGAGTCTGACTGAGGGCCTCCAGGAGAGAAGCCCAATCAAGACGCGCCCCGAGGAGCGTCTTGCCACATGTCAACACTGGGTCTGACTGAGCGCCTCCAGGAGAGAGGCCCAAGCAAGACGCGCCCGGATAAGCGTCTTGCCACATGTCAACACTGGGTCTGACAGAGGGCCTCCAGGAAAGAGGCCCAAGCAAGACGCGCCCCGAGGAGCGTCTTGCCACATGTCACCTCTGGTTCTGACTGAGCGCCTCCAGGAGAGAGGCCCAAGCAAGACGCACCCCGAGGAGCGTCTTGCCACATGCCAACACTGGGTCTGACTGAGCGCCTCCAGGAGAGAGGTCCAAGCAAGACGCACCCCGAGGAGCGTCTTGCCACATGTCAACAATGGGTCTGACTGAGGGCCTCCAGGAGAGAAGCCCAAGCAAGACGCGCCCCGAGGAGCGTCTTGCCACATGTCAACACTGGGTCTGACTGAGCGCCTCCAGGAGAGAGGCCCAAGCAAGACGCGCCCCGAGGATCGTCTTGCCACATGTAAACAATGGGTCTGACTGAAGGCCTCCAGGAGAGAAGCCCAAGCAAGACGCGCCCCGAGGAGCGTCTTGACACATGTCAACACTGGGTCTGACAGAGGGCCTCCAGGAGAGAGGCCCATGCAAGACGCGCCCCGAGGAGTGTCTTGCCATATGTCACCACTGGGTCTGACTGAGCGCCTCCAGGAGAGAGGCCGAAGCAAGACGCGCCCCGAGGAGCGTCAGGCCACATGTCACTACTCAGTCTGACTGAGCGCCTCCAGGAGAGAGGCCCAAGCAAGACGCGCCCCGAGGAGCGTCTTGCCACGTTTCACCACTGGGTCTGACTGAGCGCCACCATGAGAGAGGCCCAAGCAAGACGAGCCCCGAGGAGCGTCTTGCCACATGTCAACACTGGGTCTGACTGAGTGCCTCCATGAGAGAAGCCCCAGCAAGACGCGCCCCGAGGAGCGTCTTGCCACATGTCAGCACTCGGTCTGACTGAGCGCCTCCAGGAGAGAGGCCCAAGCAAGACGCGCCCCGAGGAGCATCTTGCCACATGTCACTACTCGGACTGACTGAGCGCCTCCAGGAGAGAGGCCCAAGCAAGACGCACCCCGAGGAGCGTCTTGCCACATGTCAACAATGGGTCTGACTGAGGGCCTCCAGGAGAGAAGCCCAAGCAAGACGCGCCCCGAGGAGCGTCTTGCCACATGTCAACACTGGGTCTGACTGAGCGCCTCCAGGAGAGAGGCCCAAGCAAGACGCGCCCCGAGGAGCATCTTACCACATGTCACTACTCGGACTGACTGAGCGCCTCCAGGAGAGAGGCCCAAGCAAGACGCACCCCGAGGAGCGTTTGCCACATGTCAACAATGGCTCTGACTGAGGGCCTCCAGCAGAGAGGCCCAAGCAAGACGCGCCCGGAGGAGCGTCTTGCCACATGTCAACACTGGGTCTGACTGAGGGCCTCCAGGAGAGAAGCCCAAGCAAGACGCGCCCCGAGGAGCGTCTTGCCACATGCCAACACTGGGTCTGACTGAGCGCCTCCAGGAGAGAGGCCCAAGCAAGACACGCCCCGAGGAGCGTCTTGCCACGTGTCACCACTGGGTCTGACTGAGCACCTCCAGGAGAGAGGCCCAAGCAAGACGCACCCCGAGGAGCGTCTTGCCACATGTCAACAATGGGTCTGACTGAGGGCCTCCAGGAGAGAAGCCCAAGCAAGACGCGCCCCGAGGAGCGTCTTGCCACATGTCAACACTGGGTCTGACTGAGCGCCTCCAGGAGAGAGGCCCAAGCAAGACGCGCCCCGAGGAGCGTCTTGCCACATGTCAACAATGAGTCTGACTGAGGGCCTCCAGGAGAGAAGCCCAATCAAGACGCGCCCCGAGGAGCGTCTTGCCACATGTCAACACTGGGTCTGACTGAGCGCCTCCAGGAGAGAGGCCCAAGCAAGACGCGCCCGGAGGAGTGTCTTGCCACATGTCAACACTGGGTCTGACAGAGGGCCTCCAGGAAAGAGACCCAAGCAAGACGCGCCCCGAGGAGCGTCTTGCCACATGTCACCTCTGGTTCTGACTGAGCGCCTCCAGGAGAGAGGCCCAAGCAAGACGCACCCCGAGGAGCGTCTTGCCACATGCCAACACTGGGTCTGACTGAGCGCCTCCAGGAGAGAGGTCCAAGCAAGACGCACCCCGAGGAGCGTCTTGCCACATGTCAACAATGGGTCTGACTGAGGGCCTCCAGGAGAGAAGCCCAAGCAAGACGCGCCCCGAGGAGTGTCTTGCCACATGTCAACACTGGGTCTGACTGAGCGCCTCCAGGAGAGAGGCCCAAGCAAGACGCGCCCCGGGGAGCGTCTTGCCACATGTCCGAACTGGGTCTGACTGAGCGCCTCCAGGAGAGAGTCCCCAGCAAGACGCACCCCGAGGAGCGTCTTGCCTTATGTCAGCACTCGGTCTGACTGAGCGCCTCCAGGAGAGAGGCCCAAGCAAGACGTGCCCCGAGGAGCGTCTTGTCACATGTCAACACTGGGTCTGTCTGAGCGCCTCCAGGAGAGAAGCCCAAGCAAGACGCGCCCCGAGGAGCGTCTTGCCACATGTCACAACTGGGTCTGACTGAGCGCCTCCAGGAGAGAGGCCCAAGCAAGACGCTCCCCGAGGAGCGTAAGGCCACATGTCACTACTCAGTCTGACTGAGCGCCTCCAGGAGAGAGGCCCAAGCAAGACGCGCCCCGAGGAACGTCTTGCCACGTGTCAACACTGGGTCTGGTTGAGGGCCTTCTGGAGAGAAGCCCAAGCAAGATGCGCCCCGAGGAGCGTCTTGCCACATGTCAACAATGGGTCTGACTGAGGGCCTCCAGGAGAGAAGCCCAAGCAAAACGCGCCCCGAGGAGCGTCTTGCCACATGTATACACTGGGTCTGACTGAGCGCCTCCAGGAGAGAGGCCCAAGCAAGACGCAACCAGAGGAGCATCTTGCCACATGTCAGCACTGGGTCTGACTGAGCGCCTCCAGGAGAGAGTCCCCAGCAAGACGCACCCCGAGGAGCGTCTTGCCTTATGTCAGCACTCGGTCTGACTAAGCGCCTCCAGTAGAGAGGCCCAAGCAAGAAGCGCCCCAAGGAGCGTCTTGCCACATGTCAACAATGGGTCTGACTGAGGGCCTCCAGGAGAGAAGCCCAAGCAAGACGCGCCCCGAGGAGCGTCTTGACACATGTCAACACTGGGTCTGACAGAGGGCCTCCAGGAGAGAGGCCCAAGCAAGACGCGCCCCGAGGAGTGTCTTGCCACATGTCACCACTGGGTCTGACTGAGCGCCTCCAGGAGAGAGGCCCAAGCAAGACGCGCCCCAAGGAGCGTCAGGCCACATGTCACTACTCAGTCTGACTGAGCGCCTCCAGGAGAGAGGCCCAAGCAAGACGCGCCCCGAGGAGCTTCTTGCCACATGTCAACACTGGGTCTGATTGAGGGCCTTCTGGAGAGATGCCCAAGCAAGACGCGCCCCGAGGAGCGTCTTGCCACATGTCAGCAATGGGTCTGACTGAGGGCCTCCAGGAGAGAAGCCCAAGCAAGACGCGCCCCGAGGAGCGTCTTGCCACATGTCAACAATGGGTCTTACTGAGGGCCTCCAGGAGAGAAGGCCAAGCAAGACGCGCCCCGAGGAGCTTCTTGACACGTGTCAGCACTCGGTCTGACTGAGCGCCTCCAGGAGAGAGGCCCAAGCAAGACGCGCCCCGAGGAGCATCTTGCCACATGTTACTACTCGGAATGACTGAGCGCCTCCAGGAGAGAGGCCCAAGCAAGACGCACCCCGAGGAGCGTCTTGCCACATGTCAACAATGGGTCTGACTGAGGGCCTCCAGGAGAGAAGCCCAAGCAAGACGCGCCCCGAGGAGCATCTTGCCACATGTCAACACTGGGTCTGACTGAGCGCCTCCAGGAGAGAGGCCCAAGCAAGACGCGCCCCGAGGAGCGTCTTGCCACATGTCAACACTGGGTCTGACTGAGCGCCTCCAGGCGAGAGGCCCAAGCAAGACGCGCCCCGAGGAGCGTCTTGCCTTATGTCAGCACTCGGTCTGACTGAGCGCCTCCAGGAGAGAGGCCCAAGCAAGACGTGCCCCGAGGAGCGTCTTGTAACATGTCAACACTGGGTCTGTCTGAGTGCCTCCAGGAGAGAAGCCCAAGCAAGACGCGCCCCGAGGAGCGTCTTGCCACATGTCAACAATGGGTCTGACTGAGGGCCTCCAGGAGAGAAGCCCAACCAAGACGCGCCCCGAGGAGCGTCTTGACACATGTCAACACTGGGTCTGACAGAGGACCTCCAGGAGAGAGTCCCCAGCAAGACGCACCCCGAGGAGCGTCTTGCCACATGTCAGAACTGGGTCTGACTGAGCGCCTCCAGGAGAGAGTCCCCAGCAAGACGCGCCCCGAGGAGCGTCTTGACACATGTCAACACTGGGTCTGACAGAGGGCCTCCAGGAGAGAGGCCCAAGCAAGACGCGCCCCGAGGAGTGTCTTGCCACATGTCACCACTGGGTCTGACTGAGCGCCTCCAGGAGAGAGGCCCAAGCAAGACGCGCCCCGAGGAGCGTAAGGCCACATGTCACTACTCATTCTGACTGAGCGCCTCCAGGAGAGAGGCCCAAGCAAGACGCGCCCCGAGGAACGTCTTGCCACGTGTCATCACTGGGTCTGATTGAGGGCCTTCTGGAGAGAGGCCCAAGCAAGATGCGCCCCGAGGAGCGTCTTGCCACATGTCAACAATGGATCTGACTGAGGGCCTCCAGGAGAGAAGCCCAAGCAAGACGCGCCCCGAGGAGCGTCTTGCCACATGTATACACTGGGTCTGACTGAGCGCCTCCAGGCGAGAGGCCCAAGCAAGACGCAACCCGAGGAGCATCTTGCCACATGTCAGCACTGGGTCTGACTGAGCGCCTCCAGGAGAGAGTCCCCAGCAAGACGCACCCGGAGGAGCGTCTTGCCTTATGTCAGCACTCGGTCTGACTGAGCGCCTCCAGTAGAGAGGCCCAAGCAAGAAGCGCCCCAAGGAGCGTCTTGCCACGTGTCAACACTGGGTCTGACAGAGGGCCTCCAGGAGAGAGGCCCAAGCAAGACGCACCCCGAGGAGTGTCTTGCCACATGTCACCACTGGGTCTGACTGAGCGCCTCCAGGAGAGAGGCCCAAGCAAGACGCGCCCCGAGGAGCTTCTTGCCACATGTCAACACTGGGTCTGATTGAGGGCCTTCTGGAGAGATGCCCAAGCAAGACGCGCCCCGAGGAGCGTCTTGCCACATGTCAGCAATGGGTCTGACTGAGGGCCTCCAGGAGAGAAGCCCAAGCAAGACGCGCCCCGAGGAGCGTCTTGCCACATGTCAACAATGGGTCTTACTGAGGGCCTCCAGGAGAGAAGGCCAAGCAAGACGCGCCCCGAGGAGCTTCTTGACACGTGTCAGCACTCGGTCTGACTGAGCGCCTCCAGGAGAGAGGCCCAAGCAAGACGCGCCCCGAGGAGCATCTTGCCACATGTTACTACTCGGAATGACTGAGCGCCTCCAGGAGAGAGGCCCAAGCAAGACGCACCCCGAGGAGCGTCTTGCCACATGTCAACAATGGGTCTGACTGAGGGCCTCCAGGAGAGAAGCCCAAGCAAGACGCGCCCCGAGGAGCATCTTGCCACATGTCAACACTGGGTCTGACTGAGCGCCTCCAGGAGAGAGGCCCAAGCAAGACGCGCCCCGAGGAGCGTCTTGCCACATGTCAACACTGGGTCTGACTGAGCGCCTCCAGGCGAGAGGCCCAAGCAAGACGCGCCCCGAGGAGCGTCTTGCCTTATGTCAGCACTCGGTCTGACTGAGCGCCTCCAGGAGAGAGGCCCAAGCAAGACGTGCCCCGAGGAGCGTCTTGTAACATGTCAACACTGGGTCTGTCTGAGTGCCTCCAGGAGAGAAGCCCAAGCAAGACGCGCCCCGAGGAGCGTCTTGCCACATGTCAACAATGGGTCTGACTGAGGGCCTCCAGGAGAGAAGCCCAACCAAGACGCGCCCCGAGGAGCGTCTTGACACATGTCAACACTGGGTCTGACAGAGGACCTCCAGGAGAGAGTCCCCAGCAAGACGCACCCCGAGGAGCGTCTTGCCACATGTCAGAACTGGGTCTGACTGAGCGCCTCCAGGAGAGAGTCCCCAGCAAGACGCGCCCCGAGGAGCGTCTTGACACATGTCAACACTGGGTCTGACAGAGGGCCTCCAGGAGAGAGGCCCAAGCAAGACGCGCCCCGAGGAGTGTCTTGCCACATGTCACCACTGGGTCTGACTGAGCGCCTCCAGGAGAGAGGCCCAAGCAAGACGCGCCCCGAGGAGCGTAAGGCCACATGTCACTACTCATTCTGACTGAGCGCCTCCAGGAGAGAGGCCCAAGCAAGACGCGCCCCGAGGAACGTCTTGCCACGTGTCATCACTGGGTCTGATTGAGGGCCTT
Organism: Nothobranchius furzeri; assembly: GCF_043380555.1. Lineage (NCBI taxonomy): Eukaryota > Metazoa > Chordata > Actinopteri > Cyprinodontiformes > Nothobranchiidae > Nothobranchius > Nothobranchius furzeri. Next base: position 11,289,425 of record NC_091743.1, read on the forward strand.
CTGGAGAGAGGCCCAAGCAAGATGCGCCCCGAGGAGCGTCTTGCCACATGTCAACAATGGATCTGACTGAGGGCCTCCAGGAGAGAAGCCCAAGCAAGACGCGCCCCGAGGAGCGTCTTGCCACATGTATACACTGGGTCTGACTGAGCGCCTCCAGGCGAGAGGCCCAAGCAAGACGCAACCCGAGGAGCATCTTGCCACATGTCAGCACTGGGTCTGACTGAGCGCCTCCAGGAGAGAGTCCCCAGCAAGACGCACCCGGAGGAGCGTCTTGCCTTATGTCAGCACTCGGTCTGACTGAGCGCCTCCAGTAGAGAGGCCCAAGCAAGAAGCGCCCCAAGGAGCGTCTTGCCACGTGTCAACACTGGGTCTGACAGAGGGCCTCCAGGAGAGAGGCCCAAGCAAGACGCGCCCCGAGGAGTGTCTTGCCACATGTCACCACTGGGTCTGACTGAGCGCCTCCAGGAGAGAGGCCCAAGCAAGACGCGCCCCGAGGAGCGTCTTGCCACATGTCAACACTGGGTCTGATTGAGGGCCTTCTGGAGAGATGCCCAAGCAAGACGCGCCCCGAGGAGCGTCTTGCCACATGTCAACAATGGGTCTGACTGAGGGCCTCCAGGAGAGAAGCCCAAGCAAGACGCGCCCCGAGGAGCGTCTTGCCACATGTCAACAATGGGTCTTACTGAGGGCCTCCAGGAGAGAAGCCCAAGCAAGACGCGCCCCGAGGAGCTTCTTGACACGTGTCAGCACTCGGTCTGACTGAGCGCCTCCAGGAGAGAGGCCCAAGCAAGACGCGCCCCGAGGAGCGTCTTGCCACATGTCACCACTGGGTCTGACTGAGCGCCTCCAGGAGAGAGTCCCCAGCAAGACGCGCCCCGAGGAGCGTCTTGCCTTATGTCAGCACTCGGTCTGACTGAGCGCCTCCAGGAGAGAGGCCCAAGCAAGACGTGCCCCGAGGAGCGTCTTGTCACATGTCAACACTGGGTCTGTCTGAGCGCCTCCAGGAGAGAAGCCCAAGCAAGACGCGCCCCGAGGAGCGTCTTGCCACATGTCAACAAAGGGTCTGACTGAGGGCCTCCAGGAGAGAAGCCCAAGCAAGACGCGCCCCGAGGAGCGTCTTGACACATGTCAACACTGGGTCTGACAGAGGACCTCCATGAGAGAGTCCCCAGCAAGACGCGCCCCGAGGAGTGTCTTGCCACATGTCAGAACTGGGACTGACTGTGCGCCTCCAGGAGAGAGTCCCCAGCAAGACGCGCCCCGAGGAGCGTCTTGACACATGTCAACACTGGGTCTGACAGAGGGCCTCCAGGAGAGAGGCCCAAGCAAGACGCGCCCCGAGGAGTGTCTTGCCACATGTCACCAGTGGGTCTGACTGAGCGCCTCCAGGAGAGAGGCCCAAGCAAGACGCGCCCCAAGGAGCGTAAGGCCACATGTCACTACTCATTCTGACTGAGCGCCTCCAGGAGAGAGGCCCAAGCAAGACGTGCCCCGAGGAACGTCTTGCCACGTGTCAACACTGGGTCTGATTGAGGGCCTTCTGGAGAGAGGCCCAAGCAAGATGCGCCCCGAGGAGCGTCTTGCCACATGTCAACAATGGGTCTGACTGAGGGCCTCCAGGAGAGAAGCCCAAGCAAGACGCGCCCCGAGGAGCGTCTTGCCACATGTATACACTGGGTCTGACTGAGCGCCTCCAGGAGAGAGGCCCAAGCAAGACGCAACCCGAGGAGCATCTTGCCACATGTCAGCACTGGGTCTGACTGAGCGCCTCCAGGAGAGAGTCCCCAGCAAGACGCACCCCGAGGAGCGTCTTGCCTTATGTCAGCACTCGGTCTGACTGAGCGCCTCCAGTAGAGAGGCCCAAGCAAGAAGCGCCCCAAGGAGCGTCTTGCCACATGTCAACAATGGGTCTGACTGAGGGCCTCCAGGAGAGAAGCCCAAGCAAGACGCGCCCCGAGGAGCATCTTGACACATGTCAACACTGGGTCTGACAGAGGGCCTCCAGGAGAGAGGCCCAAGCAAGACGCGCCCCGAGGACTGTCTTGCCACATGTCACCACTGGGTCTGACTGAGCGCCTCCAGGAGAGAGGCCCAAGCAAGACGCGCCCCAAGGAGCGTCAGGCCACATGTCACTACTAAGTCTGACTGAGCGCCTCCAGGAGAGAGGCCCAAGCAAGACGCGCCCCGAGGAGCGTCTTGCCACATGTCAACACTGGGTCTGATTGAGGGCCTTCTGGAGAGATGCCCAAGCAAGACGCGCCCCGAGGAGCGTCTTGCCACATGTCAACAATGGGTCTGACTGAGGGCCTCCAGGAGAGAAGCCCAAGCAAGACGCGCCCCGAGGAGCGTCTTGCCACATGTCAACAATGGGTCTTACTGAGGGCCTCCAGGAGAGAAGCCCAAGCAAGACGCGCCCCGAGGAGCTTCTTGACACGTGTCAGCACTCGGTCTGACTGAGCGCCTCCAGGAGAGAGGCCCAAGCAAGACGCGCCCCGAGGAGCGTCTTGCCACGTGTCACCACTGGGTCTGACTGAGCGCCTCCAGGAGAGAGTCCCCAGCAAGACGCGCCCCGAGGAGCGTCTTGCCTTATGTCAGCACTCGGTCTGACTGAGCGCCTCCAGGAGAGAGGCCCAAGCAAGACGTGCCCCGAGGAGCGTCTTGTCACATGTCAACACTGGGTCTGTCTGAGCGCCTCCAGGAGAGAAGCCCAAGCAAGACGCGCCCCGAGGAGCGTCTTGCCACATGTCAACAATGGGTCTGACTGAGGGCCTCCAGGAGAGAAGCCCAATCAAGATGCGCCCCGAGGAGCGTCTTGCCATATGTCAACACTGGGTCTGACTGAGCGCCTCCAGGAGAGAGGCCCAAGCAAGACGCGCCCGGAGGAGCGTCTTGCCACATGTCAACACTGGGTCTGACAGAGGGCCTCCAGGAAAGAGGCCCAAGCAAGACGCGCCCCGAGGAGCGTCTTGCCACATGTCACCTCTGGTTCTGACTGAGCGCCTCCAGGAGAGAGGCCCAAGCAAGACGCGCCCCGAGAAGCGTTTTGCCACATGTCAACACTGGGTCTGACTGAGCGCCTCCAGGAGAGAAGCCAAATCAAGACGCGCCCCGAGGAGCGTCTTGCAACATGTCAACACTGGGTCTGACTGAGCGCCTCCAGGAGAGAGGCCCAAGCAAGACGCGCCCCGAGGAGCTTCTTGCCACATGTCAACACTGGGTCTGACTGAGCGCCTCCAGGAGAGAGGCCCAAGCAAGACGCGCCCCGAGGAGCGTCTTGCCACATGTCAACACTGGGTCTGACTTAGCCCCTGCAGGAGAAAAGCCCAATCAAGAAGCGCCCCGAGGAGCGTCTTGCCACATGTCAACAATGGATCTGACTGAGGGCCTCCAGGTGAGAAGCCCAATCAAGACGCGCCCCGAGGAGCGTCTTGCCACATGTCAACACTGGGTCTGACTGAGCGCCTCCAGGAGAGAGGCCCAAGCAAGACGCGCCCCGAGGAGCGTCTTGCCACATGTCACCTCAGGTTCTGACTGAGCGCCTCCAGAAGAGAGGCCCAAGCAAGATGCGCCCCAAGGAGCGTCTTGCCACATGTCAACAATGGGTCTGACTGAGGGCCTCCAGGAGAGAAGCCCAAGCAAGACGCGCCCCGAGGAGCGTCTTGACACATGTCAACACTGGGTCTGACAGAGGGCCTCCAGGAGAGACGCCCAAGCAAGACGCGTCCCGAGGAGTGTTTTGCCACATGTCACCACTGTGTCTGACTGAGCGCCTCCAGGAGAGAGGCCCAAGCAAGACGCGCCCCGAGGAGCGTCAGGCCACATGTCACTACTCAGTCTGACTGAGCGCCTCCAGGAGAGAGGCCCAAGCAAGACGCGCCCCGAGGAGCGTCTTGCCACATGTCAGCACTCGGTCTGACTGAGCGCCTCCAGGAGAGTGGCCCAAGCAAGACGCGCCCCGAGGAGCGTCTTGCCACATGTCAACAATGGGTCTGACTGAGGGCCTCCAGGAGAGAAGCCCAATCAAGATGCGCCCCGAGGAGCGTCTTGCCACATGTCAACACTGGGTCTGACTGAGCGCCTCCAGGAAAGAGGCCCAAGCAAGACGCGCCCCGAGGAGCGTTTTGCCACATGTCAACACTGGGTCTGACAGAGGGCCTCTAGGAAAGAGCCCCAAGCAAGACGCGCCCCGAGGAGCGTCTTGCCACATGTCACCTCTGGTTCTGACTGAGCGCCTCCAGGAGAGAGGCCCAAGCAAGACGCGCCCCGAGGAGCGTTTTGCCACATGTCAACACTGGGTCTGACTGAGCGCCTCCAGGAGAGAAGCCAAATCAAGACGCGCCCCGAGGAGCGTCTTGCCACATGTCAACACTGGGTCTGACTGAGCGCCTCCAGGAGAGAGGCCCAAGCAAGACGCGCCCCGAGGAGCGTCTTGCCACATGTCAACAATGGGTCTGACTGAGGGCCTCCAGGAGAGAAGCCCAATCAAGACACGCCCCGAGGAGCTTCTTGCCACATGTCAACACTGGGTCTGACTGAGCGCCTCCAGGAGAGAGGCCCAAGCAAGACGCGCCCCGAGGAGCGTCTTGCCACATGTCAACAATGGGTCTGACTGAGGGCCTCCAGGAGAGAAGCCCAATCAAGACGCGCCCCGAGGAGCGTCTTGCCACATGTCAACACTGGGTCTGACTGAGCGCCTCCAGGGGAGAGGCCCAAGCAAGACGCGCCCGGAGGAGCGTCTTGCCACATGTCAACACTGGGTCTGACAGAGGGCCTCCAGGAAAGAGGCCCAAGCAAGACGCGCCCCTAGGAGCGTCTTGCCACATGTCACCTCTGGTTCTGACTGAGCGCCTCCAGGAGAGAGGCCCAAGCAAGAAGCGCCCCAAGGAGCGTCTTGCCACGTGTCAACACTGGGTCTGACAGAGGGCCTCCAGGAGAGAGGCCCAAGCAAGACGCGCCCCGAGGAGTGTCTTGCCACATGTCACCACTGGGTCTGACTGAGCGCCTCCAGGAGAGAGGCCCAAGCAAGACGCGCCCCAAGGAGCGTCAGGCCACATGTCACTACTCAGTCTGACTGAGCACCTCCAGGAGAGAGGCCCAAGCAAGACGCGCCCCGAGGAGAGTCTTGCCACATGTCATCACTGGGTCTGATTGAGGGCCTTCTGGAGAGATGCCCAAGCAAGACGCGCCCCGAGGAGCGTCTTGCCACATGTCAACAATGGGTCTTACTGAGGGCCTCCAGGAGAGAAGCCCAAGCAAGACGCGCCCCGAGGAGCGTCTTGCCACTTGTCAACAATGGGTCTTACTGAGGGCCTCCTGGAGAGAAGCCCAAGCAGGACGTGCCCCGAGGAGCTTCTTGACACGTGTCAGCACTCGGTCTGACTGAGCGCCTCCAGGAGAGAGGCCCAAGCAAGACGCGCCCCGAGGAGCGTCTTGCCACATGTCACCACTGGGTCTGACTGAGCGCCTCCAGGAGAGAGTCCCCAGCAAGACGCGCCCCGAGGAGCGTCTTGCCTTATGTCAGCACTCGGTCTGACTGAGCGCCTCCAGGAGAGAGGCCCAAGCAAGACGTGCCCCCAGGAGCGTCTTGTCACATGTCAACACTGGGTCTGTCTGAGCGCCTCCAGGAGAGAAGCCCAAGCAAGACGCGCCCCGAGGAGCGTCTTGCCACATGTCAACAATGGGTCTGACTGAGGGCCTCCAGGAGAGAAGCCCAAGCAAGACGCGCCCCGAGGAGCGTCTTGACACATGTCAACACTGGGTCTGACAGAGGACCTCCATGAGAGAGTCCCCAGCAAGACGCGCCCCGAGGAGTGTCTTGCCACATGTCAGAACTGGGACTGACTGAGCGCCTCCAGGAGAGAGTCCCCAGCAAGACGCGCCCCGAGGAGCGTCTTGACACATGTCAACACTGGGTCTGACAGAGGGCCTCCAGGAGAGAGGCCCAAGCAAGACGCGCCCCGAGGAGTGTCTTGCCACATGTCACCTCTGGTTCTGACTGAGCGCCTCCAGGAGAGAGGCCCAAGCAAGACGCACCCCGAGGAGCGTAAGGCCACATGTCACTACTCATTCTGACTGAGCGCCTCCAGGGGAGAGGCCCAAGCAAGACGCGCCCGGAGGAGCGTCTTGCCACATGTCAACACTGGGTCTGACAGAGGGCCTCCAGGAAAGAGGCCCAAGCAAGACGCGCCCCTAGGAGCGTCTTGCCACATGTCACCTCTGGTTCTGACTGAGCGCCTCCAGGAGAGAGGCCCAAGCAAGAAGCGCCCCAAGGAGCGTCTTGCCACGTGTCAACACTGGGTCTGACAGAGGGCCTCCAGGAGAGAGGCCCAAGCAAGACGCGCCCCGAGGAGTGTCTTGCCACATGTCACCACTGGGTCTGACTGAGCGCCTCCAGGAGAGAGGCCCAAGCAAGACGCGCCCCAAGGAGCGTCAGGCCACATGTCACTACTCAGTCTGACTGAGCGCCTCCAGGAGAGAGGCCCAAGCAAGACGCGCCCCGAGGAGAGTCTTGCCACATGTCATCACTGGGTCTGATTGAGGGCCTTCTGGAGAGATGCCCAAGCAAGACGCGCCCCGAGGAGCGTCTTGCCACATGTCAACAATGGGTCTGACTGAGGGCCTCCAGGAGAGAAGCCCAAGCAAGACGCGCCCCGAGGAGCGTCTTGCCACTTGTCAACAATGGGTCTTACTGAGGGCCTCCAGGAGAGAAGCCCAAGCAGGACGCGCCCCGAGGAGCTTCTTGACACGTGTCAGCACTCGGTCTGACTGAGCGCCTCCAGGAGAGAGGCCCAAGCAAGACGCGCCCCGAGGAGCGTCTTGCCACATGTCAACACTGGGTCTGACTGAGCGCCTCCAGGAGAGAGTCCCCAGCAAGACGCGCCCCGAGGAGTGTCTTGCCACATGTCAGAACTGGGACTGACTGAGCGCCTCCAGGAGAGAGTCCCCAGCAAGACGCGCCCCGAGGAGCGTCTTGACACATGTCAACACTGGGTCTGACAGAGGGCCTCCAGGAGAGAGGCCCAAGCAAGACGCGCCCCGAGGAGTGTCTTGCCACATGTCACCAGTGGGTCTGACTGAGCGCCTCCAGGAGAGAGGCCCAAGCAAGACGCACCCCGAGGAGCGTAAGGCCACATGTCACTACTCATTCTGACTGAGCGCCTCCAGGAGAGAGGCCCAAGCAAGACGTGCCCCGAGGAACGTCTTGCCACGTGTCAACACTGGGTCTGATTGAGGGCCTTCTGGAGAGAGGCCCAAGCAAGATGCGCCCCGAGGAGCGTCTTGCCACATGTCAACAATGGGTCTGACTGAGGGCCTCCAGGAGAGAAGCCCAAGCAAGACGCGCCCCGAGGAGCGTCTTGCCACATGTATACACTGGGTCTGACTGAGCGCCTCCAGGAGAGAGGCCCAAGCAAGACGCAACCCGAGGAGCATCTTGCCACATGTCAGCACTGGGTCTGACTGAGCGCCTCCAGGAGAGAGTCCCCAGCAAGACGCACCCCGAGGAGCGTCTTGCCTTATGTCAGCACTCGGTCTGACTGAGCGCCTCCAGTAGAGAGGCCCAAGCAAGAAGCGCCCCAAGGAGCGTCTTGACACATGTCAACACTGGGTCTGACAGAGGACCTCCATGAGAGAGTCCCCAGCAAGACGCGCCCCGAGGAGTGTCTTGCCACATGTCAGAACTGGGACTGACTGAGCGCCTCCAGGAGAGAGTCCCCAGCAAGACGCGCCCCGAGGAGCGTCTTGCCACATGTCAACAATGGGTCTGACTGAGGGCCTCCAGGAGAGAAGCCCAAGCAAGACGCGCCCCGAGGAGCGTCTTGACACATGTCAACACTGGGTCTGACAGAGGACCTCCATGAGAGAGTCCCCAGCAAGACGCGCCCCGAGGAGTGTCTTGCCACATGTCAGAACTGGGACTGACTGAGCGCCTCCAGGAGAGAGTCCCCAGCAAGACGCGCCCCGAGGAGCGTCTTGACACATGTCAACACTGGGTCTGACAGAGGGCCTCCAGGAGAGAGGCCCAAGCAAGACGCGCCCCGAGGAGTGTCTTGCCACATGTCACCAGTGGGTCTGACTGAGCGCCTCCAGGAGAGAGGCCCAAGCAAGACGCACCCCGAGGAGCGTAAGGCCACATGTCACTACTCATTCTGACTGAGCGCCTCCAGGAGAGAGGCCCAAGCAAGACGTGCCCCGAGGAACGTCTTGCCACGTGTCAACACTGGGTCTGATTGAGGGCCTTCTGGAGAGAGGCCCAAGCAAGATGCGCCCCGAGGAGCGTCTTGCCACATGTCAACAATGGGTCTGACTGAGGGCCTCTAGGAGAGAAGCCCAAGCAAGACGCGCCCCGAGGAGCGTCTTGCCACATGTATACACTGGGTCTGACTGAGCGCCTCCAGGAGAGAGGCCCAAGCAAGACGCAACCCGAGGAGCATCTTGCCACATGTCAGCACTGGGTCTGACTGAGCGCCTCCAGGAGAGAGTCCCCAGCAAGACGCACCCCGAGGAGCGTCTTGCCTTATGTCAGCACTCGGTCTGACTGAGCGCCTCCAGTAGAGAGGCCCAAGCAAGAAGCGCCCCAAGGAGCGTCTTGCCACATGTCAACAATGGGTCTGACTGAGGGCCTCCAGGAGAGAAGCCCAAGCAAGACGCGCCCCGAGGAGCGTCTTGACACATGTCAACACTGGGTCTGACAGAGGGCCTCCAGGAGAGAGGCCCAAGCAAGACGCGCCCCGAGGAGTGTCTTGCCACAAGTCACCACTGGGTCTGACTGAGCGCCTCCAGGAGAGAGGCCCAAGCAAGACGCGCCCCAAGGAGTGTCAGGCCACATGTCACTACTAAGTCTGACTGAGCGCCTCCAGGAGAGAGGCCCAAGCAAGACGCGCCCCGAGGAGCGTCTTGCCACATGTCAACACTGGGTCTGATTGAGGGCCTTCTGGAGAGATGCCCAAGCAAGACGCGCCCCGAGGAGCGTCTTGCCACATGTCAACAATGGGTCTGACTGAGGGCCTCCAGGAGAGAAGCCCAAGCAAGACGCGCCCCGAGGAGCGTCTTGCCACATGTCAACAATGGGTCTTACTGAGGGCCTCCAGGAGAGAAGCCCAAGCAAGACGCGCCCCGAGGAGCTTCTTGACACGTGTCAGCACTCGGTCTGACTGAGCGCCTCCAGGAGAGAGGCCCAAGCAAGACGCGCCCCGAGGAGCGTCTTGCCACGTGTCACCACTGGGTCTGACTGAGCGCCTCCAGGAGAGAGTCCCCAGCAAGACGCGCCCCGAGGAGCGTCTTGCCTTATGTCAGCACTCGGTCTGACTGAGCGCCTCCAGGAGAGAGGCCCAAGCAAGACGTGCCCCGAGGAGCGTCTTGTCACATGTCAACACTGGGTCTGTCTGAGCGCCTCCAGGAGAGAAGCCCAAGCAAGACGCGCCCCGAGGAGCGTCTTGCCACATGTCAACAATGGGTCTGACTGAGGGCTTCCAGGAGAGAAGCCCAAGCAAGACGCGCCCCGAGGAGCGTCTTGACACATGTCAACAATGGGTCTGACAGAGGACCTCCAGGAGAGAGTCCCCAACAAGACGCGCCCCGAGGAGCGTCTTGCCACATGTCAGAACTGGGTCTGACTGAGCGCCTCCAGGAGAGAGTCCCCAGCAAAACACGCCCCGAGGAGCGTCTTGACACATGTCAACACTGGGTCTGACAGAAGGCCTCCAGGAGAGAGGCCCAAGCAAGACGCGCCCCGAGGAGTGTCTTGCCACATGTCACCACTGGGTCTGACTGAGCGCCTCCAGGAGAGAGGCCAGAGCAAGACGCGCCCCGAGGAGCGTAAGGCCACATGTCACTACTCATTCTGACTGAGCGCCTCCAGGAGAGAGGCCCAAGCAAGACGCGCCCCGAGGAACGTCTTGCCACGTGTCAACACTGGGTCTGATTGAGGGCCTTCTGGAGAGAGGCCCAAGCAAGATGCGCCCCGAGGAGCGTCTTGCCACATGTCAACAATGGGTCTGACTGAGGGCCTCCAGGAGAGAAGCCCAAGCAAGACGCGCCCCGAGGAGCGTCTTGCCACATGTATACACTGGGTCTGACTGAGCGCCTCCAGGAGAGAGTCCCCAGCAAGACGCACCCCGAGGAGCGTCTTGCCTTATGTCAGCACTCGGTCTGACTGAGCGCCTCCAGTAGAGAGGCCCAAGCAAGAAGCGCCCCAAGGAGCGTCTTGCCACATGTCAACAATGGGTCTGACTGAGGGCCTCCAGGAGAGAAGCCCAAGCAAGACGCGCCCCGAGGAGCTTCTTGCCACATGTCAGCACTCGGTCTGACTGAGCGCCTCCAGGAGAGAGGCCAAAGCAAGATGCGCTCGGAGGAGCGTCTTGCCACATGTTAACACTGGGTCTGACAGAGGGCCTCCAGGAGAGAGGCCCAAGCAAGACGTGCCCCGAGGAGCGTCTTGTCACATGTCAACACTGGGTCTGTCTGAGCGCCTCCAGGAGAGAAGCCCAAGCAAGACGCGCCCCGAGGAGCGTCTTGCCACATGTCACCACTGGGTCTGACTGAGCGCCTCCAGGAGAGAGGCCCAAGCAAGACGCGCCCCGAGGAGCGTCAGGCCACATGTCACTACTCAGTCTGACTGAGCGCCTCCAGGAGAGAGACCCAAGCAAGACGCGCCCCGAGGAGCGTCTTGCCACGTGTCAACACTGGGTCTGATTGAGGGCCTTCTGGAGAGAGGCCCAAGCAAGACGCGCCGCAAGGTGCGTCTTGCCACATGTCAACAATGTGTCTGACTGAGGCCCTCCAGGAGAGAAGCCCAAGCAAGATGCGCCCCGAGGAGCGTCTTGCCACATGTCAACAATGGGTCTTACTGAGGGCCTCCAGGAGAGAAGCCCAAGCAAGACGCACCCCGAGGAGCTTCTTGCCACATGTCAGCACTCGGTCTGACTGAGCGCCTCCAGGAGAGAGGCCAAAGCAAGATACGCTCGGAGGAGCGTCTTGCCACATGTCAACACTGGGTCTGACAGAGGGCCTCCAGGAGAGAGGCCCATGCAAGACGCGCCCCGAGGAGTGTCTTGCCACATGTCACCACTGGGTCTGACTGAGCGCCTCCAGGAGAGAGGCCGAAGCAAGACGCGCCTCGAGGAGCGTCAGGCCACATCTCACTACTCAGTCTGACTGAGCGCCTCCAGGAGAGAGGCCCAAGCAAGACGCGCCCCGAGGAGCGTCTTGCCACGTTTCACCACTGGGTCTGACTGAGCGCCTCCAGGAGAGAGGCCCAAGCAAGACGAGCCCCGAGGAGCGTCTTGCCACATGTCAACACTGGGTCTGACTGAGTGCCTCCATGAGAGAAGTCCCAGCAAGACGCGCCCCGAGGAGCGTCTTGCCACATGTCAGCACTCGGTCTGACTGAGCGCCTCAAGGAGAGAGGCCCAAGCAAGACGCGCCCCGAGGAGCATCTTGCCACATGTCACTACTCGGACTGACTGAGCGCCTCCAGGAGAGAGCCCCAAGCAAGACGCACCCCGAGGAGCGTCTTGCCACATGTCAACAATGGGTCTGACTGAGGGCCTCCAGGAGAGAAGCCCAAGCAAGACGCGCCCCGAGCAGCATCTTGCCACATGTCAACACTGGGTCTGACTGAGCGCCTCCAGGAGAGAGGCCCAAGCAAGATACGCTCGGAGGAGCGTCTTGCCACATGATAACACTGGGTCTGACAGAGGGCCTCCAGGAGAGAGGCCCAAGCAAGACGCGCCCCGAGGAGCGTCTTGCCACATGTCAACAATGGGTCTGACTGAGGGCCTCCAGGAGAGAAGCCCAAGCAAGACGCGCCCCGAGGAGCGTCTTGACACATGCCAACACTGGGTCTGACTGAGCGCCTCCAGGAGAGAGGCCCAAGCAAGACGCGCCCCGAGGAACGTCTTGCCACGTGTCAACACTGGGTCTGATTGAGGGCCTTCTGGAGAGAGGCCCAAGCAAGATGCGCCCCGAGGAGCGTCTTGCCACATGTCAACAATGGGTCTGACTGAGGGCCTCCAGGAGAGAAGCCCAAGCAAGACGCGCCCCGAGGAGCGTCTTGCCACATGTATACACTGGGTCTGACTGAGCGCCTCCAGGAGAGAGTCCCCAGCAAGACGCACCCCGAGGAGCGTCTTGCCTTATGTCAGCACTCGGTCTGACTGAGCGCCTCCAGTAGAGAGGCCCAAGCAAGAAGCGCCCCAAGGAGCGTCTTGCCACATGTCAACAATGGGTCTGACTGAGGGCCTCCAGGAGAGAAGCCCAAGCAAGACGCGCCCCGAGGAGCTTCTTGCCACATGTCAGCACTCGGTCTGACTGAGCGCCTCCAGGAGAGAGGCCAAAGCAAGATGCGCTCGGAGGAGCGTCTTGCCACATGTTAACACTGGGTCTGACAGAGGGCCTCCAGGAGAGAGGCCCAAGCAAGACGTGCCCCGAGGAGCGTCTTGTCACATGTCAACACTGGGTCTGTCTGAGCGCCTCCAGGAGAGAAGCCCAAGCAAGACGCGCCCCGAGGAGCGTCTTGCCACATGTCACCACTGGGTCTGACTGAGCGCCTCCAGGAGAGAGGCCCAAGCAAGACGCGCCCCGAGGAGCGTCAGGCCACATGTCACTACTCAGTCTGACTGAGCGCCTCCAGGAGAGAGACCCAAGCAAGACGCGCCCCGAGGAGCGTCTTGCCACGTGTCAACACTGGGTCTGATTGAGGGCCTTCTGGAGAGAGGCCCAAGCAAGACGCGCCGCAAGGTGCGTCTTGCCACATGTCAACAATGTGTCTGACTGAGGCCCTCCAGGAGAGAAGCCCAAGCAAGATGCGCCCCGAGGAGCGTCTTGCCACATGTCAACAATGGGTCTTACTGAGGGCCTCCAGGAGAGAAGCCCAAGCAAGACGCACCCCGAGGAGCTTCTTGCCACATGTCAGCACTCGGTCTGACTGAGCGCCTCCAGGAGAGAGGCCAAAGCAAGATACGCTCGGAGGAGCGTCTTGCCACATGTCAACACTGGGTCTGACAGAGGGCCTCCAGGAGAGAGGCCCATGCAAGACGCGCCCCGAGGAGTGTCTTGCCACATGTCACCACTGGGTCTGACTGAGCGCCTCCAGGAGAGAGGCCGAAGCAAGACGCGCCTCGAGGAGCGTCAGGCCACATCTCACTACTCAGTCTGACTGAGCGCCTCCAGGAGAGAGGCCCAAGCAAGACGCGCCCCGAGGAGCATCTTGCCACATGTCACTACTCGGACTGACTGAGCGCCTCCAGGAGAGAGCCCCAAGCAAGACGCACCCCGAGGAGCGTCTTGCCACATGTCAACAATGGGTCTGACTGAGGGCCTCCAGGAGAGAAGCCCAAGCAAGACGCGCCCCGAGCAGCATCTTGCCACATGTCAACACTGGGTCTGACTGAGCGCCTCCAGGAGAGAGGCCCAAGCAAGATACGCTCGGAGGAGCGTCTTGCCACATGATAACACTGGGTCTGACAGAGGGCCTCCAGGAGAGAGGCCCAAGCAAGACGCGCCCCGAGGAGCGTCTTGCCACATGTCAACAATGGGTCTGACTGAGGGCCTCCAGGAGAGAAGCCCAAGCAAGACGCGCCCCGAGGAGCGTCTTGACACATGCCAACACTGGGTCTGACTGAGCGCCTCCAGGAGAGAGGCCCAAGCAAGACGCGCCCCGAGGAGCGTCTTGCCACATGTCAACACTGGGTCTGACTGAGCGCCTCCAGGAGAGAGGCCCAAGCAAGACGGGCCCCGAGGAGCGTCTTGCCACATGTCAACAATGGGTCTGACTGAGGGCCTCCAGGAGAGAGTCCCAAGCAAGATGCGCTCGGAGGAGCGTCTTGCCACATGTCAACACTGGGTCTGACAGAGGGCCTCCAGGAGAGAGGCCCAAGCAAGACGCGCCCCGAGGAGCGTCTTGCCACGTTACCTCTGGTTCTGACTGAGCGCCTCCAGGAGAGAGGCCCAAGCAAGACGCTCCCCGAGGAGCGTCTTGCCACATGTCAACAATGGGTCTGACTGAGGGCCTCCAGGAGAGAAGCCCAAGCAAGACGCGCCCCGAGGAGCGTCTTGACACATGTCAACACTGGGTCTGACAGAGGGCCTCCAGGAGAGAGGCCCAAGCAAGACACGCCCCGAGGAGTGTCTTGCCACATGTCACCACTGGGTCTGACTGAGCGCCTCCAGGAGAGAGGACCAAGCAAGACGCGCCCCGAGGAGCGTCAGGCCACATGTCACTACTTAGTCTGACTGAGCGCCTCCAGGAGAGAGGCCCAAGCAAGACGCGCCCCGAGGAGCGTCTTGCCACGTGTCAACACTGGGTCTGATTGAGGGCCTTCTGGAGAGAGGCCCAAGCAAGACGCGCCCCGAGGAGCGTCTTGCCACATGTCAACAATGGGTCTGACAGAGGGCCTCCAGGAGAGAAGCCCAAGCAAGACGCGCCCCAAGGAGCGTCTTGCCACATGTCAACAATGGGTCTTACTGAGGGCCTCCAGGAGAGAAGCCCAAGCAAGACGCGCCCCGAGGAGCTTCTTGCCACATGTCAACACTGGGTCTGACAGAGGGCCTCCAGGAGAGAGGCCCAAGCAAGACACGCCCCGAGGAGCGTCTTGCCACGTTACCTCTGGTTCTGACTGAGCGCCTCCAGGAGAGAGGCCCAAGCAAGACGCGCCCCGAGGAGCGTCTTGCCACATGTCAACAATGGGTCTGACTGAGGGCCTCCAGGAGAGAAGCCCAAGCAAGACGCGCCCCAAGGAGCGTCTTGCCACATGTCAACAATGGGTCTTACTGAGGGCCTCCAGGAGAGAAGCCCAAGCAAGATGCGCTCGGAGGAGCGTCTTGCCACATGTCAACACTGGGTCTGACAGAGGGCCTCCAGGAGAGAGGCCCAAGCAAGACGCGCCCCGAGGAGCGTCTTGCCACGTTACCTCTGGTTCTGACTGAGCGCCTCCAGGAGAGAGGCCCAAGCAAGACGCGCCCCGAGGAGCGTCTTGCCACATGTCAACAATGGGTCTGACTGAGGGCCTCCAGGAGAGAAGCCCAAGCAAGACGCGCCCCGAGGAGCGTCTTGACACATGTCAACACTGGGTCTGACAGAGGGCCTCCAGGAGAGAGGCCCAAGCAAGACACGCCCCGAGGAGTGTCTTGCCACATGTCACCACTGGGTCTGACTGAGCGCCTCCAGGAGAGAGGCCCAAGCAAGACGCGCCCCGAGGAGCGTCAGGCCACATGTCACTACTTAGTCTGACTGAGCGCCTCCAGGAGAGAGGCCCAAGCAAGACGCGCCCCGAGGAGCGTCTTGCCACGTGTCAACACTGGGTCTGATTGAGGGCCTTCTGGAGAGAGGCCCAAGCAAGACGCGCCCCGAGGAGCGTCTTGCCACATGTCAACAATGGGTCTGACTGAGGGCCTCCAGGAGAGAAGCCCAAGCAAGACGCGCCCCAAGGAGCGTCTTGCCACATGTCAACAATGGGTCTTACTGAGGGCCTCCAGGAGAGAAGCCCAAGCAAGACGCGCCCCGAGGAGCTTCTTGCCACATGTCAGCACTCGGTCTGACTGAGCGCCTCCAGGAGAGAGGCCAAAGCAAGATGCGCTCGGAGGAGCGTCTTGCCACATGTTAACACTGGGTCTGACAGAGGGCCTCCAGGAGAGAGGCCCAAGCAAGACGTGCCCCGAGGAGCGTCCTGTCACATGTCAACACTGGGTCTGTCTGAGCGCCTCCAGGAGAGAAGCCCAAGCAAGACGCGCCCCGAGGAGCGTCTTGACACATGTCAACACTTGGTCTGACAGAGGGCCTCCAGGAGAGAGGCCCATGCAAGACGCGCCCCGAGGAGTGTCTTGCCACATGTCACCACTGGGTCTGACTGAGCGCCTCCAGGAGAGAGGCCAAAGCAAGACGCGCCCCGAGGAGCGTCAGGCCACATGTCACTACTCAGTCTGACTGAGCGCCTCCAGGAGAGAGGCCCAAGCAAGATGCGCCCCGAGGAGCGTCTTGCCACATTTCACCACTGGGTCTGAGTGAGCGCCTCCAGGAGAGAGGCCCAAGCAAGACGAGCCCCGAGGAGCGTCTTGCCACATGTCAACACTGGGTCTGACTGAGTGCCTCCATGAGAGAAGCCCCAGCAAGACGCGCCCCGAGGAGGGTCTTGCCACATGTCAGCACTCGGTCTGACTGAGCGCCTCCAGGAGAGAGGCCCAAGCAAGACGCGCCCCGAGGAGCATCTTGCCACATGTCACTACTCGGACTGACTGAGCGCCTCCAGGAGAGAGGCCCAAGCAAGACGCACCCCGAGGAGCGTCTTGCCACATGTCAACAATGGGTCTGACTGAGGGCATCCAGGAGAGAAGCCCAAGCAAGACGCGCCCCGAGCAGCATCTTGCCACATGTCAACACTGAGTCTGACTGAGCGCCTCCAGGAGAGAGGCCCAAGCAAGATACGCTCGGAGGAGCGTCTTGCCACATGTTAACACTGGGTCTGACACAGGGCCTCCAGGAGAGAGGCCCAAGCAAGACGCGCCCCGAGGAGCGTCTTGCCACATGTCACCTCTGGTTCTGACTGAGCGCCTCCAGGAGAGAGGCCCATGCAAGACGCGCCCCGAGGAGTGTCTTGCCACATGTCACCACTGGGTCTGACTGAGCGCCTCCAGGAGAGAGGCCGAAGCAAGACGTGCCCCGAGGAGCGTCAGGCCACATGTCACTACTCAGTCTGACTGAGCGCCTCCAGGAGAGAGGCCCAAGCAAGACGCGCCCCGAGGAGCGTCAGGCCACATGTCACTACTTAGTCTGACTGAGCGCCTCCAGGAGAGAGGCCCAAGCAAGACGCGCCCCGAGGAGCGTCTTGCCACGTGTCAACACTGGGTCTGATTGAGGGCCTTCTGGAGAGAGGCCCAAGCAAGACGCGCCCCGAGGAGCGTCTTGCCACATGTCAACAATGGGTCTGACTGAGGGCCTCCAGGAGAGAAGCCCAAGCAAGACGCGCCCCAAGGAGCGTCTTGCCACATGTCAACAATGGGTCTTTCTGAGGGCCTCCAGGAGAGAAGCCCAAGCAAGACGCGCCCCGAGGAGCTTCTTGCCACATGTCACCACTCGGTCTGACTGAGCGCCTCCAGGAGAGAGGCCAAAGCAAGATGCGCTCGGAGGAGCGTCTTGCCACATGTTAACACTGGGTCTGACAGAGGGCCTCCAGGAGAGAGGCCCAAGCAAGACGTGCCCCGAGGAGCGTCTTGTCACATGTCAACACTGGGTCTGTCTGAGCGCCTCCAGGAGAGAAGCCCAAGCAAGACGCGCCCCGAGGAGCGTCTTGACACATGTCAACACTGGGTCTGACAGAGGGCCTCCAGGAGAGAGGCCCATGCAAGACGCGCCCCGAGGAGTGTCTTGCCACATGTCACCACTGGGTCTGACTGAGCGCCTCCAGGAGAGAGGCCAAAGCAAGACGCGCCCCGAGGAGCGTCAGGCCACATGTCACTACTCAGTCAGACTGAGCGCCTCCAGGAGAGAGGCCCAAGCAAGACGAGCCTCGAGGTGCGTCTTGCCACATGTCAACACTGGGTCTGACTGAGTGCCTCCATGAGAGAAGCCCCAGCAAGACGCGCCCCGAGGAGCGTCTTGCCACATGTCAGCACTCGGTCTGACTGAGCGCCTCCAGGAGAGAGGCCCAAGCAAGACGCGCCCCGAGGAGCATCTTGTCACATGTCACTACTCGGACTGACTGAGCGCCTCCAGGAGAGAGGCCCAAGCAAGACGCACCCCGAGGAGCGTCTTGCCACATGTCAACAATGGGTCTGACTGAGGGCCTCCAGGAGAGAAGCCCAAGCAAGACGCGCCCCGAGCAGCAACTTGCCACATGTCAACACTGGGTCTGACTGAGCGCCTCCAGGAGAGAGGCCCAAGCAAGATACGCTCGGAGGAGCGTCTTGCCACATGTTAACACTGGGTCTGACAGAGGGCCTCCAGGAGAGAGGCCCAAGCAAGACGCGCCCCGAGGAGCGTCTTGCCACATGTCACCTCTGGTTCTGACTGAGCGCCTCCAGGAGAGAGGCCCAAGCAAGACTCACCCCGAGGAGCGTCTTGCCACATGTCAACAATGGGTCTGACTGAGGGCCTCCAGGAGAGAAGCCCAAGCAAGACGCGCCCCGAGCAGCATCTTGCCACATGTCAACACTGGGTCTGACTGAGCGCCTCCAGGAGAGAGGCCCAAGAAAGACGCGCCCCGAGGAGCGTCTTGCCACATGTCACCTCTGGTTCTGACTGAGCGCCTCCAGGAGAGAGGCCCAAGCAAGACGCGCCCCGAGGAGCGTCTTGCCACATGTCAACAATGGGTCTGACTGAAGGCCTCCAGGAGAGAAGCCCAAGCAAGACGCGCCCCGAGGAGCGTCTTGACACATGTCAACACTGGGTCTGACAGAGGGCCTCCAGGAGAGAGGCCCATGCAAGACGCGCCCCGAGGAGTTTCTTGCCACATGTCACCACTGGGTCTGACTGAGCGCCTCCAGGAGAGAGGCCGAAGCAAGACGTGCCCCGAGGAGCGTCAGGCCACATGTCACTACTCAGTCTGACTGAGCGCCTCCAGGAGAGAGGCCCAAGCAAGACGCGCCCCGAGGAGCGTCTTGCCACGTTTCACCACTGGGTCTGACTGAGCGCCTCCAGGAGAGAGGCCCAAGCAAGACGAGCCCCGAGGAGCGTCTTGCCACATGTCAACACTGGGTCTGACTGAGTGCCTCCATGAGAGAAGCCCCAGCAAGACGCGCCCCGAGGAGCGTCTTGCCACATGTCAGCACTCGGTCTGACTGAGCGCCTCCAGGAGAGAGGCCCAAGCAAGATGCGCCCCGAGGAGCATCTTGCCACATGTCACTACTCGGAATGACTGAGCGCCTCCAGGAGAGAGGCCCAAGCAAGACGCACCCCGAGGAGCGTCTTGCCACATGTCAACAATGGGTCTGACTGAGGGCCTCCAGGAGAGAAGCCCAAGCAAGACGCGCCCCGAGGAGCATCTTGCCACATGTCAACACTGGGTCTGACTGAGCGCCTCCAGGAGAGAGGCCCAAGCAAGACGCGCCCCGAGGAGCGTCTTGCCACATGTCAACACTGGGTCTGACTGAGCGCCTCCAGGCGAGAGGCCCAAGCAAGACGCGCCCCAAGGAGCGTCTTGCCACATGTCAACAATGGGTCTTACTGAGGGCCTCCAGGAGAGAAGCCCAAGCAAGACGCGCCCCGAGGAGCTTCTTGCCACATGTCAACACTGGGTCTGACAGAGGGCCTCCAGGAGAGAGGCCCAAGCAAGACACGCCCCGAGGAGCGTCTTGCCACGTTACCTCTGGTTCTGACTGAGCGCCTCCAGGAGAGAGGCCCAAGCAAGACGCGCCCCGAGGAGCGTCTTGCCACATGTCAACAATGGGTCTGACTGAGGGCCTCCAGGAGAGAAGCCCAAGCAAGACGCGCCCCAAGGAGCGTCTTGCCACATGTCAACAATGGGTCTTACTGAGGGCCTCCAGGAGAGAAGCCCAAGCAAGATGCGCTCGGAGGAGCGTCTTGCCACATGTCAACACTGGGTCTGACAGAGGGCCTCCAGGAGAGAGGCCCAAGCAAGACGCGCCCCGAGGAGCGTCTTGCCACGTTACCTCTGGTTCTGACTGAGCGCCTCCAGGAGAGAGGCCCAAGCAAGACGCGCCCCGAGGAGCGTCTTGCCACATGTCAACAATGGGTCTGACTGAGGGCCTCCAGGAGAGAAGCCCAAGCAAGACGCGCCCCAAGGAGCGTCTTGCCACATGTCAACAATGGGTCTTTCTGAGGGCCTCCAGGAGAGAAGCCCAAGCAAGACGCGCCCCGAGGAGCTTCTTGCCACATGTCACCACTCGGTCTGACTGAGCGCCTCCAGGAGAGAGGCCAAAGCAAGATGCGCTCGGAGGAGCGTCTTGCCACATGTTAACACTGGGTCTGACAGAGGGCCTCCAGGAGAGAGGCCCAAGCAAGACGTGCCCCGAGGAGCGTCTTGTCACATGTCAACACTGGGTCTGTCTGAGCGCCTCCAGGAGAGAAGCCCAAGCAAGACGCGCCCCGAGGAGCGTCTTGACACATGTCAACACTGGGTCTGACAGAGGGCCTCCAGGAGAGAGGCCCATGCAAGACGCGCCCCGAGGAGTGTCTTGCCACATGTCACCACTGGGTCTGACTGAGCGCCTCCAGGAGAGAGGCCAAAGCAAGACGCGCCCCGAGGAGCGTCAGGCCACATGTCACTACTCAGTCAGACTGAGCGCCTCCAGGAGAGAGGCCCAAGCAAGACGAGCCTCGAGGTGCGTCTTGCCACATGTCAACACTGGGTCTGACTGAGTGCCTCCATGAGAGAAGCCCCAGCAAGACGCGCCCCGAGGAGCGTCTTGCCACATGTCAGCACTCGGTCTGACTGAGCGCCTCCAGGAGAGAGGCCCAAGCAAGACGCGCCCCGAGGAGCATCTTGTCACATGTCACTACTCGGACTGACTGAGCGCCTCCAGGAGAGAGGCCCAAGCAAGACGCACCCCGAGGAGCGTCTTGCCACATGTCAACAATGGGTCTGACTGAGGGCCTCCAGGAGAGAAGCCCAAGCAAGACGCGCCCCGAGCAGCAACTTGCCACATGTCAACACTGGGTCTGACTGAGCGCCTCCAGGAGAGAGGCCCAAGCAAGATACGCTCGGAGGAGCGTCTTGCCACATGTTAACACTGGGTCTGACAGAGGGCCTCCAGGAGAGAGGCCCAAGCAAGACGCGCCCCGAGGAGCGTCTTGCCACATGTCACCTCTGGTTCTGACTGAGCGCCTCCAGGAGAGAGGCCCAAGCAAGACTCACCCCGAGGAGCGTCTTGCCACATGTCAACAATGGGTCTGACTGAGGGCCTCCAGGAGAGAAGCCCAAGCAAGACGCGCCCCGAGCAGCATCTTGCCACATGTCAACACTGGGTCTGACTGAGCGCCTCCAGGAGAGAGGCCCAAGAAAGACGCGCCCCGAGGAGCGTCTTGCCACATGTCACCTCTGGTTCTGACTGAGCGCCTCCAGGAGAGAGGCCCAAGCAAGACGCGCCCCGAGGAGCGTCTTGCCACATGTCAACAATGGGTCTGACTGAAGGCCTCCAGGAGAGAAGCCCAAGCAAGACGCGCCCCGAGGAGCGTCTTGACACATGTCAACACTGGGTCTGACAGAGGGCCTCCAGGAGAGAGGCCCATGCAAGACGCGCCCCGAGGAGTTTCTTGCCACATGTCACCACTGGGTCTGACTGAGCGCCTCCAGGAGAGAGGCCGAAGCAAGACGTGCCCCGAGGAGCGTCAGGCCACATGTCACTACTCAGTCTGACTGAGCGCCTCCAGGAGAGAGGCCCAAGCAAGACGCGCCCCGAGGAGCGTCTTGCCACGTTTCACCACTGGGTCTGACTGAGCGCCTCCAGGAGAGAGGCCCAAGCAAGACGAGCCCCGAGGAGCGTCTTGCCACATGTCAACACTGGGTCTGACTGAGTGCCTCCATGAGAGAAGCCCCAGCAAGACGCGCCCCGAGGAGCGTCTTGCCACATGTCAGCACTCGGTCTGACTGAGCGCCTCCAGGAGAGAGGCCCAAGCAAGATGCGCCCCGAGGAGCATCTTGCCACATGTCACTACTCGGAATGACTGAGCGCCTCCAGGAGAGAGGCCCAAGCAAGACGCACCCCGAGGAGCGTCTTGCCACATGTCAACAATGGGTCTGACTGAGGGCCTCCAGGAGAGAAGCCCAAGCAAGACGCGCCCCGAGGAGCATCTTGCCACATGTCAACACTGGGTCTGACTGAGCGCCTCCAGGAGAGAGGCCCAAGCAAGACGCGCCCCGAGGAGCGTCTTGCCACATGTCAACACTGGGTCTGACTGAGCGCCTCCAGGCGAGAGGCCCAAGCAAGACGCGCCCCAAGGAGCGTCTTGCCACATGTCAACAATGGGTCTTACTGAGGGCCTCCAGGAGAGAAGCCCAAGCAAGACGCGCCCCGAGGAGCTTCTTGCCACATGTCAACACTGGGTCTGACAGAGGGCCTCCAGGAGAGAGGCCCAAGCAAGACACGCCCCGAGGAGCGTCTTGCCACGTTACCTCTGGTTCTGACTGAGCGCCTCCAGGAGAGAGGCCCAAGCAAGACGCGCCCCGAGGAGCGTCTTGCCACATGTCAACAATGGGTCTGACTGAGGGCCTCCAGGAGAGAAGCCCAAGCAAGACGCGCCCCAAGGAGCGTCTTGCCACATGTCAACAATGGGTCTTACTGAGGGCCTCCAGGAGAGAAGCCCAAGCAAGATGCGCTCGGAGGAGCGTCTTGCCACATGTCAACACTGGGTCTGACAGAGGGCCTCCAGGAGAGAGGCCCAAGCAAGACGCGCCCCGAGGAGCGTCTTGCCACGTTACCTCTGGTTCTGACTGAGCGCCTCCAGGAGAGAGGCCCAAGCAAGACGCGCCCCGAGGAGCGTCTTGCCACATGTCAACAATGGGTCTGACTGAGGGCCTCCAGGAGAGAAGCCCAAGCAAGACGCGCCCCGAGGAGCGTCTTGACACATGTCAACACTGGGTCTGACAGAGGGCCTCCAGGAGAGAGGCCCAAGCAAGACACGCCCCGAGGAGTGTCTTGCCACATGTCACCACTGGGTCTGACTGAGCGCCTCCAGGAGAGAGGCCCAAGCAAGACGCGCCCCGAGGAGCGTCAGGCCACATGTCACTACTTAGTCTGACTGAGCGCCTCCAGGAGAGAGGCCCAAGCAAGACGCGCCCCGAGGAGCGTCTTGCCACGTGTCAACACTGGGTCTGATTGAGGGCCTTCTGGAGAGAGGCCCAAGCAAGACGCGCCCCGAGGAGCGTCTTGCCACATGTCAACAATGGGTCTGACTGAGGGCCTCCAGGAGAGAAGCCCAAGCAAGACGCGCCCCAAGGAGCGTCTTGCCACATGTCAACAATGGGTCTTACTGAGGGCCTCCAGGAGAGAAGCCCAAGCAAGACGCGCCCCGAGGAGCTTCTTGCCACATGTCAGCACTCGGTCTGACTGAGCGCCTCCAGGAGAGAGGCCAAAGCAAGATGCGCTCGGAGGAGCGTCTTGCCACATGTTAACACTGGGTCTGACAGAGGGCCTCCAGGAGAGAGGCCCAAGCAAGACGTGCCCCGAGGAGCGTCCTGTCACATGTCAACACTGGGTCTGTCTGAGCGCCTCCAGGAGAGAAGCCCAAGCAAGACGCGCCCCGAGGAGCGTCTTGACACATGTCAACACTTGGTCTGACAGAGGGCCTCCAGGAGAGAGGCCCATGCAAGACGCGCCCCGAGGAGTGTCTTGCCACATGTCACCACTGGGTCTGACTGAGCGCCTCCAGGAGAGAGGCCAAAGCAAGACGCGCCCCGAGGAGCGTCAGGCCACATGTCACTACTCAGTCTGACTGAGCGCCTCCAGGAGAGAGGCCCAAGCAAGACGCGCCCCGAGGAGCGTCTTGCCACATTTCACCACTGGGTCTGACTGAGCGCCTCCAGGAGAGAGGCCCAAGCAAGACGAGCCCCGAGGAGCGTCTTGCCACATGTCAACACTGGGTCTGACTGAGTGCCTCCATGAGAGAAGCCCCAGCAAGACGCGCCCCGAGGAGGGTCTTGCCACATGTCAGCACTCGGTCTGACTGAGCGCCTCCAGGAGAGAGGCCCAAGCAAGACGCGCCCCGAGGAGCATCTTGCCACATGTCACTACTCGGACTGACTGAGCGCCTCCAGGAGAGAGGCCCAAGCAAGACGCACCCCGAGGAGCGTCTTGCCACATGTCAACAATGGGTCTGACTGAGGGCATCCAGGAGAGAAGCCCAAGCAAGACGCGCCCCGAGCAGCATCTTGCCACATGTCAACACTGAGTCTGACTGAGCGCCTCCAGGAGAGAGGCCCAAGCAAGATACGCTCGGAGGAGCGTCTTGCCACATGTTAACACTGGGTCTGACACAGGGCCTCCAGGAGAGAGGCCCAAGCAAGACGCGCCCCGAGGAGCGTCTTGCCACATGTCACCTCTGGTTCTGACTGAGCGCCTCCAGGAGAGAGGCCCATGCAAGACGCGCCCCGAGGAGTGTCTTGCCACATGTCACCACTGGGTCTGACTGAGCGCCTCCAGGAGAGAGGCCGAAGCAAGACGTGCCCCGAGGAGCGTCAGGCCACATGTCACTACTCAGTCTGACTGAGCGCCTCCAGGAGAGAGGCCCAAGCAAGACGCGCCCCGAGGAGCGTCAGGCCACATGTCACTACTTAGTCTGACTGAGCGCCTCCAGGAGAGAGGCCCAAGCAAGACGCGCCCCGAGGAGCGTCTTGCCACGTGTCAACACTGGGTCTGATTGAGGGCCTTCTGGAGAGAGGCCCAAGCAAGACGCGCCCCGAGGAGCGTCTTGCCACATGTCAACAATGGGTCTGACTGAGGGCCTCCAGGAGAGAAGCCCAAGCAAGACGCGCCCCAAGGAGCGTCTTGCCACATGTCAACAATGGGTCTTTCTGAGGGCCTCCAGGAGAGAAGCCCAAGCAAGACGCGCCCCGAGGAGCTTCTTGCCACATGTCACCACTCGGTCTGACTGAGCGCCTCCAGGAGAGAGGCCAAAGCAAGATGCGCTCGGAGGAGCGTCTTGCCACATGTTAACACTGGGTCTGACAGAGGGCCTCCAGGAGAGAGGCCCAAGCAAGACGTGCCCCGAGGAGCGTCTTGTCACATGTCAACACTGGGTCTGTCTGAGCGCCTCCAGGAGAGAAGCCCAAGCAAGACGCGCCCCGAGGAGCGTCTTGACACATGTCAACACTGGGTCTGACAGAGGGCCTCCAGGAGAGAGGCCCATGCAAGACGCGCCCCGTGGAGTGTCTTGCCACATGTCACCACTGGGTCTGACTGAGCGCCTCCAGGAGAGAGGCCAAAGCAAGACGCGCCCCGAGGAGCATCTTGTCACATGTCACTACTCGGACTGACTGAGCGCCTCCAGGAGAGAGGCCCAAGCAAGACGCACCCCGAGGAGCGTCTTGCCACATGTCAACAATGGGTCTGACTGAGGGCCTCCAGGAGAGAAGCCCAAGCAAGACGCGCCCCGAGCAGCAACTTGCCACATGTCAACACTGGGTCTGACTGAGCGCCTCCAGGAGAGAGGCCCAAGCAAGATACGCTCGGAGGAGCGTCTTGCCACATGTTAACACTGGGTCTGACAGAGGGCCTCCAGGAGAGAGGCCCAAGCAAGACGCGCCCCGAGGAGCGTCTTGCCACATGTCACCTCTGGTTCTGACTGAGCGCCTCCAGGAGAGAGGCCCAAGCAAGACTCACCCCGAGGAGCGTCTTGCCACATGTCAACAATGGGTCTGACTGAGGGCCTCCAGGAGAGAAGCCCAAGCAAGACGCGCCCCGAGCAGCATCTTGCCACATGTCAACACTGGGTCTGACTGAGCGCCTCCAGGAGAGAGGCCCAAGAAAGACGCGCCCCGAGGAGCGTCTTGCCACATGTCACCTCTGGTTCTGACTGAGCGCCTCCAGGAGAGAGGCCCAAGCAAGACGCGCCCCGAGGAGCGTCTTGCCACATGTCAACAATGGGTCTGACTGAAGGCCTCCAGGAGAGAAGCCCAAGCAAGACGCGCCCCGAGGAGCGTCTTGACACATGTCAACACTGGGTCTGACAGAGGGCCTCCAGGAGAGAGGCCCATGCAAGACGCGCCCCGAGGAGTTTCTTGCCACATGTCACCACTGGGTCTGACTGAGCGCCTCCAGGAGAGAGGCCGAAGCAAGACGTGCCCCGAGGAGCGTCAGGCCACATGTCACTACTCAGTCTGACTGAGCGCCTCCAGGAGAGAGGCCCAAGCAAGACGCGCCCCGAGGAGCGTCTTGCCACGTTTCACCACTGGGTCTGACTGAGCGCCTCCAGGAGAGAGGCCCAAGCAAGACGAGCCCCGAGGAGCGTCTTGCCACATGTCAACACTGGGTCTGACTGAGTGCCTCCATGAGAGAAGCCCCAGCAAGACGCGCCCCGAGGAGCGTCTTGCCACATGTCAGCACTCGGTCTGACTGAGCGCCTCCAGGAGAGAGGCCCAAGCAAGATGCGCCCCGAGGAGCATCTTGCCACATGTCACTACTCGGAATGACTGAGCGCCTCCAGGAGAGAGGCCCAAGCAAGACGCACCCCGAGGAGCGTCTTGCCACATGTCAACAATGGGTCTGACTGAGGGCCTCCAGGAGAGAAGCCCAAGCAAGACGCGCCCCGAGGAGCATCTTGCCACATGTCAACACTGGGTCTGACTGAGCGCCTCCAGGAGAGAGGCCCAAGCAAGACGCGCCCCGAGGAGCGTCTTGCCACATGTCAACACTGGGTCTGACTGAGCGCCTCCAGGCGAGAGGCCCAAGCAAGACGCGCCCCGAGGAGCGTCTTGCCACATGTCAACACTGGGTCTGACTGAGCGCCTCCAGGAGAGAGGCCCAAGCAAGACGAACCCCGGGGAGCGTCTTGCCACATGTCCGAACTGGGTCTGACTGAGCGCCTCCAGGAGAGAGTCCCCAGCAAGACGCGCCCCGAGGAGCGTCTTGCCTTATGTCAGCACTCGGTCTGACTGAGCGCCTCCAGGAGAGAGGCCCAAGCAAGACGTGCCCCGAGGAGCGTCTTGTCACATGTCAACACTGGGTCTGTCTGAGCGCCTCCAGGAGAGAAGCCCAAGCAAGACGCGCCCCGAGGAGCGTCTTGCCACATGTCACCACTGGGTCTGACTGAGCGCCTCCAGGAGAGAGGCCCAAGCAAGACGCGCCCCGAGGAGCGTAAGGCCACATGTCACTACTCAGTCTGACTGAGCGCCTCCAGGAGAGAGGCCCAAGCAAGACGAGCCTCGAGGAGCGTCTTGCCACATGTCAACACTGGGTCTGACTGAGTGCCTCCATGAGAGAAGCCCCAGCAAGACGCGCCCCGAGGAGCGTCTTGCCACATGTCAGCACTCGGTCTGACTGAGCGCCTCCAGGAGAGAGGCCCAAGCAAGACGCGCCCCGAGGAGCATCTTGTCACATGTCACTACTCGGACTGACTGAGCGCCTCCAGGAGAGAGGCCCAAGCAAGACGCACCCCGAGGAGCGTCTTGCCACATGTCAACAATGGGTCTGACTGAGGGCCTCCAGGAGAGAAGCCCAAGCAAGACGCGCCCCGAGCAGCATCTTGCCACATGTCAACACTGGGTCTGACTGAGCGCCTCCAGGAGAGAGGCCCAAGCAAGATACGCTCGGAGGAGCGTCTTGCCACATGTTAACACTGGGTCTGACAGAGGGCCTCCAGGAGAGAGGCCCAAGCAAGACGCGCCCCGAGGAGCGTCTTGCCACATGTCACCTCTGGTTCTGACTGAGCGCCTCCAGGAGAGAGGCCCAAGCAAGACTCACCCCGAGGAGCGTCTTGCCACATGTCAACAATGGGTCTGACTGAGGGCCTCCAGGAGAGAAGCCCAAGCAAGACGCGCCCCGAGCAGCATCTTGCCACATGTCAACACTGGGTCTGACTGAGCGCCTCCAGGAGAGAGGCCCAAGCAAGACGCGCCCCGAGGAGCGTCTTGCCACATGTCACCTCTGGTTCTGACTGAGCGCCTCCAGGAGAGAGGCCCAAGCAAGACGCGCCCCGAGGAGCGTCTTGCCACATGTCAACAATGGGTCTGACTGAGGGCCTCCAGGAGAGAAGCCCAAGCAAGACGCGCCCCGAGGAGCGTCTTGACACATGTCAACACTGGGTCTGACAGAGGGCCTCCAGGAGAGAGGCCCATGCAAGACGCGCCCCGAGGAGTTTCTTGCCACATGTCACCACTGGGTCTGACTGAGCGCCTCCAGGAGAGAGGCCGAAGCAAGACGTGCCCCGAGGAGCGTCAGGCCACATGTCACTACTCAGTCTGACTGAGCGCCTCCAGGAGAGAGGCCCAAGCAAGACGCGCCCCGAGGAGCGTCTTGCCACGTTTCACCACTGGGTCTGACTGAGCGCCTCCAGGAGAGAGGCCCAAGCAAGACGAGCCCCGAGGAGCGTCTTGCCACATGTCAACACTGGGTCTGATTGAGTGCCTCCATGAGAGTAGCCCCAGCAAGACGCGCCCCGAGGAGCGTCTTGCCACATGTCAGCACTCGGTCTGACTGAGCGCCTCCAGGAGAGAGGCCCAAGCAAGATGCGCCCCGAGGAGCATCTTGCCACATGTCACTACTCGGAATGACTGAGCGTCTCCAGGAGAGAGGCCCAAGCAAGACGCACCCCGAGGAGCGTCTTGCCACATGTCAACAATGGGTCTGACTGAGGGCCTCCAGGAGAGAAGCCCAAGCAAGACGCGCCCCGAGGAGCATCTTGCCACATGTCAACACTGGGTCTGACTGAGCGCCTCCAGGAGAGAGGCCCAAGCAAGACGCGCCCCGAGGAGCGTCTTGCCACATGTCAACACTGGGTCTGACTGAGCGCCTCCAGGCGAGAGGCCCAAGCAAGACGCGCCCCGAGGAGCGTCTTGCCACATGTCAACACTGGGTCTGACTGAGCGCCTCCAGGAGAGAGGCCCAAGCAAGACGCCCCCCGGGGAGCGTCTTGCCACATGTCCGAACTGGGTCTGACTGAGCGCCTCCAGGAGAGAGTCCCCAGCAAGACGCGCCCCGAGGAGCGTCTTGCCTTATGTCAGCACTCGGTCTGACTGAGCGCCTCCAGGAGAGAGGCCCAAGCAAGACGTGCCCCGAGGAGCGTCTTGTCACATGTCAACACTGGGTCTGTCTGAGCGCCTCCAGGAGAGAAGCCCAAGCAAGACGCGCCCCGAGGAGCGTCTTGCCACATGTATACACTGGGTCTGACTGAGCGCCTCCAGGAGAGAGGCCCAAGCAAGACGCAACCCGAGGAGCATCTTGCCACATGTCAGCACTGGGTCTGACTGAGCGCCTCCAGGAGAGAGTCCCCAGCAAGACGCACCCCGAGGAGCATCTTGCCTTATGTCAGCACTCGGTCTGACTAAGCGCCTCCAGTAGAGAGGCCCAAGCAAGAAGCGCCCCAAGGAGCGTCTTGCCACATGTCAACAATGGGTCTGACTGAGGGCCTCCAGGAGAGAAGCCCAAGCAAGACGCGCCCCGAGGAGCGTCTTGACACATGTCAACACTGGGTCTGACAGAGGGCCTCCAGGAGAGAGGCCCAAGCAAGACGCGCCCCGAGGAGTGTCTTGCCACATGTCACCACTGGGTCTGACTGAGCGCCTCCAGGAGAGAGGCCCAAGCAAGACGCGCCCCAAGGAGCGTCAGGAAACATGTCACTACTCAGTCTGACTGAGCGCCTCCAGGAGAGAGGCCCAAGCAAGACGCGCCCCGAGGAGCTTCTTGCCACATGTCAACACTGGGTCTGATTGAGGGCCTTCTGGAGAGATGCCCAAGCAAGACGCGCCCCGAGGAGCGTCTTGCCACATGTCAGCAATGGGTCTGACTGAGGGCCTCCAGGAGAGAAGCCCAAGCAAGACGCGCCCCGAGGAGCGTCTTGCCACATGTCAACAATGGGTCTTACTGAGGGCCTCCAGGAGAGAAGGCCAAGCAAGACGCGCCCCGAGGAGCTTCTTGACACGTGTCAGCACTCGGTCTGACTGAGCGCCTCCAGGAGAGAGGCCCAAGCAAGACGCGCCCCGAGGAGCATCTTGCCACATGATACTACTCGGAATGACTGAGCGCCTCCAGGAGAGAGGCCCAAGCAAGACGCACCCCGAGGAGCGTCTTGCCACATGTCAACAATGGGTCTGACTGAGGGCCTCAGGAGAGAAGCCCAAGCAAGACGCGCCCCGAGGAGGGTCTTGCCACATGTCAACAAGGGGTCTTACTGAGGGCCTCCAGGAGAGAAGCCCAAGCAAGACGCGCCCCGAGGAGCTTCTTGACACGTGTCACCACTGGGTCTGACTGAGCGCCTCCAGGAGAGAGTCCCCAGCAAGACGCGCCCCGAGGAGCGTCTTGCCTTATGTCAGCACTCGGTCTGACTGAGCGCCTCCAGGAGAGAGGCCCAAGCAAGACGTGCCCCGAGGAGCGTCTTGTCACATGTCAACACTGGGTCTGTCTGAGCGCCTCCAGGAGAGAAGCCCAAGCAAGATGCGCCCCGAGGAGCGTCTTGCCACATGTCAACAATGGGTCTGACTGAGGGCCTCCAGGAGAGAAGCCCAAGCAAGACGCGCCCCGAGGAGCGTCTTGACACATGTCAACACTGGGTCTGACAGAGGACCTCCATGAGAGAGTCCCCAGCAAGACGCGCCCCGAGGAGTGTCTTGCCACATGTCAGAACTGGGACTGACTGAGCGCCTCCAGGAGAGAGTCCCCAGCAAGACACGCCCCGAGGAGCGTCTTGACACATGTCAACACTGGGTCTGACAGAGGGCCTCCAGGAGAGAGGCCCAAGCAAGACGCGCCCCGAGGAGTGTCTTGCCACATGTCACCAGTGGGTCTGACTGAGCGCCTCCAGGAGAGAGGCCCAAGCAAGACGCGCCCCAAGGAGCGTAAGGCCACATGTCACTACTCATTCTGACTGAGCGCCTCCAGGAGAGAGGCCCAAGCAAGACGCGCCCCGAGGAACGTCTTGCCACGTGTCAACACTGGGTCTGATTGAGGGCCTTCTGGAGAGAGGCCCAAGCAAGATGCGCCCCGAGGAGCGTCTTGCCACATGTCAACAATGGGTCTGACTGAGGGCCTCCAGGAGAGAAGCCCAAGCAAGACGCGCCCCGAGGAGTGTCTTGCCACATGTATACACTGGGTCTGACTGAGCGCCTCCAGGAGAGAGGCCCAAGCAAGACGCAACCCGAGGAGCATCTTGCCACATGTCAGCACTGGGTCTGACTGAGCGCCTCCAGGAGAGAGTCCCCAGCAAGACGCACCCCGAGGAGCGTCTTGCCTTATGTCAGCACTCGGTCTGACTGAGCGCCTCCAGTAGAGAGGCCCAAGCAAGAAGCGCCCCAAGGAGCGTCTTGCCACATGTCAACAATGGGTCTGACTGAGGGCCTCCAGGAGAGAAGCCCAAGCAAGACGCGCCCCGAGGAGCGTCTTGACACATGTCAACACTGGGTCTGACAGAGGGCCTCCAGGAGAGAGGCCCAAGCAAGACGCGCCCCGAGGAGTGTCTTGCCACATGTCACCACTGGGTCTGACTGAGCGCCTCCAGGAGAGAGGCCCAAGCAAGACGCGCCCCAAGGAGCGTCAGGCCACATGTCACTACTAAGTCTGACTGAGCGCCTCCAGGAGAGAGGCCCAAGCAAGACGCGCCCCGAGGAGCGTCTTGCCA
The DNA here is from genome assembly GCF_043380555.1 of Nothobranchius furzeri. Taxonomy (NCBI): domain Eukaryota; kingdom Metazoa; phylum Chordata; class Actinopteri; order Cyprinodontiformes; family Nothobranchiidae; genus Nothobranchius; species Nothobranchius furzeri. Next base: position 11,320,641 of record NC_091743.1, read on the forward strand.
CATGTCAACACTGGGTCTGATTGAGGGCCTTCTGGAGAGATGCCCAAGCAAGACGCGCCCCGAGGAGCGTCTTGCCACATGTCAACAATGGGTCTGACTGAGGGCCTCCAGGAGAGAAGCCCAAGCAAGACGCGCCCCGAGGAGCGTCTTGCCACATGTCAACAATGGGTCTTACTGAGGGCCTCCAGGAGAGAAGCCCAAGCAAGACGCGCCCCGAGGAGCTTCTTGACACGTGTCAGCACTCGGTCTGACTGAGCGCCTCCAGGAGAGAGGCCCAAGCAAGACGCGCCCCGAGGAGCGTCTTGCCACGTGTCACCACTGGGTCTGACTGAGCGCCTCCAGGAGAGAGTCCCCAGCAAGACGCGCCCCGAGGAGCGTCTTGCCTTATGTCAGCACTCGGTCTGACTGAGCGCCTCCAGGAGAGAGGCCCAAGCAAGACGTGCCCCGAGGAGCGTCTTGTCACATGTCAACACTGGGTCTGTCTGAGCGCCTCCAGGAGAGAAGCCCAAGCAAGACGCGCCCCGAGGAGCGTCTTGCCACATGTCAACAATGGGTCTGACTGAGGGCCTCCAGGAGAGAAGCCCAAGCAAGACGCGCCCCGAGGAGCGTCTTGACACATGTCAACAATGGGTCTGACAGAGGACCTCCAGGAGAGAGTCCCCAGCAAGACGCGCCCCGAGGAGCGTCTTGCCACATGTCAGAACTGGGTCTGACTGAGCGCCTCCAGGAGAGAGTCCCCAGCAAGACACGCCCCGAGGAGCGTCTTGACACATGTCAACACTGGGTCTGACAGAAGGCCTCCAGGAGAGAGGCCCAAGCAAGACGCGCCCCGAGGAGTGTCTTGCCACATGTCACCACTGGGTCTGACTGAGCGCCTCCAGGAGAGAGGCCCAAGCAAGACGCGCCCCGAGGAGCGTAAGGCCACATGTCACTACTCATTCTGACTGAGCGCCTCCAGGAGAGAGGCCCAAGCAAGACGCGCCCCGAGGAACGTCTTGCCACGTGTCAACACTGGGTCTGATTGAGGGCCTTCTGGAGAGAGGCCCAAGCAAGATGCGCCCCGAGGAGCGTCTTGCCACATGTCAACAATGGGTCTGACTGAGGGCCTCCAGGAGAGAAGCCCAAGCAAGACGCGCCCCGAGGAGCGTCTTGCCACATGTATACACTGGGTCTGACTGAGCGCCTCCAGGAGAGAGGCCCAAGCAAGACGCAACCCGAGGAGCATCTTGCCACATGTCAGCACTGGGTCTGACTGAGCGCCTCCAGGAGAGAGTCCCCAGCAAGACGCACCCCGAGGAGCGTCTTGCCTTATGTCAGCACTCGGTCTGACTGAGCGCCTCCAGTAGAGAGGCCCAAGCAAGAAGCGCCCCAAGGAGCGTCTTGCCACATGTCAACAATGGGTCTGACTGAGGGCCTCCAGGAGAGAAGCCCAAGCAAGACGCGCCCCGAGGAGTGTCTTGCCACATGTCACCAGTGGGTCTGACTGAGCGCCTCCAGGAGAGAGGCCCAAGCAAGACGCGCCCCAAGGAGCGTAAGGCCACATGTCACTACTCATTCTGACTGAGCGCCTCCAGGAGAGAGGCCCAAGCAAGACGTGCCCCGAGGAACGTCTTGCCACGTGTCAACACTGGGTCTGATTGAGGGCCTTCTGGAGAGAGGCCCAAGCAAGATGCGCCCCGAGGAGCGTCTTGCCACATGTCAACAATGGGTCTGACTGAGGGCCTCCAGGAGAGAAGCCCAAGCAAGACGCGCCCCGAGGAGCGTCTTGCCACATGTATACACTGGGTCTGACTGAGCGCCTCCAGGAGAGAGGCCCAAGCAAGACGCAACCCGAGGAGCATCTTGCCACATGTCAGCACTGGGTCTGACTGAGCGCCTCCAGGAGAGAGTCCCCAGCAAGACGCACCCCGAGGAGCGTCTTGCCTTATGTCAGCACTCGGTCTGACTGAGCGCCTCCAGTAGAGAGGCCCAAGCAAGAAGCGCCCCAAGGAGCGTCTTGCCACATGTCAACAATGGGTCTGACTGAGGGCCTCCAGGAGAGAAGCCCAAGCAAGACGCGCCCCGAGGAGCGTCTTGACACATGTCAACACTGGGTCTGACAGAGGGCCTCCAGGAGAGAGGCCCAAGCAAGACGCGCCCCGAGGAGTGTCTTGCCACATGTCACCACTGGGTCTGACTGAGCGCCTCCAGGAGAGAGGCCCAAGCAAGACGCGCCCCAAGGAGCGTCAGGCCACATGTCACTACTAAGTCTGACTGTGCGCCTCCAGGAGAGAGGCCCAAGCAAGACGCGCCCCGAGGAGCGTCTTGCCACATGTCAACACTGGGTCTGATTGAGGGCCTTCTGGAGAGATGCCCAAGCAAGACGCGCCCCGAGGAGCGTCTTGCCACATGTCAACAATGGGTCTGACTGAGGGCCTCCAGGAGAGAAGCCCAAGCAAGACGCGCCCCGAGGAGCGTCTTGCCACATGTCAACAATGGGTCTTACTGAGGGCCTCCAGGAGAGAAGGCCAAGCAAGACGCGCCCCGAGGAGCTTCTTGACACGTGTCAGCACTCGGTCTGACTGAGCGCCTCCAGGAGAGAGGCCCAAGCAAGACGCGCCCCGAGGAGCATCTTGCCACATGATACTACTCGGAATGACTGAGCGCCTCCAGGAGAGAGGCCCAAGCAAGACGCACCCCGAGGAGCGTCTTGCCACATGTCAACAATGGGTCTGACTGAGGGCCTCAGGAGAGAAGCCCAAGCAAGACGCGCCCCGAGGAGGGTCTTGCCACATGTCAACAAGGGGTCTTACTGAGGGCCTCCAGGAGAGAAGCCCAAGCAAGACGCGCCCCGAGGAGCTTCTTGACACGTGTCACCACTGGGTCTGACTGAGCGCCTCCAGGAGAGAGTCCCCAGCAAGACGCGCCCCGAGGAGCGTCTTGCCTTATGTCAGCACTCGGTCTGACTGAGCGCCTCCAGGAGAGAGGCCCAAGCAAGACGTGCCCCGAGGAGCGTCTTGTCACATGTCAACACTGGGTCTGTCTGAGCGCCTCCAGGAGAGAAGCCCAAGCAAGATGCGCCCCGAGGAGCGTCTTGCCACATGTCAACAATGGGTCTGACTGAGGGCCTCCAGGAGAGAAGCCCAAGCAAGACGCGCCCCGAGGAGCGTCTTGACACATGTCAACACTGGGTCTGACAGAGGACCTCCATGAGAGAGTCCCCAGCAAGACGCGCCCCGAGGAGTGTCTTGCCACATGTCAGAACTGGGACTGACTGAGCGCCTCCAGGAGAGAGTCCCCAGCAAGACACGCCCCGAGGAGCGTCTTGACACATGTCAACACTGGGTCTGACAGAGGGCCTCCAGGAGAGAGGCCCAAGCAAGACGCGCCCCGAGGAGTGTCTTGCCACATGTCACCAGTGGGTCTGACTGAGCGCCTCCAGGAGAGAGGCCCAAGCAAGACGCGCCCCAAGGAGCGTAAGGCCACATGTCACTACTCATTCTGACTGAGCGCCTCCAGGAGAGAGGCCCAAGCAAGACGTGCCCCGAGGAACGTCTTGCCACGTGTCAACACTGGGTCTGATTGAGGGCCTTCTGGAGAGAGGCCCAAGCAAGATGCGCCCCGAGGAGCGTCTTGCCACATGTCAACAATGGGTCTGACTGAGGGCCTCCAGGAGAGAAGCCCAAGCAAGACGCGCCCCGAGGAGCGTCTTGCCACATGTATACACTGGGTCTGACTGAGCGCCTCCAGGAGAGAGGCCCAAGCAAGACGCATCCCGAGGAGCATCTTGCCACATGTCAGCACTGGGTCTGACTGAGCGCCTCCAGGAGAGAGTCCCCAGCAAGACGCACCCCGAGGAGCGTCTTGCCTTATGTCAGCACTCGGTCTGACTGAGCGCCTCCAGTAGAGAGGCCCAAGCAAGAAGCGCCCCAAGGAGCGTCTTGCCACATGTCAACAATGGGTCTGACTGAGGGCCTCCAGGAGAGAAGCCCAAGCAAGACGCGCCCCGAGGAGCGTCTTGACACATGTCAACACTGGGTCTGACAGAGGGCCTCCAGGAGAGAGGCCCAAGCAAGACGCGCCCCGAGGAGTGTCTTGCCACATGTCACCACTGGGTCTGACTGAGCGCCTCCAGGAGAGAGGCCCAAGCAAGACGCGCCCCAAGGAGCGTCAGGCCACATGTCACTACTAAGTCTGACTGAGCGCCTCCAGGAGAGAGGCCCAAGCAAGACGCGCCCCGAGGAGCGTCTTGCCACATGTCAACACTGGGTCTGATTGAGGGCCTTCTGGAGAGATGCCCAAGCAAGACGCGCCCCGAGGAGCGTCTTGCCACATGTCAACAATGGGTCTGACTGAGGGCCTCCAGGAGAGAAGCCCAAGCAAGACGCGCCCCGAGGAGCGTCTTGCCACATGTCAACAATGGGTCTTACTGAGGGCCTCCAGGAGAGAAGCCCAAGCAAGACGCGCCCCGAGGAGCTTCTTGACACGTGTCAGCACTCGGTCTGACTGAGCGCCTCCAGGAGAGAGGCCCAAGCAAGACGCGCCCCGAGGAGCGTCTTGCCACGTGTCACCACTGGGTCTGACTGAGCGCCTCCAGGAGAGAGTCCCCAGCAAGACGCGCCCCGAGGAGCGTCTTGCCTTATGTCAGCACTCGGTCTGACTGAGCGCCTCCAGGAGAGAGGCCCAAGCAAGACGTGCCCCGAGGAGCGTCTTGTCACATGTCAACACTGGGTCTGTCTGAGCGCCTCCAGGAGAGAAGCCCAAGCAAGACGCGCCCCGAGGAGCGTCTTGCCACATGTCAACAATGGGTCTGACTGAGGGCCTCCAGGAGAGAAGCCCAAGCAAGACGCGCCCCGAGGAGCGTCTTGACACATGTCAACAATGGGTCTGACAGAGGACCTCCAGGAGAGAGTCCCCAGCAAGACGCGCCCCGAGGAGCGTCTTGCCACATGTCAGAACTGGGTCTGACTGAGCGCCTCCAGGAGAGAGTCCCCAGCAAGACACGCCCCGAGGAGCGTCTTGACACATGTCAACACTGGGTCTGACAGAAGGCCTCCAGGAGAGAGGCCCAAGCAAGACGCGCCCCGAGGAGTGTCTTGCCACATGTCACCACTGGGTCTGACTGAGCGCCTCCAGGAGAGAGGCCCAAGCAAGACGCGCCCCGAGGAGCGTAAGGCCACATGTCACTACTCATTCTGACTGAGCGCCTCCAGGAGAGAGGCCCAAGCAAGACGCGCCCCGAGGAACGTCTTGCCACGTGTCAACACTGGGTCTGATTGAGGGCCTTCTGGAGAGAGGCCCAAGCAAGATGCGCCCCGAGGAGCGTCTTGCCACATGTCAACAATGGGTCTGACTGAGGGCCTCCAGGAGAGAAGCCCAAGCAAGACGCGCCCCGAGGAGCGTCTTGCCACATGTATACACTGGGTCTGACTGAGCGCCTCCAGGAGAGAGGCCCAAGCAAGACGCAACCCGAGGAGCATCTTGCCACATGTCAGCACTGGGTCTGACTGAGCGCCTCCAGGAGAGAGTCCCCAGCAAGACGCACCCCGAGGAGCGTCTTGCCTTATGTCAGCACTCGGTCTGACTGAGCGCCTCCAGTAGAGAGGCCCAAGCAAGAAGCGCCCCAAGGAGTGTCTTGCCACATGTCAACAATGGGTCTGACTGAGGGCCTCCAGGAGAGAAGCCCAAGCAAGACGCGCCCCGAGGAGTGTCTTGCCACATGTCACCAGTGGGTCTGACTGAGCGCCTCCAGGAGAGAGGCCCAAGCAAGACGCGCCCCAAGGAGCGTAAGGCCACATGTCACTACTCATTCTGACTGAGCGCCTCCAGGAGAGAGGCCCAAGCAAGACGTGCCCCGAGGAACGTCTTGCCACGTGTCAACACTGGGTCTGATTGAGGGCCTTCTGGAGAGAGGCCCAAGCAAGATGCGCCCCGAGGAGCGTCTTGCCACATGTCAACAATGGGTCTGACTGAGGGCCTCCAGGAGAGAAGCCCAAGCAAGACGCGCCCCGAGGAGCGTCTTGCCACATGTATACACTGGGTCTGACTGAGCGCCTCCAGGAGAGAGGCCCAAGCAAGACGCAACCCGAGGAGCATCTTGCCACATGTCAGCACTGGGTCTGACTGAGCGCCTCCAGGAGAGAGTCCCCAGCAAGACGCACCCCGAGGAGCGTCTTGCCTTATGTCAGCACTCGGTCTGACTGAGCGCCTCCAGTAGAGAGGCCCAAGCAAGAAGCGCCCCAAGGAGCGTCTTGCCACATGTCAACAATGGGTCTGACTGAGGGCCTCCAGGAGAGAAGCCCAAGCAAGACGCGCCCCGAGGAGCGTCTTGACACATGTCAACACTGGGTCTGACAGAGGGCCTCCAGGAGAGAGGCCCAAGCAAGACGCGCCCCGAGGAGTGTCTTGCCACATGTCACCACTGGGTCTGACTGAGCGCCTCCAGGAGAGAGGCCCAAGCAAGACGCGCCCCAAGGAGCGTCAGGCCACATGTCACTACTAAGTCTGACTGTGCGCCTCCAGGAGAGAGGCCCAAGCAAGACGCGCCCCGAGGAGCGTCTTGCCACATGTCAACACTGGGTCTGATTGAGGGCCTTCTGGAGAGATGCCCAAGCAAGACGCGCCCCGAGGAGCGTCTTGCCACATGTCAACAATGGGTCTGACTGAGGGCCTCCAGGAGAGAAGCCCAAGCAAGACGCGCCCCGAGGAGCGTCTTGCCACATGTCAACAATGGGTCTTACTGAGGGCCTCCAGGAGAGAAGCCCAAGCAAGACGCGCCCCGAGGAGCTTCTTGACACGTGTCAGCACTCGGTCTGACTGAGCGCCTCCAGGAGAGAGGTCCAAGCAAGACGCGCCCCGAGGAGCGTCTTGCCACGTGTCACCACTGGGTCTGACTGAGCGCCTCCAGGAGAGAGTCCCCAGCAAGACGCGCCCCGAGGAGCGTCTTGCCTTATGTCAGCACTCGGTCTGACTGAGCGCCTCCAGGAGAGAGGCCCAAGCAAGACGTGCCCCGAGGAGCATCTTGTCACATGTCAACACTGGGTCTGTCTGAGCGCCTCCAGGAGAGAAGCCCAAGCAAGACGCGCCCCGAGGAGCGTCTTGCCACATGTCAACAATGGGTCTGACTGAGGGCCTCCAGGAGAGAAGCCCAAGCAAGACGCGCCCCGAGGAGCGTCTTGACACATGTCAACAATGGGTCTGACAGAGGACCTCCAGGAGAGAGTCCCCAGCAAGACGCGCCCCGAGGAGCGTCTTGCCACATGTCAGAACTGGGTCTGACTGAGCGCCTCCAGGAGAGAGTCCCCAGCAAGACACGCCCCGAGGAGCGTCTTGACACATGTCAACACTGGGTCTGACAGAAGGCCTCCAGGAGAGAGGCCCAAGCAAGACGCGCCCCGAGGAGTGTCTTGCCACATGTCACCACTGGGTCTGACTGAGCGCCTCCAGGAGAGAGGCCCAAGCAAGACGCGCCCCGAGGAGCGTAAGGCCACATGTCACTACTCATTCTGACTGAGCGCCTCCAGGAGAGAGGCCCAAGCAAGACGCGCCCCGAGGAACGTCTTTCCACGTGTCAACACTGGGTCTGATTGAGGGCCTTCTGGAGAGAGGCCCAAGCAAGATGCGCCCCGAGGAGCGTCTTGCCGCATGTCAACAATGGGTCTGACTGAGGGCCTCCAGGAGAGAAGCCCAAGCAAGACGCGCCCCGAGGAGCGTCTTGCCACATGTATACACTGGGTCTGACTGAGCGCCTCCAGGAGAGAGGCCCAAGCAAGACGCAACCCGAGGAGCATCTTGCCACATGTCAGCACTGGGTCTGACTGAGCGCCTCCAGGAGAGAGTCCCCAGCAAGACGCACCCCGAGGAGCGTCTTGCCTTATGTCAGCACTCGGTCTGACTGAGCGCCTCCAGTAGAGAGGCCCAAGCAAGAAGCGCCCCAAGGAGCGTCTTGCCACATGTCAACAATGGGTCTGACTGAGGGCCTCCAGGAGAGAAGCCCAAGCAAGACGCGCCCCGAGGAGCGTCTTGACACATGTCAACACTGGGTCTGACAGAGGGCCTCCAGGAGAGAGGCCCAAGCAAGACGCGCCCCGAGGAGTGTCTTGCCACATGTCACCACTGGGTCTGACTGAGCGCCTCCAGGAGAGAGGCCCAAGCAAGACGCGCCCCAAGGAGCGTCAGGCCACATGTCACTACTCAGTCTGACTGAGCGCCTCCAGGAGAGAGGCCCAAGCAAGACGCGCCCCGAGGAGCGTCTTGCCACATGTCAACACTGGGTCTGATTGAGGGCCTTCCGGAGAGATGCCAAAGCAAGACGCGCCCCGAGGAGAATCTTGCCACATGTCAACAATGGGTCTGACTGAGGGCCTCCAGGAGAGAAGCCCAAGCAAGACACGCCCCGAGGAGCGTCTTGCCACATGTCAACAATGGGTCTTACTGAGGGCCTCCAGGAGAGAAGCCCAAGCAAGACGCCCCCCGAGGAGCTTCTTGACACGTGTCAGCACTCGGTCTGACTGAGCGCCTCCAGGAGTGAGGCCCAAGCAAGACGAGCCCCGAGGAGCGTCTTGCCACATGTCAACACTGGGTCTGACTGAGTGCCTCCATGAGAGAATCCCAAGCAAGAAGCGCCCCGAGGAGCGTCTTGCCACATGTCAGCACTGGGTCTGATTGAGGGCCTTCTGGAGAGATGCCCAAGCAAGACGCGCCCCGAGGAGCGTCTTGCCACATGTCAACAATGGGTCTGACTGAGGGCCTCCAGGAGAGAAGCCCAAGCAAGACGCGCCCCGAGGAGCGTCTTGCCACATGTCAACAATGGGTCTTACTGTGGGCCTCCAGGAGAGAAGCCCAAGCAAGACGCGCCCCGAGGAGCTTCTTGACACGTGTCAGCACTCGGTCTGACTGAGCGCCTCCAGGAGAGAGGCCCAAGCAAGACGCGCCCCGAGGAGCGTCTTGCCACGTGTCACCACTGGGTCTGACTGAGCGCCTCCAGGAGAGAGTCCCCAGCAAGACGCGCCCCGAGGAGCGTCTTGCCTTATGTCAGCACTCGGTCTGACTGAGCGCCTCCAGGAGAGAGGCCCAAGCAAGACGTGCCCCGAGGAGCGTCTTGTCACATGTCAACACTGGGTCTGTCTGAGCGCCTCCAGGAGAGAAGCCCAAGCAAGACGCGCCCCGAGGAGCGTCTTGCCACATGTCAACAATGGGGCTGACTGAGGGCCTCCAGGAGAGAAGCCCAAGCAAGACGCGCCCCGAGGAGCGTCTTGACACATGTCAACAATGGGTCTGACAGAGGACCTCCAGGAGAGAGTCCCCAGCAAGACGCGCCCCGAGGAGCGTCTTGCCACATGTCAGAACTGGGTCTGACTGAGCGCCTCCAGGAGAGAGTCCCCAGTAAGACACGCCCCGAGGAGCGTCTTGACACATGTCAACACTGGGTCTGACAGAAGGCCTCCAGGAGAGAGGCCCAAGCAAGACGCGCCCCGAGGAGTGTCTTGCCACATGTCACCACTGGGTCTGACTGAGCGCCTCCAGGAGAGAGGCCCAAGCAAGACGCGCCCCGAGGAGCGTAAGGCCACATGTCACTACTCATTCTGACTGAGCGCCTCCAGGAGAGAGGCCCAAGCAAGACGCGCCCCGAGGAACGTCTTGCCACGTGTCAACACTGGGTCTGATTGAGGGCCTTCTGGAGAGAGGCCCAAGCAAGATGCGCCCCGAGGAGCGTCTTGCCACATGTCAACAATGGGTCTGACTGAGGGCCTCCAGGAGAGAAGCCCAAGCAAGACGCGCCCCGAGGAGCGTCTTGCCACATGTATACACTGGGTCTGACTGAGCGCCTCCAGGAGAGAGGCCCAAGCAAGACGCAACCCGAGGAGCATCTTGCCACATGTCAGCACTGGGTCTGACTGAGCGCCTCCAGGAGAGAGTCCCCAGCAAGACGCACCCCGAGGAGCGTCTTGCCTTATGTCAGCACTCGGTCTGACTGAGCGCCTCCAGTAGAGAGGCCCAAGCAAGAAGCGCCCCAAGGAGCGTCTTGCCACATGTCAACAATGGGTCTGACTGAGGGCCTCCAGGAGAGAAGCCCAAGCAAGACGCGCCCCGAGGAGCGTCTTGACACATGTCAACACTGGGTCTGACAGAGGGCCTCCAGGAGAGAGGCCCAAGCAAGACGCGCCCCGAGGAGTGTCTTGCCACATGTCACCACTGGGTCTGACTGAGCGCCTCCAGGAGAGAGGCCCAAGCAAGACGCGCCCCAAGGAGCGTCAGGCCACATGTCACTACTCAGTCTGACTGAGCGCCTCCAGGAGAGAGGCCCAAGCAAGACGCGCCCCGAGGAGCGTCTTGCCACATGTCAACACTGGGTCTGATTGAGGGCCTTCCGGAGAGATGCCAAAGCAAGACGCGCCCCGAGGAGCGTCTTGCCACATGTCAACAATGGGTCTGACTGAGGGCCTCCAGGAGAGAAGCCCAAGCAAGACGCGCCCCGAGGAGCGTCTTGCCACATGTCAACAATGGGTCTTACTGAGGGCCTCCAGGAGAGAAGCCCAAGCAAGACGCGCCCCGAGGAGCTTCTTGACACGTGTCAGCACTCGGTCTGACTGAGCGCCTCCAGGAGAGAGGCCCAAGCAAGACGAGCCCCGAGGAGCGTCTTGCCACATGTCAACACTGGGTCTGACTGAGTGCCTCCATGAGAGAATCCCAAGCAAGAAGCGCCCCGAGGAGCGTCTTGCCACATGTCAACACTGGGTCTGACTGAGTGCCTCCATGAGAGAAGCCCAAGCAAGAAGCGCCCCGAGGAGCATCTTGCCACATGTCACTACTCGGTCTGACTGAGCGCCTCCAGGAGAGAGGGCCACGCAAGACGCGCCCCGAGGAGCGTCTTGCCACATGTCAGCACTCGGTCTGACTGAGCGCCTCCAGGAGAGTGGCCCAAGCAAGACGCGCCCCGAGGAGCGTCTTGCCATATGTCAACAATGGGTCTGACTGAGCGCCTCCAGGAGAGAGGCCCAAGCAAGACGCGCCCGGAGGAGCGTCTTGCCACATGTCAACACTGGGTCTGACAGAGGGCCTCCAGGAAAGAGGCCCAAGCAAGACGCGCCCCGAGGAGCGTCTTGCCACATGTCACCTCTGGTTCTGACTGAGCGCCTCCAGGAGAGAGGCCCAAGCAAGACGCGCCCCGAGAAGTGTTTTGCCACATGTCAACACTGGGTCTGACCGAGCGCCTCCAGGAGAGAGGCCCAAGCAAGACGCGCCCCGAGGAGCGTCTTGCCACATGTCAACAATGGGTCTGACAGAGGGCCTCCAGGAGAGAAGCCCAATCAAGACGCGCCCCGAGGAGCGTCTTGCCACATGTCAACACTGGGTCTGACTGAGCGCCTCCAGGAGAGAGGCCCAAGCAAGATGCGCCCGGAGGAGCGTCTTGCCACATGTCAACACTGGGTCTGACAGAGGGCCTCCAGGAAAGAGGCCCAAGCAAGACGCGCCCCGAGGAGCGTCTTGCCACATGTCAACAATGGATCTGACTGAGGGCCTCCAGGTGAGAAGCCCAATCAAGACGCGCCCCGAGGAGCGTCTTGCCACATGCCAACACTGGGTCTGACTGAGCGCCTCCAGGAGAGAGGCCCAAGCAAGACGCGCCCCGAGGAGCGTCTTGCCACATGTCACCTCAGGTTCTGACTGAGCGCCTCCAGAAGAGAGGCCCAAGCAAGATGCGCCCCAAGGAGCGTCTTGCCACATGTCAACAATGGGTCTGACTGAGGGCCTCCAGGAGAGAAGCCCAAGCAAGACGCGCCCCGAGGAGCGTCTTGACACATGTCAACACTGGGTCTGACAGAGGGCCTCCAGGAGAGACGCCCAAGCAAGACGCGTCCCGAGGAGTGTTTTGCCACATGTCACCACTGTGTCTGACTGAGCGCCTCCAGGAGAGAGGCCCAAGCAAGACGCGCCCCGAGGAGCGTCAGGCCACATGTCACTACTCAGTCTGACTGAGCGCCTCCAGGAGAGAGGCCCAAGCAAGACGCGCCCCGAGGAGCGTCTTGCCACATGTCAGCACTCGGTCTGACTGAGCGCCTCCAGGAGAGTGGCCCAAGCAAGACGCGCCCCGAGGAGCGTCTTGCCACATGTCAACAATGGGTCTGACTGAGGGCCTCCAGGAGAGAAGCCCAATCAAGATGCGCCCCGAGGAGCGTCTTGCCACATGTCAACACTGGGTCTGACTGAGCGCCTCCAGGAAAGAGGCCCAAGCAAGACGCGCCCCGAGGAGCGTCTTGCCACATGTCAACACTGGGTCTGACAGAGGGCCTCTAGGAAAGAGGCCCAAGCAAGACGCGCCCCGATGAGCGTCTTGCCACATGTCACCTCTGGTTCTGACTGAGCGCCTCCAGGAGAGAGGCCCAAGCAAGACGCGCCCCGAGGAGCGTTTTGCCACATGTCAACACTGGGTCTGACTGAGCGCCTCCAGGAGAGAAGCCAAATCAAGACGCGCCCCGAGGAGCGTCTTGCCACATGTCAACACTGGGTCTGACTGAGCGCCTCCAGGAGAGAGGCCCAAGCAAGACGCGCCCCGAGGAGCGTCTTGCCACATGTCAACAATGGGTCTGACTGAGGGCCTCCAGGAGAGAAGCCCAATCAAGACACGCCCCGAGGAGCTTCTTGCCACATGTCAACACTGGGTCTGACTGAGCGCCTCCAGGAGAGAGGCCCAAGCAAGACGCGCCCCGAGGAGCGTCTTGCCACATGTCAACAATGGGTCTGACTGAGGGCCTCCAGGAGAGAAGCCCAATCAAGACGCGCCCCGAGGAGCGTCTTGCCACATGTCAACACTGGGTCTGACTGAGCGCCTCCAGGGGAGAGGCCCAAGCAAGACGCGCCCGGAGGAGCGTCTTGCCACATGTCACCTCTGGTTCTGACTGAGCGCCTCCAGGAGAGAGGCCCAAGCAAAACGCGCCCCAAGGAGCGTCTTGCCACATGTCAACACTGGGTCTGACTGTGCGCCTCCAGGAGAGAGGCCCAAGCAAGACGCGCCCCGAGGAGCGTCTTGCCACATGTCAACAATGGGTCTGACTGAGGGCCTCCAGGTGAGAAGCCCAATCAAGAAGCGCCCCGAGGAGCGTCTTGCCACATGTCAAAACTGGGTCTGACTGAGCGCCTCCAGGAGAGAGGCCCAAGCAAGACGCGCCCCGAGGAGCGTCTTGCCACATGTCACCTCAGGTTCTGACTGAGCGCCTCCAGGTGAGAAGCCCAATCAAGATGCGCCCCGAGGAGCGTCTTGCCACATGTCAACACTGGGTCTGACTGAGCGCCTCCAGGAGAGAGGCCCAAGCAAGATGCGCCCCAAGGAGCGTCTTGACACATGTCAACAATGGGTCTGACTGAGGGCCTCCAGGAGAGAAGCCCAAGCAAGACGCGCCCCGAGGAGCGTCTTGACACATGTCAACACTGGGTCTGACAGAGGGCCTCCAGGAGAGACGCCCAAGCAAGACGCGCCCCGAGGAACGTCTTGCCACGTGTCAACACTGGGTCTGATTGAGGGCCTTCTGGAGACAGGCCCAAGCAAGATGCGCCCCGAGGAGCGTCTTGCCACATGTCAACAATGGGTCTGACTGAGGGCCTCCAGGAGAGAGGCCCAAGCAAGACGCGCCCCGAGGAGCGTCTTGCCACATGTCAACACTGAGTCTGACTGAGCGCCTCCAGTAGAGAGGCCCAAGCAAGAAGCGCCCCAAGGAGCCTCTTGCCACGTGTCAACACTGGGTCTGACTGAGCGCCTCCAGGAGAGAGGCCCAAGCAAGACGCGCCCCAAGGAGCGTAAGGCCACATGTCACTACTCATTCTGACGGAGCGCCTCCAGGAGAGAGGCCCAAGCAAGACGTGCCCCGAGGAACGTCTTGCCACGTGTCAACACTGGGTCTGATTGAGGGCCTTCTGGAGAGAGGCCCAAGCAAGATGCACCCCGAGGAGCGTCTTGCCACATGTCAACAATGGGTCTGACTGAGGGCCTCCAGGAGAGAAGCCCAAGCAAGACGCGCCCCGAGGAGCGTCTTGCCACATGTATACACTGGGTCTGACTGAGCGCCTCCAGGAGAGAGGCCCAAGCAAGACGCAACCCGAGGAGCATCTTGCCACATGTCAGCACTGGGTCTGACTGAGCGCCTCCAGGAGAGAGTCCCCAGCAAGACGCACCCCGAGGAGCGTCTTGCCTTATGTCAGCACTCGGTCTGACTGAGCGCCTCCAGTAGAGAGGCCCAAGCAAGAAGCGCCCCAAGGAGCGTCTTGCCACATGTCAACAATGGGTCTGACTGAGGGCCTCCAGGAGAGAAGCCCAAGCAAGACGCGCCCCGAGGAGCGTCTTGACACATGTCAACACTGGGTCTGACAGAGGGCCTCCAGGAGAGAGGCCCAAGCAAGACGCGCCCCGAGGAGTGTCTTGCCACAAGTCACCACTGGGTCTGACTGAGCGCCTCCAGGAGAGAGGCCCAAGCAAGACGCGCCCCAAGGAGCGTCAGGCCACATGTCACTACTAAGTCTGACTGAGCGCCTCCAGGAGAGAGGCCCAAGCAAGACGCGCCCCGAGGAGCGTCTTGCCACATGTCAACACTGGGTCTGATTGAGGGCCTTCTGGAGAGATGCCCAAGCAAGACGCGCCCCGAGGAGCGTCTTGCCACATGTCAACAATGGGTCTGACTGAGGGCCTCCAGGAGAGAAGCCCAAGCAAGACGCGCCCCGAGGAGCGTCTTGCCACATGTCAACAATGGGTCTTACTGAGGGCCTCCAGGAGAGAAGCCCAAGCAAGACGCGCCCCGAGGAGCTTCTTGACACGTGTCAGCACTCGGTCTGACTGAGCGCCTCCAGGAGAGAGGCCCAAGCAAGACGCGCCTCGAGGAGCGTCTTGCCACGTGTCACCACTGGGTCTGACTGAGCGCCTCCAGGAGAGAGTCCCCAGCAAGACGCGCCCCGAGGAGCGTCTTGCCTTATGTCAGCACTCGGTCTGACTGAGCGCCTCCAGGAGAGAGGCCCAAGCAAGCCGTGCCCCGAGGAGCGTCTTGTCACATGTCAACACTGGGTCTGTCTGAGCGCCTCCAGGAGAGAAGCCCAAGCAAGACGCGCCCCGAGGAGCGTCTTGCCACATGTCAACAATGGGTCTGACTGAGGGCCTCCAGGAGAGAAGCCCAAGCAAGACGCGCCCCGAGGAGCGTCTTGACACATGTCAACAATGTGTCTGACAGAGGACCTCCAGGAGAGAGTCCCCAGCAAGACGCGCCCCGAGGAGCGTCTTGCCACATGTCAGAACTGGGTCTGACTGAGCGCCTCCAGGAGAGAGTCCCCAGCAAGACACGCCCCGAGGAGCGTCTTGACACATGTCAACACTGGGTCTGACAGAAGGCCTCCAGGAGAGAGGCCCAAGCAAGACGCGCCCCGAGGAGTGTCTTGCCACATGTCACCACTGGGTCTGACTGAGCGCCTCCAGGAGAGAGGCCCAAGCAAGACGCGCCCCGAGGAGCGTAAGGCCACATGTCACTACTCATTCTGACTGAGCGCCTCCAGGAGAGAGGCCCAAGCAAGACGCGCCCCGAGGAACG
Source organism: Nothobranchius furzeri (assembly GCF_043380555.1). NCBI lineage: Eukaryota > Metazoa > Chordata > Actinopteri > Cyprinodontiformes > Nothobranchiidae > Nothobranchius > Nothobranchius furzeri. Next base: position 11,336,186 of record NC_091743.1, read on the forward strand.
TCTTGCCACGTGTCAACACTGGGTCTGATTGAGGGCCTTCTGGAGAGAGGCCCAAGCAAGATGCGCCCCGAGGAGCGTCTTGCCACATGTCAACAATGGGTCTGACTGAGGGCCTCCAGGAGAGAAGCCCAAGCAAGACGCGCCCCAAGGAGCGTCTTGCCACATGTCAACAATGGGTCTGACTGAGGGCCTCCAGGAGAGAGGCCCAAGCAAGACGCGCCCCGAGGAGCGTCTTGCCACATGTCACCTCTGGTTCTGACTGAGCGCCTCCAGGAGAGAGGCCCAAGCAAGAAGCGCCCCAAGGAGCGTCTTGCCACGTGTCAACACTGGGTCTGACAGAGGGCCTCCAGGAGAGAGGCCCAAGCAAGACGCGCCCCGAGGAGTGTCTTGCCACATGTCACCACTGGGTCTGACTGAGCGCCTCCAGGAGAGAGGCCCAAGCAAGACGCGCCCCAAGGAGCGTCAGGCCACATGTCACTACTCAGTCTGACTGAGCGCCTCCAGGAGAGAGGCCCAAGCAAGACGCGCCCCGAGGAGAGTCTTGCCACATGTCAACACTGGGTCTGATTGAGGGCCTTCTGGAGAGATGCCCAAGCAAGACGCGCCCCGAGGAGCGTCTTGCCACATGTCAACAATGGGTCTGACTGAGGGCCTCCAGGAGAGAAGCCCAAGCAAGACGCGCCCCGAGGAGCGTCTTGACACATGTCAACACTGGGTCTGACAGAGGGCCTCCAGGAGAGAGGCCCAAGCAAGACGCGCCCCGAGGAGTGTCTTGCCACATGTCACCACTGGGTCTGACTGAGCGCCTCCAGGAGAGAGGCCCAAGCAAGACGCGCCCCGAGGAGCTTCTTGCCACATGTCAACACTGGGTCTGATTGAGGGCCTCCAGGAGAGAAGCCCAAGCAAGACGCGCCCCGAGGAGCGTCTTGCCACATGTCAACAATGGGTCTTACTGAGGGCCTCCAGGAGAGAAGGCCAAGCAAGACGCGCCCCGAGGAGCTTCTTGACACGTGTCAGCACTCGGTCTGACTGAGCGCCTCCAGGAGAGAGGCCCAAGCAAGACGCGCCCCGAGGAGCATCTTGCCACATGATACTACTCGGAATGACTGAGCGCCTCCAGGAGAGAGGCCCAAGCAAGACGCACCCCGAGGAGCGTCTTGCCACATGTCAACAATGGGTCTGACTGAGGGCCTCCAGGAGAGAAGCCCAAGCAAGACGCGCCCCGAGGAGCGTCTTGACACATGTCAACAATGGGTCTGACAGAGGACCTCCAAGAGAGAGTCCCCAGCAAGACGCGCCCCGAGGAGCGTCTTGCCACATGTCAGAACTGGGTCTGACTGAGCGCCTCCAGGAGAGAGTCCCCAGCAAGACACGCCCCGAGGAGCGTCTTGACACATGTCAACACTGGGTCTGACAGAAGGCCTCCAGGAGAGAGGCCCAAGCAAGACGCGCCCCGAGGAGTGTCTTGCCACATGTCACCACTGGGTCTGACTGAGCGCCTCCAGGAGAGAGGCCCAAGCAAGACGCGCCCCGAGGAGCGTAAGGCCACATGTCACTACTCATTCTGACTGAGCGCCTCCAGGAGAGAGGCCCAAGCAAGACGCGCCCCGAGGAACGTCTTGCCACGTGTCAACACTGGGTCTGATTGAGGGCCTTCTGGAGAGAGGCCCAAGCAAGATGCGCCCCGAGGAGCGTCTTGCCACATGTCAACAATGGGTCTGACTGAGGGCCTCCAGGAGAGAAGCCCATGCAAGACGCGCCCCAAGGAGCGTCTTGCCACATGTCAACAATGGGTCTGACTGAGGGCCTCCAGGAGAGAGGCCCAAGCAAGACGCGCCCCGAGGAGCGTCTTGCCACATGTCACCTCTGGTTCTGACTGAGCGCCTCCAGGAGAGAGGCCCAAGCAAGAAGCGCCCCAAGGAGCGTCTTGCCACGTGTCAACACTGGGTCTGACAGAGGGCCTCCAGGAGAGAGGCCCAAGCAAGACGCGCCCCGAGGAGTGTCTTGCCACATGTCACCACTGGGTCTGACTGAGCGCCTCCAGGAGAGAGGCCCAAGCAAGACGCGCCCCAAGGAGCGTCAGGCCACATGTCACTACTCAGTCTGACTGAGCGCCTCCAGGAGAGAGGCCCAAGCAAGACGCGCCCCGAGGAGAGTCTTGCCACATGTCAACACTGGGTCTGATTGAGGGCCTTCTGGAGAGATGCCCAAGCAAGACGCGCCCCGAGTAGCGTCTTGCCACATGTCAACAATGGGTCTGACTGAGGGCCTCCAGGAGAGAAGCCCAAGCAAGACGCGCCCCGAGGAGCGTCTTGACACATGTCAACACTGGGTCTGACAGAGGGCCTCCAGGAGAGAGGCCCAAGCAAGACGCGCCCCGAGGAGTGTCTTGCCACATGTCACCACTGGGTCTGACTGAGCGCCTCCAGGAGAGAGGCCCAAGCAAGACGCGCCCCAAGGAGCGTCAGGAAACTAGTCACTACTCAGTCTGACTGAGCGCCTCCAGGAGAGAGGCCCAAGCAAGACGCGCCCCGAGGAGCTTCTTGCCACATGTCAACACTGGGTCTGACAGAGGGCCTCCAGGAGAGAGGCCCAAGCAAGACGCGCCCCGAGGAGTGTCTTGCCACATGTCACCACTGGGTCTGACTGAGCGCCTCCAGGAGAGAGGCCCAAGCAAGACGCGCCCCGAGGAGCTTCTTGCCACATGTCAACACTGGGTCTGATTGAGGGCCTCCAGGAGAGAAGCCCAAGCAAGACGCGCCCCGAGGAGCGTCTTGCCACATGTCAACAATGGGTCTTACTGAGGGCCTCCAGGAGAGAAGGCCAAGCAAGACGCGCCCCGAGGAGCTTCTTGACACGTGTCAGCACTCGGTCTGACTGAGCGCCTCCAGGAGAGAGGCCCAAGCAAGACGCGCCCCGAGGAGCATCTTGCCACATGATACTACTCGGAATGACTGAGCGCCTCCAGGAGAGAGGCCCAAGCAAGACGCACCCCGAGGAGCGTCTTGCCACATGTCAACAATGGGTCTGACTGAGGGCCTCCAGGAGAGAAGCCCAAGCAAGACGCGCCCCGAGGAGCGTCTTGACACATGTCAACAATGGGTCTGACAGAGGACCTCCAAGAGAGAGTCCCCAGCAAGACGCGCCCCGAGGAGCGTCTTGCCACATGTCAGAACTGGGTCTGACTGAGCGCCTCCAGGAGAGAGTCCCCAGCAAGACACGCCCCGAGGAGCGTCTTGACACATGTCAACACTGGGTCTGACAGAAGGCCTCCAGGAGAGAGGCCCAAGCAAGACGCGCCCCGAGGAGTGTCTTGCCACATGTCACCACTGGGTCTGACTGAGCGCCTCCAGGAGAGAGGCCCAAGCAAGACGCGCCCCGAGGAGCGTAAGGCCACATGTCACTACTCATTCTGACTGAGCGCCTCCAGGAGAGAGGCCCAAGCAAGACGCGCCCCGAGGAACGTCTTGCCACGTGTCAACACTGGGTCTGATTGAGGGCCTTCTGGAGAGAGGCCCAAGCAAGATGCGCCCCGAGGAGCGTCTTGCCACATGTCAACAATGGGTCTGACTGAGGGCCTCCAGGAGAGAAGCCCATGCAAGACGCGCCCCAAGGAGCGTCTTGCCACATGTCAACAATGGGTCTGACTGAGGGCCTCCAGGAGAGAGGCCCAAGCAAGACGCGCCCCGAGGAGCGTCTTGCCACATGTCACCTCTGGTTCTGACTGAGCGCCTCCAGGAGAGAGGCCCAAGCAAGAAGCGCCCCAAGGAGCGTCTTGCCACGTGTCAACACTGGGTCTGACAGAGGGCCTCCAGGAGAGAGGCCCAAGCAAGACGCGCCCCGAGGAGTGTCTTGCCACATGTCACCACTGGGTCTGACTGAGCGCCTCCAGGAGAGAGGCCCAAGCAAGACGCGCCCCAAGGAGCGTCAGGCCACATGTCACTACTCAGTCTGACTGAGCGCCTCCAGGAGAGAGGCCCAAGCAAGACGCGCCCCGAGGAGAGTCTTGCCACATGTCAACACTGGGTCTGATTGAGGGCCTTCTGGAGAGATGCCCAAGCAAGACGCGCCCCGAGTAGCGTCTTGCCACATGTCAACAATGGGTCTGACTGAGGGCCTCCAGGAGAGAAGCCCAAGCAAGACGCGCCCCGAGGAGCGTCTTGACACATGTCAACACTGGGTCTGACAGAGGGCCTCCAGGAGAGAGGCCCAAGCAAGACGCGCCCCGAGGAGTGTCTTGCCACATGTCACCACTGGGTCTGACTGAGCGCCTCCAGGAGAGAGGCCCAAGCAAGACGCGCCCCAAGGAGCGTCAGGAAACTAGTCACTACTCAGTCTGACTGAGCGCCTCCAGGAGAGAGGCCCAAGCAAGACGCGCCCCGAGGAGCTTCTTGCCACATGTCAACACTGGGTCTGATTGAGGGCCTTCTGGAGAGATGCCCAAGCAAGACGCGCCCCGAGGAGCGTCTTGCCACATGTCAGCAATGGGTCTGACTGAGGGCCTCCAGGAGAGAAGCCCAAGCAAGACGCGCCCCGAGGAGCGTCTTGCCACATGTCAACAATGGGTCTTACTGAGGGCCTCCAGGAGAGAAGGCCAAGCAAGACGCGCCCCGAGGAGCTTCTTGACACGTGTCAGCACTCGGTCTGACTGAGCGCCTCCAGGAGAGAGGCCCAAGCAAGACGCGCCCCGAGGAGCATCTTGCCACATGATACTACTCGGAATGACTGAGCGCCTCCAGGAGAGAGGCCCAAGCAAGACGCACCCCGAGGAGCGTCTTGCCACATGTCAACAATGGGTCTGACTGAGGGCCTCCAGGAGAGAAGCCCAAGCAAGACGCGCCCCGAGGAGCATCTTGCCACATGTCAACACTGGGTCTGACTGAGCGCCTCCAGGAAAGAGGCCCAAGCAAGACGCGCCCCGAGGAGCGTCTTGCCACATGTCAACACTGGGTCTGACTGAGCGCCTCCAGGCGAGAGGCCCAAGCAAGACGCGCCCCGAGGAGCGTCTTGCCACATGTCAACACTGGGTCTGACTGAGCACCTCCAGGAGAGAGGCCCAAGCAAGACGCGCCCCGAGGAGTGTCTTGCCACATGTCAGAACTGGGTCTGACTGAGGGCCTCCAGGAGAGAAGCCCAAGCAAGACGCGCCCCGAGGAGCATCTTGCCACATGTCAACACTGGGTCTGACTGAGCGCCTCCAGGAGAGAGTCCCCAGCAAGACACCCCCCGAGGAGCGTCTTGACACATGTCAACACTGGGTCTGACAGAAGGCCTCCAGGAGAGAGGCCCAAGCAAGACGCGCCCCGAGGAGTGTCTTGCCACATGTCACCACTGGGTCTGACTGAGCGCCTCCAGGAGAGAGGCCCAAGCAAGACGCGCCCCGAGGAGCGTAAGGCCACATGTCACTACTCATTCTGACTGAGCGCCTCCAGGAGAGAGGCCCAAGCAAGACGCGCCCCGAGGAACGTCTTGCCACGTGTCAACACTGGGTCTGATTGAGGGCCTTCTGGAGAGAGGCCCAAGCAAGATGCGCCCCGAGGAGCGTCTTGCCACATGTCAACAATGGGTCTGACTGAGGGCCTCCAGGAGAGAAGCCCATGCAAGACGCGCCCCAAGGAGCGTCTTGCCACATGTCAACAATGGGTCTGACTGAGGGCCTCCAGGAGAGAGGCCCAAGCAAGACGCGCCCCGAGGAGCGTCTTGCCACATGTCACCTCTGGTTCTGACTGAGCGCCTCCAGGAGAGAGGCCCAAGCAAGAAGCGCCCCAAGGAGCGTCTTGCCACGTGTCAACACTGGGTCTGACAGAGGGCCTCCAGGAGAGAGGCCCAAGCAAGACGCGCCCCGAGGAGCGTCTTGCCACATGTCACCTCTGGTTCTGACTGAGCGCCTCCAGGAGAGAGGCCCAAGCAAGAAGCGCCCCGAGGAGCGTCTTGCCACATGTCAGAACTGGGTCTGACTGAGCGCCTCCAGGAGAGAGTCCCCAGCAAGACACGCCCCGAGGAGCGTCTTGACACATGTCAACACTGGGTCTGACAGAAGGCCTCCAGGAGAGAGGACCAAGCAAGACGCGCCCCGAGGAGTGTCTTGCCACATGTCACCACTGGGTCTGACTGAGCGCCTCCAGGAGAGAGGCCCAAGCAAGACGCGCCCCGAGGAGCGTAAGGCCACATGTCACTACTCATTCTGACTGAGCGCCTCCAGGAGAGAGGCCCAAGCAAGACGCGCCCCGAGGAACGTCTTGCCACGTGTCAACACTGGGTCTGATTGAGGGCCTTCTGGAGAGAGGCCCAAGCAAGATGCGCCCCGAGGAGCGTCTTGCCACATGTCAACAATGGGTCTGACTGAGGGCCTCCAGGAGAGAAGCCCATGCAAGACGCGCCCCAAGGAGCGTCTTGCCACATGTCAACAATGGGTCTGACTGAGGGCCTCCAGGAGAGAGGCCCAAGCAAGACGCGCCCCGAGGAGCGTCTTGCCACATGTCACCTCTGGTTCTGACTGAGCGCCTCCAGGAGAGAGGCCCAAGCAAGAAGCGCCCCAAGGAGCGTCTTGCCACGTGTCAACACTGGGTCTGACAGAGGGCCTCCAGGAGAGAGGCCCAAGCAAGACGCGCCCCGAGGAGTGTCTTGCCACATGTCTCCACTGGGTCTGACTGAGCGCCTCCAGGAGAGAGGCCCAAGCAAGACGCGCCCCGAGGAGAGTCTTGCCACATGTCAACACTGGGTCTGATTGAGGGCCTTCTGGAGAGATGCCCAAGCAAGACGCGCCCCGAGTAGCGTCTTGCCACATGTCAACAATGGGTCTGACTGAGGGCCTCCAGGAGAGAAGCCCAAGCAAGACGCGCCCCGAGGAGCGTCTTGACACATGTCAACACTGGGTCTGACAGAGGGCCTCCAGGAGAGAGGCCCAAGCAAGACGCGCCCCGAGGAGTGTCTTGCCACATGTCACCACTGGGTCTGACTGAGCGCCTCCAGGAGAGAGGCCCAAGCAAGACGCGCCCCAAGGAGCGTCAGGAAACTAGTCACTACTCAGTCTGACTGAGCGCCTCCAGGAGAGAGGCCCAAGCAAGACGCACCCCAAGGAGCTTCTTGCCACATGTCAACACTGGGTCTGATTGAGGGCCTTCTGGAGAGATGCCCAAGCAAGACGCGCCCCGAGGAGCGTCTTGCCACATGTCAGCAATGGGTCTGACTGAGGGCCTCCAGGAGAGAAGCCCAAGCAAGACGCGCCCCGAGGAGCGTCTTGCCACATGTCAACAATGGGTCTTACTGAGGGCCTCCAGGAGAGAAGGCCAAGCAAGACGCGCCCCGAGGAGCTTCTTGACACGTGTCAGCACTCGGTCTGACTGAGCGCCTCCAGGAGAGAGGCCCAAGCAAGACGCGCCCCGAGGAGCATCTTGCCACATGATACTACTCGGAATGACTGAGCGCCTCCAGGAGAGAGGCCCAAGCAAGACGCACCCCGAGGAGCGTCTTGCCACATGTCAACAATGGGTCTGACTGAGGGCCTCCAGGAGAGAAGCCCAAGCAAGACGCGCCCCGAGGAGCATCTTGCCACATGTCAACACTGGGTCTGACTGAGCGCCTCCAGGAAAGAGGCCCAAGCAAGACGCGCCCCGAGGAGCGTCTTGCCACATGTCAACACTGGGTCTGACTGAGCGCCTCCAGGCGAGAGGCCCAAGCAAGACGCGCCCCGAGGAGCGTCTTGCCACATGTCAACACTGGGTCTGACTGAGCACCTCCAGGAGAGAGGCCCAAGCAAGACGCGCCCCGAGGAGCGTCTTGCCACATGTCAGAACTGGGTCTGACTGAGCGCCTCCAGGAGAGAGTCCCCAGAAAGACGCGCCCCGAGGAGCGTCTTGCCTTATGTCAGCACTCGGTCTGACTGAGCGCCTCCAGGAGAGAGGCCCAAGCAAGACGTGCCCCGAGGAGCGTCTTGTAACATGTCAACACTGGGTCTGTCTGAGTGCCTCCAGGAGAGAAGCCCAAGCAAGACGCGCCCCGAGGAGCGTCTTGCCACATGTCAACAATGGGTCTGACTGAGGGCCTCCAGGAGAGAAGCCCAAGCAAGACGCGCCCCGAGGAGCGTCTTGCCACATGTCAACAATGGGTCTGACTGAGGGCCTCCAGGAGAGAAGCCCAAGCAAGACGCGCCCCGAGGAGCGTCTTGACACATGTCAACACTGGGTCTGACAGAGGACCTCCAGGAGAGAGTCCCCAGCAAGACGCACCCCGAGGAGCGTCTTGCCACATGTCACCACTGGGTCTGACAAAGCGCCTCCAGGAGAGAGGCCCAAGCAAGACGCGCCCCGAGGAGCGTAAGGCCACATGTCACTACTCATTCTGACTGAGCGCCTCCAGGAGAGAGGCCCAAGCAAGACGCGCCCCGAGGAACGTCTTGCCACGTGTCATCACTGGGTCTGATTGAGGGCCTTCTGGAGAGAGGCCCAAGCAAGATGCGCCCCGAGGAGCGTCTTGCCACATGTCAACAATGGGTCTGACTGAGGGCCTCCAGGAGAGAAGCCCAAGCAAGACGCGCCCCGAGGAGCGTCTTGCCACATGTATACACTGGGTCTGACTGAGCGCCTCCAGGCGAGAGGCCCAAGCAAGACGCAACCCGAGGAGCATCTTGCCACATGTCAGCACTGGGTCTGACTGAGCGCCTCCAGGAGAGAGTCCCCAGCAAGACGCACCCGGAGGAGCGTCTTGCCTTATGTCAGCACTCGGTCTGACTGAGCGCCTCCAGTAGAGAGGCCCAAGCAAGAAGCGCCCCAAGGAGCGTCTTGCCACGTGTCAACACTGGGTCTGACAGAGGGCCTCCAGGAGAGAGGCCCAAGCAAGACGCGCCCCGAGGAGTGTCTTGCCACATGTCACCACTGGGTCTGACTGAGCGCCTCCAGGAGAGAGGCCCAAGCAAGACGCGCCCCAAGGAGCGTCAGGCCACATGTCACTACTCAGTCTGACTGAGCGCCTCCAGGAGAGAGGCCCAAGCAAGACGCGCCCCGAGGAGCGTCTTGCCACATGTCAACACTGTGTCTGATTGAGGGCCTTCTGGAGAGATGCCCAAGCAAGACGCACCCCGAGGAGCGTCTTGCCACATGTCAACAATGGGTCTGACTGAGGGCCTCAGGAGAGAAGCCCAAGCAAGACGCGCCCCGAGGAGCGTCTTGCCACATGTCAACAATGGGTCTTACTGAGGGCCTCCAGGAGAGAAGCCCAAGCAAGACGCGCCCCGAGGAGCTTCTTGACACGTGTCACCACTGGGTCTGACTGAGCGCCTCCAGGAGAGAGTCCCCAGCAAGACGCGCCCCGAGGAGCGTCTTGCCTTATGTCAGCACTCGGTCTGACTGAGCGCCTCCAGGAGAGAGGCCCAAGCAAGACGTGCCCCGAGGAGCGTCTTGTCACATGTCAACACTGGGTCTGTCTGAGCGCCTCCAGGAGAGAAGCCCAAGCAAGACGCGCCCCGAGGAGCGTCTTGCCACATGTCAACAATGGGTCTGACTGAGGGCCTCCAGGAGAGAAGCCCAAGCAAGACGCGCCCCGAGGAGCGTCTTGACACATGTCAACACTGGGTCTGACAGAGGACCTCCATGAGAGAGTCCCCAGCAAGACGCGCCCCGAGGAGTGTCTTGCCACATGTCAGAACTGGGACTGACTGAGCGCCTCCAGGAGAGAGTCCCCAGCAAGACGCGCCCCGAGGAGCGTCTTGACACATGTCAACACTGGGTCTGACAGAGGGCCTCCAGGAGAGAGGCCCAAGCAAGACGCGCCCCGAGGAGTGTCTTGCCACATGTCACCAGTGGGTCTGACTGAGCGCCTCCAGGAGAGAGGCCCAAGCAAGACGCGCCCCAAGGAGCGTAAGGCCACATGTCACTACTCATTCTGACTGAGCGCCTCCAGGAGAGAGGCCCAAGCAAGACGTGCCCCGAGGAACGTCTTGCCACGTGTCAACACTGGGTCTGATTGAGGGCCTTCTTGAGAGAGGCCCAAGCAAGATGCGCCCCGAGGAGCGTCTTGCCACATGTCAACAATGGGTCTGACTGAGGGCCTCCAGGAGAGAAGCCCAAGCAAGACGCGCCCCGAGGAGCGTCTTGCCACATGTATACACTGGGTCTGACTGAGCGCCTCCAGGAGAGAGGCCCAAGCAAGACGCAACCCGAGGAGCATCTTGCCACATGTCAGCACTGGGTCTGACTGAGCGCCTCCAGGAGAGAGTCCCCAGCAAGACGCACCCCGAGGAGCGTCTTGCCTTATGTCGCACTCGGTCTGACTGAGCGCCTCCAGTAGAGAGGCCCAAGCAAGAAGCGCCCCAAAGAGCGTCTTGCCACATGTCAACAATGGGTCTGACTGAGGGCCTCCAGGAGAGAAGCCCAAGCAAGACGCGCCCCGAGGAGCGTCTTGACACATGTCAACACTGGGTCTGACAGAGGGCCTCCAGGAGAGAGGCCCAAGCAAGACGCGCCCCAAGGAGTGTCTTGCCACATGTCACCACTGGGTCTGACTGAGCGCCTCCAGGAGAGAGGCCCAAGCAAGACGCGCCCAAAGGAGCGTCAGGCCACATGTCACTACTAAGTCTGACTGAGCGCCTCCAGGAGAGAGGCCCAAGCAAGACGCGCCCCGAGGAGCGTCTTGCCACATGTCAACACTGGGTTTGATTGAGGGCCTTCTGGAGAGATGCCCAAGCAAGACGCGCCCCGAGGAGCGTCTTGCCACATGTCAACAATGGGTCTGACTGAGGGCCTCCAGGAGAGAAGCCCAAGCAAGACGCGCCCCGAGGAGCGTCTTGCCACATGTCAACAATGGGTCTTACTGAGGGCCTCCAGGAGAGAAGCCCAAGCAAGACGCGCCCCGAGGAGCTTCTTGACACGTGTCAGCACTCGGTCTGACTGAGCGCCTCCAGGAGAGAGGCCCAAGCAAGACGCGCCCCGAGGAGCGTCTTGCCTTATGTCAGCACTCGGTCTGACTGAGCGCCTCCAGGAGAGAGGCCCAAGCAAGACGCGCCCCGAGGAGCGTCTTGCCACATGTCAACACTGGGTCTGATTGAGGGCCTTCTGGAGAGATGCCAAAGCAAGACGCGCCCCGAGGAGCGTCTTGCCACATGTCAACAATGGGTCTGACTGAGGGCCTCCAGGAGAGAAGCCCAAGCAAGACGCGCCCCGAGGAGCGTCTTGCCACATGTCAACAATGGGTCTTACTGAGGGCCTCCAGGAGAGAAGCCCAAGCAAGACGCCCCCCGAGGAGCTTCTTGACACGTGTCAGCACTCGGTCTGACTGAGCGCCTCCAGGAGAGAGGCCCAAGCAAGACGAGCCCCGAGGAGCGTCTTGCCACATGTCAACACTGGGTCTGACTGAGTGCCTCCATGAGAGAATCCCAAGCAAAAAGCGCCCCGAGGAGCGTCTTGCCACATGTCAGCACTGGGTCTGATTGAAGGCCTTCTGGAGAGATGCCCAAGCAAGACGCGCCCCGAGGAGCGTCTTGCCACATGTCAACAATGGGTCTGACTGAGGGCCTCCAGGAGAGAAGCCCAAGCAAGACGCGCCCCGAGGAGCGTCTTGCCACATGTCAACAATGGGTCTTACTGAGGGCCTCCAGGAGAGAAGCCCAAGCAAGACGCGCCCCGAGGAGCTTCTTGACACGTGTCAGCACTCGGTCTGACTGAGCGCCTCCAGGAGAGAGGCCCAAGCAAGACGCGCCCCGAGGAGCTTCTTGACACGTGTCAGCACTCGGTCTGACTGAGCGCCTCCAGGAGAGAGGCCCAAGCAAGACGCGCCCCGAGGAGCGTCTTGCCTTATGTCAGCACTCGGTCTGACTGAGCGCCTCCAGGAGAGAGGCCCAAGCAAGACGCGCCCCGAGGAGCGTCTTGCCACATGTCAACACTGGGTCTGATTGAGGGCCTTCTGGAGAGATGCCAAAGCAAGACGCGCCCCGAGGAGCGTCTTGCCACATGTCAACAATGGGTCTGACTGAGGGCCTCCAGGAGAGAAGCCCAAGCAAGACGCGCCCCGAGGAGCGTCTTGCCACATGTCAACAATGGGTCTTACTGAGGGCCTCCAGGAGAGATGCCCAAGCAAGACGCCCCCCGAGGAGCTTCTTGACACGTGTCAGCACTCGGTCTGACTGAGCGCCTCCAGGAGAGAGGCCCAAGCAAGACGAGCCCCGAGGAGCGTCTTGCCACATGTCAACACTGGGTCTGACTGAGTGCCTCCATGAGAGAATCCCAAGCAAAAAGCGCCCCGAGGAGCGTCTTGCCACATGTCAGCACTGGGTCTGATTGAAGGCCTTCTGGAGAGATGCCCAAGCAAGACGCGCCCCGAGGAGCGTCTTGCCACATGTCAACAATGGGTCTGACTGAGGGCCTCCAGGAGAGAAGCCCAAGCAAGACGCGCCCCGAGGAGCGTCTTGCCACATGTATACACTGGGTCTGACTGAGCGCCTCCAGGCGAGAGGCCCAAGCAAGACGCAACCCGAGGAGCATCTTGCCACATGTCAGCACTGGGTCTGACTGAGCGCCTCCAGGAGAGAGTCCCCAGCAAGACGCACCCGGAGGAGCGTCTTGCCTTATGTCAGCACTCGGTCTGACTGAGCGCCTCCAGTAGAGAGGCCCAAGCAAGAAGCGCCCCAAGGAGCGTCTTGCCACGTGTCAACACTGGGTCTGACAGAGGGCCTCCAGGAGAGAGGCCCAAGCAAGACGCGCCCCGAGGAGTGTCTTGCCACATGTCACCACTGGGTCTGACTGAGCGCCTCCAGGAGAGAGGCCCAAGCAAGACGCGCCCCAAGGAGCGTCAGGCCACATGTCACTACTCAGTCTGACTGAGCGCCTCCAGGAGAGAGGCCCAAGCAAGACGCGCCCCGAGGAGCGTCTTGCCACATGTCAACACTGTGTCTGATTGAGGGCCTTCTGGAGAGATGCCCAAGCAAGACGCACCCCGAGGAGCGTCTTGCCACATGTCAACAATGGGTCTGACTGAGGGCCTCAGGAGAGAAGCCCAAGCAAGACGCGCCCCGAGGAGCGTCTTGCCACATGTCAACAATGGGTCTTACTGAGGGCCTCCAGGAGAGAAGCCCAAGCAAGACGCGCCCCGAGGAGCTTCTTGACACGTGTCACCACTGGGTCTGACTGAGCGCCTCCAGGAGAGAGTCCCCAGCAAGACGCGCCCCGAGGAGCGTCTTGCCTTATGTCAGCACTCGGTCTGACTGAGCGCCTCCAGGAGAGAGGCCCAAGCAAGACGTGCCCCGAGGAGCGTCTTGTCACATGTCAACACTGGGTCTGTCTGAGCGCCTCCAGGAGAGAAGCCCAAGCAAGACGCGCCCCGAGGAGCGTCTTGCCACATGTCAACAATGGGTCTGACTGAGGGCCTCCAGGAGAGAAGCCCAAGCAAGACGCGCCCCGAGGAGCGTCTTGACACATGTCAACACTGGGTCTGACAGAGGACCTCCATGAGAGAGTCCCCAGCAAGACGCGCCCCGAGGAGTGTCTTGCCACATGTCAGAACTGGGACTGACTGAGCGCCTCCAGGAGAGAGTCCCCAGCAAGAAGCGCCCCGAGGAGCGTCTTGACACATGTCAACACTGGGTCTGACAGAGGGCCTCCAGGAGAGAGGCCCAAGCAAGACGCGCCCCGAGGAGTGTCTTGCCACATGTCACCAGTGGGTCTGACTGAGCGCCTCCAGGAGAGAGGCCCAAGCAAGACGCGCCCCAAGGAGCGTAAGGCCACATGTCACTACTCATTCTGACTGAGCGCCTCCAGGAGAGAGGCCCAAGCAAGACGTGCCCCGAGGAACGTCTTGCCACGTGTCAACACTGGGTCTGATTGAGGGCCTTCTGGAGAGAGGCCCAAGCAAGATGCGCCCCGAGGAGCGTCTTGCCACATGTCAACAATGGGTCTGACTGAGGGCCTCCAGGAGAGAAGCCCAAGCAAGACGCGCCCCGAGGAGCGTCTTGCCACATGTATACACTGGGTCTGACTGAGCGCCTCCAGGAGAGAGGCCCAAGCAAGACGCAACCCGAGGAGCATCTTGCCACATGTCAGCACTGGGTCTGACTGAGCGCCTCCAGGAGAGAGTCCCCAGCAAGACGCACCCCGAGGAGCGTCTTGCCTTATGTCACACTCGGTCTGACTGAGCGCCTCCAGTAGAGAGGCCCAAGCAAGAAGCGCCCCAAAGAGCGTCTTGCCACATGTCAACAATGGGTCTGACTGAGGGCCTCCAGGAGAGAAGCCCAAGCAAGACGCGCCCCGAGGAGCGTCTTGACACATGTCAACACTGGGTCTGACAGAGGGCCTCCAGGAGAGAGGCCCAAGCAAGACGCGCCCCAAGGAGTGTCTTGCCACATGTCACCACTGGGTCTGACTGAGCGCCTCCAGGAGAGAGGCCCAAGCAAGACGCGCCCAAAGGAGCGTCAGGCCACATGTCACTACTAAGTCTGACTGAGCGCCTCCAGGAGAGAGGCCCAAGCAAGACGCGCCCCGAGGAGCGTCTTGCCACATGTCAACACTGGGTTTGATTGAGGGCCTTCTGGAGAGATGCCCAAGCAAGACGCGCCCCGAGGAGCGTCTTGCCACATGTCAACAATGGGTCTGACTGAGGGCCTCCAGGAGAGAAGCCCAAGCAAGACGCGCCCCGAGGAGCGTCTTGCCACATGTCAACAATGGGTCTTACTGAGGGCCTCCAGGAGAGAAGCCCAAGCAAGACGCGCCCCGAGGAGCTTCTTGACACGTGTCAGCACTCGGTCTGACTGAGCGCCTCCAGGAGAGAGGCCCAAGCAAGACGCGCCCCGAGGAGCGTCTTGCCTTATGTCAGCACTCGGTCTGACTGAGCGCCTCCAGGAGAGAGGCCCAAGCAAGACGCGCCCCGAGGAGCGTCTTGCCACATGTCAACACTGGGTCTGATTGAGGGCCTTCTGGAGAGATGCCAAAGCAAGACGCGCCCCGAGGAGCGTCTTGCCACATGTCAACAATGGGTCTGACTGAGGGCCTCCAGGAGAGAAGCCCAAGCAAGACGCGCCCCGAGGAGCGTCTTGCCACATGTCAACAATGGGTCTTACTGAGGGCCTCCAGGAGAGAAGCCCAAGCAAGACGCCCCCCGAGGAGCTTCTTGACACGTGTCAGCACTCGGTCTGACTGAGCGCCTCCAGGAGAGAGGCCCAAGCAAGACGAGCCCCGAGGAGCGTCTTGCCACATGTCAACACTGGGTCTGACTGAGTGCCTCCATGAGAGAATCCCAAGCAAAAAGCGCCCCGAGGAGCGTCTTGCCACATGTCAGCACTGGGTCTGATTGAAGGCCTTCTGGAGAGATGCCCAAGCAAGACGCGCCCCGAGGAGCGTCTTGCCACATGTCAACAATGGGTCTGACTGAGGGCCTCCAGGAGAGAAGCCCAAGCAAGACGCGCCCCGAGGAGCGTCTTGCCACATGTCAACAATGGGTCTTACTGAGGGCCTCCAGGAGAGAAGCCCAAGCAAGACGCGCCCCGAGGAGCTTCTTGACACGTGTCAGCACTCGGTCTGACTGAGCGCCTCCAGGAGAGAGGCCCAAGCAAGACGCGCCCCGAGGAGCTTCTTGACACGTGTCAGCACTCGGTCTGACTGAGCGCCTCCAGGAGAGAGGCCCAAGCAAGACGCGCCCCGAGGAGCGTCTTGCCTTATGTCAGCACTCGGTCTGACTGAGCGCCTCCAGGAGAGAGGCCCAAGCAAGACGCGCCCCGAGGAGCGTCTTGCCACATGTCAACACTGGGTCTGATTGAGGGCCTTCTGGAGAGATGCCAAAGCAAGACGCGCCCCGAGGAGCGTCTTGCCACATGTCAACAATGGGTCTGACTGAGGGCCTCCAGGAGAGAAGCCCAAGCAAGACGCGCCCCGAGGAGCGTCTTGCCACATGTCAACAATGGGTCTTACTGAGGGCCTCCAGGAGAGAAGCCCAAGCAAGACGCCCCCCGAGGAGCTTCTTGACACGTGTCAGCACTCGGTCTGACTGAGCGCCTCCAGGAGAGAGGCCCAAGCAAGACGAGCCCCGAGGAGCGTCTTGCCACATGTCAACACTGGGTCTGACTGAGTGCCTCCATGAGAGAATCCCAAGCAAAAAGCGCCCCGAGGAGCGTCTTGCCACATGTCAGCACTGGGTCTGATTGAAGGCCTTCTGGAGAGATGCCCAAGCAAGACGCGCCCCGAGGAGCGTCTTGCCACATGTCAACAATGGGTCTGACTGAGGGCCTCCAGGAGAGAAGCCCAAGCAAGACGCGCCCCGAGGAGCGTCTTGCCACATGTCAACAATGGGTCTTACTGAGGGCCTCCAGGAGAGAAGCCCAAGCAAGACGCGCCCCGAGGAGCTTCTTGACACGTGTCAGCACTCGGTCTGACTGAGCGCCTCCAGGAGAGAGGCCCAAGCAAGACGCGCCCCGAGGAGCGTCTTGCCTTATGTCAGCACTCGGTCTGACTGAGCGCCTCCAGGAGAGAGGCCCAAGCAAGACGTGCCCCGAGGAGCGTCTTGTCACATGTCAACACTGGGTCTGTCTGAGCGCCTCCAGGAGAGAAGCCCAAGCAAGACGCGCCCCGAGGAGCGTCTTGCCACATGTCAACAATGGGTCTGACTGAGGGCCTCCAGGAGAGAAGCCCAAGCAAGACGCGCCCCGAGGAGCGTCTTGACACATGTCAACAATGGGTCTGACAGAGGACCTCCAGGAGAGAGTCCCCAGCAAGACGCGCCCCGAGGAGCGTCTTGCCACATGTCAGAACTGGATCTGACTGAGCGCCTCCAGGAGAGAGTCCCCAGCAAGACACGCCCCGAGGAGCGTCTTGACACATGTCAACACTGGGTCTGACAGAAGGCCTCCAGGAGAGAGGCCCAAGCAAGACGCGCCCCGAGGAGTGTCTTGCCACATGTCACCACTGGGTCTGACTGAGCGCCTCCAGGAGAGAGGCCCAAGCAAGACGCGCCCCGAGGAGCGTAAGGCCACATGTCACTACTCATTCTGACTGAGCGCCTCCAGGAGAGAGGCCCAAGCAAGACGCGCCCCGAGGAACGTCTTGCCACGTGTCAACACTGGTTCTGATTGAGGGCCTTCTGGAGAGAGGCCCAAGCAAGATGCGCCCCGAGGAGCGTCTTGCCACATGTCAACAATGGGTCTGACTGAGGGCCTCCAGGAGAGAAGCCCAAGCAAGACGCGCCCCGAGGAGCGTCTTGCCACATGTATACACTGGGTCTGACTGAGCGCCTCCAGGAGAGAGGCCCAAGCAAGACGCAACCCGAGGAGCATCTTGCCACATGTCAGCACTGGGTCTGACTGAGCGCCTCCAGGAGAGAGTCCCCAGCAAGACGCACCCCGAGGAGCGTCTTGCCTTATGTCAGCACTCGGTCTGACTGAGCGCCTCCAGTAGAGAGGCCCAAGCAAGAAGCGCCCCAAGGAGCGTCTTGCCACATGTCAACAATGGGTCTGACTGAGGGCCTCCAGGAGAGAAGCCCAAGCAAGACGCGCCCCGAGGAGCGTCTTGACACATGTCAACACTGGGTCTGACAGAGGGCCTCCAGGAGAGAGGCCCAAGCAAGACGCGCCCCGAGGAGTGTCTTGCCACATGTCACCACTGGGTCTGACTGAGCGCCTCCAGGAGAGAGGCCCAAGCAAGACGCGCCCCAAGGAGCGTCAGGCCACATGTCACTACGCAGTCTGACTGAGCGCCTCCAGGAGAGAGGCCCAAGCAAGACGCGCCCCGAGGAGCGTCTTGCCACATGTCAACACTGGGTCTGATTGAGGGCCTTCCGGAGAGATGCCAAAGCAAGACGCGCCCCGAGGAGCGTCTTGCCACATGTCAACAATGGGTCTGACTGAGGGCCTCCAGGAGAGAAGCCCAAGCAAGACGCGCCCCGAGGAGCGTCTTGCCACATGTCAACAATGGGTCTTACTGAGGGCCTCCAGGAGAGAAGCCCAAGCAAGACGCGCCCCGAGGAGCTTCTTGACACGTGTCAGCACTCGGTCTGACTGAGCGCCTCCAGGAGAGAGGCCCAAGCAAGACGAGCCCCGAGGAGCGTCTTGCCACATGTCAACACTGGGTCTGACTGAGTGCCTCCATGAGAGAATCCCAAGCAAGAAGCGCCCCGAGGAGCGTCTTGCCACATGTCAACACTGGGTCTGACTGAGTGCCTCCATGAGAGAAGCCCAAGCAAGAAGCGCCCCGAGGAGCATCTTGCCACATGTCACTACTCGGTCTGACTGAGCGCCTCCAGGAGAGAGGCCCAAGCAAGACGCGCCCCGAGGAGCGTCTTGCCACATGTCAGCACTCGGTCTGACTGAGCGCCTCCAGGAGAGTGGCCCAAGCAAGACGCGCCCCGAGGAGCGTCTTGCCACATGTCAACAATGGGTCTGACTGAGGGCCTCCAGGAGAGAAGCCCAATCAAGATGCGCCCCGAGGAGCGTCTTGCCATATGTCAACACTGGGTCTGACTGAGCGCCTCCAGGAGAGAGGCCCAAGCAAGACGCGCCCGGAGGAGCGTCTTGCCACATGTCAACACTGGGTCTGACAGAGGGCCTCCAGGAAAGAGGCCCAAGCAAGACGCGCCCCGAGGAGCGTCTTGCCACATGTCACCTCTGGTTCTGACTGAGCGCCTCCAGGAGAGAGGCCCAAGCAAGACGCGCCCCGAGAAGCGTTTTGCCACATGTCAACACTGGGTCTGACTGAGCGCCTACAGGAGAGAAGCCAAATCAAGACGCGCCCCGAGGAGCGTCTTGCCACATGTCAACACTGGGTCTGACTGAGCGCCTCCAGGAGAGAGGCCCAAGCAAGACGCGCCCCGAGGAGCTTCTTGCCACATGTCAACACTGGGTCTGACTGAGCGCCTCCAGGAGAGAGGCCCAAGCAAGACGCGCCCCGAGGAGCGTCTTGCCACATGTCAACAATGGGTCTGACAGAGGGCCTCCAGGAGAGAAGCCCAATCAAGACGCTCCCCGAGGAGCGTCTTGCCACATGTCAACACTGGGTCTGACTGAGCGCCTCCAGGAGAGAGGCCCAAGCAAGATGCGCCCGGAGGAGCGTCTTGCCACATGTCAACACTGGGTCTGACAGAGCGCATCCAGGAAAGAGGCCCAAGCAAGACGCGCCCCGAGGAGCGTCTTGCCACATGTCACCTCTGGTTCTGACTGAGCGCCTCCAGGAGAGAGGCCCAAGCAAGACGCGCCCCGAGGAGCGTCTTGCCACATGTCAACACTGGGTCTGACTGTGCGCCTCCAGGAGAGAGGCCCAAGCAAGACGCGCCCCGAGGAGCGTCTTGCCACATGTCAACAAAGGATCTGACTGAGGGCCTCCAGGTGAGAAGCCCAATCAAGACGCGCCCCGAGGAGCGTCTTGCCACATGCCAACACTGGGTCTGACTGAGCGCCTCCAGGAGAGAGGCCCAAGCAAGACGCGCCCCGAGGAGCGTCTTGCCACATGTCACCTCAGGTTCTGACTGAGCGCCTCCAGAAGAGAGGCCCAAGCAAGATGCGCCCCAAGGAGCGTCTTGCCACATGTCAACAATGGGTCTGACTGAGGGCCTCCAGGAGAGAAGCCCAAGCAAGACGCGCCCCGAGGAGCGTCTTGACACATGTCAACACTGGGTCTGACAGAGGGCCTCCAGGAGAGACGCCCAAGCAAGACGCGTCCCGAGGAGTGTTTTGCCACATGTCACCACTGTGTCTGACTGAGCGCCTCCAGGAGAGAGGCCCAAGCAAGACGCGCCCCGAGGAGCGTCAGGCCACATGTCACTACTCAGTCTGACTGAGTGCCTCCAGGAGAGAGGCCCAAGCAAGACGCGCCCCGAGGAGCGTCTTGCCACATGTCAGCACTCGGTCTGACTGAGCGCCTCCAGGAGAGTGGCCCAAGCAAGACGCGCCCCGAGGAGCGTCTTGCCACATGTCAACAATGGGTCTGACTGAGGGCCTCCAGGAGAGAAGCCCAATCAAGATGCGCCCCGAGGAGCGTCTTGCCACATGTCAACACTGGGTCTGACTGAGCGCCTCCAGGAAAGAGGCCCAAGCAAGACGCGCCCCGAGGAGCGTCTTGCCACATGTCAACACTGGGTCTGACAGAGGGCCTCTAGGAAAGAGGCCCAAGCAAGACGCGCCCCGAGGAGCGTCTTGCCACATGTCACCTCTGGTTCTGACTGAGCGCCTCCAGGAGAGAGGCCCAAGCAAGACACGCCCCGAGGAGCGTTTTGCCACATGTCAACACTGGGTCTGACTGAGCGCCTCCAGGAGAGAAGCCAAATCAAGACGCGCCCCGAGGAGCGTCTTGCCACATGTCAACACTGGGTCTGACTGAGCGCCTCCAGGAGAGAGGCCCAAGCAAGACGCGCCCCGAGGAGCGTCTTGCCACATGTCAACAATGGGTCTGACTGAGGGCCTCCAGGAGAGAAGCCCAATCAAGACACGCCCCGAGGAGCTTCTTGCCACATGTCAACACTGGGTCTGACTGAGCGCCTCCAGGAGAGAGGCCCAAGCAAGACGCGCCCCGAGGAGCGTCTTGCCACATGTCAACACTGAGTCTGACTGAGCGCCTCCAGTAGAGAGGCCCAAGCAAGAAGCGCCCCAAGGAGCGTCTTGCCACGTGTCAACACTGGGTCTGACAGAGGGCCTCCAGGAGAGAGGCCCAAGCAAGACGCGCCCCGAGGAGTGTCTTGCCACATGTCAACAATGGGTCTGACTGAGGGCCTCCAGGAGAGAAGCCCAAGCAAGACGCGCCCCGAGGAGCGTCTTGCCACATGTCAACAATGGGTCTTACTGAGGGCCTCCAGGAGAGAAGCCAAAGCAAGACGCGCCCCGAGGAGCTTCTTGACACGTGTCAGCACTCGGTCTGACTGAGCGCCTCCAGGAGAGAGGCCCAAGCAAGATGCGCCCCGAGGAGCGTCTTGCCACATGTCACCACTGGGTCTGACTGAGCGCCTCCAGGAGAGAGTCCCCATCAAGACGCGCCCCGAGGAGCGTCTTGCCTTATGTCAGCACTCGGTCTGACTGAGCGCCTCCAGGAGAGAGGCCCAAGCAAGACGTGCCCCGAGGAGCGTCTTGTCACATGTCAACACTGGGTCTGTCTGAGCGCCTCCAGGAGAGAAGCCCAAGCAAGACGCGCCCCGAGGAGCGTCTTGCCACATGTCAACAATGGGTCTGACTGAGGGCCTCCAGGAGAGAAGCCCAAGCAAGACGCGCCCCGAGGAGCGTCTTGACACATGTCAACACTGGGTCTGACAGAGGACCTCCATGAGAGAGTCCCCAGCAAGACGCGCCCCGAGGAGTGTCTTGCCACATGTCAGAACTGGGACTGACTGAGCGCCTCCAGGAGAGAGTCCCCAGCAAGACGCGCCCCGAGGAGCGTCTTGACACATGTCAACACTGGGTCTGACAGAGGGCCTCCAGGAGAGAGGCCCAAGCAAGACGCGCCCCGAGGAGCGTCTTGCCTCATGTCACCAGTGGGTCTGACTGAGCGCCTCCAGGAGAAAGGCCCAAGCAAGACGCGCCCCGAGGAGCGTAAGGCCACATGTCACTACTCATTCTGACGGAGCGCCTCCAGGAGAGAGGCCCAAGCAAGACGTGCCCCGAGGAACGTCTTGCCACGTGTCAACACTGGGTCTGATTGAGGGCCTTCTGGAGAGAGGCCCAAGCAAGATGCGCCCCGAGGAGCGTCTTGCCACATGTCAACAATGGGTCTGACTGAGGGCCTCCAGGAGAGAAGCCCAAGCAAGACGCGCCCCGAGGAGCGTCTTGCCACATGTATACACTGGGTCTGACTGAGCGCCTCCAGGAGAGAGGCCCAAGCAAGACGCAACCCGAGGAGCATCTTGCCACATGTCAGCACTGGGTCTGACTGAGCGCCTCCAGGAGAGAGTCCCCAGCAAGACGCACCCCGAGGAGCGTCTTGCCTTATGTCAGCACTCGGTCTGACTGAGCGCCTCCAGTAGAGAGGCCCAAGCAAGAAGCGCCCCAAGGAGCGTCTTGCCACATGTCAACAATGGGTCTGACTGAGGGCCTCCAGGAGAGAAGCCCAAGCAAGACGCGCCCCGAGGAGCGTCTTGACACATGTCAACACTGGGTCTGACAGAGGGCCTCCAGGAGAGAGGCCCAAGCAAGACGCGCCCCGAGGAGTGTCTTGCCACATGTCACCACTGGGTCTGACTGAGCGCCTCCAGGAGAGAGGCCCAAGCAAGACGCGCCCCAAGGAGCGTCAGGCCACATGTCACTACTCAGTCTGACTGAGCGCCTCCAGGAGAGAGGCCCAAGCAAGACGCGCCCCGAGGAGCGTCTTGCCACATGTCAACACTGGGTCTGATTGAGGGCCTTCCGGAGAGATGCCAAAGCAAGACGCGCCCCGAGGAGCGTCTTGCCACATGTCAACAATGGGTCTGACTGAGGGCCTCCAGGAGAGAAGCCCAAGCAAGACGCGCCCCGAGGAGCGTCTTGCCACATGTCAACAATGGGTCTTACTGAGGGCCTCCAGGAGAGAAGCCCAAGCAAGACGCGCCCCGAGGAGCTTCTTGACACGTGTCAGCACTCGGTCTGACTGAGCGCCTCCAGGAGAGAGGCCCAAGCAAGACGAGCCCCGAGGAGCGTCTTGCCACATGTCAACACTGGGTCTGACTGAGTGCCTCCAGGAGAGAATCCCAAGCAAGACGCGCCCCGAGGAGCGTCTTGCCACATGTCAACACTGGGTCTGACTGAGTGCCTCCAGGAGAGAATCCCAAGCAAGACGCGCCCCGAGGAGCGTCTTGCCACATGTCAACACTGGGTCTGACTGAGTGCCTCCATGAGAGAAGCCCAAGCAAGAAGCGCCCCGAGGAGCGTCAGGCCACATGTCACTACTCAGTCTGACTGAGCGCCTCCAGGAGAGTGGCCCAAGCAAGACGCGCCCCGAGGAGCGTCTTGCCACATGTCAACAATGGGTCTGAGTGAGGGCCTCCAGGAGAGAAGCCCAATCAAGATGCGCCCCGAGGAGCGTCTTGCCATATGTCAACACTGGGTCTGACTGAGCGCCTCCAGGAGAGAGGCCCAAGCAAGACGCGCCCGGAGGAGCGTCTTGCCACATGTCAACACTGGGTCTGACAGAGGGCCTCCAGGAAAGAGGCCCAAGCAAGACGCGCCCCGAGGAGCGTCTTGCCACATGTCACCTCTGGTTCTGACTGAGCGCCTCCAGGAGAGAGGCCCAAGCAAGACGCGCCCCGAGAAGCGTTTTGCCACATGTCAACACTGGGTCTGACTGAGCGCCTACAGGAGAGAAGCCAAATCAAGACGCGCCCCGAGGAGCGTCTTGCCACATGTCAACACTGGGTCTGACTGAGCGCCTCCAGGAGAGAGGCCCAAGCAAGACGCGCCCCGAGGAGCTTCTTGCCACATGTCAACACTGGGTCTGACTGAGCGCCTCCAGGAGAGAGGCCCAAGCAAGACGCGCCCCGAGGAGCGTCTTGCCACATGTCAACAATGGGTCTGACAGAGGGCCTCCAGGAGAGAAGCCCAATCAAGACGCTCCCCGAGGAGCGTCTTGCCACATGTCAACACTGGGTCTGACTGAGCGCCTCCAGGAGAGAGGCCCAAGCAAGATGCGCCCGGAGGAGCGTCTTGCCACATGTCAACACTGGGTCTGACAGAGGGCCTCCAGGAAAGAGGCCCAAGCAAGACGCGCCCCGAGGAGCGTCTTGCCACATGTCACCTCTGGTTCTGACTGAGCGCCTCCAGGAGAGAGGCCCAAGCAAGACGCGCCCCGAGGAGCGTCTTGCCACATGTCAACACTGGGTCTGACTGTGCGCCTCCAGGAGAGAGGCCCAAGCAAGACGCGCCCCGAGGAGCGTCTTGCCACATGTCAACAAAGGATCTGACTGAGGGCCTCCAGGTGAGAAGCCCAATCAAGACGCGCCCCGAGGAGCGTCTTGCCACATGCCAACACTGGGTCTGACTGAGCGCCTCCAGGAGAGAGGCCCAAGCAAGACGCGCCCCGAGGAGCGTCTTGCCACATGTCACCTCAGGTTCTGACTGAGCGCCTCCAGAAGAGAGGCCCAAGCAAGATGCGCCCCAAGGAGCGTCTTGCCACATGTCAACAATGGGTCTGACTGAGGGCCTCCAGGAGAGAAGCCCAAGCAAGACGCGCCCCGAGGAGCGTCTTGACACATGTCAACACTGGGTCTGACAGAGGGCCTCCAGGAGAGACGCCCAAGCAAGACGCGTCCCGAGGAGTGTTTTGCCACATGTCACCACTGTGTCTGACTGAGCGCCTCCAGGAGAGAGGCCCAAGCAAGACGCGCCCCGAGGAGCGTCAGGCCACATGTCACTACTCAGTCTGACTGAGCGCCTCCAGGAGAGAGGCCCAAGCAAGACGCGCCCCGAGGAGCGTCTTGCCACATGTCAGCACTCGGTCTGACTGAGCGCCTCCAGCAGAGTGGCCCAAGCAAGACGCGCCCCGAGGAGCGTCTTGCCACATGTCAACAATGGGTCTGACTGAGGGCCTCCAGGAGAGAAGCCCAATCAAGATGCGCCCCGAGGAGCGTCTTGCCACATGTCAACACTGGGTCTGACTGAGCGCCTCCAGGAAAGAGGCCCAAGCAAGACGCGCCCCGAGGAGCGTCTTGCCACATGTCACCTCTGGTTCTGACTGAGCGCCTCCAGGAGAGAGGCCCAAGCAAGACGCGCCCCGAGGAGCGTTTTGCCACATGTCAACACTGGGTCTGACTGAGCGCCTCCAGGAGAGAGGCCCAAGCAAGATGCGCCCCGAGGAGCGTCTTGCCACATGTCACCACTGGGTCTGACTGAGCGCCTCCAGGAGAGAGTCCCCATCAAGACGCGCCCCGAGGAGCGTCTTGCCTTATGTCAGCACTCGGTCTGACTGAGCGCCTCCAGGAGAGAGGCCCAAGCAAGACGTGCCCCGAGGAGCGTCTTGTCACATGTCAACACTGGGTCTGTCTGAGCGCCTCCAGGAGAGAAGCCCAAGCAAGACGCGCCCCGAGGAGCGTCTTGCCACATGTCAACAATGGGTCTGACTGAGGGCCTCCAGGAGAGAAGCCCAAGCAAGACGCGCCCCGAGGAGCGTCTTGACACATGTCAACACTGGGTCTGACAGAGGACCTCCATGAGAGAGTCCCCAGCAAGACGCGCCCCGAGGAGTGTCTTGCCACATGTCAGAACTGGGACTGACTGAGCGCCTCCAGGAGAGAGTCCCCAGCAAGACGCGCCCCGAGGAGCGTCTTGACACATGTCAACACTGGGTCTGACAGAGGGCCTCCAGGAGAGAGGCCCAAGCAAGACGCGCCCCGAGGAGCGTCTTGCCTCATGTCACCAGTGGGTCTGACTGAGCGCCTCCAGGAGAAAGGCCCAAGCAAGACGCGCCCCGAGGAGCGTAAGGCCACATGTCACTACTCATTCTGACGGAGCGCCTCCAGGAGAGAGGCCCAAGCAAGACGTGCCCCGAGGAACGTCTTGCCACGTGTCAACACTGGGTCTGATTGAGGGCCTTCTGGAGAGAGGCCCAAGCAAGATGCGCCCCGAGGAGCGTCTTGCCACATGTCAACAATGGGTCTGACTGAGGGCCTCCAGGAGAGAAGCCCAAGCAAGACGCGCCCCGAGGAGCGTCTTGCCACATGTATACACTGGGTCTGACTGAGCGCCTCCAGGAGAGAGGCCCAAGCAAGACGCAACCCGAGGAGCATCTTGCCACATGTCAGCACTGGGTCTGACTGAGCGCCTCCAGGAGAGAGTCCCCAGCAAGACGCACCCCGAGGAGCGTCTTGCCTTATGTCAGCACTCGGTCTGACTGAGCGCCTCCAGTAGAGAGGCCCAAGCAAGAAGCGCCCCAAGGAGCGTCTTGCCACATGTCAACAATGGGTCTGACTGAGGGCCTCCAGGAGAGAAGCCCAAGCAAGACGCGCCCCGAGGAGCGTCTTGACACATGTCAACACTGGGTCTGACAGAGGGCCTCCAGGAGAGAGGCCCAAGCAAGACGCGCCCCGAGGAGTGTCTTGCCACATGTCACCACTGGGTCTGACTGAGCGCCTCCAGGAGAGAGGCCCAAGCAAGACGCGCCCCAAGGAGCGTCAGGCCACATGTCACTACTCAGTCTGACTGAGCGCCTCCAGGAGAGAGGCCCAAGCAAGACGCGCCCCGAGGAGCGTCTTGCCACATGTCAACACTGGGTCTGATTGAGGGCCTTCCGGAGAGATGCCAAAGCAAGACGCGCCCCGAGGAGCGTCTTGCCACATGTCAACAATGGGTCTGACTGAGGGCCTCCAGGAGAGAAGCCCAAGCAAGACGCGCCCCGAGGAGCGTCTTGCCACATGTCAACAATGGGTCTTACTGAGGGCCTCCAGGAGAGAAGCCCAAGCAAGACGCGCCCCGAGGAGCTTCTTGACACGTGTCAGCACTCGGTCTGACTGAGCGCCTCCAGGAGAGAGGCCCAAGCAAGACGAGCCCCGAGGAGCGTCTTGCCACATGTCAACACTGGGTCTGACTGAGTGCCTCCAGGAGAGAATCCCAAGCAAGACGCGCCCCGAGGAGCGTCTTGCCACATGTCAACACTGGGTCTGACTGAGTGCCTCCAGGAGAGAATCCCAAGCAAGACGCGCCCCGAGGAGCGTCTTGCCACATGTCAACACTGGGTCTGACTGAGTGCCTCCATGAGAGAAGCCCAAGCAAGAAGCGCCCCGAGGAGCGTCAGGCCACATGTCACTACTCAGTCTGACTGAGCGCCTCCAGGAGAGTGGCCCAAGCAAGACGCGCCCCGAGGAGCGTCTTGCCACATGTCAACAATGGGTCTGAGTGAGGGCCTCCAGGAGAGAAGCCCAATCAAGATGCGCCCCGAGGAGCGTCTTGCCATATGTCAACACTGGGTCTGACTGAGCGCCTCCAGGAGAGAGGCCCAAGCAAGACGCGCCCGGAGGAGCGTCTTGCCACATGTCAACACTGGGTCTGACAGAGGGCCTCCAGGAAAGAGGCCCAAGCAAGACGCGCCCCGAGGAGCGTCTTGCCACATGTCACCTCTGGTTCTGACTGAGCGCCTCCAGGAGAGAGGCCCAAGCAAGACGCGCCCCGAGAAGCGTTTTGCCACATGTCAACACTGGGTCTGACTGAGCGCCTACAGGAGAGAAGCCAAATCAAGACGCGCCCCGAGGAGCGTCTTGCCACATGTCAACACTGGGTCTGACTGAGCGCCTCCAGGAGAGAGGCCCAAGCAAGACGCGCCCCGAGGAGCTTCTTGCCACATGTCAACACTGGGTCTGACTGAGCGCCTCCAGGAGAGAGGCCCAAGCAAGACGCGCCCCGAGGAGCGTCTTGCCACATGTCAACAATGGGTCTGACAGAGGGCCTCCAGGAGAGAAGCCCAATCAAGACGCTCCCCGAGGAGCGTCTTGCCACATGTCAACACTGGGTCTGACTGAGCGCCTCCAGGAGAGAGGCCCAAGCAAGATGCGCCCGGAGGAGCGTCTTGCCACATGTCAACACTGGGTCTGACAGAGGGCCTCCAGGAAAGAGGCCCAAGCAAGACGCGCCCCGAGGAGCGTCTTGCCACATGTCACCTCTGGTTCTGACTGAGCGCCTCCAGGAGAGAGGCCCAAGCAAGACGCGCCCCGAGGAGCGTCTTGCCACATGTCAACACTGGGTCTGACTGTGCGCCTCCAGGAGAGAGGCCCAAGCAAGACGCGCCCCGAGGAGCGTCTTGCCACATGTCAACAAAGGATCTGACTGAGGGCCTCCAGGTGAGAAGCCCAATCAAGACGCGCCCCGAGGAGCGTCTTGCCACATGCCAACACTGGGTCTGACTGAGCGCCTCCAGGAGAGAGGCCCAAGCAAGACGCGCCCCGAGGAGCGTCTTGCCACATGTCACCTCAGGTTCTGACTGAGCGCCTCCAGAAGAGAGGCCCAAGCAAGATGCGCCCCAAGGAGCGTCTTGCCACATGTCAACAATGGGTCTGACTGAGGGCCTCCAGGAGAGAAGCCCAAGCAAGACGCGCCCCGAGGAGCGTCTTGACACATGTCAACACTGGGTCTGACAGAGGGCCTCCAGGAGAGACGCCCAAGCAAGACGCGTCCCGAGGAGTGTTTTGCCACATGTCACCACTGTGTCTGACTGAGCGCCTCCAGGAGAGAGGCCCAAGCAAGACGCGCCCCGAGGAGCGTCAGGCCACATGTCACTACTCAGTCTGACTGAGCGCCTCCAGGAGAGAGGCCCAAGCAAGACGCGCCCCGAGGAGCGTCTTGCCACATGTCAGCACTCGGTCTGACTGAGCGCCTCCAGCAGAGTGGCCCAAGCAAGACGCGCCCCGAGGAGCGTCTTGCCACATGTCAACAATGGGTCTGACTGAGGGCCTCCAGGAGAGAAGCCCAATCAAGATGCGCCCCGAGGAGCGTCTTGCCACATGTCAACACTGGGTCTGACTGAGCGCCTCCAGGAAAGAGGCCCAAGCAAGACGCGCCCCGAGGAGCGTCTTGCCACATGTCACCTCTGGTTCTGACTGAGCGCCTCCAGGAGAGAGGCCCAAGCAAGACGCGCCCCGAGGAGCGTTTTGCCACATGTCAACACTGGGTCTGACTGAGCGCCTCCAGGAGAGAAGCCAAATCAAGACGCGCCCCGAGGAGCGTCTTGCCACATGTCAACACTGGGTCTGACTGAGCGCCTCCAGGAGAGAGGCCCAAGCAAGACGCGCCCCGAGGAGCGTCTTGCCACATGTCAACAATGGGTCTGACTGAGGGCCTCCAGGAGAGAAGCCCAATCAAGACACGCCCCGAGGAGCTTCTTGCCACATGTCAACACTGGGTCTGACTGAGCGCCTCCAGGAGAGAGGCCCAAGCAAGACGCGCCCCGAGGAGCGTCTTGCCACATGTCAACAATGGGTCTGACTGAGGGCCTCCAGGAGAGAAGCCCAATCAAGACGCGCCCCGAGGAGCGTCTTGCCACATGTCAACACTGGGTCTGACTGAGCGCCTCCAGGGGAGAGGCCCAAGCAAGACGCGCCCGGAGGAGCGTCTTGCCACATGTCACCTCTGGTTCTGACTGAGCGCCTCCAGGAGAGAGGCCCAAGCAAAACGCGCCCCGAGGAGCGTCTTGCCACATGTCAACACTGGGTCTGACTGTGCGCCTCCAGGAGAGAGGCCCAAGCAAGACGCGCCCCGAGGAGCGTCTTGCCACATGTCAACAATGGGTCTGACTGAGGGCCTCCAGGTGAGAAGCCCAATCAAGAAGCGCCCCGAGGAGCGTCTTGCCACATGTCAACACTGGGTCTGACTGAGCGCCTCCAGGAGAGAGGCCCAAGCAAGACGCGCCCCGAGGAGCGTCTTGCCACATGTCACCTCAGGTTCTGACTGAGCGCCTCCAGGTGAGAAGCCCAATCAAGATGCGCCCCGAGGAGCGTCTTGCCACATGTCAACACTGGGTCTGACTGAGCGCCTCCAGGAGAGAGGCCCAAGCAAGACGCGCCCCGAGGAGCGTCTTGCCACATGTCACCTCAGGTTCTGACTGAGCGCCTCCAGGAGAGAGGCCCAAGCAAGATGCGCCCCAAGGAGCGTCTTGACACATGTCAACAATGGGTCTGACTGAGGGCCTCCAGGAGAGAAGCCCAAGCAAGACGCGCCCCGAGGAGCGTCTTGACACATGTCAACACTGGGTCTGACAGAGGGCCTCCAGGAGAGACGCCCAAGCAAGACGCGCCCCGAGGAACGTCTTGCCACGTGTCAACACTGGGTCTGATTGAGGGCCTTCTGGAGACAGGCCCAAGCAAGATGCGCCCCGAGGAGCGTCTTGCCACATGTCAACAATGGGTCTGACTGAGGGCCTCCAGGAGAGAGGCCCAAGCAAGACGCGCCCCGAGGAGCGTCTTGCCACATGTCAACACTGAGTCTGACTGAGCGCCTCCAGTAGAGAGGCCCAAGCAAGAAGCGCCCCAAGGAGCGTCTTGCCATGTGTCAACACTGGGTCTGACAGAGGGCCTCCAGGAGAGAGGCCCAAGCAAGACGCGCCCCGAGGAGTGTCTTGCCACATGTCACCACTGGGTCTGACTGAGCGCCTCCAGGAGAGAGGCCCAAGCAAGACGCGCCCCAAGGAACGTCAGGCCACATGTCACTACTCAGTCTGACTGAGCGCCTCCAGGAGAGAGGCCCAAGCAAGACGCGCCCCGAGGAGAGTCTTGCCACATGTCAACACTGGGTCTGATTGAGGGCCTTCTGGAGAGATGCCCAAGCAAGACGCGCCCCGAGGAGCGTCTTGCCACATGTCAACAATGGGTCTGACTGAGGGCCTCCAGGAGAGAAGCCCAAGCAAGACGCGCCCCGAGGAGCGTCTTGCCACATGTCAACAATGGGTCTTACTGAGGGCCTCCAGGAGAGAAGCCAAAGCAAGACGCACCCCGAGGAGCTTCTTGACACGTGTCAGCACTCGGTCTGACTGAGCGCCTCCAGGAGAGAGGCCCAAGCAAGACGCGCCCCGAGGAGCGTCTTGCCACATGTCACCACTGGGTCTGACTGAGCGCCTCCAGGAGAGAGTCCCCATCAAGACGCGCCCCGAGGAGCGTCTTGCCTTATGTCAGCACTCGGTCTGACTGAGCGCCTCCAGGAGAGAGGCCCAAGCAAGACGTGCCCCGAGGAGCGTCTTGTCACATGTCAACACTGGGTCTGTCTGAGCGCCTCCAGGAGAGAAGCCCAAGCAAGACGCGCCCCGAGGAGCGTCTTGCCACATGTCAACAATGGGTCTGACTGAGGGCCTCCAGGAGAGAAGCCCAAGCAAGACGCGCCCCGAGGAGCGTCTTGACACATGTCAACACTGGGTCTGACAGAGGACCTCCATGAGAGAGTCCCCAGCAAGACGCGCCCCGAGGAGTGTCTTGCCACATGTCAGAACTGGGACTGACTGAGCGCCTCCAGGAGAGAGTCCCCAGCAAGACGCGCCCCGAGGAGCGTCTTGACACATGTCAACACTGGGTCTGACAGAGGGCCTCCAGGAGAGAGGCCCAAGCAAGACGCGCCCCGAGGAGCGTCTTGCCACATGTCAGCACTCGGTCTGACTGAGCGCCTCCAGGAGAGTGGCCCAAGCAAGACGCGCCCCGAGGAGCGTCTTGCCACATGTCAACAATGGGTCTGACTGAGGGCCTCCAGGAGAGAAGCCCAATCAAGATGCGCCCCGAGGAGCGTCTTGCCACATGTCAACACTGGGTCTGACTGAGCGCCTCCAGGAAAGAGGCCCAAGCAAGACGCGCCCCGAGGAGCGTCTTGCCACATGTCACCTCTGGTTCTGACTGAGCGCCTCCAGGAGAGAGGCCCAAGCAAGACGCGCCCCGAGGAGCGTTTTGCCACATGTCAACACTGGGTCTGACTGAGCGCCTCCAGGAGAGAAGCCAAATCAAGACGCGCCCCGAGGAGCGTCTTGCCACATGTCAACACTGGGTCTGACTGAGCGCCTCCAGGAGAGAGGCCCAAGCAAGACGCGCCCCGAGGAGCGTCTTGCCACATGTCAACAATGGGTCTGACTGAGGGCCTCCAGGAGAGAAGCCCAATCAAGACACGCCCCGAGGAGCTTCTTGCCACATGTCAACACTGGGTCTGACTGAGCGCCTCCAGGAGAGAGGCCCAAGCAAGACGCGCCCCGAGGAGCGTCTTGCCACATGTCAACAATGGGTCTGACTGAGGGCCTCCAGGAGAGAAGCCCAATCAAGACGCGCCCCGAGGAGCGTCTTGCCACATGTCAACACTGGGTCTGACTGAGCGCCTCCAGAGGAGAGGCCCAAGCAAGACGCGCCCGGAGGAGCGTCTTGCCACATGTCACCTCTGGTTCTGACTGAGCGCCTCCAGGAGAGAGGCCCAAGCAAAACGCGCCCCGAGGAGCGTCTTGCCACATGTCAACACTGGGTCTGACTGTGCGCCTCCAGGAGAGAGGCCCAAGCAAGACGCGCCCCGAGGAGCGTCTTGCCACATGTCAACAATGGGTCTGACTGAGGGCCTCCAGGTGAGAAGCCCAATCAAGAAGCGCCCCGAGGAGCGTCTTGCCACATGTCAACACTGGGTCTGACTGAGCGCCTCCAGGAGAGAGGCCCAAGCAAGACGCGCCCCGAGGAGCGTCTTGCCACATGTCACCTCAGGTTCTGACTGAGCGCCTCCAGGTGAGAAGCCCAATCAAGATGCGCCCCGAGGAGCGTCTTGCCACATGTCAACACTGGGTCTGACTGAGCGCCTCCAGGAGAGAGGCCCAAGCAAGACGCGCCCCGAGGAGCGTCTTGCCACATGTCACCTCAGGTTCTGACTGAGCGCCTCCAGGAGAGAGGCCCAAGCAAGATGCGCCCCAAGGAGCGTCTTGACACATGTCAACAATGGGTCTGACTGAGGGCCTCCAGGAGAGAAGCCCAAGCAAGACGCGCCCCGAGGAGCGTCTTGACACATGTCAACACTGGGTCTGACAGAGGGCCTCCAGGAGAGACGCCCAAGCAAGACGCGCCCCGAGGAACGTCTTGCCACGTGTCAACACTGGGTCTGATTGAGGGCCTTCTGGAGACAGGCCCAAGCAAGATGCGCCCCGAGGAGCGTCTTGCCACATGTCAACAATGGGTCTGACTGAGGGCCTCCAGGAGAGAGGCCCAAGCAAGACGCGCCCCGAGGAGCGTCTTGCCACATGT
This sequence comes from Nothobranchius furzeri, assembly GCF_043380555.1. Classification (NCBI taxonomy): domain Eukaryota; kingdom Metazoa; phylum Chordata; class Actinopteri; order Cyprinodontiformes; family Nothobranchiidae; genus Nothobranchius; species Nothobranchius furzeri. The sequence continues at coordinate 11,368,766 of NC_091743.1, forward strand.
CAACACTGAGTCTGACTGAGCGCCTCCAGTAGAGAGGCCCAAGCAAGAAGCGCCCCAAGGAGCGTCTTGCCATGTGTCAACACTGGGTCTGACAGAGGGCCTCCAGGAGAGAGGCCCAAGCAAGACGCGCCCCGAGGAGTGTCTTGCCACATGTCACCACTGGGTCTGACTGAGCGCCTCCAGGAGAGAGGCCCAAGCAAGACGCGCCCCAAGGAACGTCAGGCCACATGTCACTACTCAGTCTGACTGAGCGCCTCCAGGAGAGAGGCCCAAGCAAGACGCGCCCCGAGGAGAGTCTTGCCACATGTCAACACTGGGTCTGATTGAGGGCCTTCTGGAGAGATGCCCAAGCAAGACGCGCCCCGAGGAGCGTCTTGCCACATGTCAACAATGGGTCTGACTGAGGGCCTCCAGGAGAGAAGCCCAAGCAAGACGCGCCCCGAGGAGCGTCTTGCCACATGTCAACAATGGGTCTTACTGAGGGCCTCCAGGAGAGAAGCCAAAGCAAGACGCGCCCCGAGGAGCTTCTTGACACGTGTCAGCACTCGGTCTGACTGAGCGCCTCCAGGAGAGAGGCCCAAGCAAGACGCGCCCCGAGGAGCGTCTTGCCACATGTCACCACTGGGTCTGACTGAGCGCCTCCAGGAGAGAGTCCCCATCAAGACGCGCCCCGAGGAGCGTCTTGCCTTATGTCAGCACTCGGTCTGACTGAGCGCCTCCAGGAGAGAGGCCCAAGCAAGACGTGCCCCGAGGAGCGTCTTGTCACATGTCAACACTGGGTCTGTCTGAGCGCCTCCAGGAGAGAAGCCCAAGCAAGACGCGCCCCGAGGAGCGTCTTGCCACATGTCAACAATGGGTCTGACTGAGGGCCTCCAGGAGAGAAGCCCAAGCAAGACGCGCCCCGAGGAGCGTCTTGACACATGTCAACACTGGGTCTGACAGAGGACCTCCATGAGAGAGTCCCCAGCAAGACGCGCCCCGAGGAGTGTCTTGCCACATGTCAGAACTGGGACTGACTGAGCGCCTCCAGGAGAGAGTCCCCAGCAAGACGCGCCCCGAGGAGCGTCTTGACACATGTCAACACTGGGTCTGACAGAGGGCCTCCAGGAGAGAGGCCCAAGCAAGACGCGCCCCGAGGAGCGTCTTGCCACATGTCACCAGTGGGTCTGACTGAGCGCCTCCAGGAGAGAGGCCCAAGCAAGACGCGCCCCGAGGAGCGTAAGGCCACATGTCACTACTCATTCTGACGGAGCGCCTCCAGGAGAGAGGCCCAAGCAAGACGTGCCCCGAGGAACGTCTTGCCACGTGTCAACACTGGGTCTGATTGAGGGCCTTCTGGAGAGAGGCCCAAGCAAGATGCGCCCCGAGGAGCGTCTTGCCACATGTCAACAATGGGTCTGACTGAGGGCCTCCAGGAGAGAAGCCCAAGCAAGACGCGCCCCGAGGAGCGTCTTGCCACATGTATACACTGGGTCTGACTGAGCGCCTCCAGGAGAGAGGCCCAAGCAAGACGCAACCCGAGGAGCATCTTGCCACATGTCAGCACTGGGTCTGACTGAGCGCCTCCAGGAGAAAGTCCCCAGCAAGACGCACCCCGAGGAGCGTCTTGCCTTATGTCAGCACTCGGTCTGACTGAGCGCCTCCAGTAGAGAGGCCCAAGCAAGAAGCGCCCCAAGGAGCGTCTTGCCACATGTCAACAATGGGTCTGACTGAGGGCCTCCAGGAGAGAAGCCCAAGCAAGACGCGCCCCGAGGAGCGTCTTGACACATGTCAACACTGGGTCTGACAGAGGGCCTCCAGGAGAGAGGCCCAAGCAAGACGCGCCCCGAGGAGTGTCTTGCCACATGTCACCACTGGGTCTGACTGAGCGCCTCCAGGAGAGAGGCCCAAGCAAGACGCGCCCCAAGGAGCGTCAGGCCACATGTCACTACTCAGTCTGACTGAGCGCCTCCAGGAGAGAGGCCCAAGCAAGACGCGCCCCGAGGAGCGTCTTGCCACATGTCAACACTGGGTCTGATTGAGGGCCTTCCGGAGAGATGCCAAAGCAAGACGCGCCCCGAGGAGCGTCTTGCCACATGTCAACAATGGGTCTGACTGAGGGCCTCCAGGAGAGAAGCCCAAGCAAGACGCGCCCCGAGGAGCGTCTTGCCACATGTCAACAATGGGTCTTACTGAGGGCCTCCAGGAGAGAAGCCCAAGCAAGACGCGCCCCGAGGAGCTTCTTGACACGTGTCAGCACTCGGTCTGACTGAGTGCCTCCAGGAGAGAGGCCCAAGCAAGACGCGCCCCGAGGAGCGTCTTGCCACATGTCAACAATGGGTCTGACTGAGGGCCTCCAGGAGAGAAGCCCAATCAAGACGCGCCCCGAGGAGCGTCTTGCCACATGTCAACACTGGGTCTGACTGAGCGCCTCCAGGGGAGAGGCCCAAGCAAGACGCGCCCGGAGGAGCGTCTTGCCACATGTCACCTCTGGTTCTGACTGAGCGCCTCCAGGAGAGAGGCCCAAGCAAAACGCGCCCCGAGGAGCGTCTTGCCACATGTCAACACTGGGTCTGACTGTGCGCCTCCAGGAGAGAGGCCCAAGCAAGACGCGCCCCGAGGAGCGTCTTGCCACATGTCAACAATGGGTCTGACTGAGGGCCTCCAGGTGAGAAGCCCAATCAAGAAGCGCCCCGAGGAGCGTCTTGCCACATGTCAACACTGGGTCTGACTGAGCGCCTCCAGGAGAGAGGCCCAAGCAAGACGCGCCCCGAGGAGCGTCTTGCCACATGTCACCTCAGGTTCTGACTGAGCGCCTCCAGGTGAGAAGCCCAATCAAGATGCGCCCCGAGGAGCGTCTTGCCACATGTCAACACTGGGTCTGACTGAGCGCCTCCAGGAGAGAGGCCCAAGCAAGACGCGCCCCGAGGAGCGTCTTGCCACATGTCACCTCAGGTTCTGACTGAGCGCCTCCAGGAGAGAGGCCCAAGCAAGATGCGCCCCAAGGAGCGTCTTGACACATGTCAACAATGGGTCTGACTGAGGGCCTCCAGGAGAGAAGCCCAAGCAAGACGCGCCCCGAGGAGCGTCTTGACACATGTCAACACTGGGTCTGACAGAGGGCCTCCAGGAGAGACGCCCAAGCAAGACGCGCCCCGAGGAACGTCTTGCCACGTGTCAACACTGGGTCTGATTGAGGGCCTTCTGGAGACAGGCCCAAGCAAGATGCGCCCCGAGGAGCGTCTTGCCACATGTCAACAATGGGTCTGACTGAGGGCCTCCAGGAGAGAGGCCCAAGCAAGACGCGCCCCGAGGAGCGTCTTGCCACATGTCAACACTGAGTCTGACTGAGCGCCTCCAGTAGAGAGGCCCAAGCAAGAAGCGCCCCAAGGAGCGTCTTGCCATGTGTCAACACTGGGTCTGACAGAGGGCCTCCAGGAGAGAGGCCCAAGCAAGACGCGCCCCGAGGAGTGTCTTGCCACATGTCACCACTGGGTCTGACTGAGCGCCTCCAGGAGAGAGGCCCAAGCAAGACGCGCCCCAAGGAACGTCAGGCCACATGTCACTACTCAGTCTGACTGAGCGCCTCCAGGAGAGAGGCCCAAGCAAGACGCGCCCCGAGGAGAGTCTTGCCACATGTCAACACTGGGTCTGATTGAGGGCCTTCTGGAGAGATGCCCAAGCAAGACGCGCCCCGAGGAGCGTCTTGCCACATGTCAACAATGGGTCTGACTGAGGGCCTCCAGGAGAGAAGCCCAAGCAAGACGCGCCCCGAGGAGCGTCTTGCCACATGTCAACAATGGGTCTTACTGAGGGCCTCCAGGAGAGAAGCCAAAGCAAGACGCGCCCCGAGGAGCTTCTTGACACGTGTCAGCACTCGGTCTGACTGAGCGCCTCCAGGAGAGAGGCCCAAGCAAGACGCGCCCCGAGGAGCGTCTTGCCACATGTCACCACTGGGTCTGACTGAGCGCCTCCAGGAGAGAGTCCCCATCAAGACGCGCCCCGAGGAGCGTCTTGCCTTATGTCAGCACTCGGTCTGACTGAGCGCCTCCAGGAGAGAGGCCCAAGCAAGACGTGCCCCGAGGAGCGTCTTGTCACATGTCAACACTGGGTCTGTCTGAGCGCCTCCAGGAGAGAAGCCCAAGCAAGACGCGCCCCGAGGAGCGTCTTGCCACATGTCAACAATGGGTCTGACTGAGGGCCTCCAGGAGAGAAGCCCAAGCAAGACGCGCCCCGAGGAGCGTCTTGACACATGTCAACACTGGGTCTGACAGAGGACCTCCATGAGAGAGTCCCCAGCAAGACGCGCCCCGAGGAGTGTCTTGCCACATGTCAGAACTGGGACTGACTGAGCGCCTCCAGGAGAGAGTCCCCAGCAAGACGCGCCCCGAGGAGCGTCTTGACACATGTCAACACTGGGTCTGACAGAGGGCCTCCAGGAGAGAGGCCCAAGCAAGACGCGCCCCGAGGAGCGTCTTGCCACATGTCAGCACTCGGTCTGACTGAGCGCCTCCAGGAGAGTGGCCCAAGCAAGACGCGCCCCGAGGAGCGTCTTGCCACATGTCAACAATGGGTCTGACTGAGGGCCTCCAGGAGAGAAGCCCAATCAAGATGCGCCCCGAGGAGCGTCTTGCCACATGTCAACACTGGGTCTGACTGAGCGCCTCCAGGAAAGAGGCCCAAGCAAGACGCGCCCCGAGGAGCGTCTTGCCACATGTCACCTCTGGTTCTGACTGAGCGCCTCCAGGAGAGAGGCCCAAGCAAGACGCGCCCCGAGGAGCGTTTTGCCACATGTCAACACTGGGTCTGACTGAGCGCCTCCAGGAGAGAAGCCAAATCAAGACGCGCCCCGAGGAGCGTCTTGCCACATGTCAACACTGGGTCTGACTGAGCGCCTCCAGGAGAGAGGCCCAAGCAAGACGCGCCCCGAGGAGCGTCTTGCCACATGTCAACAATGGGTCTGACTGAGGGCCTCCAGGAGAGAAGCCCAATCAAGACACGCCCCGAGGAGCTTCTTGCCACATGTCAACACTGGGTCTGACTGAGCGCCTCCAGGAGAGAGGCCCAAGCAAGACGCGCCCCGAGGAGCGTCTTGCCACATGTCAACAATGGGTCTGACTGAGGGCCTCCAGGAGAGAAGCCCAATCAAGACGCGCCCCGAGGAGCGTCTTGCCACATGTCAACACTGGGTCTGACTGAGCGCCTCCAGGGGAGAGGCCCAAGCAAGACGCGCCCGGAGGAGCGTCTTGCCACATGTCACCTCTGGTTCTGACTGAGCGCCTCCAGGAGAGAGGCCCAAGCAAAACGCGCCCCGAGGAGCGTCTTGCCACATGTCAACACTGGGTCTGACTGTGCGCCTCCAGGAGAGAGGCCCAAGCAAGACGCGCCCCGAGGAGCGTCTTGCCACATGTCAACAATGGGTCTGACTGAGGGCCTCCAGGTGAGAAGCCCAATCAAGAAGCGCCCCGAGGAGCGTCTTGCCACATGTCAACACTGGGTCTGACTGAGCGCCTCCAGGAGAGAGGCCCAAGCAAGACGCGCCCCGAGGAGCGTCTTGCCACATGTCACCTCAGGTTCTGACTGAGCGCCTCCAGGTGAGAAGCCCAATCAAGATGCGCCCCGAGGAGCGTCTTGCCACATGTCAACACTGGGTCTGACTGAGCGCCTCCAGGAGAGAGGCCCAAGCAAGACGCGCCCCGAGGAGCGTCTTGCCACATGTCACCTCAGGTTCTGACTGAGCGCCTCCAGGAGAGAGGCCCAAGCAAGATGCGCCCCAAGGAGCGTCTTGACACATGTCAACAATGGGTCTGACTGAGGGCCTCCAGGAGAGAAGCCCAAGCAAGACGCGCCCCGAGGAGCGTCTTGACACATGTCAACACTGGGTCTGACAGAGGGCCTCCAGGAGAGACGCCCAAGCAAGACGCGCCCCGAGGAACGTCTTGCCACGTGTCAACACTGGGTCTGATTGAGGGCCTTCTGGAGACAGGCCCAAGCAAGATGCGCCCCGAGGAGCGTCTTGCCACATGTCAACAATGGGTCTGACTGAGGGCCTCCAGGAGAGAGGCCCAAGCAAGACGCGCCCCGAGGAGCGTCTTGCCACATGTCAACACTGAGTCTGACTGAGCGCCTCCAGTAGAGAGGCCCAAGCAAGAAGCGCCCCAAGGAGCGTCTTGCCATGTGTCAACACTGGGTCTGACAGAGGGCCTCCAGGAGAGAGGCCCAAGCAAGACGCGCCCCGAGGAGTGTCTTGCCACATGTCACCACTGGGTCTGACTGAGCGCCTCCAGGAGAGAGGCCCAAGCAAGACGCGCCCCAAGGAACGTCAGGCCACATGTCACTACTCAGTCTGACTGAGCGCCTCCAGGAGAGAGGCCCAAGCAAGACGCGCCCCGAGGAGAGTCTTGCCACATGTCAACACTGGGTCTGATTGAGGGCCTTCTGGAGAGATGCCCAAGCAAGACGCGCCCCGAGGAGCGTCTTGCCACATGTCAACAATGGGTCTGACTGAGGGCCTCCAGGAGAGAAGCCCAAGCAAGACGCGCCCCGAGGAGCGTCTTGCCACATGTCAACAATGGGTCTTACTGAGGGCCTCCAGGAGAGAAGCCAAAGCAAGACGCGCCCCGAGGAGCTTCTTGACACGTGTCAGCACTCGGTCTGACTGAGCGCCTCCAGGAGAGAGGCCCAAGCAAGACGCGCCCCGAGGAGCGTCTTGCCACATGTCACCACTGGGTCTGACTGAGCGCCTCCAGGAGAGAGTCCCCATCAAGACGCGCCCCGAGGAGCGTCTTGCCTTATGTCAGCACTCGGTCTGACTGAGCGCCTCCAGGAGAGAGGCCCAAGCAAGACGTGCCCCGAGGAGCGTCTTGTCACATGTCAACACTGGGTCTGTCTGAGCGCCTCCAGGAGAGAAGCCCAAGCAAGACGCGCCCCGAGGATCGTCTTGCCACATGTCAACAATGGGTCTGACTGAGGGCCTCCAGGAGAGAAGCCCAAGCAAGACGCGCCCCGAGGAGCGTCTTGACACATGTCAACACTGGGTCTGACAGAGGACCTCCATGAGAGAGTCCCCAGCAAGACGCGCCCCGAGGAGTGTCTTGCCACATGTCAGAACTGGGACTGACTGAGCGCCTCCAGGAGAGAGTCCCCAGCAAGACGCGCCCCGAGGAGCGTCTTGACACATGTCAACACTGGGTCTGACAGAGGGCCTCCAGGAGAGAGGCCCAAGCAAGACGCGCCCCGAGGAGCGTCTTGCCACATGTCACCAGTGGGTCTGACTGAGCGCCTCCAGGAGAGAGGCCCAAGCAAGACGCGCCCCGAGGAGCGTAAGGCCACATGTCACTACTCATTCTGACGGAGCGCCTCCAGGAGAGAGGCCCAAGCAAGACGTGCCCCGAGGAACGTCTTGCCACGTGTCAACACTGGGTCTGATTGAGGGCCTTCTGGAGAGAGGCCCAAGCAAGATGCGCCCCGAGGAGCGTCTTGCCACATGTCAACAATGGGTCTGACTGAGGGCCTCCAGGAGAGAAGCCCAAGCAAGACGCGCCCCGAGGAGCGTCTTGCCACATGTATACACTGGGTCTGACTGAGCGCCTCCAGGAGAGAGGCCCAAGCAAGACGCAACCCGAGGAGCATCTTGCCACATGTCAGCACTGGGTCTGACTGAGCGCCTCCAGGAGAGAGTCCCCAGCAAGACGCACCCCGAGGAGCGTCTTGCCTTATGTCAGCACTCGGTCTGACTGAGCGCCTCCAGTAGAGAGGCCCAAGCAAGAAGCGCCCCAAGGAGCGTCTTGCCACATGTCAACAATGGGTCTGACTGAGGGCCTCCAGGAGAGAAGCCCAAGCAAGACGCGCCCCGAGGAGCGTCTTGACACATGTCAACACTGGGTCTGACAGAGGGCCTCCAGGAGAGAGGCCCAAGCAAGACGCGCCCCGAGGAGTGTCTTGCCACATGTCACCACTGGGTCTGACTGAGCGCCTCCAGGAGAGAGGCCCAAGCAAGACGCGCCCCAAGGAGCGTCAGGCCACATGTCACTACTCAGTCTGACTGAGCGCCTCCAGGAGAGAGGCCCAAGCAAGACGCGCCCCGAGGAGCGTCTTGCCACATGTCAACACTGGGTCTGATTGAGGGCCTTCCGGAGAGATGCCAAAGCAAGACGCGCCCCGAGGAGCGTCTTGCCACATGTCAACAATGGGTCTGACTGAGGGCCTCCAGGAGAGAAGCCCAAGCAAGACGCGCCCCGAGGAGCGTCTTGCCACATGTCAACAATGGGTCTTACTGAGGGCCTCCAGGAGAGAAGCCCAAGCAAGACGCGCCCCGAGGAGCTTCTTGACACGTGTCAGCACTCGGTCTGACTGAGCGCCTCCAGGAGAGAGGCCCAAGCAAGACGAGCCCCGAGGAGCGTCTTGCCACATGTCAACACTGGGTCTGACTGAGTGCCTCCATGAGAGAATCCCAAGCAAGAAGCGCCCCGAGGAGCGTCTTGCCACATGTCAACACTGGGTCTGACTGAGTGCCTCCATGAGAGAAGCCCAAGCAAGAAGCGCCCCGAGGAGCATCTTGCCACATGTCACTACTCGGTCTGACTGAGCGCCTCCAGGAGAGAGGCCCAAGCAAGACGCGCCCCGAGGAGCGTCTTGCCACATGTCAGCACTCGGTCTGACTGAGCGCCTCCAGGAGAGTGGCCCAAGCAAGACGCGCCCCGAGGAGCGTCTTGCCACATGTCAACAATGGGTCTGACTGAGGGCCTCCAGGAGAGAAGCCCAATCAAGATGCGCCCCGAGGAGCGTCTTGCCATATGTCAACACTGGGTCTGACTGAGCGCCTCCAGGAGAGAGGCCCAAGCAAGACGCGCCCGGAGGAGCGTCTTGCCACATGTCAACACTGGGTCTGACAGAGGGCCTCCAGGAAAGAGGCCCAAGCAAGACGCGCCCCGAGGAGCGTCTTGCCACATGTCACCTCTGGTTCTGACTGAGCGCCTCCAGGAGAGAGGCCCAAGCAAGACGCGCCCCGAGAAGCGTTTTGCCACATGTCAACACTGGGTCTGACTGAGCGCCTCCAGGAGAGAAGCCAAATCAAGACGCGCCCCGAGGAGCGTCTTGCCACATGTCAACACTGGGTCTGACTGAGCCCCTCCAGGAGAGAGGCCCAAGCAAGACGCGCCCCGAGGAGCTTCTTGCCACATGTCAACACTGGGTCTGACTGAGCGCCTCCAGGAGAGAGGCCCAAGCAAGACGCGCCCCGAGGAGCGTCTTGCCACATGTCAACAATGGGTCTGACAGAGGGCCTCCAGGAGAGAAGCCCAATCAAGACGCTCCCCGAGGAGCGTCTTGCCACATGTCAACAATGGGTCTGACTGAGGGCCTCCAGGAGAGAAGCCCAAGCAAGACGCGCCCCGAGGAGCGTCTTGCCACATGTCAACAATGGGTCTTACTGAGGGCCTCCAGGAGAGAAGCCCAAGCAAGACGCGCCCCGAGGAGCTTCTTGACACGTGTCAGCACTCGGTCTGACTGAGCGCCTCCAGGAGAGAGGCCCAAGCAAGACGAGCCCCGAGGAGCGTCTTGCCACATGTCACTACTCGGTCTGACTGAGCGCCTCCAGGAGAGAGGCCCAAGCAAGACGCGCCCCGAGGAGCGTCTTGCCACATGTCAGCACTCGGTCTGACTGAGCGCCTCCAGGAGAGTGGCCCAAGCAAGACGCGCCCCGAGGAGCGTCTTGCCACATGTCAACAATGGGTCTGACTGAGGGCCTCCAGGAGAGAAGCCCAAGCAAGACGCGCCCCGAGGAGCGTCTTGCCACATGTCAACAATGGGTCTTACTGAGGGCCTCCAGGAGAGAAGCCCAAGCAAGACGCGCCCCGAGGAGCTTCTTGACACGTGTCAGCACTCGGTCTGACTGAGCGCCTCCAGGAGAGAGGCCCAAGCAAGACGAGCCCCGAGGAGCGTCTTGCCACATGTCACTACTCGGTCTGACTGAGCGCCTCCAGGAGAGAGGCCCAAGCAAGACGCGCCCCGAGGAGCGTCTTGCCACATTTCAGCACTCGGTCTGACTGAGCGCCTCCAGGAGAGTGGCCCAAGCAAGACGCGCCCCGAGGAGCGTCTTGCCACATGTCAACAATGGGTCTGACTGAGGGCCTCCAGGAGAGAAGCCCAATCAAGATGCGCCCCGAGGAGCGTCTTGCCATATGTCAACACTGGGTCTGACTGAGCGCCTCCAGGAGAGAGGCCCAAGCAAGACGCGCCCGGAGGAGCGTCTTGCCACATGTCAACACTGGGTCTGACAGAGGGCCTCCAGGAAAGAGGCCCAAGCAAGACGCGCCCCGAGGAGCGTCTTGCCACATGTCACCTCTGGTTCTGACTGAGCGCCTCCAGGAGAGAGGCCCAAGCAAGACGCGCCCCGAGAAGCGTTTTGCCACATGTCAACACTGGGTCTGACTGAGCGCCTCCAGGAGAGAAGCCAAATCAAGACGCGCCCCGAGGAGCGTCTTGCCACATGTCAACACTGGGTCTGACTGAGCCCCTCCAGGAGAGAGGCCCAAGCAAGACGCGCCCCGAGGAGCTTCTTGCCACATGTCAACACTGGGTCTGACTGAGCGCCTCCAGGAGAGAGGCCCAAGCAAGACGCGCCCCGAGGAGCGTCTTGCCACATGTCAACAATGGGTCTGACAGAGGGCCTCCAGGAGAGAAGCCCAATCAAGACGCTCCCCGAGGAGCGTCTTGCCACATGTCAACACTGGGTCTGACTGAGCGCCTCCAGGAGAGAGGCCCAAGCAAGATGCGCCCGGAGGAGCGTCTTGCCACATGTCAACACTGGGTCTGACAGAGGGCCTCCAGGAAAGAGGCCCAAGCAAGACGCGCCCCGAGGAGCGTCTTGCCACATGTCACCTCTGGTTCTGACTGAGCGCCTCCAGGAGAGAGGCCCAAGCAAGACGCGCCCCGAGGAGCGTCTTGCCACATGTCAACACTGGGTCTGACTGTGCGCCTCCAGGAGAGAGGCCCAAGCAAGACGCGCCCCGAGGAGCGTCTTGCCACATGTCAACAATGGATCTGACTGAGGGCCTCCAGGTGAGAAGCCCAATCAAGACGCGCCCCGAGGAGCGTCTTGCCACATGTCAGAACTGGGACTGACTGAGCGCCTCCAGGAGAGAGTCCCCAGCAAGACGCGCCCCGAGGAGCGTCTTGACACATGTCAACACTGGGTCTGACAGAGGGCCTCCAGGAGAGAGGCCCAAGCAAGACGCGCCCCGAGGAGTGTCTTGCCACATGTCACCAGTGGGTCTGACTGAGCGCCTCCAGGAGAGAGGCCCAAGCAAGACGCGCCCCAAGGAGCGTAAGGCCACATGTCACTACTCATTCTGACTGAGCGCCTCCAGGAGAGAGGCCCAAGCAAGACGTGCCCCGAGGAATGTCTTGCCACGTGTCAACACTGGGTCTGATTGAGGGCCTTCTGGAGAGAGGCCCAAGCAAGATGCGCCCCGAGGAGCGTCTTGCCACATGTCAACAATGGGTCTGACTGAGGGCCTCCAGGAGAGAAGCCCAAGCAAGACGCGCCCCGAGGAGCGTCTTGCCACATGTATACACTGGGTCTGACTGAGCGCCTCCAGGAGAGAGGCCCAAGCAAGACGCAACCCGAGGAGCATCTTGCCACATGTCAGCACTGGGTCTGACTGAGCGCCTCCAGGAGAGAGTCCCCAGCAAGACGCACCCCGAGGAGCGTCTTGCCTTATGTCGCACTCGGTCTGACTGAGCGCCTCCAGTAGAGAGGCCCAAGCAAGAAGCGCCCCAAGGAGCGTCTTGCCACATGTCAACAATGGGTCTGACTGAGGGCCTCCAGGAGAGAAGCCCAAGCAAGACGCGCCCCGAGGAGCGTCTTGACACATGTCAACACTGGGTCTGACAGAGGGCCTCCAGGAGAGAGGCCCAAGCAAGACGCGCCCCAAGGAGTGTCTTGCCACATGTCACCACTGGGTCTGACTGAGCGCCTCCAGGAGAGAGGCCCAAGCAAGACGCGCCCCAAGGAGCGTCAGGCCACATGTCACTACTAAGTCTGACTGAGCGCCTCCAGGAGAGAGGCCCAAGCAAGACGCGCCCCGAGGAGCGTCTTGCCACATGTCAACAATGGGTCTGACTGAGGGCCTCCAGGAGAGAAGCCCAAGCAAGACGCGCCCCGAGGAGCGTCTTGCCACATGTCAACAATGGGTCTTACTGAGGGCCTCCAGGAGAGAAGCCCAAGCAAGACGCGCCCCGAGGAGCTTCTTGACACGTGTCAGCACTCGGTCTGACTGAGCGCCTCCAGGAGAGAGGCCCAAGCAAGACGCGCCCCGAGGAGCGTCTTGCCACGTGTCACCACTGGGTCTGACTGAGCGCCTCCAGGAGAGAGTCCCCAGCAAGACGCGCCCCGAGGAGCGTCTTGCCTTATGTCAGCACTCGGTCTGACTGAGCGCCTCCAGGAGAGAGGCCCAAGCAAGACGCGCCCCGAGGAGCGTCTTGCCACATGTCAACACTGGGTCTGATTGAGGGCCTTCTGGAGAGATGCCAAAGCAAGACGCGCCCCGAGGAGCGTCTTGCCACATGTCAACAATGGGTCTGACTGAGGGCCTCCAGGAGAGAAGCCCAAGCAAGACGCGCCCCGAGGAGCGTCTTGCCACATGTCAACAATGGGTCTTACTGAGGGCCTCCAGGAGAGAAGCCCAAGCAAGACGCCCCCCGAGGAGCTTCTTGACACGTGTCAGCACTCGGTCTGACTGAGCGCCTCCAGGAGAGAGGCCCAAGCAAGACGAGCCCCGAGGAGCGTCTTGCCACATGTCAACACTGGGTCTGACTGAGTGCCTCCATGAGAGAATCCCAAGCAAAAAGCGCCCCGAGGAGCGTCTTGCCACATGTCAGCACTGGGTCTGATTGAGGGCCTTCTGGAGAGATGCCCAAGCAAGACGCGCCCCGAGGAGCGTCTTGCCACATGTCAACAATGGGTCTGACTGAGGGCCTCCAGGAGAGAAGCCCAAGCAAGACGCGCCCCGAGGAGCGTCTTGCCACATGTCAACAATGGGTCTTACTGAGGGCCTCCAGGAGAGAAGCCCAAGCAAGACGCGCCCCGAGGAGCTTCTTGACACGTGTCAGCACTCGGTCTGACTGAGCGCCTCCAGGAGAGAGGCCCAAGCAAGACGCGCCCCGAGGAGCGTCTTGCCTTATGTCAGCACTCGGTCTGACTGAGCGCCTCCAGGAGAGAGGCCCAAGCAAGACGTGCCCCGAGGAGCGTCTTGTCACATGTCAACACTGGGTCTGTCTGAGCGCCTCCAGGAGAGAAGCCCAAGCAAGACGCGCCCCGAGGAGCGTCTTGCCACATGTCAACAATGGGTCTGACTGAGGGCCTCCAGGAGAGAAGCCCAAGCAAGACGCGCCCCGAGGAGCGTCTTGACACATGTCAACAATGGGTCTGACAGAGGACCTCCAGGAGAGAGTCCCCAGCAAGACGCGCCCCGAGGAGCGTCTTGCCACATGTCAGAACTGGATCTGACTGAGCGCCTCCAGGAGAGAGTCCCCAGCAAGACACGCCCCGAGGAGCGTCTTGACACATGTCAACACTGGGTCTGACAGAAGGCCTCCAGGAGAGAGGCCCAAGCAAGACGCGCCCCGAGGAGTGTCTTGCCACATGTCACCACTGGGTCTGACTGAGCGCCTCCAGGAGAGAGGCCCAAGCAAGACGCGCCCCGAGGAGCGTAAGGCCACATGTCACTACTCATTCTGACTGAGCGCCTCCAGGAGAGAGGCCCAAGCAAGACGCGCCCCGAGGAACGTCTTGCCACGTGTCAACACTGGGTCTGATTGAGGGCCTTCTGGAGAGAGGCCCAAGCAAGATGCGCCCCAAGGAGCGTCTTGCCACATGTCAACAATGGGTCTGACTGAGGGCCTCCAGGAGAGAAGCCCAAGCAAGACGCGCCCCGAGGAGCGTCTTGCCACATGTATACACTGGGTCTGACTGAGCGCCTCCAGGAGAGAGGCCCAAGCAAGACGCAACCCGAGGAGCATCTTGCCACATGTCAGCACTGGGTCTGACTGAGCGCCTCCAGGAGAGAGTCCCCAGCAAGACGCATCCCGAGGAGCGTCTTGCCTTATGTCAGCACTCGGTCTGACTGAGCGCCTCCAGTAGAGAGGCCCAAGCAAGAAGCGCCCCAAGGAGCGTCTTGCCACATGTCAACAATGGGTCTGACTGAGGGCCTCCAGGAGAGAAGCCCAAGCAAGACGCGCCCCGAGGAGCGTCTTGACACATGTCAACACTGGGTCTGACAGAGGGCCTCCAGGAGAGAGGCCCAAGCAAGACGCGCCCCGAGGAGTGTCTTGCCACATGTCACCACTGGGTCTGACTGAGCGCCTCCATGAGAGAGGCCCAAGCAAGACGCGCCCCAAGGAGCGTCAGGCCACATGTCACTACGCAGTCTGACTGAGCGCCTCCAGGAGAGAGGCCCAAGCAAGACGCGCCCCGAGGAGCGTCTTGCCACATGTCAACACTGGGTCTGATTGAGGGTCTTCCGGAGAGATGCCAAAGCAAGACGCGCCCCGAGGAGCGTCTTGCCACATGTCAACAATGGGTCTGACTGAGGGCCTCCAGGAGAGAAGCCCAAGCAAGACGCGCCCCGAGGAGCGTCTTGCCACATGTCAACAATGGGTCTTACTGAGGGCCTCCAGGAGAGAAGCCCAAGCAAGACGCGCCCCGAGGAGCTTCTTGACACGTGTCAGCACTCGGTCTGACTGAGCGCCTCCAGGAGAGAGGCCCAAGCAAGACGAGCCCCGAGGAGCGTCTTGCCACATGTCAACACTGGGTCTGACTGAGTGCCTCCATGAGAGAATCCCAAGCAAGAAGCGCCCCGAGGAGCGTCTTGCCACATGTCAACACTGGGTCTGACTGAGTGCCTCCATGAGAGAAGCCCAAGCAAGAAGCGCCCCGAGGAGCATCTTGCCACATGTCACTACTCGGTCTGACTGAGCGCCTCCAGGAGAGAGGCCCAAGCAAGACGCGCCCCGAGGAGCGTCTTGCCACATGTCAGCACTCGGTCTGACTGAGCGCCTCCAGGAGAGTGGCCCAAGCAAGACGCGCCCCGAGGAGCGTCTTGCCACATGTCAACAATGGGTCTGACTGAGGGCCTCCAGGAGAGAAGCCCAATCAAGATGCGCCCCGAGGAGCGTCTTGCCATATGTCAACACTGGGTCTGACTGAGCGCCTCCAGGAGAGAGGCCCAAGCAAGACGCGCCCGGAGGAGCGTCTTGCCACATGTCAACACTGGGTCTGACAGAGGGCCTCCAGGAAAGAGGCCCAAGCAAGACGCGCCCCGAGGAGCGTCTTGCCACATGTCACCTCTGGTTCTGACTGAGCGCCTCCAGGAGAGAGGCCCAAGCAAGACGCGCCCCGAGGAGCGTCTTGCCACATGTCAACACTGGGTCTGACTGTGCGCCTCCAGGAGAGAGGCCCAAGCAAGACGCGCCCCGAGGAGCGTCTTGCCACATGTCAACAAAGGATCTGACTGAGGGCCTCCAGGTGAGAAGCCCAATCAAGACGCGCCCCGAGGAGCGTCTTGCCACATGCCAACACTGGGTCTGACTGAGCGCCTCCAGGAGAGAGGCCCAAGCAAGACGCGCCCCGAGGAGCGTCTTGCCACATGTCACCTCAGGTTCTGACTGAGCGCCTCCAGAAGAGAGGCCCAAGCAAGACGCGCCCCGAGGAGCGTCTTGACACATGTCAACACTGGGTCTGACAGAGGGCCTCCAGGAGAGACGCCCAAGCAAGACGCGTCCCGAGGAGTGTTTTGCCACATGTCACCACTGTGTCTGACTGAGCGCCTCCAGGAGAGAGGCCCAAGCAAGACGCGCCCCGAGGAGCGTCAGGCCACATGTCACTACTCAGTCTGACTGAGCGCCTCCAGGAGAGAGGCCCAAGCAAGACGCGCCCCGAGGAGCGTCTTGCCACATGTCAGCACTCGGTCTGACTGAGCGCCTCCAGGAGAGTGGCCCAAGCAAGACGCGCCCCGAGGAGCGTCTTGCCACATGTCAACAATGGGTCTGACTGAGGGCCTCCAGGAGAGAAGCCCAATCAAGATGCGCCCCGAGGAGCGTCTTGCCACATGTCAACACTGGGTCTGACTGAGCGCCTCCAGGAAAGAGGCCCAAGCAAGACGCGCCCCGAGGAGCGTCTTGCCACATGTCAACACTGGGTCTGACAGAGGGCCTCTAGGAAAGAGGCCCAAGCAAGACGCGCCCCGAGGAGCGTCTTGCCACATGTCACCTCTGGTTCTGACTGAGCGCCTCCAGGAGAGAGGCCCAAGCAAGACGCGCCCCGAGGAGCGTTTTGCCACATGTCAACACTGGGTCTGACTGAGCGCCTCCAGGAGAGAAGCCAAATCAAGACGCGCCCCGAGGAGCGTCTTGCCACATGTCAACACTGGGTCTGACTGAGCGCCTCCAGGAGAGAGGCCCAAGCAAGACGCGCCCCGAGGAGCGTCTTGCCACATGTCAACAATGGGTCTGACTGAGGGCCTCCAGGAGAGAAGCCCAATCAAGACACGCCCCGAGGAGCTTCTTGACACATGTCAACACTGGGTCTGACTGAGCGCCTCCAGGAGAGAGGCCCAAGCAAGACGCGCCCCGAGGAGCGTCTTGCCACATGTCAACAATGGGTCTGACTGAGGGCCTCCAGGAGAGAAGCCCAATCAAGACGCGCCCCGAGGAGCGTCTTGCCACATGTCAACACTGGGTCTGACTGAGCGCCTCCAGGGGAGAGGCCCAAGCAAGACGCGCCCGGAGGAGCGTCTTGCCACATGTCAACTCTGGTTCTGACTGAGCGCCTCCAGGAGAGAGGCCCAAGCAAAACGCGCCCGAGGAGCGTCTTGCCACATGTCAACACTGGGTCTGACTGTGCGCCTCCAGGAGAGAGGCCCAAGCAAGACGCGCCCCGAGGAGCGTCTTGCCACATGTCAACAATGGGTCTGACTGAGGGCCTCCAGGTGAGAAGCCCAATCAAGAAGCGCCCCGAGGAGCGTCTTGCCACATGTCAACACTGGGTCTGACTGAGCGCCTCCAGGAGAGAGGCCCAAGCAAGACGCGCCCCGAGGAGCGTCTTGCCACATGTCACCTCAGGTTCTGACTGAGCGCCTCCAGGTGAGAAGCCCAATCAAGATGCGCCCCGAGGAGCGTCTTGCCACATGTCAACACTGGGTCTGACTGAGCGCCTCCAGGAGAGAGGCCCAAGCAAGACGCGCCCCGAGGAGCGTCTTGCCACATGTCACCTCAGGTTCTGACTGAGCGCCTCCAGGAGAGAGGCCCAAGCAAGATGCGCCCCAAGGAGCGTCTTGACACATGTCAACAATGGGTCTGACTGAGGGCCTCCAGGAGAGAAGCCCAAGCAAGACGCGCCCCGAGGAGCGTCTTGACACATGTCAACACTGGGTCTGACAGAGGGCCTCCAGGAGAGACGCCCAAGCAAGACGCGCCCCGAGGAACGTCTTGCCACGTGTCAACACTGGGTCTGATTGAGGGCCTTCTGGAGACAGGCCCAAGCAAGATGCGCCCCGAGGAGCGTCTTGCCACATGTCAACAATGGGTCTGACTGAGGGCCTCCAGGAGAGAGGCCCAAGCAAGACGCGCCCCGAGGAGCGTCTTGCCACATGTCAACACTGAGTCTGACTGAGCGCCTCCAGTAGAGAGGCCCAAGCAAGAAGCGCCCCAAGGAGCGTCTTGCCACGTGTCAACACTGGGTCTGACAGAGGGCCTCCAGGAGAGAGGCCCAAGCAAGATGCGCCCCGAGGAGTGTCTTGCCACATGTCACCACTGGGTCTGACTGAGCGCCTCCAGGAGAGAGGCCCAAGCAAGACGCGCCCCAAGGAGCGTCAGGCCACATGTCACTACTCAGTCTGACTGAGCGCCTCCAGGAGAGAGGCCCAAGCAAGACGCGCCCCGAGGAGAGTCTTGCCACATGTCAACACTGGGTCTGATTGAGGGCCTTCTGGAGAGATGCCCAAGCAAGACGCGCCCCGAGGAGCGTCTTGCCACATGTCAACAATGGGTCTGACTGAGGGCCTCCAGGAGAGAAGCCCAAGCAAGACGCGCCCCGAGGAGCGTCTTGCCACATGTCAACAATGGGTCTTACTGAGGGCCTCCAGGAGAGAAGCCAAAGCAAGACGCGTCCCGAGGAGCTTCTTGACACGTGTCAGCACTCGGTCTGACTGAGCGCCTCCAGGAGAGAGGCCCAAGCAAGATGCGCCCCGAGGAGCGTCTTGCCACATGTCACCACTGGGTCTGACTGAGCGCCTCCAGGAGAGAGTCCCCATCAAGACGCGCCCCGAGGAGCGTCTTGCCTTATGTCAGCACTCGGTCTGACTGAGCGCCTCCAGGAGAGAGGCCCAAGCAAGACGTGCCCCGAGGAGCGTCTTGTCACATGTCAACACTGGGTCTGTCTGAGCGCCTCCAGGAGAGAAGCCCAAGCAAGACGCGCCCCGAGGAGCGTCTTGCCACATGTCAACAATGGGTCTGACTGAGGGCCTCCAGGAGAGAAGCCCAAGCAAGACGCGCCCCGAGGAGCGTCTTGACACATGTCAACACTGGGTCTGACAGAGGACCTCCATGAGAGAGTCCCCAGCAAGACACGCCCCGAGGAGTGTCTTGCCACATGTCAGAACTGGGACTGACTGAGCGCCTCCAGGAGAGAGTCCCCAGCAAGACGCGCCCCGAGGAGCGTCTTGACACATGTCAACACTGGGTCTGACAGAGGGCCTCCAGGAGAGAGGCCCAAGCAAGACGCGCCCCGAGGAGCGTCTTGCCACATGTCACCAGTGGGTCTGACTGAGCGCCTCCAGGAGAGAGGCCCAAGCAAGACGCGCCCCGAGGAGCGTAAGGCCACATGTCACTACTCATTCTGACGGAGCGCCTCCAGGAGAGAGGCCCAAGCAAGACGTGCCCCGAGGAACGTCTTGCCACGTGTCAACACTGGGTCTGATTGAGGGCCTTCTGGAGAGAGGCCCAAGCAAGATGCGCCCCGAGGAGCGTCTTGCCACATGTCAACAATGGGTCTGACTGAGGGCCTCCAGGAGAGAAGCCCAAGCAAGACGCGCCCCGAGGAGCGTCTTGCCACATGTATACACTGGGTCTGACTGAGCGCCTCCAGGAGAGAGGCCCAAGCAAGACGCAACCCGAGGAGCATCTTGCCACATGTCAGCACTGGGTCTGACTGAGCGCCTCCAGGAGAGAGTCCCCAGCAAGACGCACCCCGAGGAGCGTCTTGCCTTATGTCAGCACTCGGTCTGACTGAGCGCCTCCAGTAGAGAGGCCCAAGCAAGAAGCGCCCCAAGGAGCGTCTTGCCACATGTCAACAATGGGTCTGACTGAGGGCCTCCAGGAGAGAAGCCCAAGCAAGACGCGCCCCGAGGAGCGTCTTGACACATGTCAACACTGGGTCTGACAGAGGGCCTCCAGGAGAGAGGCCCAAGCAAGACGCGCCCCGAGGAGTGTCTTGCCACATGTCACCACTGGGTCTGACTGAGCGCCTCCAGGAGAGAGGCCCAAGCAAGACGCGCCCCAAGGAGCGTCAGGCCACATGTCACTACTCAGTCTGACTGAGCGCCTCCAGGAGAGAGGCCCAAGCAAGACGCGCCCCGAGGAGCGTCTTGCCACATGTCAACACTGGGTCTGATTGAGGGCCTTCCGGAGAGATGCCAAAGCAAGACGCGCCCCGAGGAGCGTCTTGCCACATGTCAACAATGGGTCTGACTGAGGGCCTCCAGGAGAGAAGCCCAAGCAAGACGCGCCCCGAGGAGCGTCTTGCCACATGTCAACAATGGGTCTTACTGAGGGCCTCCAGGAGAGAAGCCCAAGCAAGACGCGCCCCGAGGAGCTTCTTGACACGTGTCAGCACTCGGTCTGACTGAGCGCCTCCAGGAGAGAGGCCCAAGCAAGACGAGCCCCGAGGAGCGTCTTGCCACATGTCAACACTGGGTCTGACTGAGTGCCTCCATGAGAGAATCCCAAGCAAGAAGCGCCCCGAGGAGCGTCTTGCCACATGTCAACACTGGGTCTGACTGAGTGCCTCCATGAGAGAAGCCCAAGCAAGAAGCGCCCCGAGGAGCATCTTGCCACATGTCACTACTCGGTCTGACTGAGCGCCTCCAGGAGAGAGGCCCAAGCAAGACGCGCCCCGAGGAGCGTCTTGCCACATGTCAGCACTCGGTCTGACTGAGCGCCTCCAGGAGAGTGGCCCAAGCAAGACGCGCCCCGAGGAGCATCTTGCCACATGTCAACAATGGGTCTGACTGAGGGCCTCCAGGAGAGAAGCCCAATCAAGATGCGCCCCGAGGAGCGTCTTGCCATATGTCAACACTGGGTCTGACTGAGCGCCTCCAGGAGAGAGGCCCAAGCAAGACGCGCCCGGAGGAGCGTCTTGCCACATGTCAACACTGGGTCTGACAGAGGGCCTCCAGGAAAGAGGCCCAAGCAAGACGCGCCCCGAGGAGCGTCTTGCCACATGTCACCTCTGGTTCTGACTGAGCGCCTCCAGGAGAGAGGCCCAAGCAAGACGCGCCCCGAGAAGCGTTTTGCCACATGTCAACACTGGGTCTGACTGAGCGCCTACAGGAGAGAAGCCAAATCAAGACGCGCCCCGAGGAGCGTCTTGCCACATGTCAACACTGGGTCTGACTGAGCGCCTCCAGGAGAGAGGCCCAAGCAAGACGCGCCCCGAGGAGCTTCTTGCCACATGTCAACACTGGGTCTGACTGAGCGCCTCCAGGAGAGAGGCCCAAGCAAGACGCGCCCCGAGGAGCGTCTTGCCACATGTCAACAATGGGTCTGACAGAGGGCCTCCAGGAGAGAAGCCCAATCAAGACGCTCCCCGAGGAGCGTCTTGCCACATGTCAACACTGGGTCTGACTGAGCGCCTCCAGGAGAGAGGCCCAAGCAAGATTCGCCCGGAGGAGCGTCTTGCCACATGTCAACACTGGGTCTGACAGAGGGCCTCCAGGAAAGAGGCCCAAGCAAGACGCGCCCCGAGGAGCGTCTTGCCACATGTCACCTCTGGTTCTGACTGAGCGCCTCCAGGAGAGAGGCCCAAGCAAGACGCGCCCCGAGGAGCGTCTTGCCACATGTCAACACTGGGTCTGACTGTGCGCCTCCAGGAGAGAGGCCCAAGCAAGACGCGCCCCGAGGAGCGTCTTGCCACATGTCAACAAAGGATCTGACTGAGGGCCTCCAGGTGAGAAGCCCAATCAAGACGCGCCCCGAGGAGCGTCTTGCCACATGCCAACACTGGGTCTGACTGAGCGCCTCCAGGAGAGAGGCCCAAGCAAGACGCGCCCCGAGGAGCGTCTTGCCACATGTCACCTCAGGTTCTGACTGAGCGCCTCCAGAAGAGAGGCCCAAGCAAGATGCGCCCCAAGGAGCGTCTTGCCACATGTCAACAATGGGTCTGACTGAGGGCCTCCAGGAGAGAAGCCCAAGCAAGACGCGCCCCGAGGAGCGTCTTGACACATGTCAACACTGGGTCTGACAGAGGGCCTCCAGGAGAGACGCCCAAGCAAGACGCGTCCCGAGGAGTGTTTTGCCACATGTCACCACTGTGTCTGACTGAGCGCCTCCAGGAGAGAGGCCCAAGCAAGACGCGCCCCGAGGAGCGTCAGGCCACATGTCACTACTCAGTCTGACTGAGCGCCTCCAGGAGAGAGGCCCAAGCAAGACGCGCCCCGAGGAGCGTCTTGCCACATGTCAGCACTCGGTCTGACTGAGCGCCTCCAGGAGAGTGGCCCAAGCAAGACGCGCCCCGAGGAGCGTCTTGCCACATGTCAACAATGGGTCTGACTGAGGGCCTCCAGGAGAGAAGCCCAATCAAGATGCGCCCCGAGGAGCGTCTTGCCACATGTCAACACTGGGTCTGACTGAGCGCCTCCAGGAAAGAGGCCCAAGCAAGACGCGCCCCGAGGAGCGTCTTGCCACATGTCAACACTGGGTCTGACAGAGGGCCTCTAGGAAAGAGGCCCAAGCAAGACGCGCCCCGAGGAGCGTCTTGCCACATGTCACCTCTGGTTCTGACTGAGCGCCTCCAGGAGAGAGGCCCAAGCAAGACGCGCCCCGAGGAGCGTTTTGCCACATGTCAACACTGGGTCTGACTGAGCGCCTCCAGGAGAGAAGCCAAATCAAGACGCGCCCCGAGGAGCGTCTTGCCACATGTCAACACTGGGTCTGACTGAGCGCCTCCAGGAGAGAGGCCCAAGCAAGACGCGCCCCGAGGAGCCTCTTGCCACATGTCAACAATGGGTCTGACTGAGGGCCTCCAGGAGAGAAGCCCAATCAAGACACGCCCCGAGGAGCTTCTTGCCACATGTCAACACTGGGTCTGACTGAGCGCCTCCAGGAGAGAGGCCCAAGCAAGACGCGCCCCGAGGAGCGTCTTGCCACATGTCAACAATGGGTCTGACTGAGGGCCTCCAGGAGAGAAGCCCAATCAAGACGCGCCCCGAGGAGCGTCTTGCCACATGTCAACACTGGGTCTGACTGAGCGCCTCCAGGGGAGAGGCCCAAGCAAGACGCGCCCGGAGGAGCGTCTTGCCACATGTCACCTCTGGTTCTGACTGAGCGCCTCCAGGAGAGAGGCCCAAGCAAAACGCGCCCCGAGGAGCGTCTTGCCACATGTCAACACTGGGTCTGACTGTGCGCCTCCAGGAGAGAGGCCCAAGCAAGACGCGCCCCGAGGAGCGTCTTGCCACATGTCAACAATGGGTCTGACTGAGGGCCTCCAGGTGAGAAGCCCAATCAAGAAGCGCCCCGAGGAGCGTCTTGCCACATGTCAACACTGGGTCTGACTGAGCGCCTCCAGGAGAGAGTCCCCATCAAGACGTGCCCCGAGGAGCGTCTTGCCTTATGTCAGCACTCGGTCTGACTGAGCGCCTCCAGGAGAGAGGCCCAAGCAAGACGTGCCCCGAGGAGCGTCTTGTCACATGTCAACACTGGGTCTGTCTGAGCGCCTCCAGGAGAGAAGCCCAAGCAAGACGCGCCCCGAGGAGCGTCTTGCCACATGTCAACAATGGGTCTGACTGAGGGCCTCCAGGAGAGAAGCCCAAGCAAGACGCGCCCCGAGGAGCGTCTTGACACATGTCAGAACTGGGACTGACTGAGCGCCTCCAGGAGAGAGTCCCCAGCAAGACGCGCCCCGAGGAGCGTCTTGACACATGTCAACACTGGGTCTTACAGAGGGCCTCCAGGAGAGAGGCCCAAGCAAGACGCGCCCCGAGGAGCGTCTTGCCACATGTCACCAGTGGGTCTGACTGAGCGCCTCCAGGAGAGAGGCCCAAGCAAGACGCGCCCCGAGGAGCGTAAGGCCACATGTCACTACTCATTCTGACGGAGCGCCTCCAGGAGAGAGGCCCAAGCAAGACGTGCCCCGAGGAACGTCTTGCCACGTGTCAACACTGGGTCTGATTGAGGGCCTTCTGGAGAGAGGCCCAAGCAAGATGCGCCCCGAGGAGCGTCTTGCCACATGTCAACAATGGGTCTGACTGAGGGCCTCCAGGAGAGAAGCCCAATCAAGACGCGCCCCGAGGAGCGTCTTGCCACATGTCAACACTGGGTCTGACTGAGCGCCTCCAGGGGAGAGGCCCAAGCAAGACGCGCCCGGAGGAGCGTCTTGCCACATGTCACCTCTGGTTCTGACTGAGCGCCTCCAGGAGAGAGGCCCAAGCAAAACGCGCCCCGAGGAGCGTCTTGCCACATGTCAACACTGGGTCTGACTGTGCGCCTCCAGGAGAGAGGCCCAAGCAAGACGCGCCCCGAGGAGCGTCTTGCCACATGTCAACAATGGGTCTGACTGAGGGCCTCCAGGTGAGAAGCCCAATCAAGAAGCGCCCCGAGGAGCGTCTTGCCACATGTCAACACTGGGTCTGACTGAGCGCCTCCAGGAGAGAGGCCCAAGCAAGACGCGCCACGAGGAGCGTCTTGCCACATGTCACCTCAGGTTCTGACTGAGCGCCTCCAGGTGAGAAGCCCAATCAAGATGCGCCCCGAGGAGCGTCTTGCCACATGTCAACACTGGGTCTGACTGAGCGCCTCCAGGAGAGAGGCCCAAGCAAGACGCGCCCCGAGGAGCGTCTTGCCACATGTCACCTCAGGTTCTGACTGAGCGCCTCCAGGAGAGAGGCCCAAGCAAGATGCGCCCCGAGGAGCGTCAGGCCACATGTCACTACTCAGTCTGACTGAGCGCCTCCAGGAGAGAGGCCCAAGCAAGACGCGCCCCGAGGAGCGTCAGGCCACATGTCACTACTCAGTCTGACTGAGCGCCTCCAGGAGAGAGGCCCAAGCAAGACGCGCCCCGAGGAGCGTCTTGCCACATGTCAGCACTCGGTCTGACTGAGCGCCTCCAGGAGAGTGGCCCAAGCAAGACGCGCCCCGAGGAGCGTCTTGCCACATGTCAACAATGGGTCTGACTGAGGGCCTCCAGGAGAGAAGCCCAATCAAGATGCGCCCCGAGGAGCGTCTTGCCACATGTCAACACTGGGTCTGACTGAGCGCCTCCAGGAAAGAGGCCCAAGCAAGACGCGCCCCGAGGAGCGTCTTGCCACATGTCAACACTGGGTCTGACAGAGGGCCTCTAGGAAAGAGGCCCAAGCAAGACGCGCCCCGAGGAGCGTCTTGCCACATGTCACCTCTGGTTCTGACTGAGCGCCTCCAGGAGAGAGGCCCAAGCAAGACGCGCCCCGAGGAGCGTTTTGCCACATGTCAACACTGGGTCTGACTGAGCGCCTCCAGGAGAGAAGCCAAATCAAGACGCGCCCCGAGGAGCGTCTTGCCACATGTCAACACTGGGTCTGACTGAGCGCCTCCAGGAGAGAGGCCCAAGCAAGACGCGCCCCGAGGAGCCTCTTGCCACATGTCAACAATGGGTCTGACTGAGGGCCTCCAGGAGAGAAGCCCAATCAAGACACGCCCCGAGGAGCTTCTTGCCACATGTCAACACTGGGTCTGACTGAGCGCCTCCAGGAGAGAGGCCCAAGCAAGACGCGCCCCGAGGAGCGTCTTGCCACATGTCAACAATGGGTCTGACTGAGGGCCTCCAGGAGAGAAGCCCAATCAAGACGCGCCCCGAGGAGCGTCTTGCCACATGTCAACACTGGGTCTGACTGAGCGCCTCCAGGGGAGAGGCCCAAGCAAGACGCGCCCGGAGGAGCGTCTTGCCACATGTCACCTCTGGTTCTGACTGAGCGCCTCCAGGAGAGAGGCCCAAGCAAAACGCGCCCGAGGAGCGTCTTGCCACATGTCAACACTGGGTCTGACTGTGCGCCTCCAGGAGAGAGGCCCAAGCAAGACGCGCCCCGAGGAGCGTCTTGCCACATGTCAACAATGGGTCTGACTGAGGGCCTCCAGGTGAGAAGCCCAATCAAGAAGCGCCCCGAGGAGCGTCTTGCCACATGTCAACACTGGGTCTGACTGAGCGCCTCCAGGAGAGAGTCCCCATCAAGACGCGCCCCGAGGAGCGTCTTGCCTTATGTCAGCACTCGGTCTGACTGAGCGCCTCCAGGAGAGAGGCCCAAGCAAGACGTGCCCCGAGGAGCGTCTTGTCACATGTCAACACTGGGTCTGTCTGAGCGCCTCCAGGAGAGAAGCCCAAGCAAGACGCGCCCCGAGGAGCGTCTTGCCACATGTCAACAATGGGTCTGACTGAGGGCCTCCAGGAGAGAAGCCCAAGCAAGACGCGCCCCGAGGAGCGTCTTGACACATGTCAGAACTGGGACTGACTGAGCGCCTCCAGGAGAGAGTCCCCAGCAAGACGCGCCCCGAGGAGCGTCTTGACACATGTCAACACTGGGTCTTACAGAGGACCTCCAGGAGAGAGGCCCAAGCAAGACGCGCCCCGAGGAGCGTCTTGCCACATGTCACCAGTGGGTCTGACTGAGCGCCTCCAGGAGAGAGGCCCAAGCAAGACGCGCCCCGAGGAGCGTAAGGCCACATGTCACTACTCATTCTGACGGAGCGCCTCCAGGAGAGAGGCCCAAGCAAGACGTGCCCCGAGGAACGTCTTGCCACGTGTCAACACTGGGTCTGATTGAGGGCCTTCTGGAGAGAGGCCCAAGCAAGATGCGCCCCGAGGAGCGTCTTGCCACATGTCAACAATGGGTCTGACTGAGGGCCTCCAGGAGAGAAGCCCAATCAAGACGCGCCCCGAGGAGCGTCTTGCCACATGTCAACACTGGGTCTGACTGAGCGCCTCCAGGGGAGAGGCCCAAGCAAGACGCGCCCGGAGGAGCGTCTTGCCACATGTCACCTCTGGTTCTGACTGAGCGCCTCCAGGAGAGAGGCCCAAGCAAAACGCGCCCCGAGGATCGTCTTGCCACATGTCAACACTGGGTCTGACTGTGCGCCTCCAGGAGAGAGGCCCAAGCAAGACGCGCCCCGAGGAGCGTCTTGCCACATGTCAACAATGGGTCTGACTGAGGGCCTCCAGGTGAGAAGCCCAATCAAGAAGCGCCCCGAGGAGCGTCTTGCCACATGTCAACACTGGGTCTGACTGAGCGCCTCCAGGAGAGAGGCCCAAGCAAGACGCGCCCCGAGGAGCGTCTTGCCACATGTCACCTCAGGTTCTGACTGAGCACCTCCAGGTGAGAAGCCCGATCAAGATGCGCCCCGAGGAGCGTCTTGCCACATGTCAACACTGGGTCTGACTGAGCGCCTCCAGGAGAGAGGCCCAAGCAAGACGCGCCCCGAGGAGCGTCTTGCCACATGTCACCTCAGGTTCTGACTGAGCGCCTCCAGGAGAGAGGCCCAAGCAAGATGCGCCCCAAGGAGCGTCTTGACACATGTCAACAATGGGTCTGACTGAGGGCCTCCAGGAGAGAAGCCCAAGCAAGACGCGCCCCGAGGAGCGTCTTGACACATGTCAACACTGGGTCTGACAGAGGGCCTCCAGGAGAGACGCCCAAGCAAGACGCGCCCCGAGGAACGTCTTGCCACGTGTCAACACTGGGTCTGATTGAGGGCCTTCTGGAGACAGGCCCAAGCAAGATGCGCCCCGAGGAGCGTCTTGCCACATGTCAACAATGGGTCTGACTGAGGGCCTCCAGGAGAGAGGCCCAAGCAAGACGCGCCCCGAGGAGCGTCTTGCCACATGTCAACACTGAGTCTGACTGAGCGCCTCCAGTAGAGAGGCCCAAGCAAGAAGCGCCCCAAGGAGCGTCTTGCCACGTGTCAACACTGGGTCTGACAGAGGGCCTCCAGGAGAGAGGCCCAAGCAAGACGCGCCCCGAGGAGTGTCTTGCCACATGTCACCACTGGGTCTGACTGAGCGCCTCCAGGAGAGAGGCCCAAGCAAGACGCGCCCCAAGGAGCGTCTTGCCACATGTCACCTCAGGTTCTGACTGAGCACCTCCAGGTGAGAAGCCCAATCAAGATGCGCCCCGAGGAGCGTCTTGCCACATGTCAACACTGGGTCTGACTGAGCGCCTCCAGGAGAGAGGCCCAAGCAAGACGCGCCCCGAGGAGCGTCTTGCCACATGTCACCTCAGGTTCTGACTGAGCGCCTCCAGGAGAGAGGCCCAAGCAAGATGCGCCCCAAGGAGCGTCTTGACACATGTCAACAATGGGTCTGACTGAGGGCCTCCAGGAGAGAAGCCCAAGCAAGACGCGCCCCGAGGAGCGTCTTGACACATGTCAACACTGGGTCTGACAGAGGGCCTCCAGGAGAGACGCCCAAGCAAGACGCGCCCCGAGGAACGTCTTGCCACGTGTCAACACTGGGTCTGATTGAGGGCCTTCTGGAGACAGGCCCAAGCAAGATGCGCCCCGAGGAGCGTCTTGCCACATGTCAACAATGGGTCTGACTGAGGGCCTCCAGGAGAGAGGCCCAAGCAAGACGCGCCCCGAGGAGCGTCTTGCCACATGTCAACACTGAGTCTGACTGAGCGCCTCCAGTAGAGAGGCCCAAGCAAGAAGCGCCCCAAGGAGCGTCTTGCCACGTGTCAACACTGGGTCTGACAGAGGGCCTCCAGGAGAGAGGCCCAAGCAAGACGCGCCCCGAGGAGTGTCTTGCCACATGTCACCACTGGGTCTGACTGAGCGCCTCCAGGAGAGAGGCCCAAGCAAGACGCGCCCCAAGGAGCGTCAGGCCACATGTCACTACTCAGTCTGACTGAGCGCCTCCAGGAGAGAGGCCCAAGCAAGACGCGCCCCGAGGAGAGTCTTGCCACATGTCAACACTGGGTCTGACAGAGGGCCTCCAGGAGAGAGGCCCAAGCAAGACGCGCCCCGAGGAGTGTCTTGCCACATGTCACCACTGGGTCTGACTGAGCGCCTCCAGGAGAGAGGCCCAAGCAAGACGCGCCCCAAGGAGCGTCAGGCCACATGTCACTACTCAGTCTGACTGAGCGCCTCCAGGAGAGAGGCCCAAGCAAGACGCGCCCCGAGGAGCGTCTTGCCACATGTCAGCACTCGGTCTGACTGAGCGCCTCCAGGAGAGTGGCCCAAGCAAGACGCGCCCCGAGGAGCGTCTTGCCACATGTCAACAATGGGTCTGACTGAGGGCCTCCAGGAGAGAAGCCCAATCAAGATGCGCCCCGAGGAGCGTCTTGCCACATGTCAACACTGGGTCTGACTGAGCGCCTCCAGGAAAGAGGCCCAAGCAAGACGCGCCCCGAGGAGCGTCTTGCCACATGTCAACACTGGGTCTGACAGAGGGCCTCTAGGAAAGAGGCCCAAGCAAGACGCGCCCCGAGGAGCGTCTTGTCACATGTCACCTCTGGTTCTGACTGAGCGCCTCCAGGAGAGAGGCCCAAGCAAGACGCGCCCCGAGGAGCGTTTTGCCACATGTCAACACTGGGTCTGACTGAGCGCCTCCAGGAGAGAAGCCAAATCAAGACGCGCCCCGAGGAGCGTCTTGCCACATGTCAACACTGGGTCTGACTGAGCGCCTCCAGGAGAGAGGCCCAAGCAAGACGCGCCCCGAGGAGCCTCTTGCCACATGTCAACAATGGGTCTGACTGAGGGCCTCCAGGAGAGAAGCCCAATCAAGACACGCCCCGAGGAGCTTCTTGCCACATGTCAACACTGGGTCTGACTGAGCGCCTCCAGGAGAGAGGCCCAAGCAAGACGCGCCCCGAGGAGCGTCTTGCCACATGTCAACAATGGGTCTGACTGAGGGCCTCCAGGAGAGAAGCCCAATCAAGACGCGCCCCGAGGAGCGTCTTGCCACATGTCAACACTGGGTCTGACTGAGCGCCTCCAGGGGAGAGGCCCAAGCAAGACGCGCCCGGAGGAGCGTCTTGCCACATGTCACCTCTGGTTCTGACTGAGCGCCTCCAGGAGAGAGGCCCAAGCAAAACGCGCCCCGAGGAGCGTCTTGCCACATGTCAACACTGGGTCTGACTGTGCGCCTCCAGGAGAGAGGCCCAAGCAAGACGCGCCCCGAGGAGCGTCTTGCCACATGTCAACAATGGGTCTGACTGAGGGCCTCCAGGTGAGAAGCCCAATCAAGAAGCGCCCCGAGGAGCGTCTTGCCACATGTCAACACCTGGTCTGACTGAGCGCCTCCAGGAGAGAGGCCCAAGCAAGACGCGCCCCGAGGAGCGTCTTGCCACATGTCACCTCAGGTTCTGACTGAGCGCCTCCAGGTGAGAAGCCCAATCAAGATGCGCCCCGAGGAGCGTCTTGCCACATGTCAACACTGGGTCTGACTGAGCGCCTCCAGGAGAGAGGCCCAAGCAAGACGCGCCCCGAGGAGCGTCTTGCCACATGTCACCTCAGGTTCTGACTGAGCGCCTCCAGGAGAGAGGCCCAAGCAAGATGCGCCCCAAGGAGCGTCTTGACACATGTCAACAATGGGTCTGACTGAGGGCCTCCAGGAGAGAAGCCCAAGCAAGACGCGCCCCGAGGAGCGTCTTGACACATGTCAACACTGGGTCTGACAGAGGGCCTCCAGGAGAGAGGCCCAAGCAAGAAGCGCCCCGAGGAGTGTCTTGCCACATGTCACCACTGGGTCTGACTGAGCGCCTCCAGGAGAGAGTCCCCATCAAGACGCGCCCCGAGGAGCGTCTTGCCTTATGTCAGCACTCGGTCTGACTGAGCGCCTCCAGGAGAGAGGCCCAAGCAAGACGTGCCCCGAGGAGCGTCTTGTCACATGTCAACACTGGGTCTGTCTGAGCGCCTCCAGGAGAGAAGCCCAAGCAAGACGCGCCCCGAGGAGCGTCTTGCCACATGTCAACAATGGGTCTGACTGAGGGCCTCCAGGAGAGAAGCCCAAGCAAGACGCGCCCCGAGGAGCGTCTTGACACATGTCAGAACTGGGACTGACTGAGCGCCTCCAGGAGAGAGTCCCCAGCAAGACGCGCCCCGAGGAGCGTCTTGACACATGTCAACACTGGGTCTGACAGAGGGCCTCCAGGAGAGAGGCCCAAGCAAGACGCGCCCCGAGGAGCGTCTTGCCACATGTCACCAGTGGGTCTGACTGAGCCCCTCCAGGAGAGAGGCCCAAGCAAGATGCGCCCCGAGGAGCGTAAGGCCACATGTCACTACTCATTCTGACGGAGCGCCTCCAGGAGAGAGGCCCAAGCAAGACGTGCCCCGAGGAACGTCTTGCCACGTGTCAACACTGGGTCTGATTGAGGGCCTTCTGGAGAGAGGCCCAAGCAAGATGCGCCCCGAGGAGCGTCTTGCCACATGTCAACAATGGGTCTGACTGAGGGCCTCCAGGAGAGAAGCCCAAGCAAGACGCGCCCCGAGGAGCGTCTTGCCACATGTATACACTGGGTCTGACTGAGCGCCTCCAGGAGAGAGGCCCAAGCAAGACGCAACCCGAGGAGCATCTTGCCACATGTCAGCACTGGGTCTGACTGAGCGCCCCTAGGAGAGAGTCCCCTGCAAGACGCACCCCGAGGAGCGTCTTGCCTTATGTCAGCACTCGGTCTGACTGAGCGCCTCCAGTAGAGAGGCCCAAGCAAGAAGCGCCCCAAGGAGCGTCTTGCCACATGTCAACAATGGGTCTGACTGAGGGCCTCCAGGAGAGAAGCCCAAGCAAGACGCGCCCCGAGGAGCGTCTTGCCACATGTCACCACTGGGTCTGACTGAGCGCCTCCAGGAGAGAGGCCCAAGCAAGACGCGCCCCAAGGAGCGTCAGGCCACATGTCACTACTCAGTCTGACTGAGCGCCTCCAGGAGAGAGGCCCAAGCAAGACGCGCCCCGAGGAGCGTCTTGCCACATGTCAACACTGGGTCTGATTGAGGGCCTTCCGGAGAGATGCCAAAGCAAGACGCGCCCCGAGGAGCGTCTTGCCACATGTCAACAATGGGTCTGACTGAGGGCCTCCAGGAGAGAAGCCCAAGCAAGACGCGCCCCGAGGAGCGTCTTGCCACATGTCAACAATGGGTCTTACTGAGGGCCTCCAGGAGAGAAGCCCAAGCAAGACGCGCCCCGAGGAGCTTCTTGACACGTGTCAGCACTCGGTCTGACTGAGCGCCTCCAGGAGAGAGGCCCAAGCAAGACGAGCCCCGAGGAGCGTCTTGCCACATGTCAACACTGGGTCTGACTGAGTGCCTCCATGAGAGAATCCCAAGCAAGAAGCGCCCCGAGGAGCGTCTTGCCACATGTCAACACTGGGTCTGACTGAGTGCCTCCATGAGAGAAGCCCAAGCAAGAAGCGCCCCGAGGAGCATCTTGCCACATGTCACTACTCGGTCTGACTGAGCGCCTCCAGGAGAGAGGCCCAAGCAAGACGCGCCCCGAGGAGCGTCTTGCCACATGTCAGCACTCGGTCTGACTGAGCGCCTCCAGGAGAGTGGCCCAAGCAAGACGCGCCCCGAGGAGCGTCTTGCCACATGTCAACAATGGGTCTGACTGAGGGCCTCCAGGAGAGAAGCCCAATCAAGATGCGCCCCGAGGAGCGTCTTGCCATATGTCAACACTGGGTCTGACTGAGCGCCTCCAGGAGAGAGGCCCAAGCAAGACGCGCCCGGAGGAGCGTCTTGCCACATGTCAACACTGGGTCTGACAGAGGGCCTCCAGGAAAGAGGCCCAAGCAAGACGCGCCCCGAGGAGCGTCTTGCCACATGTCACCTCTGGTTCTGACTGAGCGCCTCCAGGAGAGAGGCCCAAGCAAGACGCGCCCCGAGAAGCGTTTTGCCACATGTCAACACTGGGTCTGACTGAGCGCCTCCAGGAGAGAAGCCAAATCAAGACGCGCCCCGAGGAGCGTCTTGCCACATGTCAACACTGGGTCTGACTGAGCCCCTCCAGGAGAGAGGCCCAAGCAAGACGCGCCCCGAGGAGCGTCTTGCCACATGTCAACAATGGGTCTGACAGAGGGCCTCCAGGAGAGAAGCCCAATCAAGACGCTCCCCGAGGAGCGTCTTGCCACATGTCAACACTGGGTCTGACTGAGCGCCTCCAGGAGAGAGGCCCAAGCAAGATGCGCCCGGAGGAGCGTCTTGCCACATGTCAACACTGGGTCTGACAGAGGGCCTCCAGGAAAGAGGCCCAAGCAAGACGCGCCCCGAGGAGCGTCTTGCCACATGTCACCTCTGGTTCTGACTGAGCGCCTCCAGGAGAGAGGCCCAAGCAAGATGCGCCCCGAGGAGCGTCTTGCCACATGTCAACACTGGGTCTGACTGTGCGCCTCCAGGAGAGAGGCCCAAGCAAGAAGCGCCCCGAGGAGCGTCTTGCCACATGTCAACAATGGATCTGACTGAGGGCCTCCAGGAGAGAGGCCCAAGCAAGACGCGCCCCGAGGAGCGTCTTGCCACATGTCACCTCAGGTTCTGACTGAGCGCCTCCAGAAGAGAGGCCCAAGCAAGATGCGCCCCAAGGAGCGTCTTGCCACATGTCAACAATGGGTCTGACTGAGGGCCTCCAGGAGAGATGCCCAAGCAAGACGCGCCCCGAGGAGCGTCTTGACACATGTCAACACTGGGTCTGACAGAGGGCCTCCAGGAGAGACGCCCAAGCAAGACGCGTCCCGAGGAGTGTTTTGCCACATGTCACCACTGTGTCTGACTGAGCGCCTCCAGGAGAGAGGCCCAAGCAAGACGCGCCCCGAGGAGCGTCAGGCCACATGTCACTACTCAGTCTGACTGAGCGCCTCCAGGAGAGAGGCCCAAGCAAGACGCGCCCCGAGGAGCGTCTTGCCACATGTCAGCACTCGGTCTGACTGAGCGCCTCCAGGAGAGTGGCCCAAGCAAGACGCGCCCCGAGGAGCGTCTTGCCACATGTCAACAATGGGTCTGACTGAGGGCCTCCAGGAGAGAAGCCCAATCAAGATGCGCCCCGAGGAGCGTCTTGCCACATGTCAACACTGGGTCTGACTGAGCGCCTCCAGGAAAGAGGCCCAAGCAAGACGCGCCCCGAGGAGCGTTTTGCCACATGTCAACACTGGGTCTGACTGAGCGCCTCCAGGAGAGAAGCCAAATCAAGACGCGCCCCGAGGAGCGTCTTGCCACATGTCAACACTGGGTCTGACTGAGCGCCTCCAGGAGAGAGGCCCAAGCAAGACGCGCCCCGAGGAGCGTCTTGCCACATGGCAACAATGGGTGACTGAGGGCCTCCAGGAGAGAAGCCCAATCAAGACGCGCCCCGAGGAGCTTCTTGCCACATGTCAACACTGGGTCTGACTGAGCGCCTCCAGGAGAGAGGCCCAAGCAAGACGCGCCCCCAGGAGCGTCTTGCCACATGTCAACAATGGGTCTGACTGAGGGCCTCCAGGAGAGAAGCCCAATCAAGACGCGCCCCGAGGAGCGTCTTGCCACATGTCAACACTGGGTCTGACTGAGCGCCTCCAGGGGAGAGGCCCAAGCAAGACGCGCCCGGAGGAGCGTCTTGCCACATGTCACCTCTGGTTCTGACTGAGCGCCTCCAGGAGAGAGGCCCAAGCAAAACGCGCCCCGAGGAGCGTCTTGCCACATGTCAACACTGGGTCTGACTGTGCGCCTCCAGGAGAGAGGCCCAAGCAAGACGCGCCCCGAGGAGCGTCTTGCCACATGTCAACAATGGGTCTGACTGAGGGCCTCCAGGTGAGAAGCCGAATCAAGAAGCGCCCCGAGGAGCGTCTTGCCACATGTCAACACTGGGTCTGACTGAGCGCCTCCAGGAGAGAGGCCCAAGCAAGACGCGCCCCGAGGAGCGTCTTGCCACATGTCACCTCAGGTTCTGACTGAGCGCCTCCAGGTGAGAAGCCCAATCAAGATGCGCCCCGAGGAGCGTCTTGCCACATGTCAACACTGGGTCTGACTGAGCGCCTCCAGGAGAGAGGCCCAAGCAAGACGCGCCCCGAGGAGCGTCTTGCCACATGTCACCTCAGGTTCTGACTGAGCGCCTCCAGGAGAGATGCCCAAGCAAGATGCACCCCAAGGAGCGTCTTGACACATGTCAACAATGGGTCTGACTGAGGGCCTCCAGGAGAGAAGCCCAAGCAAGACGCGCCCCGAGGAGCGTCTTGACACATGTCAACACTGGGTCTGACAGAGGGCCTCCAGGAGAGACGCCCAAGCAAGACGCGCCCCGAGGAGTGTCTTGCCACATGTCACCACTGGGTCTGACTGAGCGCCTCCAGGAGAGAGGCCCAAGCAAGACGCGCCCCAAGGAGCGTCAGGCCACATGTCACTACTCAGTCTGACTGAGCGCCTCCAGGAGAGAGGCCCAAGCAAGACGCGCCCCGAGGAGAGTCTTGCCACATGTCAACACTGGGTCTGATTGAGGGCCTTCTGGAGAGATGCCCAAGCAAGACGCGCCCCGAGGAGCGTCTTGCCACATGTCAACAATGGGTCTGACTGAGGGCCTCCAGGAGAGAAGCCCAAGCAAGACGCGCCCCGAGGAGCGTCTTGCCACATGTCAACAATGGGTCTTACTGAGGGCCTCCAGGAGAGAAGCCAAAGCAAGACGCGCCCCGAGGAGCGTCAGGCCACATGTCACTACTCAGTCTGACTGAGCGCCTCCAGGAGAGAGGCCCAAGCAAGACGCGCCCCGAGGAGCGTCTTGCCACATGTCAGCACTCGGTCTGACTGAGCGCCTCCAGGAGAGTGGCCCAAGCAAGACGCGCCCCGAGGAGCGTCTTGCCACATGTCAACAATGGGTCTGACTGAGGGCCTCCAGGAGAGAAGCCCAATCAAGATGCGCCCCGAGGAGCGTCTTGCCACATGTCAACACTGGGTCTGACTGAGCGCCTCCAGGAAAGAGGCCCAAGCAAGACGCGCCCCGAGGAGCGTTTTGCCACATGTCAACACTGGGTCTGACTGAGCGCCTCCAGGAGAGAAGCCAAATCAAGACGCGCCCCGAGGAGCGTCTTGCCACATGTCAACACTGGGTCTGACTGAGCGCCTCCAGGAGAGAGGCCCAAGCAAGACGCGCCCCGAGGAGCGTCTTGCCACATGGCAACAATGGGTCTGACTGAGGGCCTCCAGGAGAGAAGCCCAATCAAGACGCGCCCCGAGGAGCTTCTTGCCACATGTCAACACTGGGTCTGACTGAGCGCCTCCAGGAGAGAGGCCCAAGCAAGACGCGCCCCCAGGAGCGTCTTGCCACATGTCAACAATGGGTCTGACTGAGGGCCTCCAGGAGAGAAGCCCAATCAAGACGCGCCCCGAGGAGCGTCTTGCCACATGTCAACACTGGGTCTGACTGAGCGCCTCCAGGGGAGAGGCCCAAGCAAGACACGCCCGGAGGAGCGTCTTGCCACATGTCACCTCTGGTTCTGACTGAGCGCCTCCAGGAGAGAGGCCCAAGCAAAACGCGCCCCGAGGAGCGTCTTGCCACATGTCAACACTGGGTCTGACTGTGCGCCTCCAGGAGAGAGGCCCAAGCAAGACGCGCCCCGAGGAGCGTCTTGCCACATGTCAACAATGGGTCTGACTGAGGGCCTCCAGGTGAGAAGCCCAATCAAGAAGCGCCCCGAGGAGCGTCTTGCCACATGTCAACACTGGGTCTGACTGAGCGCCTCCAGGAGAGAGGCCCAAGCAAGACGCGCCCCGAGGAGCGTCTTGCCACATGTCACCTCAGGTTCTGACTGAGCGCCTCCAGGTGAGAAGCCCAATCAAGATGCGCCCCGAGGAGCGTCTTGCCACATGTCAACACTGGGTCTGACTGAGCGCCTCCAGGAGAGAGGCCCAAGCAAGACGCGCCCCGAGGAGCGTCTTGCCACATGTCACCTCAGGTTCTGACTGAGCGCCTCCAGGAGAGATGCCCAAGCAAGATGCGCCCCAAGGAGCGTCTTGACACATGTCAACAATGGGTCTGACTGAGGGCCTCCAGGAGAGAAGCCCAAGCAAGACGCGCCCCGAGGAGCGTCTTGACACATGTCAACACTGGGTCTGACAGAGGGCCTCCAGGAGAGACGCCCAAGCAAGACGCGCCCCGAGGAACGTCTTGCCACGTGTCAACACTGGGTCTGATTGAGGGCCTTCTGGAGACAGGCCCAAGCAAGATGCGCCCCGAGGAGCGTCTTGCCACATGTCAACAATGGGTCTGACTGAGGGCCTCCAGGAGAGAGGCCCAAGCAAGACGCGCCCCGAGGAGCGTCTTGCCACATGTCAACACTGAGTCTGACTGAGCGCCTCCAGTAGAGAGGCCCAAGCAAGAAGCGCCCCAAGGAGCGTCTTGCCACGTGTCAACACTGGGTCTGACAGAGGGCCTCCAGGAGAGAGGCCCAAGCAAGACGCGCCCCGAGGAGTGTCTTGCCACATGTCACCACTGGGTCTGACTGAGCGCCTCCAGGAGAGAGGCCCAAGCAAGACGCGCCCCAAGGAGCGTCAGGCCACATGTCACTACTCAGTCTGACTGAGCGCCTCCAGGAGAGAGGCCCAAGCAAGACGCGCCCCGAGGAGAGTCTTGCCACATGTCAACACTGGGTCTGATTGAGGGCCTTCTGGAGAGATGCCCAAGCAAGACGCGCCCCGAGGAGCGTCTTGCCACATGTCAACAATGGGTCTGACTGAGGGCCTCCAGGAGAGAAGCCCAAGCAAGACGCGCCCCGAGGAGCGTCTTGCCACATGTCAACAATGGGTCTTACTGAGGGCCTCCAGGAGAGAAGCCAAAGCAAGACGCGCCCCGAGGAGCTTCTTGACACGTGTCAGCACTCGGTCTGACTGAGCGCCTCCAGGAGAGAGGCCCAAGCAAGACGCGCCCCGAGGAGCGTCTTGCCACATGTCACCACTGGGTCTGACTGAGCGCCTCCAGGAGAGAGTCCCCAGCAAGACGCGCCCCGAGGAGCGTCTTGCCTTATGTCAGCACTCGGTCTGACTGAGCGCCTCCAGGAGAGAGGCCCAAGCAAGACGTGCCCCGAGGAGCGTCTTGTCACATGTCAACACTGGGTCTGTCTGAGCGCCTCCAGGAGAGAAGCCCAAGCAAGACGCGCCCCGAGGAGCGTCTTGCCACATGTCAACAATGGGTCTGACTGAGGGCCTCCAGGAGAGAAGCCCAAGCAAGACGCGCCCCGAGGAGCGTCTTGACACATGTCAACACTGGGTCTGACAGAGGACCTCCATGAGAGAGTCCCCAGCAAGACGCGCCCCGAGGAGTGTCTTGCCACATGTCAGAACTGGGACTGACTGAGCGCCTCCAGGAGAGAGTCCCCAGCAAGACGCGCCCCGAGGAGCGTCTTGACACATGTCAACACTGGGTCTGACAGAGGGCCTCCAGGAGAGAGGCCCAAGCAAGACGCGCCCCGAGGAGCGTCTTGCCACATGTCACCAGTGGGTCTGACTGAGCGCCTCCAGGAGAGAGGCCCAAGCAAGACGCGCCCCGAGGAGCGTAAGGCCACATGTCACTACTCATTCTGACGGAGCGCCTCCAGGAGAGAGGCCCAAGCAAGACGTGCCCCGAGGAACGTCTTGCCACGTGTCAACACTGGGTCTGATTGAGGGCCTTCTGGAGAGAGGCCCAAGCAAGATGCGCCCCGAGGAGCGTCTTGCCACATGTCAACAATGGGTCTGACTGAGGGCCTCCAGGAGAGAAGCCCAAGCAAGACGCGCCCCGAGGAGCGTCTTGCCACATGTATACACTGGGTCTGACTGAGCGCCTCCAGGAGAGAGGCCCAAGCAAGACGCAACCCGAGGAGCATCTTGCCACATGTCAGCACTGGGTCTGACTGAGCGCCTCCAGGAGAGAGTCCCCAGCAAGACGCACCCCGAGGAGCGTCTTGCCTTATGTCAGCACTCGGTCTGACTGAGCGCCTCCAGTAGAGAGGCCCAAGCAAGAAGCGCCCCAAGGAGCGTCTTGCCACATGTCAACAATGGGTCTGACTGAGGGCCTCCAGGAGAGAAGCCCAAGCAAGACGCGCCCCGAGGAGCGTCTTGACACATGTCAACACTGGGTCTGACAGAGGGCCTCCAGGAGAGAGGCCCAAGCAAGACGCGCCCCGAGGAGTGTCTTGCCACAAGTCACCACTGGGTCTGACTGAGCGCCTCCAGGAGAGAGGCCCAAGCAAGACGCGCCCCAAGGAGCGTCAGGCCACATGTCACTACTAAGTCTGACTGAGCGCCTCCAGGAGAGAGGCCCAAGCAAGACGCGCCCCGAGGAGCGTCTTGCCACATGTCAACACTGGGTCTGATTGAGGGCCTTCTGGAGAGATGCCCAAGCAAGACGCGCCCCGAGGAGCGTCTTGCCACGTGTCACCACTGGGTCTGACTGAGCGCCTCCAGGAGAGAGTCCCCAGCAAGACGCGCCCCGAGGAGCGTCTTGCCTTATGTCAGCACTCGGTCTGACTGAGCGCCTCCAGGAGAGAGGCCCAAGCAAGACGTGCCCCGAGGAGCGTCTTGTCACATGTCAACACTGGGTCTGTCTGAGCGCCTCCAGGAGAGAAGCCCAAGCAAGACGCGCCCCGAGGAGCGTCTTGCCACATGTCAACAATGGGTCTGACTGAGGGCCTCCAGGAGAGAAGCCCAAGCAAGACGCGCCCCGAGGAGCGTCTTGACACATGTCAACAATGGGTCTGACAGAGGACCTCCAGGAGAGAGTCCCCAGCAAGACGCGCCCCGAGGAGCGTCTTGCCACATGTCAGAACTGGGTCTGACTGAGCGCCTCCAGGAGAGAGTCCCCAGCAAGACACGCCCCGAGGAGCGTCTTGACACATGTCAACACTGGGTCTGACAGAAGGCCTCCAGGAGAGAGGCCCAAGCAAGACGCGCCCCGAGGAGTGTCTTGCCACATGTCACCACTGGGTCTGACTGAGCGCCTCCAGGAGAGAGGCCCAAGCAAGACGCGCCCCGAGGAGCGTAAGGCCACATGTCACTACTCATTCTGACTGAGCGCCTCCAGGAGAGAGGCCCAAGCAAGACGCGCCCCGAGGAACGTCTTGCCACGTGTCAACACTGGGTCTGATTGAGGGCCTTCTGGAGAGAGGCCCAAGCAAGATGCGCCCCGAGGAGCGTCTTGCCACATGTCAACAATGGGTCTGACTGAGGGCCTCCAGGAGAGAAGCCCAAGCAAGACGCGCCCCAAGGAGCGTCTTGCCACATGTCAACAATGGGTCTGACTGAGGGCCTCCAGGAGAGAGGCCCAAGCAAGACGCGCCCCGAGGAGCGTCTTGCCACATGTCACCTCTGGTTCTGACTGAGCGCCTCCAGGAGAGAGGCCCAAGCAAGAAGCGCCCCAAGGAGCGTCTTGCCACGTGTCAACACTGTGTCTGACAGAGGGCCTCCAGGAGAGAGTCCCAAGCAACACGCGCCCCGAGGAGTGTCTTGCCACATGTCACCACTGGGTCTGACTGAGCGCCTCCAGGAGAGAGGCCCAAGCAAGACGCGCCCCAAGGAGCGTCAGGCCACATGTCACTACTCAGTCTGACTGAGTGCCTCCAGGAGAGAGGCCCAAGCAAGACGCGCCCCGAGGAGAGTCTTGCCACATGTCAACACTGGGTCTGATTGAGGGCCTTCTGGAGAGATGCCCAAGCAAGACGCGCCCCGAGGAGCTTCTTGCCACATGTCAACAATGGGTCTGACTGAGGGCCTCCAGGAGAGAAGCCCAAGCAAGACGCGCCCCGAGGAGCGTCTTGCCACTTGTCAACAATGGGTCTTACTGAGGGCCTCCAGGAGAGAAGCCCAAGCAGGACGCGCCCCGAGGAGCGTCTTGCCACATGTCAACAATGGGTCTGAC
Source organism: Nothobranchius furzeri (assembly GCF_043380555.1). Taxonomy (NCBI): domain Eukaryota; kingdom Metazoa; phylum Chordata; class Actinopteri; order Cyprinodontiformes; family Nothobranchiidae; genus Nothobranchius; species Nothobranchius furzeri. The sequence goes on from NC_091743.1 coordinate 11,408,817, forward strand.
TGAGGGCCTCCAGGAGAGAAGCCCAAGCAAGACGCGCCCCGAGGAGCGTCTTGACACATGTCAACACTGGGTCTGACAGAGGACCTCCATGAGAGAGTCCCCAGCAAGACGCGCCCCGAGGAGTGTCTTGCCACATGTCAGAACTGGGACTGACTGAGCGCCTCCAGGAGAGAGTCCCCAGCAAGACGCGCCCCGAGGAGCGTCTTGACACATGTCAACACTGGGTCTGACAGAGGGCCTCCAGGAGAGAGGCCCAAGCAAGACGCGCCCCGAGGAGTGTCTTGCCACATGTCACCAGTGGGTCTGACTGAGCGCCTCCAGGAGAGAGGCCCAAGCAAGACGCGCCCCGAGGAGCGTAAGGCCACATGTCACTACTCATTCTGACTGAGCGCCTCCAGGAGAGAGGCCCAAGCAAGACGTGCCCCGAGGAACGTCTTGCCACGTGTCAACACTGGGTCTGATTGAGGGCCTTCTGGAGAGAGGCCCAAGCAAGATGCGCCCCGAGGAGCGTCTTGCCACATGTCAACAATGGGTCTGACTGAGGGCCTCCAGGAGAGAAGCCCAAGCAAGACGCGCCCCGAGGAGCGTCTTGCCACATGTATACACTGGGTCTGACTGAGCGCCTCCAGGAGAGAGGCCCAAGCAAGACGCAACCCGAGGAGCATCTTGCCACATGTCAGCACTGGGTCTGACTGAGCGCCTCCAGGAGAGAGTCCCCAGCAAGACGCACCCCGAGGAGCGTCTTGCCTTATGTCAGCACTCGGTCTGACTGAGCGCCTCCAGTAGAGAGGCCCAAGCAAGAAGCGCCCCAAGAAGCGTCTTGCCACATGTCAACAATGGGTCTGACTGAGGGCCTCCAGGAGAGAAGCCCAAGCAAGACGCGCCCCGAGGAGCGTCTTGACACATGTCAACACTGGGTCTGACAGAGGGCCTCCAGGAGAGAGGCCCAAGCAAGACACGCCCCGAGGAGTGTCTTGCCAAAAGTCACCACTGGGTCTGACTGAGCGCCTCCAGGAGAGAGGCCCAAGCAAGACGCGCCCCAAGGAGCGTCAGGCCACATGTCACTACTAAGTCTGACTGAGCGCCTCCAGGAGAGAGGCCCAAGCAAGACGCGCCCCGAGGAGCGTCTTGCCACATGTCAACACTGGGTCTGATTGAGGGCCTTCTGGAGAGATGCCCAAGCAAGACGCGCCCCGAGGAGCGTCTTGCCACATGTCAACAATGGGTCTTACTGAGGGCCTCCAGGAGAGAAGCCCAAGCAAGACGCGCCCCGAGGAGCTTCTTGACACGTGTCAGCACTCGGTCTGACTGAGCGCCTCCAGGAGAGAGGCCCAAGCAAGACGCGCCCCGAGGAGAGTCTTGCCACATGTCAACACTGGGTCTGATTGAGGGCCTTCTGGAGAGATGCCCAAGCAAGACGCGCCCCGAGGAGCGTCTTGCCACATGTCAACAATGGGTCTGACTGAGGGCCTCCAGGAGAGAAGCCCAAGCAAGACGCGCCCCGAGGAGCGTCTTGCCACTTGTCAACAATGGGTCTTACTGAGGGCCTCCAGGAGAGAAGCCCAAGCAGGACGCGCCCCGAGGAGCGTCTTGCCACATGTCAACAATGGGTCTGACTGAGGGCCTCCAGGAGAGAAGCCCAAGCAAGACGCGCCCCGAGGAGCGTCTTGACACATGTCAACACTGGGTCTGACAGAGGACCTCCATGAGAGAGTCCCCAGCAAGACGCGCCCCGAGGAGTGTCTTGCCACATGTCAGAACTGGGACTGACTGAGCGCCTCCAGGAGAGAGTCCCCAGCAAGACGCGCCCCGAGGAGCGTCTTGACACATGTCAACACTGGGTCTGACAGAGGGCCTCCAGGAGAGAGGCCCAAGCAAGACGCGCCCCGAGGAGTGTCTTGCCACATGTCACCACTGGGTCTGACTGAGCGCCTCCAGGAGAGAGGCCCAAGCAAGACGCAACCCGAGGAGCATCTTGCCACATGTCAGCACTGGGTCTGACTGAGCGCCTCCAGGAGAGAGTCCCCAGCAAGACGCACCCCGAGGAGCGTCTTGCCTTATGTCAGCACTCGGTCTGACTGAGCGCCTCCAGTAGAGAGGCCCAAGCAAGAAGCGCCCCAAGGAGCGTCTTGCCACATGTCAACAATGGGTCTGACTGAGGGCCTCCAGGAGAAAAGCCCAAGCAAGACGCGCCCCGAGGAGCTTCTTGCCACATGTCAGCACTCGGTCTGACTGAGCGCCTCCAGGAGAGAGGCCAAAGCAAGATGCGCTCGGAGGAGCGTCTTGCCACATGTTAACACTGGGTCTGACAGAGGGCCTCCAGGAGAGAGGCCCAAGCAAGACGTGCCCCGAGGAGCGTCTTGTCACATGTCAACACTGGGTCTGTCTGAGCGCCTCCAGGAGAGAAGCCCAAGCAAGACGCGCCCCGAGGAGCGTCTTGCCACATGTCACCACTGGGTCTGACTGAGCGCCTCCAGGAGAGAGGCCCAAGCAAGACGCGCCCCGAGGAGCGTCAGGCCACATGTCACTACTGAGTCTGACTGAGCGCCTCCAGGAGAGAGACCCAAGCAAGACGCGCCCCGAGGAGCGTCTTGCCACGTGTCAACACTGGGTCTGATTGAGGGCCTTCTGGAGAGAGGCCCAAGCAAGACGCGCCGCAAGGTGTGTCTTGCCACATGTCAACAATGTGTCTGACTGAGGCCCTCCAGGAGAGAAGCCCAAGCAAGATGCGCCCCGAGGAGCGTCTTGCCACATGTCAACAATGGGTCTTACTGAGGGCCTCCAGGAGAGAAGCCCAAGCAAGATGCACCCCGAGGAGCGTCTTGCCACATGTCAACAATGGGTCTGACTGAGGGCCTCCAGGAGAGAAGCCCAAGCAAGAAGCGCCCCGAGGAGCGTCTTGACACATGTCAACACTGGGTCTGACAGAGGATCTCCATGAGAGAGTCCCCAGCAAGACGCGCCCCGAGGAGTGTCTTGCCACATGTCAGAACTGGGACTGACTGAGCGCCTCCAGGAGAGAGTCCCCAGCAAGACGCGCCCCGAGGAGCGTCTTGACACATGTCAACACTGGGTCTGACAGAGGGCCTCCAGGAGAGAGGCCCAAGCAAGACGCGCCCCGAGGAGTGTCTTGCCACATGTCACCAGTGGGTCTGACTGAGCGCCTCCAGGAGAGAGGCCCAAGCAAGACGCGCCCCGAGGAGCTTCTTGACACGTGTCAGCACTCGGTCTGACTGAGCGCCTCCAGGAGAGAGGCCCAAGCAAGACGCGCCCCGAGGAGCGTCTTGCCACGTGTCACCACTGGGTCTGACTGAGCGCCTCCAGGAGAGAGTCCCCAGCAAGACGCGCCCCGAGGAGCGTCTTGCCTTATTTCAGCACTCGGTCTGACTGAGCGCCTCCAGGAGAGAGGCCCAAGCAAGACGTGCCCCGAGGAGCGTCTTGTCACATGTCAACACTGGGTCTGTCTGAGCGCCTCCAGGAGAGAAGCCCAAGCAAGACGCGCCCCGAGGAGCGTCTTGCCACATGTCAACAATGGGTCTGACTGAGGGCCTCCAGGAGAGAAGCCCAAGCAAGACGCGCCCCGAGGAGCGTCTTGACACATGTCAACAATGGGTCTGACAGAGGACCTCCAGGAGAGAGTCCCCAGCAAGACGCGCCCCGAGGAGCGTCTTGCCACATGTCAGAACTGGGTCTGACTGAGCGCCTCCAGGAGAGAGTCCCCAGCAAAACACGCCCCGAGGAGCGTCTTGACACATGTCAACACTGGGTCTGACAGAAGGCCTCCAGGAGAGAGGCCCAAGCAAGACGCGCCCCGAGGAGTGTCTTGCCACATGTCACCACTGGGTCTGACTGAGCGCCTCCAGGAGAGAGGCCGAAGCAAGACGCGCCCCGAGGAGCGTAAGGCCACATGTCACTACTCATTCTGACTGAGCGCCTCCAGGAGAGAGGCCCAAGCAAGACGCGCCCCGAGGAACGTCTTGCCACGTGTCAACACTGGGTCTGATTGAGGGCCTTCTGGAGAGAGGCCCAAGCAAGATGCGCCCCGAGGAGCGTCTTGCCACATGTCAACAATGGGTCTGACTGAGGGCCTCCAGGAGAGAAGCCCAAGCAAGACGCGCCCCGAGGAGCGTCTTGCCACATGTATACACTGGGTCTGACTGAGCGCCTCCAGGAGAGAGGCCCAAGCAAGACGCAACCCGAGGAGCATCTTGCCACATGTCAGCACTGGGTCTGACTGAGCGCCTCCAGGAGAGAGTCCCCAGCAAGACGCACCCCGAGGAGCGTCTTGCCTTATGTCAGCACTCGGTCTGACTGAGCGCCTCCAGTAGAGAGGCCCAAGCAAGAAGCGCCCCAAGGAGCGTCTTGCCACATGTCAACAATGGGTCTGACTGAGGGCCTCCAGGAGAAAAGCCCAAGCAAGACGCGCCCCGAGGAGCTTCTTGCCACATGTCAGCACTCGGTCTGACTGAGCGCCTCCAGGAGAGAGGCCAAAGCAAGATGCGCTCGGAGGAGCGTCTTGCCACATGTTAACACTGGGTCTGACAGAGGGCCTCCAGGAGAGAGGCCCAAGCAAGACGTGCCCCGAGGAGCGTCTTGTCACATGTCAACACTGGGTCTGTCTGAGCGCCTCCAGGAGAGAGTCCCCAGCAAAACACGCCCCGAGGAGCGTCTTGACACATGTCAACACTGGGTCTGACAGAAGGCCTCCAGGAGAGAGGCCCAAGCAAGACGCGCCCCGAGGAGTGTCTTGCCACATGTCACCACAGGGTCTGACTGAGCGCCTCCAGGAGAGAGGCCGAAGCAAGACGCGCCCCGAGGAGCGTAAGGCCACATGTCACTACTCATTCTGACTGAGCGCCTCCAGGAGAGAGGCCCAAGCAAGACGCGCCCCGAGGAACGTCTTGCCACGTGTCAACACTGGGTCTGATTGAGGGCCTTCTGGAGAGAGGCCCAAGCAAGATGCGCCCCGAGGAGCGTCTTGCCACATGTCAACAATGGGTCTGACTGAGGGCCTCCAGGAGAGAAGCCCAAGCAAGACGCGCCCCGAGGAGCGTCTTGCCACATGTATACACTGGGTCTGACTGAGCGCCTCCAGGAGAGAGGCCCAAGCAAGACGCAACCCGAGGAGCATCTTGCCACATGTCAGCACTGGGTCTGACTGAGCGCCTCCAGGAGAGAGTCCCCAGCAAGACGCACCCCGAGGAGCGTCTTGCCTTATGTCAGCACTCGGTCTGACTGAGCGCCTCCAGTAGAGAGGCCCAAGCAAGAAGCGCCCCAAGGAGCGTCTTGCCACATGTCAACAATGGGTCTGACTGAGGGCCTCCAGGAGAAAAGCCCAAGCAAGACGCGCCCCGAGGAGCTTCTTGCCACATGTCAGCACTCGGTCTGACTGAGCGCCTCCAGGAGAGAGGCCAAAGCAAGATGCGCTCGGAGGAGCGTCTTGCCACATGTTAACACTGGGTCTGACAGAGGGCCTCCAGGAGAGAGGCCCAAGCAAGACGTGCCCCGAGGAGCGTCTTGTCACATGTCAACACTGGGTCTGTCTGAGCGCCTCCAGGAGAGAAGCCCAAGCAAGACGCGCCCCGAGGAGCGTCTTGCCACATGTCACCACTGCGTCTGACTGAGCGCCTCCAGGAGAGAGGCCCAAGCAAGACGCGCCCCGAGGAGCGTCAGGCCACATGTCACTACTCAGTCTGACTGAGCGCCTCCAGGAGAGAGACCCAAGCAAGACGCGCCCCGAGGAGCGTCTTGCCACGTGTCAACACTGGGTCTGATTGAGGGCCTTCTGGAGAGAGGCCCAAGCAAGACGCGCCGCAAGGTGTGTCTTGCCACATGTCAACAATGTGTCTGACTGAGGCCCTCCAGGAGAGAAGCCCAAGCAAGATGCGCCCCGAGGAGCGTCTTGCCACATGTCAACAATGGGTCTTACTGAGGGCCTCCAGGAGAGAAGCCCAAGCAAGATGCACCCCGAGGAGCGTCTTGCCACATGTCAACACTGGGTCTGTCTGAGCGCCTCCAGGAGAGAAGCCCAAGCAAGACGCGCCCCGAGGAGCGTCTTGCCACATGTCACCACTGGGTCTGACTGAGCGCCTCCAGGAGAGAGGCCCAAGCAAGACGCGCCCCGAGGAGCGTCAGGCCACATGTCACTACTCAGTCTGACTGAGCGCCTCCAGGAGAGAGACCCAAGCAAGACGCGCCCCGAGGAGCGTCTTGCCACGTGTCAAACTGGGTCTGATTGAGGGCCTTCTGGAGAGAGGCCCAAGCAAGACGCGCCGCAAGGTGTGTCTTGCCACATGTCAACAATGTGTCTGACTGAGGCCCTCCAGGAGAGAAGCCCAAGCAAGATGCGCCCCGAGGAGCGTCTTGCCACATGTCAACAATGGGTCTTACTGAGGGCCTCCAGGAGAGAAGCCCAAGCAAGATGCACCCCGAGGAGCTTCTTGCCACATGTCAGCACTCGGTCTGACTGAGTGCCTCCAGGAGAGAGGCCAAAGCAAGATACGCTCGGAGGAGCGTCTTGCCACATGTCAACACTGGGTCTGACAGAGGGCCTCCAGGAGAGAGGCCCATGCAAGACGCGCCCCGAGGAGTGTCTTGCCACATGTCACCACTGGGTCTGACTGAGCGCCTCCAGGAGAGAGGCCGAAGCAAGACGCGCCTCGAGGAGCGTCAGGCCACATCTCACTACTCAGTCTGACTGAGCGCCTCCAGGAGAGAGGCCCAAGCAAGACGCGCCCCGAGGAGCGTCTTGCCACGTTTCACCACTGGGTCTGACTGAGCGCCTCCAGGAGAGAGGCCCAAGCAAGACGAGCCCCGAGGAGCGTCTTGCCACATGTCAACACTGGGTCTGACTGAGTGCCTCCATGAGAGAAGTCCCAGCAAGACGCGCCCCGAGGAGCGTCTTGCCACATGTCAGCACTCGGTCTGACTGAGCGCCTCCAGGAGAGAGGCCCAAGCAAGACGCGCCCCGAGGAGCATCTTGCCACATGTCACTACTCGGACTGACTGAGCGCCTCCAGGAGAGAGGCCCAAGCAAGACGCACCCCGAGGAGCGTCTTGCCACATGTCAACAATGGGTCTGACTGAGGGCCTCCAGGAGAGAAGCCCAAGCAAGACGCGCCCCGAGCAGCATCTTGCCACATGTCAACACTGGGTCTGACTGAGCGCCTCCAGGAGAGAGGCCCAAGCAAGATACGCTCGGAGGAGCGTCTTGCCACATGTTAACACTGGGTCTGACAGAGGGCCTCCAGGAGAGAGGCCCAAGCAAGACGCGCCCCGAGGAGCGTCTTGCCACATGTCACCTCTGGTTCTGACTGAGCACCTCCAGGAGAGAGGCCCAAGCAAGACGCGCCCCGAGAAGCGTCTTGCCACATGTCAACAATGGGTCTGACTGAGGGCCTCCAGGAGAGAAGCCCAAGCAAGACGCGCCCCGAGGAGCGTCTTGACTTATGCCAACACTGGGTCTGACTGAGCGCCTCCAGGAGAGAGGCCCAAGCAAGACGCGCCCCGAGGAGCGTCTTGCCACATGTCAACACTGGGTCTGACTGAGCGCCTCCAGGAGAGAGGCCCAAGCAAGACGCGCCCCGAGGAGCGTCTTGCCACATGTCAACAATGGGTCTGACTGAGGGCCTCCAGGAGAGAGTCCCAAGCAAGATGCGCTCGGAGGAGCGTCTTGCCACATGTCAACACTGGGTCTGACAGAGGGCCTCCAGGAGAGAGGCCCAAGCAAGACGCGCCCCGAGGAGCGTCTTGCCACGTTACCTCTGGTTCTGACTGAGCGCCTCCAGGAGAGAGGCCCAAGCAAGACGCGCCCCGAGGAGCGTCTTGCCACATGTCAACAAGGGGTCTGACTGAGGGCCTCCAGGAGAGAAGCCCAAGCAAGACGCGCCCCGAGGAGCGTCTTGACACATGTCAACACTGGGTCTGACAGAGGGCCTCCAGGAGAGAGGCCCAAGCAAGACACGCCCCGAGGAGTGTCTTGCCACATGTCACCACTGGGTCTGACTGAGCGCCTCCAGGAGAGAGGCCCAAGCAAGACGCGCCCCGAGGAGCGTCAGGCCACATGTCACTACTTAGTCTGACTGAGCGCCTCCAGGAGAGAGGCCCAAGCAAGACGCGCCCCGAGGAGCGTCTTGCCACGTGTCAACACTGGGTCTGATTGAGGGCCTTCTGGAGAGAGGCCCAAGCAAGACGCGCCCCGAGGAGCGTCTTGCCACATGTCAACAATGGGTCTGACTGAGGGCCTCCAGGAGAGAAGCCCAAGCAAGACGCGCCCCAAGGAGCGTCTTGCCACATGTCAACAATGGGTCTTACTGAGGGCCTCCAGGAGAGAAGCCCAAGCAAGACGCGCCCGAGGAGCTTCTTGCCACATGTCAACACTGGGTCTGACAGAGGGCCTCCAGGAGAGAGGCCCAAGCAAGACGCGCCCCGAGGAGCGTCTTGCCACGTTACCTCTGGTTCTGACTGAGCGCCTCCAGGAGAGAGGCCCAAGCAAGACGCGCCCCGAGGAGCGTCTTGCCACATGTCAACAATGGGTCTGACTGAGGGCCTCCAGGAGAGAAGCCCAAGCAAGACGCGCCCCAAGGAGCGTCTTGCCACATGTCAACAATGGGTCTTACTGAGGGCCTCCAGGAGAGAAGCCCAAGCAAGATGCGCTCGGAGGAGCGTCTTGCCACATGTCAACACTCGGTCTGACTGAGCGCCTCCAGGAGAGAGGCCAAAGCAAGATGCGCTCGGAGGAGCGTCTTGCCACATGTTAACACTGGGTCTGACAGAGGGCCTCCAGGAGAGAGGCCCAAGCAAGACGTGCCCCGAGGAGCGTCCTGTCACATGTCAACACTGGGTCTGTCTGAGCGCCTCCAGGAGAGAAGCCCAATCAAGACGCGCCCCGAGGAGCGTCTTGACACATGTCAACACTTGGTCTGACAGAGGGCCTCCAGGAGAGAGGCCCATGCAAGACGCGCCCCGAGGAGTGTCTTGCCACATGTCACCACTGGGTCTGACTGAGCGCCTCCAGAAGAGAGGCCAAAGCAAGACGCGCCCCGAGGAGCGTCAGGCCACATGTCACTACTCAGTCTGACTGAGCGCCTCCAGGAGAGAGGCCCAAGCAAGACGCGCCCCGAGGAGCGTCTTGCCACATTTCACCACTGGGTCTGTCTGAGCGCCTCCAGGAGAGAGGCCCAAGCAAGACGAGCCCCGAGGAGCGTCTTGCCACATGTCAACACTGGGTCTGACTGAGTGCCTCCATGAGAGAAGCCCCAGCAAGACGCGCCCCGAGGAGCGTCTTGCCACATGTCAGCACTCGGTCTGACTGAGCGCCTCCAGGAGAGAGGCCCAAGCAAGACGCGCCCCGAGGAGCATCTTGCCACATGTCACTACTCGGACTGACTGAGCGCCTCCAGGAGAGAGGCCCAAGCAAGACGCACCCCGAGGAGCGTCTTGCCACATGTCAACAATGGGTCTGACTGAGGGCCTCCAGGAGAGAAGCCCAAGCAAGACGCGCCCCGAGCAGCATCTTGCCACATGTCAACACTGGGTCTGACTGAGCGCCTCCAGGAGAGAGGCCCAAGCAAGATACGCTCGGAGGAGCGTCTTGCCACATGTTAACACTGGGTCTGACACAGGGCCTCCAGGAGAGAGGCCCAAGCAAGACGCGCCCCGAGGAGCGTCTTGCCACATGTCACCTCTGGTTCTGACTGAGCGCCTCCAGGAAAGAGGCCCAAGCAAGACGCGCCCCGGGGAGCGTCTTGCCACATGTCAACAATGGATCTGACTGAGGGCCTCCAGGAGAGAAGCCCAAGCAAGACGCGCCACGAGGAGCGTCTTGACACATGTCAACACTGGGTCTGACAGAGGGCCTCCAGGAGAGAGGCCCATGCAAGACGCGCCCCGAGGAGTGTCTTGCCACATGTCACCACTGGGTCTGACTGAGCGCCTCCAGGAGAGAGGCCGAAGCAAGACGTGCCCCGAGGAGCGTCAGGCCACATGTCACTACTCAGTCTGACTGAGCGCCTCCAGGAGAGAGGCCCAAGCAAGACGCGCCACGAGGAGCGTCAGGCCACATGTCACTACTTAGTCTGACTGAGCGCCTCCAGGAGAGAGGCCCAAGCAAGACGCGCCCCGAGGAGCGTCTTGCCACGTGTCAACACTGGGTCTGATTGAGGGCCTTCTGGAGAGAGGCCCAAGCAAGACCCGCCCCGAGGAGCGTCTTGCCACATGTCAACAATGGGTCTGACTGAGGGCCTCCAGGAGAGAAGCCCAAGCAAGACGCGCCCCAAGGAGCGTCTTGCCACATGTCAACAATGGGTCTTTCTGAGGGCCTCCAGGAGAGAAGCCCAACCAAGACGCGCCCCGAGGAGCTTCTTGCCACATGTCAGCACTCGGTCTGACTGAGCGCCTCCAGGAGAGAGGCCAAAGCAAGATGCGCTCGGAGGAGCGTCTTGCCACATGTTAACACTGGGTCTGACAGAGGGCCTCCAGGAGAGAGGCCCAAGCAAGACGTGCCCCGAGGAGCGTCTTGTCACATGTCAACACTGGGTCTGTCTGAGCGCCTCCAGGAGAGAAGCCCAAGCAAGACGCGCCCCGAGGAGCGTCTTGACACATGTCAACACTGGGTCTGACAGAGGGCCTCCAGGAGAGAGGCCCATGCAAGACGCGCCCCGAGGAGTGTCTTGCCACATGTCACCACTGGGTCTGACTGAGCGCCTCCAGGAGAGAGGCCAAAGCAAGACGCGCCCCGAGGAGCGTCAGGCCACATGTCACTACTCAGTCAGACTGAGCGCCTCCAGGAGAGAGGCCCAAGCAAGACGCGCCCCGAGGAGCGTCTTGCCACGTTTCACCACTGGGTCTGACTGAGCGCCTCCAGGAGAGAGGCCCAAGCAAGACGAGCCCCGAGGAGCGTCTTGCCACATGTCAACACTGGGTCTGACTGAGTGCCTCCATGAGAGAAGCCCCAGCAAGACGCGCCCCGAGGAGCGTCTTGCCACATGTCAGCACTCGGTCTGACTGAGCGCCTCCAGGAGAGAGGCCCAAGCAAGACGCGCCCCGAGGAGCATCTTGTCACATGTCACTACTCGGACTGACTGAGCGCCTCCAGGAGAGAGGCCCAAGCAAGACGCACCCCGAGGAGCGTCTTGCCACATGTCAACAATGGGTCTGACTGAGGGCCTCCAGGAGAGAAGCCCAAGCAAGACGCGCCCCGAGCAGCATCTTGCCACATGTCAACACTGGGTCTGACTGAGCGCCTCCAGGAGAGAGGCCCAAGCAAGATACGCTCGGAGGAGCGTCTTGCCACATGTTAACACTGGGTCTGACAGAGGGCCTCCAGGAGAGAGGCCCAAGCAAGATGCGCCCCGAGGAGCGTCTTGCCACATGTCACCTCTGGTTCTGACTGAGCGCCTCCAGGAGAGAGGCCCAAGCAAGACGCACCCCGAGGAGCGTCTTGCCACATGTCAACAATGGGTCTGACTGAGGGCCTCCAGGAGAGAAGCCCAAGCAAGACGCGCCCCGAGCAGCATCTTGCCACATGTCAACACTGGGTCTGACTGAGCGCCTCCAGGAGAGAGGCCCAAGCAAGACGCGCCCCGAGGAGCGTCTTGCCACATGTCACCTCTGGTTCTGACTGAGCGCCTCCAGGAGAGAGGCCCAAGCAAGACGCGCCCCGAGGAGCGTCTTGCCACATGTCAACAATGGGTCTGACTGAGGGCCTCCAGGAGAGAAGCCCAAGCAAGACGCGCCCCGAGGAGCGTCTTGACACATGTCAACACTGGGTCTGACAGAGGGCCTCCAGGAGAGAGGCCCATGCAAGACGCGCCCCGAGGAGTTTCTTGCCACATGTCACCACTGGGTCTGACTGAGCGCCTCCAGGAGAGAGGCCGAAGCAAGACGTGCCCCGAGGAGCGTCAGGCCACATGTCACTACTCAGTCTGACTGAGCGCCTCCAGGAGAGAGGCCCAAGCAAGACGCGCCCCGAGGAGCGTCTTGCCACGTTTCACCACTGGGTCTGACTGAGCGCCTCCAGGAGAGAGGCCCAAGCAAGACGAGCCCCGAGGAGCGTCTTGCCACATGTCAACACTGGGTCTGACTGAGTGCCTCCATGAGAGAAGCCCCAGCATGACGCGCCCCAAGGAGCGTCTTGCCACATGTCAGCACTCGGTCTGACTGAGCGCCTCCAGGAGAGAGGCCCAAGCAAGATGCGCCCCGAGGAGCATCTTGCCACATGTCACTACTCGGAATGACTGAGCGCCTCCAGGAGAGAGGCCCAAGCAAGACGCACCCCGAGGAGCGTCTTGCCACATGTCAACAATGGGTCTGACTGAGGGCCTCCAGGAGAGAAGCCCAAGCAAGACGCGCCCCGAGGAGCATCTTGCCACATGTCAACACTGGGTCTGACTGAGCGCCTCCAGGAGAGAGGCCCAAGCAAGACGCGCCCCGAGGAGCGTCTTGCCACATGTCAACACTGGGTCTTACTGAGCGCCTCCAGGCAAGAGGCCCAAGCAAGACGCGCCCCGAGGAGCGTCTTGCCACATGTCAACACTGGGTCTGACTGAGCGCCTCCAGGAGAGAGGCCCAAGCAAGACGCCCCCCGGGGAGCGTCTTGCCACATGTCCGAACTGGGTCTGACTGAGCGCCTCCAGGAGAGAGTCCCCAGCAAGACGCGCCCCGAGGAGCGTCTTGCCTTATGTCAGCACTCGGTCTGACTGAGCGCCTCCAGGAGAGAGGCCCAAGCAAGACGTGCCCCGAGGAGCGTCTTGTCACATGTCAACACTGGGTCTGTCTGAGCGCCTCCAGGAGAGAAGCCCAAGCAAGACGCAACCCGAGGAGCATCTTGCCACATGTCAGCACTGGGTCTGACTGAGCGCCTCCAGGAGAGAGTCCCCAGCAAGACGCACCCCGAGGAGCGTCTTGCCTTATGTCAGCACTCGGTCTGACTAAGCGCATCCAGTAGAGAGGCCCAAGCAAGAAGCGCCCCAAGGAGCGTCTTGCCACATGTCAACAATGGGTCTGACTGAGGGCCTCCAGGAGAGAAGCCCAAGCAAGACGCGCCCCGAGGAGCGTCTTGACACATGTCAACACTGGGTCTGACAGAGGGCCTCCAGGAGAGAGGCCCAAGCAAGACGCGCCCCGAGGAGTGTCTTGCCACATGTCACCACTGGGTCTGACTGAGCGCCTCCAGGAGAGAGGCCCAAGCAAGACGCGCCCCAAGGAGCGTCAGGAAACATGTCACTTCTCAGTCTGACTGAGCGCCTCCAGGAGAGAGGCCCAAGCAAGACGCGCCCCGAGGAGCGTCTTGCCACATGTCAACAATGGGTCTGACTGAGGGCCTCCAGGAGAGAAGCCCAAGCAAGACGCACCCCGAGGAGCGTCTTGGCACATGTATACACTGGGTCTGACTGAGCGCCTCCAGGCGAGAGGCCCAAGCAAGACGCAACCCGAGGAGCATCTTGCCACATGTCAGCACTGGGTCTGACTGAGCGCCTCCAGGAGAGAGTCCCCAGCAAGACGCACCCGGAGGAGCGTCTTGCCTTATGTCAGCACTCGGTCTGACTGAGCGCCTCCAGTAGAGAGGCCCAAGCAAGAAGCGCCCCAAGGAGCGTCTTGCCACGTGTCAACACTGGGTCTGACAGAGGGCCTCCAGGAGAGAGGCCCAAGCAAGACGCGCCCCGAGGAGTGTCTTGCCACATGTCACCACTGGGTCTGACTGAGCGCCTCCAGGAGAGAGGCCCAAGCAAGACGCGCCCCAAGGAGCGTCAGGCCACATGTCACTACTCAGTCTGACTGAGTGCCTCCAGGAGAGAGGCCCAAGCAAGACGCGCCCCGAGGAGCGTCTTGCCACATGTCAACACTGGGTCTGATTGAGGGCCTTCTGGAGAGATGCCCAAGCAAGACGCGCCCCGAGGAGCGTCTTGCCACATGTCAACAATGGGTCTGACTGAGGGCCTCAGGAGAGAAGCCCAAGCAAGACGCGCCCCGAGGAGCGTCTTGCCACATGTCAGCACTCGGTCTGACTGAGCGCCTCCAGGAGAGAGGCCCAAGCAAGACGCGCCCCGAGGAGCGTCTTGCCACATGTCACCACCGGGTCTGACTGAGCGCCTCCAGGAGAGAGTCCCCAGCAAGACGCGCCCCGAGGAGCGTCTTGCCTTAAGTCAGCACTCGGTCTGACTGAGCGCCTCCAGGAGAGAGGCCCAAGCAAGACGTGCCCCGAGGAGCGTCTTGTCACATGTCAACACTGGGTCTGTCTGAGCGCCTCCAGGAGAGAAGCCCAAGCAAGACGCAACCCGAGGAGCATCTTGCCACATGTCAGCATTGGGTCTGACTGAGCGCCTCCAGGAGAGAGTCCCCAGCAAGACGCACCCCGAGGAGCGTCTTGCCTTATGTCAGCACTCGGTCTGACTAAGCGCCTCCAGTAGAGAGGCCCAAGCAAGAAGCGCCCCAAGGAGCGTCTTGCCACATGTCAACAATGGGTCTGACTGAGGGCCTCCAGGAGAGAAGCCCAAGCAAGACGCGCCCCGAGGAGCGTCTTGACACATGTCAACACTGGGTCTGACAGAGGGCCTCCAGGAGAGATGCCCAAGCAAGACGCGCCCCGAGGAGTGTCTTGCCACATGTCACCACTGGGTCTGACTGAGCGCCTCCAGGAGAGAGGCCCAAGCAAGACGCGCCCCAAGGAGCGTCAGGAAACATGTCACTACTCAGTCTGACTGAGCGCCTCCAGGAGAGAGGCCCAAGCAAGACGCGCCCCGAGGAGCTTCTTGCCACATGTCAACACTGGGTCTGATTGAGGGCCTTCTGGAGAGATGCCCAAGCAAGACGCGCCCCGAGGAGCGTCTTGCCACATGTCAGCAATGGGTCTGACTGAGGGCCTCCAGGAGAGAAGCCGAAGCAAGACGCGCCCCGAGGAGCGTCTTGCCACATGTCAACAATGGGTCTTACTGAGGGCCTCCAGGAGAGAAGGCCAAGCAAGACGCGCCCCGAGGAGCTTCTTGACACGTGTCAGCACTCGGTCTGACTGAGCGCCTCCAGGAGAGAGGCCCAAGCAAGACGCGCCCCGAGGAGCATCTTGCCACATGATACTGCTCGGAATGACTGAGCGCCTCCAGGAGAGAGGCCCAAGCAAGACGCACCCCGAGGAGCGTCTTGCCACATGTCAACAATGGGTCTGACTGAGGGCCTCCAGAAGAGAAGCCCAAGCAAGACGCGCCCCGAGGAGCATCTTGCCACATGTCAACACTGGGTCTGACTGAGCGCCTCCAGGAGAGAGGCCCAAGCAAGACGCGCCCCGAGGAGCGTCTTGCCACATGTCAACACTGGGTCTGACTGAGCGCCTCCAGGCGAGAGGCCCAAGCAAGACGCGCCCCGAGGAGCGTCTTGCCACATGTCAACACTGGGTCTGACTGAGCACCTCCAGGAGAGAGGCCCAAGCAAGACGCGCCCCGAGGAGCGTCTTGCCACATGTCAGAACTGGGTCTGACTGAGCGCCTCCAGGAGAGAGTCCCCAGAAAGACGCGCCCCGAGGAGCGTCTTGCCTTATGTCAGCACTCGGTCTGACTGAGCGCCTCCAGGAGAGAGGCCCAAGCAAGACGTGCCCCGAGGAGCGTCTTGTAACATGTCAACACTGGGTCTGTCTGAGTGCCTCCAGGAGAGAAGCCCAAGCAAGACGCGCCCCGAGGAGCGTCTTGACACATGTCAACACTGGGTCTGACAGAGGACCTCCAGGAGAGAGTCCCCAGCAAGACGCACCCCGAGGAGCGTCTTGCCACATGTCAGAACTGGGTCTGACTGAGCGCCTCCAGGAGAGAGTCCCCAGCAAGACGCGCCCCGAGGAGCGTCTTGACACATGTCAACACTGGGTCTGACAGAGGGCCTCCAGAAGAGAGGCCCAAGCAAGACGCGCCCCGAGGAGTGTCTTGCCACATGTCACCACTGGGTCTGACTGAGCGCCTCCAGGAGAGAGGCCCAAGCAAGACGCGCCCCGAGGAGCGTAAGGCCACATGTCACTACTCATTCTGACTGAGCGCCTCCAGGAGAGAGGCCCAAGCAAGACGCGCCCCGAGGAACGTCTTGCCACGTGTCATCACTGGGTCTGATTGAGGGCCTTCTGGAGAGAGGCCCAAGCAAGATGCGCCCCGAGGAGCGTCTTGCCACATGTCAACAATGGGTCTGACTGAGGGCCTCCAGGAGAGAAGCCCAAGCAAGACGCGCCCCGAGGAGCGTCTTGCCACATGTATACACTGGGTCTGACTGAGCGCCTCCAGGCGAGAGGCCCAAGCAAGACGCAACCCGAGGAGCATCTTGCCACATGTCAGCACTGGGTCTGACTGAGCGCCTCCAGGAGAGAGTCCCCAGCAAGACGCACCCGGAGGAGCGTCTTGCCTTATGTCAGCACTCGGTCTGACTGAGCGCCTCCAGTAGAGAGGCCCAAGCAAGAAGCGCCCCAAGGAGCGTCTTGCCACGTGTCAACACTGGGTCTGACAGAGAGCCTCCAGGAGAGAGGCCCAAGCAAGACGCGCCCCGAGGAGCGTCTTGCCACATGTCAACAATGGGTCTGACTGAGGGCCTCAGGAGAGATGCCCAAGCAAGACGCGCCCCGAGGAGCGTCTTGCCACATGTCAACAATGGGTCTTACTGAGGGCCTCCAGGAGAGAAGCCCAAGCAAGACGCGCCCCGAGGAGCTTCTTGACACGTGTCAGCACTCGGTCTGACTGAGCGCTTCCAGGAGAGAGGCCCAAGCAAGACGCGCCCCGAGGAGCGTCTTGCCACATGTCACCACTGGGTCTGACTGAGCGCCTCCAGGAGAGAGTCCCCAGCAAGACGCGCCCCGAGGAGCGTCTTGCCTTATGTCAGCACTCGGTCTGACTGAGCGCCTCCAGGAGAGAGGCCCAAGCAAGACGTGCCCCGAGGAGCGTCTTGTCACATGTCAACACTGGGTCTGTCTGAGCGCCTCCAGGAGAGAAGCCCAAGCAAGACGCGCCCCGAGGAGCGTCTTGCCACATGTCAACAATGGGTCTGACTGAGGGCCTCCAGGAGAGAAGCCCAAGCAAGACGCGCCCCGAGGAGCGTCTTGACACATGTCAACACTGGGTCTGACAGAGGACCTCCATGAGAGAGTCCCCAGCAAGACGCGCCCCGAGGAGTGTCTTGCCACATGTCAGAACTGGGACTGACTGAGCGCCTCCAGGAGAGAGTCCCCAGCAAGACGCGCCCCGAGGAGCGTCTTGACACATGTCAACACTGGGTCTGACAGAGGGCCTCCAGGAGAGAGGCCCAAGCAAGACGCGCCCCGAGGAGTGTCTTGCCACATGTCACCAGTGGGTCTGACTGAGCGCCTCCAGGAGAGAGGCCCAAGCAAGACGCGCCCCAAGGAGCGTAAGGCCACATGTCACTACTCATTCTGACTGAGCGCCTCCAGGAGAGAGGCCCAAGCAAGACGTGCCCCGAGGAACGTCTTGCCACGTGTCAACACTGGGTCTGATTGAGGGCCTTCTGGAGAGAGGCCCAAGCAAGATGCGCCCCGAGGAGCGTCTTGCCACATGTCAACAATGGGTCTGACTGAGGGCCTCCAGGAGAGAAGCCCAAGCAAGACGCGCCCCGAGGAGCGTCTTGCCACATGTCAACAATGGGTCTGACTGAGGGCCTCCAGGAGAGAAGCCCAAGCAAGACGCGCCCCGAGGAGCGTCTTGCCACATGTATACACTGGGTCTGACTGAGCGCCTCCAGGAGAGAGGCCCAAGCAAGACGCAACCCGAGGAGCATCTTGCCACATGTCAGCACTGGGTCTGACTGAGCGCCTCCAGGAGAGAGGCCCAAGCAAGACGCGCCCCGAGGAGCGTCTTGCCACATGTCACCACTGGGTCTGACTGAGGGCCTTCTGGAGAGAGGCCCAAGCAAGATGCGCCCCGAGGAGCGTCTTGCCACATGTCAACAATGGGTCTGACTGAGGGCCTCCAGGAGAGAAGCCCAAGCAAGACGCGCCCCGAGGAGCGTCTTGCCACATGTATACACTGGGTCTGACTGAGCGCCTCCAGGAGAGAGGCCCAAGCAAGACGCAACCCGAGGAGCATCTTGCCACATGTCAGCACTGGGTCTGACTGAGTTCCTCCAGGAGAGAGTCCCCAGCAAGACGCAACCCGAGGAGCGTCTTGCCTTATGTCAGCACTCGGTCTGACTGAGCGCCTCCAGTAGAGAGGCCCAAGCAAGAAGCGCCCCAAGGAGCGTCTTGCCACATGTCAACAATGGGTCTGACTGAGGGCCTCCAGGAGAGAAGCCCAAGCAAGACGCGCCCCGAGGAGCGTCTTGACACATGTCAACACTGGGTCTGACAGAGGGCCTCCAGGAGAGAGGCCCAAGCAAGACGCGCCCCGAGGAGTGTCTTGCCACATGTCACCACTGGGTCTGACTGAGCGCCTCCAGGAGAGAGGCCCAAGCAAGACGCGCCCCAAGGAGCGTCAGGCCACATGTCACTACTAAGTCTGACTGAGCGCCTCCAGGAGAGAGGCCCAAGCAAGACGCGCCCCGAGGAGCGTCTTGCCACATGTCAACACTGGGTCTGATTGAGGGCCTTCTGGAGAGATGCCCAAGCAAGACGCGCCCCAAGGAGCGTCTTGCCACATGTCAACAATGGGTCTGACTGAGGGCCTCCAGGAGAGAAGCCCAAGCAAGACGCGCCCCGAGGAGCGTCTTGCCACATGTCAACAATGGGTCTTACTGAGGGCCTCCAGGAGAGAAGCCCAAGCAAGACGCGCCCCGAGGAGCTTCTTGACACGTGTCAGCACTCGGTCTGACTGAGCGCCTCCAGGAGAGAGGCCCAAGCAAGACGCGCCCCGAGGAGCGTCTTGCCACGTGTCACCACTGGGTCTGACTGAGCGCCTCCAGGAGAGAGTCCCCAGCAAGACGCGCCCCGAGGAGCGTCTTGCCTTATGTCAGCACTCGGTCTGACTGAGCGCCTCCAGGAGAGAGGACCAAGCAAGACGTGCCCCGAGGAGCGTCTTGTCACATGTCAACACTGGGTCTGTCTGAGCGCCTCCAGGAGAGAAGCCCAAGCAAGACGCGCCCCGAGGAGCGTCTTGCCACATGTCAACAATGGGTCTGACTGAGGGCCTCCAGGAGAGAAGCCCAAGCAAGACGCGCCCCGAGGAGCGTCTTGACACATGTCAACAATGGGTCTGACAGAGGACCTCCAGGAGAGAGTCCCCAGCAAGACGCGCCCCGAGGAGCGTCTTGCCACATGTCAGAACTGGGTCTGACTGAGCGCCTCCAGGAGAGAGTCCCCAGCAAGACACGCCCCGAGGAGCGTCTTGACACATGTCAACACTGGGTCTGACAGAAGGCCTCCAGGAGAGAGGCCCAAGCAAGACGCGCCCCGAGGAGTGTCTTGCCACATGTCACCACTGGGTCTGACTGAGCGCCTCCAGGAGAGAGGCCCAAGCAAGACGCGCCCCGAGGAGCGTCTTGCCACATGTATACACTGGGTCTGACTGAGCGCCTCCAGGAGAGAGGCCCAAGCAAGACGCAACCCGAGGAGCATCTTGCCACATGTCAGCACTGGGACTGACTGAGCGCCTCCAGGAGAGAGTCCCCAGCAAGACGCACCCCGAGGAGCGTCTTGCCTTATGTCAGCACTCGGTCTGACTGAGCTTCTCCAGTAGAGAGGCCCAAGCAAGAAGCGCCCCAAGGAGCGTCTTGCCACATGTCAACAATGGGTCTGACTGAGGGCCTCCAGGAGAGAAGCCCAAGCAAGACGCGCCCCGAGGAGCTTCTTGCCACATGTCAGCACTCGGTCTGACTGAGCGCCTCCAGGAGAGAGGCCAAAGCAAGATGCGCTCGGAGGAGCGTCTTGCCACATGTTAACACTGGGTCTGACAGAGGGCCTCCAGGAGAGAGGCCCAAGCAAGACGTGCCCCGAGGAGCGTCTTGTCACATGTCAACACTGGGTCTGTCTGAGCGCCTCCAGGAGAGAAGCCCAAGCAAGACGCGCCCCGAGGAGCGTCTTGCCACATGTCACCACTGGGTCTGACTGAGCGCCTCCAGGAGAGAGGCCCAAGCAAGACGCGCCCCGAGGAGCGTCAGGCCACATGTCACTACTCAGTCTGACTGAGCGCCTCCAGGAGAGAGACCCAAGCAAGACGCGCCCCGAGGAGCGTCTTGCCACGTGTCAAACTGGGTCTGATTGAGGGCCTTCTGGAGAGAGGCCCAAGCAAGACGCGCCGCAAGGTGTGTCTTGCCACATGTCAACAATGTGTCTGACTGAGGCCCTCCAGGAGAGAAGCCCAAGCAAGATGCGCCCCGAGGAGCGTCTTGCCACATGTCAACAATGGGTCTTACTGAGGGCCTCCAGGAGAGAAGCCCAGGCAAGATGCACCCCGAGGAGCTTCTTGCCACATGTCAGCACTCGGTCTGACTGAGTGCCTCCAGGAGAGAGGCCAAAGCAAGATACGCTCGGAGGAGCGTCTTGCCACATGTCAACACTGGGTCTGACAGAGGGCCTCCAGGAGAGAGGCCCATGCAAGACGCGCCCCGAGGAGTGTCTTGCCACATGTCACCACTGGGTCTGACTGAGCGCCTCCAGGAGAGAGGCCGAAGCAAGACGCGCCTCGAGGAGCGTCAGGCCACATCTCACTACTCAGTCTGACTGAGCGCCTCCAGGAGAGAGGCCCAAGCAAGACGCGCCCCGAGGAGCGTCTTGCCACGTTTCACCACTGGGTCTGACTGAGCGCCTCCAGGAGAGAGGCCCAAGCAAGACGAGCCCCGAGGAGCGTCTTGCCACATGTCAACACTGGGTCTGACTGAGTGCCTCCATGAGAGAAGTCCCAGCAAGACGCGCCCCGAGGAGCGTCTTGCCACATGTCAGCACTCGGTCTGACTGAGCGCCTCCAGGAGAGAGGCCCAAGCAAGACGCGCCCCGAGGAGCATCTTGCCACATGTCACTACTCGGACTGACTGAGCGCCTCCAGGAGAGAGGCCCAAGCAAGACGCACCCCGAGGAGCGTCTTGCCACATGTCAACAATGGGTCTGACTGAGGGCCTCCAGGAGAGAAGCCCAAGCAAGACGCGCCCCGAGCAGCATCTTGCCACATGTCAACACTGGGTCTGACTGAGCGCCTCCAGGAGAGAGGCCCAAGCAAGA
Source organism: Nothobranchius furzeri (assembly GCF_043380555.1). Classification (NCBI taxonomy): domain Eukaryota; kingdom Metazoa; phylum Chordata; class Actinopteri; order Cyprinodontiformes; family Nothobranchiidae; genus Nothobranchius; species Nothobranchius furzeri. The sequence goes on from NC_091743.1 coordinate 11,429,938, forward strand.
TACGCCCCGAGGAGCGTCTTGCCACATGTCACCTCTGGTTCTGACTGAGCACCTCCAGGAGAGAGGCCCAAGCAAGACGCGCCCCGAGGAGCGTCTTGCCACATGTCAACAATGGGTCTGACTGAGGGCCTCCAGGAGAGAAGCCCAAGCAAGACGCGCCCCGAGGAGCGTCTTGACACATGCCAACACTGGGTCTGACTGAGCGCCTCCAGGAGAGAGGCCCAAGCAAGACGCGCCCCGAGGAGCGTCTTGCCACATGTCAACACTGGGTCTGACTGAGCGCCTCCAGGAGAGAGGCCCAAGCAAGACGCGCCCCGAGGAGCGTCTTGCCACATGTCAACAATGGGTCTGACTGAGGGCCTCCAGGAGAGAGTCCCAAGCAAGATGCGCTCGGAGGAGCGTCTTGCCACATGTCAACACTGGGTCTGACAGAGGGCCTCCAGGAGAGAGGCCCAAGCAAGACGCGCCCCGAGGAGCGTCTTGCCACGTTACCTCTGGTTCTGACTGAGCGCCTCCAGGAGAGAGGCCCAAGCAAGACGCGCCCCGAGGAGCGTCTTGCCACATGTCAACAATGGGTCTGACTGAGGGCCTCCAGGAGAGAAGCCCAAGCAAGACGCGCCCCGAGGAGCGTCTTGACACATGTCAACACTGGGTCTGACAGAGGGCCTCCAGGAGAGAGGCCCAAGCAAGACACGCCCCGAGGAGTGTCTTGCCACATGTCACCACTGGGTCTGACTGAGCGCCTCCAGGAGAGAGGCCCAAGCAAGACGCGCCCCGAGGAGCGTCAGGCCACATGTCACTACTTAGTCTGACTGAGCGCCTCCAGGAGAGAGGCCCAAGCAAGACGCGCCCCGAGGAGCGTCTTGCCACGTGTCAACACTGGGTCTGATTGAGGGCCTTCTGGAGAGAGGCCCAAGCAAGACGCGCCCCGAGGAGCGTCTTGCCACATGTCAACAATGGGTCTGACTGAGGGCCTCCAGGAGAGAAGCCCAAGCAAGACGCGCCCCAAGGAGCGTCTTGCCACATGTCAACAATGGGTCTTACTGAGGGCCTCCAGGAGAGAAGCCCAAGCAAGACGCGCCCCGAGGAGCTTCTTGCCACATGTCAACACTGGGTCTTACAGAGGGCCTCCAGGAGAGAGGCCCAAGCAAGACGCGCCCCGAGGAGCGTCTTGCCACGTTACCTCTGGTTCTGACTGAGCGCCTCCAGGAGAGAGGCCCAAGCAAGACGCGCCCCGAGGAGCGTCTTGCCACATGTCAACAATGGGTCTGACTGAGGGCCTCCAGGAGAGAAGCCCAAGCAAGACGCGCCCCAAGGAGCGTCTTGCCACATGTCAACAATGGGTCTTACTGAGGGCCTCCAGGAGAGAAGCCCAAGCAAGATGCGCTCGGAGGAGCGTCTTGCCACATGTCAACACTCGGTCTGACTGAGCGCCTCCAGGAGAGAGGCCAAAGCAAGATGCGCTCGGAGGAGCGTCTTGCCACATGTTAACACTGGGTCTGACAGAGGGCCTCCAGGAGAGAGGCCCAAGCAAGACGTGCCCCGAGGAGCGTCCTGTCACATGTCAACACTGGGTCTGTCTGAGCGCCTCCAGGAGAGAAGCCCAATCAAGACGCGCCCCGAGGAGCGTCTTGACACATGTCAACACTTGGTCTGACAGAGGGCCTCCAGGAGAGAGGCCCATGCAAGACGCGCCCCGAGGAGTGTCTTGCCACATGTCACCACTGGGTCTGACTGAGCGCCTCCAGGAGAGAGGCCAAAGCAAGACGCGCCCCGAGGAGCGTCAGGCCACATGTCACTACTCAGTCTGACTGAGCGCCTCCAGGAGAGAGGCCCAAGCAAGACGCGCCCCGAGGAGCGTCTTGCCACATTTCACCACTGGGTCTGACTGAGCGCCTCCAGGAGAGAGGCCCAAGCAAGACGAGCCCCGAGGAGCGTCTTGCCACATGTCAACACTGGGTCTGACTGAGTGCCTCCATGAGAGAAGCCCCAGCTAGACGCGCCCCGAGGAGCGTCTTGCCACATGTCAGCACTCGGTCTGACTGAGCGCCTCCAGGAGAGAGGCCCAAGCAAGACGCGCCCCGAGGAGCATCTTGCCACATGTCACTACTCGGACTGACTGAGCGCCTCCAGGAGAGAGGCCCAAGCAAGACGCACCCCGAGGAGCGTCTTGCCACATGTCAACAATGGGTCTGACTGAGGGCCTCCAGGAGAGAAGCCCAAGCAAGACGCGCCCCGAGCAGCATCTTGCCACATGTCAACACTGGGTCTGACTGAGCGCCTCCAGGAGAGAGGCCCAAGCAAGATACGCTCGGAGGAGCGTCTTGCCACATGTTAACACTGGGTCTGACACAGGGCCTCCAGGAGAGAGGCCCAAGCAAGACGCGCCCCGAGGAGCGTCTTGCCACATGTCACCTCTGGTTCTGACTGAGCGCCTCCAGGAAAGAGGCCCAAGCAAGACGCGCCCCGGGGAGCGTCTTGCCACATGTCAACAATGGGTCTGACTGAGGGCCTCCAGGAGAGAAGCCCAAGCAAGACGCGCCACGAGGAGCGTCTTGACACATGTCAACACTGGGTCTGACAGAGGGCCTCCAGGAGAGAGGCCCATGCAAGACGCGCCCCGAGGAGTGTCTTGCCACATGTCACCACTGGGTCTGACTGAGCGCCTCCAGGAGAGAGGCCGAAGCAAGACGTGCCCCGAGGAGCGTCAGGCCACATGTCACTACTCAGTCTGACTGAGCGCCTCCAGGAGAGAGGCCCAAGCAAGACGCGCCACGAGGAGCGTCAGGCCACATGTCACTACTTAGTCTGACTGAGCGCCTCCAGGAGAGAGGCCCAAGCAAGACGCGCCCCGAGGAGCGTCTTGCCACGTGTCAACACTGGGTCTGATTGAGGGCCTTCTGGAGAGAGGCCCAAGCAAGACCCGCCCCGAGGAGCGTCTTGCCACATGTCAACAATGGGTCTGACTGAGGGCCTCCAGGAGAGAAGCCCAAGCAAGACGCGCCCCAAGGAGCGTCTTGCCACATGTCAACAATGGGTCTTTCTGAGGGCCTCCAGGAGAGAAGCCCAACCAAGACGCGCCCCGAGGAGCTTCTTGCCACATGTCAGCACTCGGTCTGACTGAGCGCCTCCAGGAGAGAGGCCAAAGCAAGATGTGCTCGGAGGAGCGTCTTGCCACATGTTAACACTGGGTCTGACAGAGGGCCTCCAGGAGAGAGGCCCAAGCAAGACGCGCCCCGAGGAGCGTCTTGACACATGTCAACACTGGGTCTGACAGAGGGCCTCCAGGAGAGAGGCCCATGCAAGACGCGCCCCGAGGAGTGTCTTGCCACATGTCACCACTGGGTCTGACTGAGCGCCTCCAGGAGAGAGGCCAAAGCAAGACGCGCCCCGAGGAGCGTCAGGCCACATGTCACTACTCAGTCAGACTGAGCGCCTCCAGGAGAGAGGCCCAAGCAAGACGCGCCCCGAGGAGCGTCTTGCCACGTTTCACCACTGGGTCTGACTGAGCGCCTCCAGGAGAGAGGCCCAGGCAAGACGAGCCCCGAGGAGCGTCTTGCCACATGTCAACACTGGGTCTGACTGAGTGCCTCCATGAGAGAAGCCCCAGCAAGACGCGCCCCGAGGAGCGTCTTGCCACATGTCAGCACTCGGTCTGACTGAGCGCCTCCAGGAGAGAGGCCCAAGCAAGACGCGCCCCGAGGAGCATCTTGTCACATGTCACTACTCGGACTGACTGAGCGCCTCCAGGAGAGAGGCCCAAGCAAGACGCACCCCGAGGAGCGTCTTGCCACATGTCAACAATGGGTCTGACTGAGGGCCTCCAGGAGAGAAGCCCAAGCAAGACGCGCCCCGAGCAGCATCTTGCCACATGTCAACACTGGGTCTGACTGAGCGCCTCCAGGAGAGAGGCCCAAGCAAGATACGCTCGGAGGAGCGTCTTGCCACATGTTAACACTGGGTCTGACAGAGGGCCTCCAGGAGAGAGGCCCAAGCAAGATGCGCCCCGAGGAGCGTCTTGCCACATGTCACCTCTGGTTCTGACTGAGCGCCTCCAGGAGAGAGGCCCAAGCAAGACGCACCCCGAGGAGCGTCTTGCCACATGTCAACAATGGGTCTGACTGAGGGCCTCCAGGAGAGAAGCCCAAGCAAGACGCGCCCCGAGCAGCATCTTGCCACATGTCAACACTGGGTCTGACTGAGCGCCTCCAGGAGAGAGGCCCAAGCAAGACGCGCCCCGAGGAGCGTCTTGCCACATGTCACCTCTGGTTCTGACTGAGCGCCTCCAGGAGAGAGGCCCAAGCAAGACGCGCCCCGAGGAGCGTCTTGCCACATGTCAACAATGGGTCTGACTGAGGGCCTCCAGGAGAGAAGCCCAAGCAAGACGCGCCCCGAGGAGCGTCTTGACACATGTCAACACTGGGTCTGACAGAGGGCCTCCAGGAGAGAGGCCCATGCAAGATGCGCCCCGAGGAGTTTCTTGCCACATGTCACCACTGGGTCTGACTGAGCGCCTCCAGGAGAGAGGCCGAAGCAAGACGTGCCCCGAGGAGCGTCAGGCCACATGTCACTACTCAGTCTGACTGAGCGCCTCCAGGAGAGAGGCCCAAGCAAGACGCGCCCCGAGGAGCGTCTTGCCACGTTTCACCACTGGGTCTGACTGAGCGCCTCCAGGAGAGAGGCCCAAGCAAGACGAGCCCCGAGGAGCGTCTTGCCACATGTCAACACTGGGTCTGACTGAGTGCCTCCATGAGAGAAGCCCCAGCATGACGCGCCCCAAGGAGCGTCTTGCCACATGTCAGCACTCGGTCTGACTGAGCGCCTCCAGGAGAGAGGCCCAAGCAAGATGCGCCCCGAGGAGCATCTTGCCACATGTCACTACTCGGAATGACTGAGCGCCTCCAGGAGAGAGGCCCAAGCAAGACGCACCCCGAGGAGCGTCTTGCCACATGTCAACAATGGGTCTGACTGAGGGCCTCCAGGAGAGAAGCCCAAGCAAGACGCGCCCCGAGGAGCATCTTGCCACATGTCAACACTGGGTCTGACTGAGCGCCTCCAGGAGAGAGGCCCAAGCAAGACGCGCCCCGAGGAGCGTCTTGCCACATGTCAACACTGGGTCTGACTGAGCGCCTCCAGGCGAGAGGCCCAAGCAAGACGCGCCCCGAGGAGCGTCTTGCCACATGTCAACACTGGGTCTGACTGAGCGCCTCCAGGAGAGAGGCCCAAGCAAGACGCCCCCCGGGGAGCGTCTTGCCACATGTCCGAACTGGGTCTGACTGAGCGCCTCCAGGAGAGAGTCCCCAGCAAGACGCGCCCCGAGGAGCGTCTTGCCTTATGTCAGCACTCGGTCTGACTGAGCGCCTCCAGGAGAGAGGCCCAAGCAAGACGTGCCCCGAGGAGCGTCTTGTCACATGTCAACACTGGGTCTGTCTGAGCGCCTCCAGGAGAGAAGCCCAAGCAAGACGCAACCCGAGGAGCATCTTGCCACATGTCAGCACTGGGTCTGACTGAGCGCCTCCAGGAGAGAGTCCCCAGCAAGACGCACCCCGAGGAGCGTCTTGCCTTATGTCAGCACTCGGTCTGACTAAGCGCATCCAGTAGAGAGGCCCAAGCAAGAAGCGCCCCAAGGAGCGTCTTGCCACATGTCAACAATGGGTCTGACTGAGGGCCTCCAGGAGAGAAGCCCAAGCAAGACGCGCCCCGAGGAGCGTCTTGACACATGTCAACACTGGGTCTGACAGAGGGCCTCCAGGAGAGAGGCCCAAGCAAGACGCGCCCCGAGGAGTGTCTTGCCACATGTCACCACTGGGTCTGACTGAGCGCCTCCAGGAGAGAGGCCCAAGCAAGACGCGCCCCAAGGAGCGTAAGGAAACATGTCACTACTCAGTCTGACTGAGCGCCTCCAGGAGAGAGGCCCAAGCAAGACGCGCCCCGAGGAGCTTCTTGCCACATGTCAACACTGGGTCTGATTGAGGGCCTTCTGGAGAGATGCCCAAGCAAGACGCGCCCCGAGGAGCGTCTTGCCACATGTCAGCAATGGGTCTGACTGAGGGCCTCCAGGAGAGAAGCCCAAGCAAGACGCGCCCCGAGGAGCGTCTTGCCACATGTCAACAATGGGTCTTACTGAGGGCCTCCAGGAGAGAAGGCCAAGCAAGACGCGCCCCGAGGAGCTTCTTGACACGTGTCAGCACTCGGTCTGACTGAGCGCCTCCAGGAGAGAGGCCCAAGCAAGACGCGCCCCGAGGAGCATCTTGCCACATGATACTACTCGGAATGACTGAGCGCCTCCAGGAGAGAGGCCCAAGCAAGACGCACCCCGAGGAGCGTCTTGCCACATGTCAACAATGGGTCTGACTGAGGGCCTCCAGGAGAGAAGCCCAAGCAAGACGCGCCCCGAGGAGCATCTTGCCACATGTCAACACTGGGTCTGACTGAGCGCCTCCAGGAGAGAGGCCCAAGCAAGACGCGCCCCGAGGAGCGTCTTGCCACATGTCAACACTGGGTCTGACTGAGCGCCTCCAGGCGAGAGGCCCAAGCAAGACGCGCCCCGAGGAGCGTCTTGCCACATGTCAACACTGGGTCTGACTGAGCACCTCCAGGAGAGAGGCCCCAGAAAGACGCGCCCCGAGGAGCGTCTTGCCTTATGTCAGCACTCGGTCTGACTGAGCGCCTCTAGGAGAGAGGCCCAAGCAAGACGTGCCCCGAGGAGCGTCTTGTAACATGTCAACACTGGGTCTGTCTGAGTGCCTCCAGGAGAAAAGCCCAAGCAAGACGCGCCCCGAGGAGCGTCTTGCCACATGTCAACAATGGGTCTGACTGAGGGCCTCCAGGAGAGAAGCCCAAGCAAGACGCGCCCCGAGGAGCGTCTTGACACATGTCAACACTGGGTCTGACAGAGGACCTCCAGGAGAGAGTCCCCAGCAAGACGCACCCCGAGGAGCGTCTTGCCACATGTCAGAACTGGGTCTGACTGAGCGCCTCCAGGAGAGAGTCCCCAGCAAGACGCGCCCCGAGGAGCGTCTTGACACATGTCAACACTGGGTCTGACAGTGGGCCTCCAGGAGAGAGGCCCAAGCAAGACGCGCCCCGAGGAGTGTCATGCCACATGTCACCACTGGGTCTGACTGAGCGCCTCCAGGAGAGAGGCCCAAGCAAGACGCGCCCCGAGGAGCGTAAGGCCACATGTCACTCCTCATTCTGACTGAGCGCCTCCAGGAGAGAGGCCCAAGCAAGACGCGCCCCGAGGAACGTCTTGCCACGTGTCATCACTGGGTCTGATTGAGGGCCTTCTGGAGAGAGGCCCAAGCAAGATGCGCCCCGAGGAGCGTCTTGCCACATGTCAACAATGGGTCTGACTGAGGGCCTCCAGGAGAGAAGCCCAAGCAAGACGCGCCCCGAGGAGCGTCTTGCCACATGTATACACTGGGTCTGACTGAGCGCCTCCAGGCGAGAGGCCCAAGCAAGACGCAACCCGAGGAGCATCTTGCCACATGTCAGCACTGGGTCTGACTGAGCGCCTCCAGGAGAGAGTCCCCAGCAAGACGCACCCGGAGGAGCGTCTTGCCTTATGTCAGCACTCGGGCTTACTGAGCGCCTCCAGTAGAGAGGCCCAAGCAAGAAGCGCCCCAAGGAGCGTCTTGCCACGTGTCAACACTGGGTCTGACAGAGGGCCTCCAGGAGAGAGGCCCAAGCAAGACGCGCCCCGAGGAGTGTCTTGCCACATGTCACCACTGGGTCTGACTGAGCGCCTCCAGGAGAGAGGCCCAAGCAAGACGCGCCCCAAGGAGCGTCAGGCCACATGTCACTACTCAGTCTGACTGAGCGCCTCCAGGAGAGAGGCCCAAGCAAGACGCGCCCCGAGGAGCGTCTTGCCACATGTCAACACTGGGTCTGATTGAGGGCCTTCTGGAGAGATGCCCAAGCAAGACGCGCCCCGAGGAGCGTCTTGCCACATGTCAACAATGGGTCTGACTGAGGGCCTCAGGAGAGAAGCCCAAGCAAGACGCGCCCCGAGGAGCGTCTTGCCACATGTCAGCACTCGGTCTGACTGAGCGCCTCCAGGAGAGAGGCCCAAGCAAGATACGCTCGGAGGAGCGTCTTGCCACATGTTAACACTGGGTCTGACACAGGGCCTCCAGGAGAGAGGCCCAAGCAAGACGCGCCCCGAGGAGCGTCTTGCCACATGTCACCTCTGGTTCTGACTGAGCGCCTCCAGGAAAGAGGCCCAAGCAAGACGCGCCCCGGGGAGCGTCTTGCCACATGTCAACAATGGGTCTGACTGAGGGCCTCCAGGAGAGAAGCCCAAGCAAGACGCGCCACGAGGAGCGTCTTGACACATGTCAACACTGGGTCTGACAGAGGGCCTCCAGGAGAGAGGCCCATGCAAGACGCGCCCCGAGGAGTGTCTTGCCACATGTCACCACTGGGTCTGACTGAGCGCCTCCAGGAGAGAGGCCGAAGCAAGACGTGCCCCGAGGAGCGTCAGGCCACATGTCACTACTCAGTCTGACTGAGCGCCTCCAGGAGAGAGGCCCAAGCAAGACGCGCCACGAGGAGCGTCAGGCCACATGTCACTACTTAGTCTGACTGAGCGCCTCCAGGAGAGAGGCCCAAGCAAGACGCGCCCCGAGGAGCGTCTTGCCACGTGTCAACACTGGGTCTGATTGAGGGCCTTCTGGAGAGAGGCCCAAGCAAGACCCGCCCCGAGGAGCGTCTTGCCACATGTCAACAATGGGTCTGACTGAGGGCCTCCAGGAGAGAAGCCCAAGCAAGACGCGCCCCAAGGAGCGTCTTGCCACATGTCAACAATGGGTCTTTCTGAGGGCCTCCAGGAGAGAAGCCCAACCAAGACGCGCCCCGAGGAGCTTCTTGCCACATGTCAGCACTCGGTCTGACTGAGCGCCTCCAGGAGAGAGGCCAAAGCAAGATGCGCTCGGAGGAGCGTCTTGCCACATGTTAACACTGGGTCTGACAGAGGGCCTCCAGGAGAGAGGCCCAAGCAAGACGTGCCCCGAGGAGCGTCTTGTCACATGTCAACACTGGGTCTGTCTGAGCGCCTCCAGGAGAGAAGCCCAAGCAAGACGCGCCCCGAGGAGCGTCTTGACACATGTCAACACTGGGTCTGACAGAGGGCCTCCAGGAGAGAGGCCCATGCAAGACGCGCCCCGAGGAGTGTCTTGCCACATGTCACCACTGGGTCTGACTGAGCGCCTCCAGGAGAGAGGCCAAAGCAAGACGCGCCCCGAGGAGCGTCAGGCCACATGTCACTACTCAGTCAGACTGAGCGCCTCCAGGAGAGAGGCCCAAGCAAGACGCGCCCCGAGGAGCGTCTTGCCACGTTTCACCACTGGGTCTGACTGAGCGCCTCCAGGAGAGAGGCCCAAGCAAGACGAGCCCCGAGGAGCGTCTTGCCACATGTCAACACTGGGTCTGACTGAGTGCCTCCATGAGAGAAGCCCCAGCAAGACGCGCCCCGAGGAGCGTCTTGCCACATGTCAGCACTCGGTCTGACTGAGCGCCTCCAGGAGAGAGGCCCAAGCAAGACGCGCCCCGAGGAGCATCTTGTCACATGTCACTACTCGGACTGACTGAGCGCCTCCAGGAGAGAGGCCCAAGCAAGACGCACCCCGAGGAGCGTCTTGCCACATGTCAACAATGGGTCTGACTGAGGGCCTCCAGGAGAGAAGCCCAAGCAAGACGCGCCCCGAGCAGCATCTTGCCACATGTCAACACTGGGTCTGACTGAGCGCCTCCAGGAGAGAGGCCCAAGCAAGATACGCTCGGAGGAGCGTCTTGCCACATGTTAACACTGGGTCTGACAGAGGGCCTCCAGGAGAGAGGCCCAAGCAAGATGCGCCCCGAGGAGCGTCTTGCCACATGTCACCTCTGGTTCTGAATGAGCGCCTCCAGGAGAGAGGCCCAAGCAAGACGCACCCCGAGGAGCGTCTTGCCACATGTCAACAATGGGTCTGACTGAGGGCCTCCAGGAGAGAAGCCCAAGCAAGACGCGCCCCGAGCAGCATCTTGCCACATGTCAACACTGGGTCTGACTGAGCGCCTCCAGGAGAGAGGCCCAAGCAAGACGCGCCCCGAGGAGCGTCTTGCCACATGTCACCTCTGGTTCTGACTGAGCGCCTCCAGGAGAGAGGCCCAAGCAAGACGCGCCCCGAGGAGCGTCTTGCCACATGTCAACAATGGGTCTGACTGAGGGCCTCCAGGAGAGAAGCCCAAGCAAGACGCGCCCCGAGGAGCGTCTTGACACATGTCAACACTGGGTCTGACAGAGGGCCTCCAGGAGAGAGGCCCATGCAAGACGCGCCCCGAGGAGTTTCTTGCCACATGTCACCACTGGGTCTGACAGAGGGCCTCCAGGAGAGAGGCCCAAGCAAGACGTGCCCCGAGGAGCGTCTTGTCACATGTCAACACTGGGTCTGTCTGAGCGCCTCCAGGAGAGAAGCCCAAGCAAGACGCGCCCCGAGGAGCGTCTTGACACATGTCAACACTGGGTCTGACAGAGGGCCTCCAGGAGAGAGGCCCATGCAAGACGCGCCCCGAGGAGTGTCTTGCCACATGTCACCACTGGGTCTGACTGAGCGCCTCCAGGAGAGAGGCCAAAGCAAGACGCGCCCCGAGGAGCGTCAGGCCACATGTCACTACTCAGTCAGACTGAGCGCCTCCAGGAGAGAGGCCCAAGCAAGACGCGCCCCGAGGAGCGTCTTGCCACGTTTCACCACTGGGTCTGACTGAGCGCCTCCAGGAGAGAGGCCCAAGCAAGACGAGCCCCGAGGAGCGTCTTGCCACATGTCAACACTGGGTCTGACTGAGTGCCTCCATGAGAGAAGCCCCAGCAAGACGCGCCCCGAGGAGCGTCTTGCCACATGTCAGCACTCGGTCTGACTGAGCGCCTCCAGGAGAGAGGCCCAAGCAAGACGCGCCCCGAGGAGCATCTTGTCACATGTCACTACTCGGACTGACTGAGCGCCTCCAGGAGAGAGGCCCAAGCAAGACGCACCCCGAGGAGCGTCTTGCCACATGTCAACAATGGGTCTGACTGAGGGCCTCCAGGAGAGAAGCCCAAGCAAGACGCGCCCCGAGCAGCATCTTGCCACATGTCAACACTGGGTCTGACTGAGCGCCTCCAGGAGAGAGGCCCAAGCAAGATACGCTCGGAGGAGCGTCTTGCCACATGTTAACACTGGGTCTGACAGAGGGCCTCCAGGAGAGAGGCCCAAGCAAGATGCGCCCCGAGGAGCGTCTTGCCACATGTCACCTCTGGTTCTGAATGAGCGCCTCCAGGAGAGAGGCCCAAGCAAGACGCACCCCGAGGAGCGTCTTGCCACATGTCAACAATGGGTCTGACTGAGGGCCTCCAGGAGAGAAGCCCAAGCAAGACGCGCCCCGAGCAGCATCTTGCCACATGTCAACACTGGGTCTGACTGAGCGCCTCCAGGAGAGAGGCCCAAGCAAGATACGCTCGGAGGAGCGTCTTGCCACATGTTAACACTGGGTCTGACAGAGGGCCTCCAGGAGAGAGGCCCAAGCAAGATGCGCCCCGAGGAGCGTCTTGCCACATGTCACCTCTGGTTCTGAATGAGCGCCTCCAGGAGAGAGGCCCAAGCAAGACGCACCCCGAGGAGCGTCTTGCCACATGTCAACAATGGGTCTGACTGAGGGCCTCCAGGAGAGAAGCCCAAGCAAGACGCGCCCCGAGCAGCATCTTGCCACATGTCAACACTGGGTCTGACTGAGCGCCTCCAGGAGAGAGGCCCAAGCAAGACGCGCCCCGAGGAGCGTCTTGCCACATGTCACCTCTGGTTCTGACTGAGCGCCTCCAGGAGAGAGGCCCAAGCAAGACGCGCCCCGAGGAGCGTCTTGCCACATGTCAACAATGGGTCTGACTGAGGGCCTCCAGGAGAGAAGCCCAAGCAAGACGCGCCCCGAGGAGCGTCTTGACACATGTCAACACTGGGTCTGACAGAGGGCCTCCAGGAGAGAGGCCCATGCAAGACGCGCCCCGAGGAGTTTCTTGCCACATGTCACCACTGGGTCTGACTGAGCGCCTCCAGGAGAGAGGCCGAAGCAAGACGTGCCCCGAGGAGCGTCAGGCCACATGTCACTACTCAGTCTGACTGAGCGCCTCCAGGAGAGAGGCCCAAGCAAGACGCGCCCCGAGGAGCGTCTTGCCACGTTTCACCACTGGGTCTGACTGAGCGCCTCCAGGAGAGAGGCCCAAGCAAGACGAGCCCCGAGGAGCGTCTTGCCACATGTCAACACTGGGTCTGACTGAGTGCCTCCATGAGAGAAGCCCCAGCATGACGCGCCCCAAGGAGCGTCTTGCCACATGTCAGCACTCGGTCTGACTGAGCGCCTCCAGGAGAGAGGCCCAAGCAAGATGCGCCCCGAGGAGCATCTTGCCACATGTCACTACTCGGAATGACTGAGCGCCTCCAGGAGAGAGGCCCAAGCAAGACGCACCCCGAGGAGCGTCTTGCCACATGTCAACAATGGGTCTGACTGAGGGCCTCCAGGAGAGAAGCCCAAGCAAGATGCGCCCCGAGGAGCATCTTGCCACATGTCAACACTGGGTCTGACTGAGCGCCTCCAGGAGAGAGGCCCAAGCAAGACGCGCCCCGAGGAGCGTCTTGCCACATGTCAACACTGGGTCTGACTGAGCGCCTCCAGGCGAGAGGCCCAAGCAAGACGCGCCCCGAGGAGCGTCTTGCCACATGTCAACACTGGGTCTGACTGAGCGCCTCCAGGAGAGAGGCCCAAGCAAGACGCCCCCCGGGGAGCGTCTTGCCACATGTCCGAACTGGGTCTGACTGAGCGCCTCCAGGAGAGAGTCCCCAGCAAGACGCGCCCCGAGGAGCGTCTTGCCTTATGTCAGCACTCGGTCTGACTGAGCGCCTCCAGGAGAGAGGCCCAAGCAAGACGTGCCCCGAGGAGCGTCTTGTCACATGTCAACACTGGGTCTGTCTGAGCGCCTCCAGGAGAGAAGCCCAAGCAAGACGCAACCCGAGGAGCATCTTGCCACATGTCAGCACTGGGTCTGACTGAGCGCCTCCAGGAGAGAGTCCCCAGCAAGACGCACCCCGAGGAGCGTCTTGCCTTATGTCAGCACTCGGTCTGACTAAGCGCATCCAGTAGAGAGGCCCAAGCAAGAAGCGCCCCAAGGAGCGTCTTGCCACATGTCAACAATGGGTCTGACTGAGGGCCTCCAGGAGAGAAGCCCAAGCAAGACGCGCCCCGAGGAGCGTCTTGACACATGTCAACACTGGGTCTGACAGAGGGCCTCCAGGAGAGAGGCCCAAGCAAGACGCGCCCCGAGGAGTGTCTTGCCACATGTCACCACTGGGTCTGACTGAGCGCCTCCAGGAGAGAGGCCCAAGCAAGACGCGCCCCAAGGAGCGTCAGGAAACATGTCACTACTCAGTCTGACTGAGCGCCTCCAGGAGAGAGGCCCAAGCAAGACGCGCCCCGAGGAGCTTCTTGCCACATGTCAACACTGGGTCTGATTGAGGGCCTTCTGGAGAGATGCCCAAGCAAGACGCGCCCCGAGGAGCGTCTTGCCACATGTCAGCAATGGGTCTGACTGAGGGCCTCCAGGAGAGAAGCCCAAGCAAGACGCGCCCCGAGGAGCGTCTTGCCACATGTCAACAATGGGTCTTACTGAGGGCCTCCAGGAGAGAAGGCCAAGCAAGACGCGCCCCGAGGAGCTTCTTGACACGTGTCAGCACTCGGTCTGACTGAGCGCCTCCAGGAGAGAGGCCCAAGCAAGACGCGCCCCGAGGAGCATCTTGCCACATGATACTACTCGGAATGACTGAGCGCCTCCAGGAGAGAGGCCCAAGCAAGACGCACCCCGAGGAGCGTCTTGCCACATGTCAACAATGGGTCTGACTGAGGGCCTCCAGGAGAGAAGCCCAAGCAAGACGCGCCCCGAGGAGCATCTTGCCACATGTCAACACTGGGTCTGACTGAGCGCCTCCAGGAGAGAGGCCCAAGCAAGACGCGCCCCGAGGAGCGTCTTGCCACATGTCAACACTGGGTCTGACTGAGCGCCTCCAGGCGAGAGGCCCAAGCAAGACGCGCCCCGAGGAGCGTCTTGCCACATGTCAACACTGGGTCTGACTGAGCACCTCCAGGAGAGAGGCCCCAGAAAGACGCGCCCCGAGGAGCGTCTTGCCTTATGTCAGCACTCGGTCTGACTGAGCGCCTCCAGGAAAGAGGCCCAAGCAAGACGTGCCCCGAGGAGCGTCTTGTAACATGTCAACACTGGGTCTGTCTGAGTGCCTCCAGGAGAGAAGCCCAAGCAAGACGCGCCCCGAGGAGCGTCTTGCCACATGTCAACAATGGGTCTGACTGAGGGCCTCCAGGAGAGAAGCCCAAGCAAGACGCGCCCCGAGGAGCGTCTTGACACATGTCAACACTGGGTCTGACAGAGGACCTCCAGGAGAGAGTCCCCAGCAAGACGCACCCCGAGGAGCGTCTTGCCACATGTCAGAACTGGGTCTGACTGAGCGCCTCCAGGAGAGAGTCCCCAGCAAGACGCGCCCCGAGGAGCGTCTTGACACATGTCAACACTGGGTCTGACAGTGGGCCTCCAGGAGAGAGGCCCAAGCAAGACGCGCCCCGAGGAGTGTCTTGCCACATGTCACCACTGGGTCTGACTGAGCGCCTCCAGGAGAGAGGCCCAAGCAAGACGCGCCCCGAGGAACGTCTTGCCACGTGTCATCACTGGGTCTGATTGAGGGCCTTCTGGAGAGAGGCCCAAGCAAGATGCGCCCCGAGGAGCGTCTTGCCACATGTCAACAATGGGTCTGACTGAGGGCCTCCAGGAGAGAAGCCCAAGCAAGACGCGCCCCGAGGAGCGTCTTGCCACATGTATAGACTGGGTCTGACTGAGCGCCTCCAGGCGAGAGGCCCAAGCAAGACGCAACCCGAGGAGCATCTTGCCACATGTCAGCACTGGGTCTGACTGAGCGCCTCCAGGAGAGAGTCCCCAGCAAGACGCACCCGGAGGAGCGTCTTGCCTTATGTCAGCACTCGGTCTGACTGAGCGCCTCCAGTAGAGAGGCCCAAGCAAGAAGCGCCCCAAGGAGCGTCTTGCCACGTGTCAACACTGGGTCTGACAGAGGGCCTCCAGGAGAGAGGCCCAAGCAAGACGCGCCCCGAGGAGCGTCTTGACACATGTCAACACTGGGTCTGACAGAGGGCCTCCAGGAGAGATGCCCAAGCAAGACGCGCCCCGAGGAGCGTCTTGCCACATGTCAACAATGGGTCTGACTGAGGGCCTCAGGAGAGAAGCCCAAGCAAGACGCGCCCCGAGGAGCGTCTTGCCACATGTCAGCACTCGGTCTGACTGAGCGCCTCCAGGAGAGAGGCCCAAGCAAGACGCGCCCCGAGGAGCGTCTTGCCACATGTCACCACCGGGTCTGACTGAGCGCCTCCAGGAGAGAGTCCCCAGCAAGACGCGCCCCGAGGAGCGTCTTGCCTTATGTCAGCACTCGGTCTGACTGAGCGCCTCCAGGAGAGAGGCCCAAGCAAGACGTGCCCCGAGGAGCGTCTTGTCACATGTCAACACTGGGTCTGTCTGAGCGCCTCCAGGAGAGAAGCCCAAGCAAGACGCAACCCGAGGAGCATCTTGCCACATGTCAGCATTGGGTCTGACTGAGCGCCTCCAGGAGAGAGTCCCCAGCAAGACGCACCCCGAGGAGCGTCTTGCCTTATGTCAGCACTCGGTCTGACTAAGCGCCTCCAGTAGAGAGGCCCAAGCAAGAAGCGCCCCAAGGAGCGTCTTGCCACATGTCAACAATGGGTCTGACTGAGGGCCTCCAGGAGAGAAGCCCAAGCAAGACGCGCCCCGAGGAGCGTCTTGACACATGTCAACACTGGGTCTGACAGAGGGCCTCCAGGAGAGATGCCCAAGCAAGACGCGCCCCGAGGAGTGTCTTGCCACATGTCACCACTGGGTCTGACTGAGCGCCTCCAGGAGAGAGGCCCAAGCAAGACGCGCCCCAAGGAGCGTCAGGAAACATGTCACTACTCAGTCTGACTGAGCGCCTCCAGGAGAGAGGCCCAAGCAAGACGCGCCCCGAGGAGCTTCTTGCCACATGTCAACACTGGGTCTGATTGAGGGCCTTCTGGAGAGATGCCCAAGCAAGACGCGCCCCGAGGAGCGTCTTGCCACATGTCAGCAATGGGTCTGACTGAGGGCCTCCAGGAGAGAAGCCCAAGCAAGACGCGCCCCGAGGAGCGTCTTGCCACATGTCAACAATGGGTCTTACTGAGGGCCTCCAGGAGAGAAGGCCAAGCAAGACGCGCCCCGAGGAGCTTCTTGACACGTGTCAGCACTCGGTCTGACTGAGCGCCTCCAGGAGAGAGGCCCAAGCAAGACGCGCCCCGAGGAGCATCTTGCCACATGATACTGCTCGGAATGACTGAGCGCCTCCAGGAGAGAGGCCCAAGCAAGACGCACCCCGAGGAGCGTCTTGCCACATGTCAACAATGGGTCTGACTGAGGGCCTCCAGAAGAGAAGCCCAAGCAAGACGCGCCCCGAGGAGCATCTTGCCACATGTCAACACTGGGTCTGACTGAGCGCCTCCAGGAGAGAGGCCCAAGCAAGACGCGCCCCGAGGAGCGTCTTGCCACATGTCAATTCTGGGTCTGACTGAGCGCCTCCAGGCGAGAGGCCCAAGCAAGACGCGCCCCGAGGAGCGTCTTGCCACATGTCAACACTGGGTCTGACTGAGCACCTCCAGGAGAGAGGCCCAAGCAAGACGCGCCCCGAGGAGCGTCTTGCCACATGTCAGAACTGGGTCTGACTGAGCGCCTCCAGGAGAGAGTCCCCAGAAAGACGCGCCCCGAGGAGCGTCTTGCCTTATGTCAGCACTCGGTCTGACTGAGCGCCTCCAGGAGAGAGGCCCAAGCAAGACGTGCCCCGAGGAGCGTCTTGTAACATGTCAACACTGGGTCTGTCTGAGTGCCTCCAGGAGAGAAGCCCAAGCAAGACGCGCCCCGAGGAGCGTCTTGCCACATGTCAACAATGGGTCTGACTGAGGGCCTCCAGGAGAGAAGCCCAAGCAAGACGCGCCCCGAGGAGCGTCTTGACACATGTCAACACTGGGTCTGACAGAGGACCTCCAGGAGAGAGTCCCCAGCAAGACGCACCCCGAGGAGCGTCTTGCCACATGTCAGAACTGGGTCTGACTGAGCGCCTCCAGGAGAGATGCCCAAGCAAGTCGCGCCCCGAGGAGCGTAAGGCCACATGTCACTACTCATTCTGACTGAGCGCCTCCAGGAGAGAGGCCCAAGCAAGACGCGCCCCGAGGAACGTCTTGCCACGTGTCATCACTGGGTCTGATTGAGGGCCTTCTGGAGAGAGGCCCAAGCAAGATGCGCCCCGAGGAGCGTCTTGCCACATGTCAACAATGGGTCTGACTGAGGGCCTCCAGGAGAGAAGCCCAAGCAAGACGCGCCCCGAGGAGCGTCTTGCCACATGTATACACTGGGTCTGACTGAGCGCCTCCAGGCGAGAGGCCCAAGCAAGACGCAACCCGAGGAGCATCTTGCCACATGTCAGCACTGGGTCTGACTGAGCGCCTCCAGGAGAGAGTCCCCAGCAAGACGCACCCGGAGGAGCGTCTTGCCTTATGTCAGCACTCGGTCTGACTGAGCGCCTCCAGTAGAGAGGCCCAAGCAAGAAGCGCCCCAAGGAGCGTCTTGCCACGTGTCAACACTGGGTCTGACAGAGAGCCTCCAGGAGAGAGGCCCAAGCAAGACGCGTCCCGAGGAGTGTCTTGCCACATGTCACCACTGGGTCTGACTGAGCGCCTCCAGGAGAGAGGGCCAAGCAAGACGCGCCCCAAGGAGCGTCAGGCCACATGTCACTACTCAGTCTGACTGAGCGCCTCCAGGAGAGAGGCCCAAGCAAGACGCGCCCCGAGGAGCGTCTTGCCACATGTCAACAATGGGTCTGACTGAGGGCCTCAGGAGAGATGCCCAAGCAAGACGCGCCCCGAGGAGCGTCTTGCCACATGTCAACAATGGGTCTTACTGAGGGCCTCCAGGAGAGAAGCCCAAGCAAGACGCGCCCCGAGGAGCTTCTTGACACGTGTCAGCACTCGGTCTGACTGAGCGCTTCCAGGAGAGAGGCCCAAGCAAGACGCGCCCCGAGGAGCGTCTTGCCACATGTCACCACTGGGTCTGACTGAGCGCCTCCAGGAGAGAGTCCCCAGCAAGACGCGCCCCGAGGAGCGTCTTGCCTTATGTCAGCACTCGGTCTGACTGAGCGCCTCCAGGAGAGAGGCCCATGCAAGACGTGCCCCGAGGAGCGTCTTGTCACATGTCAACACTGGGTCTGTCTGAGCGCCTCCAGGAGAGAAGCCCAAGCAAGACGCGCCCCGAGGAGCGTCTTGCCACATGTCAACAATGGGTCTGACTGAGGGCCTCCAGGAGAGAAGCCCAAGCAAGACGCGCCCCGAGGAGCGTCTTGACACATGTCAACACTGGGTCTGACAGAGGACCTCCATGAGAGAGTCCCCAGCAAGACGCGCCCCGAGGAGTGTCTTGCCACATGTCAGAACTGGGACTGACTGAGCGCCTCCAGGAGAGAGTCCCCAGCAAGACGCGCCCCGAGGAGCGTCTTGACACATGTCAACACTGGGTCTGACAGAGGGCCTCCAGGAGAGAGGCCCAAGCAAGACGCGCCCCGAGGAGTGTCTTGCCACATGTCACCAGTGGGTCTGACTGAGCGCCTCCAGGAGAGAGGCCCAAGCAAGACGCGCCCCAAGGAGCGTAAGGCCACATGTCACTACTCATTCTGACTGAGCGCCTCCAGGAGAGAGGCCCAAGCAAGACGTGCCCCGAGGAACGTCTTGCCACGTGTCAACACTGGGTCTGATTGAGGGCCTTCTGGAGAGAGGCCCAAGCAAGATGCGCCCCGAGGAGCGTCTTGCCACATGTCAACAATGGGTCTGACTGAGGGCCTCCAGGAGAGAAGCCCAAGCAAGACGCGCCCCGAGGAGCGTCTTGCCACATGTATACACTGGGTCTGACTGAGCGCCTCCAGGAGAGAGGCCCAAGCAAGACGCAACCCGAGGAGCATCTTGCCACATGTCAGCACTGGGTCTGACTGAGCGCCTCCAGGAGAGAGGCCCAAGCAAGACGCGCCCCGAGGAGCGTCTTGCCACATGTCACCACTGGGTCTGACTGAGCGCCTCCAGGAGAGAGTCCCCAGCAAGACGCGCCCCGAGGAACGTCTTGCCTTATGTCAGCACTCGGTCTGACTGAGCGCCTCCAGGAGAGAGGCCCAAGCAAGACGTGCCCCGAGGAACGTCTTGCCACGTGTCAACACTGGGTCTGATTGAGGGCCTTCTGGAGAGAGGCCCAAGCAAGATGCGCCCCGAGGAGCGTCTTGCCACATGTCAACAATGGGTCTGACTGAGGGCCTCCAGGAGAGAAGCCCAAGCAAGACGCGCCCCGAGGAGCGTCTTGCCACATGTATACACTGGGTCTGACTGAGCGCCTCCAGGAGAGAGGCCCAAGCAAGACGCAACCCGAGGAGCATCTTGCCACATGTCAGCACTGGGTCTGACTGAGTTCCTCCAGGAGAGAGTCCCCAGCAAGACGCAACCCGAGGAGCGTCTTGCCTTATGTCAGCACTCGGTCTGACTGAGCGCCTCCAGTAGAGAGGCCCAAGCAAGAAGCGCCCCAAGGAGCGTCTTGCCACATGTCAACAATGGGTCTGACTGAGGGCCTCCAGGAGAGAAGCCCAAGCAAGACGCGCCCCGAGGAGCGTCTTGACACATGTCAACACTGGGTCTGACAGAGGGCCTCCAGGAGAGAGGCCCAAGCAAGACGCGCCCCGAGGAGTGTCTTGCCACATGTCACCACTGGGTCTGACTGAGCGCCTCCAGGAGAGAGGCCCAAGCAAGACGCGCCCCAAGGAGCGTCAGGCCACATGTCACTACTAAGTCTGACTGAGCGCCTCCAGGAGAGAGGCCCAAGCAAGACGCGCCCCGAGGAGCGTCTTGCCACATGTCAACACTGGGTCTGATTGAGGGCCTTCTGGAGAGATGCCCAAGCAAGACGCGCCCCAAGGAGCGTCTTGCCACATGTCAACAATGGGTCTGACTGAGGGCCTCCAGGAGAGAAGCCCAAGCAAGACGCGCCCCGAGGAGCGTCTTGCCACATGTCAACAATGGGTCTTACTGAGGGCCTCCAGGAGAGAAGCCCAAGCAAGACGCGCCCCGAGGAGCTTCTTGACACGTGTCAGCACTCGGTCTGACTGAGCGCCTCCGGGAGAGAGGCCCAAGCAAGACGCGCCCCGAGGAGCGTCTTGCCACGTGTCACCACTGGGTCTGACTGAGCGCCTCCAGGAGAGAGTCCCCAGCAAGACGCGCCCCGAGGAGCGTCTTGCCTTATGTCAGCACTCGGTCTGACTGAGCGCCTCCAGGAGAGAGGACCAAGCAAGACGTGCCCCGAGGAGCGTCTTGTCACATGTCAACACTGGGTCTGTCTGAGCGCCTCCAGGAGAGAAGCCCAAGCAAGACGCGCCCCGAGGAGCGTCTTGCCACATGTCAACAATGGGTCTGACTGAGGGCCTCCAGGAGAGAAGCCCAAGCAAGACGCGCCCCGAGGAGCGTCTTGACACATGTCAACAATGGGTCTGACAGAGGACCTCCAGGAGAGAGTCCCCAGCAAGACGCGCCCCGAGGAGCGTCTTGCCACATGTCAGAACCTGGTCTGACTGAGCGCCTCCAGGAGAGAGTCCCCAGCAAGACACGCCCCGAGGAGCGTCTTGACACATGTCAACACTGGGTCTGACAGAAGGCCTCCAGGAGAGAGGCCCAAGCAAGACGCGCCCCGAGGAGTGTCTTGCCACATGTAACCACTGGGTCTGACTGAGCGCCTCCAGGAGAGAGGCCCAAGCAAGACGCGCCCCGAGGAGCGTAAGGCCACATGT
Source organism: Nothobranchius furzeri (assembly GCF_043380555.1). Classification (NCBI taxonomy): domain Eukaryota; kingdom Metazoa; phylum Chordata; class Actinopteri; order Cyprinodontiformes; family Nothobranchiidae; genus Nothobranchius; species Nothobranchius furzeri. The sequence continues at coordinate 11,450,904 of NC_091743.1, forward strand.
CACTACTCATTCTGACTGAGCGCCTCCAGGAGAGAGGCCCAAGCAAGACGCGCCCCGAGGAACGTCTTGCCACGTGTCAACACTGGGTCTGATTGAGGGCCTTCTGGAGAGAGGCCCAAGCAAGATGCGCCCCGAGGAGCGTCTTGCCACATGTCAACAATGGGTCTGACTGAGGGCCTCCAGGAGAGAAGCCCAAGCAAGACGCGCCCCGAGGAGCGTCTTGCCACATGTATACACTGGGTCTGACTGAGCGCCTCCAGGAGAGAGGCCCAAGCAAGACGCAACCCGAGGAGCATCTTGCCACATGTCAGCACTGGGTCTGACTGAGCGCCTCCAGGAGAGAGTCCCCAGCAAGACGCACCCCGAGGAGCGTCTTGCCTTATGTCAGCACTCGGTCTGACTGAGCGCCTCCAGTAGAGAGGCCCAAGCAAGAAGCGCCCCAAGGAGCGTCTTGCCACATGTCAACAATGGGTCTGACTGAGGGCCTCCAGGAGAGAAGCCCAAGCAAGACGCGCCCCGAGGAGCGTCTTGACACATGTCAACACTGGGTCTGACAGAGGGCCTCCAGGAGAGAGGCCCAAGCAAGACGCGCCCCGAGGAGTGTCTTGCCACATGTCACCACTGGGTCTGACTGAGCGCCTCTCTAGGAGAGAGGCCCAAGCAAGACGCGCCCCAAGGAGCGTCAGGCCACATGTCACTACTCAGTCTGACTGAGCGCCTCCAGGAGAGAGGCCCAAGCAAGACGCGCCCCGAGGAGCGTCTTGCCACATGTCAACACTGGGTCTGATTGAGGGCCTTCCGGAGAGATGCCAAAGCAAGACGCGCCCCGAGGAGCGTCTTGCCACATGTCAACAATGGGTCTTACTGAGGGCCTCCAGGAGAGAAGCCCAAGCAAGACGCCCCCCGAGGAGCTTCTTGACACGTGTCAGCACTCGGTCTGTTTGAGCGCCTCCAGGAGAGAGGCCCAAGCAAGACGAGCCCCGAGGAGCGTCTTGCCACATGTCAACACTGGGTCTGACTGAGTGCCTCCATGAGAGAATCCCAAGCAAGAAGCGCCCCGAGGAGCGTCTTGCCACATGTCAGCACTGGGTCTGATTGAGGGCCTTCTGGAGAGATGCCCAAGCAAGACGCGCCCCGAGGAGCGTCTTGCCACATGTCAACAATGGGTCTGACTGAGGGCCTCCAGGAGAGAAGCCCAAGCAAGACGCGCCCCGAGGAGCGTCTTGCCACATGTCAACAATGGGTCTTACTGAGGACCTCCAGGAGAGAAGCCCAAGCAAGACGCGCCCCGAGGAGCTTCTTGACACGTGTCAGCACTCGGTCTGACTGAGCGCCTCCAGGAGAGAGGCCCAAGCAAGACGCGCCCCGAGGAGCGTCTCGCCACGTGTCACCACTGGGTCTGACTGAGCGCCTCCAGGAGAGAGTCCCCAGCAAGACGCGCCCCGAGGAGCGTCTTGCCTTATGTCAGCACTCGGTCTGACTGAGCGCCTCCAGGAGAGAGGCCCAAGCAAGACGTGCCCCGAGGAGCGTCTTGTCACATGTCAACACTGGGTCTGTCTGAGCGCCTCCAGGAGAGAAGCCCAAGCAAGACGCGCCCCGAGGAGCGTCTTGCCACATGTCAACAATGGGTCTGACTGAGGGCCTCCAGGAGAGAAGCCCAAGCAAGACGCGACCCGAGGAGCGTCTTGACACATGTCAACAATGGGTCTGACAGAGGACCTCCAGGAGAGAGTCCCCAGCAAGACGCGCCCCGCGGAGCGTCTTGCCACATGTCAGAACTGGGTCTGACTGAGCGCCTCCAGGAGAGAGTCCCCAGCAAGACACGCCCCGAGGAGCGTCTTGACACATGTCAACACTGGGTCTGACAGAAGGCCTCCAGGAGAGAGGCCCAAGCAAGACGCGCCCCGAGGAGTGTCTTGCCACATGTCACCACTGGGTCTGACTGAGCGCCTCCAGGAGAGAGGCCCAAGCAAGACGCGCCCCGAGGAGCGTAAGGCCACATGTCACTACTCATTCTGACTGAGCGCCTCCAGGAGAGAGGCCCAAGCAAGACGCGCCCCGAGGAACGTCTTGCCACGTGTCAACACTGGGTCTGATTGAGGGCCTTCTGGAGAGAGGCCAGAGCAAGATGCGCCCCGAGGAGCGTCTTGCCACATGTCAACAATGGGTCTGACTGAGGGCCTCCAGGAGAGAAGCCCAAGCAAGACGCGCCCCGAGGAGCGTCTTGCCACATGTATACACTGGGTCTGACTGAGCGCCTCCAGGAGAGAGGCCCAAGCAAGACGCAACCCGAGGAGCATCTTGCCACATGTCAGCACTGGGTCTGACTGAGCGCCTCCAGGAGAGAGTCCCCAGCAAGACGCACCCCGAGGAGCGTCTTGCCTTATGTCAGCACTCGGTCTGACTGAGCGCCTCCAGTAGAGAGGCCCAAGCAAGAAGCGCCCCAAGGAGCGTCTTGCCACATGTCAACAATGGGTCTGACTGAGGGCCTCCAGGAGAGAAGCCCAAGCAAGACGCGCCCCGAGGAGCGTCTTGACACATGTCAACACTGGGTCTGACAGAGGGCCTCCAGGAGAGAGGCCCAAGCAAGACGCGCCCCGAGGAGTGTCTTGCCACATGTCACCACTGGGTCTGACTGAGCGCCTCCAGGAGAGAGGCCCAAGCAAGACGCGCCCCAAGGAGCGTCAGGCCACATGTCACTACTCAGTCTGACTGAGCGCCTCCAGGAGAGAGGCCCAAGCAAGACACGCCCCGAGGAGCGTCTTGCCACATGTCAACACTGGGTCTGATTGAGGGCCTTCCGGAGAGATGCCAAAGCAAGACGCGCCCCGAGGAGCGTCTTGCCACATGTCAACAATGGGTCTGACTGAGGGCCTCCAGGAGAGAAGCCCAAGCAAGACGCGCCCCGAGGAGCGTCTTGCCACATGTCAACAATGGGTCTTACTGAGGGCCTCCAGGAGAGAAGCCCAAGCAAGACGCGCCCCGAGAAGCTTCTTGACACGTGTCAGCACTCGTTCTGACTGAGCGCCTCCAGGAGAGAGGCCCAAGCAAGACGAGCCCCGAGGAGCGTCTTGCCACATGTCAACACTGGGTCTGACTGAGTGCCTCCATGAGAGAATCCCAAGCAAGAAGCGCCCCGAGGAGCGTCTTGCCACATGTCAACACTGGGTCTGACTGAGTGCCTCCATGAGAGAAGCCCAAGCAAGAAGCGCCCCGAGGAGCATCTTGCCACATGTCACTACTCGGTCTGACTGAGCGCCTCCAGGAGAGAGGCCCAAGCAAGACGCGCCCCGAGGAGCGTCTTGCCACATGTCAGCACTCGGTCTGACTGAGCGCCTCCAGGAGAGTGGCCCAAGCAAGACGCGCCCCGAGGAGCGTCTTGCCACATGTCAACAATGGGTCTGACTGAGGGCCTCCAGGAGAGAAGCCCAATCAAGATGCGCCCCGAGGAGCGTCTTGCCATATGTCAACACTGGGTCTGACAGAGGGCCTCCAGGAAAGAGGCCCAAGCAAGACGCGCCCCGAGGAGCGTCTTGCCACATGTCACCTCTGGTTCTGACTGAGCGCCTCCAGGAGAGAGGCCCAAGCAAGACGCGCCCCGAGAAGCGTTTTGCCACATGTCAACACTGGGTCTGACTGAGCGCCTCCAGGAGAGAAGCCAAATCAGGACGCGCCCCGAGGAGCGTCTTGCCACATGTCAACACTGGGTCTGACTGAGCGCCTCCAGGAGAGAGGCCCAAGCAAGACGCGCCCCGAGGAGCTTCTTGCCACATGTGAACACTGGGTCTGACTGAGCGCCTCCAGGAGAGAGGCCCAAGCAAGACGCGCCCCGAGGAGCGTCTTGCCACATGTCAACAATGGGTCTGACAGAGGGCCTCCAGGAGAGAAGCCCAATCAAGACGCGCCCCGAGGAGCGTCTTGCCACATGTCAACACTGGGTCTGACTGAGCGCCTCCAGGAGAGAGGCCCAAGCAAGATGCGCCCGGAGGAGCGTCTTGCCACATGTCAACACTGGGTCTGACAGAGGGCCTCCAGGAAAGAGGCCCAAGCAAGACGCGCCCCGAGGAGCGTCTTGCCACATGTCACCTCTGGTTCTGACTGAGCGCCTCCAGGAGAGAGGCCCAAGCAAGACGCGCCCCGAGGAGCGTCTTGCCACATGTCAACACTGGGTCTGACTGTGCGCCTCCAGGAGAGAGGCCCAAGCAAGACGCGCCCCGAGGAGCGTCAGGCCACATGTCACTACTCAGTCTGACTGAGCGCCTCCAGGAGAGAGGCCCAATCAAGACGCGCCCCGAGGAGCGTCTTGCCACATGTCAGCACTCGGTCTGACTGAGCGCCTCCAGGAGAGTGGCCCAAGCAAGACGCGCCCCGAGGAGCGTCTTGCCACATGTCAACACTGGGTCTGACTGAGCGCCTCCAGGAAAGAGGCCCAAGCAAGACGCGCCCCGAGGAGCGTCTTGCCACATGTCAACACTGGGTCTGACAGAGGGCCTCTAGGAAAGAGGCCCAAGCAAGACGCGCCCCGAGGAGCGTCTTGCCACATGTCACCTCTGGTTCTGACTGAGCGCCTCCAGGAGAGAGGCCCAAGCAAGACGCGCCCCGAGGAGCGTTTTGCCACATGTCAACACTGGGTCTGACTGAGCGCCTCCAGGAGAGAAGCCAAATCAAGACGCGCCCCGAGGAGCGTCTTGCCACATGTCAACACTGGGTCTGACTGAGCGCCTCCAGGAGAGAGGCCCAAGCATGACGCGCCCCGAGGAGCGTCTTGCCACATGTCAACATTGGGTCTGACTGAGGGCCTCCAGGAGAGAAGCCCAATCAAGACACGCCCCGAGGAGCTTCTTGCCACATGTCAACACTGGGTCTGACTGAGCGCCTCCAGGAGAGAGGCCCAAGCAAGACGCGCCCCGAGGAGCGTCTTGCCACATGTCAACAATGGGTCTGACTGAGGGCCTCCAGGAGAGAAGCCCAATCAAGACGCGCCCCGAGGAGCGTCTTGCCACATGTCAACACTGGGTCTGACTGAGCGCCTCCAGGGGAGAGGCCCAAGCAAGACGCGCCCGGAGGAGCGTCTTGCCACATGTCAACACTGGGTCTGACAGAGGGCCTCCAGGAAAGAGGCCCAAGCAAGACGCGCCCCGAGGAGCGTCTTGCCACATGTCACCTCTGGTTCTGACTGAGCGCCTCCAGGAGAGAGGCCCAGGCAAAACGCGCCCCGAGGAGCGTCTTGCCACATGTCAACACTGGGTCTGACTGTGCGCCTCCAGGAGAGAGGCCCAAGCAAGACGCGCCCCGAGGAGCGTCTTGCCACATGTCAACAATGGGTCTGACTGAGGGCCTCCAGGTGAGAAGCCCAATCAAGAAGCGCCCCGAGGAGCGTCTTGCCACATGTCAACACTGGGTCTGACTGAGCGCCTCCAGGAGAGAGGCCCAAGCAAGACGCGCCCCGAGGAGCGTCTTGCCACATGTCACCTCAGGTTCTGACTGAGCGCCTCCAGGTGAGAAGCCCAATCAAGACGCGCCCCGAGGAGCGTCTTGCCACATGTCAACACTGGGTCTGACTGAGCGCCTCCAGGAGAGAGGCCCAAGCAAGACGCGCCCCGAGGAGCGTCTTGCCACATGTAACCTCAGGTTCTGACTGAGCGCCTCCAGGAGAGAGGCCCAAGCAAGATTCGCCCCAAGGAGCGTCTTGACACATGTCAACAATGGGTCTGACTGAGGGCCTCCAGGAGAGAAGCCCAAGCAAGACGCGCCCCGAGGAGCGTCTTGACACATGTCAACACTGGGTCTGACAGAGGGCCTCCAGGAGAGACGCCCAAGCAAGACGCGCCCCGAGGAACGTCTTGCCACGTGTCAACACTGGGTCTGATTGAGGGCCTTCTGGAGACAGGCCCAAGCAAGATGCGCCCCGAGGAGCGTCTTGCCACATGTCAACAATGGGTCTGACTGAGGGCCTCCAGGAGAGAGGCCCAAGCAAGACGCGCCCCGAGGAGCGTCTTGCCACATGTCAACACTGAGTCTGACTGAGCGCCTCTAGTAGAGAGGCCCAAGCAAGAAGCGCCCCAAGGAGCGTCTTGCCACGTGTCAACACTGGGTCTGACAGAGGGCCTCCAGGAGAGAGGCCCAAGCAAGACGCGCCCCGAGGAGTGTCTTGCCACATGTCACCACTGGGTCTGACTGAGCGCCTCCAGGAGAGAGGCCCAAGCAAGACGCGCCCCAAGGAGCGTCAGGCCACATGTCACTACTCAGTCTGACTGAGCGACTCCAGGAGAGAGGCCCAAGCAAGACGCGCCCCGAGGAGAGTCTTGCCACATGTCAACACTGGGTCTGATTGAGGGCCTTCTGGAGAGATGCCCAAGCAAGACGCGCCCCGAGGAGCGTCTTGCCACATGTCAACAATGGGTCTGACTGAGGGCCTCCAGGAGAGAAGCCCAAGCAAGACGCGCCCCGAGGAGTGTCTTGCCACATGTCAACAATGGGTCTTACTGAGGGCCTCCAGGAGAGAAGCCAAAGCAAGACGCGCCCCGAGGAGCTTCTTGACACGTGTCAGCACTCGGTCTGACTGAGCGCCTCCAGGAGAGAGGCCCAAGCAAGACGCGCCCCGAGGAGCGTCTTGCCACATGTCACCACTGGGTCTGACTGAGCGCCTCCAGGAGAGAGTCCCCAGCAAGACGCGCCCCGAGGAGCGTCTTGCCTTATGTCAGCACTCGGTCTGACTGAGCGCCTCCAGGAGAGAGGCCCAAGCAAGACGTGCCCCGAGGAGCGTCTTGCCACATGTCAACACTGGGTCTGACTGAGCGCCTCCAGGAGAGAGGCCCAAGCAAGACGCGCCCCGAGGAGCTTCTTGCCACATGTCAACACTGGGTCTGACTGAGCGCCTCCAGGAGAGAGGCCCAAGCAAGACGCGCCCCGAGGAGCGTCTTGCCACATGTCAACAATGGGTCTGACAGAGGGCCTCCAGGAGAGAAGCCCAATCAAGACGCGCCCCGAGGAGCGTCTTGCCACATGTCAACACTGGGTCTGACTGAGCGCCTCCAGGAGAGAGGCCCAAGCAAGATGCGCCCGGAGGAGCGTCTTGCCACATGTCAACACTGGGTCTGACAGAGGGCCTCCAGGAAAGAGGCCCAAGCAAGACGCGCCCCGAGGAGCGTCTTGCCACATGTCACCTCTGGTTCTGACTGAGCGCCTCCAGGAGAGAGGCCCAAGCAAGACGCGCCCCGAGGAGCGTCTTGCCACATGTCAACACTGGGTCTGACTGTGCGCCTCCAGGAGAGAGGCCCAAGCAAGACGCGCCCCGAGGAGCGTCTTGCCACATGTCAACAATGGATCTGACTGAGGGCCTCCAGGTGAGAAGCCCAATCAAGACGCGCCCCGAGGAGCGTCTTGCCACATGTCAACACTGGGTCTGACTGAGCGCCTCCAGAAAGAGGCCCAAGCAAGACGCGCCCCGAGGAGAGTCTTGCCACATGTCACCTCAGGTTCTGACTGAGCGCCTCCAGAAGAGAGGCCCAAGCAAGATGCGCCCCAAGGAGCATCTTGCCACATGTCAACAATGGGTCTGACTGAGGGCCTCCAGGAGAGAAGCCCAAGCAAGACGCGCCCCGAGGAGCGTCTTGACACATGTCAACACTGGGTCTGACAGAGGGCCTCCAGGAGAGACGCCCAAGCAAGACGCGTCCCGAGGAGTGTTTTGCCACATGTCACCACTGTGTCTGACTGAGCGCCTCCAGGAGAGAGGCCCAAGCAAGACGCGCCCCGAGGAGCGTCAGGCCACATGTCACTACTCAGTCTGACTGAGCGCCTCCAGGAGAGAGGCCCAAGCAAGACGCGCCCCGAGGAGCGTCTTGCCACATGTCAGCACTCGGTCTGACTGAGCGCCTCCAGGAGAGTGGCCCAAGCAAGACGCGCCCCGAGGAGCGTCTTGCCACATGTCAACACTGGGTCTGACTGAGCGCCTCCAGGAAAGAGGCCCAAGCAAGACGCGCCCCGAGGAGCGTCTTGCCACATGTCAACACTGGGTCTGACAGAGGTCCTCTAGGAAAGAGGCCCAAGCAAGACGCGCCCCGAGGAGCGTCTTGCCACATGTCACCTCTGGTTCTGACTGAGCGCCTCCAGGAGAGAGGCCCAAGCAAGACGCGCCCCGAGGAGCGTTTTGCCACATGTCAACACTGGGTCTGACTGAGCGCCTCCAGGAGAGAAGCCAAATCAAGACGCGCCCCGAGGAGCGTCTTGACACATGTCAACACTGGGTCTGACTGAGCGCCTCCAGGAGAGAGGCCCAAGCATGACGCGCCCCGAGGAGCGTCTTGCCACATGTCAACATTGGGTCTGACTGAGGGCCTCCAGGAGAGAAGCCCAATCAAGACACGCCCCGAGGAGCTTCTTGCCACATGTCAACACTGGGTCTGACTGAGCGCCTCCAGGAGAGAGGCCCAAGCAAGACGCGCCCCGAGGAGCGTCTTGCCACATGTCAACAATGGGTCTGACTGAGGGCCTCCAGGAGAGAAGCCCAATCAAGACGCGCCCCGAGGAGCGTCTTGCCACATGTCAACACTGGGTCTGACTGAGCGCCTCCAGGGGAGAGGCCCAAGCAAGACGCGCCCGGAGGAGCGTCTTGCCACATGTCAACACTGGGTCTGACAGAGGGCCTCCAGGAAAGAGGCCCAAGCAAGACGCGCCCCGAGGAGCGTAAGGCCACATGTCACTACTCATTCTGACTGAGCGCCTCCAGGAGAGAGGCCCAAGCAAGACGCGCCCCGAGGAACGTCTTGCCACGTGTCAACACTGGGTCTGATTGAGGGCCTTCTGGAGAGAGGCCCAAGCAAGATGCGCCCCGAGGAGCGTCTTGCCACATGTCAACAATGGGTCTGACTGAGGGCCTCCAGGAGAGAAGCCCAAGCAAGACGCGCCCCGAGGAGCGTCTTGCCACATGTATACACTGGGTCTGACTGAGCGCCTCCAGGAGAGAGGTCCAAGCAAGACGCACCCCGAGGAGCGTCTTGCCTTATGTCAGCACTCGGTCTGACTGAGCGCCTCCAGTAGAGAGGCCCAAGCAAGAAGCGCCCCAAGGAGCGTCTTGACACATGTCAACAATGGGTCTGACAGAGGGCCTCCAGGAGAGAGGCCCAAGCAAGACGCGCCCCGAGGAGTGTCTTGCCACATGTCACCACTGGGTCTGACTGAGCGCCTCTCTAGGAGAGAGGCCCAAGCAAGACGCGCCCCAAGGAGCGTCAGGCCACATGTCACTACTCAGTCTGACTGAGCGCCTCCAGGAGAGAGGCCCAAGCAAGACGCGCCCCGAGGAGCGTCTTGCCACATGTCAACACTGGGTCTGATTGAGGGCCTTCCGGAGAGATGCCAAAGCAAGACGCGCCCCGAGGAGCGTCTTGCCACATGTCAACAATGGGTCTTACTGAGGGCCTCCAGGAGAGAAGCCCAAGCAAGACGCCCCCCGAGGAGCTTCTTGACACGTGTCAGCACTCGGTCTGTTTGAGCGCCTCCAGGAGAGAGGCCCAAGCAAGACGAGCCCCGAGGAGCGTCTTGCCACATGTCAACACTGGGTCTGACTGAGTGCCTCCATGAGAGAATCCCAAGCAAGAAGCGCCCCGAGGAGCGTCTTGCCACATGTCAGCACTGGGTCTGATTGAGGGCCTTCTGGAGAGATGCCCAAGCAAGACGCGCCCCGAGGAGCGTCTTGCCACATGTCAACAATGGGTCTGACTGAGGGCCTCCAGGAGAGAAGCCCAAGCAAGACGCGCCCCGAGGAGCGTCTTGCCACATGTCAACAATGGGTCTTACTGAGGACCTCCAGGAGAGAAGCCCAAGCAAGACGCGCCCCGAGGAGCTTCTTGACACGTGTCAGCACTCGGTCTGACTGAGCGCCTCCAGGAGAGAGGCCCAAGCAAGACGCGCCCCGAGGAGCGTCTCGCCACGTGTCACCACTGGGTCTGACTGAGCGCCTCCAGGAGAGAGTCCCCAGCAAGACGCGCCCCGAGGAGCGTCTTGCCTTATGTCAGCACTCGGTCTGACTGAGCGCCTCCAGGAGAGAGGCCCAAGCAAGACGTGCCCCGAGGAGCGTCTTGTCACATGTCAACACTGGGTCTGTCTGAGCGCCTCCAGGAGAGAAGCCCAAGCAAGACGCGCCCCGAGGAGCGTCTTGCCACATGTCAACAATGGGTCTGACTGAGGGCCTCCAGGAGAGAAGCCCAAGCAAGACGCGACCCGAGGAGCGTCTTGACACATGTCAACAATGGGTCTGACAGAGGACCTCCAGGAGAGAGTCCCCAGCAAGACGCGCCCCGCGGAGCGTCTTGCCACATGTCAGAACTGGGTCTGACTGAGCGCCTCCAGGAGAGAGTCCCCAGCAAGACACGCCCCGAGGAGCGTCTTGACACATGTCAACACTGGGTCTGACAGAAGGCCTCCAGGAGAGAGGCCCAAGCAAGACGCGCCCCGAGGAGTGTCTTGCCACATGTCACCACTGGGTCTGACTGAGCGCCTCCAGGAGAGAGGCCCAAGCAAGACGCGCCCCGAGGAGCGTAAGGCCACATGTCACTACTCATTCTGACTGAGCGCCTCCAGGAGAGAGGCCCAAGCAAGACGCGCCCCGAGGAACGTCTTGCCACGTGTCAACACTGGGTCTGATTGAGGGCCTTCTGGAGAGAGGCCAGAGCAAGATGCGCCCCGAGGAGCGTCTTGCCACATGTCAACAATGGGTCTGACTGAGGGCCTCCAGGAGAGAAGCCCAAGCAAGACGCGCCCCGAGGAGCGTCTTGCCACATGTATACACTGGGTCTGACTGAGCGCCTCCAGGAGAGAGGCCCAAGCAAGACGCAACCCGAGGAGCATCTTGCCACATGTCAGCACTGGGTCTGACTGAGCGCCTCCAGGAGAGAGTCCCCAGCAAGACGCACCCCGAGGAGCGTCTTGCCTTATGTCAGCACTCGGTTTTACTGAGCGCCTCCAGTAGAGAGGCCCAAGCAAGAAGCGCCCCAAGGAGCGTCTTGCCACATGTCAACAATGGGTCTGACTGAGGGCCTCCAGGAGAGAAGCCCAAGCAAGACGCGCCCCGAGGAGCGTCTTGACACATGTCAACACTGGGTCTGACAGAGGGCCTCCAGGAGAGAGGCCCAAGCAAGACGCGCCCCGAGGAGTGTCTTGCCACATGTCACCACTGGGTCTGACTGAGCGCCTCCAGGAGAGAGGCCCAAGCAAGACGCGCCCCAAGGAGCGTCAGGCCACATGTCACTACTCAGTCTGACTGAGCGCCTCCAGGAGAGAGGCCCAAGCAAGACACGCCCCGAGGAGCGTCTTGCCACATGTCAACACTGGGTCTGATTGAGGGCCTTCCGGAGAGATGCCAAAGCAAGACGCGCCCCGAGGAGCGTCTTGCCACATGTCAACAATGGGTCTGACTGAGGGCCTCCAGGAGAGAAGCCCAAGCAAGACGCGCCCCGAGGAGCGTCTTGCCACATGTCAACAATGGGTCTTACTGAGGGCCTCCAGGAGAGAAGCCCAAGCAAGACGCGCCCCGAGAAGCTTCTTGACACGTGTCAGCACTCGTTCTGACTGAGCGCCTCCAGGAGAGAGGCCCAAGCAAGACGAGCCCCGAGGAGCGTCTTGCCACATGTCAACACTGGGTCTGACTGAGTGCCTCCATGAGAGAATCCCAAGCAAGAAGCGCCCCGAGGAGCGTCTTGCCACATGTCAACACTGGGTCTGACTGAGTGCCTCCATGAGAGAAGCCCAAGCAAGAAGCGCCCCGAGGAGCATCTTGCCACATGTCACTACTCGGTCTGACTGAGCGCCTCCAGGAGAGAGGCCCAAGCAAGACGCGCCCCGAGGAGCGTCTTGCCACATGTCAGCACTCGGTCTGACTGAGCGCCTCCAGGAGAGTGGCCCAAGCAAGACGCGCCCCGAGGAGCGTCTTGCCACATGTCAACAATGGGTCTGACTGAGGGCCTCCAGGAGAGAAGCCCAATCAAGATGCGCCCCGAGGAGCGTCTTGCCATATGTCAACACTGGGTCTGACAGAGGGCCTCCAGGAAAGAGGCCCAAGCAAGACGCGCCCCGAGGAGCGTCTTGCCACATGTCACCTCTGGTTCTGACTGAGCGCCTCCAGGAGAGAGGCCCAAGCAAGACGCGCCCCGAGAAGCGCTTTGCCACATGTCAACACTGGGTCTGACTGAGCGCCTCCAGGAGAGAAGCCAAATCAGGACGCGCCCCGAGGAGCGTCTTGCCACATGTCAACACTGGGTCTGACTAAGCGCCTCCAGGAGAGAGGCCCAAGCAAGACGCGCCCCGAGGAGCTTCTTGCCACATGTCAACACTGGGTCTGACTGAGCGCCTCCAGGAGAGAGGCCCAAGCAAGACGCGCCCCGAGGAGCGTCTTGCCACATGTCAACAATGGGTCTGACAGAGGGCCTCCAGGAGAGAAGCCCAATCAAGACGCGCCCCGAGGAGCGTCTTGCCACATGTCAACACTGGGTCTGACTGAGCGCCTCCAGGAGAGAGGCCCAAGCAAGATGCGCCCGGAGGAGCGTCTTGCCACATGTCAACACTGGGTCTGACAGAGGGCCTCCAGGAAAGAGGCCCAAGCAAGACGCGCCCCGAGGAGCGTCTTGCCACATGTCACCTCTGGTTATGACTGAGCGCCTCCAGGAGAGAGGCCCAAGCAAGACGCGCCCCGAGGAGCGTCTTGCCACATGTCAACACTGGGTCTGACTGTGCGCCTCCAGGAGAGAGGCCCAAGCAAGACGCGCCCCGAGGAGCGTCAGGCCACATGTCACTACTCAGTCTGACTGAGCACCTCCAGGAGAGAGGCCCAATCAAGACGCGCCCCGAGGAGCGTCTTGCCACATGTCAGCACTCGGTCTGACTGAGCGCCTCCAGGAGAGTGGCCCAAGCAAGACGCGCCCCGAGGAGCGTCTTGCCACATGTCAACACTGGGTCTGACTGAGCGCCTCCAGGAAAGAGGCCCAAGCAAGACGCGCCCCGAGGAGCGTCTTGCCACATGTCAACACTGGGTCTGACAGAGGGCCTCTAGGAAAGAGGCCCAAGCAAGACGCGCCCCGAGGAGCGTCTTGCCACATGTCACCTCTGGTTCTGACTGAGCGCCTCCAGGAGAGAGGCCCAAGCAAGACGCGCCCCGAGGAGCGTTTTGCCACATGTCAACACTGGGTCTGACTGAGCGCCTCCAGGAGAGAAGCCAAATCAAGACGCGCCCCGAGGAGCGTCTTGCCACATGTCAACACTGGGTCTGACTGAGCGCCTCCAGGAGAGAGGCCCAAGCATGACGCGCCCCGAGGAGCGTCTTGCCACATGTCAACATTGGGTCTGACTGAGGGCCTCCAGGAGAGAAGCCCAATCAAGACACGCCCCGAGGAGCTTCTTGCCACATGTCAACACTGGGTCTGACTGAGCGCCTCCAGGAGAGAGGCCCAAGCAAGACGCGCCCCGAGGAGCGTCTTGCCACATGTCAACAATGGGTCTGACTGAGGGCCTCCAGGAGAGAAGCCCAATCAAGACGCGCCCCGAGGAGCGTCTTGCCACATGTCAACACTGGGTCTGACTGAGCGCCTCCAGGGGAGAGGCCCAAGCAAGACGCGCCCGGAGGAGCGTCTTGCCACATGTCAACACTGGGTCTGACAGAGGGCCTCCAGGAAAGAGGCCCAAGCAAGACGCGCCCCGAGGAGCGTCTTGCCACATGTCACCTCTGGTTCTGACTGAGCGCCTCCAGGAGAGAGGCCCAGGCAAAACGCGCCCCGAGGAGCGTCTTGCCACATGTCAACACTGGGTCTGACTGTGCGCCTCCAGGAGAGAGGCCCAAGCAAGACGCGCCCCGAGGAGCGTCTTGCCACATGTCAACAATGGGTCTGACTGAGGGCCTCCAGGTGAGAAGCCCAATCAAGAAGCGCCCCGAGGAGCGTCTTGCCACATGTCAACACTGGGTCTGACTGAGCGCCTCCAGGAGAGAGGCCCAAGCAAGACGCGCCCCGAGGAGCGTCTTGCCACATGTCACCTCAGGTTCTGACTGAGCGCCTCCAGGTGAGAAGCCCAATCAAGACGCGCCCCGAGGAGCGTCTTGCCACATGTCAACACTGGGTCTGACTGAGCGCCTCCAGGAGAGAGGCCCAAGCAAGACGCGCCCCGAGGAGCGTCTTGCCACATGTAACCTCAGGTTCTGACTGAGCGCCTCCAGGAGAGAGGCCCAAGCAAGATGCGCCCCAAGGAGCGTCTTGACACATGTCAACAATGGGTCTGACTGAGGGCCTCCAGGAGAGAAGCCCAAGCAAGACGCGCCCCGAGGAGCGTCTTGACACATGTCAACACTGGGTCTGACAGAGGGCCTCCAGGAGAGACGCCCAAGCAAGACGCGCCCCGAGGAACGTCTTGCCACGTGTCAACACTGGGTCTGATTGAGGGCCTTCTGGAGACAGGCCCAAGCAAGATGCGCCCCGAGGAGCGTCTTGCCACATGTCAACAATGGGTCTGACTGAGGGCCTCCAGGAGAGAGGCCCAAGCAAGACGCGCCCCGAGGAGCGTCTTGCCACATGTCAACACTGAGTCTGACTGAGCGCCTCCAGTAGAGAGGCCCAAGCAAGAAGCGCCCCAAGGAGCGTCTTGCCACGTGTCAACACTGGGTCTGACAGAGGGCCTCCAGGAGAGAGGCCCAAGCAAGACGCGCCCCGAGGAGTGTCTTGCCACATGTCACCACTGGGTCTGACTGAGCGCCTCCAGGAGAGAGGCCCAAGCAAGACGCGCCCCAAGGAGCGTCAGGCCACATGTCACTACTCAGTCTGACTGAGCGACTCCAGGAGAGAGGCCCAAGCAAGACGCGCCCCGAGGAGAGTCTTGCCACATGTCAACACTGGGTCTGATTGAGGGCCTTCTGGAGAGATGCCCAAGCAAGACGCGCCCCGAGGAGCGTCTTGCCACATGTCAACAATGGGTCTGACTGAGGGCCTCCAGGAGAGAAGCCCAAGCAAGACGCGCCCCGAGGAGCGTCTTGCCACATGTCAACAATGGGTCTTACTGAGGGCCTCCAGGAGAGAAGCCAAAGCAAGACGCGCCCCGAGGAGCTTCTTGACACGTGTCAGCACTCGGTCTGACTGAGCGCCTCCAGGAGAGAGGCCCAAGCAAGACGCGCCCCGAGGAGCGTCTTGCCACATGTCACCACTGGGTCTGACTGAGCGCCTCCAGGAGAGAGTCCCCAGCAAGACGCGCCCCGAGGAGCGTCTTGCCTTATGTCAGCACTCGGTCTGACTGAGCGCCTCCAGGAGAGAGGCCCAAGCAAGACGTGCCCCGAGGAGCGTCTTGCCACATGTCAACACTGGGTCTGACTGAGCGCCTCCAGGAGAGAGGCCCAAGCAAGACGCGCCCCGAGGAGCTTCTTGCCACATGTCAACACTGGGTCTGACTGAGCGCCTCCAGGAGAGAGGCCCAAGCAAGACGCGCCCCGAGGAGCGTCTTGCCACATGTCAACAATGGGTCTGACAGAGGGCCTCCAGGAGAGAAGCCCAATCAAGACGCGCCCCGAGGAGCGTCTTGCCACATGTCAACACTGGGTCTGACTGAGCGCCTCCAGGAGAGAGGCCCAAGCAAGATGCGCCCGGAGGAGCGTCTTGCCACATGTCAACACTGGGTCTGACAGAGGGCCTCCAGGAAAGAGGCCCAAGCAAGACGCGCCCCGAGGAGCGTCTTGCCACATGTCACCTCTGGTTCTGACTGAGCGCCTCCAGGAGAGAGGCCCAAGCAAGACGCGCCCCGAGGAGCGTCTTGCCACATGTCAACACTGGGTCTGACTGTGCGCCTCCAGGAGAGAGGCCCAAGCAAGACGCGCCCCGAGGAGCGTCTTGCCACATGTCAACAATGGATCTGACTGAGGGCCTCCAGGTGAGAAGCCCAATCAAGACGCGCCCCGAGGAGCGTCTTGCCACATGTCAACACTGGGTCTGACTGAGCGCCTCCAGGAGAGAGGCCCAAGCAAGACGCGCCCCGAGGAGAGTCTTGCCACATGTCACCTCAGGTTCTGACTGAGCGCCTCCAGAAGAGAGGCCCAAGCAAGATGCGCCCCAAGGAGCGTCTTGCCACATGTCAACAATGGGTCTGACTGAGGGCCTCCAGGAGAGAAGCCCAAGCAAGACGCGCCCCGAGGAGCGTCTTGACACATGTCAACACTGGGTCTGACAGAGGGCCTCCAGGAGAGACGCCCAAGCAAGACGCGTCCCGAGGAGTGTTTTGCCACATGTCACCACTGTGTCTGACTGAGCGCCTCCAGGAGAGAGGCCCAAGCAAGACGCGCCCCGAGGAGCGTCAGGCCACATGTCACTACTCAGTCTGACTGAGCGCCTCCAGGAGAGAGGCCCAAGCAAGACGCGCCCCGAGGAGCGTCTTGCCACATGTCAGCACTCGGTCTGACTGAGCGCCTCCAGGAGAGTGGCCCAAGCAAGACGCGCCCCGAGGAGCGTCTTGCCACATGTCAACACTGGGTCTGACTGAGCGCCTCCAGGAAAGAGGCCCAAGCAAGACGCGCCCCGAGGAGCGTCTTGCCACATGTCAACACTGGGTCTGACAGAGGTCCTCTAGGAAAGAGGCCCAAGCAAGACGCGCCCCGAGGAGCGTCTTGCCACATGTCACCTCTGGTTCTGACTGAGCGCCTCCAGGAGAGAGGCCCAAGCAAGACGCGCCCCGAGGAGCGTTTTGCCACATGTCAACACTGGGTCTGACTGAGCGCCTCCAGGAGAGAAGCCAAATCAAGACGCGCCCCGAGGAGCGTCTTGACACATGTCAACACTGGGTCTGACTGAGCGCCTCCAGGAGAGAGGCCCAAGCATGACGCGCCCCGAGGAGCGTCTTGCCACATGTCAACATTGGGTCTGACTGAGGGCCTCCAGGAGAGAAGCCCAATCAAGACACGCCCCGAGGAGCTTCTTGCCACATGTCAACACTGGGTCTGACTGAGCGCCTCCAGGAGAGAGGCCCAAGCAAGACGCGCCCCGAGGAGCGTCTTGCCACATGTCAACAATGGGTCTGACTGAGGGCCTCCAGGAGAGAAGCCCAATCAAGACGCGCCCCGAGGAGCGTCTTGCCACATGTCAACACTGGGTCTGACTGAGCGCCTCCAGGGGAGAGGCCCAAGCAAGACGCGCCCGGAGGAGCGTCTTGCCACATGTCAACACTGGGTCTGACAGAGGGCCTCCAGGAAAGAGGCCCAAGCAAGACGCGCCCCGAGGAGCGTCTTGCCACATGTCACCTCTGGTTCTGACTGAGCGCCTCCAGGAGAGAGGCCCAGGCAAAACGCGCCCCGAGGAGCGTCTTGCCACATGTCAACACTGGGTCTGACTGTGCGCCTCCAGGAGAGAGGCCCAAGCAAGACGCGCCCCGAGGAGCGTCTTGCCACATGTCACCTCAGGTTCTGACTGAGCGCCTCCAGGTGAGAAGCCCAATCAAGACGCGCCCCGAGGAGCGTCTTGCCACATGTCAACACTGGGTCTGACTGAGCGCCTCCAGGAGAGAGGCCCAAGCAAGACGCGCCCCGAGGAGCGTCTTGCCACATGTAACCTCAGGTTCTGACTGAGCGCCTCCAGGAGAGAGGCCCAAGCAAGATGCGCCCCAAGGAGCGTCTTGACACATGTCAACAATGGGTCTGACTGAGGGCCTCCAGGAGAGAAGCCCAAGCAAGACGCGCCCCGAGGAGCGTCTTGACACATGTCAACACTGGGTCTGACAGAGGGCCTCCAGGAGAGACGCCCAAGCAAGACGCGCCCCGAGGAACGTCTTGCCACGTGTCAACACTGGGTCTGATTGAGGGCCTTCTGGAGACAGGCCCAAGCAAGATGCGCCCCGAGGAGCGTCTTGCCACATGTCAACAATGGGTCTGACTGAGGGCCTCCAGGAGAGAGGCCCAAGCAAGACGCGCCCCGAGGAGCGTCTTGCCACATGTCAACACTGAGTCTGACTGAGCGCCTCCAGTAGAGAGGCCCAAGCAAGAAGCGCCCCAAGGAGCGTCTTGCCACGTGTCAACACTGGGTCTGACAGAGGGCCTCCAGGAGAGAGGCCCAAGCAAGACGCGCCCCGAGGAGTGTCTTGCCACATGTCACCACTGGGTCTGACTGAGCGCCTCCAGGAGAGAGGCCCAAGCAAGACGCGCCCCAAGGAGCGTCAGGCCACATGTCACTACTCAGTCTGACTGAGCGCCTCCAGGAGAGAGGCCCAAGCAAGACGCGCCCCGAGGAGAGTCTTGCCACATGTCAACACTGGGTCTGATTGAGGGCCTTCTGGAGAGATGCCCAAGCAAGACGCGCCCCGAGGAGCGTCTTGCCACATGTCACCTCAGGTTCTGACTGAGCGCCTCCAGGTGAGAAGCCCAATCAAGACGCGCCCCGAGGAGCGTCTTGCCACATGTCAACACTGGGTCTGACTGAGCGCCTCCAGGAGAGAGGCCCAAGCAAGACGCGCCCCGAGGAGCGTCTTGCCACATGTAACCTCAGGTTCTGACTGAGCGCCTCCAGGAGAGAGGCCCAAGCAAGATGCGCCCCAAGGAGCGTCTTGACACATGTCAACAATGGGTCTGACTGAGGGCCTCCAGGAGAGAAGCCCAAGCAAGACGCGCCCCGAGGAGCGTCTTGACACATGTCAACACTGGGTCTGACAGAGGGCCTCCAGGAGAGACGCCCAAGCAAGACGCGCCCCGAGGAACGTCTTGCCACGTGTCAACACTGGGTCTGATTGAGGGCCTTCTGGAGACAGGCCCAAGCAAGATGCGCCCCGAGGAGCGTCTTGCCACATGTCAACAATGGGTCTGACTGAGGGCCTCCAGGAGAGAGGCCCAAGCAAGACGCGCCCCGAGGAGCGTCTTGCCACATGTCAACACTGAGTCTGACTGAGCGCCTCCAGTAGAGAGGCCCAAGCAAGAAGCGCCCCAAGGAGCGTCTTGCCACGTGTCAACACTGGGTCTGACAGAGGGCCTCCAGGAGAGAGGCCCAAGCAAGACGCGCCCCGAGGAGTGTCTTGCCACATGTCACCACTGGGTCTGACTGAGCGCCTCCAGGAGAGAGGCCCAAGCAAGACGCGCCCCAAGGAGCGTCAGGCCACATGTCACTACTCAGTCTGACTGAGCGCCTCCAGGAGAGAGGCCCAAGCAAGACGCGCCCCGAGGAGAGTCTTGCCACATGTCAACACTGGGTCTGATTGAGGGCCTTCTGGAGAGATGCCCAAGCAAGACGCGCCCCGAGGAGCGTCTTGCCACATGTCAACAATGGGTCTGACTGAGGGCCTCCAGGAGAGAAGCCCAAGCAAGACGCGCCCCGAGGAGCGTCTTGCCACATGTCAACAATGGGTCTTACTGAGGGCCTCCAGGAGAGAAGCCAAAGCAAGACGCGCCCCGAGGAGCTTCTTGACACGTGTCAGCACTCGGTCTGACTGAGCGCCTCCAGGAGAGAGGCCCAAGCAAGACGCGCCCCGAGGAGCGTCTTGCCACATGTCACCACTGGGTCTGACTGAGCGCCTCCAGGAGAGAGTCCCCAGCAAGACGCGCCCCGAGGAGCGTCTTGCCTTATGTCAGCACTCGGTCTGACTGAGCGCCTCCAGGAGAGAGGCCCAAGCAAGACGTGCCCCGAGGAGCGTCTTGTCACATGTCAACACTGTGTCTGTCTGAGCGCCTCCAGGAGAGAAGCCCAAGCAAGACGCGCCCCGAGGAGCGTCTTGCCACATGTCAACAATGGGTCTGACTGAGGGCCTCCAGGAGAGAAGCCCAAGCAAGACGCGCCCCGAGGAGCGTCTTGACACATGTCAACACTGGGTCTGACAGAGGACCTCCATGAGAGAGTCCCCAGCAAGACGCGCCCCGAGGAGTGTCTTGCCACATGTCAGAACTGGGACTGACTGAGCGCCTCCAGGAGAGAGTCCCCAGCAAGACGCGCCCCGAGGAGCGTCTTGACACATGTCAACACTGGGTCTGACAGAGGGCCTCCAGGATAGAGGCCCAAGCAAGACGCGCCCCGAGGAGCGTCTTGCCACATGTCACCAGTGGGTCTGACTGAGCGCCTCCAGGAGAGAGGCCCAAGCAAGAAGCGCCCCGAGGAGCGTAAGGCCACATGTCACTACTCATTCTGACGGAGCGCCTCCAGGAGAGAGGCCCAAGCAAGACGTGCCCCGAGGAACGTCTTGCCACGTGTCAACACTGGGTCTGATTGAGGGCCTTCTGGAGAGAGGCCCAAGCAAGATGCGCCCCGAGGAGCGTCTTGCCACATGTCAACAATGGGTCTGACTGAGGGCCTCCAGGAGAGAAGCCCAAGCAATACGCGCCCCGAGGAGCGTCTTGCCACATGTATACACTGGGTCTGACTGAGCGCCTCCAGGAGAGAGGCCCAAGCAAGACGCAACCCGAGGAGCATCTTGCCACATGTCAGCACTGGGTCTGACTGAGCGCCTCCAGGAGAGAGTCCCCAGCAAGACGCACCCCAAGGAGCGTCTTGCCTTATGTCAGCACTCGGTCTGACTGAGCGCCTCCAGTAGAGAGGCCCAAGCAAGAAGCGCCCCAAGGAGCGTCTTGCCACATGTCAACAATGGGTCTGACTGAGGGCCTCCAGGAGAGAAGCCCAAGCAAGACGCGCCCCGAGGAGCGTCTTGACACATGTCAACACTGGGTCTGACAGAGGGCCTCCAGGAGAGAGGCCCAAGCAAGACGCGCCCCGAGGAGTGTCTTGCCACAAGTCACCACTGGGTCTGACTGAGCGCCTCCAGGAGAGAGGCCCAAGCAAGACGCGCCCCAAGGAGCGTCAGGCCACATGTGACTACTAAGTCTGACTGAGCGCCTCCAGGAGAGAGGCCCAAGCAAGACGCGCCCCGAGGAGCGTCTTGCCACATGTCAACACTGGGTCTGATTGAGGGCCTTCTGGAGAGATGCCCAAGCAAGACGCGCCCCGAGGAGCGTCTTGCCACATGTCAACAATGGGTCTGACTGAGGGCCTCCAGGAGAGAAGCCCAAGCAAGACGCGCCCCGAGGAGCGTCTTGCCACTTGTCAACAATGGGTCTTACTGAGGGCCTCCAGGAGAGAAGCCCAAGCAAGACGCGCCCCGAGGAGCTTCTTGACACGTGTCAGCACTCGGTCTGACTGAGCGCCTCCAGGAGAGAGGCCCAAGCAAGACGCGCCCCGAGGAGCGTCTTGCCACGTGTCACCACTGGGTGTGACTGAGCGCCTCCAGGAGAGAGTCCCCAGCAAGACGCGCCCCGAGGAGCGTCTTGCCTTATGTCAGCACTCGGTCTGACTGAGCGCCTCCAGGAGAGAGTCCCCAGCAAGACGCGCCTCGAGGAGCGTCTTGCCACATGTCAGAACTGGGTCTGACTGAGCGCCTCCAGGAGAGAGTCCCCAGCAAGACACGCCCCGAGGAGCGTCTTGACACATGTCAACACTGGGTCTGACAGAAGGCCTCCAGGAGAGAGGCCCAAGCAAGACGCGCCCCGAGGAGTGTCTTGCCACATGTCACCACTGGGTCTGACTGAGCGCCTCCAGGAGAGAGGCCCAAGCAAGACGCGCCCCGAGGAGCGTAAGGCCACATGTCACTACTCATTCTGACTGAGCGCCTCCAGGAGAGAGGCCCAAGCAAGACGCGCCCCGAGGAACGTCTTGCCACGTGTCAACACTGGGTCTGATTGAGGGCCTTCTGGAGAGAGGCCCAAGCAAGATGCGCCCCGAGGAGCGTCTTGCCACATGTCAACAATGGGTCTGACTGAGGGCCTCCAGGAGAGAAGCCCAAGCAAGACGCGCCCCAAGGAGCGTCTTGCCACATGTCAACAATGGGTCTGACTGAGGGCCTCCAGGAGAGAGGCCCAAGCAAGACGCGCCCCGAGGAGCGTCTTGCCACATGTCAACACTGAGTCTGACTGAGCGCCTCCAGTAGAGAGGCCCAAGCAAGAAGCGCCCCAAGGAGCGTCTTGCCACGTGTCAACACTGGGTCTGACAGAGGGCCTCCAGGAGAGAGGCCCAAGCAAGACGCTCCCCGAGGAGTGTCTTGCCACATGTCACCACTGGGTCTGACTGAGCGCCTCCAGGAGAGAGGCCCAAGCAAGACGCGCCCCAAGGAGCGTCAGGCCACATGTCACTACTCAGTCTGACTGAGCGCCTCCAGGAGAGAGGCCCAAGCAAGACGCGCCCCGAGGAGAGTCTTGCCACATGTCAACACTGGGTCTGATTGAGGGCCTTCTGGAGAGATGCCCAAGCAAGACGCGCCCCGAGGAGCGTCTTGCCACATGTCAACAATGGGTCTGACTGAGGGCCTCCAGGAGAGAAGCCCAAGCAAGACGCGCCCCGAGGAGCGTCTTGCCACATGTCAACAATGGGTCTTACTGAGGGCCTCCAGGAGAGAAGCCCAAGCAAGACGCGCCCCGAGGAGCTTCTTGACACGTGTCAGCACTCGGTCTGACTGAGCGCCTCCAGGAGAGAGGCCCAAGCAAGACGCGCCCCGAGGAGCGTCTTGCCACATGTCACCACTGGGTCTGACTGAGCGCCTCCAGGAGAGAGTCCCCAGCAAGACGCGCCCCGAGGAGCGTCTTGCCTTATGTCAGCACTCGGTCTGACTGAGCGCCTCCAGGAGAGAGGCCCAAGCAAGACGTGCCCCGAGGAGCGTCTTGTCACATGTCAACACTGGGTCTGTCTGAGCGCCTCCAGGAGAGAAGCCCAAGCAAGACGCGCCCCGAGGAGCGTCTTGCCACATGTCAACAATGGGTCTGACTGAGGGCCTCCAGGAGAGAAGCCCAAGCAAGACGCGCCCCGAGGAGCGTCTTGACACATGTCAACACTGGGTCTGACAGAGGACCTCCATGAGAGAGTCCCCAGCAAGACGCGCCCCGAGGAGTGTCTTGCCACATGTCAGAACTGGGACTGACTGAGCGCCTCCAGGAGAGAGTCCCCAGCAAGACGCGCCCCGAGGAGCGTCTTGACACATGTCAACACTGGGTCTGACAGAGGGCCTCCAGGAGAGAGGCCCAAGCAAGACGCGCCCCGAGGAGTGTCTTGCCACATGTCACCAGTGGGTCTGACTGAGCGCCTCCAGGAGAGAGGCCCAAGGAAGACGCGCCCCGAGGAGCGTAAGGCCACATGTCACTACTCATTCTGACTGAGCGCCTCCAGGAGAGAGGCCCAAGCAAGACGTGCCCCGAGGAACGTCTTGCCACGTGTCAACACTGGGTCTTATTGAGGGCCTTCTGGAGAGAGGCCCAAGCAAGATGCGCCCCGAGGAGCGTCTTGCCACATGTCAACAATGGGTCTGACTGAGGGCCTCCAGGAGAGAAGCCCAAGCAAGACGCGCCCCGAGGAGCGTCTTGCCACATGTATACACTGGGTCTGACTGAGCGCCTCCAGGAGAGAGGCCCAAGCAAGACGCAACCCGAGGAGCATCTTGCCACATGTCAGCACTGGGTCTGACTGAGCGCCTCCAGGAGAGAGTCCCCAGCAAGACGCACCCCGAGGAGCGTCTTGCCTTATGTCAGCACTCGGTCTGACTGAGCGCCTCCAGTAGAGAGGCCCAAGCAAGAAGCGCCCCAAGGAGCGTCTTGCCACATGTCAACAATGGGTCTGACTGAGGGCCTCCAGGAGAGAAGCCCAAGCAAGATGCGCCCCGAGGAGCGTCTTGACACATGTCAACACTGGGTCTGACAGAGGGCCTCCAGGAGAGAGGCCCAAGCAAGACGCGCCCCGAGGAGTGTCTTGCCACAAGTCACCACTGGGTCTGACTGAGCGCCTCCAGGAGAGAGGCCCAAGCAAGACGCGCCCCAAGGAGCGTCAGGCCACATGTCACTACTAAGTCTGACTGAGCGCCTCCAGGAGAGAGGCCCAAGCAAGACGCGCCCCGAGGAGCGTCTTGCCACATGTCAACACTGGGTCTGATTGAGGGCCTTCTGGAGAGATGCCCAAGCAAGACGCGCCCCGAGGAGCGTCTTGCCACATGTCAACAATGGGTCCGACTGAGGGCCTCCAGGAGAGAAGCCCAAGCAAGACGCGCCCCGAGGAGCGTCTTGCCACATGTCAACAATGGGTCTTACTGAGGGCCTCCAGGAGAGAAGCCCAAGCAAGACGCGCCCCGAGGAGCTTCTTGACACGTGTCAGCACTCGGTCTGACTGAGCGCCTCCAGGAGAGAGGCCCAAGCAAGACGCGCCCCGAGGAGCGTCTTGCCACGTGTCACCACTGGGTCTGACTGAGCGCCTCCAGGAGAGAGTCCCCAGCAAGACGCGCCCCGAGGAGCGTCTTGCCTTATGTCAGCACTCGGTCTGACTGAGCGCCTCCAGGAGAGAGGCCCAAGCAAGACGTGCCCCGAGGAGCGTCTTGTCACATGTCAACACTGGGTCTGTCTGAGCGCCTCCAGAAGAGAAGCCCAAGCAAGACGCGCCCCGAGGAGCGTCTTGCCACATGTCAACAATGGGTCTGACTGAGGGCCTCCAGGAGAGAAGCCCAAGCAAGACGCGCCCCGAGGAGCGTCTTGACACATGTCAACAATGGGTCTGACAGAGGACCTCCAGGAGAGAGTCCCCAGCAAGACGCGCCCCGAGGAGCGTCTTGCCACATGTCAGAACTGGGTCTGACTGAGCGCCTCCAGGAGAGAGTCCCCAGCAAGACACACCCCGAGGAGCGTCTTGACACATGTCAACACTGGGTCTGACAGAAGGCCTCCAGGAGAGAGGCCCAAGCAAGACGCGCCCCGAGGAGTGTCTTGCCACATGTCACCACTGGGTCTGACTGAGCGCCTCCAGGAGAGAGGCCCAAGCAAGACGCGCCCCGAGGAGCGTAAGGCCACATGTCACTACTCATTCTGACTGAGCGCCTCCAGGAGAGAGGCCCAAGCAAGACGCGCCCCGAGGAACGTCTTGCCACGTGTCAACACTGGGTCTGATTGAGGGCCTTCTGGAGAGAGGCCCAAGCAAGACGCGCCCCGAGGAGCGTCTTGACACATGTCAACACTGGGTCTGACAGAGGGCCTCCAGGAGAGACGCCCAAGCAAGACGCGTCCCGAGGAGTGTTTTGCCACATGTCACCACTGTGTTTGACTGAGCGCCTCCAGGAGAGAGGCCCAAGCAAGACGCGCCCCGAGGAGCGTCAGGCCACATGTCACTACTAAGTCTGACTGAGCGCCTCCAGGAGAGAGGCCCAAGCAAGACGCGCCCCGAGGAGCGTCTTGCCAAATGTCAGCACTCGGTCTGACTGAGCGCCTCCAGGAGAGTGGCCCAAGCAAGACGCGCCCCGAGGAGCGTCTTGCCACATGTCAACAATGGGTCTGACTGAGGGCCTCCAGGAGAGAAGCCCAATCAAGATGCGCCCCGAGGAGCGTCTTGCCACATGTCAACACTGGGTCTGACTGAGCGCCTCCAGGAAAGAGGCCCAAGCAAGACGCGCCCCGAGGAGCGTCTTGCCACATGTCAACACTGGGTCTGACAGAGGGCCTCTAGGAAAGAGGCCCAAGCAAGACGCGCCCCGAGGAGCGTCTTGCCACATGTCACCTCTGGTTCTGACTGAGCGCCTCCAGGAGAGAGGCCCAAGCAAGACGCGCCCCGAGGAGCGTTTTGCCACATGTCAACACTGGGTCTGACTGAGCGCCTCCAGGAGAGAAGCCAAATCAAGACGCGCCCCGAGGAGCGTCTTGCCACATGTCAACACTGGGTCTGACTGAGCGCCTCCAGGAGAGAGGCCCAAGCAAGACGCGCCCCGAGGAGCGTCTTGCCACATGTCAACAATGGGTCTGACTGAGGGCCTCCAGGAGAGAAGCCCAATCAAGACACGCCCCGAGGAGCTTCTTGCCACATGTCAACACTGGGTCTGACTGAGCGCCTCCAGGAGAGAGGCCCAAGCAAGACGCGCCCCGAGGAGCGTCTTGCCACATGTCAACAATGGGTCTGACTGAGGGCCTCCAGGAGAGAAGCCCAATCAAGACGCGCCCCGAGGAGCGTCTTGCCACATGTCAACACTGGGTCTGACTGAGCGCCTCCAGGGGAGAGGCCCAAGCAAGACGCGCCCGGAGGAGCGTCTTGCCACATGTCACCTCTGGTTCTGACTGAGCGCCTCCAGGAGAGAGGCCCAAGCAAAACGCGCCCCGAGGAGCGTCTTGCC
This sequence comes from Nothobranchius furzeri, assembly GCF_043380555.1. Taxonomy (NCBI): domain Eukaryota; kingdom Metazoa; phylum Chordata; class Actinopteri; order Cyprinodontiformes; family Nothobranchiidae; genus Nothobranchius; species Nothobranchius furzeri. The sequence continues at coordinate 11,477,004 of NC_091743.1, forward strand.
ACATGTCAACACTGGGTCTGACTGTGCGCCTCCAGGAGAGAGGCCCAAGCAAGACGCGCCCCGAGGAGCGTCTTGCCACATGTCAACAATGGGTCTGACTGAGGGCCTCCAGGTGAGAAGCCCAATCAAGACGCGCCCCGAGGAGCGTCTTGCCACATGTCAACACTAGGTCTGACTGAGCGCCTCCAGGAGAGAGGCCCAAGCAAGACGCGCCCCGAGGAGCGTCTTGCCACATGTCACCTCAGGTTCTGACTGAGCGCCTCCAGGTGAGAAGCCCAATCAAGACGCGCCCCGAGGAGCGTCTTGCCACATGTCAACACTGGGTCTGACTGAGCGCCTCCAGGAGAGAGGCCCAAGCAAGACGCGCCCCGAGGAGCGTCTTGCCACATGTCACCTCAGGTTCTGACTGAGCGCCTCCAGGAGAGAGGCCCAAGCAAGATGCGCCCCAAGGAGCGTCTTGACACATGTCAACAATGGGTCTGACTGAGGGCCTCCAGGAGAGAAGCCCAAGCAAGACGCGCCCCGAGGAGCGTCTTGACACATGTCAACACTGGGTCTGACAGAGGGCCTCCAGGAGAGACGCCCAAGCAAGACGCGCCCCGAGGAACGTCTTGCCACGTGTCAACACTGGGTCTGATTGAGGGCCTTCTGGAGACAGGCCCAAGCAAGATGCGCCCCGAGGAGCGTCTTGCCACATGTCAACAATGGGTCTGACTGAGGGCCTCCAGGAGAGAAGCCCAAGCAAGACGCGCCCCGAGGAGCGTCTCGCCACATGTATACACTGGGTCTGACTGAGCGCCTCCAGGAGAGAGGCCCAAGCAAGACGCAACCCGAGGAGCATCTTGCCACATGTCAGCACTGGGTCTGACTGAGCGCCTCCAGGAGAGAGTTCCCAGCAAGACGCACCCCGAGGAGCGTCTTGCCTTATGTCAGCACTCGGTCTGACTGAGCGCCTCCAGTAGAGAGGCCCAAGCAAGAAGCGCCCCAAGGAGCGTCTTGCCACATGTCAACAATGGGTCTGACTGAGGGCCTCCAGGAGAGAAGCCCAAGCAAGACGCGCCCCGAGGAGCGTCTTGACACATGTCAACACTGGGTCTGACAGAGGGCCTCCAGGAGAGAGGCCCAAGCAAGACGCGCCCCGAGGAGTGTCTTGCCACATGTCACCACTGGGTCTGACTGAGCGCCTCCAGGAGAGAGGCCCAAGCAAGACGCGCCCCAAGGAGCGTCAGGCCACATGTCACTACTCAGTCTGACTGAGCGCCTCCAGGAGAGAGGCCCAAGCAAGACGCGCCCCGAGGAGCGTCTTGCCACATGTCAAAACTGGGTCTGATTGAGGGCCTTCTGGAGAGATGCCCAAGCAAGACGCGCCCAGAGGAGCGTCTTGCCACATGTCAACAATGGGTCTGACTGAGGGCCTCCAGGAGAGAAGCCCAAGAAAGACGCGCCCCGAGGAGCGTCTTGCCACATGTCAACAATGGGCCTTACTGAGGGCCTCCAGGAGAGAAGCCCAAGCAAGACGCGCCCCGAGGAGCTTCTTGACACGTGTCAGCACTCGGTCTGACTGAGCGCCTCCAGGAGAGAGGCCCAAGCAAGACGCGCCCCGAGGAGCGTCTTGCCACGTGTCACCACTGGGTCTGACTGAGCGCCTCCAGGAGAGAGGCCCAAGCAAGACGAGCCCCGAGGAGCGTCTTGCCACATGTCAACACTGGGTCTGACTGAGTGCCTCCATGAGAGAAGCCCAAGCAAGAAGCGCCCCGAGGAGCGTCTTGCCACATGTCAACACTGGGTCTGACTGAGTGCCTCCATGAGAGAAGCCCAAGCAAGAAGCGCCCCGAGGAGCATCTTGCCACATGTCACTACTCGGTCTGACTGAGCGCCTCCAGGAGAGTGGCCCAAGCAAGACGCGCCCCGAGGAGCGTCTTGCCACATGTCAACAATGGGTCTGACAGAGGGCCTCCAGGAGAGAAGCCCAATCAAGATGCGCCCCGAGGAGCGTCTTGCCACATGTCAACACTGGGTCTGACTGAGCGCCTCCAGGAGAGAGGCCCAAGCAAGATGCGCCCGGAGGAGCGTCTTGCCACATGTCAACACTGGGTCTGACAGAGGGCCTCCAGGAAAGAGGCCCAAGCAAGACGCGCCCCGAGGAGCGTCTAGCCACATGTCACCTCTGGTTCTGACTGAGCGCCTCCAGGAGAGAGGCCCAAGCAAGACGCGCCCCGAGGAGCGTTTTGCCACATGTCAACACTGTGTCTGACTGAGCGCCTCCAGGAGAGAAGCCAAATCAAGACGCGCCCCGAGGAGCGTCTTGCCACATGTCAACACTGGGTCTGACTGAGCGCCTCCAGGAGAGAGGCCCAAGCAAGACGCGCCCCGAGGAGCTTCTTGCCACATGTCAACACTGGGGCTGACTGAGCGCCTCCAGGAGAGAGGCCCAAGCAAGACGCGCCCCGAGGAGCGTCTTGCCACATGTCAACAATGGGTCTGACTGAGGGCCTCCAGGAGAGAAGCCCAATCAAGACGCGCCCCGAGGAGCGTCTTGCCACATGTCAACACTGGGTCTGACTGAGCGCCTCCAGGAGAGAGGCCCAAGCAAGACGCGCCCGGAGGAGCGTCTTGCCACATGTCAACACTGGGTCTGACTGAGCGCCTCCAGGAGAGAGGCCCAAGCAAGACGCGCCCGGAGGAGCGTCTTGCCACATGTCAACACTGGGTCTGACTGAGCGCCTCCAGGAGAGAGGCCCAAGCAAGACGCGCCCCGAGGAGCTTCTTGCCACATGTCAACACTGGGTCTGACTGAGCGCCTCCAGAAGAGAGGCCCAAGCAAGATGCGCCCCAAGGAGCGTCTTGCCACATGTCAATAATGGGTCTGACTGAGGGCCTCCAGGAGAGAAGCCCAAGCAAGACGCGCCCCGAGGAGCGTTTTGACACATGTCAACACTGGGTCTGACAGAGGGCCTCCAGGAGAGACGCCCAAGCAAGACGCGTCCCGAGGAGTGTCTTGCCACATGTCACCACTGGGTCTGACTGAGCGCCTCCAGGAGAGAGGCCCAAGCAAGACGCGCCCCGAGGAGCGTCAGGCCACATGTCACTACTCAGTCTGACTGAGCGCCTCCAGGAGAGTGGCCCAAGCAAGACGCGCCCCGAGGAGCGTCTTGCCACATGTCAACAATGGGTCTGACTGAGGGCCTCCAGGAGAGAAGCCCAATCAAGACGCGCCCCGAGGAGCGTCTTGCCACATGTCAACACTGGGTCTGACTGAGCGCCTCCAGGAGAGAGGCCCAAGCAAGACGCGCCCCGAGGAGCGTCTTGCCACATGTCAACAATGAGTCTGACTGAGGGCCTCCAGGAGAGAAGCCCAATCAAGACGCGCCCCGAGGAGCGTCTTGCCACATGTCAACACTGGGTCTGACTGAGCGCCTCCAGGAGAGAGGCCCAAGCAAGACGCGCCCGGATAAGCGTCTTGCCACATGTCAACACTGGGTCTGACAGAGGGCCTCCAGGAAAGAGGCCCAAGCAAGACGCGCCCCGAGGAGCTTCTTGCCACATGTCACCTCTGGTTCTGACTGAGCGCCTCCAGGAGAGAGGTCCAAGCAAGACGCACCCCGAGGAGCGTCTTGCCACATGTCAACAATGGGTCTGACTGAGGGCCTCCAGGAGAGAGGCCGAAGCAAGACGCGCCCCGAGGAGCGTCAGGCCACATGTCAGCACTCGGTCTGACTGAGCGCCTCCAGGAGAGAGGCCCAAGCAAGACGCGCCCCGAGGAGCATCTTGCCACATGTCACTACTCGGACTGACTGAGCGCCTCCAGGAGAGAGGCCCAAGCAAGACGCACCCCGAGGAGCGTCTTGCCACATGTCAACAATGGGTCTTACTGAGGGCCTCCAGGAGAGAAGCCCAAGCAAGAAGCGCCCCGAGGAGCGTCTTGCCACATGTCAACACTGGGTCTGACTGAGCGCCTCCAGGAGAGAGGCCCAAGCAAGACGCGCCCCGAGGAGCATCTTGCCACATGTCACTACTCGGACTGAATGAGCGCCTCCAGGAGAGAGGCCCAAGCAAGACGCGCCCCGAGGAGCGTCTTGCCACATGTCAACATTGGGTCTGACTGAGGGCCTCCAGGAGAGAAGCCCAATCAAGACGCGCCCCGAGGAGCGTCTTGCCACATGTCAACACTGGGTCTGACTGAGCGCCTCCAGGAGAGAGGCCCAAGCAAGACGCGCCCCGAGGAGCGTCTTGCCACATGTCAACAATGAGTCTGACTGAGGGCCTCCAGGAGAGAAGCCCAATCAAGACGCGCCCCGAGGAGCGTCTTGCCACATGTCAACACTGGGTCTGACTGAGCGCCTCCAGGAGAGAGGCCCAAGCAAGACGCGCCCGGATAAGCGTCTTGCCACATGTAGACACTGGGTCTGACAGAGGGCCTCCAGGAAAGAGGCCCAAGCAAGACGCGCCCCGAGGAGCATCTTGCCACATGTCACCTCTGGTTCTGACTGAGCGCCTCCAGGAGAGAGGCCCAAGCAAGACGCACCCCGAGGAGCGTCTTGCCACATGCCAACAATGGGTCTGACTGAGGGCCTCCAGGAGAGAAGCCCAAGCAAGACGCGCCCCGAGGAGCGTCTTGCCACATGTCAACACTGGGTCTGACTGAGCGCCTCCAGGAGAGAGGCCGAAGCAAGACGCGCCCCGAGGAGCGTCAGGCCACATGTCAGCACTCGGTCTGACTGAGCGCCTCCAGGAGAGAGGCCCAAGCAAGACGCGCCCCGAGGAGCATCTTGCCACATGTCACTACTCGGACTGACTGAGCGCCTCCAGGAGAGAGGCCCAAGCAAGACGCACCCCGAGGAGCGTCTTGCCACATGTCAACAATGGGTCTTACTGAGGGCCTCCAGGAGAGAAGCCCAAGCAAGAAGCGCCCCGAGGAGCGTCTTGCCACATGTCAACACTGGGTCTGACTGAGCGCCTCCAGGAGAGAGGCCCAAGCAAGACGCGCCCCGAGGAGCATCTTGCCACATGTCACTACTCGGAATGAATGAGCGCCTCCAGGAGAGAGGCCCAAGCAAGACGCGCCCCGAGGAGCGTCTTGCCACATGTCAACAATGGGTCTGACTGAGGGCCTCCAGGAGAGAAGCCCAATCAAGACGTGCCCCGAGGAGCGTCTTGCCACATGTCAACACTGGGTCTGACTGAGCACCTCCAGGAGAGAGGCCCAAGCAAGACGCGCCCCGAGGAGCGTCTTGCCACATGTCAACAATGAGTCTGACTGAGGGCCTCCAGGAGAGAAGCCCAATCAAGACGCGCCCCGAGGAGCGTCTTGCCACATGTCAACACTGGGTCTGACTGAGCGCCTCCAGGAGAGAGGGCCAAGCAAGACGCGCCCGGATAAGCGTCTTGCCACATGTCAACACTGGGTCTGACAGAGGGCCTCCAGGAAAGAGGCCCAAGCAAGACGCGCCCCGAGGAGCGTCTTGCCACATGTCACCTCTGGTTCTGACTGAGCGCCTCCAGGAGAGAGGTCCAAGCAAGACGCACCCCGAGGAGCGTCTTGCCACATGTCAACAATGGGTCTGACTGAGGGCCTCCAGGAGAGAAGCCCAAGCAAGACGCGCCCCGAGGAGCGTCTTGCCACATGTCAGCACTCGGTCTGACTGAGGGCCTCCAGGAGAGAAGCCCAATCAAGACGCGCCCCGAGGAGCGTCTTGCCACATGTCAACACTGGGTCTGACTGAGCGCCTCCAGGAGAGAGGCCCAAGCAAGACGCGCCCCGAGGAGCGTCTTGCCACATGTCAACAATGAGTCTGACTGAGGGCCTCCAGGAGAGAAGCCCAATCAAGACGCGCCCCGAGGAGCGTCTTGCCACATGTCAACACTGGGTCTGACTGAGCGCCTCCAGGAGAGAGGCCCAAGCAAGACGCGCCCGGATAAGCGTCTTGCCACATGTCAACACTGGGTCTGACAGAGGGCCTCCAGGAAAGAGGCCCAAGCAAGACGCGCCCCGAGGAGCTTCTTGCCACATGTCACCTCTGGTTCTGACTGAGCGCCTCCAGGAGAGAGGTCCAAGCAAGACGCACCCCGAGGAGCGTCTTGCCACATGTCAACAATGGGTCTGACTGAGGGCCTCCAGGAGAGAGGCCGAAGCAAGACGCGCCCCGAGGAGCGTCAGGCCACATGTCAGCACTCGGTCTGACTGAGCGCCTCCAGGAGAGAGGCCCAAGCAAGACGCGCCCCGAGGAGCATCTTGCCACATGTCACTACTCGGACTGACTGAGCGCCTCCAGGAGAGAGGCCCAAGCAAGACGCACCCCGAGGAGCGTCTTGCCACATGTCAACAATGGGTCTTACTGAGGGCCTCCAGGAGAGAAGCCCAAGCAAGAAGCGCCCCGAGGAGCGTCTTGCCACATGTCAACACTGGGTCTGACTGAGCGCCTCCAGGAGAGAGGCCCAAGCAAGACGCGCCCCGAGGAGCATCTTGCCACATGTCACTACTCGGACTCAATGAGCGCCTCCAGGAGAGAGGCCCAAGCAAGACGCGCCCCGAGGAGCGTCTTGCCACATGTCAACATTGGGTCTGACTGAGGGCCTCCAGGAGAGAAGCCCAATCAAGACGCGCCCCGAGGAGCGTCTTGCCACATGTCAACACTGGGTCTGACTGAGCGCCTCCAGGAGAGAGGCCCAAGCAAGACGCGCCCCGAGGAGCGTCTTGCCACATGTCAACAATGAGTCTGACTGAGGGCCTCCAGGAGAGAAGCCCAATCAGGACGCGCCCCGAGGAGCGTCTTGCCACATGTCAACACTGGGTCTGACTGAGCGCCTCCAGGAGAGAGGCCCAAGCAAGACGCGCCCGGATAAGCGTCTTGCCACATGTCAACACTGGGTCTGACAGAGGGCCTCCAGGAAAGAGGCCCAAGCAAGACGCGCCCCGAGGAGCGTCTTGCCACATGTCACCTCTGGTTCTGACTGAGCGCCTCCAGGAGAGAGGCCCAAGCAAGACGCACCCCGAGGAGCGTCTTGCCACATGCCAACAATGGGTCTGACTGAGGGCCTCCAGGAGAGAAGCCCAAGCAAGACGCGCCCCGAGGAGCGTCTTGCCACATGTCAACACTGGGTCTGACTGAGCGCCTCCAGGAGAGAGGCCGAAGCAAGACGCGCCCCGAGGAGCGTCAGGCCACATGTCAGCACTCGGTCTGACTGAGCGCCTCCAGGAGAGAGGCCCAAGCAAGACGCGCCCCGAGGAGCATCTTGCCACATGTCACTACTCGGACTGACTGAGCGCCTCCAGGAGAGAGGCCCAAGCAAGACGCACCCCGAGGAGCGTCTTGCCACATGTCAACAATGGGTCTTACTGAGGGCCTCCAGGAGAGAAGCCCAAGCAAGAAGCGCCCCGAGGAGCGTCTTGCCACATGTCAACACTGGGTCTGACTGAGCGCCTCCAGGAGAGAGGCCCAAGCAAGACGCGCCCCGAGGAGCATCTTGCCACATGTCACTACTCGGAATGAATGAGCGCCTCCAGGAGAGAGGCCCAAGCAAGACGCGCCCCGAGGAGCGTCTTGCCACATGTCAACAATGGGTCTGACTGAGGGCCTCCAGGAGAGAAGCCCAATCAAGACGCGCCCCGAGGAGCGTCTTGCCACATGTCAACACTGGGTCTGACTGAGCGCCTCCAGGAGAGAGGCCCAAGCAAGACGCGCCCCGAGGAGCGTCTTGCCACATGTCAACAATGAGTCTGACTGAGGGCCTCCAGGAGAGAAGCCCAATCAAGACGCGCCCCGAGGAGCGTCTTGCCACATGTCAACACTGGGTCTGACTGAGCGCCTCCAGGAGAGAGGCCCAAGCAAGACGCGCCCGGATAAGCGTCTTGCCACATGTCAACACTGGGTCTGACAGAGGGCCTCCAGGAAAGAGGCCCAAGCAAGACGCGCCCCGAGGAGCGTCTTGCCACATGTCACCTCTGGTTCTGACTGAGCGCCTCCAGGAGAGAGGCCCAAGCAAGACACACCCCGAGGAGCGTCTTGCCACATGCCAACAATGGGTCTGACTGAGGGCCTCCAGGAGAGAAGCCCAAGCAAGACGCGCCCCGAGGAGCGTCTTGCCACATGTCAACACTGGGTCTGACTGAGCGCCTCCAGGAGAGAGGCCCAAGCAAGACGCGCCCCGAGGAGCGTCTTGCCACATGTAAACAATGGGTCTGACTGAAGGCCTCCAGGAGAGAAGCCCAAGCAAGACGCGCCCCGAGGAGCGTCTTGACACATGTCAACACTGGGTCTGACAGAGGGCCTCCAGGAGAGAGGCCCATGCAAGACGCGCCCCGAGGAGTGTCTTGCCACATGTCACCACTGGGTCTGACTGAGCGCCTCCAGGAGAGAGGCCGAAGCAAGACGCGCCCCGAGGAGCGTCAGGCCACATGTCACTACTCAGTCTGACTGAGCGCCTCCAGGAGAGAGGCCCAAGCAAGACGCGCCCCGAGGAGCGTCTTGCCACGTTTCACCACTGGGTCTGACTGAGCGCCTCCAGGAGAGAGGCCCAAGCAAGACGAGCCCCGAGGAGCGTCTTGCCACATGTCAACACTGGGTCTGACTGAGTGCCTCCATGAGAGAAGCCCCAGCAAGACGCGCCCCGAGGAGCGTCTTGCCACATGTCAGCACTCGGTCTGACTGAGCGCCTCCAGGAGAGAGGCCCAAGCAAGACGCGCCCCGAGGAGCATCTTGCCACATGTCACTACTCGGACTGACTGAGCGCCTCCAGGAGATAGGCCCAAGCAAGACGCACCCCGAGGAGCGTCTTGCCACATGTCAACAATGGGTCTGACTGAGGACCTCCAGGAGAGAAGCCCAAGCAAGACGCGCCCCGAGGAGCGTCTTGCCACATGTCATCAATGGGTCTGACTGAGGGCCTCCAGGAGAGAAGCCCAATCAAGACGCGCCCGGAGGAGCGTCGTGCCACATGTCAACACTGGGTCTGACTGAGCGCCTCCAGGAGAGAGGCCCAAGCAAGACGCGCCCCGAGGAGCGTCTTGCAACATGTCAACAATGGGTCTGACTGAGGGACTCCAGGAGAGAAGCCCAATCAAGAGGCGCCCCGAGGAGCGTCTTGCCACATGTCAACATTGGGTCTGACTGAGCGCCTCCAGGAGAGAGGCCCAAGCAAGACGCGCCCGGAGGAGCGTCTTGCCACATGTCAACACTGGGTCTGACTGAGGGCCTCCAGGAAAGAGGCCCAAGCAAGACGCGCCCCGAGGAGCGTCTTGCCACATGTCACCTCTGGTTCTGACTGAGCGCCTCCAGGAGAGAGGCCCAAGCAAGACGCGCCCCGAAGAGCGTCTTGCCACATGCCAACACTGGGTCTGACTGAGCGCCTCCAGGAGAGAGGCCCAAGCAAGACACGCCCCGAGGAGCGTCTTGCCACGTGTCACCACTGGGTCTGACTGAGCACCTCCAGGAGAGAGGCCCAAGCAAGACGCACCCCGAGGAGCGTCTTGCCACATGTCAACAATGGGTCTGACTGAGGGCCTCCAGGAGAGAAGCCCAAGCAAGACGCGCCCCGAGGAGCGTCTTGCCACATATCAACACTGGGTCTGACTGAGCGCCTCCAGGAGAGAGGCCCAAGCAAGACGCGCCCCGAGGAGCGTCTTGCCACATGTCAACAATGAGTCTGACTGAGGGCCTCCAGGAGAGAAGCCCAATCAAGACGCGCCCCGAGGAGCGTCTTGCCACATGTCAACACTGGGTCTGACTGAGCGCCTCCAGGAGAGAGGCCCAAGCAAGACGCGCCCGGAGGAGTGTCTTGCCACATGTCAACACTGGGTCTGACAGAGGGCCTCCAGGAAAGAGGCCCAAGCAAGACGCACCCCGAGGAGCGTCTTGCCACATGCCAACACTGGGTCTGACTGAGCGCCTCCAGGAGAGAGGCCCAAGCAAGACGCGCCCCGAGGAGCGTCTTGCCACATGTAAACAATGGGTCTGACTGAAGGCCTCCAGGAGAGAAGCCCAAGCAAGACGCGCCCCGAGGAGCGTCTTGACACATGTCAACACTGGGTCTGACAGAGGGCCTCCAGGAGAGAGGCCCATGCAAGACGCGCCCCGAGGAGTGTCTTGCCACATGTCACCACTGGGTCTGACTGAGCACCTCCAGGAGAGAGGCCGAAGCAAGACGCGCCCCGAGGAGGGTCAGGCCACATGTCACTACTCAGTCTGACTGAGCGCCTCCAGGAGAGAGGCCCAATCAAGAGGCGCCCCGAGGAGCGTCTTGCCACATGTCAACACTGGGTCTGACTGAGCGCCTCCAGGAGAGAGGCCCAAGCAAGACGCGCCCCGAGGAGCGTCTTGCCACATGCCAACACTGGGTCTGACTGAGCGCCTCCAGGAGAGAGGCCCAAGAAAGACACGCCCCGAGGAGCGTCTTGCCACGTGTCACCACTGGGTCTGACTGAGCACCTCCAGGAGAGAGGCCCAAGCAAGACGCACCCCGAGGAGCGTCTTGCCACATGTCAACAATGGGTCTGACTGAGGGCCTCCAGGAGAGAAGCCCAAGCAAGACGCGCCCCGAGGAGCGTCTTGCCACATGTCAACACTGGGTCTGACTGAGCGCCTCCAGGAGAGAGGCCCAAGCAAGACCCGCCCCGAGGAGCGTCTTGCCACGTTTCACCCCTGGGTCTGACTGAGCGCCTCCAGGAGAGAGGCCCAAGCAAGACGAGCCCCGAGGAGCGTCTTGCCACATGTCAACACTGGGTCTGACTGAGTGCCTCCATGAGAGAAGCCCCAGCAAGACGCGCCCCGAGGAGCGTCTTGCCACATGTCAGCACTCGGTCTGACTGAGCGCCTCCAGGAGAGAGGCCCAAGCAAGACGCGCCCCGAGGAGCATCTTGCCACATGTCACTACTCGGACTGACTGAGGGCCTCCAGGAGAGAAGCCCAAGCAAGACGCGCCCCGAGGAGCGTCTTGCCCCATGTCAACACTGGGTCTGACTGAGCGCCTCCAGGAGAGAGGCCCAAGCAAGACGCGCCCCGAGGAGCATCTTGCCACATGTCACTACTCGGACTGAATGAGCGCCTCCAGGAGAGAGGTCCAAGCAAGACGCGCCCCGAGGAGCGTCTTGCCACATGTCAACAATGGGTCTGACTGAGGGCCTCCAGGAGAGAAGCCCAATCAAGACGCGCCCCGAGGAGCGTCTTGCCACATGTCAACACTTGGTCTGACTGAGCGCCTCCAGGAGAGAGGCCCAAGCAAGACGCGCCCCGAGGAGCGTCTTGCCACATGTCAACACTGGGTCTGACTGAGCGCCTCCAGGAGAGAGGCCCAAGCAAGACGCCCCCCGAGGAGCGTCTTGCCACATGTCAACAATGGGTCTGACTGAGGGCCTCCAGGAGAGAAGCCCAATCAAGAGGCGCCCCGAGGAGCGTCTTGCCACATGTCAACACTGGGTCTGACTGAGCGCCTCCAGGAGAGAGGCCCAAGCAAGACGCGCCCCGAGGAGCATCTTGCCACGTTTCACCCCTGGGTCTGACTGAGCGCCTCCAGGAGAGAGGCCCAAGCAAGACGAGCCCCGAGGAGCGTCTTGCCACATGTCAACACTGGGTCTGACTGAGTGCCTCCATGAGAGAAGCCCCAGCAAGACGCGCCCCGAGGAGCGTCTTGCCACATGTCAGCACTCGGTCTGACTGAGCGCCTCCAGGAGAGAGGCCCAAGCAAGACGCGCCCCGAGAAGTATCTTGCCACATGTCACTACTCGGACTGACTGAGCGCCTCCAGGAGAGAGGCCCAAGCAAGACGCACCCCGTGGAGCGTCTTGCCACATGTCAACAATGGGTCTGACTGAGGGCCTCCAGGAGAGAAGCCCAAGCAAGACGCGCCCCGAGGAGCGTCTTGCCACATGTCAACACTGGGTCTGACTGAGCGCCTCCAGGAGAGAGGCCCAAGCAAGACGCGCCCCGAGGAGCGTCTTGCCACATGTCACTACTCGGACTGAATGAGCGCCTCCAGGAGAGAGGCCCAAGCAAGACGCGCCCCGAGGAGCGTCTTGCCACATGTCAACAATGGGTCTGACTGAGGGCCTCCAGGAGAGAAGCCCAATCAAGACGCGCCCCGAGGAGCGTCTTACCACATGTCAACACTGGGTCTGACTGAGCGCCTCCAGGAGAGAGGCCCAAGCAAGACGCGCCCCGAGGAGCGTCTTGCCACATGTCAACAATGGGTCTGACTGAGGGCCTCCAGGAGAGAAGCCCAATCAAGACGCGCCCCGAGAAGCGTCTTGCCACATGTCAACACTGGGTCTGACTGAGCGCCTCCAGGAGAGAGGCCCAAGCAAGACGCACCCCGAGGAGCGTAGTGCCACATGTCAACAATGGGTCTGACTGAGGGCCTCCAGGAGAGAAGCCCAAGCAAGACGCGCCCCGAGGAGCGTCTTGCCACATGCCAACACTGGGTCTGACTGAGCGCCTCCAGGAGAGAGGCCCAAGAAAGACACGCCCCGAGGAGCGTCTTGCCACGTGTCAACACTGGGTCTGACTGAGGACCTCCAGGAGAGAGGCCCAAGCAAGACGCACCCCGAGGAGCGTCTTGCCACATGTCAACAATGGGTCTGACTGAGGGCCTCCAGGAGAGAAGCCCAAGCAAGACGCGCCCCGAGGAGCGTCTTGCCACATGTCAACACTGGGTCTGACTGAGCGCCTCCAGGAGAGAGGCCCAAGCAAGACCCGCCCCGAGGAGCGTCTTGCCACGTTTCACCCCTGGGTCTGACTGAGCGCCTCCAGGAGAGAGGCCCAAGCAAGACGAGCCCCGAGGAGCGTCTTGCCACATGTCAACACTGGGTCTGACTGAGTGCCTCCATGAGAGAAGCCCCAGCAAGACGCGCCCCGAGGAGCGTCTTGCCACATGTCAGCACTCGGTCTGACTGAGCGCCTCCAGGTGAGAGGCCCAAGCAAGACGCGCCCCGAGGAGCATCTTGCCACATGTCACTACTCGGACTGACTGAGGGCCTCCAGGAGAGAAGCCCAAGCAAGACGCGCCCCGAGGAGCGTCTTGCCCTATGTCAACACTGGGTCTGACTGAGCGCCTCCAGGAGAGACGCCCAAGCAAGACGCGCCCCGAGGAGCATCTTGCCACATGTCACTACTCGGACTGAATGAGCGCCTCCAGGAGAGAGGTCCAAGCAAGACGCGCCCCGAGGAGCGTCTTGCCACATGTCAACAATGGGTCTGACTGAGGGCCTCCAGGAGAGAAGCCCAATCAAGACGCGCCCCGAGGAGCGTCTTGCCACATGTCAACACTTGGTCTGACTGAGCGCCTCCAGGAGAGAGGCCCAAGCAAGACGCGCCCCGAGGAGCGTTTTGCCACATGTCAACACTGGGTCTGACTGAGCGCCTCCAGGAGAGAGGCCCAAGCAAGACGCCCCCCGAGGAGCGTCTTGCCACATGTCAACAATGGGTCTGACTGAGGGCCTCCAGGAGAGAAGCCCAATCAAGAGGCGCCCCGAGGAGCGTCTTGCCACATGTCAACACTGGGTCTGACTGAGCGCCTCCAGGAGAGAGGCCCAAGCAAGACGCGCCCCGAGGAGCATCTTGCCACGTTTCACCCCTGGGTCTGACTGAGCGCCTCCAGGAGAGAGGCCCAAGCAAGACGAGCCCCGAGGAGCGTCTTGCCACATGTCAACACTGGGTCTGACTGAGTGCCTCCATGAGAGAAGCCCCAGCAAGACGCGCCCCGAGGAGCGTCTTGCCACATGTCAGCACTCGGTCTGACTGAGCGCCTCCAGGAGAGAGGCCCAAGCAAGACGCGCCCCGAGAAGTATCTTGCCACATGTCACTACTCGGACTGACTGAGCGCCTCCAGGAGAGAGGCCCAAGCAAGACGCACCCCGTGGAGCGTCTTGCCACATGTCAACAATGGGTCTGACTGAGGGCCTCCAGGAGAGAAGCCCAAGCAAGACGCGCCCCGAGGAGCGTCTTGCCACATGTCAACAATGGGTCTGACTGAGGGCCTCCAGGAGAGAAGCCCAATCAAGACGCGCCCCGAGGAGCGTCTTGCCACATGTCAACACTGGGTCTGACTGAGCGCCTCCAGGAGAGAGGCCCAAGCAAGACGCGCCCCGAGGAGCGTCTTGCCACATGTCAACAATGGGTCTGACTGAGGGCCTCCAGGAGAGAAGCCCAATCAAGACGCGCCCCGAGGAGCGTCTTGCCACATGTCAACACTGGGTCTGACTGAGCGCCTCCAGGAGAGAGGCCCATGCAAGACGCACCCCGAGGAGCGTAGTGCCACATGTCAACAATGGGTCTGACTGAGGGCCTCCAGGAGAGAAGCCCAAGCAAGACGCGCCCCGAGGAGCGTCTTGCCACATGTCAACACTGGGTCTGACTGAGCGCCTCCAGGAGAGAGGCCCAAGCAAGACGCGCCCCGAGGAGCGTCTTGCCACATGTCAACAATGGGTCTGACTGAGGGCCTCCAGGAGAGAAGCCCATGCAAGACGCGCCCCTAGGAGCGTCTTGACACATGTCAACACTGGGTCTGACAGAGGGCCTCCAGGAGAGAGGCCCATGCAAGACGCGCCCCGAGGAGTGTCTTGCCACATGTCACCACTGGGTCTGACTGAGCGCCTCCAGGAGAGAGGCCGAAGCAAGACGAGCCCCGAGGAGCGTCTTGCCACATGTCAACAATGGGTCTGACTGAGGGCCTCCAGGAGAGAAGCCCAAGCAAGACGCGCCCCGAGGAGCGTCTTGACACATGTCAACACTGGGTCTGACAGAGGGCCTCCAGGAGAGAGGCCCATGCAAGACGCGCCCCGAGGAGTGTCTTGCCACATGTCACCACTGGGTCTGACTGAGCGCCTCCAGGAGAGAGGCCGAAGCAAGACGAGCCCCGAGGAGCGTCTTGCCACATGTCAACACTGGGTCTGACTGAGTGCCTCCATGAGAGAAGCCCCAGCAAGACGCGCCCCGAGGAGCGTCTTGCCACATGTCAGCACTCAGTCTGACTGAGCGCCTCCAGGAGAGAGGCGCAAGCAAGACGCGCCCCGAGGAGCATCTTGCCACATGTCACCTCTGGTTCTGACTGAGCGCCTCCAGGAGATAGGCCCAAGCAAGACGCGCCCCGAGGAGCGTCTTGCCACATGCCAACACTGGGTCTGACTGAGCGCCTCCAGGAGAGAGGCCCAAGCAAGACGCGCCCCGAGAAGCATCTTGCCACATGTCACTACTCGGACTGACTGAGCGCCTCCAGGAGAGAGGCCCAAGCAAGACGCACCCCGTGGAGCGTCTTGCCACATGTCAACAATGGGTCTGACTGAGGGCCTCCAGGAGAGAAGCCCAAGCAAGACGCGCCCCGAGGAGCGTCTTGCCACATGTCAACACTGGGTCTGACTGAGCGCCTCCAGGAGAGAGGCCCAAGCAAGACGCGCCCCGAGGAGCGTCTTGCCACATGTCACTACTCGGACTGAATGAGCGCCTCCAGGAGAGAGGCCCAAGCAAGACGCGCCCCGAGGAGCGTCTTGCCACATGTCAACAATGGGTCTGACTGAGGGCCTCCAGGAGAGAAGCCCAATCAAGACGCGCCCCGAGGAGCGTCTTGCCACATGTCAACACTGGGTCTGACTGAGCGCCTCCAGGAGAGAGGCCCAAGCAAGACGCGCCCCGAGGAGCGTCTTGCCACATGTCAACAATGGGTCTGACTGAGGGCCTCCAGGAGAGAAGCCCAATCAAGACGCGCCCCGAGGAGCGTCTTGCCACATGTCAACACTGGGTCTGACTGAGCGTCTCCAGGAGAGAGGCCCCAAGCAAGACGCACCCCGAGGAGCGTAGTGCCACATGTCAACAATGGGTCTGACTGAGGGCCTCCAGGAGAGAAGCCCAAGCAAGACGCGCCCCGAGGAGCGTCTTGCCACATGTCAACACTGGGTCTGACTGAGCGCCTCCAGGAGAGAGGCCCAAGCAAGACGCGCCCCGAGGAGCGTCTTGCCACATGTCAACAATGGGTCTGACTGAGGGCCTCCAGGAGAGAAGCCCAAGCAAGACGCGCTCCGAGGAGCGTCTTGACACATGTCAACACTGGGTCTGACAGAGGGCCTCCAGGAGAGAGGCCCATGCAAGACGCGCCCCGAGGAGTGTCTTGCCACATGTCACCACTGGGTCTGACTGAGCGCCTCCAGGAGAGAGGCCGAAGCAAGACGAGCCCCGAGGAGCGTCTTGCCGCATGTCAACAATGGGTCTGACTGAGGGCCTCCAGGAGAGAAGCCCAAGCAAGACTTGCCCCGAGGAGCGTCTTGACACATGTCAACACTGGGTCTGACAGAGGGCCTCCAGGAGAGAGGCCCATGCAAGACGCGCCCCGAGGAGTGTCTTGCCACATGTCACCACTGGGTCTGACTGAGCGCCTCCAGGAGAGAGGCCGAAGCAAGACGAGCCCCGAGGAGCGTCTTGCCACATGTCAACACTGGGTCTGACTGAGTGCCTCCATGAGAGAAGCCCCAGCAAGACGCGCCCCGAGGAGCGTCTTGCCACATGTCAGCACTCGGTCTGACTGAGCGCCTCCAGGAGAGAGGCGCAAGCAAGACGCGCCCCGAGGAGCATCTTGCCACATGTCACCTCTGGTTCTGACTGAGCGCCTCCAGGAGAGAGGCCCAAGCAAGACGCGCCCCGAGGAGCGTCTTGCCACATGCCAACACTGGGTCTGACTGAGCGCCTCCAGGAGAGAGGCCCAAGAAAGACACGCCCCGAGGAGCGTCTTGCCACGTGTCACCACTGGGTCTGACTGAGCGCCTCCAGGAGAGAGGCCCAAGCAAGACGCACCCCGAGAAGCGTCTTGCCACATGTCAACAATGGGTCTGACTGAGGGCCTCCAGGAGAGAAGCCCAAGCAAGACGCGCCCCGAGGAGCGTCTTGCCACATGTCAACAATGGGTCTGACTGAGGGCCTCCAGGAGAGAAGCCCAAGCAAGACGTGCCCTGAGGAGCGTCTTGACACATGTCAACACTGGGTCTGACAGATGGCCTCCAGGAGAGAGGCCCAAGAAAGACACGCCCCGAGGAGCGTCTTGCCACGTGTCACCACTGGGTCTGACTGAGCGTCTCCAGGAGAGAGGCCCAAGCAAGACGCGCCCTGAGGAGCGTCTTGCCACATGTCAACACTGGGTCTGACTGAGCGCCTCCAGGAGAGAGGCCCAAGCAAGACGCGCCCCGAGGAGCGTCTTGCCACATGTCAACAATGGGTCTGACTGAGGGCCTCCAGGAGAGAAGCCCAAGCAAGACGTGCCCCGAGGAGCGTCTTGACACATGTCAACACTGGGTCTGACAGAGGGCTTCCAGGAGAGAGGCCCATGCAAGATGCGCCCCGAGGAGTAACTTGCCACATGTCACCACTGGGTCTGACTGAGCGCCTCCAGGAGAGAGGCCGAAGCAAGACGCACCCCGAGGAGCGTCAGGCCACATGTCACTACTCAGTCTGACTGAGCGCCTCCAGGAGAGAGGCCCAAGCAAGACGCGCCCCGAGGAGCGTCTTGCCACGTTTCACAACTGGGTCTGACTGAGCGCCTCCAGGAGAGAGGCCCAAGCAAGACGAGCCCCGAGGAGCGTCTTGCCACATGTCAACACTGGGTCTGACTGAGTGCCTCCATGAGAGAAGCCCCAGCAAGACGCGCCCCGAGGAGCGTCTTGCCACATGTCAGCACTCGGTCTGACTGAGCGCCTCCAGGAGAGAGGCCCAAGCAAGACGCGCCCCGAGGAGCATCTTGCCACATGTCACTACTCGGACTGACTGAGCGCCTCCAGGAGAGAGGCCCAAGCAAGACGCACCCCGAGGAGCGTCTTGCCACATGTCAACAATGGGTCTGACTGAGGGCCTCCAGGAGAGAAGCCCAAGCAAGACGCGCCCCGAGGAGCGTCTTGCCACATGTCAACACTGGGTCTGACTGAGCGCCTCCAGGAGAGAGGCCCAAGCAAGACGCGCCCCGAGGAGCTTCTTGCCACATGTCAACACTGGTTCTGACTGAGCGCCTCCAGGCGAGAGGCCCAAGCAAGACGCGCCCCGAGGAGCGTCTTGCCACATGTCAACAATGGGTCTGACTGAGGGCCTCCAGGAGAGAAGCCCAAGCAAGACGCGCCCCGAGGAGCGTCTTGCCACATGTCAACAATGGGTCTGACTGAGGGCCTCCAGGAGAGAAGCCCAAGCAAGACGCGCCCCGAGGAGCGTCTTGACACATGTCAACACTGGGTCTGACAGAGGGCCTCCAGGAGAGAGGCCCAAGCAAGACGCGCCCCGAGGAGTGTCTTGCCACATGTCACCACTGGGTCTGACTGAGCGCCTCCAGGAGAGAGGCCCAAGCAAGACGCGCCCCGAGGAGCATCTTGCCACATGTCACTACTCGGACTGACTGAGCGCCTCCAGGAGAGAGGCCCAAGCAAGACGCACCCCGAGGAGCATCTTGCCACATGTCACTACTCGGACTGACTGAGCGCCTCCAGGAGAGAGGCCCAAGCAAGACGCACCCCGAGGAGCGTCTTGCCACATGTCAACAATGGGTCTGACTGAGGGCCTCCAGGAGAGAAGCCCAAGCAAGACGCGCCCCGAGGAGCGTCTTGCCACATGTCAACACTGGGTCTGACTGAGCGCCTCCAGGAGAGAGGCCCAAGAAAGACACGCCCCGAGGAGCGTCTTGCCACGTGTCACCACTGGGTCTGACTGAGCGTCTCCAGGAGAGAGGCCCAAGCAAGACGCGCCCTGAGGAGCGTCTTGCCACATGTCAACACTGGGTCTGACTGAGCGCCTCCAGGAGAGAGGCCCAAGCAAGACGCGCCCCGAGGAGCGTCTTGCCACATGTCAACAATGGGTCTTACTGAGGGCCTCCAGGAGAGAAGCCCAAGCAAGACGTGCCCCGAGGAGCGTCTTGACACATGTCAACACTGGGTCTGACAGAGGGCTTCCAGGAGAGAGGCCCATGCAAGATGCGCCCCGAGGAGTAACTTGCCACATGTCACCACTGGGTCTGACTGAGCGCCTCCAGGAGAGAGGCCGAAGCAAGACGCACCCCGAGGAGCGTCAGGCCACATGTCACTACTCAGTCTGACTGAGCGCCTCCAGGAGAGAGGCCCAAGCAAGACGCGCCCCGAGGAGCGTCTTGCCACGTTTCACAACTGGGTCTGACTGAGCGCCTCCAGGAGAGAGGCCCAAGCAAGACGAGCCCCGAGGAGCGTCTTGCCACATGTCAACACTGGGTCTGACTGAGTGCCTCCATGAGAGAAGCCCCAGCAAGACGCGCCCCGAGGAGCGTCTTGCCACATGTCAGCACTCGGTCTGACTGAGCGCCTCCAGGAGAGAGGCCCAAGCAAGACGCGCCCCGAGGAGCATCTTGCCACATGTCACTACTCGGACTGACTGAGCGCCTCCAGGAGAGAGGCCCAAGCAAGACGCACCCCGAGGAGCGTCTTGCCACATGTCAACAATGGGTCTGACTGAGGGCCTCCAGGAGAGAAGCCCAAGCAAGACGCGCCCCGAGGAGCGTCTTGCCACATGTCAACACTGGGTCTGACTGAGCGCCTCCAGGAGAGAGGCCCAAGCAAGACGCGCCCCGAGGAGCTTCTTGCCACATGTCAACACTGGTTCTGACTGAGCGCCTCCAGGCGAGAGGCCCAAGCAAGACGCGCCCCGAGGAGCGTCTTGCCACATGTCAACAATGGGTCTGACTGAGGGCCTCCAGGAGAGAAGCCCAAGCAAGACGCGCCCCGAGGAGCGTCTTGCCACATGTCAACAATGGGTCTGACTGAGGGCCTCCAGGAGAGAAGCCCAAGCAAGACGCGCCCCGAGGAGCGTCTTGACACATGTCAACACAGGGTCTGACAGAGGGCCTCCAGGAGAGAGGCCCAAGCAAGACGCGCCCCGAGGAGTGTCTTGCCACATGTCACCACTGGGTCTGACTGAGCGCCTCCAGGAGAGAGGCCCAAGCAAGACGCGCCCCGAGGAGCATCTTGCCACATGTCACTACTCGGACTGACTGAGCGCCTCCAGGAGAGAGGCCCAAGCAAGACGCACCCCGAGGAGCATCTTGCCACATGTCACTACTCGGACTGACTGAGCGCCTCCAGGAGAGAGGCCCAAGCAAGACGCACCCCGAGGAGCGTCTTGCCACATGTCAACAATGGGTCTGACTGAGGGCCTCCAGGAGAGAAGCCCAAGCAAGACGCGCCCCGAGGAGCGTCTTGCCACATGTCAACACTGGGTCTGACTGAGCGCCTCCAGGAGAGAGGCCCAAGCAAGACGCGCCCCGAGGAGCTTCTTGCCACATGTCAACACTGGTTCTGACTGAGCGCCTCCAGGCGAGAGGCCCAAGCAAGACGCGCCCCGAGGAGCGTCTTGCCACATGTCAACAATGGGTCTGACTGAGGGCCTCCAGGAGAGAAGCCCAAGCAAGACGCGCCCCGAGGAGCGTCTTGCCACATGTCAACAATGGGTCTGACTGAGGGCCTCCAGGAGAGAAGCCCAAGCAAGACGCGCCCCAAGGAGCGTCTTGACACATGTCAACACTGGGTCTGACAGAGGGCCTCCAGGAGAGAGGCCCAAGCAAGACGCGCCCCGAGGAGTGTCTTGCCACATGTCACCACTGGGTCTGACTGAGCGCCTCCAGGAGAGAGGCCCAAGCAAGACGCGCCCCGAGGAGCGTAAGGCCACATGTCACTACTCAGTCTGACTGAGCGCCTCCAGGAGAGAGGCCCAAGCAAGACGCGCCCCGAGGAACGTCTTGCCATGTGTCAACACTGGGTCTGATTGAGGGCCTCCAGGAGAGAGGCCCAAGCAAGACGCAACCCGAGGGGCATCTTGCCACATGTCAGCACTGGGTCTGACTGAGCGCCTCCAGGAGAGAGTCCCCAGCAAGACGCGCCCCGAGGAGCGTCTTGCCTTATGTCAGCACTCGGTCTGACTGAGCGCCTCCAGGAGAGAGGCCCAAGCAAGACGCGCCCCGAGGAGCGTCTTGCCACATGTCACCTCAGGTTCTGACTGAGCGCCTCCAGGAGAGAGGCCCAAGCAAGACGCGCCCCAAGGAGCGTCTTGCCACATGTCAACAATGGGTCTTACTGAGCGCCTCCAGGAGAGAGGCCCAAGCAAGACGCGCCCCGAGGAGCGTCTTGCCACATGTCAACAATGGGTCTGACTGAGGGCCTCCAGGAGAGAAGCCCTAGCAAAACGCGCCCCGAGGAGCGTCTTGACACATGTCAACACTGGGTCTGACAGAGGGCCTACAGGAGAGAGGCCCATGCAAGACGCGCCCCGAGGAGTGTCTTGCCACATGTCACCACTGGGTCTGACTGAGCGCCTCCAGGAGAGAGGCCGAAGCAAGACGCGCCCCGAGGAGCGTCAGGCCACATGTCACTACTCAGTCTGACTGAGCGCCTCCAGGAGAGAGGCCCAAGCAAGACGCGCCCCAAGGAGCGTCTTGCCACGTTTCACCACTGGGTCTGACTGAGTGCCTCCATGAGAGAAGCCCCAGCAAGACGCGCCCCGAGGAGCGTCTTGCCACATGTCAGCACTCGTTCTGACTGAGCGCCTCCAGGAGAGAGGCCCAAGCAAGACGCGCCCCGAGGAGCATCTTGCTACATGTCACTACTTGGACTGACTGAGCGCCTCCAGGAGAGAGGCCCAAGCAAGACTCACCCCGAGGAGCGTCTTGCCACATGTCAACAATGGGTCTGACTGAGGGCCTCCAGGAGAGAAGCCCAAGCAAGACGCGCCCCGAGGAGCGTCTTGCCACATGTCAACAATGGGTCTGACTGAGGGCCTCCAGGATAGAAGCCCAATCAAGACGCGCCCCGAGGAGCGTCTTGCCACATGTCAACACTGGGTCTGACTGAGCGCCTCCAGGAGACAGGCCCAATCAAGACGCGCCCCGAGGAGCGTCTTGCCACATGTCAACACTGGGTCCGACTGAGGGCCTCCAGGAGAGAAGCCCAATCAAGACGCGCCCCGAGGAGCGTCTTGCCACATGTCAACACTGGGTCTGACTGAGCGCCTCCAGGAGAGAGGCCCAAGCAAGACGCGCCCGGAGGAGCGTCTTGCCACATGTCAACACTGGGTCTGACAGAGGGCCTCCAGGAAAGAGGCCCAAGAAAGACGCCCCCCGAGGAGCGTCTTGCCACATGTCACCTCTGGTTCTGACTGAGCGCCTCCAGGAGAGAGGCCCAAGCAAGACGTGCCCCGAGGAGCGTCTTGCCACATGCACACTGGGTCTGACTGAGCGCCTCCAGGAGAGAGGCCCAAGCAAGACGCGCCCCGAGGAGCGTCTTGCCACATGTCAACAATGGGTCTTACTGAGGGCCTCCAGGAGAGAGGCCCAAGCAAGACGCGCCCCGAGGAGCGTCTTGCCACATGTCAACAATGGGTCTGACTGAGGGCCTCCAGGAGAGAAGCCCAAGCAAGACGCGCCCCGAGGAGCGTCTTGACACATGTCAACACTGGGTCTGACAGAGGGCCTCCAGGAGAGAGGCCCATGCAAGACGCGCCCCGAGGAGCGTCTTGACACATGTCAACAATGGGTCTGACTGAGGGCCTCCAGGAGAGAAGCCCAAGCAAGACGCGCCCCGAGGAGCTTCTTGCCACATGTCAACAATGGGTCTGACTGAGGGCCTCCAGGAGAGAAGCCCAATCAAGACGCGCCCCGAGGAGCGTCTTGCCACATGTCAACAATGGGTCCGACTGAGGGCCTCCAGGAGAGAAGCCCAATCAAGACGCGCCCCGAGGAGCATCTTGCCACATGTCACTACTCGGACTGACTGAGCGCCTCCAGGAGAGAGGCCCAAGCAAGAAGCACCCCGAGGAGCGTCTTGCCACATGTCAACAATGAGTCTGACTGAGGGCCTCCAGGAGAGAAGCCCAATCAAGACGCGCCCCGAGGAGCGTCTTGCCACATGTCAACACTGGGTCTGACTGAGCGCCTCCAGGAGACAGGCCCAAGCAAGACGCGCCCCGAGGAGCGTCTTGCCACATGTCAACAACGGGTCCGACTGAGGGCCTCCAGGAGAGAAGCCCAATCAAGACGTGCCCCGAGGAGCGTCTTGCCACATGTCAACACTGGGTCTGACTGAGCGCCTCCAGGAGAGAGGCCCAAGCAAGCTGCGCCCGGAGGAGCGTCTTGCCACATGTCAACACTAGGTCTGACAGAGGGCCTCCAGGAAAGAGGCCCAAGCCAGATGCGCCCCGAGGAGCGTCTTGCCACATGTCACCTCTGGTTCTGATTGAGCGCCTCCAGGAGAGAGCCCCAGCAAGACGCGCCCCGAGGAGCGTCTTGCCACATGCCAACACTGGGTCTGACTGAGCGCCTCCAGGAGAGAGGCCCAAGCAAGACACGCCCCGAGGAGCGTCTTGCCACGTGTCACCACTGGGTCTGACTGAGCTTCTCCAGGAGAGAGGCCCAAGCAAGACGCGCCCCGAGGAGCGTCTTGCCACATGTCAACACTGGGTCTGACTGAGCGCCTCCAGGAGAGAGGCCCAAGAAAGACGCGCCCCGAGGAGCGTCTTGCCACATGTCAACAATGGGTCTTACTGAGGGCCTCCAGGAGAGAGGCCCAAGCAAGACGCATCCCGAGGAGCGTCTTGCCACATGTCAACAATGGGTCTGACTGAGGGCCTCCAGGAGAGAAGCACAAGCAAGACGCGCCCCGAGGAGCGTCTTGACACTTGTCAACACTGGGTCTGACAGAGGGCCTCCAGGAGAGAGGCCCATGCAAGACGCGCCCCGAGGAGTGTCTTGCCACATGTCACCACTGGGTCTGACTGAGCGCCTCCAGGAGAGAGGCCGAAGCAAGACGCGCCCCGAGGAGCGTCAGGCCACATGTCACTACTCAGTCTGACTGAGCGCCTCCAGGAGAGAGGCCCAAGCAAGACGCGCCCCGAGGAGCATCTTGCCACATGTCACTACTCGGACTGAATGAGCGCCTCCAGGAGAGAGGCCCAAGCAAGACGCGCCCCGAGGAGCGTCTTGCCACATGTCAACAATGGGTCTGACTGAGGGCCTCCAGGAGAGAAGCCCAATCCAGACGCGCCCCGAGGAGCGTCTTGCCACATGTCAACACTGGGTCTGACTGAGCGCCTCCAGGAGAGAGGCCCAAGCAAGACGCGCCCCGAGGAGCGTCTTGCCACATGTCAACAATGGGTCTGACTGAGGGCCTCCAGGAGAGAAGCCCAATCAAGACGCGCCCCGAGGAGCGTCTTGCCACATGTCAACACTGGGTCTGACTGAGCGCCTCCAGGAGAGAGGCCCAAGCAAGACGCGCCCGGAGGAGCGTCTTGCCACATGTCAACACTGGGTCTGACAGAGGGCCTCCAGGAAAGAGGCCCAAGCAAGACGCGCCCCGAGGAGCGTCTTGCCACATGTCACCTCTGGTTCTGACTGAGCGCCTCCAGGAGAGAGGCCCAAGCAAGACGCGCCCCGAGGAGCGTCTTGCCACATGCCAACACTGGGTCTGACTGAGCGCCTCCAGGAGAGAGGCCCAAGCAAGACGCGCCCCAAGGAGCGTCTTGCCAGGTGTCACCACTGGTTCTGACTGAGCGCCTCCAGGAGAGAGGCCCAAGCAAGACGCACCCCGAGGAGCGTCTTGCCACATGTCAACAATGGGTCTGACTGAGGGCCTCCAGGAGAGAAGCCCAAGCAAGACGCGCCCCGAGGAGCGTCTTGCCACATGTCAACAATGGGTCTGACTGAGCGCCTCCAGGAGAGAGGCCCAAGCAAGACGCACCCCGAGGAGCGTCTTGCCACATGTCAACAATGGGTCTGACTGAGGGCCTCCAGGAGAGAAGCCCAAGCAAGACGCGCCCCGAGGAGCGTCTTGACACATGTCAACACTGGGTCTGACAGAGGGCCTCCAGGAGAGAGGCCCATGCAAGACGTGCCCCGAGGAGTGTCTTGCCACATGTCACCACTGGGTCTGACTGAGCGCCTCCAGGAGAGAGGCCGAAGCAAGACGTGCCCCGAGGAGCGTCAGGCCACATGTCACTACTCAGTCTGACTGAGCGCCTCCAGGAGAGAGGCCTAAGCAAGACGCGCCCCGAGGAGCGTCTTGCCACGTTTCACCACTGGGTCTGACTGAGCGCCTCCAGGAGAGAGGCCCAAGCAATACGAGCCCCGAGGAGCGTCTTGCCACATGTCAACACTGGGTCTGACTGAGTGCCTCCATGAGAGAAGCCCCAGAAAGACGCGCCCGGAGGAGCGTCTTGCCACATGTCAGCACTCGGTCTGACTGAGCGCCTCCAGGAGAGAGGCCCAAGCAAGACGCGCCCCGAGGAGCATCTTGCCACATGTCACTACTCGGACTGACGGAGCGTCTCCAGGAGAGAGGCCCATGCAAGACGCACCCCGAGGAGCTTCTTGCCACATGTCAACAATGGGTCTGACTGAGGGCCTCCAGGAGAGAAGCCCAAGCAAGACACGCCCCGAGGAGCGTCTTTCCACATGTCAACACTGGGTCTGACTGAGCGCCTTCAGGAGAGAGGCCCAAGCAAGACGCGCCCCGAGGAGCATCTTGCCACATGTCACTACTCGGACTGACTGAGCGCCTCCAGGAGAGAGGCCCAAGCAAGACGCACCCCGAGGAGCTTCTTGCCACATGTCAACAATGGGTCTGACTGAGGGCCTCCAGGAGAGAAGCCCAAGCAAGACGCGCCCCGAGGAGCGTCTTGCCACATGTCAACAATGGGTCTGACTGAGGGCCTCCAGGAGAGAAGCCCAATCAAGACGCGCCCCAAGGAGCGTCTTGCCACATGTCAACACTGGGTCTGACTGAGCGCCTCCAGGAGAGAGGCCCAAGCAAGACGCGCCCCGAGGAGCGTCTTGCCACATGTCAACAATGGGTCTGACTGAGGGCCTCCAGGAGAGAAGCCCAATCAAGAGGCGCCCCGAGGAGCGTCTTGCCACATGTCAACAATGGGTCTGACTGAGCGCCTCCAGGAGAGAGGCCCAAGCAAGACGCACCCGGAGGAGTTTGTTGCCAAATGTCAACACTGGTTCTGACTGAGCGACTCCAGGAGAGAGGCCCAAGCAAGACGTGCCCCGAGGAGCGTCTTGCGACATGCCAACACTGGGTCTGACTGAGCGCCTCCAGGAGAGAGAGCCAAGCAAGACACGCCCCGAGGAGCGTCTTGCCACGTGTCACCACTGGGTCTGACTGAGCGTCTCCAGGAGAGAGGCCCAAGCAAGACGCACCCCGAGAAGCGTCTTGCCACATGTCAACAATGGGTCTGACTGAGGGCCTCCAGGAGAGAAGCCCAAGCAAGACGCGCCCCGAGGAGCGTCTTGCCACATGTCAACACTGGGTCTGACTGAGCGCCTCCAGGAGAGAGGCCCAAGCAAGACGCGCCCCGAGGAGCGTCTTGCCACATGTCAACAATGGGTCTGACTGAGGGCCTCCAGGAGAGAAGCCCAAGCAAGACGCGCCCCGAGGAGCGTCTTGACACATGTCAACACTGGGTCTGACAGAGGGCCTCCAGGAGAGAGGCCCATGCAAGACGCGCCCCGAGGAGTGTCTTGCCACATGTCACCACTGGGTCTGACTGAGCGCCTCCAGGAGAGAGGCCGAAGCAAGACGCGCCCCGAGGAGCGTCAGGCCACATGTCACTACTCAGTCTGACTGAGCGCCTCCAGGAGAGAGGCCCAAGCAAGACGCGCCCCGAGGAGCGTCTTGCCACGTTTCACCACTGGGTCTGACTGAGCGCCTCCAGGAGAGAGGCCCAAGCAAGACGAGCCCCGAGGAGCATCTTGCCACATGTCAACACTCGGTCTGACTGAGTGCCTCCATGAGAGAAGCCCCAGCAAGACGCGCCCCGAGGAGCGTCTTGCCACATGTCAGCACTCGGTCTGACTGAGCGCCTCCAGGAGAGAGGCCCTAGCAAGACGAGCCCCGAGGAGCATCTTGCCACATGTCAACACTCGGTCTGACTGAGTGCCTCCATGAGAGAAGCCCCAGTAAGACGCGCCCCGAGGAGCGTCTTGCCACATGTCAACACTGGGTCTGACTGAGCGCCTCCAGGAGAGAGGCCCAAGCAAGACGCGCCCCGAGGAGCTTCTTGCCACATGTCAACACTGGGTCTGACTGAGCGCCTCCAGGCGAGAGGCCCAAGCAAGACGCGCCCCGAGGAGCGTCTTGCCACATGTCAACACTGGGTCTGACTGAGCGCCTCCAGGAGAGAGGCCCAAGCAAGACGCGCCCCGAGGAGCGTCTTGCCACATGTCAGAACTGGGTCTGACTGAGTGCCTCCAGGAGAGAGGCCGAAGCAAAACGCGCCCCGAGGAGCGTCTTGCCACATGTCAACACTGGGTCTGATTGAGGGCCTTCTGGAGAGATGCCCAAGCAAGACGGGCCCCGAGGAGCGTCTTGCCACATGTCAACAATGGGTCTTACTGAGGGCCTCCAGGAGAGAAGCCCAAGCAAGACGCGCCCCGAGGAGCTTCTTGCCACATGTCAGTACTCGGTCTGACTGAGCGCCTCCAGGAGAGAGGCCCAAGCAAGACGCGCCCCGAGGAGCGTCTTGCCACGTGTCCCCACTGGGTCTGACTGAGCGCCTCCAGGAGAGAGGCCCAAGCAAGACGAGCCCCGAGGAGCGTCTTGCCACATGTCAACACTGGGTCTGACTGAGTGCCTCCATGAGAGAAGCCCAAGCAAGAAGCGCCCCGAGGAGCATCTTGTCACATGTCACTACTCGGTCTGACTGAGCGCCTCCAGGAGAGAGGCCCAAGCAAGACGCGCCCCGAGGAGTGTCTTGCCACATGTCAGCACTCGGTCTGACTGAGCGCCTCCAGGAGAGTGGCCCAAGCAAGACGCGCCCTGAGGAGCGTCTTGCCACATGTCAACAATGGGTCTGACTTAGGGCCTCCAGGAGAGAAGCCTAATCAAGACGCGCCCCGAGGAGCGTTTTGCCACATGTCACCTCTGGTTCTGACTGAGCGCCTCCAGGAGAGAGGCCCAAGCAAGACGCGCCCCGAGGAGCGTTTTGCCACATGTCAACACTGGGTCTGACTGAGCGCCTCCAGGAGAGAAGCCCAATCCAGACGCGCCCCGAGGAGCGTCTTGCCACATGTCAACACTGGGTCTGACTGAGCGCTTCCAGGAGAGAGGCCCAAGCAAGACGCGCCCCGAGGAGCGTCTTGCCACATGTCAACAATGGGTCTGACTGAGGGCCTCCAGGAGAGAAACCCACTCAAGACGCGCCCCGAGGAGCGTCTTGCCACGTGTCAACACTGGGTCTGACTGAGCGCCTCCAGGAGAGAGGCCCAAGCAAGACGCGCCCCGAGGAGCGTCTTGCCACATGTCAACAATGGGTCTGACTGAGGGCCTCCAGGAGAGAAGCCCAATCAAGACGCGCCCCGAGGAGCTTCTTGCCACATGTCAACACTGGGTCTGACTGAGCGCCTCCAGGAGAGAGGCCCAAGCAAGACGCGCCCGGAGGAGCGTCTTGCCACATGTCAACACTGGGTCTGACAGAGGGCCTCCAGGAAAGAGGCCCAAGCAAGACGCGCCCCGAGGAGCGTCTTGCCACATGTCACCTCTGGTTCTGACTGAGCGCCTCCAGGAGAGAGGCCCAAGCAAGACGCGCCCCAAGGAGCGTCTTGCCACATGTCAACAATGGGTCTGACTGAGGGCCTCCAGGAGAGAAGCCCTAGCAAAACGCGCCCCGAGGAGCGTCTTGACACATGTCAACACTGGGTCTGACAGAGGGCCTCCAGGAGAGAGGCCCATGCAAGACGCGCCCCGAGGAGTGTCTTGCCACATGTCACCACTGGGTCTGACTGAGCGCCTCCAGGAGAGAGACCGAAGCAAGAAGCGCCCCGAGGAGCGTCAGGCCACATGTCACTACTCAGTCTGACTGAGCGCCTCCAGGAGAGAGGCCCAAGCAAGACGCGCCCCATGGAGCGTCTTGCCACGTTTCACCACTGGGTCTGACTGAGTGCCTCCATGAGAGAAGCCCCAGCAAGACGCGCCCCGAGGAGCGTCTTGCCACATGTCAGCACTCGTTCTGACTGAGCGCCTCCAGGAGAGAGGCCCAAGCAAGACGCACCCCGAGGATCGTCTTGCCACATGTCAACAATGGGTCTGACTGAGGGCCTCCAGGAGAGAAGCCCAAGCAAGACGCGCCCCGAGGAGCGTCTTGCCACATGTCAACAATGTTTCTGACTGAGGGCCTCCAGGAGAGAAGCCGAATCAAGACGCGCCCCGAGGAGCGTCTTGCCACATGTCAACACTGGGTCTGACTGAGCGCCTCCAGGAGACAGGCCCAATCAAGACGCGCCCCGAGGAGCTACTTGCCACATGTCAACACTGGGTCCGACTGAGGGCCTCCAGGAGAGAAGCCCAATCAAGACGCGCCCCGAGGAGCGTCTTGCCACATGTCAACACTGGGTCTGACTGAGCGCCTCCAGGAGAGAGGCCCAAGCAAGACGCGCCCGGAGGAGCATCTTGCCACATGTCAACACTGGGTCTGCAAGAGGGCCTCCAGGAAAGAGGCCCGAGAAAGACGCGCCCCGAGGAGCGTCTTGCCACATGTCACCTCTGGTTCTAACTGAGCGCCTCCAGGAGAGAGGCCCAAGCAAGACGCGCCCCGAGGAGCGTCTTGCCACATGCCAACACTGGGTCTGACTGAGCGCCTCCAGGAGAGAGGCCCAAGCAAGACACGCCCCGAGGAGCGTCTTGCCATGTGTCACCACTGGGTCTGACTGAGCTTCTCCAGGAGAGAGGCCCAAGCAAGACGCGCCCCGAGGAGCGTCTTGCCACATGTCAGCACTCGTTCTGACTGAGCGCCTCCAGGAGAGAGGCCCAAGCAAGACGCGCCCCGAGGAGCATCTTGCCACATGTCACTACTCGGACTGACTGAGCGCCTCCAGGAGAGAGGCCCAAGCAAGACGCACCCCGAGGATCGTCTTGCCACATGTCAACAATGGGTCTGACTGAGGGCCTCCAGGAGAGAAGCCCAAGCAAGACGCGCCCCGAGGAGCGTCTTGCCACATGTCAACAATGGGTCTGACTGAGGGCCTCCAGGAGAGAAGCCGAATCAAGACGCGCCCCGAGGAGCGTCTTGCCACATGTCAACACTGGGTCTGACTGAGCGCCTCCAGGAGACAGGCCCAATCAAGACGCGCCCCGAGGAGCTACTTGCCACATGTCAACACTGGGTCCGACTGAGGGCCTCAAGGAGATAAGCCCAATCAAGACGCGCCCCGAGGAGCGTCTTGCCACATGTCAACACTGGGTCTGACTGAGCGCCTCCAGGAGAGAGGCCCAAGCAAGACGCGCCCGGAGGAGCATCTTGCCACATGTCAACACTGGGTCTGCAAGAGGGCCTCCAGGAAAGAGGCCCGAGAAAGACGCGCCCCGAGGAGCGTCTTGCCACATGTCACCTCTGGTTCTAACTGAGCGCCTCCAGGAGAGAGGCCCAAGCAAGACGCGCCCCGAGGAGCGTCTTGCCACATGCCAACACTGGGTCTGACTGAGCGCCTCCAGGAGAGAGGCCCAAGCAAGACACGCCCCGAGGAGCGTCTTGCCATGTGTCACCACTGGGTCTGACTGAGCTTCTCCAGGAGAGAGGCCCAAGCAAGACGCGCCCCGAGGAGCGTCTTGCCACATGTCAACACTGGGTCTGACTGAGCGCCTCCAGGAGAGAGGCCCAAGCAAGACGCGCCCCGAGGAGCTTCTTGCCACATGTCAACACTGGGTCTGACTGAGCGCCTCCAGGCGAGAGGCCCAAGCAAGACGCGCCCCGAGGAGCGTCTTGCCACATGTCAACACTGGGTCTGACTGAGCGCCTCCAGGAGAGAGGCCCAAGCAAGACGCGCCCCGAGGAGCGTCTTGCCACATGTCAGAACTGGGTCTGACTGAGCGCCTCCAGGAGAGAGGCCGAAGCAAGACGCGCCCCGAGGAGCGTCAGGCCACATGTCACTACTCAGTCTGACTGAGCGCCTCCAGGAGAGAGGCCCAAGCAAGACGCGCCCCGAGGAGCGTCTTGCCACGTTTCACCACTGGGTCTGACTGAGCGCCTCCAGGAGAGAGGCCCAAGCAAGACGAGCCCCGAGGAGCATCTTGCCACATGTCAACACTCGGTCTGACTGAGTGCCTCCATGAGAGAAGCCCCAGCAAGACGCGCCCCGAGGAACGTCTTGCCACATGTCAGCACTCGGTCTGACTGAGCGCTTCCAGGAGAGAGGCCCAAGGAAGACGCGCCCCGAGGAGCATCTTGCCACATGTCACTACTCGGACTGACTGAGCGCCTCCAGGAGAGAGGCCCAAGCAAGACGCACCCCGAGGAGCGTCTTGCCACATGTCAACAATGGGTCTGACTGAGGGCCTCCAGGAGAGAAGCCCAAGCAAGACGCGCCCCGAGGAGCGTCTTGCCACATGTCAAGACTGGGTCTGACTGAGCGCCTCCAGGAGAGAGGCCCAAGCAAGACGCGCCCCGAGGAGCTTCTTGCCACATGTCAACACAGGGTCTGACTGAGCACCTCCAGGCGAGAGGCCCAAGCAAAACGCGCCCCGAGGAGCGTCTTGCCACATGTCAACACTGGGTCTGACTGAGCGCCTCCAGGAGAGAGGCCCAAGCAAGACGCGCCCCGAGGAGCGTCTTGCCACATGTCAGAACTGGGTCTGACTAAGCGCCTCCAGGAGAGAGTCCCCAGCAAGACGCGCCCCGAGGAGCGTCTTGCCTTATGTCAGCACTCGGTCTGACTGAGCGCCTCCAGGAGAGAGGCCCAAGGAAGACGTGCCCCGAGGAGCGTCTTGTCACATGTCAACACTGGGTCTGTCTGAGCGCCTCCAGGAGAGAAGCCCAAGCAAGACGCGCCCCGAGGAGCGTCTTGCCACATGTCAACAATGGGTCTGACTGAGGGCCTCCAGGAGAGAAGCCCAAGCAAGACGCGCCCCGAGGAGCGTCTTGACACATGTCAACACTGGGTCTGACAGAGGGCCTCCAGGAGAGAGTGCCCAGCAAGACGCGCCCCGAGGAGCGTCTTGCCTTATGTCTGCACTCGGTCTGACTGAGCGCCTCCAGGAGAGAGGCCCAAGCAAGACGTGCCCCGAGGAGCGTCTTGTCACATGTCAACACTGGGTCGGTCTGAGCGCCTCCAGGAGAGAAGCCCAAGCAAGACGCGCCCCGAGGAGCGTCTTGCCACATGTCAACAATGGGTCTGACTGAGGGACTCCAGGAAAGAAGCCCAAGCAAGACGCGCCCCGAGGAGCGTCTTGACACATGTCAACACTGGGTCTAACAGAGGGCCTCCAAGAGAGAGGCCCAAGCAAGACGCGCCCCGAGGAGTGTGTTGCCACATGTCACCACTGGGTCTGACTGAGCGCCTCCAGGAGAGAGGCCCAAGCAAGACGCGCCCCGAGGAGCATAAGGCCACATGTCACTACTCAGTCTGACTGAGCGCCTCCAGGAGAGAGGCCCAAGCAAGACGCGCCCCGAGGAACGTCTTGCCACGTGTCATTACTGGGTCTGATTGAGGGCCTCCAGGAGAGAGGCCCAAGCAAGACGCAACCCGTGGAGCATCTTGCCACATGTCAGCACTGGGTCTGACTGAGCGCCTCCAGGAGAGAGTCCCCAGCAAGACGCGCCCCGAGGAGCGTCTTGCCTTATGTCAGCACTCGGTCTGACTGAGCGCCTCCAGGAGAGAGGCCCAAGCAAGACGCGCCCCGAGGAGCGTCTTGCCACATGTCACCTCAGGTTCTGACTGAGCGCCTCCAGGAGAGAGGCCCAAGCAAGACGCGCCCCAAGGAGCGTCTTGCCACATGTCAACAATGGGTCTGACTGAGGGCCTCCAGGAGAGAGGCCCAAGCAAGACGCGCCCCGAGGAGCGTCAGGCCACATGTCACTACTCAGTCTGACTGAGCGCCTCCAGGAGAGAGGCCCAAGCAAGACGCGCCCCGAGGAGCGTCTTGCCTTATGTCAGCACTCGGTCTGACTGAGCGCCTCCAGGAGAGAGGCCCAAGCAAGACGTGCCCCGAGGAGCGTCTTGTCACATGTCAACACTGGGTCTGTCTGAGCGCCTCCAGGAGAGAAGCCCAAGCAAGACGCGCCCCGAGGAGCGTCTTGCCACATGTCAACAATGGGTCTGACTGAGGGACTCCAGGAAAGAAGCCCAAGCAAGACGCGCCCCGAGGAGCGTCTTGACACATGTCAACACTGGGTCTAACAGAGGGCCTCCAAGAGAGAGGCCCAAGCAAGACGCGCCCTGAGGAGTGTGTTGCCACATGTCACCACTGGGTCTGACTGAGCGCCTCCAGGAGAGAGGCCCAAGCAAGACGCGCCCCGAGGAGCGTAAGGCCACATGTCACTACTCAGTCTGACTGAGCGCCTCCAGGAGAGAGGCCCAAGCAAGACGCGCCCCGAGGAACGTCTTGCCACGTGTCATTACTGGGTCTGATTGAGGGCCTCCAGGAGAGAGGCCCAAGCAAGACGCAACCCGTGGAGCATCTTGCCACATGTCAGCACTGGATCTGACTGAGCGCCTCCAGGAGAGAGTCCCCAGCAAGACGCACCCCGAGGAGCGTCTTGCCTTATGTCAGCACTCGGTCTGACTGAGCACCTCCAGGAGAGAGGCCCAAGCAAGACGCGCCCCGAGGAGCGTCTTGCCACATGTCACCTCAGGTTCTGACTGAGCGCCTCCAGGAGAGAGGCCCAAGCAAGACGCGCCCCAAGGAGCGTCTTGCCACATGTCAACAATGGGTCTGACTGAGGGCCTCCAGGAGAGAGGCCCAAGCAAGACGCGCCCCGAGGAGCGTCAGGCCACATGTCACTACTCAGTCTGACTGAGCGCCTCCAGGAGAGAGGCCCAAGCAAGACGCGCCCCGAGGAGCGTCTTGCCACATGTCAACACTGGGTCTGATTGAGGGCCTTCTGGAGAGATGCCCAAGCAAGACGCGCCCCGAGGAGCGTCTTGCCACATGTCAACAATGGGTCTTACTGAGGGCCTCCAGGAGAGAAGCCCAAGCAAGACGCGCCCCGAGGAGCTTCTTGCCACATGTCAGTACTCGGTCTGACTGAGCGCCTCCAGGAGAGAGGCCCAAGCAAGACGCGCCCCGAGGAGCGTCTTGCCACGTGTCCCCACTGGGTCTGACTGAGCGCCTCCAGGAGAGAGGCCCAAGCAAGATGAGCCCCGAGGAGCGTCTTGCCACGTGTCAACACTGGGTCTGACTGAGTGCCTCCATGAGAGAAGCCCAAGCAAGAAGCGCCCCGAGGAGCATCTTGCCACATGTCACTACTCGGTCTGACTGAGCGCCTCCAGGAGAGAGGCCCAAGCAAGATGCGCCCCGAGGAGTGTCTTGCCACATGTCAGCACTCGGTCTGACTGAGCGCCTCCAGGAGAGTGGCCCAAGCAAGACGCGCCCCGAGGAGCGTCTTGCCACATGTCAACAATGGGTCTGACTTAGGGCCTCCAGGAGAGAAGCCCAATCAAGACGCGCCCCGAGGAGCATCTTGCCACATGTCAACACTGGGTCTGACAGAGGGCCTCCAGGAAAGAGGCCCAAGCAAGACGCGCCCCGAGGAGCGTCTTGCCACATGTCAACACTGGGTCTGACTGAGCGCCTCCAGGAGAGAAGCCCAATCAAGACGCGCCCCGAGGAGCGTCTTGCCACATGTCAACAATGGGTCTGACTGAGGGCCTCCAGGAGAGAAGCCGAATCAAGACGCGCCCCGAGGAGCGTCTTGCCACATGTCAACACTGGGTCTGACTGAGCGCCTCCAGGAGACAGGCCCAATCAAGACGCGCCCCGAGGAGCTACTTGCCACATGTCAACACTGGGTCCGACTGAGGGCCTCCAGGAGAGAAGCCCAATCAAGACGCGCCCCGAGGAGCGTCTTGCCACATGTCAACACTGGGTCTGACTGAGCGCCTCCAGGAGAGAGGCCCAAGCAAGACGCGCCCGGAGGAGCATCTTGCCAAATGTCAACACTGGGTCTGCAAGAGGGCCTCCAGGAAAGAGGCCCGAGAAAGACGCGCCCCGAGGAGCGTCTTGCCACATGTCACCTCTGGTTCTAACTGAGCGCCTCCAGGAGAGAGGCCCAAGCAAGACACGCCCCGAGGAGCGTCTTGCCATGTGTCACCACTGGGTCTGACTGAGCTTCTCCAGGAGAGAGGCCCAAGCAAGACGCGCCCCGAGGAGCGTCTTGCCACATGTCAGCACTCGTTCTGACTGAGCGCCTCCAGGAGAGAGGCCCAAGCAAGACGCGCCCCGAGGAGCATCTTGCCACATGTCACTACTCGGACTGACTGAGCGCCTCCAGGAGAGAGGCCCAAGCAAGACGCACCCCGAGGATCGTCTTGCCACATGTCAACAATGGGTCTGACTGAGGGCCTCCAGGAGAGAAGCCCAAGCAAGACGCGCCCCGAGGAGCGTCTTGCCACATGTCAACAATGGGTCTGACTGAGGGCCTCCAGGAGAGAAGCCGAATCAAGACGCGCCCCGAGGAGCGTCTTGCCACATGTCAACACTGGGTCTGACTGAGCGCCTCCAGGAGACAGGCCCAATCAAGACGCGCCCCGAGGAGCTACTTGCCACATGTCAACACTGGGTCTGCAAGAGGGCCTCCAGGAAAGAGGCCCGGGAAAGACGCGCCCCGAGGAGCGTCTTGCCACAAGTCACCTCTGGTTCTAACTGAGCGCCTCCAGGAGAGAGGCCCAAGTAAGACGCACCCCGAGGAGCGTCTTGCCACATGCCAACACTGGGTCTGACTGAGCGCCTCCAGGAGAGAGGCCCAAGCAAGACACGCCCCGAGGAGCGTCTTGCCATGTGTCACCACTGGGTCTGACTGAGCTTCTCCAGGAGAGAGGCCCAAGCAAGACGCGCCCCGAGGAGCGTCTTGCCACATGTCAACACTGGGTCTGACTGAGCGCCTCCAGGAGAGAGGCCCAAGCAAGACGCGCCCCGAGGAGCTTCTTGCCACATGTCAACACT
Organism: Nothobranchius furzeri; assembly: GCF_043380555.1. Classification (NCBI taxonomy): domain Eukaryota; kingdom Metazoa; phylum Chordata; class Actinopteri; order Cyprinodontiformes; family Nothobranchiidae; genus Nothobranchius; species Nothobranchius furzeri. The sequence goes on from NC_091743.1 coordinate 11,512,897, forward strand.
GGGTCTGACTGAGCGCCTCCAGGCGAGAGGCCCAAGCAAGACGCGCCCCGAGGAGCGTCTTGCCACATGTCAACACTGGGTCTGACTGAGCGCCTCCAGGAGAGAGGCCCAAGCAAGACGCGCCCCGAGGAGCGTCTTGCCACATGTCAGAACTGGGTCTGACTGAGCGCCTCCAGGAGAGAGGCCGAAGCAAGACGCGCCCCGAGGAGCGTCAGGCCACATGTCACTACTCGGACTGACTGAGCGCCTCCAGGAGAGAGGCCCAAGCAAGACGCACCCCGAGGAGCGTCTTGCCACATGTCAACAATGGGTCTGACTGAGGGCCTCCAGGAGAGAAGCCCAAGCAAGACGCGCCCCGAGGAGCGTCTTGCCACATGTCAACACTGGGTCTGACTGAGCGCCTCCAGGAGAGAGGCCCAAGCAAGACGCGCCCCGAGGAGCTTCTTGCCACATGTCAACACAGGGTCTGACTGAGCACCTCCAGGCGAGAGGCCCAAGCAAGACGCGCCCCGAGGAGCGTCTAGCCACATGTCAACACTGGGTCTGACTGAGCGCCTCCAGGAGAGAGGCCCAAGCAAGACGCGCCCCGAGGAGCGTCTTGCCACATGTCAGAACTGGGTCTGACTGAGCGCCTCCAGGAGAGAGTCCCCAGCAAGACGCGCCCCGAGGAGCGTCTTGCCTTATGTCAGCACTCGGTCTGACTGAGCGCCTCCAGGAGAGAGGCCCAAGGAAGACGTGCCCCGAGGAGCGTCTTGTCACATGTCAACACTGGGTCTGTCTGAGCGCCTCCAGGAGAGAAGCCCAAGCAAGACACGCCCCGAGGAGCGTCTTGCCACATGTCAACAATGGGTCTGACTGAGGGCCTCCAGGAGAGAAGCCCAAGCAAGACGCGCCCCGAGGAGCGTCTTGACACATGTCAACACTGGGTCTGACAGAGGGCCTCCAGGAGAGAGTGCCCAGCAAGACGCGCCCCGAGGAGCGTCTTGCCTTATGTCAGCACTCGGTCTGACTGAGCGCCTCCAGGAGAGAGGCCCAAGCAAGACGTGCCCCGAGGAGCGTCTTGTCACATGTCAACACTGGGTCTGTCTGAGCGCCTCCAGGAGAGAAGCCCAAGCAAGACGCGCCCCGAGGAGCGTCTTGCCACATGTCAACAATGGGTCTGACTGAGGGACTCCAGGAAAGAAGCCCAAGCAAGACGCGCCCCGAGGAGCGTCTTGACACATGTCAACACTGGGTCTAACAGAGGGCCTCCAAGAGAGAGGCCCAAGCAAGACGCGCCCCGAGGAGTGTGTTGCCACATGTCACCACTGGGTCTGACTGAGCGCCTCCAGGAGAGAGGCCCAAGCAAGACGCGCCCCGAGGAGCGTAAGGCCACATGTCACTACTCAGTCTGACCGAGCGCCTCCAGGAGAGAGGCCCAAGCAAGACGCGCCCCGAGGAACGTCTTGCCACGTGTCATTACTGGGTCTGATTGAGGGCCTCCAGGAGAGAGGCCCAAGCAAGACGCAACCCGTGGAGCATCTTGCCACATGTCAGCACTGGGTCTGACTGAGCGCCTCCAGGAGAGAGTCCCCAGCAAGACGCGCCCCGAGGAGCGTCTTGCCTTATGTCAGCACTCGGTCTGACTGAGCGCCTCCAGGAGAGAGGCCCAAGCAAGACGCGCCCCGAGGAGCGTCTTGCCACATGTCACCTCAGGTTCTGACTGAGCGCCTCCAGGAGAGAGGCCCAAGCAAGACGCGCCCCAAGGAGCGTCTTGCCACATGTCAACAATGGGTCTGACTGAGGGCCTCCAGGAGAGAGGCCCAAGCAAGACGCGCCCCGAGGAGCGTCAGGCCACATGTCACTACTCAGTCTGACTGAGCGCCTCCAGGAGAGAGGCCCAAGCAAGACGTGCCCCGAGGAGCGTCTTGTCACATGTCAACACTGGGTTTGTCTGAGCGCCTCCAGGAGAGAAGCCCAAGCAAGACGCGCCCCGAGGAGCGTCTTGCCACATGTCAACAATGGGTCTGACTGAGGGACTCCAGGAAAGAAGCCCAAGCAAGACGCGCCCCGAGGAGCGTCTTGACACATGTCAACACTGGGTCTAACAGAGGGCCTCCAAGAGAGAGGCCCAAGCAAGACGCGCCCTGAGGAGTGTGTTGCCACATGTCACCACTGGGTCTGACTGAGCGCCTCCAGGAGAGAGGCCCAAGCAAGACGCGCCCCGAGGAGCGTAAGGCCACATGTCACTACTCAGTCTGACTGAGCGCCTCCAGGAGAGAGGCCCAAGCAAGACGCGCCCCGAGGAACGTCTTGCCACGTGTCATTACTGGGTCTGATTGAGGGCCTCCAGGAGAGAGGCCCAAGCAAGACGCAACCCGTGGAGCATCTTGCCACATGTCAGCACTGGGTCTGACTGAGCGCCTCCAGGAGAGAGTCCCCAGCAAGACGCGCCCCGAGGAGCGTCTTGCCTTATGTCAGCACTCGGTCTGACTGAGCGCCTCCAGGAGAGAGGCCCAAGCAAGACGCGCCCCGAGGAGGGTCTGGCCACATGTCACCTCAGGTTCTGACTGAGCGCCTCCAGGAGAGAGGCCCAAGCAAGACGCGCCCCAAGGAGCGTCTTGCCACATGTCAACAATGGGTCTGACTGAGGGCCTCCAGGAGAGAGGCCCAAGCAAGACGCGCCCCGAGGAGCGTCAGGCCACATGTCACTACTCAGTCTGACTGAGCGCCTCCAGGAGAGAGGCCCAAGCAAGACGCGCCCCGAGGAGCGTCTTGCCACATGTCAACACTGGGTCTGATTGAGGGCCTTCTGGAGAGATGCCCAAGCAAGACGCGCCCCGAGGAGCGTCTTGCCACATGTCAACAATGGGTCTTACTGAGGGCCTCCAGGAGAGAAGCCCAAGCAAGACGCGCCCCGAGGAGCTTCTTGCCACATGTCAGTACTCGGTCTGACTGAGCGCCTCCAGGAGAGAGGCCCAAGCAAGACGCGCCCCGAGGAGCGTCTTGCCACGTGTCCCCACTGGGTCTGACTGAGCGCCTCCAGGAGAGAGGCCCAAGCAAGACGAGCCCCGAGGAGCGTCTTGCCACGTGTCAACACTGGGTCTGACTGAGTGCCTCCATGAGAGAAGCCCAAGCAAGAAGCGCCCCGAGGAGCATCTTGCCACATGTCACTACTCGGTCTGACTGAGCACCTCCAGGAGAGAGGCCCAAGCAAGACGCGCCCCGAGGAGTGTCTTGCCACATGTCAGCACTCGGTCTGACTGAGCGCCTCCAGGAGAGTGGCCCAAGCAAGACGCGCCCCGAGGAGCGTCTTGCCACATGTCAACAATGGGTCTGACTTAGGGCCTCCAGGAGAGAAGCCCAATCAAGACGCGCCCCGAGGAGCATCTTGCCACATGTCAACACTGGGTCTGACAGAGGGCCTCCAGGAAAGAGGCCCAAGCAAGACGCGCCCCGAGGAGCGTCTTGCCACATGTCACCTCTGGTTCTGACTGAGCGCCTCCAGGAGAGAGGCCCAAGCAAGACGCGCCCCGAGGAGCGTTTTGCCACATGTCAACACTGGGTCTGACTGAGCGCCTCCAGGAGAGAAGCCCAATCAAGACGCGCCCCGAGGAGCGTCTTGCCACATGTCAACACTGGGTCTGACTGAGCGCCACCAGGAGAGAGGCCCAAGCAAGACGCGCCCCGAGGAGCGTCTTGCCACATGTCAACAATGGGTCTGACTGAGGGCCTCCAGGAGAGAAACAAACTCAAGACGCGCCCCGAGGAGCGTCTTGCCACGTGTCAACACTGGGTCTGACTGAGCGCCTCCAGGAGAGAGGCCCAAGCAAGACGCGCCCCGAGGAGCGTCTTGCCACATGTCAACAATGGGTCTGACTGAGGGCCTCCAGGAGAGAAGCCCAATCAAGACGCGCCCCGAGGAGCTTCTTGCCACATGTCAACACTGGGTCTGACTGAGCGCCTCCAGGAGAGAGGCCCAAGCAAGACGCGCCCAGAGGAGCGTCTTGCCACATGTCAACACTGGGTCTGACTGAGCGCCTCCAGGAGAGAGGCCCAAGCAAGACGCGCCCCGAGGAGCTTCTTGCCACATGTCAACACTGGGTCTGACTGAGCGCCTCCAGGCGAGAGGCCCAAGCAAGACGCGCCCCGAGGAGCGTCTTGCCACATGTCAACACTGGGTCTGACTGAGCGCCTCCAGGAGAGAGGCCCAAGCAAGACGCGCCCCGAGGAGCGTCTTGCCACATGTCAGAACTGGGTCTGACTGAGCGCCTCCAGGAGAGAGGCCGAAGCAAGACGCGCCCCGAGGAGCGTCAGGCCACATGTCACTACTCGGACTGACTGAGCGCCTCCAGGAGAGAGGCCCAAGCAAGACGCACCCCGAGGAGCGTCTTGCCACATGTCAACAATGGGTCTGACTGAGGGCCTCCAGGAGAGAAGCCCAAGCAAGACGCGCCCCGAGGAGCGTCTTGCCACATGTCAACACTGGGTCTGACTGAGCGCCTCCAGGAGAGAGGCCCAAGCAAGACGCGCCCCGAGGAGCTTCTTGCCACATGTCAACACAGGGTCTGACTGAGCACCTCCAGGCGAGAGGCCCAAGCAAGACGCGCCCCGAGGAGCGTCTAGCCACATGTCAACACTGGGTCTGACTGAGCGCCTCCAGGAGAGAGGCCCAAGCAAGACGCGCCCCGAGGAGCGTCTTGCCACATGTCAGAACTGGGTCTGACTGAGCGCCTCCAGGAGAGAGTCCCCAGCAAGACGCGCCCCGAGGAGCGTCTTGCCTTATGTCAGCACTCGGTCTGACTGAGCGCCTCCAGGAGAGAGGCCCAAGGAAGACGTGCCCCGAGGAGCGTCTTGTCACATGTCAACACTGGGTCTGTCTGAGCGCCTCCAGGAGAGAAGCCCAAGCAAGACACGCCCCGAGGAGCGTCTTGCCACATGTCAACAATGGGTCTGACTGAGGGCCTCCAGGAGAGAAGCCCAAGCAAGACGCGCCCCGAGGAGCGTCTTGACACATGTCAACACTGGGTCTGACAGAGGGCCTCCAGGAGAGAGTGCCCAGCAAGACGCGCCCCGAGGAGCGTCTTGCCTTATGTCAGCACTCGGTCTGACTGAGCGCCTCCAGGAGAGAGGCCCAAGCAAGACGTGCCCCGAGGAGCGTCTTGTCACATGTCAACACTGGGTCTGTCTGAGCGCCTCCAGGAGAGAAGCCCAAGCAAGACGCGCCCCGAGGAGCGTCTTGCCACATGTCAACAATGGGTCTGACTGAGGGACTCCAGGAAAGAAGCCCAAGCAAGACGCGCCCCGAGGAGCGTCTTGACACATGTCAACACTGGGTCTAACAGAGGGCCTCCAAGAGAGAGGCCCAAGCAAGACGCGCCCCGAGGAGTGTGTTGCCACATGTCACCACTGGGTCTGACTGAGCGCCTCCAGGAGAGAGGCCCAAGCAAGACGCGCCCCGAGGAGCGTAAGGCCACATGTCACTACTCAGTCTGACCGAGCGCCTCCAGGAGAGAGGCCCAAGCAAGACGCGCCCCGAGGAACGTCTTGCCACGTGTCATTACTGGGTCTGATTGAGGGCCTCCAGGAGAGAGGCCCAAGCAAGACGCAACCCGTGGAGCATCTTGCCACATGTCAGCACTGGGTCTGACTGAGCGCCTCCAGGAGAGAGTCCCCAGCAAGACGCGCCCCGAGGAGCGTCTTGCCTTATGTCAGCACTCGGTCTGACTGAGCGCCTCCAGGAGAGAGGCTCAAGCAAGACGCGCCCCGAGGAGCGTCTTGCCACATGTCATCTCAGGTTCTGACTGAGCGCCTCCAGGAGAGAGGCCCAAGCAAGACGCGCCCCAAGGAGCGTCTTGCCACATGTCAACAATGGGTCTGACTGAGGGCCTCCAGGAGAGAGGCCCAAGCAAGACGCGCCCCGAGGAGCGTCAGGCCACATGTCACTACTCAGTCTGACTGAGCGCCTCCAGGAGAGAGGCCCAAGCAAGACGTGCCCCGAGGAGCGTCTTGTCACATGTCAACACTGGGTTTGTCTGAGCGCCTCCAGGAGAGAAGCCCAAGCAAGACGCGCCCCGAGGAGCGTCTTGCCACATGTCAACAATGGGTCTGACTGAGGGACTCCAGGAAAGAAGCCCAAGCAAGACGCGCCCCGAGGAGCGTCTTGACACATGTCAACACTGGGTCTAACAGAGGGCCTCCAAGAGAGAGGCCCAAGCAAGACGCGCCCTGAGGAGTGTGTTGCCACATGTCACCACTGGGTCTGACTGAGCGCCTCCAGGAGAGAGGCCCAAGCAAGACGCGCCCCGAGGAGCGTAAGGCCACATGTCACTACTCAGTCTGACTGAGCGCCTCCAGGAGAGAGGCCCAAGCAAGACGCGCCCCGAGGAACGTCTTGCCACGTGTCATTACTGGGTCTGATTGAGGGCCTCCAGGAGAGAGGCCCAAGCAAGACGCAACCCGTGGAGCATCTTGCCACATGTCAGCACTGGGTCTGACTGAGCGCCTCCAGGAGAGAGTCCCCAGCAAGACGCGCCCCGAGGAGCGTCTTGCCTTATGTCAGCACTTGGTCTGACTGAGCGCCTCCAGGAGAGAGGCCCAAGCAAGACGCGCCCCGAGGAGCGTCTTGCCACATGTCACCTCAGGTTCTGACTGAGCGCCTCCAGGAGAGAGGCCCAAGCAAGACGCGCCCCAAGGAGCGTCTTGCCACATGTCAACAATGGGTCTGACTGAGGGCCTCCAGGAGAGAGGCCCAAGCAAGACGCGCCCCGAGGAGCGTCAGGCCACATGTCACTACTCAGTCTGACTGAGCGCCTCCAGGAGAGAGGCCCAAGCAAGACGCGCCCCGAGGAGCGTCTTGCCACATGTCAACACTGGGTCTGATTGAGGGCCTTCTGGAGAGATGCCCAAGCAAGACGCGCCCCGAGGAGCGTCTTGCCACATGTCAACAATGGGTCTTACTGAGGGCCTCCAGGAGAGAAGCCCAAGCAAGACGCGCCCCGAGGAGCTTCTTGCCACATGTCAGTACTCGGTCTGACTGAGCGCCTCCAGGAGAGAGGCCCAAGCAAGACGCGCCCCGAGGAGCGTCTTGCCACGTGTCCCCACTGGGTCTGACTGAGCGCCTCCAGGAGAGAGGCCCAAGCAAGACGAGCCCCGAGGAGCGTCTTGCCACGTGTCAACACTGGGTCTGACTGAGTGCCTCCATGAGAGAAGCCCAAGCAAGAAGCGCCCCGAGGAGCATCTTGCCACATGTCACTACTCGGTCTGACTGAGCACCTCCAGGAGAGAGGCCCAAGCAAGACGCGCCCCGAGGAGTGTCTTGCCACATGTCAGCACTCGGTCTGACTGAGCGCCTCCAGGAGAGTGGCCCAAGCAAGACGCGCCCCGAGGAGCGTCTTGCCACATGTCAACAATGGGTCTGACTTAGGGCCTCCAGGAGAGAAGCCCAATCAAGACGCGCCCCGAGGAGCATCTTGCCACATGTCAACACTGGGTCTGACAGAGGGCCTCCAGGAAAGAGGCCCAAGCAAGACGCGCCCCGAGGAGCGTCTTGCCACATGTCACCTCTGGTTCTGACTGAGCGCCTCCAGGAGAGAGGCCCAAGCAAGACGCGCCCCGAGGAGCGTTTTGCCACATGTCAACACTGGGTCTGACTGAGCGCCTCCAGGAGAGAAGCCCAATCAAGACGCGCCCCGAGGAGCGTCTTGCCACATGTCAACACTGGGTCTGACTGAGCGCCACCAGGAGAGAGGCCCAAGCAAGACGCGCCCCGAGGAGCGTCTTGCCACATGTCAACAATGGGTCTGACTGAGGGCCTCCAGGAGAGAAACCAACTCAAGACGCGCCCCGAGGAGCGTCTTGCCACGTGTCAACACTGGGTCTGACTGAGCGCCTCCAGGAGAGAGGCCCAAGCAAGACGCGCCCCGAGGAGCGTCTTGCCACATGTCAACAATGGGTCTGACTGAGGGCCTCCAGGAGAGAAGCCCAATCAAGACGCGCCCCGAGGAGCTTCTTGCCACATGTCAACACTGGGTCTGACTGAGCGCCTCCAGGAGAGAGGCCCAAGCAAGACGCGACCGGAGGAGCGTCTTGCCACATGTCAACACTAGGTCTGACAGAGGGCCTCCAGGAAAGAGGCCCAAGCAAGACGCGCCCCGAGGAGCGTCTTGCCACATGTCACCTCTGGTTCTGACTGAGCGCCTCCAGGAGAGAGGCCCAAGCAAGACGCGCCCCAAGGAGCGTCTTGCCACATGTCAACAATGGGTCTGACTGAGGGCCTCCAGTAGAGAAGCCCTAGCGAAACCCGCCCCGAGGAGCGTCTTGACACATGTCAACACTGGGTCTGACAGAGGGCCTCCAGGAGAGAGGCCCATGCAAGACGCGCCCCGAGGAGTGTCTTGCCACATGTCACCACTGGGTCTGACTGAGCGCCTCCAGGAGAGAGCCCCAAGCAAGACGCGCCCGGAGGAGCGTCTTGCCACATGTCAACACTGGGTCTGACAGAGGGCCTCCAGGAAAGAGGCCCAAGCAAGACGCGCCCCGAGGAGCGTCTTGCCACATGTCACCTCTGGTTCTGACTGAGCGCCTCCAGGAGAGAGGCCCAAGCAAGACGCGCCCCAAGGAGCGTCTTGCCACATGTCAACAATGGGTCTGACTGAGCGCCTCCAGGAGAGAGGCCGAAGCAAGACGCGCCCCGAGGAGCGTCAGGCCACATGTCACTACTCAGTCTGACTGAGCGCCTCCAGGAGAGAGGCCCAAGCAAGACGCGCCCCAAGGAGCGTCTTGCCACGTTTCACCACTGGGTCTGACTGAGTGCCTCCATGAGAGAAGCCCCAGCAAGACGCGCCCCGAGGAGCGTCTTGCCACATGTCAGCACTCGTTCTGACTGAGCGCCTCCAGGAGAGAAGCCCAAGCAAGACGCGCCCCGAGGAGCATCTTGCCACATGTCACTACTCGGACTGACTGAGCGCCTCCATTAGAGAGGCCCAAGCAAGACGCACCCCGAGGATCGTCTTGCCACATGTCAACAATGGGTCTGACTGAGGGCCTCCAGGAGAGAAGCCCAAGCAAGACGCGCCCCGAGGAGCGTCTTGCCACATGTCAACAATGGGTCTGACTGAGGGCCTCCAGGAGAGAAGCCGAATCAAGACGTGCCCCGAGGAGCGTCTTGCCACATGTCAACACTGGGTCTGACTGAGCGCCTCCAGGAGACAGGCCCAATCAAGACGCGCCCCGAGGAGCTACTTGCCACATGTCAACACTGGGTCCGACTGAGGGCCTCCAGGAGAGAAGCCCAATCAAGACGCGCCCCGAGGAGCGTCTTGCCACATGTCAACACTGGGTCTGACTGAGCGCCTCCAGGAGAGAAGCCCAAGCAAGACGCGCCCGGAGGAGCATCTTGCCACATGTCAGCACTGGGTCTGCAAGAGGGCCTCCAGGAAAGAGGCCCAAGAAAGACGCGCCCCGAGGAGCGTCTTGCCACATGTCACCTCTGGTTCTAACTGAGCGCCTCCAGGAGAGAGGCCCAAGCAAGACGCGCCCCGAGGAGCGTCTTGCCACATGCCAACACTGGGTCTGACTGAGCGCCTCCAGGAGAGAGGCCCAAGCAAGACACGCCCCGAGGAGCGTCTTGCCATGTGTCACCACTGGGTCTGACTGAGCTTCTCCAGGAGAGAGGCCCAAGCAAGACGCGCCCCGAGGAGCGTCTTGCCACATGTCAGCACTCGTTCTGACTGAGCGCCTCCAGGAGAGAGGCCCAAGCAAGACGCGCCCCGAGGAGCATCTTGCCACATGTCACTACTCGGACTGACTGAGCGCCTCCAGGAGAGAGGCCCAAGCAAGACGCACCCCGAGGATCGTCTTGCCACATGTCAACAATGGGTCTGACTGAGGGCCTCCAGGAGAGAAGCCCAAGCAAGACGCGCCCCGAGGAGCGTCAGGCCACATGTCACTACTCAGTCTGACTGAGCGCCTCCAGGAGAGAGGCCCAAGCAAGACGCACCCCGAGGAGCGTCTTGCCACATGGCAACAATGGGTCTGACTGAGGGCCTCCAGGAGAGAAGCCCAAGCAAGACGCGCCCCGAGGAGCGTCTTGCCACATGTCAACACTGGGTCTGACTGAGCGCCTCCAGGAGAGAGGCCCAAGCAAGACGCGCCCCGAGGAGCTTCTTGCCACATGTCAACACAGGGTCTGACTGAGCGCCTCCAGGCGAGAGGCCCAAGCAAGACGCGCCCCGAGGAGCGTCTTGCCACATGTCAACACTGGGTCTGACTGAGCGCCTCCAGGAGAGAGGCCCAAGCAAGAAGCGCCCCGAGGAGCGTCTTGCCACATGTCAGAACTGGGTCTGACTGAGCGCCTCCAGGAGAGAGTCCCCAGCAAGACGCGCCCCGAGGAGCGTCTTGCCTTATGTCAGCACTCGGTCTGACTGAGCGCCTCCAGGAGAGAGGCCCAAGCAAGACGTGCCCCGAGGAGCGTCTTGTCACATGTCAACACTGGGTCTCTCTGAGCGCCTCCAGGAGAGAAGCCCAAGCAAGACGCGCCCCGGGGAGCGTCTTGCCACATGTCAACAATGGGTCTGACTGAGGGACTCCAGGAAAGAAGCCCAAGCAAGACGCGCCCCGAGGAGCGTCTTGCCACATGTCAACAATGGGTCTGACTGAGGGACTCCAGGAAAGAAGCCCAAGCAAGACGCGCCCCGAGGAGCGTCTTGACACATGTCAACACTGGGTCTAACAGAGGGCCTCCAAGAGAGAGGCCCAAGCAAGACGCGCCCCGAGGAGCGTAAGGCCACATGTCACTACTCAGTCTGACCGAGCGCCTCCAGGAGAGAGGCCCAAGCAAGACGCGCCCCGAGGAACGTCTTGCCACGTGTCATTACTGGGTCTGATTGAGGGCCTCCAGGAGAGAGGCCCAAGCAAGACGCAACCCGTGGAGCATCTTGCCACATGTCAGCACTGGGTCTGACTGAGCGCCTCCAGGAGAGAGTCCCCAGCAAGACGCGCCCCGAGGAGCGTCTTGCCTTATGTCAGCACTCGGTCTGACTGAGCGCCTCCAGGAGAGAGGCCCAAGCAAGACGCGCCCCGAGGAGCGTCTTGCCACATGTCACCTCAGGTTCTGACTGAGCGCCTCCAGGAGAGAGGCCCAAGCAAGACGCGCCCCAAGGAGCGTCTTGCCACATGTCAACAATGGGTCTGACTGAGGGCCTCCAGGAGAGAGGCCCAAGCAAGACGCGCCCCGAGGAGCGTCAGGCCACATGTCACTACTCAGTCTGACTGAGCGCCTCCAGGAGAGAGGCCCAAGCAAGACGTGCCCCGAGGAGCGTCTTGTCACATGTCAACACTGGGTTTGTCTGAGCGCCTCCAGGAGAGAAGCCCAAGCAAGACGCGCCCCGAGGAGCGTCTTGCCACATGTCAACAATGGGTCTGACTGAGGGACTCCAGGAAAGAAGCCCAAGCAAGACGCGCCCCGAGGAGCGTCTTGACACATGTCAACACTGGGTCTAACAGAGGGCCTCCAAGAGAGAGGCCCAAGCAAGACGCGCCCTGAGGAGTGTGTTGCCACATGTCACCACTGGGTCTGACTGAGCGCCTCCAGGAGAGAGGCCCAAGCAAGACGCGCCCCGAGGAGCGTAAGGCCACATGTCACTACTCAGTCTGACTGAGCGCCTCCAGGAGAGAGGCCCAAGCAAGACGCGCCCCGAGGAACGTCTTGCCACGTGTCATTACTGGGTCTGATTGAGGGCCTCCAGGAGAGAGGCCCAAGCAAGACGCAACCCGTGGAGCATCTTGCCACATGTCAGCACTGGGTCTGACTGAGCGCCTCCAGGAGAGAGTCCCCAGCAAGACGCGCCCCGAGGAGCGTCTTGCCTTATGTCAGCACTCGGTCTGACTGAGCGCCTCCAGGAGAGAGGCCCAAGCAAGACGCGCCCCGAGGAGCGTCTTGCCACATGTCACCTCAGGTTCTGACTGAGCGCCTCCAGGAGAGAGGCCCAAGCAAGACGCGCCCCAAGGAGCGTCTTGCCACATGTCAACAATGGGTCTGACTGAGGGCCTCCAGGAGAGAGGCCCAAGCAAGACGCGCCCCGAGGAGCGTCAGGCCACATGTCACTACTCAGTCTGACTGAGCGCCTCCAGGAGAGAGGCCCAAGCAAGACGCGCCCCGAGGAGCGTCTTGCCACATGTCAACACTGGGTCTGATTGAGGGCCTTCTGGAGAGATGCCCAAGCAAGACGCGCCCCGAGGAGCGTCTTGCCACATGTCAACAATGGGTCTTACTGAGGGCCTCCAGGAGAGAAGCCCAAGCAAGACGCGCCCCGAGGAGCTTCTTGCCACATGTCAGTACTCGGTCTGACTGAGCGCCTCCAGGAGAGAGGCCCAAGCAAGACGCGCCCCGAGGAGCGTCTTGCCACGTGTCCCCACTGGGTCTGACTGAGCGCCTCCAGGAGAGAGGCCCAAGCAAGACGAGCCCCGAGGAGCGTCTTGCCACGTGTCAACACTGGGTCTGACTGAGTGCCTCCATGAGAGAAGCCCAAGCAAGAAGCGCCCCGAGGAGCATCTTGCCACATGTCACTACTCGGTCTGACTGAGCACCTCCAGGAGAGAGGCCCAAGCAAGACGCGCCCCGAGGAGTGTCTTGCCACATGTCAGCACTCGGTCTGACTGAGCGCCTCCAGGAGAGTGGCCCAAGCAAGACGCGCCCCGAGGAGCGTCTTGCCACATGTCAACAATGGGTCTGACTTAGGGCCTCCAGGAGAGAAGCCCAATCAAGACGCGCCCCGAGGAGCATCTTGCCACATGTCAACACTGGGTCTGACAGAGGGCCTCCAGGAAAGAGGCCCAAGCAAGACGCGCCCCGAGGAGCGTCTTGCCACATGTCACCTCTGGTTCTGACTGAGCGCCTCCAGGAGAGAGGCCCAAGCAAGACGCGCCCCGAGGAGCGTTTTGCCACATGTCAACACTGGGTCTGACTGAGCGCCTCCAGGAGAGAAGCCCAATCAAGACGCGCCCCGAGGAGCGTTTTGCCACATGTCAACACTGGGTCTGACTGAGCGCCTCCAGGAGAGAAGCCCAATCAAGACGCGCCCCGAGGAGCGTCTTGCCACATGTCAACAATGGGTCTGACTGAGGGCCTCCAGGAGAGAAGCCCAATCAAGACGCGCCCCGAGGAGCGTTTTGCCACATGTCAACACTGGGTCTGACTGAGCGCCTCCAGGAGAGAAGCCCAATCAAGACGCGCCCCGAGGAGCGTCTTGCCACATGTCAACACTGGGTCTGACTGAGCGCCACCAGGAGAGAGGCCCAAGCAAGTCGCGCCCCGAGGAGCGTCTTGCCACATGTCAACAATGGGTCTGACTGAGGGCCTCCAGGAGAGAAACCAACTCAAGACGCGCCCCGAGGAGCGTCTTGCCACGTGTCAACACTGGGTCTGACTGAGCGCCTCCAGGAGAGAGGCCCAAGCAAGACGCGCCCCGAGGAGCGTCTTGCCACATGTCAACAATGGGTCTGACTGAGGGCCTCCAGGAGAGAAGCCCAATCAAGACGCGCCCCGAGGAGCTTCTTGCCACATGTCAACACTGGGTCTGACTGAGCGCCTCCAGGAGAGAGGCCCAAGCAAGACGCGCCCGGAGGAGCGTCTTGCCACATGTCAACACTAGGTCTGACAGAGGGCCTCCAGGAAAGAGGCCCAAGCAAGACGCGCCCCGAGGAGCGTCTTGCCACATGTCACCTCTGGTTCTGACTGAGCGCCTCCAGGAGAGAGGCCCAAGCAAGACGCGCCCCAAGGAGCGTCTTGCCACATGTCAACAATGGGTCTGACTGAGGGCCTCCAGGAGAGAAGCCCTAGCGAAACCCGCCCCGAGGAGCGTCTTGACACATGTCAACACTGGGTCTGACAGAGGGCCTCCAGGAGAGAGGCCCATGCAAGACGCGCCCCGAGGAGTGTCTTGCCACATGTCACCACTGGGTCTGACTGAGCGCCTCCAGGAGAGAGCCCCAAGCAAGACGCGCCCGGAGGAGCGTCTTGCCACATGTCAACACTGGGTCTGACAGAGGGCCTCCAGGAAAGAGGCCCAAGCAAGACGCGCCCCGAGGAGCGTCTTGCCACATGTCACCTCTGGTTCTGACTGAGCGCCTCCAGGAGAGAGGCCCAAGCAAGACGCGCCCCAAGGAGCGTCTTGCCACATGTCAACAATGGGTCTGACTGAGCGCCTCCAGGAGAGAGGCCGAAGCAAGACGCGCCCCGAGGAGCGTCAGGCCACATGTCACTACTCAGTCTGACTGAGCGCCTCCAGGAGAGAGGCCCAAGCAAGACGCGCCCCAAGGAGCGTCTTGCCACGTTTCACCACTGGGTCTGACTGAGTGCCTCCATGAGAGAAGCCCCAGCAAGACGCGCCCCGAGGAGCGTCTTGCCACATGTCAGCACTCGTTCTGACTGAGCGCCTCCAGGAGAGAGGCCCAAGCAAGACGCGCCCCGAGGAGCATCTTGCCACATGTCACTACTCGGACTGACTGAGCGCCTCCATTAGAGAGGCCCAAGCAAGACGCACCCCGAGGATCGTCTTGCCACATGTCAACAATGGGTCTGACTGAGGGCCTCCAGGAGAGAAGCCCAAGCAAGACGCGCCCCGAGGAGCGTCTTGCCACATGTCAACAATGGGTCTGACTGAGGGCCTCCAGGAGAGAAGCCGAATCAAGACGTGCCCCGAGGAGCGTCTTGCCACATGTCAACACTGGGTCTGACTGAGCGCCTCCAGGAGACAGGCCCAATCAAGACGCGCCCCGAGGAGCTACTTGCCACATGTCAACACTGGGTCCGACTGAGGGCCTCCAGGAGAGAAGCCCAATCAAGACGCGCCCCGAGGAGCGTCTTGCCACATGTCAACACTGGGTCTGACTGAGCGCCTCCAGGAGAGAAGCCCAAGCAAGACGCGCCCGGAGGAGCATCTTGCCACATGTCAGCACTGGGTCTGCAAGAGGGCCTCCAGGAAAGAGGCCCAAGAAAGACGCGCCCCGAGGAGCGTCTTGCCACATGTCACCTCTGGTTCTAACTGAGCGCCTCCAGGAGAGAGGCCCAAGCAAGACGCGCCCCGAGGAGCGTCTTGCCACATGCCAACACTGGGTCTGACTGAGCGCCTCCAGGAGAGAGGCCCAAGCAAGACACGCCCCGAGGAGCGTCTTGCCATGTGTCACCACTGGGTCTGACTGAGCTTCTCCAGGAGAGAGGCCCAAGCAAGACGCGCCCCGAGGAGCGTCTTGCCACATGTCAGCACTCGTTCTGACTGAGCGCCTCCAGGAGAGAGGCCCAAGCAAGACGCGCCCCGAGGAGCATCTTGCCACATGTCACTACTCGGACTGACTGAGCGCCTCCAGGAGAGAGGCCCAAGCAAGACGCACCCCGAGGATCGTCTTGCCACATGTCAACAATGGGTCTGACTGAGGGCCTCCAGGAGAGAAGCCCAAGCAAGACGCGCCCCGAGGAGCGTCAGGCCACATGTCACTACTCAGTCTGACTGAGCGCCTCCAGGAGAGAGGCCCAAGCAAGACGCACCCCGAGGAGCGTCTTGCCACATGGCAACAATGGGTCTGACTGAGGGCCTCCAGGAGAGAAGCCCAAGCAAGACGCGCCCCGAGGAGCGTCTTGCCACATGTCAACACTGGGTCTGACTGAGCGCCTCCAGGAGAGAGGCCCAAGCAAGACGCGCCCCGAGGAGCTTCTTGCCACATGTCAACACAGGGTCTGACTGAGCGCCTCCAGGCGAGAGGCCCAAGCAAGACGCGCCCCGAGGAGCGTCTTGCCACATGTCAACACTGGGTCTGACTGAGCGCCTCCAGGAGAGAGGCCCAAGCAAGAAGCGCCCCGAGGAGCGTCTTGCCACATGTCAGAACTGGGTCTGACTGAGCGCCTCCAGGAGAGAGTCCCCAGCAAGACGCGCCCCGAGGAGCGTCTTGCCTTATGTCAGCACTCGGTCTGACTGAGCGCCTCCAGGAGAGAGGCCCAAGCAAGACGTGCCCCGAGGAGCGTCTTGTCACATGTCAACACTGGGTCTCTCTGAGCGCCTCCAGGAGAGAAGCCCAAGCAAGACGCGCCCCGGGGTGCGTCTTGCCACATGTCAACAATGGGTCTGACTGAGGGACTCCAGGAAAGAAGCCCAAGCAAGACGCGCCCCGAGGAGCGTCTTGACACATGTCAACACTGGGTCTAACAGAGGGCCTCCAAGAGAGAGGCCCAAGCAAGACGCGCCCCGAGGAGTGTGTTGCCACATGTCACCACTGGGTCTGACTGAGCGCCTCCAGGAGAGAGGCCCAAGCAAGACGCGCCCCGAGGAGCGTAAGGCCACATGTCACTACTCAGTCTGACTGAGCGCCTCCAGGAGAGAGGCCCAAGCAAGACGCGCCCCGAGGAACGTCTTGCCACGTGTCATTACTGGGTCTGATTGAGGGCCTCCAGGAGAGAGGCCCAAGCAAGACGCAACCCGTGGAGCATCTTGCCACATGTCAGCACTGGGTCTGACTGAGCGCCTCCAGGAGAGAGTCCCCAGCAAGACGCGCCCCGAGGAGCGTCTTGCCTTATGTCAGCACTCGGTCTGACTGAGCGCCTCCAGGAGAGAGGCCCAAGCAAGACGCGCCCCGAGGAGCGTCTTGCCACATGTCACCTCAGGTTCTGACTGAGCGCCTCCAGGAGAGAGGCCCAAGCAAGACGCGCCCCAAGGAGCGTCTTGCCACATGCCAACACTGGGTCTGACTGAGGGCCTCCAGGAGAGAGGCCCAAGCAAGACGCGCCCCGAGGAGCGTCAGGCCACATGTCACTACTCAGTCTGACTGAGCGCCTCCAGGAGAGAGGCCCAAGCAAGACGCGCCCCGATGAGCGTCTTGCCACATGTCAACAATGGGTCTGACTGAGGGCCTCCAGGAGAGAAGCCCAAGCAAGACGCGCCCCGAGGAGCGTCTTGCCACGTGTCAACACTGGGTCTGACTGAGCGCCTCCAGGAGAGAGGCCCAAGCAAGACGAGCCCCGAGGAGCGTCTTGCCACATGTCAACACTGGGTCTGACTGAGTGCCTCCATGAGAGAAGCCCCAGCAAGACGCGCCCTGAGGAGCGTCTTGCCACATGTCAGCACTCGGTCTGACTGAGCGCCTCCAGGAGAGAGGCCCAAGCAAGACGCGCCCCGAGGAGCATCTTGCCACATGTCACTACTCGCACTGACTGAGCGCCTCCAGGAGAGAGGCCCAAGCAAGACGCACCCCGAGGAGCGTCTTGCCACATGTAAACAATGGGTCTGACTGAGGGCCTCCAGGAGAGAAGCCCAAGCAAGACGCGCCCCGAGGAGCGTCTTGCCACATGTCAACACTGGGTCTGACTGAGCGCCTCCAGGAGAGAGGCCCAAGCAAGACGCGCCCCGAGGAGCATCTTGCCACATGTCACTACTCGGACTGAATGAGCGCCTCCAGGAGAGAGGCCCAGGCAAGACGCGCCCCGAGGAGCGTCTTGCCACATGTCAACAATGGGTCTGACTGAGGGCCTCCAGGAGAGAAGCCCAATCAAGACGCGCCCCGAGGAGCGTCTTGCCACATGTCAACACTGGGTCTGACTGAGCGCCTCCAGGAGAGAGGCCCAAGCAAGACGCGCCCCGAGGAGCGTCTTGCCACATGTCAACAATGGGTCTGACTGAGGGCCTCCAGGAGAGAAGCCCAATCAAGACGCGCCCCGAGGAGCGTCTTGCCACATGTCAACACTGGGTCAACTGAGCGCCTCCAGGAGAGAGGCCAAAGCAAGACGCGCCCGGAGAAGCGTCTTGCCACATGTCAACACTGGGTCTGACAGAGGGCCTCCAGGAAAGAGGCCCAAGCAAGACGCGCCCCGAGGAGTGTCTTGCCACATGTCACCTCTGGTTCTGACTGAGCGCCTCCAGGAGAGAGGCCCAAGCAAGACGCGCCCCGAGGAGCGTCTTGCCACATGCCAACACTGGGTCTGACTGAGCGCCTCCAGGAGAGAGGCCCAAGCAAGACACGCCCCGAGGAGCGTTTTGCCACGTGTCACCAATGGGTCTGACTGAGCGCCTCCAGGAAAGAGGCCCAAGCAAGACGCGCCCCGAGGAGAGTCTTGACACATGTCAACACTGGGTCTGTCAGAGGGCCTCCAGGAGAGAGGCCCATGCAAGACGCGCCCCGAGGAGTGTCTTGCCACATGTCACCACTGGGTCTGACTGAGCGCCTCCAGGAGAGAGGCCGAAGCAAGACGAGCCCCGAGGAGCGTCTTGCCACATGTCAACACTGGGTCTGACTGAGTGCCTCCATGAGAGAAGCCCCAGCAAGACGCGCCCCGAGGAGCGTCTTGCCACATGTCAGCACTCGGTCTGACTGAGCGCCTCCAGGAGAGAGGCCCAAGCAAGACGCGCCCCGAGGAGCATCTTGCCACATGCCAACACTGGGTCTGACTGAGCGCCTCCAGGAGAGAGGCCCAAGCAAGACACGCCCCGAGGAGCGTCTTGCCACGTGTCACCAATGGGTCTGACTGAGCGCCTCCAGGAGAGAGGCCCAAGCAAGACGCACCCCGAGGAGCGTCTTGCCACATGTCAACAATGGGTCTGACTGAGGGCCTCCAGGAGAGAAGCCCAAGCAAGACGCGCCCCGAGGAGCGTCTTGCCACATGTCAACACTGGGTCTGACTGAGCGCCTCCAGGAGAGAGGCCCAAGCAAGACGCGCCCCGAGGAGCGTCTTGCCGCATGTCAACAATGGGTCTGACTGAGGGCCTCCAGGAGAGAAGCCCAAGCAAGACGTGCCCCGAGGAGCGTCTTGACACATGTTAACACTGGGTCTGACAGAGGGCCTCCAGGAGAGAGGCCCATGCAAGACGCACCCCGAGGAGTGTCTTGCCACATGTCACCACTGGGTCTGACTGAGCGCCTCCAGGAGAGAGGCCGAAGCAAGACGCGCCCCGAGGAGCGTCAGGCCACATGTCACTACTCAGTCTTACTGAGAGTTCCAGGAGAGAGGCCCAAGCAAGACGCGCCCCGAGGAGCGTCTTGCCACGTTTCACCACTGGGTCTGACTGAGCGCCTCCAGGAGAGAGGCCCAAGCAAGACCATCCCCGAGGAGTGTCTTGCCACATGTCAACACTGGGTCTGACTGAGTGCCTCCAGGAGAAAAGCCCCAGCAAGACGCGACCCGAGGAGCGTCTTGCCACATGTCAGCACTCGGTCTGACTGAGCGCCTCCAGGAGAGAGGCCCAAGGAAGACGTGCCCCGAGGAGCATCTTGCCACATGTCACTACTCGGACTGACTGAGCGCCTCCAGGAGAGAGGCCCAAGCAAGACGCACCCCGAGGAGCGTCTTGCCACATGTCAACAATGGGTCTGACTGAGGGCCTCCAGGAGAGAAGCCCAAGCAAGACGCGCCCCGAGGAGCGTCTTGCCACATGTCAACAATGGGTCTGACTGAGGGCCTCCAGGAGAGAGGCCCAAGCAAGACGTGCCCCGAGGAGCTTCTTGCCACATGTCATCACTGGTTCTGACTGAGCGCCTCCAGGCGAGAGGCCCAAGCAAGACGCGCCCCGAGGAGCATCTTGCCACATGTCAACACTGGGTCTGCCTGAGCGCCTCCAGGAGAGAGGCCCAAGCAAGACGCGCCCCGAGGAGCGTCTTGCCACATGTCAGAACTGGGTCTGACTGAGCTTCTCCAGGAGAGAGTCCCCAGCAAGACGCGCCCCGAGGAGCGTCTTGCCTTATGTCAGCACTCGGTCTGACTGAGCGCCTCCAGGAGAGAGGCCCAAGCAAGACGTGCCCCGAGGAGCGTCTTGTCACATGTCAACACTGGGTCTGTCTGAGCGCCTCCAGGAGAGAAGTCCAAGCAAGACGCGCCCCGAGGAGCGTCTTGCCACATGTCAACAATGGGTCTGACTGAGGGCCTCCAGGAGAGAAGCCCAAGCAAGACGCGCCCCGAGGAGCGTCTTGACACATGTCAACACTGGGTCTGACAGAGGGCCTCCAGGAGAGAGGCCCATGCAAGACGCGCCCCGAGGAGTGTCTTGCCACATGTCACCACTGGGTCTGACTGAGCGCCTCCAGGAGAGAGGCCGAAGCAAGACGCGCCCCGAGGAGCGTCAGGCCACATGTCACTACTCAGTCTGACTGAGCGCCTCCAAGAGAGAAGCCCAAGCAAGACGCGCCCCGAGGAGCGTCTTGCCACGTTTCACCACTGGGTCTGACTGAGTGCCTCCATGAGAGAAGCCCCAGCAAGAAGCGCCCCGAGGAGCGTCTTGCCACATGTCAGCACTCGGTCTGACTGAGCGCCTCCAGGAGAGAGGCCCAAGCAAGACGCGCCCCGAGGAGCATCTTGCCACATGTCACTACTCGGACTGACTGAGCGCCTCCAGGAGAGAGGCCCAAGCAAGACGCACCCCAAGGAGCGTCTTGCCACATGTCAACAATGGGTCTGACTGAGGGCCTCCAGGAGAGAATCCCAAGCAAGACGCGCCCCGAGGAGCGTCTTGCCACATGTCAACAATGGGTCTGACTGAGGGCCTCCAGGAGAGAAGCCCAATCAAGACGCGCCCCGAGGAGCGTTTTGCCACATGTCAACACTGGGTCTGACTGAGGGCCTCCAGGAGAGAAGCCCAATCAAGACGCGCCCTGAGGAGCGTCTTGCCACATGTCAACACTGGGTCTGACTGAGCGCCTCCAGGAGAGAGGCCCAAGCAAGACGCGCCCGGAGGAGCGTCTTGCCACATGTCAACACTGGGTCTGATAGAGGGCCTCCAGGAAAGAGGACCAAGCAAGACGCGCCCCGAGGAGCGTCTTGCCACATGTCACCTCTGGTTCTGACTGAGCCCCTCCAGGAGAGAGGCCCAAGCAAGACGCGCCCCGAGGAGCGTCTTGCCACGTGCCAATACTGGGTCTGACTGAGCGCCTCCAGGAGAGAGGCCCAAGCAAGACACGCCCCGAGGAGCGTCTTGCCACGTGTCACCACTGGGTCTGACTGAGCTTCTTCAGGAGAGAGGCCCAAGCAAGACGCGCCCCGAGGAGCGTCTTGCCACATGTCAACACTGGGTCTGACTGAGCGCCTCCAGGAGAGAGGCCCAAGCAAGACGCGCCCCGAGGAGCGTCTTGCCACATGTCAACAATGGGTCTGACTGAGGGCCTCCAGGAGAGAAGCCCAAGCAAGACGCGCCCCGAGGAGCGTCTTGACACATGTCAACACTGGGTCTGACAGAGGGCCTCCAGGAGAGAGGCCCTTTCAAGACGCGCCCCGAGGAGCGTCTTGCCACATGTCAACAATGGGTCCGACTGAGGGCCTCCAGGAGAGAAGCCCAATCAAGACGCGCCCCGAGGAGCGTCTTGCCACATGTCAGAACTGGGTCTGACTGAGCGCCTCCAGGAGAGAGTCCCCAGCAAGACGCGCCCCGAGGAGCGTCTTGCCTTATGTCAGCACTCGGTCTGACTGAGCGCCTCCAGGAGAGAGGCCCAAGCAAGACGTGCCCCGAGGAGCGTCTTGTCACAGGTCAACACTGGGTCTGACTGAGCGCCTCCAGGAGAGAGGCCGAAGCAAGACGCGCCCCGAGGAGCGTCAGGGCACATGTCACTACTCAGTCTGACTGAGCGCCTCCAAGAGAGAAGCCCAAGCAAGACGCGCCCCGAGGAGCGTCTTGCCACGTTTCACCACTGGGTCTGACTGAGCGCCTCCAGGAGAGAGGCCCAAGCAAGACGAGCCCCGAGGAGCGTCTTGCCACATGTCAACACTGGGTCTGACTGAGTGCCTCCATGAGAGAAGCCCCAGCAAGACGCGCCCCGAGGAGCGTCTTGCCACATGTCAGCACTCGGTCTGACTGAGCGCCTCCAGGAGAGAGGCCCAAGCAAGACGCGCCCCGAGGAGCATCTTGCCACATGTCACTACTCGGACTGACTGAGCGCCTCCAGGAGAGAGGCCCAAGCAAGACGCACCCCGAGGAGCGTCTTGCCACATGTCAACAATGGGTCTGACTGAGGGCCTCCAGGAGAGAAGCCCAAGCAAGACGCGCCCCGAGGAGCGTCTTGCCACATGTCAACAATGGGTCTGACTGAGGGCCTCCAGGAGAGAAGCCCAATCAAGACGCGCCCCGAGGAGCGTTTTGCCACATGTCAACACTGGGTCTGACTGAGCGCCTCCAGGAGACAGGCCCAAGCAAGACGCGCCCCGAGGAGCGTCTTGCCACATGTCAACAATGGGTCCGACTGAGGGCCTCCAGGAGAGAAGCCCAATCAAGATGCGCCCTGAGGAGCGTCTTGCCACATGTCAACACTGGGTCTGACTGAGCGCCTCCAGGAGAGAGGCCCAAGCAAGACGCGCCCAGAGGAGCGTCTTGCCACAGGTCAACACTGGGTCTGACAGAGGGCCTCCAGGAAAGAGTCCCAAGCAAGACGCGCCCCGAGGAGCGTCTTGCCACATGTCACCTCTGGTTCTGACTGAGCGCCTCCAGGAGAGAGGCCCAAGCAAGACGCGCCCCGAGGAGCGTCTTGCCACATGCCAACACTGGGTCTGACTGAGCGCCTCCAGGAGAGAGGCCCAAGCAAGACACGCCCCGAGGAGCGTCTTGCCACGTGTCACCACTGGGTCTGACTGAGCTTCTCGAGGAGAGAGGCCCAAGCAAGACGCGCCCCGAGGAGCGTCTTGCCACATGTCAACACTGGGTCTGTCTGAACGCCTCCAGGAGAGAAGCCCAAGCAAGACGCGCCCCGAGGAGCGTCTTGCCACATGTCAACAATGGGTCTGACTGAGGGCCTCCAGGAGAGAAGCCCAAGCAAGATGCGCCCCGAGGAGCGTCTTGACACATGTCAACACTGTGTCTGACAGAGGGCCTCCAGGAGAGAGGAACATGCAAGACGCGCCCCGAGGAGTGTCTTGCCACATGTCACCACTGGGTCTGACTGAGCGCCTCCAGGAGAGAGGCCGAAGCAAGACGCGCCCCGAGGAGCGTCAGGCCACATGTCACTACTCAGTCTGACTGAGCGCCTCCAAGAGAGAAGCCCAAGCAAGACGCGCCACGAGGAGCGTCTTGCCACGTTTCACCACTGGGTCTGACTGAGCGCCTCCAGGAGAGAGGCCCAAGCAAGACGAGCCCCGAGTAGCGTCTTGCCACATGTCAACACTGGGTCTGACTGAGTGCCTCCATGAGAGAAGCCCCAGCAAGACGCGCCCCGAGGAGCGTCTTGCCACATGTCAGCACTCGGTCTGACTGAGCGCCTCCAGGAGAGAGGCCCAAGCAAGACGCGCCCCGAGGAGCATTTTGCCACATGTCACTACTCGGACTGACTGAGCGCCTCCAGGAGAGAGGCCCAAGCAAGACGCACCCCGAGGAGCGTCTTGCCACATGTCAACAATGGGTCTGACTGAGGGCCTCCAGGAGAGAAGCCCAAGCAAGACGCGCCCCGAGGAGCGTCTTGCCACATGTCAACAATGGGTCTGACTGAGGGCCTCCAGGAGAGAAGCCCAATCAAGACGCGCCCCGAGGAGCGTTTTGCCACATGTCAACACTGGGTCTGACTGAGCGCCTCCAGGAGACAGGCCCAAGCAAGACGCGCCCCGAGGAGCGTCTTGCCACATGTCAACAATGGGTCCGACTGAGGGCCTCCAGGAGAGAAGCCCAATCAAGACGCGCCCTGAGGAGCGTCTTGCCACATGTCAACACTGGGTCTGACTGAGCGCCTCCAGGAGAGATGCCCAAGCAAGACGTGCCCGGAGGAGCGTCTTGCCACATGTCAACACTGGGTCTGACAGAGGGCCTCCAGGAAAGAGGCCCAAGCAAGACGCGCCCCGAGGAGCGTCTTGCCACATGTCACCTCTGGTTCTGACTGAGCGCCTCCAGGAGAGAGGCCCAAGCAAGACGCGCCCCGAGGAGCGTCTTGCCACATGCCAACACTGGGTCTGACTGAGCGCCTCCAGGAGAGAGGCCCAAGCAAGACACGCCCCGAGGAGCGTCTTGCCACGTGTCACCACTGGGTCTGACTGAGCTTCTCCAGGAGAGAGGCCCAAGCAAGACGCGCCCCGAGGAGCGTCTTGCCACATGTCAACACTGGGTCTGACAGAGGGCCTCCAGGAGAGAGGCCCATGCAAGACGCGCCCCGAGGAGCGTCTTGACACATGTCAACAATGGGTCTGACTGAGGGCCTCCAGGAGAGAAGCCCAAGCAAGACGCGCCCCGAGTAGCGTCTTGCCACATGTCAACAATGGGTCTGACTGAGGGCCTCCAGGAGAGAAGCCCAATCAAGACGCGCCCCGAGGAGCGTCTTGCCACATGTCAACACTGGGTCTGACTGAGCGCCTCCAGGAGACAGGCCCAAGCAAGACGCGCCCCGAGGAGCGTCTTGCCACATGTCAACAATGGGTCTGACTGAGGGCCTCCAGGAGAGAAGCCCAATCAAGACGCGCCCCGAGGAGCATCTTGCCACATGTCAACAATGGGTCTGACTGAGGGCCTCCAGGAGAGAGGCCCAAGCAAGACGCGACCCGAGGAGCGTCTTGACACATGTCAACACTGGGTCTGACTGAGGGCCTCCAGGAGAGAAGCCCAAGCAAGACGCGCCCCGAGGAGCGTCTTGCCACATGTCAACACTGGGTCTGACTGAGCGCCTCCAGGAGAGAGGCCCAAGCAAGACGCGCCCCGAGGAGCTTCTTGCCACATGTCATCACTGGTTCTGACTGAGCGCCTCCAGGCGAGAGGCCCAAGCAAGACGCGCCCCGAGGAGCATCTTGCCACATGTCAACACTGGGTCTGCCTGAGCGCCTCCAGGAGAGAGGCCCAAGCAAGACGCGCCCCGAGGAGCGTCTTGCCACATGTCAGAACTGGGTCTGACTGAGCTTCTCCAGGAGAGAGTCCCCAGCAAGACGCGCCCCGAGGAGCGTCTTGCCTTATGTCAGCACTCGGTCTGACTGAGCGCCTCCAGGAGAGAGGCCCAAGCAAGACGTGCCCCGAGGAGCGTCTTGTCACATGTCAACACTGGGTCTGTCTGAGCGCCTCCAGGAGAGAAGTCCAAGCAAGACGCGCCCCGAGGAGCGTCTTGCCACATGTCAACAATGGGTCTGACTGAGGGCCTCCAGGAGAGAAGCCCAAGCAAGACGCGCCCCGAGGAGCGTCTTGACACATGTCAACACTGGGTCTGACAGAGGGCCTCCAGGAGAGAGGCCCATGCAAGACGCGCCCCGAGGAGTGTCTTGCCACATGTCACCACTGGGTCTGACTGAGCGCCTCCAGGAGAGAGGCCGAAGCAAGACGCGCCCCGAGGAGCGTCAGGCCACATGTCACTACTCAGTCTGACTGAGCGCCTCCAAGAGAGAAGCCCAAGCAAGACGCGCCCCGAGGAGCGTCTTGCCACGTTTCACCACTGGGTCTGACTGAGTGCCTCCATGAGAGAAGCCCCAGCAAGAAGCGCCCCGAGGAGCGTCTTGCCACATGTCAGCACTCGGTCTGACTGGGCGCCTCCAGGAGAGAGGCCCAAGCAAGACGCGCCCCGAGGAGCATCTTGCCACATGTCACTACTCGGACTGACTGAGCGCCTCCAGGAGAGAGGCCAAAGCAAGACGCACCCCGAGGAGCGTCTTGCCACATGTCAACAATGGGTCTGACTGAGGGCCTCCAGGAGAGAAGCCCAAGCGAGACGCGCCCCGAGGAGCGTCTTGCCACATGTCAACAATGGGTCTGACTGAGGGCCTCCAGGAGAGAAGCCCAATCAAGACGCGCCCCGAGGAGCGTTTTGCCACATGTCAACACTGGGTCTGACTGAGGGCCTCCAGGAGAGAAGCCCAATCAAGACGCGCCCTGAGGAGCGTCTTGCCACATGTCAACACTGGGTCTGACTGAGCGCCTCCAGGAGAGAGGCCCAAGCAAGACGCGCCCGGAGGAGCGTCTTGCCACATGTCAACACTGGGTCTGATAGAGGGCCTCCAGGAAAGAGGACCAAGCAAGACGCGCCCCGAGGAGCGTCTTGCCACATGTCACCTCTGGTTCTGACTGAGCCCCTCCAGGAGAGAGGCCCAAGCAAGACGCGCCCCGAGGAGCGTCTTGCCACGTGCCAATACTGGGTCTGACTGAGCGCCTCCAGGAGAGAGGCCCAAGCAAGACACGCCCCGAGGAGCGTCTTGCCACGTGTCACCACTGGGTCTGACTGAGCTTCTTCAGGAGAGAGGCCCAAGCAAGACGCGCCCCGAGGAGCGTCTTGCCACATGTCAACACTGGGTCTGACTGAGCGCCTCCAGGAGAGAGGCCCAAGCAAGACGCGCCCCGAGGAGCGTCTTGCCACATGTCAACAATGGGTCTGACTGAGGGCCTCCAGGAGAGAAGCCCAAGCAAGACGCGCCCCGAGGAGCGTCTTGACACATGTCAACACTGGGTCTGACAGAGGGCCTCCAGGAGAGAGGCCCTTTCAAGACGCGCCCCGAGGAGCGTCTTGCCACATGTCAACAATGGGTCCGACTGAGGGCCTCCAGGAGAGAAGCCCAATCAAGACGCGCCCCGAGGAGCATCTTGCCACATGTCACTACTCGGACTGACTGAGCGCCTCCAGGAGAGAGGCCCAAGCAAGACGCACCCCGAGGAGCGTCTTGCCACATGTCAACAATGGGTCTGACTGAGCGCCTCCAGGAGTAAGGCCCAAGCAAGACGCGCCCCGAGGAGCGTCTTGCCACATGTCAGAACTAGGTCTGACTGAGCGCCTCCAGGAGAGAGTCCCCAGCAAGACGCGCCCCGAGGAGCGTCTTGCCTTATGTCAGCACTCGGTCTGACTGAGCGCCTCCAGGAGAGAGGCCCAAGCAAGACGTGCCCCGAGGAGCGTCTTGTCACATGTCAACACTGGGTCTGTCTGAGCGCCTCCAGGAGAGAAGCCCAAGCAAGACGCGCCCCGAGGAGCGTCTTGCCACATGTCAACAATGGGTCTGACTGAGGGCCTCTAGGAGAGAAGCCCAAGCAAGAAGCGCCCCGAGGAGCGTCTTGACACATGTCAACACTGGGTCTGACAGAGGGCCTCCAGGAGAGAGGCCCATGCAAGACGCGCCCCGAGGAGTGTCTTGCCACATGTCACCACTGGGTCTGACTGAGCGCCTCCAGGAGAGAGGCCGAAGCAAGACGCGCCCCGAGGAGCGTCAGGCCACATGTCACTACTCAGTCTGACTGAGCGCCTCCAAGAGAGAAGCCCAAGCAAGACGCGCCCCGAGGAGCGTCTTGCCACGTTTCACCACTGGGTCTGACTGAGCGCCTCCAGGAGAGAGGCCCAAGCAAGACGAGCCCCGAGGAGCGTCTTGCCACATTTCAACACTGGGTCTGACTGAGTGCCTCCATGAGAGAAGCCCCAGCAAGACGCGCCCCGAGGAGCGTCTTGCCACATGTCAGCACTCGGTCTGACTGAGCGCCTCCAGGAGAGAGGCCCAAGCAAGACGCGCCCCGAGGAGCATCTTGCCACATGTCACTACTCGGACTGACTGAGCGCCTCCAGGAGAGAAGCCCAAGCAAGACGCACCCCGAGGAGCGTCTTGCCACATGTCAACAATGGGTCTGACTGAGGGCCTCCAGGAGAGAAGCCCAAGCAAGACGCGCCCCGAGGAGCGTCTTGCCACATGTCAACAATGGGTCTGACTGAGGGCCTCCAGGAGAGAAGCCCAATCAAGACGCGCCCCGAGGAGCGTTTTGCCACATGTCAACACTGGGTCTGACTGAGCGCCTCCAGGAGACAGGCCCAAGCAAGACGCGCCCCGAGGAGCGTCTTGCCACATGTCAACAATGGGTCCGACTGAGGGCCTCCAGGAGAGAAGCCCAATCAAGATGCGCCCTGAGGAGCGTCTTGCCACATGTCAACACTGGGTCTGACTGAGCGCCTCCAGGAGAGAGGCCCAAGCAAGACGCGCCCGGAGGAGCGTCTTGCCACAGGTCAACACTGGGTCTGACAGAGGGCCTCCAGGAAAGAGTCCAAAGCAAGACGCGCCCCGAGGAGCGTCTTGCCACATGTCACCTCTGGTTCTGACTGAGTTCCTCCAGGAGAGAGGCCCAAGCAAGACGCGCCCCGAGGAGCGTCTTGCCACATGCCAACACTGGGTCTGACTGAGCGCCTCCAGGAGAGAGGCCCAAGCAAGACACGCCCCGAGGAGCGTCTTGCCACGTGTCACCACTGGGTCTGACTGAGCTTCTCGAGGAGAGAGGCCCAAGCAAGACGCGCCCCGAGGAGCGTCTTGCCACATGTCAACACTGGGTCTGTCTGAACGCCTCCAGGAGAGAAGCCCAAGCAAGACGCGCCCCGAGGAGCGTCTTGCCACATGTCAACAATGGGTCTGACTGAGGGCCTCCAGGAGAGAAGCCCAAGCAAGACGCGCCCCGAGGAGCGTCTTGACACATGTCAACACTGGGTCTGACAGAGGGCCTCCAGGAGAGAGGAACATGCAAGACGCGCCCCGGGGAGTGTCTTGCCACATGTCACCACTGGGTCTGACTGAGCGCCTCCAGGAGAGAGGCCGAAGCAAGACGCGCCCCGAGGAGCGTCAGGCCACATGTCACTACTCAGTCTGACTGAGCGCCTCCAAGAGAGATGCCCAAGCAAGACGCGCCACGAGGAGCGTCTTGCCACGTTTCACCACTGGGTCTGACTGAGCGCCTCCAGGAGAGAGGCCCAAGCAAGACGAGCCCCGAGAAGCGTCTTGCCACATGTCAACACTGGGTCTGACTGAGTGCCTCCATGAGAGAAGCCCCAGCAAGACGCGCCCCGAGGAGCGTCTTGCCACATGTCAGCACTCGGTCTGACTGAGCGCCTCCAGGAGAGAGGCCCAAGCAAGACGCGCCCCGAGGAGCATCTTGCCACATGTCACTACTCGGACTGACTGAGCGCCTCCAGGAGAGAGGCCCAAGCAAGACGCACCCCGAGGAGCGTCTTGCCACATGTCAACAATGGGTCTGACTGAGGGCCTCCAGGAGAGAAGCCCAAGCAAGACGCGCCCCGAGGAGCGTCTTGCCACATGTCAACAATGGGTCTGACTGAGGGCCTCCAGGAGAGAAGCCCAATCAAGACGCGCCCCGAGGAGCGTTTTGCCACATGTCAACACTGGGTCTGACTGAGCGCCTCCAGGAGACAGGCCCAAGCAAGACGCGCCCCGAGGAGCGTCTTGCCACATGTCAACAATGGGTCCGACTGAGGGCCTCCAGGAGAGAAGCCCAATCAAGACGCGCCCTGAGGAGCGTCTTGCCACATGTCAACACTGGGTCTGACTGAGCGCCTCCAGGAGAGATGCCCAAGCAAGACGTGCCCGGAGGAGCGTCTTGCCACATGTCAACACTGGGTCTGACAGAGGGCCTCCAGGAAAGAGGCCCAAGCAAGACGCGCCCCGAGGAGCGTCTTGCCACATGTCACCTCTGGTTCTGACTGAGCGCCTCCAGGAGAGAGGCCCAAGCAAGACGCGCCCCGAGGAGCGTCTTGCCACATGCCAACACTGGGTCTGACTGAGCGCCTCCAGGAGAGAGGCCCAAGCAAGACACGCCCCGAGGAGCGTCTTGCCACGTGTCACCACTGGGTCTGACTGAGCTTCTCCAGGAGAGAGGCCCAAGCAAGACGCGCCCCGAGGAGCGTCTTGCCACATGTCAACACTGGGTCTGACAGAGGGCCTCCAGGAGAGAGGCCCATGCAAGACGCGCCCCGAGGAGCGTCTTGACACATGTCAACAATGGGTCTGACTGAGGGCCTCCAGGAGAGAAGCCCAAGCAAGACGCGCCCCGAGTAGCGTCTTGCCACATGTCAACAATGGGTCTGACTGAGGGCCTCCAGGAGAGAAGCCCAATCAAGACGCGCCCCGAGGAGCGTCTTGCCACATGTCAACACTGGGTCTGACTGAGCGCCTCCAGGAGACAGGCCCAAGCAAGACGCGCCCCGAGGAGCGTCTTGCCACATGTCAACAATGGGTCTGACTGAGGGCCTCCAGGAGAGAAGCCCAATCAAGACGCGCCCCGAGGAGCATCTTGCCACATGTCAACAATGGGTCTGACTGAGGGCCTCCAGGAGAGAGGCCCAAGCAAGACGCGACCCGAGGAGCGTCTTGACACATGTCAACACTGGGTCTGACAGAGGGCCTCCAGGAGAGAGGCCCATGCAAGACGCGCCCCGAGGAGTGTCTTGCCACATGTCACCACTGGGTCTGACTGAGTGCCTCCAGGAGAGAGGCCGAAGCAAGACGCGCCCCGAGGAGCGTCCGGCCAAATGTCACTACTCAGTCTGACTGAGCGCCTCAAAGAGAGAAGCCCAAGCAAGACGCGCCCCGAGGAGCGTCTTGCCACGTTTCACCACTGGGTCTGACTGAGCGCCTCCAGGAGAGAGGCCCAAGCAAGACGAGCCCCGAGGAGCGTCTTGCCACATGTCAACACTGGGTCTGACTGAGTGCCTCCATGAGAGAAGCCCCAGCAAGACGCGCCCCGAGGAGCGTCTTGCCACATGTCAGCACTCGGTCTGACTGAGCGCCTCCAGGAGAGAGGCCCAAGCAAGACGCGCCCCGAGGAGCATCTTGCCACATGTCACTACTCGGACTGACTGAGCGCCTCCAGGAGAGAGGCCCAAGCAAGACGCACCCCGAGGAGCGTCTTGCCACATGTCAACAATGGGTCTGACTGAGGGCCTCCAGGAGAGAAGCCCAATCAAGACGCGCCCCGAGGAGCGTTTTTCCACATGTCAACACTGGGTCTGACTGAGCGCCTCCAGGAGACAGGCCCAAGCAAGACGCGCCCCGAGGAGCGTCTTGCCACATGTCAACAATGGGTCCGACTGAGGGCCTCCAGGAGAGAAGCCCAATCAAGACGCGCCCTGAGGAGCGTCTTGCCACATGTCAACACTGGGTCTGACTGAGCGCCTCCAGGAGAGAGGCCCAAGCAAGACGTGCCCGGAGGAGCGTCTTGCCACATGTCAACACTGGGTCTGACAGAGGGCCTCCAGGAAAGAGGCCCAAGCAAGACGCGCCCCGAGGAGCGTCTTGCCACATGTCACTACTCGGACTGACTGAGCGCCTCCAGGAGAGAGGCCCAAGCAAGACGCGCCCCGAGGAGCGTCTTGCCACATGTCAACAATGGGTCTGACTGAGGGCCTCCAGGAGAGAAGCCCAATCAAGACGCGCCCCGAGGAGCGTTTTTCCACATGTCAACACTGGGTCTGACTGAGCGCCTCCAGGAGACAGGCCCAAGCAAGACGCGCCCCGAGGAGCGTCTTGCCACATGTCAACAATGGGTCCGACTGAGGGCCTCCAGGAGAGAAGCCCAATCAAGACGCGCCCTGAGGAGCGTCTTGCCACATGTCAACACTGGGTCTGACTGAGCGCCTCCAGGAGAGAGGCCCAAGCAAGACGTGCCCGGAGGAGTGTCTTGCCACATGTCAACACTGGGTCTGACAGAGGGCCTCCAGGAAAGAGGCCCAAGCAAGACGCGCCCCGAGGAGCGTCTTGCCACATGTCACCTCTGGTTCTGACTGAGCGCCTCCAGGAGAGAGGCCCAAGCAAGACGCGCCCCGAGGAGCGTCTTGCCACATGCCAACACTGGGTCTGACTGAGCGCCTCCAAGAGAGAGGCCCAAGCAAGACACGCCCCGAGGAGCGTCTTGCCACGTGTCACCACTGGGTCTGACTGAGCTTCTCCATGAGAGAGGCCCAAGCAAGATGCGCCCAGAGGAGCGTCTTGCCACATGTCAACACTGGGTCTGACTGAGCGCCTCCAGGAGAGAGGCCCATGCAAGACGCGCCCCGAGGAGCGTCTTGACACATGTCAACAATGGGTCTGACTGAGGGCCTCCAGGATAGAAGCCCAAGCAAGACGCGCCCCGAGTAGCGTCTTGCCACATGTCAACAATGTGTCTGACTGAGGGCCTCCAGGAGAGAAGCCCAATCAAGACGCGCCCCGAGGAGCGTCTTGCCACATGTCAACACTGGGTCTGACTGAGCGCCTCCAGGAGACAGGCCCAAGCAAGATGCGCTCGGAGGAGCGTCTTGCCACATGTTAACACTGGGTCTGACAGAGGGCCTCCAGGAGAGAGGCCCAAGCAAGACGTGCCCCGAGGAGAGTCTTGTCACATGTCAACACTGGGTCTGTCTGAGCGCCTCCAGGAGAGAAGCCCAAGCAAGACGCGCCCCGAGGAGCGTCTTGCCACATGTCAACAATGGGTCTGACTGAGGGCCTCCAGGAGAGAAGCCCAATCAAGACGCGCCCCGAGGAGCGTCTTGCCACATGTCAACAATGGGTCTGACTGAGGGCCTCCAGGAGAGAGGCCCAATCAAGACGCGCCCCGAGGAGCATCTTGCCACATGTCAACAATGGGTCTGACTGAGGGCCTCCAGGAGAGAGGCCCAAGCAAGACGCGACCCGAGGAGCGTCTTGACACATGTCAACACTGGGTCTGACAGAGGGCCTCCAGGAGAGAGGCCCATGCAAGACGCGCTCCGAGGAGCGTCTTGCCACATGTCAACACTGGGTCTGACAGAGGGCCTCCAGGAGAGAGGCCCATGCAAGACGCGCCCCGAGGAGCGTCTTGACACATGTCAACAATGGGTCTGACTGAGGGCCTCCAGGAGAGAAGCCCAAGCAAGACGCGCCCCGAGTAGCGTCTTGCCACATGTCAACAATGGGTCTGACTGAGGGCCTCCAGGAGAGAAGCCCAATCAAGACGCGCCCCGAGGAGCGTCTTGCCACATGTCAACACTGGGTCTGACTGAGCGCCTCCATGAGACAGGCCCAAGCAAGACGCGCCCCGAGGAGCGTCTTGCCACATGTCAACAATGGGTCTGACTGAGGGCCTCCAGGAGAGAAGCCCAATCAAGACGCGCCCCGAGGAGCATCTTGCCACATGTCAACAATGGGTCTGACTGAGGGCCTCCAGGAGAGAGGCCCAAGCAAGACGCGACCCGAGGAGCGTCTTGACACATGTCAACACTGGGTCTGACAGAGGGCCTCCAGGAGAGAGGACCATGCAAAACGCACCCCGAGGAGTGTCTTGCCACATGTCACCACTGGGTCTGACTGAGTGCCTCCAGGAGAGAGGCCGAAGCAAGACGCGCCCCGAGGAGCGTCAGGCCACATGTCACTACTCAGTCTGACTGAGCGCCTCCAAGAGAGAAGCCCAAGCAAGACGCGCCCCGAGGAGCGTCTTGCCACGTTTCACCACTGGGTCTGACTGAGCGCCTCCAGGAGAGAGGCCCAAGCAAGACGAGCCCCGAGGAGCGTCTTGCCACATGTCAACACTGGGTCTGACTGAGTGCCTCCATGAGAGAAGCCCCAGCAAGACGCGCCCCGAGGAGCGTCTTGCCACATGTCAGCACTCGGTCTGACTGAGCGCCTCCAGGAGAGAGGCCCAAGCAAGACGCGCCCCGAGGAGCATCTTGCCACATGTCACTACTCGGACTGACTGAGCGCCTCCAGGAGAGAGGCCCAAGCAAGACGCACCCCGAGGAGCGTCTTGCCACATGTCAACAATGGGTCTGACTGAGGGCCTCCAGGAGAGAAGCCCAAGCAAGACGCGCCCCGAGGAGCGTCTTGCCACATGTCAACAATGGGTCTGACTGAGGGCCTCCAGGAGAGAAGCCCAATCAAGACGCGCCCCGAGGAGCGTTTTGCCACATGTCAACACTGGGTCTGACTGAGCGCCTCCAGGAGACAGGCCCAAGCAAGACGCGCCCCGAGGAGCGTCTTGCCACATGTCAACAATGGGTCTGACTGAGGGCCTCCAGGAGAGAAGCCCAATAAAGACGCGCCCCGAGGAGCATCTTGCCACATGTCAACAATGGGTCTGACTGAGGGCCTCCAGGAGAGAGGCCCAAGCAAGACGTGCCCGGAGGAGCGTCTTGCCACATGTCAACACTGGGTCTGACAGAGGGCCTCCAGGAAAGAGGCCCAAGCAAGACGCGCCCCGAGGAGCGTCTTGCAACATGTCACCTCTGGTTCTGACTGAGCGCCTCCAGGAGAGAGGCCCAAGCAAGACGCGCCCCGAGGAGCGTCTTGCCACATGCCAACACTGGGTCTGACTGAGCGCCTCCAGGAGAGAGGCCCAAGCAAGACACGCCCCGAGGAGCGTCTTGCCACGTGTCACCACTGGGTCTGACTGAGCTTCTCCAGGAGAGAGGCCCAAGCAAGACGCGCCCCGAGGAGCGTCTTGCCACATGTCAACACTGGGTCTGACAGAGGGCCTCCAGGAGAGAGGCCCATGCAAGACGCGCCCCGAGGAGCGTCTTGACACATGTCAACAATGGGTCTGACTGAGGGCCTCCAGGAGAGAAGCCCAAGCAAGACGCGCCCCGAGTAGCGTCTTGCCACATGTCAACAATGGGTCTGACTGAGGGCCTCCAGGAGAGAAGCCCAATCAAGACGCGCCCCGAGGAGCGTCTTGCCACATGTCAACACTGGGTCTGACTGAGCGCCTCCAGGAGACAGGCCCAAGCAAGACGCGCCCCGAGGAGCGTCTTGCCACATGTCAACAATGGGTCTGACTGAGGGCCTCCAGGAGAGAAGCCCAATCAAGACGCGCCCCGAGGAGCATCTTGCCACATGTCAACAATGGGTCTGACTGAGGGCCTCCAGGAGAGAGGCCCAAGCAAGACGCGACCCGAGGAGCGTCTTGACACATGTCAACACTGGGTCTGACAGAGGGCCTCCAGGAGAGAGGCCCATGCAAGACGCGCCCCGAGGAGTGTCTTGCCACATGTCACCACTGGGTCTGACTGAGTGCCTCCAGGAGAGAGGCCGAAGCAAGACGCGCCCCGAGGAGCGTCAGGCCAAATGTCACTACTCAGTCTGACTGAGCGCCTCAAAGAGAGAAGCCCAAGCAAGACGCGCCCCGAGGAGCGTCTTGCCACGTTTCACCACTGGGTCTGACTGAGCGCCTCCAGGAGAGAGGCCCAAGCAAGACGAGCCCCGAGGAGCGTCTTGCCACATGTCAACACTGGGTCTGACTGAGTGCCTCCATGAGAGAAGCCCCAGCAAGACGCGCCCCGAGGAGCGTCTTGCCACATGTCAGCACTCGGTCTGACTGAGTGCCTCCAGGAGAGAGGCCCAAGCAAGACGCGCCCCGAGGAGCATCTTGCCACATGTCACTACTCGGACTGACTGAGCGCCTCCAGGAGAGAGGCCCAAGCAAGACGCACCCCGAGGAGCGTCTTGCCACATGTCAACAATGGGTCTGACTGAGGGCCTCCAGGAGAGAAGCCCAAGCAAGACGCGCCCCGAGGAGCGTCTTGCCACATGTCAACAATGGGTCTGACTGAGGGCCTCCAGGAGAGAAGCCCAATCAAGACGCGCCCCGAGGAGCGTTTTTCCACATGTCAACACTGGGTCTGACTGAGCGCCTCCAGGAGACAGGCCCAAGCAAGACGCGCCCCGAGGAGCGTCTTGCCACATG
This sequence comes from Nothobranchius furzeri, assembly GCF_043380555.1. Taxonomy (NCBI): domain Eukaryota; kingdom Metazoa; phylum Chordata; class Actinopteri; order Cyprinodontiformes; family Nothobranchiidae; genus Nothobranchius; species Nothobranchius furzeri. The sequence continues at coordinate 11,548,230 of NC_091743.1, forward strand.
TCAACAATGGGTCCGACTGAGGGCCTCCAGGAGAGAAGCCCAATCAAGACGCGCCCTGAGGAGCGTCTTGCCACATGTCAACACTGGGTCTGACTGAGCGCCTCCAGGAGAGAGGCCCAAGCAAGACGTGCCCGGAGGAGCGTCTTGCCACATGTCAACACTGGGTCTGACAGAGGGCCTCCAGGAAAGAGGCCCAAGCAAGACGCGCCCCGAGGAGCGTCTTGCCACATGCCAACACTGGGTCTGACTGAGCGCCTCCAAGAGAGAGGCCCAAGCAAGACACGCCCCGAGGAGCGTCTTGCCACGTGTCACCACTGGGTCTGACTGAGCTTCTCCATGAGAGAGGCCCAAGCAAGATGCGCCCAGAGGAGCGTCTTGCCACATGTCAGCACTGGGTCTGACTGAGCGCCTCCAGGAGAGAGGCCCATGCAAGACGCGCCCCGAGGAGCGTCTTGACACATGTCAACAATGGGTCTGACTGAGGGCCTCCAGGAGAGAAGCCCAAGCAAGACGCGCCCCGAGTAGCGTCTTGCCACATGTCAACAATGGGTCTGACTGAGGGCCTCCAGGAGAGAAGCCCAATCAAGACGCGCCCCGAGGAGCGTCTGGCCACATGTCAACACTGGGTCTGACTGAGCGCCTCCAGGAGACAGGCCCAAGCAAGATGCGCTCGGAGGAGCGTCTTGCCACATGTTAACACTGGGTCTGACAGAGGGCCTCCAGGAGAGAGGCCCAAGCAAGACGTGCCCCGAGGAGCGTCTTGTCACATGTCAACACTGGGTCTGTCTGAGCGCCTCCAGGAGAGAAGCCCAAGCAAGACGCGCCCCGAGGAGCGTCTTGCCACATGTCAACAATGGGTCTGACTGAGGGCCTCCAGGAGAGAAGCCCAATCAAGACGCGCCCCGAGGAGCGTCTTGCCACATGTCAACAATGGGTCTGACTGAGGGCCTCCAGGAGAGAGGCCCAATCAAGACGCGCCCCGAGGAGCATCTTGCCACATGTCAACAATGGGTCTGACTGAGGGCCTCCAGGAGAGAGGCCCAAGCAAGACGCGACCCGAGGAGCGTCTTGACACATGTCAACACTGGGTCTGACAGAGGGCCTCCAGGAGAGAGGCCCATGCAAGACGCGCTCCGAGGAGCGTCTTGCCACATGTCAACACTGGGTCTGACAGAGTGCCTCCAGGAGAGAGGCCCATGCAAGACGCGCCCCGAGGAGCGTCTTGACACATGTCAACAATGGGTCTGACTGAGGGCCTCAAGGAGAGAAGCCCAAGCAAGACGCGCCCCGAGTAGCGTCTTGCCACATGTCAACAATGGGTCTGACTGAGGGCCTCCAGGAGAGAAGCCCAATCAAGACGCGCCCCGAGGAGCGTCTTGCCACATGTCAACACTGGGTCTGACTGAGCGCCTCCATGAGACAGGCCCAAGCAAGACGCGCCCCGAGGAGCGTCTTGCCACATGTCAACAATGGGTCTGACTGAGGGCCTCCAGGAGAGAAGCCCAATCAAGACGCGCCCCGAGGAGCATCTTGCCACATGTCAACAATGGGTCTGACTGAGGGCCTCCAGGAGAGAGGCCCAAGCAAGACGCGACCCGAGGAGCGTCTTGACACATGTCAACACTGGGTCTGACAGAGGGCCTCCAGGAGAGAGGCCCATGCAAGACGCGCCCCGAGGAGTGTCTTGCCACATGTCACCACTGGGTCTGACTGAGTGCCTCCAGGAGAGAGGCCGAAGCAAGACGCGCCCCGAGGAGCGTCAGGCCACATGTCACTACTCAGTCTGACTGAGCGCCTCCAAGAGAGAAGCCCAAGCAAGACGCGCCCCGAGGAGCGTCTTGCCACGTTTCACCACTGGGTCTGACTGAGCGCCTCCAGGAGAGAGGCCCAAGCAAGACGAGCCCCGAGGAGCGTCTTGCCACATGTCAACACTGGGTCTGACTGAGTGCCTCCATGAGAGAAGCCCCAGCAAGACGCGCCCCGAGGAGCGTCTTGCCACATGTCAGCACTCGGTCTGACTGAGCGCCTCCAGGAGAGAGGCCCAAGCAAGACGCGCCCCGAGGAGCATCTTGCCACATGTCACTACTCGGACTGACTGAGCGCCTCCAGGAGAGAGGCCCAAGCAAGACGCACCCCGAGGAGCGTCTTGCCACATGTCAACAATGGGTCTGACTGAGGGCCTCCAGGAGAGAAGCCCAAGCAAGACGCGCCCCGAGGAGCGTCTTGCCACATGTCAACAATGGGTCTGACTGAGGGCCTCCAGGAGAGAAGCCCAATCAAGACGCGCCCCGAGGAGCGTTTTGCCACATGTCAACACTGGGTCTGACTGAGCGCCTCCAGGAGACAGGCCCAAGCAAGACGCGCCCCGAGGAGCGTCTTGCCACATGTCAACAATGGGTCTGACTGAGGGCCTCCAGGAGAGAAGCCCAATAAAGACGCGCCCCGAGGAGCATCTTGCCACATGTCAACAATGGGTCTGACTGAGGGCCTCCAGGAGAGAGGCCCAAGCAAGACGCGACCCGAGGAGCGTCTTGACACATGTCAACACTGGGTCTGACAGAGGGCCTCCAGGAGAGAGGCCCATGCAAGACGCGCCCCGAGGAGTGTCTTGCCACATGTCACCACTGGGTCTGACTGAGTGCCTCCAGGAGAGAGGCCGAAGCAAGACGCGCCCCGAGGAGCGTCAGGCCAAATGTCACTACTCAGTCTGACTGAGCGCCTCCAAGAGAGAAGCCCAAGCAAGACGCGCCCCGAGGAGCGTCTTGCCACGTTTCACCACTGGGTCTGACTGAGCGCCTCCAGGAGAGAGGCCCAAGCAAGACGAGCCCCGAGGAGCGTCTTGCCACATGTCAACACTGGGTCTGACTGAGTGCCTCCATGAGAGAAGCCCCAGCAAGACGCGCCCCGAGGAGCGTCTTGCCACATGTCAGCACTCGGTCTGACTGAGCGCCTCCAGGAGAGAGGCCCAAGCAAGACGCGCCCCGAGGAGCATCTTGCCACATGTCACTACTCGGACTGACTGAGCGCCTCCAGGAGAGAGGCCCAAGCAAGACGCACCCCGAGGAGCGTCTTGCCACATGTCAACAATGGGTCTGACTGAGGGCCTCCAGGAGAGAAGCCCAAGCAAGACGCGCCCCGAGGAGCGTCTTGCCACATGTAGACAATGGGTCTGACTGAGGGCCTCCAGGAGAGAAGCCCAATCAAGACGCGCCCCGAGGAGCGTTTTTCCACATGTCAACACTGGGTCTGACTGAGCGCCTCCAGGAGACAGGCCCAAGCAAGACGCGCCCCGAGGAGCGTCTTGCCACATGTCAACAATGGGTCCGACTGAGGGCCTCCAGGAGAGAAGCCCAATCAAGACGCGCCCTGAGGAGCGTCTTGCCACATGTCAACACTGGGTCTGACTGAGCGCCTCCAGGAGAGAGGCCCAAGCAAGACGTGCCCGGAGGAGCGTCTTGCCACATGTCAACACTGGGTCTGACAGAGGGCCTCCAGGAAAGAGGCCCAAGCAAGACGCGCCCCGAGGAGCGTCTTGCCACATGTCACCTCTGGTTCTGACTGAGCGCCTCCAGGAGAGAGGCCCAAGCAAGACGCGCCCCGAGGAGCGTCTTGCCACATGCCAACACTGGGTCTGACTGAGCGCCTCCAAGAGAGAGGCCCAAGCAAGACACGCCCCGAGGAGCGTCTTGCCACGTGTCACCACTGGGTCTGAATGAGCTTCTCCATGAGAGAGGCCCAAGCAAGACGCGCCCAGAGGAGCGTCTTGCCACATGTCAACACTGGGTCTGACTGAGCGCCTCCAGGAGAGAGGCCCATGCAAGACGCGCCCCGAGGAGCGTCTTGACACATGTCAACAATGGGTCTGACTGAGGGCCTCCAGGAGAGAAGCCCAAGCAAGACGCGCCCCGAGTAGCGTCTTGCCACATGTCAACAATGGGTCTGACTGAGGGCCTCCAGGAGAGAAGCCCAATCAAGACGCGCCCCGAGGAGCGTCTTGCCACATGTCAACACTGGGTCTGACTGAGCGCCTCCAGGAGACAGGCCCAAGCAAGATGCGCTCGGAGGAGCGTCTTGCCACATGTTAACACTGGGTCTGACAGAGGGCCTCCAGGAGAGAGGCCCAAGCAAGACGTGCCCCGAGGAGCGTCTTGTCACATGTCAACACTGGGTCTGTCTGAGCGCCTCCAGGAGAGAAGCCCAAGCAAGACGCGCCCCGAGGAGCGTCTTGCCACATGTCAACAATGGGTCTGACTGAGGGCCTCCAGGAGAGAAGCCCAATCAAGACGCGCCCCGAGGAGCGTCTTGCCACATGTCAACAATGGGTCTGACTGAGGGCCTCCAGGAGAGAGGCCCAATCAAGACGCGCCCCGAGGAGCATATTGCCACATGTCAACAATGGGTCTGACTGAGGGCCTCCAGGAGAGAGGCCCAAGCAAGACGCGACCCGAGGAGCGTCTTGACACATGTCAACACTGGGTCTGACAGAGGGCCTCCAGGAGAGAGGCCCATGCAAGACGCGCTCCGAGGAGCGTCTTGCCACATGTCAACACTGGGTCTGACAGAGGGCCTCCAGGAGAGAGGCCCATGCAAGACGCGCCCCGAGGAGCGTCTTGACACATGTCAACAATGGGTCTGACTGAGGGCCTCCAGGAGAGAAGCCCAAGCAAGACGCGCCCCGAGTAGCGTCTTGCCACATGTCAACAATGGGTCTGACTGAGGGCCTCCAGGAGAGAAGCCCAATCAAGACGCGCCCCGAGGAGCGTCTTGCCACATGTCAACACTGGGTCTGACTGAGCGCCTCCATGAGACAGGCCCAAGCAAGACGCGCCCCGAGGAGCGTCTTGCCACATGTCAACAATGGGTCTGACTGAGGGCCTCCAGGAGAGAAGCCCAATCAAGACGCGCCCCGAGGAGCATCTTGCCACATGTCAACAATGGGTCTGACTGAGGGCCTCCAGGAGAGAGGCCCAAGCAAGACGCGACCCGAGGAGCGTCTTGACACATGTCAACACTGGGTCTGACAGAGGGCCTCCAGGAGAGAGGCCCATGCAAGACGCGCCCCGAGGAGTGTCTTGCCACATGTCACCACTGGGTCTGACTGAGTGCCTCCAGGAGAGAGGCCGAAGCAAGACGCGCCCCGAGGAGCGTCAGGCCACATGTCACTACTCAGTCTGACTGAGCGCCTCCAAGAGAGAAGCCCAAGCAAGACGCGCCCCGAGGAGCGTCTTGCCACGTTTCACCACTGGGTCTGACTGAGCGCCTCCAGGAGAGAGGCCCAAGCAAGACGAGCCCCGAGGAGCGTCTTGCCACATGTCAACACTGGGTCTGACTGAGTGCCTCCATGAGAGAAGCCCCAGCAAGACGCGCCCCGAGGAGCGTCTTGCCACATGTCAACAATGGGTCTGACTGAGGGCCTCCAGGAGAGAAGCCCAATCAAGACGCGCCCCGAGGAGCGTTTTGCCACATGTCAACACTGGGTCTGACTGAGCGCCTCCAGGAGACAGGCCCAAGCAAGACGCGCCCCGAGGAGCGTCTTGCCACATGTCAACAATGGGTCCGACTGAGGGCCTCCAGGAGAGAAGCCCAATCAAGACGCGCCCTGAGGAGCGTCTTGCCACATGTCAACACTGGGTCTGACTGAGCGCCTCCAGGAGAGAGGCCCAAGCAAGACGTGCCCGGAGGAGCGTCTTGCCACATGTCAACACTGGGTCTGACAGAGGGCCTCCAGGAAAGAGGCCCAAGCAAGACGCGCCCCGAGGAGCGTCTTGCCACATGTCACCTCTGGGTCTGACTGAGCGCCTCCAGGAGAGAGGCCCAAGCAAGACGTGCCCGGAGGAGCGTCTTGCCACATGTCAACACTGGGTCTGACAGAGGGCCTCCAGGAAAGAGGCCCAAGCAAGACGCGCCCCGAGGAGCGTCTTGCCACATGTCACCTCTGGTTCTGACTGAGCGCCTCCAGGAGAGAGGCCCAAGCAAGACGCGCCCCGAGGAGCGTCTTGCCACATGCCAACACTGGGTCTGACTGAGCGCCTCCAGGAGAGAGGCCCAAGCAAGACACGCCCCGAGGAGCGTCTTGCCACGTGTCACCACTGGGACTGACTGAGCTTCTCCAGGAGAGAGGCCCAAGCAAGACGCGCCCAGAGGAGCGTCTTGCCACATGTCAACACTGGGTCTGACTGAGCGCCTCCAGGAGAGAGGCCCATGCAAGACGCGCCCCGAGGAGCGTCTTGACACATGTCAACAATGGGTCTGACTGAGGGCCTCCAGGAGAGAAGCCCAAGCAAGACGCGCCCCGAGTAGCGTCTTGCCACATGTCAACAATGGGTCTGACTGAGGGCCTCCAGGAGAGAAGCCCAATCAAGACGCGCCCCGAGGAGCGTCTTGCCACATGTCAACACTGGGTCTGACTGAGCGCCTCCAGGAGACAGGCCCAAGCAAGACGCGCCCCGAGGAGCGTCTTGCCACATGTCAACAATGGGTCTGACTGAGGGCCTCCAGGAGAGAAGCCCAAGCAAGACGCGCCCCGAGGAGCGTCTTGCCACATGTCAACAATGGGTCTGACTGAGGGCCTCCAGGAGAGAAGCCCAATCAAGACGCGCCCCGAGGAGCGTCTTGCCACATGTCAACACTGGGTCTGACAGAGGGCCTCCAGGAAAGAGGCCCAAGCAAGACGCGCCCCGAGGAGCGTCTTGCCACATGTCACCTCTGGTTCTGACTGAGCGCCTCCAGGAGAGAGGCCCAAGCAAGACGCGCCCCGAGGAGCGTTTTGCCACATGCCACCACTGGGTTTGACTGAGCGCCTCCAGGAGAGAGGCCCAAGCAAGACACGCCCCGAGGAGCGTCTTGCCACGTGTCACCACTGGGTCTGACTGAGCTTCTCCAGGAGAGAGGCCCAAGCAAGACGCGCCCCGAGGAGCGTCTTGCCACATGTCAACACTGGGTCTGACTGAGCGCCTCCAGGAGAGAGGCCCAAGCAAGACGCGCCCCGAGGAGCGTCTTGCCACATGTCAACAATGGGTCTTACTGAGGGCCTCCAGGAGAGAAGCCCAAGCAAGACGCGCCCCGAGGAGCGTCTTGACACATGTCAACACTGGGTCTGACAGAGGGCCTCCAGGAGAGGGGCCCATGCAAGACGCGCCCCGAGGAGTGTCTTGCCACATGTCACCACTGGGTCTGACTGAGCGCCTCCAGGAGAGAGGCCGAAGCAAGACGCGCCCCGAGGAGCGTAAGGCCACATGTCACTACTCAGTCTGACTGAGCGCCTCCAGGAGAGAGGCCCAAGCAATACGCGCCCCGAGGAGCGTCTTGCCATGTTTCACCACTGGGTCTGACTGAGCGCCTCCAGGAGAGAGGCCCAAGCAAGACGAGCCCCGAGGAGCGTCTTGCCACATGTCAACACTGGGTCTGACTGAGTGCCTCCATGAGAGAAGCCCCAGCAAGACGCGCCCCGAGGAGCGTCTTGCCACATGTCAGCACTCGGTCTGACTGAGCGCCTCCAGGAGAGAGGCCCAAGCAAGACGCGCCCCGAGGAGCATCTTGCCACATGTCACTACTCGGACTGACTGAGCGCCTCCAGGAGAGAGGCCCAAGCAAGACGCACCCCGAGGAGCGTCTTGCCACATGTCAACAATGGGTCTGACTGAGGGCCTCCAGGAGAGAAGCCCAAGCAAGACGCGCCCCGAGGAGCGTCTTGCCACATGTCAACACTGGGTCTGACTGAGCGCCTCCAGGAGAGAGGCCCAAGCAAGACGCGCCCCGAGGAGCATCTTGCCACATGTCACTACTCGGACTGAATGAGCGCCTCCAGGAGAGAGGCTCAAGCAAGACGCGCCCCGAGGAGCGTCTTGCCACATGTAAACAATGGGTCTGACTGAGGGCCTCCAGGAGAGAAGCCCAATCAAGACGCGCCCCGAGGAGCGTCTTGCCACATGTCAACACTGGGTCTGACTGATTGCCTCCAGGAGAGAGGCCCAAGCAAGACGCGCCCCGAGGAGCGTCTTGCCACATGTCAACAATGAGTCTGACTGAGGGCCTCCAGGAGAGAAGCCCAATCAAGACGCGCCCCGAGGAGCGTCTTGCCACATGTCAACACTGTGTCTGACTGAGCGCCTCCAGGAGAGAGGCCCAAGCAAGACGCGCCCGGAGGAGCGTCTTGCCACATGTCAACACTGGGTCTGACAGAGGGCCTCCAGGAAAGAGGCCCAAGCAAGACGCGCCCCGAGGAGCGTCTTGCCACATGTCACCTCTGGTTCTGACTGAGCGCCTCCAGGAGAGAGGCCCAAGCAAGATGCACCCCGAGGAGCGTCTTGCCACATGCCAACACTGGGTCTGACTGAGCGCCTCCAGGAGAGAGGCCCAAGCAAGACACGCCCAGAGGAGCGTCTTGACACATGTCAACACTGGGTCTGACTGAGGGCCTCCAGGAGAGAAGTCCAAGCAAGACGCGCCCCGAGGAGCGTCTTGACACATGTCAACACTGGGTCTGACAGAGGGCCTCAAGGAGAGAGGCACATGCAAGACGCGCCCCGAGGAGTGTCTTGCCACATGTCACCACTGGGTCTGACTGAGCGCCTCCAGGAGAGAGGCCGAAGCAAGACGCGCCCCGAGGAGCGTCAGGCCACATGTCACTACTCAGTCTGACTGAGCGCCTCCAGGAGAGAGGCCCAAGCAAGACGCGCCCCGAGGAGCGTCTTGCCACGTTTCACCACTGGGTCTGACTGAGCGCCTCCAGGAGAGAGGCCCAAGCAAGACGAGCCCCGAGGAGCGTCTTGCCACATGTCAAAACTGGGTCTGACTGAGTGCCTCCATGAGAGAAGCCCCAGCAAGACGCGCCCCGAGGAGCGTCTTGCCACATGTCAACAATGGGTCTGACTGAGGGCCTCCAGGAAAGAGGCCCAAGCAAGATGCGCCCCGAGGAGCGTCTTGCCACATGTCACCTCTGGTTCTGACTGAGCGCCTCCAGGAGAGAGGCCCAAGCAAGACGCGCCCCGAGGAGCGTCATGCCACATGTCAACAATGGGTCTGACTGAGGGCCTCCAGGAGAGAAGCCCAAGCACGACGCGCCCCGAGGAGCGTCTTGACACATGTCAACACTGGGTCTGACAGAGGGCCTCCAGGAGAGAGGCCCATGCAAGACGCGCCCCGAGGAGTGTCTTGCCACATGTCACCACTGGGTCTGACTGAGCGCCTCCAGGAGAGAGGCCGAAGCAAGACGCGCCCCGAGGAGCGTCTTGCCACATGTCAACAATGGGTCTTACTGAGGGCCTCCAGGAGAGAGGCCCAAGCAAGACGCGCCCCGAGGAGCGTCTTGACACATGTCAACACTGGGTCTGACAGAGGGCCTCCAGGAGAGAGGCCCATGCAAGACGCGCCCCGAGGAGTGTCTTGCCACATGTCACCACTGGGCCTGACTGAGCGCCTCCAGGAGAGAGGCCGAAGCAAGACGCGCCCCGAGGAGCGTCAGGCCACATGTCACTACTCAGTCTGACTGAGCGCCTCCAGGAGAGAGGCCCAAGCAATACGCGCCCCGAGGAGCGTCTTGCCACGTTTCACCACTGGGTCTGACTGAGCGCCTCCAGAAGAGAGGCCCAAGCAAGACGAGCCCCGAGGAGCGTCTTGCCACATGTCAACACTGGGTCTGACTGAGTGCCTCCATGAGAGAAGCCCCAGCAAGACGCGCCCCGAGGAGCGTCTTGCCACATGTCAGCACTCGGTCTGACTGAGCGCCTCCAGGAGAGAGGCCCAAGCAAGACGCGCCCCGAGGAGCATCTTGCCACATGTCACTACTCGGACTGACTGAGCGCCTCCAGGAGAGAGGCCCAAGCAAGACGCACCCCGAGGAGCGTCTTGCCACATGTCAACACTGGGTCTGACTGAGCGCCTCCAGGAGAGAGGCCCAAGCAAGACGCGCCCGGAGGAGCGTCTTGCCACATGTCAACACTGGGTCTGACAGAGGGCCTCCATGATAGAAGCCCAAGCAAGACGCGCCCCGAGGAGCGTCTTGCCACATGTCAACACTGGGTCTGACTGAGCGCCTCCAGGAGAGAGGCCCAAGCAAGACGCGCCCGGAGGAGCGTCTTGCCACATGTCAACACTGGGTCTGACAGAGGGCCTCCAGGAAAAAGGCCCAAGCAAGACACGCCCCGAGGAGCGTCTTGCCACATGTCACCTCTGGTTCTGACTGAGCGCCTCCAGGAGAGAGGCCCAAGCAAGACGCACCCCGAGGAGCGTCTTGCCACATGCCAACACTGGGTCTGACTGAGCGCCTCCAGGAGAGAGGCCCAAGCAAGACGCGCCCCGAGGAGCGTCTTGCCACGTGTCACCACTGGGTCTGACTGAGAGCCTCCAGGAGAGAGGCCAAAGCAAGACGCACCCCGAGGAGCGTCTTGCCACATGTCAACAATGGGTCTGACTGAGGGCCTCCAGGAGAGAAGCCCAAGCAAGACGCGCCCCGAGGAGCGTCTTGCCACATGTAAACACTGGGTCTGACTGAGCGCCTCCAGGAGAGAGGCCCAAGCAAGACGCGCCCCGAGGAGCGTCTTGCCACATGTAAACAATGGGTCTGACTGAGGGCCTCCAGGAGAGAAGCCCAAGCAAGACGCGCCCCGAGGAGCGTCTTGATACATGTCAACACTGGGTCTGACAGAGGGCCTCCAGGAGAAAGGCCCATGCAAGACGCGCCCCGAGGAGTGTCTTGTCACATGTCACCACTGGGTCTGACTGAGCGCCTCCAGGAGAGAGGCCGAAGCAAGAGGCGCCCCGAGGAGCGTCAGGCCACATGTCACTACTCAGTCTGACTGAGCGCCTCCAGGAGAGAGGCCCAAGCAAGACGCGCCCCGAGGAGCGTCTTGCCACATGTCACCTCTGGTTCTGACTGAGCGCCTCCAGGAGAGAGGCCCAAGCAAGACGCGCCCCGAGGAGCGTCAGGCCACATGTCACTACTCAGTCTGACTGAGCGCCTCCAGGAGAGAGGCCCAAGCAAGACACGCCCAGAGGAGCGTCTTGCCACATGTCAACAATGGGTCTGACTGAGGGCCTCCAGGAGAGAAGCCCAATCAAGACGCGCCCCGAGGAGCGTCTTGCCACATGTCAACACTGGGTCTGACTGATTGCCTCCAGGAGAGAGGCCCAAGCAAGACGCGCCCCGAGGAGCGTCTTGCCACATGTCAACAATGAGTCTGACTGAGGGCCTCCAGGAGAGAAGCCCAATCAAGACGCGCCCCGAGGAGCGTCTTGCCACATGTCAACACTGTGTCTGACTGAGCGCCTCCAGGAGAGAGGCCCAAGCAAGACGCGCCCGGAGGAGCGTCTTGCCACATGTCAACACTGGGTCTGACAGAGGGCCTCCAGGAAAGAGGCCCAAGCAAGACGCTCCCCGAGGAGCGTCTTGCCACATGTCACCTCTGGTTCTGACTGAGCGCCTCCAGGAGAGAGGCCGAAGCAAGACGCGCCCCGAGGAGCGTCTTGCCACATGTCAACAATGGGTCTTACTGAGGGCCTCCAGGAGAGAGGCCCAAGCAAGACGCGCCCCGAGGAGCGTCTTGCCACATGTCAACAATGGGTCTGACTGAGGGCCTCCAGGAGAGAAGCCCAAGCAAGACGCGCCCCGAGGAGCGTCTTGACACATGTCAACACTGGGTCTGACAGAGGGCCTCCAGGAGAGAGGCCCATGCAAGACGCGCCCCGAGGAGTGTCTTGCCACATGTCACCACTGGGCCTGACTGAGCGCCTCCAGGAGAGAGGCCGAAGCAAGACGCGCCCCGAGGAGCGTCAGGCCACATGTCACTACTCAGTCTGACTGAGCGCCTCCAGGAGAGAGGCCCAAGCAATACGCGCCCCGAGGAGCGTCTTGCCACGTTTCACCACTGGGTCTGACTGAGCGCCTCCAGAAGAGAGGCCCAAGCAAGACGAGCCCCGAGGAGCGTCTTGCCACATGTCAACACTGGGTCTGACTGAGTGCCTCCATGAGAGAAGCCCCAGCAAGACGCGCCCCGAGGAGCGTCTTGCCACATGTCAGCACTCGGTCTGACTGAGCGCCTCCAGGAGAGAGGCCCAAGCAAGACGCGCCCCGAGGAGCATCTTGCCACATGTCACTACTCGGACTGACTGAGAGCCTCCAGGAGAGAGGCCCAAGCAAGACGCACCCCGAGGAGCGTCTTGCCACATGTCAACAATGGGTCTGACTGAGGGCCTCCAGGAGAGAAGCCCAAGCAAGACGCGCCCCGAGGAGCGTCTTGCCACATGTAAACACTGGGTCTGACTGAGCGCCTCCAGGAGAGAGGCCCAAGCAAGACGCGCCCCGAGGAGCGTCTTGCCACATGTAAACAATGGGTCTGACTGAGGGCCTCCAGGAGAGAAGCCCAAGCAAGACGCGCCCCGAGGAGCGTCTTGATACATGTCAACACTGGGTCTGACAGAGGGCCTCCAGGAGAAAGGCCCATGCAAGACGCGCCCCGAGGAGTGTCTTGCCACATGTCACCACTGGGTCTGACTGAGCGCCTCCAGGAGAGAGGCCGAAGCAAGAGGCGCCCCGAGGAGCGTCAGGCCACATGTCACTACTCAGTCTGACTGAGCGCCTCCAGGAGAGAGGCCCAAGCAAGACGCGCCCCGAGGAGCGTCTTGCCACGTTTCACCACTGGGTCTGACTGAGCGCCTCCAGGAGATAGGCCCAAGCAAGACGAGCCCAGAGGAGCGTCTTGCCACATGTCAAAACTGGGTCTGACTGAGTGCCTCCATGAGAGAAGCCCCAGCAAGACGCGCCCCGAGGAGCGTCTTGCCACATGTCAACAATGGGTCTGACTGAGGGCCTCCAGGAAAGAGGCCCAAGCAAGATGCGCCCCGAGGAGCGTCTTGCCACATGTCACCTCTGGTTCTGACTGAGCGCCTCCAGGAGAGAGGCCCAAGCAAGACGCGCCCCGAGGAGCGTCATGCCACATGTCAACAATGGGTCTGACTGAGGGCCTCCAGGAGAGAAGCCCAAGCACGACGCGCCCCGAGGAGCGTCTTGACACATGTCAACACTGGGTCTGACAGAGGGCCTCCAGGAGAGAGGCCCATGCAAGACGCGCCCCGAGGAGTGTCTTGCCACATGTCACCACTGGGTCTGACTGAGCGCCTCCAGGAGAGAGGCCGAAGCAAGACGCGCCCCGAGGAGCGTCTTGCCACATGTCAACAATGGGTCTTAGTGAGGGCCTCCAGGAGAGAGGTCCAAGCAAGACGCGCCCCGAGGAGCGTCTTGCCACATGTCAACAATGGGTCTGACTGAGGGCCTCCAGGAGAGAAGCCCAAGCAAGACGCGCCCCGAGGAGCGTCTTGACACATGTCAACACTGGGTCTGACAGAGGGCCTCCAGGAGAGAGGCCCATGCAAGACGCGCCCCGAGGAGTGTCTTGCCACATGTCACCACTGGGCCTGACTGAGCGCCTCCAGGAGAGAGGCCGAAGCAAGACGCGCCCCGAGGAGCGTCAGGCCACATGTCACTACTCAGTCTGACTGAGCGCCTCCAGGAGAGAGGCCCAAGCAATACGCGCCCCGAGGAGCGTCTTGCCACGTTTCACCACTGGGTCTGACTGAGCGCCTCCAGAAGAGAGGCCCAAGCAAGACGAGCCCCGAGGAGCGTCTTGCCACATGTCAGCACTCGGTCTGACTGAGCGCCTCCAGGAGAGAGGCCCAAGCAAGACGCGCCCCGAGGAGCATCTTGCCACATGTCACTACTCGGACTGACTGAGCGCCTCCAGGAGAGAGGCCCAAGCAAGACGCACCCCGAGGAGCGTCTTGCCACATGTCAACAATGGGTCTGATGAGGGCCTCCATGATAGAAGCCCAAGCAAGACGCGCCCCGAGGAGCGTCTTGCCACATATCAACACTGGGTCTGACTGAGCGCCTCCAGGAGAGAGGCCCAAGCAAGACGCGCCCGGAGGAGCGTCTTGCCACATGTCAACACTGGGTCTGACAGAGGGCCTCCAGGAAAAAGGCCCAAGCAAGACACGCCCCGAGGAGCGTCTTGCCACATGTCACCTCTGGTTCTGACTGAGCGCCTCCAGGAGAGAGGCCCAAGCAAGACGCACCCCGAGGAGCGTCTTGCCACATGCCAACACTGGGTCTGACTGAGCGCCTCCAGAGAGAGGCCCAAGCAAGACGCGCCCCGAGGAGCGTCTTGCCACGTGTCACCACTGGGTCTGACTGAGAGCCTCCAGGAGAGAGGCCCAAGCAAGACGCACCCCGAGGAGCGTCTTGCCACATGTCAACAATGGGTCTGACTGAGGGCCTCCAGGAGAGAAGCCCAAGCAAGACGCGCCCCGAGGAGCGTCTTGCCACATGTAAACACTGGGTCTGACTGAGCGCCTCCAGGAGAGAGGCCCAAGCAAGACGCGCCCCGAGGAGCGTCTTGCCACATGTAAACAATGGGTCTGACTGAGGGCCTCCAGGAGAGAAGCCCAAGCAAGACGCGCCCCGAGGAGCGTCTTGATACATGTCAACACTGGGTCTGACAGAGGGCCTCCAGGAGAAAGGCCCATGCAAGACGCGCCCCGAGGAGTGTCTTGCCACATGTCACCACTGGGTCTGACTGAGCGCCTCCAGGAGAGAGGCCGAAGCAAGAGGCGCCCCGAGGAGCGTCAGGCCACATGTCACTACTCAGTCTGACTGAGCGCCTCCAGGAGAGAGGCCCAAGCAAGACGCGCCCCGAGGAGCGTCTTGCCACGTTTCACCACTGGGTCTGACTGAGCGCCTCCAGGAGAGAGGCCCCAGCAAGACGCGCCCCGAGGAGCGTCTTGCCACATGTCAGCACTCGGTCTGACTGAGCGCCTCCAGGAGAGAGGCCCAAGCAAGACGGGCCCCGAGGAGCATCGTGCCACATGTCACTACTCGGACTGACTTAGCGCCTCCAGGAGAGAGGCCCAAGCAAGACGCACCCCGAGGAGCGTCTTGCCACATGTCAACAATGGGTCTGACTGAGGGCCTCCAGGAGAGAAGCCCAAGCAAGACGCGCCCCGAGGAGCGTCTTGCCACATGTCAACACTGGGTCTGACTGAGCGCCTCCAGGAGAGAGGCCCAAGCAAGACGCGCCCCGAGGAGCATCTTGCCACACGTCACTACTCGGACTGACTGAGCGCCTCCAGGAGAGAGGCCCAAGCAAGACGCACCCCGAGGAGCGTCTTGCCACATGTCAACAATGGGTCTGACTGAGGGCCTCCAGGAGAGAAGCCCAAGCAAGACGCGCCCCGAGGAGCGTCTTGCCACATGTCAACAATGGCTCTGACTGAGGGCCTCCAGGAGAGAAGCCCAATCAAGACGCGCCCCGAGGAGCGTCTTGCCACATGTCAACAATGGGGCTGACTGAGGGCCTCCAGGAAAGAGGCCCAAGCAAGACGCGCCCCGAGGAGCGTCTTGCCACATGTCACCTCTGGTTCTGACTGAGCGCCTCCAGGAGAGAGGCCCAAGCAAGACGCGCCCCGAGGAGCGTCATGCCACATGTCAACAATGGGTCTGACTGAGGGCCTCCAGGAGAGAAGCCCAAGCAAGACGCGCCCCGAGGAGCGTCTTGACACATGTCAACACTGGGTCTGACAGAGGGCCTCCAGGAGAGAGGCCCATGCAAGACGCGCCCCGAGGAGTGTCTTGCCACATGTCACCACTGGGTCTGACTGAGCGCCTCCAGGAGAGAGGCCGAAGCAAGACGCGCCCCGAGGAGCATCTTGCCACATGTCACTAGTCGGACTGACTGAGCGCCTCCAGGAGAGAGGCCCAAGCAAGACGCACCCCGAGGAGCGTCTTGCCACATGTCAACAATGGGTCTGACTGAGGGCCTCCAGGAGAGAAGCCCAAGCAAGAAGCGCCCCGAGGAGCGTCTTGCCACATGTCAACACTGGGTCTGACTGAGCGCCTCCAGGAGAGAGGCCCAAGCAAGACGCGCCCCGAGGAGCATCTTGCCACATGTCACTACTCGGACTGAATGAGCGCCTCCAGGAGAGAGGCCCAAGCAAGACGCGCCCCGAGGAGCGTCTTGCCACATGTCAACAATGGGTCTGACTGAGGGCCTCCAGGAGAGAAGCCCAATCAAGACGCGCCCCGAGGAGCGTCTTGCCACATGTCAACACTGGGTCTGACTGAGCGCCTCCAGGAGAGAGGCCCAAGCAAGACGCGCCCCGAGGAGCGTCTTGCCACATGTCAACAATGAGTCTGACTGAGGGCCTCCAGGAGAGAAGCCCAATCAAGACGCGCCCCGAGGAGCGTCTTGCCACATGTCAACACTGGGTCTGACTGAGCGCCTCCAGGAGAGAGGCCCAAGCAAGACGAGCCCCGAGGAGCGTCTTGCCACATGTCAACAATGGGTCTGACTGAGCGCCTCCAGGAGAGAGGCCCAAGCAAGACGCACCCCGAGGAGCGTCTTGCCACATGTCAACAATGGGTCTGACTGAGGGCCTCCAGGAGAGAAGCCCAAGCAAGACGCGCCCCGAGGAGTGTCTTGCCACATGTCAACACTGGGTCTGACTGAGCGCCTCCAGGAGAGAGGCCCAAGCAAGACGCGCCCCGAGGAGCGTCTTGCCACATGTAAACAATGGGTCTGACTTAAGGCCTCCAGGAGAGAAGCCCAAGCAAGACGCGCCCCGAGGAGCGTCTTGACACATGTCAACACTGGGTCTGACAGAGGGCCTCCAGGAGAGAGGCCCATGCAAGACGCGCCCCGAGGAGTGTCTTGCCACAAGTCACCACTGGGTCTGACTGAGCGCCTCCAGGAGAGAGGCCGAAGCAAGACGCGCCCCGAGGAGCGTCAGGCCACATGTCACTACTCAGTCTGACTGAGCGCCTCCAGGAGAGAGGCCCAAGCAAGACGCGCCCCGAGGAGCGTCTTGCCACGTTTCACCACTGGGTCTGACTGAGCGCCTCCAGGAGAGAGGCCCAAGCAAGACGAGCCCCGAGGAGCGTCTTGCCACATGTCAACACTGGGTCTGACTGAGTGCCTCCATGAGAGAAGCCCCAGCAAGACGCGCCCCGAGGAGCGTCTTGCCACATGTCAGCACTCGGTCTGACTGAGCGCCTCCAGGAGAGAGGCCCAAGCAAGACGAGCCCCGAGGAGCGTCTTGCCACATGTCAACAATGGGTCTGACTGAGGGCCTCCAGGAGAGAAGCCCAAGCAAGACGCGCCCCGAGGAGTGTCTTGCCACATGTCAACACTGGGTCTGACTGAGCGCCTCCAGGAGAGAGGCCCAAGCAAGACGCGCCCCGAGGAGCGTCTTGCCACATGTAAACAATGGGTCTGACTTAAGGCCTCCAGGAGAGAAGCCCAAGCAAGACGCGCCCCGAGGAGCGTCTTGACACATGTCAACACTGGGTCTGACAGAGGGCCTCCAGGAGAGAGGCCCATGCAAGACGCGCCCCGAGGAGTGTCTTGCCACAAGTCACCACTGGGTCTGACTGAGCGCCTCCAGGAGAGAGGCCGAAGCAAGACGCGCCCCGAGGAGCGTCAGGCCACATGTCACTACTCAGTCTGACTGAGCGCCTCCAGGAGAGAGGCCCAAGCAAGACGCGCCCCGAGGAGCGTCTTGCCACGTTTCACCACTGGGTCTGACTGAGCGCCTCCAGGAGAGAGGCCCAAGCAAGACGAGCCCCGAGGAGCGTCTTGCCACATGTCAACACTGGGTCTGACTGAGTGCCTCCATGAGAGAAGCCCCAGCAAGACGCGCCCCGAGGAGCGTCTTGCCACATGTCAGCACTCGGTCTGACTGAGCGCCTCCAGGAGAGAGGCCCAAGCAAGACGCGCCCCAAGGAGCATCTTGCCACATGTCACTACTCGGACTGACAGAGCGCCTCCAGGAGAGAGGCCCGAGCAAGACGCACCCCGAGGAGCGTCTTGCCATATGTCAACAATGGGTCTGACTGAGGGCCTCCAGGAGAGAAGCCCAAGCAAGACGCACCCCGAGGAGCGTCTTGCCACATGTCAACACTGGGTCTGACTGAGCGCCTCCAGGAGAGAGGCCCAAGCAAGACGCGCCCCGAGGAGCATCTTGCCACATGTCACTACTCGGACTGACTGAGCGCCTCCAGGAGAGAGGCCCAAGCAAGACGCACCCCGAGGAGCGTCTTGCCACATGTCAACAATGGGTCTGACTGAGGGCCTCCAGGAGAGAAGCCCAAGAGAGACGCGCCCCGAGGAGCGTCTTGCCACATGTCAACAATGGGTCTGACTGAGGGCCTCCAGGAGAGAAGCCCAATCAAGACGCGCCCCGAGGAGCGTCTTGCCACATGTCAACACTGGGTCTGACTGAGCGCCTCCAGGAGAGAGGCCCAAGCAAGACGCGCCCCGAGGAGCGTCTTGCCACATGTCAACAATGGGTCTGACTGAGGGCCTCCAGGAGAGAAGCCCAATCAAGAGGCGCCCCGAGGAGCGTCTTGCCACATGTCAACACTGGGTCTGACTGAGCGCCTCCAGGAGAGAGGCCCAAGCAAGACGCGCCCCGAGGAGCGTCTTGCCACATGCCAACACTGGGTCTGACTGAGCACCTCCAGGAGAGAGGCCCAAGCAAGACACGCCCCGAGGAGCGTCTTGCCACGTGTCACCACTGGGTCTGACTGAGCACCTCCAGGAGAGAGGCCCAAGCAAGACGCACCCCGTTTAGCGTCTTGCCACATGTCAACAATGGGTCTGACTGAGGGCCTCCAGGAGAGAAGCCCAAGCAAGACGCGCCCCGAGGAGCGTCTTGCCACATGTCAACACTGGGTCTGACTGAGCGCCTCCAGGAGAGAGGCCCAAGCAAGACGCGCCCCGAGGAGCGTCTTGCCACGTTTCACCCCTGGGTCTGACTGAGCGCCTCCAGGAGAGAGGCCCAAGCAAGACGAGCCCCGAGGAGCGTCTTGCCACATGTCAACACTGGGTCTGACTGAGTGCCTCCATGAGAGAAGCCCCAGCAAGACGCGCCCCGAGGAGCGTCTTGCCACATGTCAGCACTCGGTCTGACTGAGCGCCTCCAGGAGAGAGGCCCAAGCAAGACGCGCCCCGAGGAGCATCTTGCCACATGTCACTACTCGGACTGACTGAGGGCCTCCAGGAGAGAAGCCCAAGCAAGATGCGCCCCGAGGAGCGTCTTGCCACATGTCAACACTGGGTCTGACTGAGTGCCTCCATGAGAGAAGCCCCAGCAAGACGCGCCCCGAGGAGCGTCTTGCCACATGTCAGCACTCGGTCTGACTGAGCGCCTCCAGGAGAGAGGCCCAAGCAAGACGAGCCCCGAGGAGCGTCGTGCCACATGTCAACAATGGGTCTGACTGAGGGCCTCCAGGAGAGAAGCCCAAGCAAGACGCGCCCCGAGGAGTGTCTTGCCACATGTCAACACTGGGTCTGACTGAGCGCCTCCAGGAGAGAGGCCCAAGCAAGACGCGCCCCGAGGAGCGTCTTGCCACATGTAAACAATGGGTCTGACTTAAGGCCTCCAGGAGAGAAGCCCAAGCAAGACGCGCCCCGAGGAGCGTCTTGACACATGTCAACACTGGGTCTGACAGAGGGCCTCCAGGAGAGAGGCCCATGCAAGACGCGCCCCGAGGAGTGTCTTGCCACAAGTCACCACTGGGTCTGACTGAGCGCCTCCAGGAGAGAGGCCGAAGCAAGACGCGCCCCGAGGAGCGTCAGGCCACATGTCACTACTCAGTCTGACTGAGCGCCTCCAGGAGAGAGGCCCAAGCAAGACGCGCCCCGAGGAGCGTCTTGCCACGTTTCACCACTGGGTCTGACTGAGCGCCTCCAGGAGAGAGGCCCAAGCAAGACGAGCCCCGAGGAGCGTCTTGCCACATGTCAACACTGGGTCTGACTGAGTGCCTCCATGAGAGAAGCCCCAGCAAGACGCGCCCCGAGGAGCGTCTTGCCACATGTCAGCACTCGGTCTGACTGAGCGCCTCCAGGAGAGAGGCCCAAGCAAGACGCGCCCCAAGGAGCATCTTGCCACATGTCACTACTCGGACTGACAGAGCGCCTCCAGGAGAGAGGCCCGAGCAAGACGCACCCCGAGGAGCGTCTTGCCATATGTCAACAATGGGTCTGACTGAGGGCCTCCAGGAGAGAAGCCCAAGCAAGACGCACCCCGAGGAGCGTCTTGCCACATGTCAACACTGGGTCTGACTGAGCGCCTCCAGGAGAGAGGCCCAAGCAAGACGCGCCCCGAGGAGCATCTTGCCACATGTCACTACTCGGACTGACTGAGCGCCTCCAGGAGAGAGGCCCAAGCAAGACGCACCCCGAGGAGCGTCTTGCCACATGTCAACAATGGGTCTGACTGAGGGCCTCCAGGAGAGAAGCCCAAGAGAGACGCGCCCCGAGGAGCGTCTTGCCACATGTCAACAATGGGTCTGACTGAGGGCCTCCAGGAGAGAAGCCCAATCAAGACGCGCCCCGAGGAGCGTCTTGCCACATGTCAACACTGGGTCTGACTGAGCGCCTCCAGGAGAGAGGCCCAAGCAAGACGCGCCCCGAGGAGCGTCTTGCCACATGTCAACAATGGGTCTGACTGAGGGCCTCCAGGAGAGAAGGCCAATCAAGAGGCGCCCCGAGGAGCGTCTTGCCACATGTCAACACTGGGTCTGACTGAGCGCCTCCAGGAGAGAGGCCCAAGCAAGACGCGCCCCGAGGAGCGTCTTGCCACATGCCAACACTGGGTCTGACTGAGCACCTCCAGGAGAGAGGCCCAAGCAAGACACGCCCCGAGGAGCGTCTTGCCACGTGTCACCACTGGGTCTGACTGAGCACCTCCAGGAGAGAGGCCCAAGCAAGACGCACCCCGTTTAGCGTCTTGCCACATGTCAACAATGGGTCTGACTGAGGGCCTCCAGGAGAGAAGCCCAAGCAAGACGCGCCCCGAGGAGCGTCTTGCCACATGTCAACACTGGGTCTGACCGAGCGCCTCCAGGAGAGAGGCCCAAGCAAGACGCGCCCCGAGGAGCGTCTTGCCACGTTTCACCCCTGGGTCTGACTGAGCGCCTCCAGGAGAGAGGCCCAAGCAAGACGAGCCCCGAGGAGCGTCTTGCCACATGTCAACACTGGGTCTGACTGAGTGCCTCCATGAGAGAAGCCCCAGCAAGACGCGCCCCGAGGAGCGTCTTGCCACATGTCAGCACTCGGTCTGACTGAGCGCCTCCAGGAGAGAGGCCCAAGCAAGACGCGCCCCGAGGAGCATCTTGCCACATGTCACTACTCGGACTGACTGAGGGCCTCCAGGAGAGAAGCCCAAGCAAGATGCGCCCCGAGGAGCGTCTTGCCACATGTCAACACTGGGTCTGACTGAGCGCCTCCAGGAGAGAGGCCCAAGCAAGACGCGCCCCGAGGAGCATCTTGCCACATGTCACTACTCGGACTGAATGAGCGCCTCCAGGAGAGAGGTCCAAGCAAGACGAGCCCCGAGGAGCGTCTTGCCACATGTCAACAATGGGTCTGACTGAGGGCCTCCAGGAGAGAAGCCCAATCAAGACGCGCCCCGAGGAGCGTCTTGCCACATGTCAACACTGGGTCTGACTGAGCGCCTCCAGGAGAGAGGCCCAAGCAAGACGCGCCCCGAGGAGCGTCTTGCCACATGTCAACACTGGGTCTGACTGAGCGCCTCCAGGAGAGAGGCCCAAGCAAGACGCCCCCCGAGGAGCGTCTTGCCACATGTCAACAATGGGTCTGACTGAGGGCCTCCAGGAGAGAAGCCCAATCAAGAGGCGCCCCGAGGAGCGTCTTGCCACATGTCACTACTAGGACTGACTGAGCGCCTCCAGGAGAGAGGCCCAAGCAAGACGCACCCCGAGGAGCGTCTTGCCACATGTCAACAATGGGTCTGACTGAGGGCCTCCAGGAGAGAAGCCCAAGCAAGACGCGCCCCGAGGAGCGTCTTGCCACATGTCAACACTGGGTCTGACTGAGCGCCTCCAGGAGAGAGGCCCAAGCAAGACGCGCCCCGAGGAGCTTCTTGCCACATGTCAACACTGGTTCTGACTGAGCGCCTCCAGGCGAGAGGCCCAAGCAAGACGCGCCCCGAGGAGCGTCTTGCCACATGTCAACAATGGGTCTGACTGAGGGCCTCCAGGAGAGAAGCCCAAGCAAGACGCGCCCCGAGGAGCGTCTTGCCACATGTCAACAATGGGTCTGACTGAGGGCCTCCAGGAGAGAAGTTCAAGCAAGACGCGCCCCGAGGAGCGTCTTGACACATGTCAACACTGGGTCTGACAGAGGGCCTCCAGGAGAGAGGCCCAAGCAAGACGCGCCCCGAGGAGTGTCTTGCCACATGTCACCACTGGGTCTGACTGAGCGCCTCCAGGAGAGAGGCCCAAGCAAGACGCGCCCCGAGGAGCGTAAGGCCACATGTCACTACTCAGTCTGACTGAGCGCCTCCAGGAGAGAGGCCCAAGCAAGACGCGCCCCGAGGAACGTCTTGCCACGTGTCAACACTGGGTCTGATTGAGGGCCTCCAGGAGAGAGGCCCAAGCAAGAAGCAACCCGAGGGGCATCTTGCCACATGTCAGCACTGGGTCTGACTGAGCGCCTCCAGGAGAGAGTCCCCAGCAAGACGCGCCCCGAGGAGCGTCTTGCCTTATGTCAGCACTCGGTCTGACTGAGCGCCTCCAGGAGAGAGGCCCAAGCAAGACGCGCCCCGAGGAGCGTCTTGCCACATGTCACCTCAGGTTCTGACTGAGCGCCTCCAGGAGAGAGGCCCAAGCAAGACGCGCCCCAAGGAGCGTCTTGCCACATGTCAACAATGGGTCTTACTGAGCGCCTCCAGGAGAGAGGCCCAAGCAAGACGCGCCCCGAGGAGCGTCTTGCCACATGTCAACAATGGGTTTGACTGAGGGCCTCCAGGAGAGAAGCCCTAGCAAAACGCGCCCCGAGGAGCGTCTTGACACATGTCAACACTGGGTCTGACAGAGGGCCTACAGGAGAGAGGCCCATGCAAGACGCGCCCCGAGGAGTGTCTTGCCACATGTCACCACTGGGTCTGACTGAGCGCCTCCAGGAGAGAGGCCGAAGCAAGACGCGCCCCGAGGAGCGTCAGGCCACATGTCACTACTCAGTCTGACTGAGCGCCTCCAGGAGAGAGGCCCAAGCAAGACGCGCCCCAAGGAGCGTCTTGCCACGTTTCACCACTGGGTCTGACTGAGTGCCTCCATGAGAGAAGCCCCAGCAAGACGCGCCCCGAGGAGCGTCTTGCCACATGTCAGCACTCGTTCTGACTGAGCACCTCCAGGAGAGAGGCCCAAGCAAGACGCGCCCCGAGGAGAATCTTGCTACATGTCACTACTCGGACTGACTGAGCGCCTCCAGGAGAGAGGCCCAAGCAAGACGCACCCCGAGGAGCGTCTTGCCACATGTCAGCAATGGGTCTGACTGAGGGCCTCCAGGAGAGAAGCCCAAGCAAGACGCGCCCCGAGGAGCTTCTTGCCACATGTCAACAATGGGTCTGACTGAGGGCCTCCAGGAGAGAGGCCCAAGCAAGACGCACCCCGAGGAGCGTCTTGCCACATGTCAACAATGGGTCTGACTGAGGGCCTCCAGGAGAGAAGCCCAAGCAAGACGCGCCCCGAGGAGCGTCTTGCCACATGTCAACACTGGGTCTGACTGAGCGCCTCCAGGAGAGAGGCCCAAGCAAGACGCGCCCGGAGGAGCGTCTTGCCACATGTCAACACTGGGTCTGACTGAGCGCCTCCAGGAGAGAGGCCCAAGCAAGACACGCCCCGAGGAGCGTCTTGCCATGTGTCACCACTGGGTCTGACTGAGCTTCTCCAGGAGAGAGGCCCAAGCAAGACGCGCCCCGAGGAGCGTCTTGCCACATGTCAACACTGGGTCTGACTGAGCGCCTCCAGGAGAGAGGCCCAAGCAAGACGCGCCCCGAGGAGCGTCTTGCCACATGTCAACAATGGGTCTTACTGAGGGCCTCCAGGAGAGAGGCCCAAGCAAGACGCACCCCGAGGAGCGTCTTGCCACATGTCAACAATGGGTCTGACTGAGGGCCTCCAGAAGAGAAGCCCAAGCAAGACGCGCCCCGAGGAGCATCTTGACACATGTCAACACTGGGTCTGACAGAGGGCCTCCAGGAGAGAGGCCCATGCAAGACGCGCCCCGAGGAGCGTCTTGACACATGTCAACAATGGGTCTGACTGAGGGCCTCCAGGAGAGAAGCCCAAGCAAGACGCGCCCCGAGGAGCTTCTTGCAACATGTCAACAATGGGTCTGACTGAGGGCCTCCAGGAGAGAAGCCCAATCAAGACGCGCCCCGAGGAGCGTCTTGCCACATGTCAACAATGGGTCCGACTGAGGGCCTCCAGGAGAGAAGCCCAATCAAGACGCGCCCCGAGGAGCATCTTGCCACATGTCACTACTCGGACTGACTGAGCGCCTCCAGGAGAGAGGCCCAAGCAAGAAGCACCCAGAGAAGCGTCTTGCCACATGTCAACAATGAGTCTGACTGAGGGCCTCCAGGAGAGAAGCCCAATCAAGACGCGCCCCGAGGAGCGTCTTGCCACATGTGAACACTGGGTCTGACTGAGCGCCTCCAGGAGACAGGCCCAAGCAAGACGCGCCCCGAGGAGCGTCTTGCCACATGTCAACAATGGGTCCGACTGAGGGCCTCCAGGAGAGAAGCCCAATCAAGACGTGCCCCGAGGAGCGTCTTGCCACATGTCAACACTGGGTCTGACTGAGCGCCTCCAGGAGAGAGGCCCAAGCAAGACGCGCCCGGAGGAGTGTCTTGCCACATGTCAACACTAGGTCTGACAGAGGGCCTCCAGGAAAGAGGCCCAAGCCAGATGCGCCCCGAGGAGCGTCTTGCCACATGTCACCTCTGGTTCTGATTGAGCGCCTCCAGGAGAGAGGCCCAAGCAAGACGCGCCCCGAGGAGCGTCTTGCCACATGCCAACACTGGGTCTGACTGAGCGCCTCCAGGAGAGAGGCCCAAGCAAGACAAGCCCCGAGGAGCGTCTTGCCACGTGTCACCACTGGTTCTGACTGAGCTTCTCCAGGAGAGAGGCCCAAGCAAGACGCGCCCCGAGGAGCGTCTTGCCACATGTCAACAATGGGTTTGACTGAGGGCCTCCAGGAGAGAAGCCCTAGCAAAACGCGCCCCGAGGAGCGTCTTGACACATGTCAACACTGGGTCTGACTGAGCGCCTCCAGGAGAGAGGCCGAAGCAAGACGCGCCCCGAGGAGCGTCAGGCCACATGTCACTACTCAGTCTGACTGAGCGCCTCCAGGAGAGAGGCCGAAGTAAGACGCGCCCCAAGGAGCGTCTTGCCACGTTTCACCACTGGGTCTGACTTAGTGCCTCCATGAGAGAAGCCCCAGCAAGACGCGCCCCGAGGAGCGTCTTGCCACATGTCAGCACTCGTTCACACAAATGAACCCAGAATGATGTGAAATTGTGCTTCGTGCAACATAATTCTGGGTGCCATTTACAAACCATAAGTGCTAATGACTCCATTCCTTTTTGTGGTTGTAGGGGCTGTTGATTGGAGTACATTAAAACAAACCTGATCTCTCTAGGACATTCAGAAGCCAAGTTATAAGCCCACAAATGTGTAACTGGACTACGTCTTTAAAGTGACACCAGGCCCGGTGACCTTTGGGACATGGTTTGACCCCCTATAGGAATGTGCGATCATCATGAAACGTTCAGATCACTTACAACTCAATAGATTCTACCTTCTTGTAACGTTTCAGCCTGATTGGACATTGTTTTCACAAAAATGAACCCAGAATGATGTGAAATTGTGCTTCGTGCAACATAATTCTGGGTGCCATTTACAAACCATAAGTGCTAATGACTCCATTCCATTTTGTGTTTGTAGGGGCTGTTGATTGGAGTACACTAAAACAAAACTAACCTCTCTAGGACATTCAGAATCCAAGTTATAAGCCCACAAAGGTGTAACTGGACTACTTCTTTAAAGTGACACCAGGCCCGGTGACCTTTGGGACATGGTTTTACCCCCTATAGGAATGTGCTATCATCTTGAATCGTTCAGATCACTTACAACTCAATAGATTCTACCTTCTTGTAGCGTTTCAGCCTGATTGGACCTTGTTTTCACACAAATGGACCCAGAATGATGTGAAATTGTGCTTCGTGCAACATAATTCTGGGTGCCATTTACAAAGCATAAGTGCTAATGACTCCATTCCTTTTTGTGGTTGTAGGGGCTGTTGATTGGAGTACACTAAAACAAACCTGATCTCTCTAGGACATTCAGAAGCCAAGTTATAAGCCCACAAATGTGTAACTGGACTACTTCTTTAAATTGACAGCAGATCCGGTGACCTTTGGGACATGGTTTGACCCCCTTAGGAAAGTGCTATTATCATGAAACGTTCAGATCACTTACAACTTAGTAGATTCTACCTTCCTCTAACGTTTCAGCCTGATTGGACCTTGTTTTCACACAAATGAACCCAGAATGATGTGAAATTGTGCTTCATGCAACATAATTCTGGGTGCCATTTACAAACCATAAGTGCTAATGACTCCATTCCTTTTTGTGGTTGTAGGGGCTGTTGATTGGAGTACATTAAAACAAACCTGATCTCACTAGGACATTCAGAAGCCAAGTTATAAGCCCACAAATGTGTAACTGGACTACTTCTTTAAATTGACACCAGATCCGGTGACCTTTGGGACATGGTTTGACCCCCTTAGGAAAGTGCTATCATCATGAAACGTTCAGATCACTTACAACTCAATAGATTCTTCCTTCCTGTAACGTTTCAGCCTGATTGGACCTTGTTTTCACACAAATGAACCCAGAATGATGTGAAATTGTACTTCGTGCAACATAATTCTATGTGCCATTTAAAAACCATAAGTGCTAATGACTCCATTCATTTTTGTGGTTGTAGGGGCTGTTGATTGGAGTACATTAAAACAAACCTGATCTCTCTAGGACATTCAGAAGCCAAGTTATAAGCCCACAAATGTGTAACTGGACTACTTCTTTAAATTGACACCAGATCCGGTGACCTTTGGGACATGGTTTGACCCCCTTAGGAAAGTGCTATCATCATGAAACGTTCAGATCACTTACAACTCAATAGATTCTACCTTCCTGTAACGTTTCAGCCTGGTTGGACCTTGTTTTCACACAAAAGAACCCAGAATGATGTGAAATTGTACTTCGTGCAACATAATTCTAGGTGCCATTTAAAAACCATAAGTGCTAATGACTCCATTCCTTTTTGTGGTTGTAGGGGCTGTTGATTGGAGTACCCTAAAACAAACCTGATCTCTCTAGGACATTCAGAAGCCAAGTTATAAGCCCACAAATGTGTAACTGGACTACTTCTTTAAATTGACACCAGATCCGGTGACATTTGGGACATGGTTTGACCCCCTTAGGAAAGTGCTATCATCATGAAACGTTCATATCAATTACAACTCAATAGATTCTACCTTCCTGTAACGTTTCAGCCTGATTGGACCTTGTTTTCACACAAATGAACCCAGAATGATGTGAAATTGTGCTTTGTGCAACATAATTCTGGGTGCCATTTAAAAACCATAAGTGCTAATGTCTCCATTCCTTTTTGTGGTTGTAGGGGCTGTTGATTGGAGTGCACTAAAACAAACCTGACCTCTCTAGGACATTCAGAAGCCAAGTTATAAGCCCACAAATGTGTAACTGGACTACTACTTTAAAGTGACACCAGATCCGGTGACCTTTGGGACATGGTTTGACCCCCTTAGGAAAGTGCTATCATCATGAAACGTTCAGATCACTTACAACTCAATAGATTCTACCTTCCTGTAACGTTTAAGCCTGATTGGACCTTGTTTTCACACAAATGAACCCAGAATGATGTGAAATTGTGCTTTGTGCAACATAATTCTGGGTGCCATTTACAAACCATAAGTGCTAATGACTCCATTCCTTTTTGTGGTTGTAGGGGCTTTTGATTGGAGTACACTAAAACAAACCTGACCTCTCTAGGACATTCAGAAGCCAAGTTATAAGCCCACAAATGTGTAACTGGACTACTTCTTTAAAGTGACACCAGATCCGGTGACCTTTGGGACATGGTTTGACCCCCTTAGGAAAGTGCTATCATCCTGAAACGTTCAGATCACTTACAACTCAATAGATTCTACCTTCCTGTAACGTTTCAGCCTGATTGGACCTTGTTTTCACACAAATGAACCCATAATGATGTGAAATTGTACTTCGTGCAACATAATTCTATGTGCCATTTAAAAACCATAAGTGCTAATGACTCCATTCATTTTTGTGGTTGTAGGGGCTGTTGATTGGAGTACATTAAAACAAACCTGATCTCTCTAGGACATTCAGAAGCCAAGTTATAAGCCCACAAATGTGTAACTGGACTACTTCTTTAAATTGACACCAGATCCGGTGACCTTTGGGACATGGTTTGACCCCCTTAGGAAAGTGCTATCATCATGAAACGTTCAGATCACTTACAACTCAATAGATTCTACCTTCCTGTAACGTTTCAGCCTGATTGGACCTTGTTTTCACACAAAAGAACCCAGAATGATGTGAAATTGTACTTCGTGCAACATAATTCTAGGTGCCATTTAAAAACCATAAGTGCTAATGACTCCATTCCTTTTTGTGGTTGTAGGGGCTGTTGATTGGAGTACCCTAAAACAAACCTGATCTCTCTAGGACATTCAGAAGCCAAGTTATAAGCCCACAAATGTGTAACTGGACTACTTCTTTAAATTGACACCAGATCCGGTGACATTTGGGACATGGTTTGACCCCCTTAGGAAAGTGCTATCATCATGAAACGTTCATATCAATTACAACTCAATAGATTCTACCGTCCTGTAACGTTTCAGCCTGATTGGACCTTGTTTTCACACAAATGAACCCAGAATGATGTGAAATTGTGCTTCGTGCAACATAATTCTGGGTGCCATTTAAAAACCATAAGTGCTAATGTCTCCATTCCTTTTTGTGGTTGTAGGGGCTGTTGATTGGAGTGCACTAAAACAAACCTGACCTCTCTAGGACATTCAGAAGCCAAGTTATAAGCCCACAAATGTGTAACTGGACTACTTCTTTAAAGTGACACCAGATCCGGTGACCTTTGGGACATGGTTTGACCCCCTTAGGAAAGTGCTATCATCATGAAACGTTCAGATCACTTACAACTCAATAGATTCTACCTTCCTGTAACGTTTAAGCCTGATTGGACCTTGTTTTCACACAAATGAACCCAGAATGATGTGAAATTGTGCTTTGTGCAACATAATTCTGGGTGCCATTTACAAACCATAAGTGCTAATGACTCCATTCCTTTTTGTGGTTGTAGGGGCTTTTGATTGGAGTACACTAAAACAAACCTGACCTCTCTAGGACATTCAGAAGCCAAGTTATAAGCCCACAAATGTGTACCTGGACTACTTCTTTAAAGTGACACCAGATCCGGTGACCTTTGGGACATGGTTTGACCCCCTTAGGAAAGTGCTATCATCATGAAACGTTCATATCAATTACAAGTCAATAGATTCTACCTTCCTGTAACGTTTCAGCCTGATTGGACCTTGTTTTCACACAAATGAACCCAGAATGATGTGAAATTGTGCTTCGTGCAACATAATTCTGGGTGCCATTTAAAAACCATAAGTGCTAATGTCTCCATTCCTTTTTGTGGTTGTAGGGGCTGTTGATTGGAGTGCACTAAAACAAACCTGACCTCTCTAGGACATTCAGAAGCCAAGTTATAAGCCCACAAATGTGTAACTGGACTACTTCTTTAAAGTGACACCAGATCCGGTGACCTTTGGGACATGGTTTGACCCCCTTAGGAAAGTGCTATCATCATGAAACGTTCAGATCACTTACAACTCAATAGATTCTACCTTCCTGTAACGTTTAAGCCTGATTGGACCTTGTTTTCACACAAATGAACCCAGAATGATGTGAAATTGTGCTTTGTGCAACATAATTCTGGGTGCCATTTACAAACCATAAGTGCTAATGACTCCATTCCTTTTTGTGGTTGTAGGGGCTTTTGATTGGAGTACACTAAAACAAACCTGACTTCTCTAGGACATTCAGAAGCCAAGTTATAAGCCCACAAATGTGTAACTGGACTACTTCTTTAAAGTGACACCAGATCCGGTGACCTTTGGGACATGGTTTGACCCCCTTAGGAAAGTGCTATCATCATGAAACGTTCAGATCACTTACAACTCAATAGATTCTACCTTCCTGTAACGTTTCAGCCTGATTGGACCTTGTTTTCACACAAATGAACCCATAATGATGTGAAATTGTACTTCGTGCAACATAATTCTATGTGCCATTTAAAAACCATAAGTGCTAATGACTCCATTCCTTTTTGTGGTTGTAGGGGCTGTTGATTGGAGTACACTAAAACAAACCTGATCTCTCTAGGACATTCAGAAGCCAAGTTATAAGCCCACAAATGTGTAACTGGACTACTTCTTTAAATTGACACCAGATCCGGTGACATTTGGGACATGGTTTGACCCCCTTAGGAAAGTGCTATCATCATGAAACGTTCATATCAATTACAACTCAATAGATTCTACCTTCCTGTAACGTTTCAGCCTGATTGGACCTTGTTTTCACACAAATGAACCCAGAATGATGTGAAATTGTGCTTCGTGCAACATAATTCTGGGTGCCATTTAAAAACCATAAGTGCTAATGTCTCCATTCCTTTTTGTGGTTGTAGGGGCTGTTGATTGGAGTGCACTAAAACAAACCTGACCTCTCTAGGACATTCAGAAGCCAAGTTATAAGCCCACAAATGTGTAACTGGACTACTTCTTTAAAGTGACACCAGATCCGGTGACCTTTGGGACATGGTTTGACCCCCTTAGGAAAGTGCTATCATCATGAAACGTTCAGATCACTTACAACTCAATAGATTCTACCTTCCTGTAACGTTTCAGCCTGATTGGACCTTGTTTTCACACAAATGTGAAATTGTACTTCGTGCAACATAATTCTATGTGCCATTTAAAAACCATAAGTGCTAATGACTCCATTCATTTTTGTGGTTGTAGGGGCTGTTGATTGGAGTACATTAAAACAAACCTGATCTCTCTAGGACATTCAGAAGCCAAGTTATAAGCCCACAAATGTGTAACTGGACTACTTCTTTAAATTGACACCAGATCCGGTGACCTTTGGGACATGGTTTGACCCCCTTAGGAAAGTGCTATCATCATGAAACGTTCAGATCACTTACAACTCAATAGATTCTACCTTCCTGTAACGTTTCAGCCTGATTGGACCTTGTTTTCACACAAATGAACCCAGAATGATGTGAAATTGTACTTCGTGCAACATAATTCTAGGTGCCATTTAAAAACCATAAGTGCTAATGACTCCATTCCTTTTTGTGGTTGTAGGGGCTGTTGATTGGAGTACACTAAAACAAACCTGATCTCTCTAGGACATTCAGAAGCCAAGTTATAAGCCCACAAATGTGTAACTGGACTACTTCTTTAAATTGACACCAGATCCGGTGACATTTGGGACATGGTTTGACCCCCTTAGGAAAGTGCTATCATCATGAAACGTTCATATCAATTACAACTCAATAGATTCTACCTTCCTGTAACGTTTCAGCCTGATTGGACCTTGTTTTCACACAAATGAACCCAGAATGATGTGAAATTGTGCTTCGTGCAACATAATTCTGGGTGCCATTTAAAAACCATAAGTGCTAATGTCTCCATTCCTTTTTGTGGTTGTAGGGGCTGTTGATTGGAGTGCACTAAAACAAACCTGACCTCTCTAGGACATTCAGAAGCCAAGTTATAAGCCCACAAATGTGTAACTGGACTACTTCTTTAAAGTGACACCAGATCCGGTGACCTTTGGGACATGGTTTGACCCCCTTAGGAAAGTGCTATCATCATGAAACGTTCAGATCACTTACAACTCAATAGATTCTACCTTCCTGTAACGTTTAAGCCTGATTGGACCTTGTTTTCACACAAATGAACGCAGAATGATGTGAAATTGTGCTTTGTGCAACATAATTCTGGGTGCCATTTACAAACCATAAGTGCTAATGACTCCATTCCTTTTTGTGGTTGTAGGGGCTTTTGATTGGAGTACACTAAAACAAACCTGACCTCTCTAGGACATTCAGAAGCCAAGTTATAAGCCCACAAATGTGTAACTGGACTACTTCTTTAAAGTGACACCAGATCCGGTGACCTTTGGGACATGGTTTGACCCCCTTAGGAAAGTGCTATCATCATGAAACGTTCAGATCACTTACAACTCAATAGATTCTACCTTCCTGTAACGTTTCAGCCTGATTGGACCTTGTTTTCACACAAATGTGAAATTGTACTTCGTGCAACATAATTCTATGTGCCATTTAAAAACCATAAGTGCTAATGACTCCATTCATTTTTGTGGTTGTAGGGGCTGTTGATTGGAGTACATTAAAACAAACCTGATCTCTCTAGGACATTCAGAAGCCAAGTTATAAGCCCACAAATGTGTAACTGGACTACTTCTTTAAATTGACACCAGATCCGGTGACCTTTGGGACATGGTTTGACCCCCTTAGGAAAGTGCTATCATCATGAAATGTTCAGATCACTTACAACTCAATAGATTCTACCTTCCTGTAACGTTTCAGCCTGATTGGACCTTGTTTTCACACAAATGAACCCAGAATGATGTGAAATTGTACTTCGTGCAACATAATTCTAGGTGCCATTTAAAAACCATAAGTGCTAATGACTCCATTCCTTTTTGTGGTTGTAGGGGCTGTTGATTGGAGTACCCTAAAACAAACCTGATCTCTCTAGGACATTCAGAAGCCAAGTTATAAGCCCACAAATGTGTAACTGGACTACTTCTTTAAATTGACACCAGATCCGGTGACATTTGGGACATGGTTTGACCCCCTTAGGAAAGTGCTATCATCATGAAACGTTCATATCAATTACAACTCAATAGATTCTAACTTCCTGTAACGTTTCAGCCTGATTGGACCTTGTTTTCACACAAATGAACCCAGAATGATTTGAAATTGTGCTTCGTGCAACATAATTCTGGGTGCCATTTAAAAACCCTAAGTGCTAATGTCTCCATTCCTTTTTGTGGTTGTAGGGGCTGTTGATTGGAGTGCACTAAAACAAACCTGACCTCTCTAGGACATTCAGAAGCCAAGTTATAAGCCCACAAATGTGTAACTGGACTACTTCTTTAAAGTGACACCAGATCCGGTGACCTTTGGGACATGGTTTGACCCCCTTAGGAAAGTGCTATCATCATGAAACGTTCAGATCACTTACAACTCAATAGATTCTACCTTCCTGTAACGTTTAAGCCTGATTGGACCTTGTTTTCACACAAATGAACCCAGAATGATGTGAAATTGTGCTTTGTGCAACATAATTCTGGGTGCCATTTACAAACCATAAGTGCTAATGACTCCATTCCTTTTTGTGGTTGTAGGGGCTTTTGATTGGAGTACACTAAAACAAACCTGACCTCTCTAGGACATTCAGAAGCCAAGTTATAAGCCCACAAATGTGTAACTGGACTACTTCTTTAAAGTGACACCAGATCCGGTGACCTTTGGGACATCGTTTGACCCCCTTAGGAAAGTGCTATCATCATGAAACGTTCAGATCACTTACAGCTCAATAGATTCTACCTTCCTGTAACGTTTCAGCCTGATTGGACCTTGTTTTCACACAAATGAACCCATAATGATGTGAAATTGTGCTTCGTGCAACATAATTCTGGGTGCCATTTACAAACCATAAGTGCTAATGACTCCATTCCGTTTTGTGGTTGTAGGGGCTGTTGATTGGAGTACCCTAAAACAAACCTGATCTCTCTAGGACATTCAGAAGCCAAGTTATAAGCCCACAAATGTGTAACTGGACTACTTCTTTAAATTGACACCAGATCCGGTGACATTTGGGACATGGTTTGACACCCTTAGGAAAGTGCTATCATCATGAAACGTTCATATCAATTACAACTCAATAGATTCTACCTTCCTGTAACGTTTCAGCCTGATTGGACCTTGTTTTCACACAAATGAACCCAGAATGATGTGAAATTGTGCTTCGTGCAACATAATTCTGGGTGCCATTTAAAAACCATAAGTGCTAATGTCTCCATTCCTTTTTGTGGTTGTAGGGGCTGTTGATTGGAGTGCACTAAAACAAACCTGACCTCTCTAGGACATTCAGAAGCCAAGTTATAAGCCCACAAATGTGTAACTGGACTACTTCTTTAAATTGACACCGGATCCGGTGACCTTTGGGACATGGTTTTACCCCCTATAGGAATGTGCGATCATCTTGAAACGTTCAGATAACTTACAACTCAATAGATTCTACCTTCCTGTAACGTTTCAGCCTGATTGGACCTTGTTTTCACACAAATGAACCCAGAATGATGTGAAATTGTGCTTCGTGCAACATAATTC
Organism: Nothobranchius furzeri; assembly: GCF_043380555.1. Classification (NCBI taxonomy): domain Eukaryota; kingdom Metazoa; phylum Chordata; class Actinopteri; order Cyprinodontiformes; family Nothobranchiidae; genus Nothobranchius; species Nothobranchius furzeri. Next base: position 11,582,648 of record NC_091743.1, read on the forward strand.
TGGGTGCCATTTAAAAACCATAAGTGCTAATGTCTCCATTCCTTTTTGTGGTTGTAGGGGCTGTTGATTGGAGTACCCTAAAACAAACCTGACCTCTCTAGGACATTCAGAAGCCAAGTTATAAGCCCACAAATTTGTAACTGGACTACTTCTTTAAAGTGACACCAGATCCGGTGACCTTTGGGACATGGTTTGACACCCTTAGGAAAGTGCTATCATCATGAAACGTTCAGATCACTTACAACTCAATAGATTCTACCTTCCTGTAACGTTTCAGCCCTATTGGACCTTGTTTTCACACAAATGAACCCAGAATGATGTGAAATTGTGCTTCGTGCAACATAATTCTGGGTGCCATTTACAAACCATAAGTGCTAATGACTCCATTCCGTTTTGTGGTTGTAGGGGCTGTTGATTGGAGTACACTAAAAAAAAGCTGATCTCTCTTTGACATTCAGAAGCCAAGTTATAAGCCCACAAATGTGTAACTGGACTACTTCTTTAAATTGACACCAGATCCGGTGACCTTTGGGACATGGTTTGACCCCCATAGGAAAGTGCTATCATCATGAAACGTTCAGATCACTTACAACTCAGTAGATTCTACCTTCCTCTAACGTTTCAGCCTGATTGGACCTTGTTTTCACACAAATGAACCCAGAATGATGTGAAATTGTGCTTCGTGCAACATAATTCTGGGTGCCATTTACAAACCATAAGTGCTAATGACGCCATTCCTTTTTGTGGTTGTAGGGGCTGTTGATTGGAGTACATTAAAACAAACCTGATCTCTCTAGGACATTCAGAAGCCAAGTTATAAGCCCACAAATGTGTAACTGGACTACTTCTTTAAATTGACACCAGATCCGGTGACCTTTGGGACATGGTTTGACCCCATTAGGAAAGCGCTATCATCATGAAACGTTCAGATCACTTACAACTCAATAGATTCTACCTTCCTGTAATGTTTCAGCCTGATTGGACCTTGTTTTCACACAAATGAACCCTGAATGATGTGAAATTGTGCTTCGTGCAACATAATTCTGGGTGCCATTTAAAAACCATAAGTGCTAATGACTCCATTCCTTTTTGTGGTTGTAGGGGCTGTTGATTGGAGTATACTAAAACAAACCTGATCTCTCAGGGACATTCAGAAGCCAAGTTATAAGCCCACAAATGTGTAACTGGACTACTTCTTTAAATTGACACCAGATCCGGTGACCTTTGGGACATTGTTTGACCCACTTAGGAAAGTGCTATCATCATTAAACGTTCAGATCACTTACAACTCAATAGATTCTACCTTCCTGTAACGTTTCAGCCTGATTGGACCTTGTTTTCACACAAATGAACCCAGAATGATGTGAAATTGTGCTTCGTGCAACATAATTCTGGGTGCCATTTACAAACCATAAGTGCTAATGACTCCATTCCTTTTTGTGGTTGTAGGGGCTGTTTATTGGAGTACACTAAAACAAACCTGACCTCTCTAGGACATTCAGAAGCCAAGTTATAAGCCCACAAATTTGTAACTGGACTACTTCTTTAAAGTGACACCAGATCCGGTGACCTTTGGGACATGGTTTGACCCCCTTAGGAAAGTGCTATCATCATGAAACGTTCAGATCACTTACAACTCAATAGATTCTACCTTCCTGTAACGTTTCAGCCTGATTGGACCTTGTTTTCACACAAATGAACCCAGAATGATGTGAAATTGTGCTTCGTGCAACATAATTCTGGGTGCCATTTACAAACCATAAGTGCTAATGACTCCATTCCATTTTGTGGTTGTAGGGGCTGTTGATTGGAGTACACTAAAACAAACCTAACCTCTCTAGGACATTCAGAAGCCAAGTTATAAGCCCACAAAGGTGTAACTGGACAACTTCTTTAAAGTGACACCAGGCCCGGTGACCTTTGGGACATGGTTTTACCCCCTATAGGAATGTGCTATCATCTTGAATCGTTCAGATCACTTACAACTCAATAGATTCTACCTTCTTGTAGCGTTTCAGCCTGATTGGACCTTGTTTTCACACAAATGGACCCAGAATGATGTGAAATTGTGCTTCGTGCAACATAATTCTGGGTGCCATTTACAAAGCATAAGTGCTAATGACTCCATTCCTTTTTGTGGTTGTAGGGGCTGTTGATTGGAGTACACTAAAACAAACCTAACCTCTCTAGGACATTCAGAAGCCAAGTTATAAGCCCACAAAGGTGTAACTGGACAACTTCTTTAAATTGACACCAGATCCGGTGACCTTTGGGACATGGTTTGACCCCCTTAGGAAAGTGCTATCATCATGAAACGTTCAGATCACTTACAACTCAGTAGATTCTAACTTCCTCTAACGTTTCAGCCTGATTGGACCTTGTTTTCACACAAATGAACCCTGAATGATGTGAAATTGTGCTTCGTGCAACATAATTCTGGGTGCCATTTACAAACCATAAGTGCTAATGACGCCATTCCTTTTTGTGGTTGTAGGGGCTGTTGATTGGAGTACATTAAAACAAACCTGATCTCTCTAGGACATTCAGAAGCCAAGTTATAAGCCCACAAATGTGTAACTGGACTACTTCTTTAAATTGACACCGGATCCGGTGACCTTTGGGACATGGTTTGACCCCATTAGGAAAGCGCTATCATCATGAAACGTTCAGATCACTTACAACTCAATAGATTCTACCTTCCTGTAACGTTTCAGCCTGATTGGACCTTGTTTTCACACAAATGAACCCTGAATGATGTGAAATTGTGCTTCGTGCAACATAATTCTGGGTGCCATTTAAAAACCATAAGTGCTAATGACTCCATTCCTTTTTGTGGTTGTAGGGGCTGTTGATTGGAGTATACTAAAACAAACCTGATCTCTCAGGTACATTCAGAAGCCAAGTTATAAGCCCACAAATGTGTAACTGGACTACTTCTTTAAATTGACACCAGATCCGGTGACATTTGGGACATGGTTTGACCCACTTAGGAAAGTGCTATCATCATGAAACGTTCAGATCACTTACAACTCCAGGAGAGAGGCCCAAGCAAGACGCGCCCCGAGGAGCATCTTGCCACATGTCACTACTCGGACTGACTGAGCGCCTCCAGGAGAGAGGCCCAAGCAAGACGCACCCCGAGGAGCGTCTTGCCACATGTCAACAATGGGTCTGATGAGGGCCTCCATGATAGAAGCCCAAGCAAGACGCGCCCCGAGGAGCGTCTTGCCACATGTCAACACTGGGTCTGACTGAGCGCCTCCAGGAGAGAGGCCCAAGCAAGACGCGCCCGGAGGAGCGTCTTGCCACATGTCAACACTGGGTCTGACAGAGGGCCTCCAGGAAAAAGGCCCAAGCAAGACACGCCCCGAGGAGCGTCTTGCCACATGTCACCTCTGGTTCTGACTGAGCGCCTCCAGGAGAGAGGCCCAAGCAAGACGCACCCCGAGGAGCGTCTTGCCACATGCCAACACTGGGTCTGACTGAGCGCCTCCAGGAGAGAGGCCCAAGCAAGACGCGCCCCGAGGAGCGTCTTGCCACGTGTCACCACTGGGTCTGACTGAGAGCCTCCAGGAGAGAGGCCAAAGCAAGACGCACCCCGAGGAGCGTCTTGCCACATGTCAACAATGGGTCTGACTGAGGGCCTCCAGGAGAGAAGCCCAAGCAAGACGCGCCCCGAGGAGCGTCTTGCCACATGTAAACACTGGGTCTGACTGAGCGCCTCCAGGAGAGAGGCCCAAGCAAGACGCGCCCCGAGGAGCGTCTTGCCACATGTAAACAATGGGTCTGACTGAGGGCCTCCAGGAGAGAAGCCCAAGCAAGACGCGCCCCGAGGAGCGTCTTGATACATGTCAACACTGGGTCTGACAGAGGGCCTCCAGGAGAAAGGCCCATGCAAGACGCGCCCCGAGGAGTGTCTTGCCACATGTCACCACTGGGTCTGACTGAGCGCCTCCAGGAGAGAGGCCGAAGCAAGAGGCGCCCCGAGGAGCGTCAGGCCACATGTCACTACTCAGTCTGACTGAGCGCCTCCAGGAGAGAGGCCCAAGCAAGACGCGCCCCGAGGAGCGTCTTGCCACATGTCACCTCTGGTTCTGACTGAGCGCCTCCAGGAGAGAGGCCCAAGCAAGACGCGCCCCGAGGAGCGTCAGGCCACATGTCACTACTCAGTCTGACTGAGCGCCTCCAGGAGAGAGGCCCAAGCAAGACACGCCCAGAGGAGCGTCTTGCCACATGTCAACAATGGGTCTGACTGAGGGCCTCCAGGAGAGAAGCCCAATCAAGACGCGCCCCGAGGAGCGTCTTGCCACATGTCAACACTGGGTCTGACTGATTGCCTCCAGGAGAGAGGCCCAAGCAAGACGCGCCCCGAGGAGCGTCTTGCCACATGTCAACAATGAGTCTGACTGAGGGCCTCCAGGAGAGAAGCCCAATCAAGACGCGCCCCGAGGAGCGTCTTGCCACATGTCAACACTGTGTCTGACTGAGCGCCTCCAGGAGAGAGGCCCAAGCAAGACGCGCCCGGAGGAGCGTCTTGCCACATGTCAACACTGGGTCTGACAGAGGGCCTCCAGGAAAGAGGCCCAAGCAAGACGCTCCCCGAGGAGCGTCTTGCCACATGTCACCTCTGGTTCTGACTGAGCGCCTCCAGGAGAGAGGCCCAAGCAAGATGCACCCCGAGGAGCGTCTTGCCACATGCCAACACTGGGTCTGACTGAGCGCCTCCAGGAGAGAGGCCCAAGCAAGACACGCCCAGAGGAGCGTCTTGACACATGTCAACACTGGGTCTGACTGAGGGCCTCCAGGAGAGAAGCCCAAGCAAGACGCGCCCCGAGGAGCGTCTTGACACATGTCAACACTGGGTCTGACAGAGGGCCTCAAGGAGAGAGGCACATGCAAGACGCGCCCCGAGGAGTGTTTTGCCACATGTCACCACTGGGTCTGACTGAGCGCCTCCAGGAGAGAGGCCGAAGCAAGACGCGCCCCGAGGAGCGTCAGGCCACATGTCACTACTCAGTCTGACTGAGCGCCTCCAGGAGAGAGGCCCAAGCAAGACGCGCCCCGAGGAGCGTCTTGCCACGTTTCACCACTGGGTCTGACTGAGCGCCTCCAGGAGAGAGGCCCAAGCAAGACGCGCCCCGAGGAGCGTCATGCCACATGTCAACAATGGGTCTGACTGAGGGCCTCCAGGAGAGAAGCCCAAGCACGACGCGCCCCGAGGAGCGTCTTGACACATGTCAACACTGGGTCTGACAGAGGGCCTCCAGGAGAGAGGCCCATGCAAGACGCGCCCCGAGGAGTGTCTTGCCACATGTCACCACTGGGTCTGACTGAGCGCCTCCAGGAGAGAGGCCGAAGCAAGACGCGCCCCGAGGAGCGTCTTGCCACATGTCAACAATGGGTCTTACTGAGGGCCTCCAGGAGAGAGGCCCAAGCAAGACGCGCCCCGAGGAGCGTCTTGCCACATGTCAACAATGGGTCTGACTGAGGGCCTCCAGGAGAGAAGCCCAAGCAAGACGCGCCCCGAGGAGCGTCTTGACACATGTCAACACTGGGTCTGACAGAGGGCCTCCAGGAGAGAGGCCCATGCAAGACGCGCCCCGAGGAGTGTCTTGCCACATGTCACCACTGGGCCTGACTGAGCGCCTCCAGGAGAGAGGCCGAAGCAAGACGCGCCCCGAGGAGCGTCAGGCCACATGTCACTACTCAGTCTGACTGAGCGCCTCCAGGAGAGAGGCCCAAGCAATACGCGCCCCGAGGAGCGTCTTGCCACGTTTCACCACTGGGTCTGACTGAGCGCCTCCAGAAGAGAGGCCCAAGGAAGACGAGCCCCGAGGAGCGTCTTGCCACATGTCAACACTGGGTCTGACTGAGTGCCTCCATGAGAGAAGCCCCAGCAAGACGCGCCCCGAGGAGCGTCTTGCCACATGTCAGCACTCGGTCTGACTGAGCGCCTCCAGGAGAGAGGCCCAAGCAAGACGCGCCCCGAGGAGCATCTTGCCACATGTCACTACTCGGACTGACTGAGAGCCTCCAGGAGAGAGGCCCAAGCAAGACGCACCCCGAGGAGCGTCTTGCCACATGTCAACAATGGGTCTGACTGAGGGCCTCCAGGAGAGAAGCCCAAGCAAGACGCGCCCCGAGGAGCGTCTTGCCACATGTAAACACTGGGTCTGACTGAGCGCCTCCAGGAGAGAGGCCCAAGCAAGACGCGCCCCGAGGAGCGTCTTGCCACATGTAAACAATGGGTCTGACTGAGGGCCTCCAGGAGAGAAGCCCAAGCAAGACGCGCCCCGAGGAGCGTCTTGATACATGTCAACACTGGGTCTGACAGAGGGCCTCCAGGAGAAAGGCCCATGCAAGACGCGCCCCGAGGAGTGTCTTGCCACATGTCACCACTGGGTCTGACTGAGCGCCTCCAGGAGAGAGGCCGAAGCAAGAGGCGCCCCGAGGAGCGTCAGGCCACATGTCACTACTCAGTCTGACTGAGCGCCTCCAGGAGAGAGGCCCAAGCAAGACGCGCCCCGAGGACCGTCTTGCCACGTTTCACCACTGGGTCTGACTGAGCGCCTCCAGGAGATAGGCCCAAGCAAGACGAGCCCCGAGGAGCGTCTTGCCACATGTCAAAACTGGGTCTGACTGAGTGCCTCCATGAGAGAAGCCCCAGCAAGACGCGCCCCGAGGAGCGTCTTGCCACATGTCAACAATGGGTCTGACTGAGGGCCTCCAGGAAAGAGGCCCAAGCAAGATGCGCCCCGAGGAGCGTCTTGCCACATGTCACCTCTGTTTCTGACTGAGCGCCTCCAGGAGAGAGGCCCAAGCAAGACGCGCCCCGAGGAGCGTCATGCCACATGTCAACAATGGGTCTGACTGAGGGCCTCCAGGAGAGAAGCCCAAGCACGACGCGCCCCGAGGAGCGTCTTGACACATGTCAACACTGGGTCTGACAGAGGGCCTCCAGGAGAGAGGCCCATGCAAGACGCGCCCCGAGGAGTGTCTTGCCACATGTCACCACTGGGTCTGACTGAGCGCCTCCAGGAGAGAGGCCGAAGCAAGACGCGCCCCGAGGAGCGTCTTGCCACATGTCAACAATGGGTCTTACTGAGGGCCTCCAGGAGAGAGGCCCAAGCAAGACGCGCCCCGAGGAGCGTCTTGCCACATGTCAACAATGGGTCTGACTGAGGGCCTCCAGGAGAGAAGCCCAAGCAAGACGCGCCCCGAGGAGCGTCTTGACACATGTCAACACTGGGTCTGACAGAGGGCCTCCAGGAGAGAGGCCCATGCAAGACGCGCCCCGAGGAGTGTCTTGCCACATGTCACCACTGGGCCTGACTGAGCGCCTCCAGGAGAGAGGCCGAAGCAAGACGCGCCCCGAGGAGCGTCAGGCCACATGTCACTACTCAGTCTGACTGAGCGCCTCCAGGAGAGAGGCCCAAGCAATACGCGCCCCGAGGAGCGTCTTGCCACGTTTCACCACTGGGTCTGACTGAGCGCCTCCAGAAGAGAGGCCCAAGCAAGACGAGCCCCGAGGAGCGTCTTGCCACATGTCAACACTGGGTCTGACTGAGTGCCTCCATGAGAGAAGCCCCAGCAAGACGCGCCCCGAGGAGCGTCTTGCCACATGTCAGCACTCGGTCTGACTGAGCGCCTCCAGGAGAGAGGCCCAAGCAAGACGCGCCCCGAGGAGCATCTTGCCACATGTCACTACTCGGACTGACTGAGCGCCTCCAGGAGAGAGGCCCAAGCAAGACGCACCCCGAGGAGCGTCTTGCCACATGTCAACAATGGGTCTGATGAGGGCCTCCATGATAGAAGCCCAAGCAAGACGCGCCCCGAGGAGCGTCTTGCCACATGTCAACACTGGGTCTGACTGAGCGCCTCCAGGAGAGAGGCCCAAGCAAGACGCGCCCGGAGGAGCGTCTTGCCACATGTCAACACTGGGTCTGACAGAGGGCCTCCAGGAAAAAGGCCCAAGCAAGACACGCCCCGAGGAGCGTCTTGCCACATGTCACCTCTGGTTCTGACTGAGCGCCTCCAGGAGAGAGGCCCAAGCAAGACGCACCCCGAGGAGCGTCTTGCCACATGCCAACACTGGGTCTGACTGAGCGCCTCCAGAGAGAGGCCCAAGCAAGACGCGCCCCGAGGAGCGTCTTGCCACGTGTCACCACTGGGTCTGACTGAGAGCCTCCAGGAGAGAGGCCCAAGCAAGACGCACCCCGAGGAGCGTCTTGCCACATGTCAACAATGGGTCTGACTGAGGGCCTCCAGGAGAGAAGCCCAAGCAAGACGCGCCCCGAGGAGCGTCTTGCCACATGTCAACACTGGGTCTGACTGAGCGCCTCCAGGAGAGAGGCCCAAGCAAGACGCGCCCCGAGGAGCGTCTTGCCACATGTCAACAATGAGTCTGACTGAGGGCCTCCAGGAGAGAAGCCCAATCAAGACGCGCCCCGAGGAGCGTCTTGCCACATGTCAACACTGGGTCTGACTGAGCGCCTCCAGGAGAGAGGCCCAAGCAAGACGCGCCCGGATAAGTGTCTTGCCACATGTCAACACTGGGTCTGACAGAGGGCCTCCAGGAAAGAGGCCCAAGCAAGACGCGCCCCGAGGAGCGTCTTGCCACATGTCACCTCTGGTTCTGACTGAGCGCCTCCAGGAGAGAGGCCCAAGCAAGACGCACCCCGAGGAGCGTCTTGCCACATGCCAACACTGGGTCTGACTGAGCGCCTCCAGGAGAGAGGTCCAAGCAAGACGCACCCCGAGGAGCGTCTTGCCACATGTCAACAATGGGTCTGACTGAGGGCCTCCAGGAGAGAGGCCGAAGCAAGACGCGCCCCGAGGAGCGTCAGGCCACATGTCAGCACTCGGTCTGACTGAGCGCCTCCAGGAGAGAGGCCCAAGCAAGACGCGCCCCGAGGAGCATCTTGCCACATGTCACTACTCGGACTGACTGAGCGCCTCCAGGAGAGAGGCCCAAGCAAGACGCACCCCGAGGAGCGTCTTGCCACATGTCAACAATGGGTCAGACTGAGGGCCTCCAGGAGAGAAGCCCAAGCAAGAAGCGCCCCGAGGAGCGTCTTGCCTCATGTCAACACTGGGTCTGACTGAGCGCCTCCAGGAGAGAGGCCCAAGCAAGACGCGCCCCGAGGAGCATCTTGCCACATGTCACTACTCGGACTGAATGAGCGCCTCCAGGAGAGAGGCCCAAGCAAGACGCGCCCCGAGGAGCGTCTTGCCACATGTCAACAATGGGTCTGACTGATGGCCTCCAGGAGAGAAGCCCAATCAAGACGCGCCCTGAGGAGCGTCTTGCCACATGTCAACAATGAGTCTGACTGAGGGCCTCCAGGAGAGAAGCCCAATCAAGACGCGCCCCGAGGAGCGTCTTGCCACATGTCAACACTGGGTCTGACTGAGCGCCTCCAGGAGAGAGGCCCAAGCAAGACGCGCCCGGATAAGCGTCTTGCCACATGTCAACACTGGGTCTGACAGAGGGCCTCCAGGAAAGAGGCCCAAGCAAGACGCGCCCCGAGGAGCGTCTTGCCACATGTCACCTCTGGTTCTGACTGAGCGCCTCCAGGAGAGAGGCCCAAGCAAGACGCACCCCGAGGAGCGTCTTGCCACATGCCAACACTGGGTCTGACTGAGCGCCTCCAGGAGAGAGGTCCAAGCAAGACGCACCCCGAGGAGCGTCTTGCCACATGTCAACAATGGGTCTGACTGAGGGCCTCCAGGAGAGAAGCCCAAGCAAGACGCGCCCCGAGGAGCGTCTTGCCACATGTCAACACTGGGTCTGACTGAGCGCCTCCAGGAGAGAGGCCCAAGCAAGACGCGCCCCGAGGATCGTCTTGCCACATGTAAACAATGGGTCTGACTGAAGGCCTCCAGGAGAGAAGCCCAAGCAAGACGCGCCCCGAGGAGCGTCTTGACACATGTCAACACTGGGTCTGACAGAGGGCCTCCAGGAGAGAGGCCCATGCAAGACGCGCCCCGAGGAGTGTCTTGCCATATGTCACCACTGGGTCTGACTGAGCGCCTCCAGGAGAGAGGCCGAAGCAAGACGCGCCCCGAGGAGCGTCAGGCCACATATCACTACTCAGTCTGACTGAGCGCCTCCAGGAGAGAGGCCCAAGCAAGACGCGCCCCGAGGAGCGTCTTGCCACGTTTCACCACTGGGTCTGACTGAGCGCCTCCATGAGAGAGGCCCAAGCAAGACGAGCCCCGAGGAGCGTCTTGCCACATGTCAACACTGGGTCTGACTGAGTGCCTCCATGAGAGAAGCCCCAGCAAGACGCGCCCCGAGGAGCGTCTTGCCACATGTCAGCACTCGGTCTGACTGAGCGCCTCCAGGAGAGAGGCCCAAGCAAGACGCGCCCCGAGGAGCATCTTGCCACATGTCACTACTCGGACTGACTGAGCGCCTCCAGGAGAGAGGCCCAAGCAAGACGCACCCCGAGGAGCGTCTTGCCACATGTCAACAATGGGTCTGACTGAGGGCCTCCAGGAGAGAAGCCCAAGCAAGACGCGCCCCGAGGAGCGTCTTGCCACATGTCAACACTGGGTCTGACTGAGCGCCTCCAGGAGAGAGGCCCAAGCAAGACGCGCCCCGAGGAGCATCTTACCACATGTCACTACTCGGACTGACTGAGCGCCTCCAGGAGAGAGGCCCAAGCAAGACGCACCCCGAGGAGCGTCTTGCCACATGTCAACAATGGCTCTGACTGAGGGCCTCCAGCAGAGAGGCCCAAGCAAGACGCGCCCGGAGGAGCGTCTTGCCACATGTCAACACTGGGTCTGACTGAGGGCCTCCAGGAGAGAAGCCCAAGCAAGACGCGCCCCGAGGAGCGTCTTGCCACATGCCAACACTGGGTCTGACTGAGCGCCTCCAGGAGAGAGGCCCAAGCAAGACACGCCCCGAGGAGCGTCTTGCCACGTGTCACCACTGGGTCTGACTGAGCACCTCCAGGAGAGAGGCCCAAGCAAGACGCACCCCGAGGAGCGTCTTGCCACATGTCAACAATGGGTCTGACTGAGGGCCTCCAGGAGAGAAGCCCAAGCAAGACGCGCCCCGAGGAGCGTCTTGCCACATGTCAACACTGGGTCTGACTGAGCGCCTCCAGGAGAGAGGCCCAAGCAAGACGCGCCCCGAGGAGCGTCTTGCCACATGTCAACAATGAGTCTGACTGAGGGCCTCCAGGAGAGAAGCCCAATCAAGACGCGCCCCGAGGAGCGTCTTGCCACATGTCAACACTGGGTCTGACTGAGCGCCTCCAGGAGAGAGGCCCAAGCAAGACGCGCCCGGAGGAGTGTCTTGCCACATGTCAACACTGGGTCTGACAGAGGGCCTCCAGGAAAGAGACCCAAGCAAGACGCGCCCCGAGGAGCGTCTTGCCACATGTCACCTCTGGTTCTGACTGAGCGCACCCAGGAGAGAGGCCCAAGCAAGACGCACCCCGAGGAGCGTCTTGCCACATGCCAACACTGGGTCTGACTGAGCGCCTCCAGGAGAGAGGTCCAAGCAAGACGCACCCCGAGGAGCGTCTTGCCACATGTCAACAATGGGTCTGACTGAGGGCCTCCAGGAGAGAAGCCCAAGCAAGACGCGACCCGAGGAGTGTCTTGCCACATGTCAACACTGGGTCTGACTGAGCGCCTCCAGGAGAGAGGCCCAAGCAAGACGCGCCCCGAGGAGCGTCTTGCCACATGTAAACAATGGGTCTGACTTAAGGCCTCCAGGAGAGAAGCCCAAGCAAGACGCGCCCCGAGGAGCGTCTTGACACATGTCAACACTGGGTCTGACAGAGGGCCTCCAGGAGAGAGGCCCATGCAAGACGCGCCCCGAGGAGTGTCTTGCCACATGTCACCACTGGGTCTGACTGAGCGCCTCCAGGAGAGAGGCCGAAGCAAGACGCGCCCCGAGGAGCGTCAGGCCACATGTCACTACTCAGTCTGACTGAGCGCCTCCAGGAGAGAGGCCCAAGCAAGACGCGCCCCGAGGAGCGTCTTGCCACGTTTCACCACTGGGTCTGACTGAGCGCCTCCAGGAGAGAGGCCCAAGCAAGACGAGCCCCGAGGAGCGTCTTGCCACATGTCAACACTGGGTCTGACTGAGTGCCTCCATGAGAGAAGCCCCAGCAAGACGCGCCCCGAGGAGCGTCTTGCCACATGTCAGCACTCGGTCTGACTGAGCGCCTCCAGGAGAGAGGCCCAAGCAAGACGCGCCCCAAGGAGCATCTTGCCACATGTCACTACTCGGACTGACAGAGCGCCTCCAGGAGAGAGGCCCGAGCAAGACGCACCCCGAGGAGCGTCTTGCCATATGTCAACAATGGGTCTGACTGAGGGCCTCCAGGAGAGAAGCCCAAGCAAGACGCACCCCGAGGAGCGTCTTGCCACATGTCAACACTGGGTCTGACTGAGCGCCTCCAGGAGAGAGGCCCAAGCAAGACGCGCCCCGAGGAGCATCTTGCCACATGTCACTACTCGGACTGACTGAGCGCCTCCAGGAGAGAGGCCCAAGCAAGACGCACCCCGAGGAGCGTCTTGCCACATGTCAACAATGGGTCTGACTGAGGGCCTCCAGGAGAGAAGCCCAAGAGAGACGCGCCCCGACGAGCGTCTTGCCACATGTCAACAATGGGTCTGACTGAGGGCCTCCAGGAGAGAAGCCCAATCAAGACGCGCCCCGAGGAGCGTCTTGCCACATGTCAACACTGGGTCTGACTGAGCGCCTCCAGGAGAGAGGCCCAAGCAAGACGCGCCCCGAGGAGCGTCTTGCCACATGTCAACAATGGGTCTGACTGAGGGCCTCCAGGAGAGAAGCCCAATCAAGAGGCGCCCCGAGGAGCGTCTTGCCACATGTCAACACTGGGTCTGACTGAGCGCCTCCAGGAGAGAGGCCCAAGCAAGACGCGCCCCGAGGAGCGTCTTGCCACATGCCAACACTGGGTCTGACTGAGCACCTCCAGGAGAGAGGCCCAAGCAAGACACGCCCCGAGGAGCGTCTTGCCACGTGTCACCACTGGGTCTGACTGAGCACCTCCAGGAGAGAGGCCCAAGCAAGACGCACCCCGTTTAGCGTCTTGCCACATGTCAACAATGGGTCTGACTGAGGGCCTCCAGGAGAGAAGCCCAAGCAAGACGCGCCCCGAGGAGCGTCTTGCCACATGTCAACACTGGGTCTGACTGAGCGCCTCCAGGAGAGAGGCCCAAGCAAGACGCGCCCCGAGGAGCGTCTTGCCACGTTTCACCCCTGGGTCTGACTGAGCGCCTCCAGGAGAGAGGCCCAAGCAAGACGAGCCCCGAGGAGCGTCTTGCCACATGTCAACACTGGGTCTGACTGAGTGCCTCCATGAGAGAAGCCCCAGCAAGACGCGCCCCGAGGAGCGTCTTGCCACATGTCAGCACTCGGTCTGACTGAGCGCCTCCAGGAGAGAGGCCCAAGCAAGACGCGCCCCGAGGAGCATCTTGCCACATGTCACTACTCGGACTGACTGAGGGCCTCCAGGAGAGAAGCCCAAGCAAGATGCGCCCCGAGGAGCGTCTTGCCACATGTCAACACTGGGTCTGACTGAGCGCCTCCAGGAGAGAGGCCCAAGCAAGACGCGCCCCGAGGAGCATCTTGCCACATGTCACTACTCGGACTGAATGAGCGCCTCCAGGAGAGAGGTCCAAGCAAGACGAGCCCCGAGGAGCGTCTTGCCACATGTCAACAATGGGTCTGACTGAGGGCCTCCAGGAGAGAAGCCCAATCAAGACGCGCCCCGAGGAGCGTCTTGCCACATGTCAACACTGGGTCTGACTGAGCGCCTCCAGGAGAGAGGCCCAAGCAAAACGCGCCCCGAGGAGCGTCTTGCCACATGTCAACACTGGGTCTGACTGAGCGCCTCCAGGAGAGAGGCCCAAGCAAGACGCCCCCCGAGGAGCGTCTTGCCACATGTCAACAATGGGTCTGACTGAGGGCCTCCAGGAGAGAAGCCCAATCAAGAGGCGCCCCGAGGAGCGTCTTGCCACATGTCACTACTAGGACTGACTGAGCGCCTCCAGGAGAGAGGCCCAAGCAAGACGCACCCCGAGGAGCGTCTTGCCACATGTCAACAATGGGTCTGACTGAGGGCCTCCAGGAGAGAAGCCCAAGCAAGACGCGCCCCGAGGAGCGTCTTGCCACATGTCAACACTGGGTCTGACTGAGCGCCTCCAGGAGAGAGGCCCAAGCAAGACGCGCCCCGAGGAGCTTCTTGCCACATGTCAACACTGGTTCTGACTGAGCGCCTCCAGGCGAGAGGCCCAAGCAAGACGCGCCCCGAGGAGCGTCTTGCCACATGTCAACAATGGGTCTGACTGAGGGCCTCCAGGAGAGAAGCCCAAGCAAGACGCGCCCCGAGGAGCGTCCAACCACATGTCAACAATGGGTCTGACTGAGGGCCTCCAGGAGAGAAGTTCAAGCAAGACGCGCCCCGAGGAGCGTCTTGACACATGTCAACACTGGGTCTGACAGAGGGCCTCCAGGAGAGAGGCCCAAGCAAGACGCGCCCCGAGGAGTGTCTTGCCACATGTCACCACTGGGTCTGACTGAGCGCCTCCAGGAGAGAGGCCCAAGCAAGACGCGCCCCGAGGAGCGTAAGGCCACATGTCACTACTCAGTCTGACTGAGCGCCTCCAGGAGAGAGGCCCAAGCAAGACGCGCCCCGAGGAACGTCTTGCCACGTGTCAACACTGGGTCTGATTGAGGGCCTCCAGGAGAGAGGCCCAAGCAAGAAGCAACCCGAGGGGCATCTTGCCACATGTCAGCACTGGGTCTGACTGAGCGCCTCCAGGAGAGAGTCCCCAGCAAGACGCGCCCCGAGGAGCGTCTTGCCTTATGTCAGCACTCGGTCTGACTGAGCGCCTCCAGGAGAGAGGCCCAAGCAAGACGCGCCCCGAGGAGCGTCTTGCCACATGTCACCTCAGGTTCTGACTGAGCGCCTCCAGGAGAGAGGCCCAAGCAAGACGCGCCCCAAGGAGCGTCTTGCCACATGTCAACAATGGGTCTTACTGAGCGCCTCCAGGAGAGAGGCCCAAGCAAGACGCGCCCCGAGGAGCGTCTTGCCACATGTCAACAATGGGTTTGACTGAGGGCCTCCAGGAGAGAAGCCCTAGCAAAACGCGCCCCGAGGAGCGTCTTGACACATGTCAACACTGGGTCTGACAGAGGGCCTACAGGAGAGAGGCCCATGCAAGACGCGCCCCGAGGAGTGTCTTGCCACATGTCACCACTGGGTCTGACTGAGCGCCTCCAGGAGAGAGGCTGAAGCAAGACGCGCCCCGAGGAGCGTCAGGCCACATGTCACTACTCAGTCTGACTGAGCGCCTCCAGGAGAGAGGCCCAAGCAAGACGCGCCCCAAGGAGCGTCTTGCCACGTTTCACCACTGGGTCTGACTGAGTGCCTCCATGAGAGAAGCCCCAGCAAGACGCGCCCCGAGGAGCGTCTTGCCACATGTCAGCACTCGTTCTGACTGAGCACCTCCAGGAGAGAGGCCCAAGCAAGACGCGCCCCGAGGAGAATCTTGCTACATGTCACTACTCGGACTGACTGAGCGCCTCCAGGAGAGAGGCCCAAGCAAGACGCACCCCGAGGAGCGTCTTGCCACATGTCAGCAATGGGTCTGACTGAGGGCCTCCAGGAGAGAAGCCCAAGCAAGACGCGCCCCGAGGAGCTTCTTGCCACATGTCAACAATGGGTCTGACTGAGGGCCTCCAGGAGAGAGGCCCAAGCAAGACGCACCCCGAGGAGCGTCTTGCCACATGTCAACAATGGGTCTGACTGAGGGCCTCCAGGAGAGAAGCCCAAGCAAGACGCGCCCCGAGGAGCGTCTTGCCACATGTCAACACTGGGTCTGACTGAGCGCCTCCAGGAGAGAGGCCCAAGCAAGACGCGCCCGGAGGAGCGTCTTGCCACATGTCAACACTGGGTCTGACTGAGCGCCTCCAGGAGAGAGGCCCAAGCAAGACACGCCCCGAGGAGCGTCTTGCCATGTGTCACCACTGGGTCTGACTGAGCTTCTCCAGGAGAGAGGCCCAAGCAAGACGCGCCCCGAGGAGCGTCTTGCCACATGTCAACACTGGGTCTGACTGAGCGCCTCCAGGAGAGAGGCCCAAGCAAGACGCGCCCCGAGGAGCGTCTTGCCACATGTCAACAATGGGTCTTACTGAGGGCCTCCAGGAGAGAGGCCCAAGCAAGACGCACCCCGAGGAGCGTCTTGCCACATGTCAACAATGGGTCTGACTGAGGGCCTCCAGAAGAGAAGCCCAAGCAAGACGCGCCCCGAGGAGCATCTTGACACATGTCAACACTGGGTCTGACAGAGGGCCTCCAGGAGAGAGGCCCATGCAAGACGCGCCCCGAGGAGCGTCTTGACACATGTCAACAATGGGTCTGACTGAGGGCCTCCAGGAGAGAAGCCCAAGCAAGACGCGCCCCGAGGAGCTTCTTGCAACATGTCAACAATGGGTCTGACTGAGGGCCTCCAGGAGAGAAGCCCAATCAAGACGCGCCCCGAGGAGCGTCTTGCCACATGTCAACAATGGGTCCGACTGAGGGCCTCCAGGAGAGAAGCCCAATCAAGACGCGCCCCGAGGAGCATCTTGCCACATGTCACTACTCGGACTGACTGAGCGCCTCCAGGAGAGAGGCCCAAGCAAGAAGCACCCCGAGGAGCGTCTTGCCACATGTCAACAATGAGTCTGACTGAGGGCCTCCAGGAGAGAAGCCCAATCAAGACGCGCCCCGAGGAGCGTCTTGCCACATGTGAACACTGGGTCTGACTGAGCGCCTCCAGGAGACAGGCCCAAGCAAGACGCGCCCCGAGGAGCGTCTTGCCACATGTCAACAATGGGTCCGACTGAGGGCCTCCAGGAGAGAAGCCCAATCAAGACGTGCCCCGAGGAGCGTCTTGCCACATGTCAACACTGGGTCTGACTGAGCGCCTCCAGGAGAGAGGCCCAAGCAAGACGCGCCCGGAGGAGTGTCTTGCCACATGTCAACACTAGGTCTGACAGAGGGCCTCCAGGAAAGAGGCCCAAGCCAGATGCGCCCCGAGGAGCGTCTTGCCACATGTCACCTCTGGTTCTGATTGAGCGCCTCCAGGAGAGAGGCCCAAGCAAGACGCGCCCCGAGGAGCGTCTTGCCACATGCCAACACTGGGTCTGACTGAGCGCCTCCAGGAGAGAGGCCCAAGCAAGACAAGCCCCGAGGAGCGTCTTGCCACGTGTCACCACTGGGTCTGACTGAGCTTCTCCAGGAGAGAGGCCCAAGCAAGACGCGCCCCGAGGAGCGTCTTGCCACATGTCAACAATGGGTTTGACTGAGGGCCTCCAGGAGAGAAGCCCTAGCAAAACGCGCCCCGAGGAGCGTCTTGACACATGTCAACACTGGGTCTGACTGAGCGCCTCCAGGAGAGAGGCCGAAGCAAGACGCGCCCCGAGGAGCGTCAGGCCACATGTCACTACTCAGTCTGACTGAGCGCCTCCAGGAGAGAGGCCCAAGTAAGACGCGCCCCAAGGAGCGTCTTGCCACGTTTCACCACTGGGTCTGACTTAGTGCCTCCATGAGAGAAGCCCCAGCAAGACGCGCCCCGAGGAGCGTCTTGCCACATGTCAGCACTCGTTCACACAAATGAACCCAGAATGATGTGAAATTGTGCTTCGTGCAACATAATTCTGGGTGCCATTTACAAACCATAAGTGCTAATGACTCCATTCCTTTTTGTGGTTGTAGGGGCTGTTGATTGGAGTACATTAAAACAAACCTGATCTCTCTAGGACATTCAGAAGCCAAGTTATAAGCCCACAAATGTGTAACTGGACTACGTCTTTAAAGTGACACCAGGCCCGGTGACCTTTGGGACATGGTTTGACCCCCTATAGGAATGTGCGATCATCATGAAACGTTCAGATCACTTACAACTCAATAGATTCTACCTTCTTGTAACGTTTCAGCCTGATTGGACATTGTTTTCACAAAAATGAACCCAGAATGATGTGAAATTGTGCTTCGTGCAACATAATTCTGGGTGCCATTTACAAACCATAAGTGCTAATGACTCCATTCCATTTTGTGTTTGTAGGGGCTGTTGATTGGAGTAAACTAAAACAAAACTAACCTCTCTAGGACATTCAGAATCCAAGTTATAAGCCCACAAAGGTGTAACTGGACTACTTCTTTAAAGTGACACCAGGCCCGGTGACCTTTGGGACATGGTTTTACCCCCTATAGGAATGTGCTATCATCTTGAATCGTTCAGATCACTTACAACTCAATAGATTCTACCTTCTTGTAGCGTTTCAGCCTGATTGGACCTTGTTTTCACACAAATGGACCCAGAATGATGTGAAATTGTGCTTCGTGCAACATAATTCTGGGTGCCATTTACAAAGCATAAGTGCTAATGACTCCATTCCTTTTTGTGGTTGTAGGGGCTGTTGATTGGAGTACACTAAAACAAACCTGATCTCTCTAGGACATTCAGAAGCCAAGTTATAAGCCCACAAATGTGTAACTGGACTACTTCTTTAAATTGACAGCAGATCCGGTGACCTTTGGGACATGGTTTGACCCCCTTAGGAAAGTGCTATTATCATGAAACGTTCAGATCACTTACAACTTAGTAGATTCTACCTTCCTCTAACGTTTCAGCCTGATTGGACCTTGTTTTCACACAAATGAACCCAGAATGATGTGAAATTGTGCTTCATGCAACATAATTCTGGGTGCCATTTACAAACCATAAGTGCTAATGACTCCATTCCTTTTTGTGGTTGTAGGGGCTGTTGATTGGAGTACATTAAAACAAACCTGATCTCTCTAGGACATTCAGAAGCCAAGTTATAAGCCCACAAATGTGTAACTGGACTACTTCTTTAAATTGACACCAGATCCGGTGACCTTTGGGACATGGTTTGACCCCCTTAGGAAAGTGCTATCATCATGAAACGTTCAGATCACTTACAACTCAATAGATTCTTCCTTCCTGTAACGTTTCAGCCTGATTGGACCTTGTTTTCACACAAATGAACCCAGAATGATGTGAAATTGTACTTCGTGCAACATAATTCTATGTGCCATTTAAAAACCATAAGTGCTAATGACTCCATTCATTTTTGTGGTTGTAGGGGCTGTTGATTGGAGTACATTAAAACAAACCTGATCTCTCTAGGACATTCAGAAGCCAAGTTATAAGCCCACAAATGTGTAACTGGACTACTTCTTTAAATTGACACCAGATCCGGTGACCTTTGGGACATGGTTTGACCCCCTTAGGAAAGTGCTATCATCATGAAACGTTCAGATCACTTACAACTCAATAGATTCTACCTTCCTGTAACGTTTCAGCCTGGTTGGACCTTGTTTTCACACAAAAGAACCCAGAATGATGTGAAATTGTACTTCGTGCAACATAATTCTAGGTGCCATTTAAAAACCATAAGTGCTAATGACTCCATTCCTTTTTGTGGTTGTAGGGGCTGTTGATTGGAGTACCCTAAAACAAACCTGATCTCTCTAGGACATTCAGAAGCCAAGTTATAAGCCCACAAATGTGTAACTGGACTACTTCTTTAAATTGACACCAGATCCGGTGACATTTGGGACATGGTTTGACCCCCTTAGGAAAGTGCTATCATCATGAAACGTTCATATCAATTACAACTCAATAGATTCTACCTTCCTGTAACGTTTCAGCCTGATTGGACCTTGTTTTCACACAAATGAACCCAGAATGATGTGAAATTGTGCTTTGTGCAACATAATTCTGGGTGCCATTTAAAAACCATAAGTGCTAATGTCTCCATTCCTTTTTGTGGTTGTAGGGGCTGTTGATTGGAGTGCACTAAAACAAACCTGACCTCTCTAGGACATTCAGAAGCCAAGTTATAAGCCCACAAATGTGTAACTGGACTACTACTTTAAAGTGACACCAGATCCGGTGACCTTTGGGACATGGTTTGACCCCCTTAGGAAAGTGCTATCATCATGAAACGTTCAGATCACTTACAACTCAATAGATTCTACCTTCCTGTAACGTTTAAGCCTGATTGGACCTTGTTTTCACACAAATGAACCCAGAATGATGTGAAATTGTGCTTTGTGCAACATAATTCTGGGTGCCATTTACAAACCATAAGTGCTAATGACTCCATTCCTTTTTGTGGTTGTAGGGGCTTTTGATTGGAGTACACTAAAACAAACCTGACCTCTCTAGGACATTCAGAAGCCAAGTTATAAGCCCACAAATGTGTAACTGGACTACTTCTTTAAAGTGACACCAGATCCGGTGACCTTTGGGACATGGTTTGACCCCCTTAGGAAAGTGCTATCATCCTGAAACGTTCAGATCACTTACAACTCAATAGATTCTACCTTCCTGTAACGTTTCAGCCTGATTGGACCTTGTTTTCACACAAATGAACCCATAATGATGTGAAATTGTACTTCGTGCAACATAATTCTATGTGCCATTTAAATACCATAAGTGCTAATGACTCCATTCATTTTTGTGGTTGTAGGGGCTGTTGATTGGAGTACATTAAAACAAACCTGATCTCTCTAGGACATTCAGAAGCCAAGTTATAAGCCCACAAATGTGTAACTGGACTACTTCTTTAAATTGACACCAGATCCGGTGACCTTTGGGACATGGTTTGACCCCCTTAGGAAAGTGCTATCATCATGAAACGTTCAGATCACTTACAACTCAATAGATTCTACCTTCCTGTAACGTTTCAGCCTGATTGGACCTTGTTTTCACACAAAAGAACCCAGAATGATGTGAAATTGTACTTCGTGCAACATAATTCTAGGTGCCATTTAAAAACCATAAGTGCTAATGACTCCATTCCTTTTTGTGGTTGTAGGGGCTGTTGATTGGAGTACCCTAAAACAAACCTGATCTCTCTAGGACATTCAGAAGCCAAGTTATAAGCCCACAAATGTGTAACTGGACTACTTCTTTAAATTGACACCAGATCCGGTGACATTTGGGACATGGTTTGACCCCCTTAGGAAAGTGCTATCATCATGAAACGTTCATATCAATTACAACTCAATAGATTCTACCTTCCTGTAACGTTTCAGCCTGATTGGACCTTGTTTTCACACAAATGAACCCAGAATGATGTGAAATTGTGCTTCGTGCAACATAATTCTGGGTGCCATTTAAAAACCATAAGTGCTAATGTCTCCATTCCTTTTTGTGGTTGTAGGGGCTGTTGATTGGAGTGCACTAAAACAAACCTGACCTCTCTAGGACATTCAGAAGCCAAGTTATAAGCCCACAAATGTGTAACTGGACTACTTCTTTAAAGTGACACCAGATCCGGTGACCTTTGGGACATGGTTTGACCCCCTTAGGAAAGTGCTATCATCATGAAACGTTCAGATCACTTACAACTCAATAGATTCTACCTTCCTGTAACGTTTAAGCCTGATTGGACCTTGTTTTCACACAAATGAACCCAGAATGATGTGAAATTGTGCTTTGTGCAACATAATTCTGGGTGCCATTTACAAACCATAAGTGCTAATGACTCCATTCCTTTTTGTGGTTGTAGGGGCTTTTGATTGGAGTACACTAAAACAAACCTGACCTCTCTAGGACATTCAGAAGCCAAGTTATAAGCCCACAAATGTGTACCTGGACTACTTCTTTAAAGTGACACCAGATCCGGTGACCTTTGGGACATGGTTTGACCCCCTTAGGAAAGTGCTATCATCATGAAACGTTCATATCAATTACAAGTCAATAGATTCTACCTTCCTGTAACGTTTCAGCCTGATTGGACCTTGTTTTCACACAAATGAACCCAGAATGATGTGAAATTGTGCTTCGTGCAACATAATTCTGGGTGCCATTTAAAAACCATAAGTGCTAATGTCTCCATTCCTTTTTGTGGTTGTAGGGGCTGTTGATTGGAGTGCACTAAAACAAACCTGACCTCTCTAGGACATTCAGAAGCCAAGTTATAAGCCCACAAATGTGTAACTGGACTACTTCTTTAAAGTGACACCAGATCCGGTGACCTTTGGGACATGGTTTGACCCCCTTAGGAAAGTGCTATCATCCTGAAACGTTCAGATCACTTACAACTCAATAGATTCTACCTTCCTGTAACGTTTCAGCCTGATTGGACCTTGTTTTCACACAAATGAACCCAGAATGATGTGAAATTGTACTTCGTGCAACATAATTCTATGTGCCATTTAAAAACCATAAGTGCTAATGACTCCATTCATTTTTGTGGTTGTAGGGGCTGTTGATTGGAGTACATTAAAACAAACCTGATCTCTCTAGGACATTCAGAAGCCAAGTTATAAGCCCACAAATGTGTAACTGGACTACTTCTTTAAATTGACACCAGATCCGGTGACCTTTGGGACATGGTTTGACCCCCTTAGGAAAGTGCTATCATCATGAAACGTTCAGATCACTTACAACTCAATAGATTCTACCTTCCTGTAACGTTTCAGCCTGATTGGACCTTGTTTTCACACAAAAGAACCCAGAATGATGTGAAATTGTACTTCGTGCAACATAATTCTAGGTGCCATTTAAAAACCATAAGTGCTAATGACTCCATTCCTTTTTGTGGTTGTAGGGGCTGTTGATTGGAGTACCCTAAAACAAACCTGATCTCTCTAGGACATTCAGAAGCCAAGTTATAAGCCCACAAATGTGTAACTGGACTACTTCTTTAAATTGACACCAGATCCGGTGACATTTGGGACATGGTTTGACCCCCTTAGGAAAGTGCTATCATCATGAAACGTTCATATCAATTACAACTCAATAGATTCTACCTTCCTGTAACGTTTCAGCCTGATTGGACCTTGTTTTCACACAAATGAACCCAGAATGATGTGAAATTGTGCTTCGTGCAACATAATTCTGGGTGCCATTTAAAAACCATAAGTGCTAATGTCTCCATTCCTTTTTGTGGTTGTAGGGGCTGTTGATTGGAGTGCACTAAAACAAACCTGACCTCTCTAGGACATTCAGAAGCCAAGTTATAAGCCCACAAATGTGTAACTGGACTACTTCTTTAAAGTGACACCAGATCCGGTGACCTTTGGGACATGGTTTGACCCCCTTAGGAAAGTGCTATCATCATGAAACGTTCAGATCACTTACAACTCAATAGATTCTACCTTCCTGTAACGTTTAAGCCTGATTGGACCTTGTTTTCACACAAATGAACCCAGAATGATGTGAAATTGTGCTTTGTGCAACATAATTCTGGGTGCCATTTACAAACCATAAGTGCTAATGACTCCATTCCTTTTTGTGGTTGTAGGGGCTTTTGATTGGAGTACACTAAAACAAACCTGACCTCTCTAGGACATTCAGAAGCCAAGTTATAAGCCCACAAATGTGTACCTGGACTACTTCTTTAAAGTGACACCAGATCCGGTGACCTTTGGGACATGGTTTGACCCCCTTAGGAAAGTGCTATCATCATGAAACGTTCATATCAATTACAAGTCAATAGATTCTACCTTCCTGTAACGTTTCAGCCTGATTGGACCTTGTTTTCACACAAATGAACCCAGAATGATGTGAAATTGTGCTTCGTGCAACATAATTCTGGGTGCCATTTAAAAACCATAAGTGCTAATGTCTCCATTCCTTTTTGTGGTTGTAGGGGCTGTTGATTGGAGTGCACTAAAACAAACCTGACCTCTCTAGGACATTCAGAAGCCAAGTTATAAGCCCACAAATGTGTAACTGGACTACTTCTTTAAAGTGACACCAGATCCGGTGACCTTTGGGACATGGTTTGACCCCCTTAGGAAAGTGCTATCATCATGAAACGTTCAGATCACTTACAACTCAATAGATTCTACCTTCCTGTAACGTTTAAGCCTGATTGGACCTTGTTTTCACACAAATGAACCCAGAATGATGTGAAATTGTGCTTTGTGCAACATAATTCTGGGTGCCATTTACAAACCATAAGTGCTAATGACTCCATTCCTTTTTGTGGTTGTAGGGGCTTTTGATTGGAGTACACTAAAACAAACCTGACTTCTCTAGGACATTCAGAAGCCAAGTTATAAGCCCACAAATGTGTAACTGGACTACTTCTTTAAAGTGACACCAGATCCGGTGACCTTTGGGACATGGTTTGACCCCCTTAGGAAAGTGCTATCATCATGAAACGTTCAGATCACTTACAACTCAATAGATTCTACCTTCCTGTAACGTTTCAGCCTGATTGGACCTTGTTTTCACACAAATGAACCCATAATGATGTGAAATTGTACTTCGTGCAACATAATTCTATGTGCCATTTAAAAACCATAAGTGCTAATGACTCCATTCCTTTTTGTGGTTGTAGGGGCTGTTGATTGGAGTACACTAAAACAAACCTGATCTCTCTAGGACATTCAGAAGCCAAGTTATAAGCCCACAAATGTGTAACTGGACTACTTCTTTAAATTGACACCAGATCCGGTGACATTTGGGACATGGTTTGACCCCCTTAGGAAAGTGCTATCATCATGAAACGTTCATATCAATTACAACTCAATAGATTCTACCTTCCTGTAACGTTTCAGCCTGATTGGACCTTGTTTTCACACAAATGAACCCAGAATGATGTGAAATTGTGCTTCGTGCAACATAATTCTGGGTGCCATTTAAAAACCATAAGTGCTAATGTCTCCATTCCTTTTTGTGGTTGTAGGGGCTGTTGATTGGAGTGCACTAAAACAAACCTGACCTCTCTAGGACATTCAGAAGCCAAGTTATAAGCCCACAAATGTGTAACTGGACTACTTCTTTAAAGTGACACCAGATCCGGTGACCTTTGGGACATGGTTTGACCCCCTTAGGAAAGTGCTATCATCATGAAACGTTCAGATCACTTACAACTCAATAGATTCTACCTTCCTGTAACGTTTAAGCCTGATTGGACCTTGTTTTCACACAAATGAACGCAGAATGATGTGAAATTGTGCTTTGTGCAACATAATTCTGGGTGCCATTTACAAACCATAAGTGCTAATGACTCCATTCCTTTTTGTGGTTGTAGGGGCTTTTGATTGGAGTACACTAAAACAAACCTGACCTCTCTAGGACATTCAGAAGCCAAGTTATAAGCCCACAAATGTGTAACTGGACTACTTCTTTAAAGTGACACCAGATCCGGTGACCTTTGGGACATGGTTTGACCCCCTTAGGAAAGTGCTATCATCATGAAACGTTCAGATCACTTACAACTCAATAGATTCTACCTTCCTGTAACGTTTCAGCCTGATTGGACCTTGTTTTCACACAAATGTGAAATTGTACTTCGTGCAACATAATTCTATGTGCCATTTAAAAACCATAAGTGCTAATGACTCCATTCATTTTTGTGGTTGTAAGGGCTGTTGATTGGAGTACATTAAAACAAACCTGATCTCTCTAGGACATTCAGAAGCCAAGTTATAAGCCCACAAATGTGTAACTGGACTACTTCTTTAAATTGACACCAGATCCGGTGACCTTTGGGACATGGTTTGACCCCCTTAGGAAAGTGCTATCATCATGAAACGTTCAGATCACTTACAACTCAATAGATTCTACCTTCCTGTAACGTTTCAGCCTGATTGGACCTTGTTTTCACACAAATGAACCCAGAATGATGTGAAATTGTACTTCGTGCAACATAATTCTAGGTGCCATTTAAAAACCATAAGTGCTAATGACTCCATTCCTTTTTGTGGTTGTAGGGGCTGTTAATTGGAGTACACTAAAACAAACCTGATCTCTCTAGGACATTCAGAAGCCAAGTTATAAGCCCACAAATGTGTAACTGGACTACTTCTTTAAATTGACACCAGATCCGGTGACATTTGGGACATGGTTTGACCCCCTTAGGAAAGTGCTATCATCATGAAACGTTCATATCAATTACAACTCAATAGATTCTACCTTCCTGTAACGTTTCAGCCTGATTGGACCTTGTTTTCACACAAATGAACCCAGAATGATGTGAAATTGTGCTTCGTGCAACATAATTCTGGGTGCCATTTAAAAACCATAAGTGCTAATGTCTCCATTCCTTTTTGTGGTTGTAGGGGCTGTTGATTGGAGTGCACTAAAACAAACCTGACCTCTCTAGGACATTCAGAAGCCAAGTTATAAGCCCACAAATGTGTAACTGGACTACTTCTTTAAAGTGACACCAGATCCGGTGACCTTTGGGACATGGTTTGACCCCCTTAGGAAAGTGCTATCATCATGAAACGTTCAGATCACTTACAACTCAATAGATTCTACCTTCCTGTAACGTTTAAGCCTGATTGGACCTTGTTTTCACACAAATGAACGCAGAATGATGTGAAATTGTGCTTTGTGCAACATAATTCTGGGTGCCATTTACAAACCATAAGTGCTAATGACTCCATTCCTTTTTGTGGTTGTAGGGGCTTTTGATTGGAGTACACTAAAACAAACCTGACCTCTCTAGGACATTCAGAAGCCAAGTTATAAGCCCACAAATGTGTAACTGGACTACTTCTTTAAAGTGACACCAGATCCGGTGACCTTTAGGACATGGTTTGACCCCCTTAGGAAAGTGCTATCATCATGAAACGTTCAGATCACTTACAACTCAATAGATTCTACCTTCCTGTAACGTTTCAGCCTGATTGGACCTTGTTTTCACACAAATGTGAAATTGTACTTCGTGCAACATAATTCTATGTGCCATTTAAAAACCATAAGTGCTAATGACTCCATTCATTTTTGTGGTTGTAGGGGCTGTTGATTGGAGTACATTAAAACAAACCTGATCTCTCTAGGACATTCAGAAGCCAAGTTATAAGCCCACAAATGTGTAACTGGACTACTTCTTTAAATTGACACCAGATCCGGTGACCTTTGGGACATGGTTTGACCCCCTTAGGAAAGTGCTATCATCATGAAATGTTCAGATCACTTACAACTCAATAGATTCTACCTTCCTGTAACGTTTCAGCCTGATTGGACCTTGTTTTCACACAAATGAACCCAGAATGATGTGAAATTGTACTTCGTGCAACATAATTCTAGGTGCCATTTAAAAACCATAAGTGCTAATGACTCCATTCCTTTTTGTGGTTGTAGGGGCTGTTGATTGGAGTACCCTAAAACAAACCTGATCTCTCTAGGACATTCAGAAGCCAAGTTATAAGCCCACAAATGTGTAACTGGACTACTTCTTTAAATTGACACCAGATCCGGTGACATTTGGGACATGGTTTGACCCCCTTAGGAAAGTGCTATCATCATGAAACGTTCATATCAATTACAACTCAATAGATTCTAACTTCCTGTAACGTTTCAGCCTGATTGGACCTTGTTTTCACACAAATGAACCCAGAATGATGTGAAATTGTGCTTCGTGCAACATAATTCTGGGTGCCATTTAAAAACCCTAAGTGCTAATGTCTCCATTCCTTTTTGTGGTTGTAGGGGCTGTTGATTGGAGTGCACTAAAACAAACCTGACCTCTCTAGGACATTCAGAAGCCAAGTTATAAGCCCACAAATGTGTAACTGGACTACTTCTTTAAAGTGACACCAGATCCGGTGACCTTTGGGACATGGTTTGACCCCCTTAAGAAAGTGCTATCATCATGAAACGTTCAGATCACTTACAACTCAATAGATTCTACCTTCCTGTAACGTTTAAGCCTGATTGGACCTTGTTTTCACACAAATGAACCCAGAATGATGTGAAATTGTGCTTTGTGCAACATAATTCTGGGTGCCATTTACAAACCATAAGTGCTAATGACTCCATTCCTTTTTGTGGTTGTAGGGGCTTTTGATTGGAGTACACTAAAACAAACCTGACCTCTCTAGGACATTCAGAAGCCAAGTTATAAGCCCACAAATGTGTAACTGGACTACTTCTTTAAAGTGACACCAGATCCGGTGACCTTTGGGACATGGTTTGACCCCCTTAGGAAAGTGCTATCATCATGAAACGTTCAGATCACTTACAGCTCAATAGATTCTACCTTCCTGTAACGTTTCAGCCTGATTGGACCTTGTTTTCACACAAATGAACCCATAATGATGTGAAATTGTGCTTCGTGCAACATAATTCTGGGTGCCATTTACAAACCATAAGTGCTAATGACTCCATTCCGTTTTGTGGTTGTAGGGGCTGTTGATTGGAGTACCCTAAAACAAACCTGATCTCTCTAGGACATTCAGAAGCCAAGTTATAAGCCCACAAATGTGTAACTGGACTACTTCTTTAAATTGACACCAGATCCGGTGACCTTTGGGACATGGTTTGACCCCCTTAGGAAAGTGCTATCATCATGAAATGTTCAGATCACTTACAACTCAATAGATTCTACCTTCCTGTAACGTTTCAGCCTGATTGGACCTTGTTTTCACACAAATGAACCCAGAATGATGTGAAATTGTACTTCGTGCAACATAATTCTAGGTGCCATTTAAAAACCATAAGTGCTAATGACTCCATTCCTTTTTATGGTTGTAGGGGCTGTTGATTGGAGTACCCTAAAACAAACCTGATCTCTCTAGGACATTCAGAAGCCAAGTTATAAGCCCACAAATGTGTAACTGGACTACTTCTTTAAATTGACACCAGATCCGGTGACATTTGGGACATGGTTTGACCCCCTTAGGAAAGTGCTATCATCATGAAACGTTCATATCAATTACAACTCAATAGATTCTAACTTCCTGTAACGTTTCAGCCTGATTGGACCTTGTTTTCACACAAATGAACCCAGAATGATGTGAAATTGTGCTTCGTGCAACATAATTCTGGGTGCCATTTAAAAACCCTAAGTGCTAATGTCTCCATTCCTTTTTGTGGTTGTAGGGGCTGTTGATTGGAGTGCACTAAAACAAACCTGACCTCTCTAGGACATTCAGAAGCCAAGTTATAAGCCCACAAATGTGTAACTGGACTACTTCTTTAAAGTGACACCAGATCCGGTGACCTTTGGGACATGGTTTGACCCCCTTAGGAAAGTGCTATCATCATGAAACGTTCAGATCACTTACAACTCAATAGATTCTACCTTCCTGTAACGTTTAAGCCTGATTGGACCTTGTTTTCACACAAATGAACCCAGAATGATGTGAAATTGTGCTTTGTGCAACATAATTCTGGGTGCCATTTACAAACCATAAGTGCTAATGACTCCATTCCTTTTTGTGGTTGTAGGGGCTTTTGATTGGAGTACACTAAAACAAACCTGACCTCTCTAGGACATTCAGAAGCCAAGTTATAAGCCCACAAATGTGTAACTGGACTACTTCTTTAAAGTGACACCAGATCCGGTGACCTTTGGGACATGGTTTGACCCCCTTAGGAAAGTGCTATCATCATGAAACGTTCAGATCACTTACAGCTCAATAGATTCTACCTTCCTGTAACGTTTCAGCCTGATTGGACCTTGTTTTCACACAAATGAACCCATAATGATGTGAAATTGTGCTTCGTGCAACATAATTCTGGGTGCCATTTACAAACCATAAGTGCTAATGACTCCATTCCGTTTTGTGGTTGTAGGGGCTGTTGATTGGAGTACCCTAAAACAAACCTGATCTCTCTAGGACATTCAGAAGCCAAGTTATAAGCCCACAAATGTGTAACTGGACTACTTCTTTAAATTGACACCAGATCCGGTGACATTTGGGACATGGTTTGACACCCTTAGGAAAGTGCTATCATCATGAAACGTTCATATCAATTACAACTCAATAGATTCTACCTTCCTGTAACGTTTCAGCCTGATTGGACCTTGTTTTCACACAAATGAACCCAGAATGATGTGAAATTGTGCTTCGTGCAACATAATTCTGGGTGCCATTTAAAAACCATAAGTGCTAATGTCTCCATTCCTTTTTGTGGTTGTAGGGGCTGTTGATTGGAGTGCACTAAAACAAACCTGACCTCTCTAGGACATTCAGAAGCCAAGTTATAAGCCCACAAATGTGTAACTGCACTACTTCTTTAAAGTGACACCAGATCCGGTGACCTTTGGGACATGGTTTGACCCCCTTAGGAAAGTGCTATCATCATGAAACGTTCAGATCACTTACAACTCAATAGATTTCACCTTCCTGTAACGTTTAAGCCTGATTGGACCTTGTTTTCACACAAATGAACCCAGAATGATGTGAAATTGTGCTTTGTGCAACATAATTCTGGGTGCCATTTACAAACCATAAGTGCTAATGACTCCATTCCTTTTTGTGGTTGTAGGGGCTTTTGATTGGAGTACACTAAAACAAACCTGACCTCTCTAGGACATTCAGAAGCCAAGTTATAAGCCCACAAATGTGTAACTGGACTACTTCTTTAAATTGACACCGGATCCGGTGACCTTTGGGACATGGTTTTACCCCCTATAGGAATGTGCGATCATCTTGAAACGTTCAGATAACTTACAACTCAATAGATTCTACCTTCCTGTAACGTTTCAGCCTGATTGGACCTTGTTTTCACACAAATGAACCCAGAATGATGTGAAATTGTGCTTCGTGCAACATAATTCTGGGTGCCATTTAAAAACCATAAGTGCTAATGTCTCCATTCCTTTTTGTGGTTGTAGGGGCTGTTGATTGGAGTACCCTAAAACAAACCTGACCTCTCTAGGACATTCAGAAGCCAAGTTATAAGCCCACAAATTTGTAACTGGACTACTTCTTTAAAGTGACACCAGATCCGGTGACCTTTGAAACATGGTTTGACCCCCTTAGGAAAGTGCTATCATCATGAAACGTTCAGATCACTTACAACTCAATAGATTCTACCTTCCTGTAACGTTTCAGCCCTATTGGACCTTGTTTTCACACAAATGAACCCAGAATGATGTGAAATTGTGCTTCGTGCAACATAATTCTGGGTGCCATTTACAAACCATAAGTGCTAATGACTCCATTCCGTTTTGTGGTTGTAGGGGCTGTTGATTGGAGTACACTAAAAAAAAGCTGATCTCTCTTTGACATTCAGAAGCCAAGTTATAAGCCCACAAATGTGTAACTGGACTACTTCTTTAAATTGACACCAGATCCGGTGACCTTTGGGACATGGTTTGACCCCCTTAGGAAAGTGCTATCATCATGAAACGTTCAGATCACTTACAACTCAGTAGATTCTACCTTCCTCTAACGTTTCAGCCTGATTGGACCTTGTTTTCACACAAATGAACCCAGAATGATGTGAAATTGTGCTTCGTGCAACATAATTCTGGGTGCCATTTACAAACCATAAGTGCTAATGACGCCATTCCTTTTTGTGGTTGTAGGGGCTGTTGATTGGAGTACATTAAAACAAACCTGATCTCTCT
This sequence comes from Nothobranchius furzeri, assembly GCF_043380555.1. NCBI lineage: Eukaryota > Metazoa > Chordata > Actinopteri > Cyprinodontiformes > Nothobranchiidae > Nothobranchius > Nothobranchius furzeri. The sequence continues at coordinate 11,613,990 of NC_091743.1, forward strand.
AGGACATTCAGAAGCCAAGTTATAAGCCCACAAATGTGTAACTGGACTACTTCTTTAAAGTGACACCAGATCCGGTGACCTTTGGGACATGGTTTGACCCCATTAGGAAAGCGCTATCATCATGAAACGTTCAGATCACTTACAACTCAATAGATTCTACCTTCCTGTAATGTTTCAGCCTGATTGGACCTTGTTTTCACACAAATGAACCCTGAATGATGTGAAATTGTGCTTCGTGCAACATAATTCTGGGTGCCATTTACAAACCATAAGTGCTAATGACGCCATTCCTTTTTGTGGTTGTAGGGGCTGTTGATTGGAGTATACTAAAACAAACCTGATCTCTCAGGGACATTCAGAAGCCAAGTTATAAGCCCACAAATGTGTAACTGGACTACTTCTTTAAATTGACACCAGATCCGGTGACCTTTGGGACATTGTTTGACCCACTTAGGAAAGTGCGATCATCATTAAACGTTCAGATCACTTACAACTCAATAGATTCTACCTTCCTGTAACGTTTCAGCCTGATTGGACCTTGTTTTCACACAAATTGACCCAGAATGATGTGAAATTGTGCTTCGTGCAACATAATTCTGGGTGCCATTTACAAACCATAAGTGCTAATGACTCCATTCCTTTTTGTGGTTGTAGGGGCTGTTTATTGGAGTACACTAAAACAAACCTGACCTCTCTAGGACATTCAGAAGCCAAGTTATAAGCCCACAAATTTGTAACTGGACTACTTCTTTAAAGTGACACCAGATCCGGTGACCTTTGGGACATGGTTTGACCCCCTTAGGAAAGTGCTATCATCATGAAACGTTCAGATCACTTACAACTCAATAGATTCTACCTTCCTGTAACGTTTCAGCCTGATTGGACCTTGTTTTCACACAAATGAACCCAGAATGATGTGAAATTGTGCTTCGTGCAACATAATTCTGGGTGCCATTTACAAACCATAAGTGCTAATGACTCCATTCCATTTTGTGGTTGTAGGGGCTGTTGATTGGAGTACACTAAAACAAACCTAACCTCTCTAGGACATTCAGAAGCCAAGTTATAAGCCCACAAAGGTGTAACTGGACAACTTCTTTAAAGTGACACCAGGCCCGGTGACCTTTGGGACATGGTTTTACCCCCTATAGGAATGTGCTATCATCTTGAATCGTTCAGATCACTTACAACTCAATAGATTCTACCTTCTTGTAGCGTTTCAGCCTGATTGGACCTTGTTTTCACACAAATGGACCCAGAATGATGTGAAATTGTGCTTCGTGCAACATAATTCTGGGTGCCATTTACAAAGCATAAGTGCTAATGACTCCATTCCTTTTTGTGGTTGTAGGGGCTGTTGATTGGAGTACACTAAAACAAACCTGATCTCTCTAGGACATTCAGAAGCCAAGTTATAAGCCCACAAATGTGTAACTGGACTACTTCTTTAAATTGACACCAGATCCGGTGACCTTTGGGACATGGTTTGACCCCCTTAGGAAAGTGCTATCATCATGAAACGTTCAGATCACTTACAACTCAGTAGATTCTAACTTCCTCTAACGTTTCAGCCTGATTGGACCTTGTTTTCACACAAATGAACCCTGAATGATGTGAAATTGTGCTTCGTGCAACATAATTCTGGGTGCCATTTACAAACCATAAGTGCTAATGACGCCATTCCTTTTTGTGGTTGTAGGGGCTGTTGATTGGAGTACATTAAAACAAACCTGATCTCTCTAGGACATTCAGAAGCCAAGTTATAAGCCCACAAATGTGTAACTGGACTACTTCTTTAAATTGACACCGGATCCGGTGACCTTTGGGACATGGTTTGACCCCATTAGGAAAGCGCTATCATCATGAAACGTTCAGATCACTTACAACTCAATAGATTCTACCTTCCTGTAACGTTTCAGCCTGATTGGACCTTGTTTTCACACAAATGAACCCTGAATGATGTGAAATTGTGCTTCGTGCAACATAATTCTGGGTGCCATTTAAAAACCATAAGTGCTAATGACTCCATTCCTTTTTGTGGTTGTAGGGGCTGTTGATTGGAGTATACTAAAACAAACCTGATCTCTCAGGTACATTCAGAAGCCAAGTTATAAGCCCACAAATGTGTAACTGGACTACTTCTTTAAATTGACACCAGATCCGGTGACATTTGGGACATGGTTTGACCCACTTAGGAAAGTGCTATCATCATGAAACGTTCAGATCACTTACAACTCAATAGATTCTACCTTCCTGTAACGTTTCAGCCTGATTGGACCTTGTTTTCACACAAATTGACCCAGAATGATGTGAAATTGTGCTTCGTGCAACATAATTCTGGGTGCCATTTACAAACCATAAGTGCTTAAGACTCCATTCCTTTTTGTGGTTGTAGGGGCTGTTGATTGGAATACACTAAAACAAACCTGACCTCTCTAGGACATTCAGAAGCCAAGTTCTAAGGCCACAAATGTGTAACTGGACTACGTCTTTAAAGTGACACCAGGCCCGGTGACCTTTGGGACATTGTTTGACCCCCTATAGGAATGTGCTATCATCATGAAACGTTCAGATCACTTACAACTCAATAGATTCTACCTTCCTGTAACGTTTCAGCCTGATTGGACCTTGCTTTCACACAAATGAACCCAGAATGATGTGAAATTGTGCTTCGTGCAACATAATTCTGGGTGCCATTTACAAACCATAAGTGCTAATGACTCCATTCCGTTTTGTGGTTGTAGGGGCTGTTGATTGGAGTACACTAAAACAAACCTAACCTCTCTAGGACATTCAGAAGCCAAGTTATAAGCCCACAAAGGTGTAACTGGACTACTTCTTTAAAGTGACACCAGGCCCGGTGACCTTTGGGACATGGTTTTACCCCCTATAGGAATGTGCTATCATCTTGAATCGTTCAGATCACTTACAACTCAATAGATTCTACCTTCTTGTAGCGTTTCAGCCTGATTGGACCTTGTTTTCACACAAATGGACCCAGAATGATGTGAAATTGTGCTTCGTGCAACATAATTCTGGGTGCCATTTACAAAGCATAAGTGCTAATGACTCCATTCCTTTTTGTGGTTGTAGGGGCTGTTGATTGGAGTACACTAAAACAAACCTGATCTCTCTAGGACATTCAGAAGCCAAGTTATAAGCCCACAAATGTGTAACTGGACTACTTCTTTAAATTGACAGCAGATCCGGTGACCTTTGGGACATGGTTTGACCCCCTTAGGAAAGTGCTATTATCATGAAACGTTCAGATCACTTACAACTCAGTAGATTCTACCTTCCTCTAACGTTTCAGCCTGATTGGACCTTGTTTTCACACAAATGAACCCAGAATGATGTGAAATTGTGCTTCGTGCAACATAATTCTGGGTGCCATTTACAAACCATAAGTGCTAATGACTCCATTCCTTTTTGTGGTTGTAGGGGCTGTTGATTGGAGTACATTAAAACAAACCTGATCTCTCTAGGACATTCAGAAGCCAAGTTATAAGCCCACAAATGTGTAACTGGACTACTTCTTTAAATTGACACCAGATCCGGTGACCTTTGGGACATGGTTTGACCCCCTTAGGAAAGTGCTATCATCATGAAACGTTCAGATCACTTACAACTCAATAGATTCTTCCTTCCTGTAACGTTTCAGCCTGATTGGACCTTGTTTTCACACAAATGAACCCAGAATGATGTGAAATTGTACTTCGTGCAACATAATTCTAGGTGCCATTTAAAAACCATAAGTGCTAATGACTCCATTCATTTTTGTGGTTGTAGGGGCTGTTGATTGGAGTACATTAAAACAAACCTGATCTCTCTAGGACATTCAGAAGCCAAGTTATAAGCCCACAAATGTGTAACTGGACTACTTCTTTAAATTGACACCAGATCCGGTGAACTTTGGGACATGGTTTGACCCCCTTAGGAAAGTGCTATCATCATGAAACGTTCAGATCACTTACAACTCAATAGATTCTACCTTCCTGTAACGTTTCAGCCTGATTGGACCTTGTTTTCACACAAATGAACCCAGAATGATGTGAAATTGTACTTCGTGCAACATAATTCTAGGTGCCATTTAAAAACCATAAGTGCTAATGACTCCATTCCTTTTTGTGGTTGTAGGGGCTATTGATTGGAGTACCCTAAAACAAACCTGATCTCTCTAGGACATTCAGAAGCCAAGTTATAAGCCCACAAATGTGTAACTGGACTATTTCTTTAAATTGACACCAGATCCGGTGACATTTGGGACATGGTTTGACCCCCTTAGGAAAGTGCTATCATCATGAAACGTTCATATCAATTACAACTCAATAGATTCTACCTTCCTGTAACGTTTCAGCCTGATTGGACCTTGTTTTCACACAAATGAACCCAGAATGATGTGAAATTGTGCTTCGTGCAACATAATTCTGGGTGCCATTTAAAAACCATAAGTGCTAATGTCTCCATTCCTTTTTGTGGTTGTAGGGGCTGTTGATTGGAGTGCACTAAAACAAACCTGACCTCTCTAGGACATTCAGAAGCCAAGTTATAAGCCCACAAATGAGCAACTGGACTGCTTCTTTAAAGTGACACCAGATCCGGTGACCTTTGGGACATGGTTTGACCCCCTTAGGAAAGTGCTATCATCATGAAACGTTCAGATCACTTACAACTCAATAGATTCTACCTTCCTGTAACGTTTAAGCCTGATTGGACCTTGTTTTCACACAAATGAACCCAGAATGATGTGAAATTGTGCTTTGTGCAACATAATTCTGGGTGCCATTTACAAACCATAAGTGCTAATGACTCCATTCCTTTTTGTGGTTGTAGGGGCTTTTGATTGGAGTACACTAAAACAAACCTGACCTCTCTAGGACATTCAGAAGCCAAGTTATAAGCCCACAAATGTATAACTGGACTACTTCTTTAAAGTGACACCAGATCCGGTGACCTTTGGGACATGGTTTGACCCCCTTAGGAAAGTGCTATCATCATGAAACGTTCAGATGACTTACAACTCAATAGATTCTACCTTCCTGTAACGTTTCAGCCCTATTGGACCTTGTTTTCACACAAATGAACCCAGAATGATGTGAAATTGTGCTTCGTGCAACATAATTCTGGGTGCCATTTACAAAGCATAAGTGCTAATGACTCCATTCCGTTTTGTGGTTGTAGGGGCTGTTGATTGGAGTACACTAAAACAAACCTAACCTCTCTAGGACATTCAGAAGCCAAGTTATAAGCCCACAAAGGTGTAACTGGACTACTTCTTTAAAGTGACACCAGGCCCGGTGACCTTTGGGACATGGTTTTACCCCCTATAGGAATGTGCTATCATCTTGAATCGTTCAGATCACTTACAACTCAATAGATTCTACCTTCTTGTAGCGTTTCAGCCTGATTGGACCTTGTTTTCACACAAATGGACCCAGAATGATGTGAAATTGTACTTCGTGCAACATAATTCTGGGTGCCATTTACAAAGCATAAGTGCTAATGACTCCATTCCTTTTTGTGGTTGTAGGGGCTGTTGATTGGAGTACACTAAAACAAACCTGATCTCTCTAGGACATTCAGAAGCCAAGTTATAATCCCACAAATGTGTAACTGGACTACTTTAAATTGACAGCAGATCCGGTGACCTTTGGGACATGGTTTGACCCCCTTAGAAAGTGCTATTATCATGAAACGTTCAGATCACTTACAACTCAGTAGATTCTACCTTCCTCTAACGTTTCAGCCTGATTGGACCTTGTTTTCACACAAATGAACCCAGAATGATGTGAAATTGTGCTTCGTGCAACATAATTCTGGGTGCCATTTACAAACCATAAGTGCTAATGACTCCATTCCTTTTTGTGGTTGTAGGGGCTGTTGATTGGAGTACATTAAAACAAACCTGATCTCTCTAGGACATTCAGAAGCCAAGTTATAAGCCCACAAATGTGTAACTGGACTACTTCTTTAAATTGACACCAGATCCGGTGACCTTTGGGACATGGTTTGACCCCCTTAGGAAAGTGCTATCATCATGAAACGTTCAGATCACTTAGAACTCAATAGATTCTTCCTTCCTGTAACGTTTCAGCCTGATTGGACCTTGTTTTCACACAAATGAACCCAGAATGATGTGAAATTGTACTTCGTGCAACATAATTCTAGGTGCCATTTAAAAACCATAAGTGCTAATGACTCCATTCCTTTTTGTGGTTGTAGGGGCTGTTGATTGGAGTACACTAAAACAAACCTGATCTCTCTAGGACATTCAGAAGCCAAGTTATAAGCCCACAAAGGTGTAACTGGACTACTTCTTTAAATTGACACCAGATCCGGTGACCTTTGGGACATGGTTTGACCCCCTTAGGAAAGTGCTATCATCATGAAATGTTCAGATCACTTACAACTCAATAGATTCTACCTTCCTGTAATGTTTCAGCCTGATTGGACCTTGTTTTCACACAAATGAACCCAGAATGATGTGAAATTGTACTTCGTGCAACATAATTCTAGGTGCCATTTAAAAACCATAAGTGCTAATGACTCCATTCCTTTTTGTGGTTGTAGGGGCTGTTGATTGGAGTACCCTAAAACAAACCTGACCTCTCTAGGACATTCAGAAGCCAAGTTATAAGCCCACAAATGTGTAACTGGACTACTTCTTTAAAGTGACACCAGATCCGGTGACCTTTGGGACATGGTTTGACCCCCTTAGGAAAGTGCTATCATCATGAAACGTTCAGATCACTTACAACTCAATAGATTCTACCTTCCTGTAACGTTTAAGCCTGATTGGACCTTGTTTTCACACAAATGAACCCAGAATGATGTGAAATTGTGCTTTGTGCAACATAATTCTGGGTGCCATTTACAAACCATAAGTGCTAATGACTCCATTCCTTTTTGTGGTTGTAGGGGCTTTTGATTGGAGTACACTAAAACAAACCTGACCTCTCTAGGACATTCAGAAGCCAAGTTATAAGCCCACAAATGTGTAACTGGACTACTTCTTTAAAGTGACACCAGATCCGGTGACCTTTGGGACATGGTTTGACCCCGTTAGGAAAGTGCTATCATCATGAAACGTTCAGATCACTTACAACTCAATAGATTCTACCTTCCTGTAACGTTTCAGCCTGATTGGACCTTGTTTTCACACAAATGAAACCAGAATGATGTGAAATTGTGCTTCGTGCAACATAATTCTGGGTGCCATTTACAAACCATAAGTGCTAATGACTCCATTCCGTTTTGTGGTTGTAGGGGCTGTTGATTGGAGTACAGTAAAACAAACCTAACCTCTCTAGGACATTCAGAAGCCAAGTTATAAGCCCACAAAGGTGTAACTGGACTACTTCTTTAAAGTGACACAAGGCCCGGTGACCTTTGGGACATGGTTTTACCCCCTATATGAATGTGCTATCATCTTGAATCGTTCAGATCACTTACAACTCAATAGATTCTACCTTCTTGTAGCGTTTCAGCCTGATTGGACCTTGTTTTCACACAAATGGACCCAGAATGATGTGAAATTGTACTTCGTGCAACATAATTCTGGGTGCCATTTACAAAGCATAAGTGCTAATGACTCCATTCCTTTTTGTGGTTGTAGGGGCTGTTGATTGGAGTACACTAAAACAAACCTGATCTCTCTAGGACATTCAGAAGCCAAGTTATAAGCCCACAAATGTGTAACTGGACTACTTTAAATTGACAGCAGATCCGGTGACCTTTGGGACATGGTTTGACCCCCTTAGGAAAGTGCTATTATCATGAAACGTTCAGATCACTTACAACTCAGTAGATTCTACCTTCCTCTAACGTTTCAGCCTGATTGGACCTTGTTTTCACACAAATGAACCCAGAATGATGTGAAATTGTGCTTCGTGCAACATAATTCTGGGTGCCATTTACAAACCATAAGTGCTAATGACTCCATTCCTTTTTGTGGTTGTAGGGGCTGTTGATTGGAGTACATTAAAACAAACCTGATCTCTCTAGGACATTCAGAAGCCAAGTTATAAGCCCACAAATGTGTAACTGGACTACTTCTTTAAATTGACACCAGATCCGGTGACCTTTGGGACATGGTTTGACCCCCTTAGGAAAGTGCTATCATCATGAAACGTTCAGATCACTTAGAACTCAATAGATTCTTCCTTCCTGTAACGTTTCAGCCTGATTGGACCTTGTTTTCACACAAATGAACCCAGAATGATGTGAAATTGTACTTCGTGCAACATAATTCTAGGTGCCATTTAAAAACCATAAGTGCTAATGACTCCATTCCTTTTTGTGGTTGTAGGGGCTGTTGATTGGAGTACACTAAAACAAACCTGATCTCTCTAGGACATTCAGAAGCCAAGTTATAAGCCCACAAATGTGTAACTGGACTACTTCTTTAAATTGACAGCAGATCCGGTGACCTTTGGGACATGGTTTGACCCCCTTAGGAAAGTGCTATCATCATGAAACGTTCAGATCACTTAGAACTCAATAGATTCTTCCTTCCTGTAACGTTTCAGCCTGATTGGACCTTGTTTTCACACAAATGAACCCAGAATGATGTGAAATTGTACTTCGTGCAACATAATTCTAGGTGCCATTTAAAAACCATAAGTGCTAATGACTCCATTCCTTTTTGTGGTTGTAGGGGCTGTTGATTGGAGTACACTAAAACAAACCTGATCTCTCTAGGACGTTTAGAAGCCAAGTTATAAGCCCACAAATGTGTAACTGGACTACTTCTTTAAATTGACAGCAGATCCGGTGACCTTTGGGACATGGTTTGACCCCCTTAGGAAAGTGCTATTATCATGAAACGTTCAGATCACTTACAACTCAGTATATTCTACCTTCCTCTAACGTTTCAGCCTGATTGGACCTTGTTTTCACACAAATGAACCCAGAATGATGTGAAATTGTGCTTCGTGCAACATAATTCTGGGTGCCATTTACAAACCATAAGTGCTAATGACTCCATTCCTTTTTGTGGTTGTAGGGGCTGTTGATTGGAGTACATTAAAACAAACCTGATCTCTCTAGGACATTCAGAAGCCAAGTTATAAGCCCACAAATGTGTAACTGGACTACTTCTTTAAATTGACACCAGATCCGGTGACCTTTGGGACATGGTTTGACCCCCTTAGGAAAGTGCTATCATCATGAAACGTTCAGATCACTTACAACTCAATAGATTCTTCCTTCCTGTAACGTTTCAGCCTGATTGGACCTTGTTTTCACACAAATGAACCCAGAATGATGTGAAATTGTACTTCGTGCAACATAATTCTAGGTGCCATTTAAAAACCATAAGTGCTAATGACTCCATTCATTTTTGTGATTGTAGGGGCTGTTGATTGGAGTACATTAAAACAAACCTGATCTCTCTAGGACATTCAGAAGCCAAGTTATAAGCCCACAAAGGTGTAACTGGACTACTTCTTTAAATTGACACCAGATCCGGTGACCTTTGGGACATGGTTTGACCCCCTTAGGAAAGTGCTATCATCATGAAATGTTCAGATCACTTACAACTCAATAGATTCTACCTTCCTGTAATGTTTCAGCCTGATTGGACCTTGTTTTCACACAAATGAACCCAGAATGATGTGAAATTGTACTTCGTGCAACATAATTCTAGGTGCCATTTAAAAACCATAAGTGCTAATGACTCCATTCCTTTTTGTGGTTGTAGGGGCTGTTGATTGGAGTACCCTAAAACAAACCTGATCTCTCTAGGACATTCAGAAGCCAAGTTATAAGCCCACAAATGTGTAACTGGACTACTTCTTTAAATTGACACCAGATCCGGTGACATTTGGGACATGGTTTGACCCCCTTAGGAAAGTGCTATCATCATGAAACGTTCATATCAATTACAACTCAATAGATTTCACCTTCCTGTAACGTTTCAGCCTGATTGGACCTTGTTTTCACACAAATGAACCCAGAATGATGTGAAATTGTGCTTCGTGCAACATAATTCTGGGTGCCATTTAAAAACCATAAGTGCTAATGTCTCCATTCCTTTTTGTGGTTGTAGGGGCTGTTGATTGGAGTGCACTAAAACAAACCTGACCTCTCTAGGACATTCAGAAGCCAAGTTATAAGCCCACAAATGTGTAACTGGACTACTTCTTTAAAGTGACACCAGATCCGGTGACCTTTGGGACATGGTTTGACCCCCTTAGTAAAGTGCTATCATCATGAAACGTTCAGATCACTTACAACTCAATAGATTCTGCCTTCCTGTAACGTTTAAGCCTGATTGGACCTTGTTTTCACACAAATGAACCCAGAATGATGTGAAATTGTGCTTTGTGCAACATAATTCTGGGTGCCATTTACAAACCATAAGTGCTAATGACTCCATTCCTTTTTGTGGTTGTAGGGGCTTTTGATTGGAGTACACTAAAACAAACCTGACCTCTCTAGGACATTCAGAAGCCAAGTTATAAGCCCACAAATGTGTAACTGGACTACTTCTTTAAAGTGACACCAGATCCGGTGACCTTTGGGACATGATTTGACCCCGTTAGGAAAGTGCTATCATCATGAAACGTTCAGATCACTTACAACTCAATAGATTCTACCTTCCTGTAACGTTTCAGCCTGATTGGACCTTGTTTTCACACAAATGAAACCAGAATGATGTGAAATTGTGCTTCGTGCAACATAATTCTGGGTGCCATTTACAAACCATAAGTGCTAATGACTCCATTCCGTTTTGTGGTTGTAGGGGCTGTTGATTGGAGTACACTAAAACAAACCTAACCTCTCTAGGACATTCAGAAGCCAAGTTATAAGCCCACAAAGTTGTAACTGGACTACTTCTTTAAAGTGACACCAGGCCCGGTGACCTTTGGGACATGGTTTTACCCCCTATAGGAATGTGCTATCATCTTGAATCGTTCAGATCACTTACAACTCAATAGATTCTACCTTCTTGTAGCGTTTCAGCCTGATTGGACCTTGTTTTCACACAAATGGACCCAGAATGATGTGAAATTGTACTTCGTGCAACATAATTCTGGGTGCCATTTACAAAGCATAAGTGCTAATGACTCCATTCCTTTTTGTGGTTGTAGGGGCTGTTGATTGGAGTACACTAAAACAAACCTGATCTCTCTAGGACATTCAGAAGCCAAGTTATAAGCCCACAAATGTGTAACTGGACTACTTTAAATTGACACCAGATCCGGTGACCTTTGGGACATGGTTTGACCCCCTTAGGAAAGTGCTATTATCATGAAACGTTCAGATCACTTACAACTCAGTAGATTCTACCTTCCTCTAACGTTTCAGCCTGATTGGACCTTGTTTTCACACAAATGAACCCAGAATGATGTGAAATTGTGCTTCGTGCAACATAATTCTGGGTGCCATTTACAAACCATAAGTGCTAATGACTCCATTCCTTTTTGTGGTTGTAGGGGCTGTTGATTGGAGTACATTAAAACAAACCTGATCTCTCTAGGACATTCAGAAGCCAAGTTATAAGCCCACAAATGTGTAACTGGACTACTTCTTTAAATTGACACCAGATCCGGTGACCTTTGGGACATGGTTTGACCCCCTTAGGAAAGTGCTATCATCATGAAACGTTCAGATCACTTAGAACTCAATAGATTCTTCCTTCCTGTAACGTTTCAGCCTGATTGGACCTTGTTTTCACACAAATGAACCCAGAATGATGTGAAATTGTACTTCGTGCAACATAATTCTAGGTGCCATTTAAAAACCATAAGTGCTAATGACTCCATTCCTTTTTGTGGTTGTAGGGGCTGTTGATTGGAGTACACTAAAACAAACCTGATCTCTCTAGGACATTCAGAAGCCAAGTTATAAGCCCACAAATGTGTAACTGGACTACTTCTTTAAATTGACAGCAGATCCGGTGACCTTTGGGACATGGTTTGACCCCCTTAGGAAAGTGCTATCATCATGAAACGTTCAGATCACTTAGAACTCAATAGATTCTTCCGTCCTGTAACGTTTCAGCCTGATTGGACCTTGTTTTCACACAAATGAACCCAGAATGATGTGAAATTGTACTTCGTGCAACATAATTCTAGGTGCCATTTAAAAACCATAAGTGCTAATGACTCCATTCCTTTTTGTGGTTGTAGGGGCTGTTGATTGGAGTACACTAAAACAAACCTGATCTCTCTAGGACATTCAGAAGCCAAGTTATAAGCCCACAAATGTGTAACTGGACTACTTCTTTAAATTGACAGCAGATCCGGTGACCTTTGGGACATGGTTTGACCCCCTTAGGAAAGTGCTATTATCATGAAACGTTCAGATCACTTACAACTCAGTAGATTCTACCTTCCTCTAACGTTTCAGCCTGATTGGACCTTGTTTTCACACAAATGAACCCAGAATGATGTGAAATTGTGCTTCGTGCAACATAATTCTGGGTGCCATTTACAAACCATAAGTGCTAATGACTCCATTCCTTTTTGTGGTTGAAGGGGCTGTTGATTGGAGTACATTAAAACAAACCTGATCTCTCTAGGACATTCAGAAGCCAAGTTATAAGCCCACAAATGTGTAACTGGACTACTTCTTTAAATTGACACCAGATCCGGTGACCTTTGGGACATGGTTTGACCCCCTTAGGAAAGTGCTATCATCATGAAACGTTCAGATCACTTACAACTCAATAGATTCTTCCTTCCTGTAACGTTTCAGCCTGATTGGACCTTGTTTTCACACAAATGAACCCAGAATGATGTGAAATTGTACTTCGTGCAACATAATTCTAGGTGCCATTTAAAAACCATAAGTGCTAATGACTCCATTCATTTTTGTGGTTGTAGGGGCTGTTGATTGGAGTACATTAAAACAAACCTGATCTCTCTAGGACATTCAGAAGCCAAGTTATAAGCCCACAAAGGTGTAACTGGACTACTTCTTTAAATTGACACCAGATCCGGTGACCTTTGGGACATGGTTTGACCCCCTTAGGAAAGTGCTATCATCATGAAATGTTCAGATCACTTACAACTCAATAGATTCTACCTTCCTGTAATGTTTCAGCCTGATTGGACCTTGTTTTCACACAAATGAACCCAGAATGATGTGAAATTGTACTTCGTGCAACATAATTCTAGGTGCCATTTAAAAACCATAAGTGCTAATGACTCCATTCCTTTTTGTGGTTGTAGGGGCTGTTGATTGGAGTACCCTAAAACAAACCTGATCTCTCTAGGACATTCAGAAGCCAAGTTATAAGCCCACAAATGTGTAACTGGACTACTTCTTTAAATTGACACCAGATCCGGTGACATTTGGGACATGGTTTGACCCCCTTAGGAAAGTGCTATCATCATGAAACGTTCATATCAATTACAACTCAATAGATTTCACCTTCCTGTAACGTTTCAGCCTGATTGGACCTTGTTTTCACACAAATGAACCCAGAATGATGTGAAATTGTGCTTCGTGCAACATAATTCTGGGTGCCATTTAAAAACCATAAGTGCTAATGTCTCCATTCCTTTTTGTGGTTGTAGGGGCTGTTGATTGGAGTGCACTAAAACAAACCTGACCTCTCTTGGACATTCAGAAGCCAAGTTATAAGCCCACAAATGTGTAACTGGACTACTTCTTTAAAGTGACACCAGATCCGGTGACCTTTGGGACATGGTTTGACACCCTTAGGAAAGTGCTATCATCATGAAACGTTCAGATCACTTACAACTCAATAGATTCTACCTTCCTGTAACGTTTAAGCCTGATTGGACCTTGTTTTCACACAAATGAACCCAGAATGATGTGAAATTGTGCTTTGTGCAACATAATTCTGGGTGCCATTTACAAACCATAAGTGCTAATGACTCCATTCCTTTTTGTGGTTGTAGGGGCTTTTGATTGGAGTACACTAAAACAAACCTGACCTCTCTAGGACATTCAGAAGCCAAGTTATAAGCCCACAAATGTGTAACTGGACTACTTCTTTAAAGTGACACCAGATCCGGTGACCTTTGGGACATGGTTTGACCCCGTTAGGAAAGTGCTATCATCATGAAACGTTCAGATCACTTACAACTCAATAGATTCTACCTTCCTGTAACGTTTCAGCCTGATTGGACCTTGTTTTCACACAAATGAAACCAGAATGATGTGAAATTGTGCTTCGTGCAACATAATTCTGGGTGCCATTTACAAACCATAAGTGCTAATGACTCCATTCCGTTTTGTGGTTGTAGGGACTGTTGATTGGAGTACACTAAAACAAACCTAACCTCTCTAGGACATTCAGAAGCCAAGTTATAAGCCCACAAAGTTGTAGCTGGACTACTTCTTTAAAGTGACACCAGGCCCGGTGACCTTTGGGACATGGTTTTACCCCCTATAGGAATGTGCTATCATCTTGAATCGTTCAGATCACTTACAACTCAATAGATTCTACCTTCTTGTAGCGTTTCAGCCTGATTGGACCTTGTTTTCACACAAATGGACCCAGAATGATGTGAAATTGTACTTCGTGCAACATAATTCTGGGTGCCATTTACAAAGCATAAGTGCTAATGACTCCATTCCTCTTTGTGGTTGTAGGGGCTGTTGATTGGAGTACACTAAAACAAACCTGATCTCTCTAGGACATTCAGAAGCCAAGTTATAAGCCCACAAATGTGTAACTGGACTACTTTAAATTGACAGCAGATCCGGTGACCTTTGGGACATGGTTTGACCCCCTTAGGAAAGTGCTATTATCATGAAACGTTCAGATCACTTACAACTCAGTAGATTCTACCTTCCTCTAACGTTTCAGCCTGATTGGACCTTGTTTTCACACAAATGAACCCAGAATGATGTGAAATTGTGCTTCGTGCAACATAATTCTGGGTGCCATTTACAAACCATAAGTGCTAATGACTCCATTCCTTTTTGTGGTTGTAGGGGCTGTTGATTGGAGTACATTAAAACAAACCTGATCTCTCTAGGACATTCAGAAGCCAAGTTATAAGCCCACAAATGTGTAACTGGACTACTTCTTTAAATTGACACCAGATCCGGTGACCTTTGGGACATGGTTTGACCCCCTTAGGAAAGTGCTATCATCATGAAACGTTCAGATCACTTAGAACTCAATAGATTCTTCCTTCCTGTAACGTTTCAGCCTGATTGGACCTTGTTTTCACACAAATGAACCCAGAATGATGTGAAATTGTACTTCGTGCAACATAATTCTAGGTGCCATTTAAAAACCATAAGTGCTAATGACTCCATTCCTTTTTGTGGTTGTAGGGGCTGTTGATTGGAGTACACTAAAACAAACCTGATCTCTCTAGGACATTCAGAAGCCAAGTTATAAGCCCACAAATGTGTAACTGGACTACTTCTTTAAATTGACAGCAGATCCGGTGACCTTTGGGACATGGTTTGACCCCCTTAGGAAAGTGCTATTATCATGAAACGTTCAGATCACTTACAACTCAGTAGATTCTACCTTCCTCTAACGTTTCAGCCTGATTGGACCTTGTTTTCACACAAATGAACCCAGAATGATGTGAAATTGTGCTTCGTGCAACATAATTCTGGGTGCCATTTACAAACCATAAGTGCTAATGACTCCATTCCTTTTTGTGGTTGTAGGGGCTGTTGATTGGAGTACATTAAAACAAACCTGATCTCTCTAGGACATTCAGAAGCCAAGTTATAAGCCCACAAATGTGTAACTGGACTACTTCTTTAAATTGACACCAGATCCGGTGACCTTTGGGACATGGTTTGACCCCCTTAGGAAAGTGCTATCATCATGAAACGTTCAGATCACTTACAACTCAATATATTCTTCCTTCCTGTAACGTTTCAGCCTGATTGGACCTTGTTTTCACACAAATGAACCCAGAATGATGTGAAATTGTACTTCGTGCAACATAATTCTAGGTGCCATTTAAAAACCATAAGTGCTAATGACTCCATTCATTTTTGTGGCTGTAGGGGCTGTTGATTGGAGTACATTAAAACAAACCTGATCTCTCTAGGACATTCAGAAGCCAAGTTATAAGCCCACAAAGGTGTAACTGGACTACTTCTTTAAATTGACACCAGATCCGGTGACCTTTGGAACATGGTTTGACCCCCTTAGGAAAGTGCTATCATCATGAAATGTTCAGATCACTTACAACTCAATAGATTCTACCTTCCTGTAATGTTTCAGCCTGATTGGACCTTGTTTTCACACAAATGAACCCAGAATGATGTGAAATTGTACTTCGTGCAACATAATTCTAGGTGCCATTTAAAAACCATAAGTGCTAATGACTCCATTCCTTTTTGTGGTTGTAGGGGCTGTTGATTGGAGTACCCTAAAACAAATCTGATCTCTCTAGGACATTCAGAAGCCAAGTTATAAGCCCACAAATGTGTAACTGGACTACTTCTTTAAATTGACACCAGATCCGGTGACATTTGGGACATGGTTTGACCCCCTTAGGAAAGTGCTATCATCATGAAACGTTCATATCAATTACAACTCAATAGATTTCACCTTCCTGTAACGTTTCAGCCTGATTGGACCTTGTTTTCACACAAATGAACCCAGAATGATGTGAAATTGTGCTTCGTGCAACATAATTCTGGGTGCCATTTAAAAACCATAAGTGCTAATGTCTCCATTCCTTTTTGTGGTTGTAGGGGCTGTTGATTGGAGTGCACTAAAACAAACCTGACCTCTCTAGGACATTCAGAAGCCAAGTTATAAGCCCACAAATGTGTAACTGGACTACTTCTTTAAAGTGACACCAGATCCGGTGACCTTTGGGACATGGTTTGACCCCCTTAGGAAAGTGCTATCATCATGAAACGTTCAGATCACTTACAACTCAATAGATTCTACCTTCCTGTAACGTTTAAGCCTGATTGGACCTTGTTTTCACACAAATGAACCCAGAATGATGTGAAATTGTGCTTTGTGCAACATAATTCTGGGTGCCATTTACAAACCATAAGTGCTAATGACTCCATTCCTTTTTGTGGTTGTAGGGGCTTTTGATTGGAGTACACTAAAACAAACCTGACCTCTCTAGGACATTCAGAAGCCAAGTTATAAGCCCACAAATGTGTAACTGGACTACTTCTTTAAAGTGACACCAGATCCGGTGACCTTTGGGACATGGTTTGACCCCGTTAGGAAAGTGCTATCATCATGAAACGTTCAGATCACTTACAACTCAATAGATTCTACCTTCCTGTAACGTTTCAGCCTGATTGGACCTTGTTTTCACACAAATGAAACCAGAATGATGTGAAATTGTGCTTCGTGCAACATAATTCTGGGTGCCATTTACAAACCATAAGTGCTAATGACTCCATTCCGTTTTGTGGTTGTAGGGGCTGTTGATTGGAGTACACTAAAACAAACCTAACCTCTCTAGGACATTCAGAAGCCAAGTTATAAGCCCACAAAGGTGTAACTGGACTACTTCTTTAAAGTGACACCAGGCCCGGTGACCTTTGGGACATGGTTTTACCCCCTATAGGAATGTGCTATCATCTTGAATCGTTCAGATCACTTACAACTCAATAGATTCTACCTTCTTGTAGCGTTTCAGCCTGATTGGACCTTGTTTTCACACAAATGGACCCAGAATGATGTGAAATTGTACTTCGTGCAACATAATTCTGGGTGCCATTTACAAACCATAAGTGCTAATGACTCCATTCCTTTTTGTGGTTGTAGGGGCTGTTGATTGGAGTACACTAAAACAAACATGATCTCTCTAGGACATTCAGAAGCCAAGTTATAAGCCCACAAATGTGTAACTGGACTACTTCTTTAAATTGACAGCAGATCCGGTGACCTTTGGGACATGGTTTGACCCCCTTAGGAAAGTGCTATTATCATGAAACGTTCAGATCACTTACAACTCAGTAGATCCTACCTTCCTCTAACGTTTCAGCCTGATTGGACCTTGTTTTCACACAAATGAACCCAGAATGATGTGAAATTGTGCTTCGTGCAACATAATTCTGGGTGCCATTTACAAACCATAAGTGCTAATGACTCCATTCCTTTTTGTGGTTGTAGGGGCTGTTGATTGGAGTACATTAAAACAAACCTGATCTCTCTAGGACATTCAGAAGCAAGTTATAAGCCCACAAATGTGTAACTGGACTACTTCTTTAAATTGACACCAGATCCGGTGACCTTTGGGACATGGTTTGACCCCCTTAGGAAAGTGCTATCATCATGAAACGTTCAGATCACTTACAACTTAATAGATTCTTCCTTCCTGTAACGTTTCAGCCTGATTGGACCTTGTTTTCACACAAATGAACCCAGAATGATGTGAAATTGTACTTCGTGCAACATAATTATAGGTGCCATTTAAAAACCATAAGTGCTAATGACTCCATTCCTTTTTGTGGTTGTAGGGGCTGTTGATTGGAGTACATTAAAACAAACCTGATCTCTCTAGGACATTCAGAAGCCAAGTCATAAGCCCACAAATGTGTAACTGGACTACTTCTTTAAATTGACACCAGATCCGGTGACCTTTGGGACATGGTTTGACCCCCTTAGGAAAGTGCTATCATCATGAAACGTTGAGATCACTTACAACTCAATATATTCTACCTTCCTGTATTGTTTCAGCCTGATTGGACCTTGTTTTCACACAAATGAACCCAGAATGATGTGAAATTGTACTTCGTGCAACATAATTCTAGGTGCCATTTAAAAACCATAAGTGCTAATGACTCCATTCCTTTTTGTGATTGTAGGGGCTGTTGATTGGAGTACCCTAAAACAAACCTGATCTCTCTAGGACATTCAGAAGCCAAGTTATAAGCCCACAAATGTGTAACTGGACTACTTCTTTAAATTGACACCAGATCCGGTGACATTTGGGACATGGTTTGACCCCCTTAGGAAAGTGCTATCATCATGAAACGTTCAGATGAATTACAACTCAATAGATTCTACCTTCCTGTAACGTTTCAGCCTGATTGGACCTTGTTTTCACACAAATGAACCCAGAATGATGTGAAATTGTGCTTCGTGCAACATAATTCTGGGTGCCATTTAAAAACCATAAGTGCTAATGTCTCCATTCCTTTTTGTGGTTGTAGGGGCTGTTGATTGGAGTGCACTAAAACAAACCTGACCTCTCTAGGACATTCAGAAGCCAAGTTATAAGCCCACAAATGTGTAACTGGACTACTTCTTTAAAGTGACACCAGATCCGGTGACCTTTGGGACATGGTTTGACCCCCTTAGGAAAGTGCTATCATCATGAAACGTTCAGATCACTTACAACTCAATAGATTCCACCTTCATGTAACATTTCAGCCTGATTACACCTTGTTTTCACACAAATGAACCCAGAATGATGTGAAATTGTGCTTCGTGCAACATAATTCTGGGTGCCATTTAAAAACCATAAGTGCTAATGACTCCATTCCTTTTTGTGGTTGTAGGGGCTGTTGATTGGAGTATACTAAAACAAACCTGATATCTCTAGGACATTCAGAAGCCAAGTTATAAGCCCACAAAAGTGTAACTGGACTACTTCTTTAAATTGACACCAGATCCGGTGACCTTTGGGACATTGTTTGACCCCCTTAGGAAAGTGCTATCATCATGAAATGTTCAGATCACTTACAACTCAATAGATTCTACCTTCCTGTAACAGTTAAGCCTGATTGGACCTTGTTTTCAGACAAATGGACCCAGAATGATGTGAAATTGTTCTTCGTGCAACATAATTCTGGGTGCCATTTACAAAGCATAAGTGCTAATGACTCCATTCCTTTTTGTGGTTGTAGGGGCTGTTGATTGGAGTATACTAAAACAAACCTGATCTCTTTAGGACATTCAGAAGCCAAGTTATAAGCCCACAAATGTGTAACTGGACTACTTCTTTAAATTGACACCAGATCCGGTGACCTTTGGGACATGGTTCGACCCCCTTAGGAAAGTGCTATCATCATGAAACGTTCAGATCACTTACAACTCAATAGATTCTACCTTCCTGTAACATTTCAGCCTGACTGGACCTTGTTTTCACACAAATGAACCCAGAATGATGTGAAATTGTGCTTCGTGCAACATAATTCTGGGCGCCATTTAAAAACCATAAGTGCTAATGACTCCATTCCTTTTTGTGGTTGTAGGGGCTGTTGATTGGAGTACACTAAAACAAACCTGACATCTCTAGGACATTCAGAAGCCAAGTTATAAGCCCACAAAGGTGTAACTGGACTACTTCTTTAAAGTGACACCAGGCCCGGTGACCTTTGGGACATGGTTTGACCCCCTATAGGAATGTGCGATCATCATGAAATGTTCAGATCACTTACAACTCAATAGATTCTGCCTTCTTGTAACGTTTCAGCCTGATTGGACCTTGTTTTCACACAAATGGACCCAGAATGATGTGAAATTGTTCTTTGTGCAACATAATTCTGGGTGCCATTTACAAACCATAAGTGCTAATGACTCCATTCCTTTTTGTGGTTGTAGGGGCTGTTGATTGGAGTACACTAAAACAAACCTGATCTCTCTAGGACATTCAGAAGCCAAGTTATAAGCCCACAAATGTGTAACTGGACTACTTCTTTAAATTGACACCATATTCGGTGACCTTTGGGACATGGTTTGACCCCCTTAGGAAAGTGCTATCATCATGAAACGTTCAGATCACTTACAACTCAATAGATTCTACCTTCCTGTAACGTTTCAGCCTGATTGGACCTTGTTTTCACACAAATGAACCCAGAATGATGTGAAATTGTGCTTCGTGCAACATAATTCTGGGTGCCATTTAAAAACCATAAGTGCTAATGACTCCATTCCTTTTTGTGGTTGTGGGGGCTGTTGATTGGAGTACCCTAAAACAAACCTGATCTCTCTAGGACATTCAGAAGCCAAGTTATAAGCCCACAAATGTGTAACTGGACTGCTTCTTTAAAGTGACACCAGGCCCGGTGACCTTTGGGACATGGTTTGACACCCTATAGGAATGTGCGATCATCTTGAAACGTTCAGATCCCTTACAACTCAATAGATTCTACCTTCCTGTAACGTTTCAGCCTGATTGGACCTTGTTTTCACACAAATGGACCCAGAATGATGTGAAATTGTGCTTTGTGCAACATAATTCTGGGTGCCATTTACAAACCATAAGTGCTAATGACTCCATTCCTTTTTGTGGTTGTAGGGGCTGTTGATTGGAGTACACTAAAACAAACCTGATCTCTCTAGGACATTCAGAAGCCAAGTTATAAGCCCACAAATGTGTAACTGGACTACTTCTTTAAATTGACACCATATTCGGTGACCTTTGGGACATGGTTTGACCCCCTTAGGAAAGTGCTATCATCATGAAACGTTCAGATCACTTACAACTCAATAGATTCTACCTTCCTGTAACGTTTCAGCCTGATTGGACCTTGTTTTCACACAAATGAACCCAGAATGATGTGAAATTGTGCTTCGTGCAACATAATTCTGGGTGCCATTTAAAAACGATAAGTGCTAATGACTCCATTCCTTTTTGTGGTTGTGGGGGCTGTTGATTGGAGTACCCTAAAACAAACCTGATCTCTCTAGGACATTCAGAAGCCAAGTTATAAGCCCACAAATGTGTAACTGGACTGCTTCTTTAAAGTGACACCAGGCCCGGTGACCTTTGGGACATGGTTTGACACCCTATAGGAATGTGCGATCATCTTGAAACGTTCAGATCCCTTACAACTCAATAGATTCTACCTTCCTGTAACGTTTCAGCCTGATTGGACCTTGTTTTCACACAAATGAACCCAGAATGATGTGAAATTGTGCTTCGTGCTACATAATTCTGGGTGCCATTTAAAAACCATAAGTGCTAATGACTCCATTCCTTTTTGTGGTTGTAGGGGCTGTTGATTGGAGTATACTAAAACAAACCTGATCTCTCGGACATTCAGAAGCCAAGTTATAAGCCCACAAAGGTGTAACTGGACTACTTCTTTAAATTGACACCAGATCCGGTGACCTTTGGGACATGGTTTGACCCCCTTAGGAAAGTGCTATCATCATTAAACGTTCAGATCACTTACAACTCAATAGATTCTACCTTCCTGTAACATTTCAGCCTGATTAGACCTTGCTTTCACACAAATGAACCCAGAATGATGTGAAATTGTGCTTCGTGCAACATAATTCTGGGCGCCATTTAAAAACCATAAGTGCTAATGACTCCATTCCTTTTTGTGGTTGTAGGGGCTGTTGATTGGAGTACACTAAAATAAACCTGACCTCTCTAGGTCATTCAGAAGCCAAGTTATAAGCCCACAAAGGTGTAACTGTACTACTTTAAAGTGACACCAGGCCCGGTGATCTTTGGGACATGGTTTGACCCCCTATAGGAATGTGCGATCATCATGAAACGTTCAGATCACTTACAACTCAATAGATTCTACCTTCTTGTAACGTTTCAGCCTGATTGGACCTTGTTTTCACACAAATGGACCCAGAATGATGTGAAATTGTGCTTTGTGCAACATAATTCTGGGTGCCATTTACAAACCATAAGAGCTAATGACTCCATTCCTTTTTGTGGTTGTAGGGGCTGTTGATTGGAGTACACTAAAACAAACCTGATCGCTCTAGGACATTCAGAAGCCAAGTTATAAGCCCTCAAAGGTGTAACTGGACTACTTCTTTAAATTGACATCAGGCCCGGTGACCTTTGGGACATGGTTTGACCCCTTATAGGAATGTGCGATCATCATGAAACGTTCAGATCACTTGCAACTCAATAGATTCTACCGTCCTGTAACGTTTCAGCCTGATTGGACCTTGTTTTCACACAAATGGACCCAGAATGATGTGAAATTGTGCTTTGTGCAACATAATTCTGGGTGCCATTTAAAAACCATAAGTGCTATTGACTCCATTCCTTTTTGAGGTTGTAGGGGCTGTTGATTGGAGTACACTAAACAAACCTGATCTCTCTAGGACATTCATAAGCCAAGTTATAAGCCCACAAATGTGTAACTGGACTACTTCTTTAAAGTGACACCAGGCCCGGTGACCTTTGGGACATGGTTTGACCCCCTATAGGAATGTGCGATCATCATGAAACGTTCAGATCACTTACAACTCAATAGATTCTACCTTCTTGTAACGTTTCAGCCTGATTGGACCTTGTTTTCACACAAATGGACCCAGAATGATGTGAAATTGTGCTTTGTGCAACATAATTCTGGGTGCCATTTACAAACCATAAGAGCTAATGACTCCATTCCTTTTTGTGGTTGTAGGGGCTGTTGATTGGAGTACACTAAAACAAACCTGACCTCTCTAGGACATTCAGAAGCCAAGTTCTAAGCCCACAAATGTGTAACTGGACTACTTCTTTAAAGTGACACCAGATCCGGTGACCTTTGGGACATGGTTTGACCCCCTTAGGAAAGTGCTATCATCATGAAACGTTCAGATCAATTACAACTCAATAGATTCTACCTTCCTGTAACGTTTCAGCCTGATTGGACCTTGTTTTTACACAAATGAACCCAGAATGATGTGAAATTGTGCTTCGTGCAACATAATTCTGGGTGCCATTTAAAAACCATAAGTGCTAATGACTCCATTCCTTTTTGAGGTTGTAGGGGCTGTTGATTGGAGTACACTAAAACAAACCTGATCTCTCTAGGATATTCAGAAGCCAAGTTATAAGCCCTCAAAGGTGTAACTGGACTACTTCTTTAAATTGACACCAGGCCCGGTGACCTTTGGGACATGGTTTGACCCCCTATAGGAATGTGCGATCATCATGAAACGTTCAGATCACTTGCAACTCAATAGATTCTACCTTCCTGTAACGTTTCAGCCTGATTGGACCTTGTTTTCACACAAATGGACCCAGAATGATGTGAAATTGTGCTTTGTGCAACATAATTCTGGGTGCCATTTAAAAACCATAAGTGCTAATGACTCCATTCCTTTTTGAGGTTGTAGGGGCTGTTGATTGGAGTACACTAAACAAACCTGATCTCTCTAGCACATTCAGAAGCCAAGTTATAAGCCCACAAATGTGTAACTGGACTACTTCTTTAAAGTGACACCAGGCCCGGTGACCTTTGGGACATGGTTTGACCCCCTATAGGAATGTGCGATCATCATGAAACGTTCAGATCACTTACAACTCAATAGATTCTACCTTCTTGTAACGTTTCAGCCTGATTGGACCTTGTTTTCACACAAATGGACCCAGAATGATGTGAAATTGTGCTTTGTGCAACATAATTCTGGGTGCCATTTACAAACCATAAGAGCTAATGACTCCATTCCTTTTTGAGGTTGTAGGGGCTGTTGATTGGAGTACACTAAAACAAACCTGACCTCTCTAGGACATTCAGAAGCCAAGTTCTAAGCCCACAAATGTGTAACTGGACTACTTCTTTAAAGTGTTACCAGATCCGGTGACCTTTGGGACATGGTTTGACCCCCTTAGGAAAGCGCTATCATCATGAAACGTTCAGATCACTTACAACTCAATAGATTCTACCTTCCTGTAACGTTTCAGCCTTATTGGACCTTGTTTTTACACAAATGAACCCAGAATGATGTGAAATTGTGCTTCGTGCAACATAATTCTGGGTGCCATTTAAAAACCATAAGCGCTAATGACTCCATTCCTTTTTGAGGTTGTAGGGGCTGTTGATTGGAGTACACTAAAACAAACCTGATCTCTCTAGGATATTCAGAAGCCAAGTTATAAGCCCTCAAAGGTGTAACTGGACTACTTCTTTAAATTGACACCAGGCCCGGTGACCTTTGGGACATGGTTTGACCCCCTATAGGAATGTGCGATCATCATGAAACGTTCAGATCACTTGCAACTCAATAGATTCTACCTTCCTGTAACGTTTCAGCCTGATTGGACCTTGTTTTCACACAAATGGACCCAGAATGATGTGAAATTGTGCTTTGTGCAACATAATTCTGGGTGCCATTTAAAAACCATAAGTGCTAATGACTCCATTCCTTTTTGAGGTTGTAGGGGCTGTTGATTGGAGTACACTAAACAAACCTGATCTCTCTAGGACATTCATAAGCCAAGTTATAAGCCCACAAATGTGTAACTGGACTACTTCTTTAAAGTGACACCAGGCCCGGTGACCTTTGGGACATGGTTTGACCCCCTATAGGAATGTGCGATCATCATGAAACGTTCAGATCACTTACAACTCAATAGATTCTACCTTCTTGTAACGTTTCAGCCTGATTGGACCTTGTTTTCGCACAAATGGACCCAGAATGATGTGAAATTGTGCTTTGTGCAACATAATTCTGGGTGCCATTTACAAACCATAAGAGCTAATGACTCCATTCCTTTTTGTGGTTGTAGGGGCTGTTGATTGGAGTACACTAAAACAAACCTGACCTCTCTAGGACATTCAGAAGCCAAGTTCTAAGCCCACAAATGTGTAACTGGACTACTTCTTTAAAGTGACACCAGATCCGGTGACCTTTTGGACATGGTTTGACCCCCTTAGGAAAGTGCTATCATCATGAAACGTTCAGATCACTTACAACTCAATAGATTCTACCTTCCTGTAACGTTTCAGCCTTATTGGACCTTGTTTTTACACAAATGAACCCAGAATGATGTGAAATTGTGCTTCGTGCAACATAATTCTGGGTGCCATTTAAAAACCATAAGTGCTAATGACTCCATTCCTTTTTGAGGTTGTAGGGGCTGTTGATTGGAGTACACTAAAACAAACCTGATCTCTCTAGGATATTCAGAAGCCAAGTTATAAGCCCTCAAAGGTGTAACTGGACTACTTCTTTAAATTGATACCAGGCCCGGTGACCTTTGGGACATGGTTTGACCCCCTATAGGAATGTGCGATCATCATGAAACGTTCAGATCACTTGCAACTCAATAGATTCTACCTTCCTGTAACGTTTCAGCCTGATTGGACCTTGTTTTCACACAAATGGACCCAGAATGATGTGAAATTGTGCTTTGTGCAACATAATTCTGGGTGCCATTTAAAAACCATAAGTGCTAATGACTCCATTCCTTTTTGAGGTTGTAGGGGCTGTTGATTGGAGTACACTAAACAAACCTGATCTCTCTAGGACATTCATAAGCCAAGTTATAAGCCCACAAATGTGTAACTGGACTACTTCTTTAAATTGACACCAGATCCGGTGACCTTTGGGACATGGTTTGACCCCCTTAGGAATATGCGATCATCATGAAACGTTCAGATCACTTACAACTCAATAGATTCTACCTTCCTGTAACGTTTCAGCCTGATTGGACCTTGTTTTCACACAAATGGACCCAGAATGATGTGAAATTGTGCTTCGTGCAACATAATTCTGGGTGCCATTTACAAACCATAAGTGCTAATGACTCCATTCCTTTTTGTGGTTGTAGGGGCTGTTGATTGGAGTACACTAAAACAAACCTGATCTCTCTAGGACATTCAGAAGCCAAGTTATAAGCCCACAAATGTGTAACTGGACTACTTCTTTAAATTGACACCAGATCCGGTGACCTTTGGGACATGGTTTGACCCCCTTAGGAAAGTGCTATCATCATGAAACATTCAGATCACTTACAACTCAATAGATTCTACCTTCCTGTAACGTTTCAGCCTGATTGGACCTTGTTTTCACACAAATGAACCCAGAATGATGTGAAATTGTGCTTCGTGCAACATAATTCTGGGTGCCATTTACAAACCATAAGTGCTAATGACTCCATTCCTTTTTGTGGTTGTAGGGGCTGTTGGTTGGAGTACATTAAAACAAACCTGATCCCTCTAGGACATTCAGAAGCCAAGTTATAAGCCCACAAATGTGTAACTGGACTACTTCTTTAAATTGACACCAGATCCGGTGACCTTTGGGACATGGTTTGACCCCCTTAGGAAAGTGCTATCATCATGAAACGTTCAGATCACTTACAACTCAATAGATTCTACCTTCCTGTAACGTTTCAGCCTTATTGGACCTTGTTTTTACACAAATGAACCCAGAATGATGTGAAATTGTGCTTCGTGCAACATAATTCTGGGTGCCATTTAAAAACCATAAGCGCTAATGACTCCATTCCTTTTTGAGGTTGTAGGGGCTGTTGATTGGAGTACACTAAAACAAACCGGATCTCTCTAGGATATTCAGAAGCCAAGTTATAAGCCCTCAAAGGTGTAACTGGACTACTTCTTTAAATTGACACCAGGCCCGGTGACCTTTGGGACATGGTTTGACCCCCTATAGGAATGTGCGATCATCATGAAACGTTCAGATCACTTGCAACTCAATAGATTCTACCTTCCTGTAACGTTTCAGCCTGATTGGACCTTGTTTTCACACAAATGGACCCAGAATGATGTGAAATTGTGCTTTGTGCAACATAATTCTGGGTGCCATTTAAAAACCATAAGTGCTAATGACTCCATTCCTTTTTGAGGTTGTAGGGGCTGTTGATTGGAGTACACTAAACAAACCTGATCTCTCTAGGACATTCATAAGCCAAGTTATAAGCCCACAAATGTGTAACTGGACTACTTCTTTAAAGTGACACCAGGCCCGGTGACCTTTGGGACATGGTTTGACCCCCTATAGGAATGTGCGATCATCATGAAACGTTCAGATCACTTACAACTCAATAGATTCTACCTTCTTGTAACGTTTCAGCCTGATTGGACCTTGTTTTCACACAAATGGACCCAGAATGATGTGAAATTGTGCTTTGTGCAACATAATTCTGGGTGCCATTTACAAACCATAAGAGCTAATGACTCCATTCCTTTTTGTGGTTGTAGGGGCTGTTGATTGGAGTACACTAAAACAAACCTGACCTCTCTAGGACATTCAGAAGCCAAGTTCTAAGCCCACAAATGTGTAACTGGACTACTTCTTTAAAGTGACACCAGATCCGGTGACCTTTGGGACATGGTTTGACCCCCTTAGGAAAGTGCTATCATCATGAAACGTTCAGATCACTTACAACTCAATAGATTCTACCTTCCTGTAACGTTTCAGCCTTATTGGACCTTGTTTTTACACAAATGAACCCAGAATGATGTGAAATTGTGCTTCGTGCAACATAATTCTGGGTGCCATTTAAAAACCATAAGTGCTAATGACTCCATTCCTTTTTGAGGTTGTAGGGGCTGTTGATTGGAGTACACTAAAACAAACCTGATCTCTCTAGGATATTCAGAAGCCAAGTTATAAGCCCTCAAAGGTGTAACTGGACTACTTCTTTAAATTGACACCAGGCCCGGTGACCTTTGGGACATGGTTTGACCCCCTATAGGAATGTGCGATCATCATGAAACGTTCAGATCACTTGCAACTCAATAGATTCTACCTTCCTGTAACGGTTCAGCCTGATTGGACCTTGTTTTCACACAAATGGACCCAGAATGATGTGAAATTGTGCTTTGTGCAACATAATTCTGGGTGCCATTTAAAAACCATAAGTGCTAATTACTCCATTCCTTTTTGAGGTTGTAGGGGCTGTTGATTGGAGTAAACTAAACAAACCTGATCTCTCTAGGACATTCATAAGCCAAGTTATAAGCCCACAAATGTGTAACTGGACTACTTCTTTAAATTGACACCAGATCCGGTGACCTTTGGGACATGGTTTGACCCCCTTAGGAATGTGCGATCATCATGAAACGTTCAGATCACTTACAACTCAATAGATTCTACCTTCCTGTAACATTTCAGCCCGATTGGACCTTGTTTTCACACAAATGGACCCAGAATGATGTGAAATTGTGCTTTGTGCAACATAATTCTGGGTGCCATTTAAAAACCATAAGAGCTAATGACTCCATTCCTTTTTGTGGTTGTAGGGGCTGTTGATTGGAGTACACTAAAACAAACCTGACCTCTCTAGGACATTCAGAAGCCAAGTTCTAAGCCCACAAATGTGTAACTGGACTACTTCTTTAAAGTGACACCAGATCCGGTGACCTTTGGGACATGGTTTGACCCCCTTAGGAAAGTGCTATCATCATGAAACGTTCAGATCACTTACAACTCAATAGATTCTACCTTCCTGTAACGTTTCAGCCTTATTGGACCTTGTTTTCACACAAATGGACCCAGAATGATGTGAAATTGTACTTCGTGCAACATAATTCTAGGTGCCATTTAAAAACCATAAGTGCTAATGACTCCATTCCTTTTTGTGGTTGTAGGGGCTGTTGATTGGAGTATACTAAAACAAACCTGATTTCTCTAGGACATTCAGAAGCCAAGATATAAGCCCACAAAAGTGTAACTGGACTACTTCTTTAAATTGACACCAGATCCGGTGACCTTTGGGACATTGTTTGACCCCCTTAGGAAAGTGCTATCATCATGAAATGTTCAGATCACTTACAACTCAATAGATTCTACCTTCCTGTAACAGTTAAGCCTGATTGGACCTTGTTTTCAGACAAATGGACCCAGAATGATGTGAAATTGTTCTTCGTGCAACATAATTCTGGGTGCCATTTACAAAGCATAAGTGCTAATGACTCCATTCCTTTTTGTGGTTGTAGGGGCTGTTGATTGGAGTATACTAAAACAAACCTGATCTCTTTAGGACATTCAGAAGCCAAGTTATAAGCCCACAAATGTGTAACTG
The DNA here is from genome assembly GCF_043380555.1 of Nothobranchius furzeri. NCBI lineage: Eukaryota > Metazoa > Chordata > Actinopteri > Cyprinodontiformes > Nothobranchiidae > Nothobranchius > Nothobranchius furzeri. The sequence goes on from NC_091743.1 coordinate 11,643,611, forward strand.
GACTACTTCTTTAAATTGACACCAGATCCGGTGACCTTTGGGACATGGTTCGACCCCCTTAGGAAAGTGCTATCATCATGAAACGTTCAGATCACTTACAACTCAATAGATTCTACCTTCCTGTAACATTTCAGCCTGACTGGACCTTGTTTTCACACAAATGAACCCAGAATGATGTGAAATTGTGCTTCGTGCAACATAATTCTGGGCGCCATTTAAAAACCATAAGTGCTAATGACTCCATTCCTTTTTGTGGTTGTAGGGGCTGTTGATTGGAGTACACTAAAACAAACCTGACATCTCTAGGACATTCAGAAGCCAAGTTATAAGCCCACAAAGGTGTAACTGGACTACTTCTTTAAAGTGACACCAGGCCCGGTGACCTTTGGGACATGGTTTGACCCCCTATAGGAATGTGCGATCATCATGAAATGTTCAGATCACTTACAACTCAATAGATTCTGCCTTCTTGTAACGTTTCAGCCTGATTGGACCTTGTTTTCACACAAATGGACCCAGAATGATGTGAAATTGTGCTTTGTGCAACATAATTCTGGGTGCCATTTACAAACCATAAGTGCTAATGACTCCATTCCTTTTTGTGGTTGTAGGCGCTGTTGATTGGAGTACACTAAAACAAACCTGATCTCTCTAGGACATTCAGAAGCCAAGTTATAAGCCCACAAATGTGTAACTGGACTACTTCTTTAAATTGACACCATATTCGGTGACCTTTGGGACATGGTTTGACCCCCTTAGGAAAGTGCTATCATCATGAAACGTTCAGATCACTTACAACTCAATAGATTCTACCTTCCTGTAACGTTTCAGCCTGATTGGACCTTGTTTTCACACAAATGAACCCAGAATGATGTGAAATTGTGCTTCGTGCAACATAATTCTGGGTGCCATTTAAAAACCATAAGTGCTAATGACTCCATTCCTTTTTGTGGTTGTGGGGGCTGTTGATTGGAGTACCCTAAAACAAACCTGATCTCTCTAGGACATTCAGAAGCCAAGTTATAAGCCCACAAATGTGTAACTGGACTGCTTCTTTAAAGTGACACCAGGCCCGGTGACCTTTGGGACATGGTTTGACACCCTATAGGAATGTGCGATCATCTTGAAACGTTCAGATCCCTTACAACTCAATAGATTCTACCTTCCTGTAACGTTTCAGCCTGATTGGACCTTGTTTTCACACAAATGAACCCAGAATGATGTGAAATTGTGCTTCGTGCTACATAATTCTGGGTGCCATTTAAAAACCATAAGTGCTAATGACTCCATTCCTTTTTGTGGTTGTAGGGGCTGTTGATTGGAGTATACTAAAACAAACCTGATCTCTCGGACATTCAGAAGCCAAGTTATAAGCCCACAAAGGTGTAACTGGACTACTTCTTTAAATTGACACCAGATCCGGTGACCTTTGGGACATGGTTTGACCCCCTTAGGAAAGTGCTATCATCATTAAACGTTCAGATCACTTACAACTCAATAGATTCTACCTTCCTGTAACATTTCAGCCTGATTAGACCTTGCTTTCACACAAATGAACCCAGAATGATGTGAAATTGTGCTTCGTGCAACATAATTCTGGGTGCCATTTAAAAACCATAAGTGCTAATGACTCCATTCCTTTTTGAGGTTGTAGGGGCTGTTGATTGGAGTACACTAAAACAAACCTGATCTCTCTAGGATATTCAGAAGCCAAGTTATAAGCCCTCAAAGGTGTAACTGGACTACTTTAAATTGACACCAGGCCCGGTGACCTTTGGGACATGGTTTGACCCCCTATAGGAATGTGCGATCATCATGAAACGTTCAGATCACTTGCAACTCAATAGATTCTACCTTCCTGTAACGTTTCAGCCTGATTGGACCTTGTTTTCACACAAATGGACCCAGAATGATGTGAAATTGTGCTTTGTGCAACATAATTCTGGGTGCCATTTAAAAACCATAAGTGCTAATGACTCCATTCCTTTTTGAGGTTGTAGGGGCTGTTGATTGGAGTACACTAAACAAACCTGATCTCTCTAGCACATTCAGAAGCCAAGTTATAAGCCCACAAATGTGTAACTGGACTACTTCTTTAAAGTGACACCAGGCCCGGTGACCTTTGGGACATGGTTTGACCCCCTATAGGAATGTGCGATCATCATGAAACGTTCAGATCACTTACAACTCAATAGATTCTACCTTCTTGTAACGTTTCAGCCTGATTGGACCTTGTTTTCACACAAATGGACCCAGAATGATGTGAAATTGTGCTTTGTGCAACATAATTCTGGGTGCCATTTACAAACCATAAGAGCTAATGACTCCATTCCTTTTTGTGGTTGTAGGGGCTGTTGATTGGAGTACACTAAAACAAACCTGACCTCTCTAGGACATTCAGAAGCCAAGTTCTAAGCCCACAAATCTGTAACTGGACTACTTCTTTAAAGTGACACCAGATCCGGTGACCTTTGGGACATGGTTTGACCCCCTTAGGAAAGCGCTATCATCATGAAACGTTCAGATCACTTACAACTCAATAGATTCTACCTTCCTGTAACGTTTCAGCCTTATTGGACCTTGTTTTTACACAAATGAACCCAGAATGATGTGAAATTGTGCTTCGTGCAACATAATTCTGGGTGCCATTTAAAAACCATAAGCGCTAATGACTCCATTCCTTTTTGAGGTTGTAGGGGCTGTTGATTGGAGTACACTAAAACAAACCTGATCTCTCTAGGATATTCAGAAGCCAAGTTATAAGCCCTCAAAGGTGTAACTGGACTACTTCTTTAAATTGACACCAGGCCCGGTGACCTTTGGGACATGGTTTGACCCCCTATAGGAATGTGCGATCATCATGAAACGTTCAGATCACTTGCAACTCAATAGATTCTACCTTCCTGTAACGTTTCAGCCTGATTGGACCTTGTTTTCACACAAATGGACCCAGAATGATGTGAAATTGTGCTTTGTGCAACATAATTCTGGGTGCCATTTAAAAACCATAAGTGCTAATGACTCCATTCCTTTTTGAGGTTGTAGGGGCTGTTGATTGGAGTACACTAAACAAACCTGATCTCTCTAGGACATTCATAAGCCAAGTTATAAGCCCACAAATGTGTAACTGGACTACTTCTTTAAAGTGACACCAGGCCCGGTGACCTTTGGGACATGGTTTGACCCCCTATAGGAATGTGCGATCATCATGAAACGTTCAGATCACTTACAACTCAATAGATTCTACCTTCTTGTAACGTTTCAGCCTGATTGGACCTTGTTTTCGCACAAATGGACCCAGAATGATGTGAAATTGTGCTTTGTGCAACATAATTCTGGGTGCCATTTACAAACCATAAGAGCTAATGACTCCATTCCTTTTTGTGGTTGTAGGGGCTGTTGATTGGAGTACACTAAAACAAACCTGACCTCTCTAGGACATTCAGAAGCCAAGTTCTAAGCCCACAAATGTGTAACTGGACTACTTCTTTAAAGTGACACCAGATCCGGTGACCTTTGGGACATGGTTTGACCCCCTTAGGAAAGTGCTATCATCATGAAACGTTCAGATCACTTACAACTCAATAGATTCTACCTTCCTGTAACGTTTCAGCCTTATTGGACCTTGTTTTTACACAAATGAACCCAGAATGATGTGAAATTGTGCTTCGTGCAACATAATTCTGGGTGCCATTTAAAAACCATAAGTGCTAATGACTCCATTCCTTTTTGAGGTTGTAGGGGCTGTTGATTGGAGTACACTAAAACAAACCTGATCTCTCTAGGATATTCAGAAGCCAAGTTATAAGCCCTCAAAGGTGTAACTGGACTACTTCTTTAAATTGATACCAGGCCCGGTGACCTTTGGGACATGGTTTGACCCCCTATAGGAATGTGCGATCATCATGAAACGTTCAGATCACTTGCAACTCAATAGATTCTACCTTCCTGTAACGTTTCAGCCTGATTGGACCTTGTTTTCACACAAATGGACCCAGAATGATGTGAAATTGTGCTTTGTGCAACATAATTCTGGGTGCCATTTAAAAACCATAAGTGCTAATGACTCCATTCCTTTTTGAGGTTGTAGGGGCTGTTGATTGGAGTACACTAAACAAACCTGATCTCTCTAGGACATTCATAAGCCAAGTTATAAGCCCACAAATGTGTAACTGGACTACTTCTTTAAATTGACACCAGATCCGGTGACCTTTGGGACATGGTTTGACCCCCTTAGGAATATGCGATCATCATGAAACGTTCAGATCACTTACAACTCAATAGATTCTACCTTCCTGTAACGTTTCAGCCTGATTGGACCTTGTTTTCACACAAATGGACCCAGAATGATGTGAAATTGTGCTTCGTGCAACATAATTCTGGGTGCCATTTACAAACCATAAGTGCTAATGACTCCATTCCTTTTTGTGGTTGTAGGGGCTGTTGATTGGAGTACACTAAAACAAACCTGATCTCTCTAGGACATTCAGAAGCCAAGTTATAAGCCCACAAATGTGTAACTGGACTACTTCTTTAAATTGACACCAGATCCGGTGACCTTTGGGACATGGTTTGACCCCCTTAGGAAAGTGCTATCATCATGAAACATTCAGATCACTTACAACTCAATAGATTCTACCTTCCTGTAACGTTTCAGCCTGATTGGACCTTGTTTTCACACAAATGAACCCAGAATGATGTGAAATTGTGCTTCGTGCAACATAATTCTGGGTGCCATTTACAAACCATAAGTGCTAATGACTCCATTCCTTTTTGTGGTTGTAGGGGCTGTTGGTTGGAGTACATTAAAACAAACCTGATCCCTCTAGGACATTCAGAAGCCAAGTTATAAGCCCACAAATGTGTAACTGGACTACTTCTTTAAATTGACACCAGATCCGGTGACCTTTGGGACATGGTTTGACCCCCTTAGGAAAGTGCTATCATCATGAAACGTTCAGATCACTTACAACTCAATAGATTCTACCTTCCTGTAACGTTTCAGCCTTATTGGACCTTGTTTTTACACAAATGAACCCAGAATGATGTGAAATTGTGCTTCGTGCAACATAATTCTGGGTGCCATTTAAAAACCATAAGCGCTAATGACTCCATTCCTTTTTGAGGTTGTAGGGGCTGTTGATTGGAGTACACTAAAACAAACCGGATCTCTCTAGGATATTCAGAAGCCAAGTTATAAGCCCTCAAAGGTGTAACTGGACTACTTCTTTAAATTGACACCAGGCCCGGTGACCTTTGGGACATGGTTTGACCCCCTATAGGAATGTGCGATCATCATGAAACGTTCAGATCACTTGCAACTCAATAGATTCTACCTTCCTGTAACGTTTCAGCCTGATTGGACCTTGTTTTCACACAAATGGACCCAGAATGATGTGAAATTGTGCTTTGTGCAACATAATTCTGGGTGCCATTTAAAAACCATAAGTGCTAATGACTCCATTCCTTTTTGAGGTTGTAGGGGCTGTTGATTGGAGTACACTAAACAAACCTGATCTCTCTAGGACATTCATAAGCCAAGTTATAAGCCCACAAATGTGTAACTGGACTACTTCTTTAAAGTGACACCAGGCCCGGTGACCTTTGGGACATGGTTTGACCCCCTATAGGAATGTGCGATCATCATGAAACGTTCAGATCACTTACAACTCAATAGATTCTACCTTCTTGTAACGTTTCAGCCTGATTGGACCTTGTTTTCACACAAATGGACCCAGAATGATGTGAAATTGTGCTTTGTGCAACATAATTCTGGGTGCCATTTACAAACCATAAGAGCTAATGACTCCATTCCTTTTTGTGGTTGTAGGGGCTGTTGATTGGAGTACACTAAAACAAACCTGACCTCTCTAGGACATTCAGAAGCCAAGTTCTAAGCCCACAAATGTGTAACTGGACTACTTCTTTAAAGTGACACCAGATCCGGTGACCTTTGGGACATGGTTTGACCCCCTTAGGAAAGTGCTATCATCATGAAACGTTCAGATCACTTACAACTCAATAGATTCTACCTTCCTGTAACGTTTCAGCCTTATTGGACCTTGTTTTTACACAAATGAACCCAGAATGATGTGAAATTGTGCTTCGTGCAACATAATTCTGGGTGCCATTTAAAAACCATAAGTGCTAATGACTCCATTCCTTTTTGAGGTTGTAGGGGCTGTTGATTGGAGTACACTAAAACAAACCTGATCTCTCTAGGATATTCAGAAGCCAAGTTATAAGCCCTCAAAGGTGTAACTGGACTACTTCTTTAAATTGACACCAGGCCCGGTGACCTTTGGGACATGGTTTGACCCCCTATAGGAATGTGCGATCATCATGAAACGTTCAGATCACTTGCAACTCAATAGATTCTACCTTCCTGTAACGGTTCAGCCTGATTGGACCTTGTTTTCACACAAATGGACCCAGAATGATGTGAAATTGTGCTTTGTGCAACATAATTCTGGGTGCCATTTAAAAACCATAAGTGCTAATTACTCCATTCCTTTTTGAGGTTGTAGGGGCTGTTGATTGGAGTAAACTAAACAAACCTGATCTCTCTAGGACATTCATAAGCCAAGTTATAAGCCCACAAATGTGTAACTGGACTACTTCTTTAAATTGACACCAGATCCGGTGACCTTTGGGACATGGTTTGACCCCCTTAGGAATGTGCGATCATCATGAAACGTTCAGATCACTTACAACTCAATAGATTCTACCTTCCTGTAACATTTCAGCCCGATTGGACCTTGTTTTCACACAAATGGACCCAGAATGATGTGAAATTGTGCTTTGTGCAACATAATTCTGGGTGCCATTTAAAAACCATAAGTGCTAATGACTCCATTCCTTTTTGAGGTTGTAGGGGCTGTTGATTGGAGTACACTAAACAAACCTGATCTCTCTAGGACATTCATAAGCCAAGTTATAAGCCCACAAATGTGTAACTGGACTACTTCTTTAAAGTGACACCAGGCCCGGTGACCTTTGGGACATGGTTTGACCCCCTATAGGAATGTGCGATCATCATGAAACGTTCAGATCACTTACAACTCAATAGATTCTACCTTCTTGTAACGTTTCAGCCTGATTGGACCTTGTTTTCGCACAAATGGACCCAGAATGATGTGAAATTGTGCTTTGTGCAACATAATTCTGGGTGCCATTTACAAACCATAAGAGCTAATGACTCCATTCCTTTTTGTGGTTGTAGGGGCTGTTGATTGGAGTACACTAAAACAAACCTGACCTCTCTAGGACATTCAGAAGCCAAGTTCTAAGCCCACAAATGTGTAACTGGACTACTTCTTTAAAGTGACACCAGATCCGGTGACCTTTGGGACATGGTTTGACCCCCTTAGGAAAGTGCTATCATCATGAAACGTTCAGATCACTTACAACTCAATAGATTCTACCTTCCTGTAACGTTTCAGCCTTATTGGACCTTGTTTTTACACAAATGAACCCAGAATGATGTGAAATTGTGCTTCGTGCAACATAATTCTGGGTGCCATTTAAAAACCATAAGTGCTAATGACTCCATTCCTTTTTGAGGTTGTAGGGGCTGTTGATTGGAGTACACTAAAACAAACCTGATCTCTCTAGGATATTCAGAAGCCAAGTTATAAGCCCTCAAAGGTGTAACTGGACTACTTCTTTAAATTGATACCAGGCCCGGTGACCTTTGGGACATGGTTTGACCCCCTATAGGAATGTGCGATCATCATGAAACGTTCAGATCACTTGCAGCTCAATAGATTCTACCTTCCTGTAACGTTTCAGCCTGATTGGACCTTGTTTTCACACAAATGGACCCAGAATGATGTGAAATTGTGCTTTGTGCAACATAATTCTGGGTGCCATTTAAAAACCATAAGTGCTAATGACTCCATTCCTTTTTGAGGTTGTAGGGGCTGTTGATTGGAGTACACTAAACAAACCTGATCTCTCTAGGACATTCATAAGCCAAGTTATAAGCCCACAAATGTGTAACTGGACTACTTCTTTAAATTGACACCAGATCCGGTGACCTTTGGGACATGGTTTGACCCCCTTAGGAATATGCGATCATCATGAAACGTTCAGATCACTTACAACTCAATAGATTCTACCTTCCTGTAACGTTTCAGCCTGATTGGACCTTGTTTTCACACAAATGGACCCAGAATGATGTGAAATTGTGCTTCGTGCAACATAATTCTGGGTGCCATTTACAAACCATAAGTGCTAATGACTCCATTCCTTTTTGTGGTTGTAACGCTGTTGATTGGAGTACACTAAAACAAACCTGATCTCTCTAGGACATTCAGAAGCCAAGTTATAAGCCCACAAATGTGTAACTGGACTACTTCTTTAAATTGACACCAGATCCGGTGACCTTTGGGACATGGTTTGACCCCCTTAGGAAAGTGCTATCATCATGAAACGTTCAGATCACTTACAACTCAATAGATTCTACCTTCCTGTAACGTTTCAGCCTGATTGGACCTTGTTTTCACACAAATGATCCCAGAATGATGTGAAATTGTGCTTCGTGCAACATAATTCTGGGTGCCATTTACAAACCATAAGTGCTAATGACTCCATTCCTTTTTGTGGTTGTAGGGGCTGTTGGTTGGAGTACATTAAAACAAACCTGATCCCTCTAGGACATTCAGAAGCCAAGTTATAAGCCCACAAATGTGTAACTGGACTACTTCTTTAAATTGACACCAGATCCGGTGACCTTTGGGACATGGTTTGACCCCCTTAGGAAAGTGCTATCATCATGAAACGTTCAGATCACTTACAACTCAATAGATTCTACCTTCCTGTAACGTTTCAGCCTCATTGGACCTTGTTTTCACACAAATGAACCCAGAATGATGTGAAATTGTGCTTAGTGCAGCATAATTCTGGGTGCCATTTAAAAACCATAAGTGCTAATGACTCCATTCCTTTTTGAGGTTGTAGGGGATGTTGATTGGAGTACACTAAAACAAACCAGATCTCTCTAGGACATTCAGAAGCCAAGTTATAAGCCCACAAATGTGTAACTGGACTACTTCTGTAAATTGACACCAGATCCGGTGACCTTTGGGTCATGGTTTGACCCCCTTAGGAAAGTGCTATCATCATGAAAAGTTCAGATCACTTACAACTCAATAGATTCTACCTTCTTGTAGCGTTTCAGCCTGATTGGACCTTGTTTTCACACGAATGGACCCAGAATGATGTGAAATTGTGCTTCGTGCAACATAATTCTGAGTGCCATTTACAAACCATAAGTGCTAATGACTCCATTCCTTTTTGTGGTTGTAGGGGCTGTTGGTTGGAGTACATTAAAACAAACCTGATCTCTCTAGGACATTCAGAAGCCAAGTTATAAGCCCACAAATGTGTAACTGGACTACTTCTTTAAATTGACACCAGATCCGGTGACCTTTGGGACATGGTTTGACCCCCTTAGGAAAGTGCTATCATCATGAAATGTTCAGATCACTTACAACTCAATAGATTCTACCTTGCTGTAACGTTTCAGCCTGATTGGACCTTGTTTTCACACAAATGAACCCAGAATGATGTGAAATTGTGCTTAGTGCAGCATAATTCTGGGTGCCATTTAAAAACCATAAGTGCTAATGACTCCATTCCTTTTTGAGGTTGTAGGGGATGTTGATTGGAGTACACTAAAACAAACCTGATCTCTCTAGGATATTCAGAAGCCAAGTTATAAGCCCACAAAGGTGTAACTGGACTACTTCTTTAAATTGACACCAGATCCTGTGACATTTGGGACATGGTTTGACCCCCTTAGGAAAGTGCTATCATCATGAAACGTTCAGATCACTTACAACTCAATAGATTATACCTTCCTGTAACGTTTCAGCCTGATTGGACCTTGTTTTCACACAAATGAACCCAGAATGATGTGAAATTGTGCTTCGTGCAACATAATTCTGGGTGCCATTTAAAAACCATAAGTGCTAATGACTCCATTCCTTTTTGTGGTTGTAGGGGCTGTTGATTGGAGTACACTAAAACAAACCTGATCTCTCTAGGACATTCAGAAGCCAAGTTATAAGCCCACAAATGTGTAACTGGACTACTTCTTTAAATTGACACCAGATCCGTTGACCTTTGGGACATGGTTTTACCCCCTTAGGAAAGTGCTATCATCATGAAACGTTCAGATCACTAACAACTCAATAGATTCTACCTTCCTGTAACGTTTCAGCCTGATTGGACCTTGTTTTCACACAAATGAACCCAGAATGATGTGAAATTGTGCTTTGTGCAACATAATTCTGGGTGCCATTTTCAAACCATAAGTGCTAATGACTCCATTCCTTTTTGTGGTTGTAGGGGCTTTTGATTGGAGTACACTAAAAAAAACTAACCTCTCTAGGACATTCAGAAGCCAAGTTATAAGCCCACAAAGGTGTAACTGGACTACTTCTTTAAAGTGACACCAGGCCCGGTGACCTTTGGGACATGGTTTTACCCCCTATAGGAATGTGCGATCATCTTGAAACGTTAAGATCACTTACACCTCAATAGATTCTACCTTCTTGTAGCGTTTCAGCCTGATTGGACCTTGTTTTCACACAAATCGACCCAGAATGATGTGAAATTGTGCTTCGTGCAACATAATTCTGGGTGCCATTTACAAACCATAAATGCTAATGACTCCATTCCTTTTTGTGGTTGTAGGGGCTGTTGATTGGAGTACACTAAAACAAACCTGATCTCTCTAGGACATTCAGAAGCCAAGTTACAAGCCCACAAATGTGTAACTGGACTACTTCTTTAAAGTGACACCAGATCCGTTGACCTTTGGGACATGGTTTGACCCCCTTAGGAAAGTGCTATCATCGTGAACCGTTCAAATCACTTACAACTCAATAGATTCTACCTTCTTGTAACGTTTCAGCCTGATTGGACCTTGTTTTCACACAAATGGACCCAGAATGATGTGAAATTGTGCTTTGTGCAACATAATTCTGGGTGCCATTTACAAACCATGAGTGCTAATGACTCCATTCCTTTTTGTGGTTGTAGGGGCTGTTGATTGGAGTACATTAAAACAAACCTGATCTCTCTAGGACATTCAGAAGCCAAGTTATAAGCCCACAAATGTGTAACTGGACTACTTCTTTAAATTGACACCAGATCCGGTGACCTTTGGGACATGGTTTGACCCCCTTAGGAAAGTGCTATCATCATGTCACGTTCAGATCACTTACAACTCAATAGATTCTACCTTCCTGTAACGTTTCAGCCTGATTGGACCTTCTTTTCACACAAATGAACCCAGAATGATGTGAAATTGTGCTTCGTGCAACATAATTCTGGGTGCCATTTACAAACCATAAGTGCTAATGACTCCATTCCTTTTTGTGGTTGTAGTGGCTGTTGCTGGGAGTACATTAAAACAAACCTGATCTCTCTAGGACATTCAGAAGCCAAGTTATAAGCCCACAAATGTGTAACTGGACTACTTCTTTAAATTGACACCAGATCCGGTGACCTTTGGGACATGGTTTGACCCCCTTAGGAAAGTGCTATCATCTTGAAATGTTCAGATCACTTACAACTAGATGGATTCTACCTTCCTGTAACGTTTCAGCCTGATTGGACCTTGTTTTCACACAAATGGACCCAGAATGAAGTGAAATTGTGCTTCGTGCAACATAATTCTGGGTGCCATTTACAAACCATAAGTGCTAATGACTCCATTCCTTTTTGTGGTTGTAGGGGTTGATTGGAGTATACTAAAACAAACCTGATCTCTCTAGGACATTCAGAAGCCAAGTTATAAGCCCACAAATGTGTAACTGGACTACTTCTTTAAATTGACACCAGATCCGGTGACCTTTGGGACATGGTTTGACCCCCTAAGGAAAGTGCTATCATCTTGAAACATTCAGATGACTTACAACTCAATAGATTCTACCTTCCTGTAACGTTTCAGCCTGATTGGACCTTGTTTTCACACAAATGGACCCAGAATGATGTGAAATTGTGCATCGTGCAACATAATTCTGGATGTCATTTACAAACCATAAGTGCTAATGACTCCATTCCTTTTTGTGGTTGTAGGGGCTGTTGATTGGAGTACACTAAAACAAACCTGATCGCTCTAGGACATTCAGAAGCCAGGTTATAAGCCCACAAATGTGTAACTGGACTACTTCTTTAAATTGACACCAGATCCGGTGACCTTTGGGACATGGTTTGACCCCCTTAGGAAAGTGCTATCATCATGAAACGTTCAGATCACTTACAACTCAATAGATTCTACCTTCCTGTAACGTTTCAGCCTGATTGGACCTTGTTTTCACACAAATGAACCCAGAATGATGTGAAATTGTGCTTTGTGCAACATAATTCTGGGTGCCATTTACAAACCATAAGTGCTAATGACTCCATTCCTTTTTGTGGTTGTAGGGGCTGTTGATTGGAGTACACTAAAACAAACCTGACCTCTCTAGGACATTCAGAAGCCAAGTTATAAGCCCACAAAGGTGTAACTGGACTACTTCTTTGAAGTGACACCAGGCCCGGTGACCTTTGGGACATGGTTTGACCCCCTATAGGAATGTGCGATCATATTGAAACGTTCAGATCACTTACAACTCAATAGATTCTACCTTCTTGTAACGTTTCAGCCTGATTGGACCTTGTTTTCACACAAATGGACCCAGAATGATGTGAAATTGTGCTTCGTGCAACATAATTCTGGGTGCCATTTACAAACCATAAGTGCTAATGACTCCATTCCTTTTCGTGGTTGTAGGGGCTGTTGATTGGAGTACACTAAAACAACCCCGATCTCTCTAGGACACTCAGAAGCCAAGTTATAAGCCCACAAATGTGTAACTGGACTACTTCTTTAAATTGACACCAGATCCGGTGACCTTTGGGACATGGTTTGACCCCCTTAGGAAAGTGCTATCATCTTGAAACGTTCAGATCACTTACAACTCAATAGATTCTACCTTCCTGTAACGTTTCAGTCTGATTGGACCTTGTTTTCACACAAATGAACCCAGAATTATGTGAAATTGTGCTTCGTGCAACATAATTCTGGGTGCCATTTACAAACCATAAGTGCTAATGACTCCATTCCTTTTTGTGGTTGTAGGGGCTGTTGATTGGAGTACACTAAAACAAACCTGACCTCTCTAGGACATTCAGAAGCCAAGTTATATAAGCCCACAAAGGTGTAACTGGACTACTTCTTTGAAGTGACACCAGGCCCGGTGACCTTTGGGACATGGTTTGACCCCCTATAGGAATGTGCGATCATCATGAAACGTTCAGATCACTTACAACTCAATAGATTCCACCTTCTTGTAACGTTTCAGCCTGATTGGACCTTGTTTTCACACAAATGGACCCAGAATGATGTGAAATTGTGCTTCGTGCAACATAATTCTGGGTGGCATTTACAAACCATAAGTGCTAATGACTCCATTCCTTTTTGTGGTTGTAGGGGCTGTTGATTGGAGTACACTAAAACAAACCTGATCTCTCTAGGACATTCAGAAGCCAAGTTATAAGCCCACAAATGTGTAACTGGACTACTTCTTTAAATTGACACCAGATCCGGTGACCTTTGGGACATGGTTTGACCCCCTTAGGAAAGTGCTATCATCGTGAACCGTTCAAATCACTTACAACTCAATAGATTCTACCTTCTTGTAACGTTTCAGCCTGATTGGACCTTGTTTTCACACAAATGAACCCAGAATGATGTGAAATTGTGCTTCGTGCAACATAATTCTGGGTGCCATTTAAAAACCATAAGTGCTAGCTACTCCATTCCTTTTTGTGGTTGTAGGGGCTGTTGATTGGAGTACACTAAAACAAACCTGATCGCTCTAGGACATTCAGAAGCCAAGTTATAAGCCCACAAATGTGTAACTGGACTACTTCTTTAAATTGACACCAGATCCGGTGACCTTTGGGACATGGTTTGACCCCCTTAGGAAAGTGCTATCATCTTGAAATGTTCAGATCACTTACAACTAGATGGATTCTACCTTCCTGTAACGTTTCAGCCTGATTGGACCTTGTTTTCACACAAATGGACCCAGAATGAAGTGAAATTGTGCTTCGTGCAACATAATTCTGGGTGCCATTTACAAACCATAAGTGCTAATGACTCCATTCCTTTTTGTGGTTGTAGGGGCTGTTGATTGGAGTATACTAAAACAAAGCTGATCTCTCTAGGACATTCAGAAGCCAAGTTATAAGCCCACAAATGTGTAACTGGACTACTTCTTTAAATTGACACCAGATCCGGTGACCTTTGGGACATGGTTTGACCCCCTTAGGAAAGTGCTATCATCTTGAAACATTCAGATGACTTACAACTCAATAGATTCTACCTTCCTGTAACGTTTCAGCCTGATTGGACCTTGTTTTCACACAAATGGACCCAGAATGATGTGAAATTGTGCATCGTGCAACATAATTCTGGGTGTCATTTACAAACCATAAGTGCTAATGACTCCATTCCTTTTTGTGGTTGTAGGGGCTGTTGATTGGAGTACACTAAAACAAACCTGATCGCTCTAGGACATTCAGAAGCCAGGTTATAAGCCCACAAATGTGTAACTGGACTACTTCTTTAAATTGACACCAGATCCGGTGACCTTTGGGACATGGTTTGACCCCCTTAGGAAAGTGCTATCATCATGAAACGTTCAGATCACTTACAACTCAATAGATTCTACCTTCCTGTAACGTTTCAACCTGATTGGACCTTGTTTTCACACAAATGAACCCAGAATGATGTGAAATTGTGCTGTGTGCAACATAATTCTGGGTGCCATTTACAAACCATAAGTGCTAATGACTCCATTCCTTTTTGTGGTTGTAGGGGCTGTTGATTGGAGTACACTAAAACAAACCTGATCTCTCTAGGGCATTCAGAAGCCAAGTTATAAGCCCACAAATGTGTAACTGGACTACTTCTTTAAATTGACACCATATCCGGTGACCTTTGGGACATGGTTTGACCCCCTTAGGAAAGTGCTATCATCTTGAAACGTTCAGATCACTTACAACTCAATAGATTCTACCTTCCTGTAACGTTTCAACCTGATTGGACCTTGTTTTCACACAAATGGACCCAGAATGATGTGAAATTGTGCTTCGTGCAACATAATTCTGGGTGCCATTTACAAACCATAAGTGCTAATGACTCCATTCCTTTTTGTGGTTGTAGGGGCTGTTGATTGGAGTACACTAAAACAAACCTGACCTCTCTAGGACATTCAGAAGCCAAGTTATAAGCCCACAAAGGTGTAACTGGACTACTTCTTTGAAGTGACACCAGGCCCGGTGACCTTTGGGACATGGTTTGACCCCCTATAGGAATGTGCAATCATATTGAAACGTTCAGATCACTTACAACTCAATAGATTCTACCTTCTTGTAACGTTTCAGCCTGATTGGACCTTGTTTTCACACAAATGGACCCAGAATGATGTGAAATTGTGCTTCGTGCAACATAATTCTGGGTGCCATTTACAAACCATAAGTGCTAATGACTCCATTCCTTTTCGTGGTTGTAGGGGCTGTTGATTGGAGTACACTAAAACAAACCTGATCTCTCTAGGACACTCAGAAGCCAAGTTATAAGCCCACAAATGTGTAACTGGACTACTTCTTTAAATTGACACCAGATCCGGTGACCTTTGGGACATGGTTTGACCCCCTTAGGAAAGTGCTATCATTTTGAAACGTTCAGATCACTTACAACTCAATAGATTCTACCTTCCTGTAACGTTTCAGCCTGATTGGACCTTGTTTTCACACAAATGAACCCAGAATTATGTGAAATTGTGCTTCGTGCAACATAATTCTGGGTGCCATTTACAAACCATAAGTGCTAATGACTCCTTTCCTTTTTGTGGTTGTAGGGGCTGTTGATTGGAGTACACTAAAACAAACCTGACCTCTCTAGGACATTCAGAAGCCAAGTTATAAGCCCACAAAGGTGTAACTGGACTACTTCTTTGAAGTGACACCAGGCCCGGTGACCTTTGGGACATGGTTTGACCCCCTATAGGAATGTGCGATCATCATGAAACGTTCAGATCACTTTCAACTCAATAGATTCCACCTTCTTGTAACGTTTCAGCCTGATTGGACCTTGTTTTCACACAAATGGACCCAGAATGATGTGAAATTGTGCTTCGTGCAACATAATTCTGGGTGGCATTTACAAACCATAAGTGCTAATGACTCCATTCCTTTTTGTGGTTGTAGGGGCTGTTGATTGGAGTACACTAAAACAAACCTGATCTCTCTAGGACATTCAGAAGCCAAGTTATAAGCCCACAAATGTGTAACTGGACTACTTCTTTAAATTGACACCAGATCCGGTGACCTTTGGGACATGGTTTGACCCCCTTAGGAAAGTTCTATCATCGTGAACCGTTCAAATCACTTACAACTCAATAGATTCTACCTTCTTGTAACGTTTCAGCCTGATTGGACCTTGTTTTCACACAAATGAACCCAGAATGATGTGAAATTGTGCTTCGTGCAACATAATTCTGGGTGCCATTTAAAAACCATAAGTGCTAGCTACTCCATTCCTTTTTGTGGTTGTAGGGGCCGTTGATTGGAGTACACTAAAACAAACCTGATCGCTCTAGGACATTCAGAAGCCAAGTTATAAGCCCACAAATGTGTAACTGGACTACTTCTTTAAATTGACACCAGATCAGGTGACCTTTGGGACATGGTTTGACCCCCTTAGGAAAGCGCTATCATCATGAAACGTTCAGATCACTTACAACTCAATAGATTCTACCTTCTTGTAACGTTTCAGCCTGATTGGACCTTGTTTTCACACAAATGAACCCAGAATGATGTGAAATTGTGCTTCGTGCAACATAATTCTGGGTGCCATTTAAAAACCATAAGTGCTAATGACTCCATTCCTTTTTGTGGTTGTAGGGGCTGTTGATTGGAGTATACTAAAACAAACCTGATCTCTCTAGGACATTCAGAAGCCAAGTTATAAGCCCACAAATGTGTAACTGGATTACTTCTTTAAATTGACACCAGTTCCGGTGACCTTTGGGACATGGTTTGACCCTCTTAGGAAAGTGCTATCATCATGAAACGTTCAGATCACTTACAACTCAATAGATTCTACCTTCCTGTAACGTTTCAGCCTGATTGGACCTTGTTTTCACACAAATGAACCCAGAATGATGTGAAATTGTGCTTCGTGCAACATAATTCTGGGTGCCATTTAAAAACCATAAGTGCTAATGACTCCATTCCTTTTTGTGGTTGTAGGGGCTGTTGATTGGAGTATACTAAAACAAACCTGACCTCTCTAGGACAGTCAGAAGCCAAGTTATAAGCCCACAAAGGTGTAACTGGACTACTTCTTTAAAGTGACACCAGGCCCGGTGACCTTTGGGACATGCTTTGACCCCTATAGGAATGTGCGATCATCATGAAACGTTCAGATCACTTTCAACTCAATAGATTCTACCTTCCTGTAACGTTTCAGCCTGATTGGACCTTGTTTTCACACAAATGAACCCAGAATGATGTGAAATTGTGCTTCGTGCAACATAATTCTGGGTGCCATTTACAAACCATAAGTGCTAATGACTCCATTCCTTTTTGTGGTTGTAGGGGCTGTTGATTGGAGTACACTAAAACAAACCTGATCTCTCTAGGGCATTCAGAAGCCAAGTTATAAGCCCACAAATGTGTAACTGGACTACTTCTTTAGATTGACACCATATCCGGTGACCTTTGGGACATGGTTTGACCCCCTTAGGAAAGTGCTATCATCTTGAAACGTTCAGATCACTTACAACTCAATAGATTCTACCTTCCTGTAACGTTTCAACCTGATTGGACCTTGTTTTCACACAAATGGACCCAGAATGATGTGAAATTGTGCTTCGTGCAACATAATTCTGGGTGCCATTTACAAACCATAAGTGCTAATGACTCCATTCCTTTTTGTGGTTGTAGGGGCTGTTGATTGGAGTACACTAAAACAAACCTGACCTCTCTAGGACATTTAGAAGCCAAGTTATAAGCCCACAAAGGTGTAACTGGACTACTTCTTTGAAGTGACACCAGGCCCGGTGACCTTTGGGACATGGTTTGACCCCCTATAGGAATGTGCGATCATCTTGAAACGTTCAGATCACTTACAACTCAATAGATTCTACCTTCTTGTAACGTTTCAGCCTGATTGGACCTTGTTTTCACACAAATGGACCCAGAATGATGTGAAATTGTGCTTCGTGCAACATAATTCTGGGTGCCATTTACAAACCATAAGTGCTAATGACTCCATTCCTTTTCGTGGTTGTAGGGGCTGTTGATTGGAGTACACTAAAACAAACCTGATCTCTCTAGGACACTCAGAAGCCAAGTTATAAGCCCACAAATGTGTAACTGGACTACTTCTTTAAATTGACACCAGATCCGGTGACCTTTGGGACATGGTTTGACCCCCTTAGGAAAGTGCTATCATCTTGAAACGTTCAGATCACTTACAACTCAATAGATTCTACCTTCCTGTAACGTTTCAGCCTGATTGGACCTTGTTTTCACACAAATGAACCCAGAATTATGTGAAATTGTGCTTCGTGCAACATAATTCTGGGTGCCATTTACAAACCATAAGTGCTAATGACTCCATTCCTTTTTGTGGTTGTAGGGGCTGTTGATTGGAGTACACTAAAACAAACCTGACCTCTCTAGGACATTCAGAAGCCAAGTTATAAGCCCACAAAGGTGTAACTGGACTACTTCTTTGAAGTGACACCAGGCCCGGTGACCTTTGGGACATGGTTTGACCCCCTATAGGAATGTGCGATCATCATGAAACGTTCAGATCACTTACAACTCAATAGATTCCACCTTCTTGTAACGTTTCAGCCTGATTGGACCTTGTTTTCACACAAATGGACCCAGAATGATTTGAAATTGTGCTTCGTGCAACATAATTCTGGGTGCCATTTAAAAACCATAAGTGCTAGCTACTCCATTCCTTTTTGTGGTTGTAGGGGCTGTTGATTGGAGTACACTAAAACAAACCTGATCGCTCTAGGACATTCAGAAGCCAAGTTATAAGCCCACAAATGTGTAACTGGACTACTTCTTTAAATTGACACCAGATCCGGTGACCTTTGGGACATGGTTTGACCCCCTTAGGAAAGCGCTATCATCATGAAACGTTCAGATCACTTACAACTCAATAGATTCTACCTTCTTGTAACGTTTCAGCCTGATTGGACCTTGTTTTCACACAAATGAACCCAGAATGATGTGAAATTGTGCTTCGTGCAACATAATTCTGGGTGCCATTTAAAAACCATATGTGCTAATGACTCCATTCCTTTTTGTGGTTGTAGGGGCTGTTGATTGGAGTATACTAAAACAAACCTGATCTCTCTAGGACATTCAGAAGCCAAGTTATAAGCCCACAAATGTGTAACTGGATTACTTCTTTAAATTGACACCAGTTCCGGTGACCTTTGGGACATGGTTTGACCCTCTTAGGAAAGTGCTATCATCATGAAACGTTCAGATCACTTACAACTCAATAGATTCTACCTTCCTGTAACGTTTCAGCCTGATTGGACCTTGTTTTCACACAAATGGACCCAGAATGATGTGAAATTGTGCTTCGTGCAACATAATTCTGGGTGCCATTTACAAACCATAAGTGCTAATGACGCCATTCATTTTTGTGGTTGTAAGGGCTGTTGATTGGATTACATTAAAACAAACCTGATCTCTCTAGGACATTCAGAAGCCAAGTTACAAGCCCACAAATGTGTAACTGGACTACTTCTTTAAATTGACACCAGATCCGGTGACCTTTGGGACATGGTTTGACCCCCTTAGGAAAGTGCTATCATCATGAAACGTTCGGATCACTTACAACTCAATAGATTCTACCTTCCTGTAACGTTTCAGCCTGATTGGACCTTGTTTTCACACAAATGGACCCAGAATGATGTGAAATTGTGCTTTGTGCAACATAATTCTGGGTGCCATTTACAAACCATAAGTGCTAATGTCTCCATTCATTTTGTGGTTGTAGGGGCTGTTGATTGGAGTACACTAAAAAAACCTGACCTCTCTAGGACATTCAGAAGCCAAGTTATAAGCCCACAAATGTGTAACTGGACTACTTCTTTAAATTGACACCTGATCCGGTGACCTTTGGGACATGGTTTGACCCCCTTAGGAAATTGCTATCATCATGAAACGTTCAGATCACTTACAACTCAATAGATTATACCTTCCTGTAACGTTTCAGCCTGATTGGACCTTGTTTTCACACAAATGAACCCAGAATGATGTGAAATTGTGCTTCGTGCAACATATTTCTGGGTGCCATTTAAAAACCATTATTGCTAATGACTCCATTCCTTTTTGTGGTTGTAGGGGCTGTTGATTGGAGTACACTAAAACAAACCTGATCTCTCTAGGACATTCAGAAGCCAAGTTATAAGCCCACAAATGTGTAACTGGACTACTTCTTTAAATTAACACCATATCTGTTGACCTTTGGGACATGGTTTGACCCCCTTAGGAAAGTGCTATCATCATGAAACGTTCAGATCACTAACAACTCAATAGATTCTACCTTCCTGTAACGTTTCAGCCTGATTGGACCTTGTTTTCACACAAATGAACCCAGAATGATGTGAAATTATGCTTAGTGCAGCATAATTCTGGGTGCCATTTAAAAACCATAAGTGCTAATGACTCCATTCCTTTTTGAGGTTGTAGGGGATGTTGATTGGATTACACTAAAACAAACCTGATCTCTCTAGGATATTCAGAAGCCAAGTCATAAGCCCACAAATGTGTAACTGGACTACTTCTTTAAATTGACACCAGATCCGGTGACCTTTGGGACATGGTTTGACCCCCTTAGGACATTGCTATCATCATGAAACGTTCAGATCACTTACAACTCAATAGATTATACCTTCCTGTAACGTTTCAGCCTGATTGGACCTTGTTTTCACACAAATGAACCCAGAATGATGTGAAATTGTGCTTCGTGCAACATATTTCTGGGTGCCATTTAAAAACCATAAGTGCTAATGACTCCATTCCTTTTTGTGGTTGTAGGGGCTGTTGACTGGAGTACATTAAAACAAACCTGATCGCTCTAGGACATTCAGAAGCCAAGTTATAAGCCCACAAATGTGTAACTGGACTACTTCTTTAAATTGACACCAGATCCGGTGACCTTTGGGACATGGTTTGACCCCCTTAGGAAAGTGCTATCATCATGAAACGTTCGGATCACTTACAACTCAATAGATTCTACCTTCCTGTAACGTTTCAGCCTGATTGGACCTTGTTTTCACACAAATGGACCCAGAATGATGTGAAATTGTGCTTTGTGCAACATAATTCTGGGTGCCATTTACAAACCATAAGTGCTAATGTCTCCATTCATTTTGTGGTTGTAGGGGCTGTTGATTGGAGTACACTAAAACAAACCTGACCTCTCTAGGACATTCAGAAGCCAAGTTATAAGCCCACAAATGTGTAACTGGACTACTTCTTTAAATTGACACCTGATCCGGTGACCTTTGGGACATGGTTTGACCCCCTTAGGAAATTGCTATCATCATGAAACGTTCAGATCACTTACAACTCAATAGATTATACCTTCCTGTAACGTTTCAGCCTGATTGGACCTTGTTTTCACACAAATGAACCCAGAATGATGTGAAATTGTGCTTAGTGCAGCATAATTCTGGGTGCCATTTAAAAACCATAAGTGCTAATGACTCCATTCCTTTTTGAGGTTGTAGGGGATGTTGATTGGATTACACTAAAACAAACCTGATCTCTCTAGGATATTCAGAAGCCAAGTCATAAGCCCACAAATGTGTAACTGGACTACTTCTTTAAATTGACACCAGATCCGGTGACCTTTGGGACATGGTTTGACCCCCTTAGGAAATTGCTATCATCATGAAACGTTCAGATCACTTACAACTCAATAGATTATACCTTCCTGTAACGTTTCAGCCTGATTGGACCTTGTTTTCACACAAATGAACCCAGAATGATGTGAAATTGTGCTTCGTGCAACATATTTCTGGGTGCCATTTAAAAACCATAAGTGCTAATGACTCCATTCCTTTTTGTGGTTGTAGGGGCTGTTGACTGGAGTACATTAAAACAAACCTGATCGCTCTAGGACATTCAGAAGCCAAGTTATAAGCCCACAAATGTGTAACTGGACTACTTCTTTAAATTGACACCAGATCCGGTGACCTTTGGGACATGGTTTGACCCCCTTAGGAAAGTGCTATCATCATGAAACGTTCAGATCACTTACAACTCAATAGATTCTACCTTCCTGTAACGTTTCAGCCTGATTGGACCTTCTTTTCACACAAATGAACCCAGAATGATGTGAAATTGTGCTTCGTGCAACATAATTCTGGGTGCCATTTACAAACCATAAGTGCTAATGACTCCATTCCTTTTTGTGGTTGTAGTGGCTGTTGATTGGAGTACATTAAAACAAACCTGATCTCTCTAGGACATTCAGAAGCCAAGTTATAAGCCCACAAATGTGTAACTGGACTACTTCTTTAAATTGACACCAGATCCGGTGACCTTTGGGACATGGTTTGACCCCCTTAGGAAAGTGCTATCATCTTGAAATGTTCAGATCACTTACAACTAGATAGATTCTACCTTCCTGTAACGTTTCAGCCTGATTGGACCTTGTTTTCACACAAATGAACCCAGAATGATGTGAAATTGTGCTTTGTGCAACATAATTCTGGGTGCCATTTAAAAACCATAAGTGCTAATGACTCCATTCCTTTTTGTGGTTGTAGGGGCTGTTGATTGGAGTACACTAAAACAAACCTGACCTCTCTAGGACATTCAGAAGCCAAGTTATAAGCCCACAAAGGTGTAACTGGACTACTTCTTTAAAGTGACACCAGGCCGGGTGACCTTTGGGACATGGTTTGACCCCTATAGGAATGTGCGATCATCATGAAACGTTCAGATCACTTTCAACTCAATAGATTCTACCTTCCTGTAACGTTTCAGCCTGATTGGACCTTGTTTTCACACAAATGAACCCAGAATGATGTGAAATTGTGCTTCGTGCAACATAATTCTGGGTGCCATTTACAAACCATAAGTGCTAATGACTCCATTCATTTTTGTGGTTGTAAGGGCTGTTGATTGGATTACATTAAAACAAACCTGATCTCTCTAGGACATTCAGAAGCCAAGTTACAAGCCCACAAATGTGTAACTGGACTACTTCTTTAAATTGACACCAGATCCGGTGACCTTTGGGACATGGTTTGACCCCCTTAGGAAAGTGCTATCATCATAAAACGTTCAGATCACTTACAACTCAGTAGATTCAACCTTCCTGTAACGTTTCAGCCTGATTGGACCTTGTTTTCACACAAATGAACCCAGAATGATGTGAAATTGTGCTTCGTGCAACATAATTCTGGATGCCATTTACAAACCATAAGTGCTAATGACTCCCTTCCTTTTTGTGGTTGTAGGGGCTGTTGGTTGGGGTACATTAAAACAAACCTGATCTCTCTAGGACATTCAGAAGCCAAATTATAAGCCCACAAATGTGTAACTGGACTACTTATTTAAATTGACACCAGATCCGGTGACCTTTGGGACATGGTTTGACCCCCTTAGGAAAGTGCTATCATCATGAAACGTTCAGATCACTTACAAATCAATAGATTCTACCTTCCTGTAACGTTTCAGCCTGATTGGACCTTGTTTTCACACAAATGAACCCAGAATGATGTGAAATTGTGCTTAGTGCAGCATAATTCTGCGTGCCATTTAAAAACCATAAGTGCTAATGACTCCATTCCTTTTTGAGGTTGTAGGGGATGTTGATTGGAGTACACTAAAACAAACCTGATCTCTCTAGGATATTCAGAAGCCAAGTTATAAGCCCACAAATGTGTAACTGGACTACTTCTTTAAATTGACACCAGATCCTGTGACCTTTGGGACATGGTTTGACCCCCTTAGGAAAGTGCTATCATCATGAAACGTTCAGATCACTTACAACTCAATAGATTCTACCTTCTTGTAGCGTTTCAGCCTGATTGGACCTTGTTTTCACACAAATGGACCCAGAATGATGTGAAAATGTGCTTCGTGCAACATAATTCTGGGTGCCATTTACAAACCATAAGTACCTATGTCCCCATTCCTTTTTGTGGTTGTAGGGGCTGTTGATTGGAGTACACTAAAACAAACCTGACCTCTCTAGGACATTCAGAAGCCAAGTTATAAGCCCACAAATGTGTAACTGGACTACTTCTTTAAAGTGACACCAGATCCGGTGACCTTTGGGACATGGTTTGACCCCCTTAGGAAATTGCTATCATCATGAAACGTTCAGATCACTTACAACTCAATAGATTATACCTTCCTGTAACGTTTCAGCCTGATTGGACCTTGTTTTCACACAAATGAACCCAGAATGATGTGAAATTGTGCTTCATGCAACATAATTCTGGGTGCCATTTAAAAACCATAAGTGCTAATGACTCCATTCCTTTTTGTGGTTGTAGGGGCTGTTGATGGGAGTACACTAAAACAAACCTGATCTCTCTAGGACATTCAGAAGCCAAGTTATAAGCCCACAAATGTTTAACTGGACTACTTCTTTAAATTGACACCAGATCTGTTGACCTTTGGGACATGGTTTGACCCCCTTAGGAAAGTGCTATCATCATGAAACGTTCAGATCACTAACAACTCAATAGATTCTACCTTCCTGTAACGTTTCAGCCTGATTGGACCTTGTTTTCACACAAATGAACCCAGAATGATGTGAAATTGTGCTTTGTGCAACATAATTCTGGGTGCCATTTACAAACCATAAGTGCTAATGACTCCATTCCTTTTTGTGGTTGTAGGGGCTGTTGATTGGAGTACATTAAAACAAACCTGATCTCTCTAGGACATTCAGAAGCCAAGTTATAAGCCCACAAATGTGTAACTGGACTACTTCTTTAAATTGACACCAGATCCGGTGACCTTTGGGACATGGTTTGACCCCCTTAGGAAAGTGCTATCATCATGAAACGTTCAGATCACTTACAACTCAATAGATTCTACCTTCCTGTAACGTTTCAGCCTGATTGGACCTTCTTTTCACACAAATGAACCCAGAATGATGTGAAATTGTGCTTCGTGCAACATAATTCTGGGTGCCATTTACAAACCATAAGTGCTAATGACTCCATTCCTTTTTGTGGTTGTAGTGGCTGTTGATTGGAGTACACTAAAACAAACCTGATCTCTCTAGGACATTCAGAAGCCAAGTTATAAGCCCACAAATGTGTAACTGGACTACTTCTTTAAATTGACACCAGATCCGGTGACCTTTGGGACATGGTTTGACCCCCTTAGGAAAGTGCTATCATCTTGAAACGTTCAGATCACTTACAACTAGATAGATTCTACCTTCCTGTAACGTTTCAGCCTGATTGGACCTTGTTTTCACACAAATGGACCCAGAATGAAGTGAAATTGTGCTTCGTGCAACATAATTCTGGGTGCCATTTACAAACCATAAGTGCTAATGACTCCATTCCTTTTTGTGGTTGTAGGGGCTGTTGATTGGAGTATACTAAAACAAACCTGATCTCTCTAGGACATTCAGAAGCCAAGTTATAAGCCCACAAATGTGTAACTGGACTACTTCTTTAAATTTACACCAGATCCGGTGACCTTTGGGACATGGTTTGACCCCCTTAGGAAAGTGCTATCATCTTGAAACATTCAGATCACTTACAACTCAATAGATTCTACCTTCCTGTAACGTTTCAGCCTGATTGGACCTTGTTTTCACACAAATGGACCCAGAATGATGTGAAATTGTGCATTGTGCAACATAATTCTGGGTGCCATTTACAAACCATAAGTGCTAATGACTCCATTCCTTTTTGTGGTTGTAGGGGCTGTTGATTGGAGTACACTAAAACAAACCTGATCGCTCTAGGACATTCAGAAGCCAAGTTATAAGCCCACAAATGTGTAACTGGACTACTTCTTTAAATTTACACCAGATCCGGTGACCTTTGGGACATGGTTTGACCCCTATAGGAATGTGCGATCATCATGAAACGTTCAGATCACTTTCAACTCAATAGATTCTACCTTCCTGTAACGTTTCAGCCTGATTGGACCTTGTTTTCAGACAAATGAACCCAGAATGATGTGAAATTGTGCTTCGTGCAACATAATTCTGGGTGCCATTTACAAACCATAAGTGCTAATGACTCCATTCCTTTTTGTGGTTGTAGGGGCTGTTGATTGGAGTACACTAAAACAAACCTGATCTCTCTAGGACATTCAGAAGCCAAGTTATAAGCCCACAAATGTGTAACTGGACAACTTCTTTAAATTGACACCAGATCCGGTGACCTTTGGGACATGGTTTGACCCCCTTAGGAAAGTGCTATCATCTTGAAACGTTCAGATCACTTACAACTCAATAGATTCTACCTTCCTGTAACGTTTCAGCCTGATTGGACCTTGTTTTCACACAAATGGACCCAGAATGATGTGAAATTGTGCTTCGTGCAACATAATTCTGGGTGCCATTTACAAACCATAAGTGCTAATGACTCCATTCCTTTTTGTGGTTGTAGGGGCTGTTGATTGGAGTACACTAAAACAAACCTGACCTCTCTAGGACATTCAGAAGCCAAGTTATAAGCCCACAAAGGTGTAACTGGACTACTTCTTTGAAGTGACACCAGGCCCGGTGACCTTTGGGACATGGTTTGACCCCCTATAGGAATGTGCGATCATCATGAAACGTTCAGATCACTTACAACTCAATAGATTCTACCTTCTTGTAACATTTCAGCCTGATTGGACCTTGTTTTCACACAAATGGACCCAGAATGATGTGAAATTGTGCTTCGTGCAACATAATTCTGGGTGCCATTTACAAACCATAAGTGCTAATGACTCCATTCCTTTTTGTGGTTGTAGGGGCTGTTGATTGGAGTACACTAAAACAAACCTGACCCCTGTAGGACATTCAGAAGCCAAGTTATAAGCCCACAAAGGTGTAACTGGACTACTTCTTTGAAGTGACACCAGGCCCGGTGACCTTTGGGACATGGTTTGACCCCCTATAGGAATGTGCGATCATCATGAAACGTTCAGATCACTTACAACTCAATAGATTCTACCTTCCTGTAACGTTTCAGCCTGATTGGACCTTGTTTTCACACAAATGGACCCAGAATGATGTGAAATTGTGCTTCGTGCAACATAATTCTGGGTGGCAATTACAAACCATAAGTGCTAATGACTCTATTCCTTTTTGTGGTTGTAGGGGCTGTAGATTTGAGTACACTAAAACAAACCTGATCTCTCTAGGACATTCAGAAGCCAAGTTATAAGCCCACAAATGTGTAACTGGACTACTTCTTTAAATTGACACCAGATCCGGTGACCTTTGGGACATGGTTTGACCCTCTTAGGAAAGTGCTATCATAATAAAACATTCAGATCACTTACAACTCAATAGATTCTACCTTCCTGTAACATTTCAGCCTGATTGGACCTTGTTTTCACACAAATGAACCCAGAATGATGTGAAATTGTGCTTCGTGCAACATAATTCTGGGTGCCATTTACAAACCATAAGTGCTAATGACTCCATTCCTTTTTGTGGTTGTAGGGGCTGTTGATTGGAGTACACTAAAACAAACCTGATCTCTCTAGGACATTCAGAAGCCAAGTTATAAGCCCACAAATGTGTAACTGGACTACTTCTTTAAATTGACACCAGATCTGGTGACCTTTGGGACATGGTTTGACCCCCTTAGGAAAGTGCTATCATCATGAAACGTTCAGATCACTTACAACTCAATAGATTCTACCTTCCTGTAATGTTTCAGCCTGATTGGACCTTGTTTTCACACAAATGGACCCAGAATGATGTGAAATTGTGCTTCGTGCAACATAATTCTGGGTGCCATTTACAAACCATAAGTGCTAATGACTCCATTCATTTTTGTGGTTGTAGGGGCTGTTGATTGGAGTGCATTAAAAATAACCTGATCTCTATAGGACATTCAGAAGCCAAGTTATAAGCCCACAAATGTGTAACTGGACTACTTCTTTAAATTGACACCAGTTCCGGTGACCTTTGGGACATGGTTTGACCCCCTTAGGAAAGTGCTATCATCATGAAACGTTCAGATCACTTACAACTCAATAGATTCTACCTTCCTGTAACGTTTCAGCCTGATTGGACCTTGTTTTCACACAAATGGACCCAGAATGATGTGAAATTGTGCTTCGTGCAACATAATTCTGGGTGCCATTTACAAACCATAAGTGCTAATGACTCCATTCCTTTTTGTGGTTGTAGGGGCTGTTGATTGGAGTACATTAAAACAAACCTGATCTCTCTAGGACATTCAGAAGCCAAGTTATAAGCCCACAAATGTGTAACTGGACTACTTCTTTAAATTGACACCTGATCCGGTGACCTTTGGGACATGGTTTGACCCTCTTAGGAAAGTGCTATCATAATAAAACATTCAGATCACTTACAACTCAATAGATTCTACCTTCCTGTAACATTTCAGCCTGATTGGACCTTGTTTTCACACAAATGAACCCAGAATGATGTGAAATTGTGCTTCGTGCAACATAATTCTGGGTGCCATTTACAAACCATAAGTGCTAATGACTCCATTCCTTTTTGTGGTTGTACGGGCTGTTGATTGGAGTACACTAAAACAAACCTGATCTCTCTAGGACATTCAGAAGCCAAGTTATAAGCCCACAAATGTGTAACTGGACAACTTCTGTAAATTGACACCAGATCCGGTGACCTTTGGGACATGGTTTGACCCCCTTAGGAAAGTGCTATCATCATGAAACGCTCAGATAACTTACAACTCAATAGATTCTACCTTCCTGTAACGTTTCAGCCTGATTGGACCTTGTTTTCACACAAATGGACCCAGAATGATGTGAAATTGTGCATTGTGCAACATAATTCTGGGTGCCATTTACAAACCATAAGTGCTAATGACTCCATTCCTTTTTGTGGTTGTAGGGGCTGTTGATTGGAGTACACTAAAAGAAACCTGATCGCTCTAGGACATTCAGAAGCCAAGTTATAAGCCCACAAATGTGTAACTGGACTACTTCTTTAAATTTACACCAGATCCGGTGACCTTTGGGACATGGTTTGACCCCTATAGGAATGTGCGATCATCATGAAACGTTCAGATCACTTTCAACTCAATAGATTCTACCTTCCTGTAACGTTTCAGCCTGATTGGACCTTGTTTTCAGACAAATGAACCCAGAATGATGTGAAATTGTGCTTCGTGTAACATAATTCTGGGTGCCATTTACAAACCATAAGTGCTAATGACTCCATTCCTTTTTGTGGTTGTAGGGGCTGTTGATTGGAGTACACTAAAACAAACCTGATCTCTCTAGGACATTCAGAAGCCAAGTTATAAGCCCACAAATGTGTAACTGGACAACTTCTTTAAATTGACACCAGATCCGGTGACCTTTGGGACATGGTTTGACCCCCTTAGGAAAGTGCTATCATCTTGAAACGTTCAGATCACTTACAACTCAATAGATTCTACCTTCCTGTAACGTTTCAGCCTGATTGGACCTTGTTTTCACACAAATGGACCCAGAATGATGTGAAATTGTGCTTCGTGCAACATAATTCTGGGTGCCATTTACAAACCATAAGTGCTAATGACTCCATTCCTTTTTGTGGTTGTAGGGGCTGTTGATTGGAGTACACTAAAACAAACCTGACCTCTCTAGGACATTCAGAAGCCAAGTTATAAGCCCACAAAGGTGTAACTGGACTACTTCTTTGAAGTGACACCAGGCCCGGTGACCTTTGGGACATGGTTTGACCCCCTATAGGAATGTGCGATCATCATGAAACGTTCAGATCACTTACAACTCAATAGATTCTACCTTCTTGTAACATTTCAGCCTGATTGGACCTTGTTTTCACACAAATGGACCCAGAATGATGTGAAATTGTGCTTCGTGCAACATAATTCTGGGTGCCATTTACAAACCATAAGTGCTAATGACTCCATTCCTTTTTGTGGTTGTAGGGGCTGTTGATTGGAGTACACTAAAACAAACCTGACCCCTGTAGGACATTCAGAAGCCAAGTTATAAGCCCACAAAGGTGTAACTGGACTACTTCTTTGAAGTGACACCAGGCCCGGTGACCTTTGGGACATGGTTTGACCCCCTATAGGAATGTGCGATCATCATGAAACGTTCAGATCACTTACAACTCAATAGATTCTACCTTCCTGTAACGTTTCAGCCTGATTGGACCTTGTTTTCACACAAATGGACCCAGAATGATGTGAAATTGTGCTTCGTGCAACATAATTCTGGGTGGCAATTACAAACCATAAGTGCTAATGACTCTATTCCTTTTTGTGGTTGTAGGGGCTGTAGATTTGAGTACACTAAAACAAACCTGATCTCTCTAGGACATTCAGAAGCCAAGTTATAAGCCCACAAATGTGTAACTGGACTACTTCTTTAAATTGACACCAGATCCGGTGACCTTTGGGACATGGTTTGACCCTCTTAGGAAAGTGCTATCATAATAAAACATTCAGATCACTTACAACTCAATAGATTCTACCTTCCTGTAACATTTCAGCCTGATTGGACCTTGTTTTCACACAAATGAACCCAGAATGATGTGAAATTGTGCTTCGTGCAACATAATTCTGGGTGCCATTTACAAACCATAAGTGCTAATGACTCCATTCCTTTTTGTGGTTGTAGGGGCTGTTGATTGGAGTACACTAAAACAAACCTGATCTCTCTAGGACATTCAGAAGCCAAGTTATAAGCCCACAAATGTGTAACTGGACTACTTCTTTCAATTGACACCAGATCCGGTGACCTTTGGGACATGGTTTGACCCCCTTAGGAAAGTGCTATCATCATGAAACGTTCAGATCACTTACAACTCAATAGATTCTACCTTCCTCTAATGTTTCAGCCTGATTGGACCTTGTTTTCACACAAATGGACCCAGAATGATGTGAAATTGTGCTTCGTGCAACATAATTCTGGGTGCCATTTACAAACCATAAGTGCTAATGACTCCATTCATTTTTGTGGTTGTAGGGGCTGTTGATTGGAGTGCATTAAAAATAACCTGATCTCTATAGGACATTCAGAAGCCAAGTTATAAGCCCACAAATGTGTAACTGGACTACTTCTTTAAATTGACACCAGTTCCGGTGACCTTTGGGACATGGTTTGACCCCCTTAGGAAAGTGCTATCATCATGAAACGTTCAGATCACTTACAACTCAATAGATTCTACCTTCCTGTAACGTTTCAGCCTGATTGGACCTTGTTTTCACACAAATGGACCCAGAATGATGTGAAATTGTGCTTCGTGCAACATAATTCTGGGTGCCATTTACAAACCATAAGTGCTAATGACTCCATTCCTTTTTGTGGTTGTAGGGGCTGTTGATTGGAGTACATTAAAACAAACCTGATCTCTCTAGGACATTCAGAAGCCAAGTTATAAGCCCACAAATGTGTAACTGGACTACTTCTTTAAATTGACACCTGATCCGGTGACCTTTGGGACATGGTTTGACCCTCTTAGGAAAGTGCTATCATAATAAAACATTCAGATCACTTACAACTCAATAGATTCTACCTTCCTGTAACATTTCAGCCTGATTGGACCTTGTTTTCACACAAATGAACCCAGAATGATGTGAAATTGTGCTTCGTGCAACATAATTCTGGGTGCCATTTACAAACCATAAGTGCTAATGACTCCATTCCTTTTTGTGGTTGTACGGGCTGTTGATTGGAGTACACTAAAACAAACCTGATCTCTCTAGGACATTCAGAAGCCAAGTTATAAGCCCACAAATGTGTAACTGGACAACTTCTGTAAATTGACACCAGATCCGGTGACCTTTGGGACATGGTTTGACCCCCTTAGGAAAGTGCTATCATCATGAAACGCTCAGATAACTTACAACTCAATAGATTCTACCTTCCTGTAACGTTTCAGCCTGATTGGACCTTGTTTTCACACAAATGGACCCAGAATGATGTGAAATTGTGCTTCGTGCAACATAATTCTGGGTGCCATTTAAAAACCATAAGTGCTAATGACTCCATTCCTTTTTGTGGTTGTAGGGGCTGTTTATTGGAGAACACTAAAACAAACCTGACCTCTCTAGGACATTCAGAAGCCAAGTTATAAGCCCACAAAGGTGTAACTGGACTACTTCTTTGAAGTGACACCAGGCCCGGTGACCTTTGGGACATGGTTTGACCCCCTATAGGAATGTGCGATCATCATGAAACGTTCAGATCACTTACAACTCAATAGATTCTACCTTCTTGTAACATTTCAGCCTGATTGGACCTTGTTTTCACACAAATGGACCCAGAATGATGTGAAATTGTGCTTCGTGCAACATAATTCTGGGTGCCATTTACAAACCATAAGTGCTAATGACTCCATTCCTTTTTGTGGTTGTAGGGGCTGTTGATTGGAGTACACTAAAACAAACCTGACCCCTGTAGGACATTCAGAAGCCAAGTTATAAGCCCACAAAGGTGTAACTGGACTACTTCTTTGAAGTGACACCAGGCCCGGTGACCTTTGGGACATGGTTTGACCCCCTATAGGAATGTGCGATCATCATGAAACGTTCAGATCACTTACAACTCAATAGATTCTACCTTCCTGTAACGTTTCAGCCTGATTGGACCTTGTTTTCACACAAATGGACCCAGAATGATGTGAAATTGTGCTTCGTGCAACATAATTCTGGGTGGCAATTACAAACCATAAGTGCTAATGACTCTATTCCTTTTTGTGGTTGTAGGGGCTGTAGATTTGAGTACACTAAAACAAACCTGATCTCTCTAGGACATTCAGAAGCCAAGTTATAAGCCCACAAATGTGTAACTGGACTACTTCTTTAAATTGACACCAGATCCGGTGACCTTTGGGACATGGTTTGACCCTCTTAGGAAAGTGCTATCATAATAAAACATTCAGATCACTTACAACTCAATAGATTCTACCTTCCTGTAACATTTCAGCCTGATTGGACCTTGTTTTCACACAAATGAACCCAGAATGATGTGAAATTGTGCTTCGTGCAACATAATTCTGGGTGCCATTTACAAACCATAAGTGCTAATGACTCCATTCCTTTTTGTGGTTGTAGGGGCTGTTGATTGGAGTACACTAAAACAAACCTGATCTCTCTAGGACATTCAGAAGCCAAGTTATAAGCCCACAAATGTGTAACTGGACTACTTCTTTCAATTGACACCAGATCCGGTGACCTTTGGGACATGGTTTGACCCCCTTAGGAAAGTGCTATCATCATGAAACGTTCAGATCACTTACAACTCAATAGATTCTACCTTCCTCTAATGTTTCAGCCTGATTGGACCTTGTTTTCACACAAATGGACCCAGAATGATGTGAAATTGTGCTTCGTGCAACATAATTCTGGGTGCCATTTACAAACCATAAGTGCTAATGACTCCATTCATTTTTGTGGTTGTAGGGGCTGTTGATTGGAGTGCATTAAAAATAACCTGATCTCTATAGGACATTCAGAAGCCAAGTTATAAGCCCACAAATGTGTAACTGGACTACTTCTTTAAATTGACACCAGTTCCGGTGACCTTTGGGACATGGTTTGACCCCCTTAGGAAAGTGCTATCATCATGAAACGTTCAGATCACTTACAACTCAATAGATTCTACCTTCCTGTAACGTTTCAGCCTGATTGGACCTTGTTTTCACACAAATGGACCCAGAATGATGTGAAATTGTGCTTCGTGCAACATAATTCTGGGTGCCATTTACAAACCATAAGTGCTAATGACTCCATTCCTTTTTGTGGTTGTAGGGGCTGTTGATTGGAGTACATTAAAACAAACCTGATCTCTCTAGGACATTCAGAAGCCAAGTTATAAGCCCACAAATGTGTAACTGGACTACTTCTTTAAATTGACACCTGATCCGGTGACCTTTGGGACATGGTTTGACCCTCTTAGGAAAGTGCTATCATAATAAAACATTCAGATCACTTACAACTCAATAGATTCTACCTTCCTGTAACATTTCAGCCTGATTGGACCTTGTTTTCACACAAATGAACCCAGAATGATGTGAAATTGTGCTTCGTGCAACATAATTCTGGGTGCCATTTACAAACCATAAGTGCTAATGACTCCATTCCTTTTTGTGGTTGTACGGGCTGTTGATTGGAGTACACTAAAACAAACCTGATCTCTCTAGGACATTCAGAAGCCAAGTTATAAGCCCACAAATGTGTAACTGGACAACTTCTGTAAATTGACACCAGATCCGGTGACCTTTGGGACATGGTTTGACCCCCTTAGGAAAGTGCTATCATCATGAAACGCTCAGATAACTTACAACTCAATAGATTCTACCTTCCTGTAACGTTTCAGCCTGATTGGACCTTGTTTTCACACAAATGGACCCAGAATGATGTGAAATTGTGCTTCGTGCAACATAATTCTGGGTGCCATTTAAAAACCATAAGTGCTAATGACTCCATTCCTTTTTGTGGTTGTAGGGGCTGTTGATTGGAGTACACTAAAACAAACCTGATCTCTCTAGGACATTCAGAAGCCAAGTTATAAGCCCACAAATGTGTAACTGGACTACTACTTTAAATTGACACCAGATCCGTTGACCTTTGGGACATGGTTTGACCCCCTTAGGAAAGTGCTATCATCATGAAACGTTCAGATCACTTACAACTCAATAGATTCTACCTTCCTGTAACGTTTCAGCCTGATTGGACCTTGTTTTCACACAAATGAACCCAGAATGATGTGAAATTGTGCTTCGTGCAACATAATACTGGGTGTCATTTACAAACCATAAGTGCTAATGACTCCATTCCTTTTTGTGGTTGTAGGGGCTTTTGATTGGAGTACACTAAAACAAACCTAACCTCTCTTGGACATTCAGAAGCCAAGTTATAAGCCCACAAAGGTGTAACTGGACTACTTCTTTAAAGTGACACCAGGCCCGGTGACCTTTGGGACATGGTTTCACCCCCTATAGGAATGTGCGATCATCTTGAAACGTTCAGATCACTTACAACTCAATAGATTCTACCTTCTTGTAGCGTTTCAGCCTGATTGGACCTTGTTTTCACACAAATCGACCCAGAATGATGTGAAATTGTGCTTCGTGCAACATAATTCTGGGTGCCATTTACAAACCATAAGTGCTAATGACTCCATTCCTGTTTGTGGTTGTAGGGGCTGTTGATTGGAGTACACTAAAACAAACCTGATCTCTCTAGGACATTCAGAAGCCAAGTTATAAGCCCACAAATGTGTAACTGGACTACTTCTTTAAATTGACACCAGATCCGGTGACCTTTGGGACATGGTTTGACCCCCTTAGGAAAGCGCTATCATCATGAAACGTTCAGAATACTTACAACTCAAAAGATTCTACCTTCCTGTAACGTTTCAGCCTGATTGGACCTTGTTTTTACACAAATGGACCCAGAATGATGTGAAATTGTGCTTCGTGCAACATAATTCTGGGTGCCATTTACAAACCATAAGTGCTAATGACTCCATTCCTTTTTGTGGTTGTAGGGGCTGTTGATTGGAGTACATTAAAATAAACCTGACCTCTCTAGGACATTCAGAAGCCAAGTTATAAGGCCACAAATGTGTAACTGGACTACTTCTTTAAAGTGACACCAGATCCGGTGACCTTTGGGACATGGTTTGACCCCCTTAGGAAAGTGCTATCATCATGAAACGTTCAGATCACTTACAACTCAGTAGATTCTACCTTCCTGTAACGTTTCAGCCTGATTGGACCTTGTTTTCACACAAATGGACCCAGAATGATGTGAAATTGTGCTTCGTGCAACATAATTCTGGGTGCCATTTAAAAACCATAAGTGCTAATGACTCCATTCCTTTTTGTGGTTGTAGGGGCTGTTTATTGGAGAACACTAAAACAAACCTGACCTCTCTAGGACATTCAGAAGCCAAGTTATAAGCCCACAAAGGTGTAACTGGACTACTTCTTTGAAGTGACACCAGGCCCGGTGACCTTTGGGACATGGTTTGACCCCCTATAGGAATGTGCGATCATCATGAAACGTTCAGATCACTTACAACTCAATAGATTCTACCTTCTTGTAACATTTCAGCCTGATTGGACCTTGTTTTCACACAAATGGACCCAGAATGATGTGAAATTGTGCTTCGTGCAACATAATTCTGGGTGCCATTTACAAACCATAAGTGCTAATGACTCCATTCCTTTTTGTGGTTGTAGGGGCTGTTGATTGGAGTACACTAAAACAAACCTGACCCCTGTAGGACATTCAGAAGCCAAGTTATAAGCCCACAAAGGTGTAACTGGACTACTTCTTTGAAGTGACACCAGGCCCGGTGACCTTTGGGACATGGTTTGACCCCCTATAGGAATGTGCGATCATCATGAAACGTTCAGATCACTTACAACTCAATAGATTCTACCTTCCTGTAACGTTTCAGCCTGATTGGACCTTGTTTTCACACAAATGGACCCAGAATGATGTGAAATTGTGCTTCGTGCAACATAATTCTGGGTGGCAATTACAAACCATAAGTGCTAATGACTCTATTCCTTTTTGTGGTTGTAGGGGCTGTAGATTTGAGTACACTAAAACAAACCTGATCTCTCTAGGACATTCAGAAGCCAAGTTATAAGCCCACAAATGTGTAACTGGACTACTTCTTTAAATTGACACCAGATCCGGTGACCTTTGGGACATGGTTT
This sequence comes from Nothobranchius furzeri, assembly GCF_043380555.1. Taxonomy (NCBI): domain Eukaryota; kingdom Metazoa; phylum Chordata; class Actinopteri; order Cyprinodontiformes; family Nothobranchiidae; genus Nothobranchius; species Nothobranchius furzeri. Next base: position 11,680,560 of record NC_091743.1, read on the forward strand.
GACCCTCTTAGGAAAGTGCTATCATAATAAAACATTCAGATCACTTACAACTCAATAGATTCTACCTTCCTGTAACATTTCAGCCTGATTGGACCTTGTTTTCACACAAATGAACCCAGAATGATGTGAAATTGTGCTTCGTGCAACATAATTCTGGGTGCCATTTACAAACCATAAGTGCTAATGACTCCATTCCTTTTTGTGGTTGTAGGGGCTGTTGATTGGAGTACACTAAAACAAACCTGATCTCTCTAGGACATTCAGAAGCCAAGTTATAAGCCCACAAATGTGTAACTGGACTACTTCTTTCAATTGACACCAGATCCGGTGACCTTTGGGACATGGTTTGACCCCCTTAGGAAAGTGCTATCATCATGAAACGTTCAGATCACTTACAACTCAATAGATTCTACCTTCCTCTAATGTTTCAGCCTGATTGGACCTTGTTTTCACACAAATGGACCCAGAATGATGTGAAATTGTGCTTCGTGCAACATAATTCTGGGTGCCATTTACAAACCATAAGTGCTAATGACTCCATTCATTTTTGTGGTTGTAGGGGCTGTTGATTGGAGTGCATTAAAAATAACCTGATCTCTATAGGACATTCAGAAGCCAAGTTATAAGCCCACAAATGTGTAACTGGACTACTTCTTTAAATTGACACCAGTTCCGGTGACCTTTGGGACATGGTTTGACCCCCTTAGGAAAGTGCTATCATCATGAAACGTTCAGATCACTTACAACTCAATAGATTCTACCTTCCTGTAACGTTTCAGCCTGATTGGACCTTGTTTTCACACAAATGGACCCAGAATGATGTGAAATTGTGCTTCGTGCAACATAATTCTGGGTGCCATTTACAAACCATAAGTGCTAATGACTCCATTCCTTTTTGTGGTTGTAGGGGCTGTTGATTGGAGTACATTAAAACAAACCTGATCTCTCTAGGACATTCAGAAGCCAAGTTATAAGCCCACAAATGTGTAACTGGACTACTTCTTTAAATTGACACCTGATCCGGTGACCTTTGGGACATGGTTTGACCCTCTTAGGAAAGTGCTATCATAATAAAACATTCAGATCACTTACAACTCAATAGATTCTACCTTCCTGTAACATTTCAGCCTGATTGGACCTTGTTTTCACACAAATGAACCCAGAATGATGTGAAATTGTGCTTCGTGCAACATAATTCTGGGTGCCATTTACAAACCATAAGTGCTAATGACTCCATTCCTTTTTGTGGTTGTACGGGCTGTTGATTGGAGTACACTAAAACAAACCTGATCTCTCTAGGACATTCAGAAGCCAAGTTATAAGCCCACAAATGTGTAACTGGACAACTTCTGTAAATTGACACCAGATCCGGTGACCTTTGGGACATGGTTTGACCCCCTTAGGAAAGTGCTATCATCATGAAACGCTCAGATAACTTACAACTCAATAGATTCTACCTTCCTGTAACGTTTCAGCCTGATTGGACCTTGTTTTCACACAAATGGACCCAGAATGATGTGAAATTGTGCTTCGTGCAACATAATTCTGGGTGCCATTTAAAAACCATAAGTGCTAATGACTCCATTCCTTTTTGTGGTTGTAGGGGCTGTTGATTGGAGTACACTAAAACAAACCTGATCTCTCTAGGACATTCAGAAGCCAAGTTATAAGCCCACAAATGTGTAACTGGACTACTACTTTAAATTGACACCAGATCCGTTGACCTTTGGGACATGGTTTGACCCCCTTAGGAAAGTGCTATCATCATGAAACGTTCAGATCACTTACAACTCAATAGATTCTACCTTCCTGTAACGTTTCAGCCTGATTGGACCTTGTTTTCACACAAATGAACCCAGAATGATGTGAAATTGTGCTTCGTGCAACATAATACTGGGTGTCATTTACAAACCATAAGTGCTAATGACTCCATTCCTTTTTGTGGTTGTAGGGGCTTTTGATTGGAGTACACTAAAACAAACCTAACCTCTCTTGGACATTCAGAAGCCAAGTTATAAGCCCACAAAGGTGTAACTGGACTACTTCTTTAAAGTGACACCAGGCCCGGTGACCTTTGGGACATGGTTTCACCCCCTATAGGAATGTGCGATCATCTTGAAACGTTCAGATCACTTACAACTCAATAGATTCTACCTTCTTGTAGCGTTTCAGCCTGATTGGACCTTGTTTTCACACAAATCGACCCAGAATGATGTGAAATTGTGCTTCGTGCAACATAATTCTGGGTGCCATTTACAAACCATAAGTGCTAATGACTCCATTCCTGTTTGTGGTTGTAGGGGCTGTTGATTGGAGTACACTAAAACAAACCTGATCTCTCTAGGACATTCAGAAGCCAAGTTATAAGCCCACAAATGTGTAACTGGACTACTTCTTTAAATTGACACCAGATCCGGTGACCTTTGGGACATGGTTTGACCCCCTTAGGAAAGCGCTATCATCATGAAACGTTCAGAATACTTACAACTCAAAAGATTCTACCTTCCTGTAACGTTTCAGCCTGATTGGACCTTGTTTTTACACAAATGGACCCAGAATGATGTGAAATTGTGCTTCGTGCAACATAATTCTGGGTGCCATTTACAAACCATAAGTGCTAATGACTCCATTCCTTTTTGTGGTTGTAGGGGCTGTTGATTGGAGTACATTAAAATAAACCTGACCTCTCTAGGACATTCAGAAGCCAAGTTATAAGGCCACAAATGTGTAACTGGACTACTTCTTTAAAGTGACACCAGATCCGGTGACCTTTGGGACATGGTTTGACCCCCTTAGGAAAGTGCTATCATCATGAAACGTTCAGATCACTTACAACTCAGTAGATTCTACCTTCCTGTAACGTTTCAGCCTGATTGGACCTTGTTTTCACACAAATGGACCCAGAATGATGTGAAATTGTGCTTCGTGCAACATAATTCTGGGTGCCATTTACAAACCATAAGTGCTAATGACTCCATTCCTTTTCGTGGTTGTAGGGGCTGTTGATTGGAGTACACTAAAACAAACCTGATCTCTCTAGGACACTCAGAAGCCAAGTTATAAGCCCACAAATGTGTAACTGGACTACTTCTTTAAATTGACACCAGATCCGGTGACCTTTGGGACATGGTTTGACCCCCTTAGGAAAGTGCTATCATTTTGAAACGTTCAGATCACTTACAACTCAATAGATTCTACCTTCCTGTAACGTTTCAGCCTGATTGGACCTTGTTTTCACACAAATGAACCCAGAATTATGTGAAATTGTGCTTCGTGCAACATAATTCTGGGTGCCATTTACAAACCATAAGTGCTAATGACTCCATTCCTTTTTGTGGTTGTAGGGGCTGTTGATTGGAGTACACTAAAACAAACCTGACCTCTCTAGGACATTCAGAAGCCAAGTTATAAGCCCACAAAGGTGTAACTGGACTACTTCTTTGAAGTGACACCAGGCCCGGTGACCTTTGGGACATGGTTTGACCCCCTATAGGAATGTGCGATCATCATGAAACGTTCAGATCACTTACAACTCAATAGATTCCACCTTCTTGTAACGTTTCAGCCTGATTGGACCTTGTTTTCACACAAATGGACCCAGAATGATGTGAAATTGTGCTTCGTGCAACATAATTCTGGGTGGCATTTACAAACCATAGGTGCTAATGACTCCATTCCTTTTTGTGGTTGTAGGGGCTGTTGATTGGAGTACACTAAAACAAACCTGATCTCTCTAGGACATTCAGAAGCCAAGTTATAAGCCCACAAATGTGTAACTGGACTACTTCTTTAAATTGACACCAGATCCGGTGACCTTTGGGACATGGTTTGACCCCCTTAGGAAAGTGCTATCATCGTGAACCGTTCAAATCACTTACAACTCAATAGATTCTACCTTCTTGTAACGTTTCAGCCTGATTGGACCTTGTTTTCACACAAATGAACCCAGAATGATGTGAAATTGTGCTTCGTGCAACATAATTCTGGGTGCCATTTAAAAACCATAAGTGCTAGCTACTCCATTCCTTTTTGTGGTTGTAGGGGCCGTTGATTGGAGTACACTAAAACAAACCTGATCGCTCTAGGACATTCAGAAGCCAAGTTATAAGCCCACAAATGTGTAACTGGACTACTTCTTTAAATTGACACCAGATCCGGTGACCTTTGGGACATGGTTTGACCCCCTTAGGAAAGCGCTATCATCATGAAACGTTCAGATCACTTACAACTCAATAGATTCTACCTTCTTGTAACGTTTCAGCCTGATTGGACCTTGTTTTCACACAAATGAACCCAGAATGATGTGAAATTGTGCTTCGTGCAACATAATTCTGGGTGCCATTTAAAAACCATAAGTGCTAATGACTCCATTCCTTTTTGTGGTTGTAGGGGCTGTTGATTGGAGTATACTAAAACGAACCTGATCTCTCTAGGACATTCAGAAGCCAAGTTATAAGCCCACAAATGTGTAACTGGATTACTTCTTTAAATTGACACCAGTTCCGGTGACCTTTGGGACATGGTTTGACCCTCTTAGGAAAGTGCTATCATCATGAAACGTTCAGATCACTTACAACTCAATAGATTCTACCTTCCTGTAACGTTTCAGCCTGATTGGACCTTGTTTTCACACAAATGAACCCAGAATGATGTGAAATTGTGCTTCGTGCAACATAATTCTGGGTGCCATTTAAAAACCATAAGTGCTAATGACTCCATTCCTTTTTGTGGTTGTAGGGGCTGTTGATTGGAGTATACTAAAATAAACCTGACCTCTCTAGGACAGTCAGAAGCCAAGTTATAAGCCCACAAAGGTGTAACTGGACTACTTCTTTAAAGTGACACCAGGCCCGGTGACCTTTGGGACATGCTTTGACCCCTATAGGAATGTGCGATCATCATGAAACGTTCAGATCACTTTCAACTCAATAGATTCTACCTTCCTGTAACGTTTCAGCCTGATTGGACCTTGTTTTCACACAAATGAACCCAGAATGATGTGAAATTGTGCTTCGTGCAACATAATTCTGGGTGCCATTTACAAACCATAAGTGCTAATGACTCCATTCCTTTTTGTGGTTGTAGGGGCTGTTGATTGGAGTACACTAAAACAAACCTGATCTCTCTAGGGCATTCAGAAGCCAAGTTATAAGCCCACAAATGTGTAACTGGACTACTTCTTTAGATTGACACCATATCCGGTGACCTTTGGGACATGGTTTGACCCCCTTAGGAAAGTGCTATCATCTTGAAACGTTCAGATCACTTACAACTCAATAGATTCTACCTTCCTGTAACGTTTCAACCTGATTGGACCTTGTTTTCACACAAATGGACCCAGAATGATGTGAAATTGTGCTTCGTGCAACATAATTCTGGGTGCCATTTACAAACCATAAGTGCTAATGACTCCATTCCTTTTTGTGGTTGTAGGGGCTGTTGATTGGAGTACACTAAAACAAACCTGACCTCTCTAGGACATTTAGAAGCCAAGTTATAAGCCCACAAAGGTGTAACTGGACTACTTCTTTAAATTGACACCAGATCCGGTGACCTTTGGGACATGGTTTGACCCCCTTAGGAAAGTGCTATCATCTTGAAACGTTCAGATCACTTACAACTCAATAGATTCTACCTTCCTGTAACGTTTCAGCCTGATTGGACCTTGTTTTCACACAAATGAACCCAGAATTATGTGAAATTGTGCTTCGTGCAACATAATTCTGGGTGCCATTTACAAACCATAAGTGCTAATGACTCCATTCCTTTTTGTGGTTGTAGGGGCTGTTGATTGGAGTACACTAAAACAAACCTGACCTCTCTAGGACATTCAGAAGCCAAGTTATAAGCCCACAAAGGTGTAACTGGACTACTTCTTTGAAGTGACACCAGGCCCGGTGACCTTTGGGACATGGTTTGACCCCCTATAGGAATGTGCGATCATCATGAAACGTTCAGATCACTTACAACTCAATAGATTCCACCTTCTTGTAACGTTTCAGCCTGATTGGACCTTGTTTTCACACAAATGGACCCAGAATGATGTGAAATTGTGCTTCGTGCAACATAATTCTGGGTGGCATTTACAAACCATAAGTGCTAATGACTCCATTCCTTTTTGTGGTTGTAGGGGCTGTTGATTGGAGTACATTAAAACAAACCTGATCTCTCTAGGACATTCAGAAGCCAAGTTATAAGCCCACAAATGTGTAACTGGACTACTTCTTTAAATTGACACCAGATCCGGTGACCTTTGGGACATGGTTTGACCCCCTTAGGAAAGTGCTATCATCGTGAACCGTTCAGATCACTTACAACTCAATAGATTCTACCTTCTTGTAACGTTTCAGCCTGATTGGACCTTGTTTTCACACAAATGAACCCAGAATGATGTGAAATTGTGCTTCGTGCAACATAATTCTGGGTGCCATTTAAAAACCATAAGTGCTAGCTACTCCATTCCTTTTTGTGGTTGTAGGGGCTGTTGATTGGAGTACACTAAAACAAACCTGATCGCTCTAGGACATTCAGAAGCCAAGTTATAAGCCCACAAATGTGTAACTGGACTACTTCTTTAAATTGACACCAGATCCGGTGACCTTTGGGACATGGTTTGACCCCCTTAGGAAAGCACTATCATCATGAAACGTTCAGATCACTTACAACTCAATAGATTCTACCTTCTTGTAACGTTTCAGCCTGATTGGACCTTGTTTTCACACAAATGAACCCAGAATGATGTGAAATTGTGCTTCGTGCAACATAATTCTGGGTGCCATTTAAAAACCATATGTGCTAATGACTCCATTCCTTTTTGTGGTTGTGGGGGCTGTTGATTGGAGTATACTAAAACAAACCTGATCTCTCTAGGACATTCAGAAGCCAAGTTATAAGCCCACAAATGTGTAACTGGACTACTTCTTTAAATTGACACCAGATCCGGTGACCTTTGGGACATGGTTTGACCCCCTTAGGAAAGTGCTATCATCGTGAACCGTTCAGATCACTTACAACTCAATAGATTCTACCTTCTTGTAACGTTTCAGCCTGATTGGACCTTGTTTTCACACAAATGAACCCAGAATGATGTGAAATTGTGCTTCGTGCAACATAATTCTGGGTGCCATTTAAAAACCATAAGTGCTAGCTACTCCATTCCTTTTTGTGGTTGTAGGGGCTGTTGATTGGAGTACACTAAAACAAACCTGATCGCTCTAGGACATTCAGAAGCCAAGTTATAAGCCCACAAATGTGTAACTGGACTACTTCTTTAAATTGACACCAGATCCGGTGACCTTTGGGACATGGTTTGACCCCCTTAGGAAAGCGCTATCATCATGAAACGTTCAGATCACTTACAACTCAATAGATTCTACCTTCTTGTAACGTTTCAGCCTGATTGGACCTTGTTTTCACACAAATGAACCCAGAATGATGTGAAATTGTGCTTCGTGCAACATAATTCTGGGTGCCATTTAAAAACCATATGTGCTAATGACTCCATTCCTTTTTGTGGTTGTAGGGGCTGTTGATTGGAGTATACTAAAACAAACCTGATCTCTCTAGGACATTCAGAAGCCAAGTTATAAGCCCACAAATGTGTAACTGGATTACTTCTTTAAATTGACACCAGTTCCGGTGACCTTTGGGACATGGTTTGACCCTCTTAGGAAAGTGCTATCATCATGAAACGTTCAGATCACTTACAACTCAATAGATTCTACCTTCCTGTAACGTTTCAGCCTGATTGGACCTTGTTTTCACACAAATGGACCCAGAATGATGTGAAATTGTGCTTCGTGCAACATAATTCTGGGTGCCATTTACAAACCATAAGTGCTAATGACGCCATTCATTTTTGTGGTTGTAAGGGCTGTTGATTGGATTACATTAAAACAAACCTGATCTCTCTAGGACATTCAGAAGCCAAGTTACAAGCCCACAAATGTGTAACTGGACTACTTCTTTAAATTGACACCAGATCCGGTGACCTTTGGGACATGGTTTGACCCCCTTAGGAAAGTGCTATCATCATGAAACGTTCGGATCACTTACAACTCAATAGATTCTACCTTCCTGTAACGTTTCAGCCTGATTGGACCTTGTTTTCACACAAATGGACCCAGAATGATGTGAAATTGTGCTTTGTGCAACATAATTCTGGGTGCCATTTACAAACCATAAGTGCTAATGTCTCCATTCATTTTGTGGTTGTAGGGGCTGTTGATTGGAGTACACTAAAACAAACCTGACCTCTCTAGGACATTCAGAAGCCAAGTTATAAGCCCACAAATGTGTAACTGGACTACTTCTTTAAATTGACACCTGATCCGGTGACCTTTGGGACATGGTTTGACCCCCTTAGGAAATTGCTATCATCATGAAACGTTCAGATCACTTACAACTCAATAGATTATACCTTCCTGTAACGTTTCAGCCTGATTGGACCTTGTTTTCACACAAATGAACCCAGAATGATGTGAAATTGTGCTTCGTGCAACATATTTCTGGGTGCCATTTAAAAACCATTATTGCTAATGACTCCATTCCTTTTTGTGGTTGTAGGGGCTGTTGATTGGAGTACACTAAAACAAACCTGATCTCTCTAGGACATTCAGAAGCCAAGTTATAAGCCCACAAATGTGTAACTGGACTACTTCTTTAAATTAACACCATATCTGTTGACCTTTGGGACATGGTTTGACCCCCTTAGGAAAGTGCTATCATCATGAAACGTTCAGATCACTAACAACTCAATAGATTCTACCTTCCTGTAACGTTTCAGCCTGATTGGACCTTGTTTTCACACAAATGAACCCAGAATGATGTGAAATTGTGCTTAGTGCAGCATAATTCTGGGTGCCATTTAAAAACCATAAGTGCTAATGACTCCATTCCTTTTTGAGGTTGTAGGGGATGTTGATTGGATTACACTAAAACAAACCTGATCTCTCTAGGATATTCAGAAGCCAAGTCATAAGCCCACAAAGGTGTAACTGGACTACTTCTTTAAATTGACACCAGATCCTGTGACCTTTGGGACATGGTTTGACCCCCTTAGGAAAGTGCTATCATCATGAAACGTTCAGATCACTTACAACTCAATAGATTCTACCTTCTTGTAGCGTTTCAGCCTGATTGGACCTTGTTTTCACACAAATGGACCCAGAATGATGTGAAATTGTGCTTCGTGCAACATAATTCTGGGTGCCATTTAAAAACCATAAGTGCTAATGACTCCATTCCTTTTTGTGGTTGTAGGGGCTGTTGATTGGAGTATACTAAAATAAACCTGACCTCTCTAGGACAGTCAGAAGCCAAGTTATAAGCCCACAAAGGTGTAACTGGACTACTTCTTTAAAGTGACACCAGGCCCGGTGACCTTTGGGACATGCTTTGACCCCTATAGGAATGTGCGATCATCATGAAACGTTCAGATCACTTTCAACTCAATAGATTCTACCTTCCTGTAACGTTTCAGCCTGATTGGACCTTGTTTTCACACAAATGAACCCAGAATGATGTGAAATTGTGCTTCGTGCAACATAATTCTGGGTGCCATTTACAAACCATAAGTGCTAATGACTCCATTCCTTTTTGTGGTTGTAGGGGCTGTTGATTGGAGTACACTAAAACAAACCTGATCTCTCTAGGGCATTCAGAAGCCAAGTTATAAGCCCACAAATGTGTAACTGGACTACTTCTTTAGATTGACACCATATCCGGTGACCTTTGGGACATGGTTTGACCCCCTTAGGAAAGTGCTATCATCTTGAAACGTTCAGATCACTTACAACTCAATAGATTCTACCTTCCTGTAACGTTTCAACCTGATTGGACCTTGTTTTCACCTAAATGGACCCAGAATGATGTGAAATTGTGCTTCGTGCAACATAATTCTGGGTGCCATTTACAAACCATAAGTGCTAATGACTCCATTCCTTTTTGTGGTTGTAGGGGCTGTTGATTGGAGTACACTAAAACAAACCTGACCTCTCTAGGACATTTAGAAGCCAAGTTATAAGCCCACAAAGGTGTAACTGGACTACTTCTTTAAATTGACACCAGATCCGGTGACCTTTGGGACATGGTTTGACCCCCTTAGGAAAGTGCTATCATCTTGAAACGTTCAGATCACTTACAACTCAATAGATTCTACCTTCCTGTAACGTTTCAGCCTGATTGGACCTTGTTTTCACACAAATGAACCCAGAATTATGTGAAATTGTGCTTCGTGCAACATAATTCTGGGTGCCATTTACAAACCATAAGTGCTAATGACTCCATTCCTTTTTGTGGTTGTAGGGGCTGTTGATTGGAGTACACTAAAACAAACCTGACCTCTCTAGGACATTCAGAAGCCAAGTTATAAGCCCACAAAGGTGTAACTGGACTACTTCTTTGAAGTGACACCAGGCCCGGTGACCTTTGGGACATGGTTTGACCCCCTATAGGAATGTGCGATCATCATGAAACGTTCAGATCACTTACAACTCAATAGATTCCACCTTCTTGTAACGTTTCAGCCTGATTGGACCTTGTTTTCACACAAATGGACCCAGAATGATGTGAAATTGTGCTTCGTGCAACATAATTCTGGGTGGCATTTACAAACCATAAGTGCTAATGACTCCATTCCTTTTTGTGGTTGTAGGGGCTGTTGATTGGAGTACATTAAAACAAACCTGATCTCTCTAGGACATTCAGAAGCCAAGTTATAAGCCCACAAATGTGTAACTGGACTACTTCTTTAAATTGACACCAGATCCGGTGACCTTTGGGACATGGTTTGACCCCCTTAGGAAAGTGCTATCATCGTGAACCGTTCAGATCACTTACAACTCAATAGATTCTACCTTCTTGTAACGTTTCAGCCTGATTGGACCTTGTTTTCACACAAATGAACCCAGAATGATGTGAAATTGTGCTTCGTGCAACATAATTCTGGGTGCCATTTAAAAACCATAAGTGCTAGCTACTCCATTCCTTTTTGTGGTTGTAGGGGCTGTTGATTGGAGTACACTAAAACAAACCTGATCGCTCTAGGACATTCAGAAGCCAAGTTATAAGCCCACAAATGTGTAACTGGACTACTTCTTTAAATTGACACCAGATCCGGTGACCTTTGGGACATGGTTTGACCCCCTTAGGAAAGCGCTATCATCATGAAACGTTCAGATCACTTACAACTCAATAGATTCTACCTTCTTGTAACGTTTCAGCCTGATTGGACCTTGTTTTCACACAAATGAACCCAGAATGATGTGAAATTGTGCTTCGTGCAACATAATTCTGGGTGCCATTTAAAAACCATATGTGCTAATGACTCCATTCCTTTTTGTGGTTGTAGGGGCTGTTGATTGGAGTATACTAAAACAAACCTGATCTCTCTAGGACATTCAGAAGCCAAGTTATAAGCCCACGAATGTGTAACTGGACTACTTCTTTAAATTGACACCAGATCCGGTGACCTTTGGGACATGGTTTGACCCCCTTAGGAAAGTGCTATCATCGTGAACCGTTCAGATCACTTACAACTCAATAGATTCTACCTTCTTGTAACGTTTCAGCCTGATTGGACCTTGTTTTCACACAAATGAACCCAGAATGATGTGAAATTGTGCTTCGTGCAACATAATTCTGGGTGCCATTTAAAAACCATAAGTGCTAGCTACTCCATTCCTTTTTGTGGTTGTAGGGGCTGTTGATTGGAGTACACTAAAACAAACCTGATCGCTCTAGGACATTCAGAAGCCAAGTTATAAGCCCACAAATGTGTAACTGGACTACTTCTTTAAATTGACACCAGATCCGGTGACCTTTGGGACATGGTTTGACCCCCTTAGGAAAGCGCTATCATCATGAAACGTTCAGATCACTTACAACTCAATAGATTCTACCTTCTTGTAACGTTTCAGCCTGATTGGACCTTGTTTTCACACAAATGAACCCAGAATGATGTGAAATTGTGCTTCGTGCAACATAATTCTGGGTGCCATTTAAAAACCATATGTGCTAATGACTCCATTCCTTTTTGTGGTTGTAGGGGCTGTTGATTGGAGTATACTAAAACAAACCTGATCTCTCTAGGACATTCAGAAGCCAAGTTATAAGCCCACAAATGTGTAACTGGACTACTTCTTTAAATTGACACCAGATCCGGTGACCTTTGGGACATGGTTTGACCCCCTTAGGAAAGTGCTATCATCATGAAACGTTCGGATCACTTACAACTCAATAGATTCTACCTTCCTGTAACGTTTCAGCCTGATTGGACCTTGTTTTCACACAAATGGACCCAGAATGATGTGAAATTGTGCTTTGTGCAACATAATTCTGGGTGCCATTTACAAACCATAAGTGCTAATGTCTCCATTCATTTTGTGGTTGTAGGGGCTGTTGATTGGAGTACACTAAAACAAACCTGACCTCTCTAGGACATTCAGAAGCCAAGTTATAAGCCCACAAATGTGTAACTGGACTACTTCTTTAAATTGACACCTGATCCGGTGACCTTTGGGACATGGTTTGACCCCCTTAGGAAATTGCTATCATCATGAAACGTTCAGATCACTTACAACTCAATAGATTATACCTTCCTGTAACGTTTCAGCCTGATTGGACCTTGTTTTCACACAAATGAACCCAGAATGATGTGAAATTGTGCTTCGTGCAACATATTTCTGGGTGCCATTTAAAAACCATTATTGCTAATGACTCCATTCCTTTTTGTGGTTGTAGGGGCTGTTGATTGGAGTACACTAAAACAAACCTGATCTCTCTAGGACATTCAGAAGCCAAGTTATAAGCCCACAAATGTGTAACTGGACTACTTCTTTAAATTAACACCATATCTGTTGACCTTTGGGACATGGTTTGACCCCCTTAGGAAAGTGCTATCATCATGAAACGTTCAGATCACTAACAACTCAATAGATTCTACCTTCCTGTAACGTTTCAGCCTGATTGGACCTTGTTTTCACACAAATGAACCCAGAATGATGTGAAATTGTGCTTAGTGCAGCATAATTCTGGGTGCCATTTAAAAACCATAAGTGCTAATGACTCCATTCCTTTTTGAGGTTGTAGGGGATGTTGATTGGATTACACTAAAACAAACCTGATCTCTCTAGGATATTCAGAAGCCAAGTCATAAGCCCACAAAGGTGTAACTGGACTACTTCTTTAAATTGACACCAGATCCTGTGACCTTTGGGACATGGTTTGACCCCCTTAGGAAAGTGCTATCATCATGAAACGTTCAGATCACTTACAACTCAATAGATTCTACCTTCTTGTAGCGTTTCAGCCTGATTGGACCTTGTTTTCACACAAATGGACCCAGAATGATGTGAAATTGTGCTTCGTGCAACATAATTCTGGGTGCCATTTACAAACCATAAGTGCTAATGTCTCCATTCCTTTTTGTGGTTGTAGGGGCTGTTGATTGGAGTACACTAAAACAAACCTGACCTCTCTAGGACATTCAGAAGCCAAGTTATAAGCCCACAAATGTGTAACTGGACTACTTCTTTAAATTGACACCAGATCCGGTGACCTTTGGGACATGGTTTGACCCCCTTAGGAAATTGCTATCATCATGAAACGTTCAGATCACTTACAACTCAATAGATTATACCTTCCTGTAACGTTTCAGCCTGATTGGACCTTGTTTTCACACAAATGAACCCAGAATGATGTGAAATTGTGCTTCGTGCAACATATTTCTGGGTGCCATTTAAAAACCATAAGTGCTAATGACTCCATTCCTTTTTGTGGTTGTAGGGGCTGTTGACTGGAGTACATTAAAACAAACCTGATCGCTCTAGGACATTCAGAAGCCAAGTTATAAGCCCACAAATGTGTAACTGGACTACTTCTTTAAATTGACACCAGATCCGGTGACCTTTGGGACATGGTTTGACCCCCTTAGGAAAGTGCTATCATCATGAAACGTTCAGATCACTTACAACTCAATAGATTCTACCTTCCTGTAACGTTTCAGCCTGATTGGACCTTCTTTTCACACAAATGAACCCAGAATGATGTGAAATTGTGCTTCGTGCAACATAATTCTGGGTGCCATTTACAAACCATAAGTGCTAATGACTCCATTCCTTTTTGTGGTTGTAGTGGCTGTTGATTGGAGTACATTAAAACAAACCTGATCTCTCTAGGACATTCAGAAGCCAAGTTATAAGCCCACAAATGTGTAACTGGACTACTTCTTTAAATTGACACCAGATCCGGTGACCTTTGGGACATGGTTTGACCCCCTTAGGAAAGTGCTATCATCTTGAAATGTTCAGATCACTTACAACTAGATAGATTCTACCTTCCTGTAACGTTTCAGCCTGATTGGACCTTGTTTTCACACAAATGAACCCAGAATGATGTGAAATTGTGCTTTGTGCAACATAATTCTGGGTGCCATTTAAAAACCATAAGTGCTAATGACTCCATTCCTTTTTGTGGTTGTAGGGGCTGTTGATTGGAGTACACTAAAACAAACCTGACCTCTCTAGGACATTCAGAAGCCAAGTTATAAGCCCACAAAGGTGTAACTGGACTACTTCTTTAAAGTGACACCAGGCCCGGTGACCTTTGGGACATGGTTTGACCCCTATAGGAATGTGCGATCATCATGAAACGTTCAGATCACTTTCAACTCAATAGATTCTACCTTCCTGTAACGTTTCAGCCTGATTGGACCTTGTTTTCACACAAATGAACCCAGAATGATGTGAAATTGTGCTTCGTGCAACATAATTCTGGGTGCCATTTACAAACCATAAGTGCTAATGACTCCATTCATTTTTGTGGTTGTAAGGGCTGTTGATTGGATTACATTAAAACAAACCTGATCTCTCTAGGACATTCAGAAGCCAAGTTACAAGCCCACAAATGTGTAACTGGACTACTTCTTTAAATTGACACCAGATCCGGTGACCTTTGGGACATGGTTTGACCCCCTTAGGAAAGTGCTATCATCATAAAACGTTCAGATCACTTACAACTCAGTAGATTAAACCTTCCTGTAACGTTTCAGCCTGATTGGACCTTGTTTTCACACAAATGAACCCAGAATGATGTGAAATTGTGCTTCGTGCAACATAATTCTGGATGCCATTTACAAACCATAAGTGCTAATGACTCCCTTCCTTTTTGTGGTTGTAGGGGCTGTTGGTTGGGGTACATTAAAACAAACCTGATCTCTCTAGGACATTCAGAAGCCAAGTTATAAGCCCACAAATGTGTAACTGGACTACTTCTTTAAATTGACACCAGATCCGGTGACCTTTGGGACATGGTTTGACCCCCTTAGGAAAGTGCTATCATCATGAAACGTTCAGATCACTTACAAATCAATAGATTCTACCTTCCTGTAACGTTTCAGCCTGATTGGACCTTGTTTTCACACAAATGAACCCAGAATGATGTGAAATTGTGCTTAGTGCAGCATAATTCTGCGTGCCATTTAAAAACCATAAGTGCTAATGACTCCATTCCTTTTTGAGGTTGTAGGGGATGTTGATTGGAGTACACTAAAACAAACCTGATCTCACTAGGATATTCAGAAGCCAAGTTATAAGCCCACAAATGTGTAACTGGACTACTTCTTTAAATTGACACCAGATCCTGTGACCTTTGGGACATGGTTTGACCCCCTTAGGAAAGTGCTATCATCATGAAACGTTCAGATCACTTACAACTCAATAGATTCTACCTTCTTGTAGCGTTTCAGCCTGATTGGACCTTGTTTTCACACAAATGGACCCAGAATGATGTGAAAATGTGCTTCGTGCAACATAATTCTGGGTGCCATTTACAAACCATAAGTACCTATGTCTCCATTCCTTTTTGTGGTTGTAGGGGCTGTTGATTGGAGTACACTAAAACAAACCTGACCTCTCTAGGACATTCAGAAGCCAAGTTATAAGCCCACAAATGTGTAACTGGACTACTTCTTAAAAGTGACACCAGATCCGGTGACCTTTGGGACATGGTTTGACCCCCTTAGGAAATTGCTATCATCATGAAACGTTCAGATCACTTACAACTCAATAGATTATACCTTCCTGTAACGTTTCAGCCTGATTGGACCTTGTTTTCACACAAATGAACCCAGAATGATGTGAAATTGTGCTTCATGCAACATAATTCTGGGTGCCATTTAAAAACCATAAGTGCTAATGACTCCATTCCTTTTTGTGGTTGTAGGGGCTGTTGATGGGAGTACACTAAAACAAACCTGATCTCTCTAGGACATTCAGAAGCCAAGTTATAAGCCCACAAATGTTTAACTGGACTACTTCTTTAAATTGACACCAGATCTGTTGACCTTTGGGACATGGTTTGACCCCCTTAGGAAAGTGCTATCATCATGAAACGTTCAGATCACTAACAACTCAATAGATTCTACCTTCCTGTAACGTTTCAGCCTGATTGGACCTTGTTTTCACACAAATGAACCCAGAATGATGTGAAATTGTGCTTTGTGCAACATAATTCTGGGTGCCATTTACAAACCATAAGTGCTAATGACTCCATTCCTTTTTGTGGTTGTAGGGGCTGTTGATTGGAGTACATTAAAACAAACCTGATCTCTCTAGGACATTCAGAAGCCAAGTTATAAGCCCACAAATGTGTAACTGGACTACTTCTTTAAATTGACACCAGATCCGGTGACCTTTGGGACATGGTTTGACCCCCTTAGGAAAGTGCTATCATCATGAAACGTTCAGATCACTTACAACTCAATAGATTCTACCTTCCTGTAACGTTTCAGCCTGATTGGACCTTCTTTTCACACAAATGAACCCAGAATGATGTGAAATTGTGCTTCGTGCAACATAATTCTGGGTGCCATTTACAAACCATAAGTGCTAATTACTCCATTCCTTTTTGTGGTTGTAGTGGCTGTTGATTGGAGTACACTAAAACAAACCTGATCTCTCTAGGACATTCAGAAGCCAAGTTATAAGCCCACAAATGTGTAACTGGACTACTTCTTTAAATTGACACCAGATCCGGTGACCTTTGGGACATGGTTTGACCCCCTTAGGAAAGTGCTATCATCTTGAAACGTTCAGATCACTTACAACTAGATAGATTCTACCTTCCTGTAACGTTTCAGCCTGATTGGACCTTGTTTTCACACAAATGGACCCAGAATGAAGTGAAATTGTGCTTCGTGCAACATAATTCTGGGTGCCATTTACAAACCATAAGTGCTAATGACTCCATTCCTTTTTGTGGTTGTAGGGGCTGTTGATTGGAGTATACTAAAACAAACCTGATCTCTCTAGGACATTCAGAAGCCAAGTTATAAGCCCACAAATGTGTAACTGGACTACTTCTTTAAATTTACACCAGATCCGGTGACCTTTGGGACATGGTTTGACCCCCTTAGGAAAGTGCTATCATCTTGAAACATTCAGATCACTTACAACTCAATAGATTCTACCTTCCTGTAACGTTTCAGCTTGATTGGACCTTGTTTTCACTCAAATGGACCCAGAATGATGTGAAATTGTGCATTGTGCAACATAATTCTGGGTGCCATTTACAAACCATAAGTGCTAATGACTCCATTCCTTTTTGTGGTTGTAGGGGCTGTTGATTGGAGTACACTAAAACAAACCTGATCACTCTAGGACATTCAGAAGCCAAGTTATAAGCCCACAAATGTGTAACTGGACTACTTCTTTAAATTTACACCAGATCCGGTGACCTTTGGGACATGGTTTGACCCCTATAGGAATGTGCGATCATCATGAAACGTTCAGATCACTTTCAACTCAATAGATTCTACCTTCCTGTAACGTTTCAGCCTGATTGGACCTTGTTTTCAGACAAATGAACCCAGAATGATGTGAAATTGTGCTTCGTGCAACATAATTCTGGGTGCCATTTACAAACCATAAGTGCTAATGACTCCATTCCTTTTTGTGGTTGTAGGGGCTGTTGATTGGAGTACACTAAAACAAACCTGATCTCTCTAGGACATTCAGAAGCCAAGTTATAAGCCCACAAATGTGTAACTGGACAACTTCTTTAAATTGACACCAGATCCGGTGACCTTTGGGACATGGTTTGACCCCCTTAGGAAAGTGCTATCATCTTGAAACGTTCAGATCACTTACAACTCAATAGATTCTACCTTCCTGTAACGTTTCAGCCTGATTGGACCTTGTTTTCACACAAATGGACCCAGAATGATGTGAAATTGTGCTTCGTGCAACATAATTCTGGGTGCCATTTACAAACCATAAGTGCTAATGACTCCATTCCTTTTTGTGGTTGTAGGGGCTGTTGATTGGAGTACACTAAAACAAACCTGACCTCTCTAGGACATTCAGAAGCCAAGTTATAAGCCCACAAAGGTGTAACTGGACTACTTCTTTGAAGTGACACCAGGCCCGGTGACCTTTGGGACATGGTTTGACCCCCTATAGGAATGTGCGATCATCATGAAACGTTCAGATCACTTACAACTCAATAGATTCTACCTTCTTGTAACATTTCAGCCTGATTGGACCTTGTTTTCACACAAATGGACCCAGAATGATGTGAAATTGTGCTTCGTGCAACATAATTCTGGGTGCCATTTACAAACCATAAGTGCTAATGACTCCATTCCTTTTTGTGGTTGTAGGGGCTGTTGATTGGAGTACACTAAAACAAACCTGACCTCTCTAGGACATTCAGAAGCCAAGTTATAAGCCCACAAAGGTGTAACTGGACTACTTCTTTGAAGTGACACCAGGCCCGGTGACCTTTGGGACATGGTTTGACCCCCTATAGGAATGTGCGATCATCATGAAACGTTCAGATCACTTACAACTCAATAGATTCTACCTTCCTGTAACGTTTCAGCCTGATTGGACCTTGTTTTCACACAAATGGACCCAGAATGATGTGAAATTGTGCTTTGTGCAA
Source organism: Nothobranchius furzeri (assembly GCF_043380555.1). Lineage (NCBI taxonomy): Eukaryota > Metazoa > Chordata > Actinopteri > Cyprinodontiformes > Nothobranchiidae > Nothobranchius > Nothobranchius furzeri. The sequence continues at coordinate 11,699,502 of NC_091743.1, forward strand.
CATAATTCTGGGTGGCAATTACAAACCATAAGTGCTAATGACTCTATTCCTTTTTGTGGTTGTAGGGGCTGTAGATTTGAGTACACTAAAACAAACCTGATCTCTCTAGGACATTCAGAAGCCAAGTTATAAGCCCACAAATGTGTAACTGGACTACTTCTTTAAATTGACACCAGATCCGGTGACCTTTGGGACATGGTTTGACCCTCTTAGGAAAGTGCCATCATAATAAAACATTCAGATCACTTACAACTCAATAGATTCTACCTTCCTGTAACATTTCAGCCTGATTGGACCTTGTTTTCACACAAATGAACCCAGAATGATGTGAAATTGTGCTTCGTGCAACATAATTCTGGGTGCCATTTACAAACCATAAGTGCTAATGACTCCATTCCTTTTTGTGGTTGTAGGGGCTGTTGATTGGAGTACACTAAAACAAACCTGATCTCTCTAGGACATTCAGAAGCCAAGTTATAAGCCCACAAATGTGTAACTGGACAACTTCTTTAAATTGACACCAGATCCGGTGACCTTTGGGACATGGTTTGACCCCCTTCAGAAAGTGCTATCATCATGAAACGTTAAGATCACTTACAACTCAATAGATTCTACCTTCCTGTAACGTTTCAGCCTGATAGGACCTTGTTTTCACACAAATGAGCCCAGAATTATGTGAAATTGTGCTTCGTGCAACATAATTCTGAGTGCCATTTACAAACCATAAGTGCTAATGACTCCATTCCTTTTTGTGGTTGTAGGGGCTGTTGATTGGAGTACACTAAAACAAACCTGATCTCTCTAGGACATTCAGAAGCCAAGTTATAAGCGCACAAATGTGTAACTGGACTACTTCTTTAAATTGACACCAGATCCGGTGACCTTTGGGACATGGTTTGACCCCCTTAGGAAAGTGCTATCATCATGAAACGTTCAGATCACTTACAACTCAATAGATTCTACCTTCCTGTAATGTTTCAGCCTGATTGGACCTTGTTTTCACACAAATGGACCCAGAATGATGTGAAATTGTGCTTCGTGCAACATAATTCTGGGTGCCATTTACAAACCATAAGTGCTAATGACTCCATTCATTTTTGTGGTTGTAGGGGCTGTTGATTGGAGTGCATTAAAAATAACCTGATCTCTATAGGACATTCAGAAGCCAAGTTATAAGCCCACAAATGTGTAACTGGACTACTTCTTTAAATTGACACCAGTTCCGGTGACCTTTGGGACATGGTTTGACCCCCTTAGGAAAGTGCTATCATCATGAAACGTTCAGATCACTTACAACTCAATAGATTCTACCTTCCTGTAACGTTTCAGCCTGATTGGACCTTGTTTTCACACAAATGGACCCAGAATGATGTGAAATTGTGCTTCGTGCAACATAATTCTGGGTGCCATTTACAAACCATAAGTGCTAATGACTCCATTCCTTTTTGTGGTTGTAGGGGCTGTTGATTGGAGTACATTAAAACAAACCTGATCTCTCTAGGACATTCAGAAGCCAAGTTATAAGCCCACAAATGTGTAACTGGACTACTTCTTTAAATTGACACCTGATCCGGTGACCTTTGGGACATGGTTTGACCCCCTTAGGAAAGTGCTATCATCATGAAACGTTCAGATCACTTACAACTCAATAGATTCTACCTTCCTGTAACGTTTCAGCCTGATTGGACCTTGTTTTCACACAAATGAACCCAGAATGATGTGAAATTGTGCTTCGTGCAACATAATACTGGGTGTCATTTACAAACCATAAGTGCTAATGACTCCATTCCTTTTTGTGGTTGTAGGGGCTTTTGATTGGAGTACACTAAAACAAACCTAACCTCTCTTGGACATTCAGAAGCCAAGTTATAAGCCCACAAAGGTGTAACTGGACTACTTCTTTAAAGTGACACCAGGCCCGGTGACCTTTGGGACATGGTTTCACCCCCTATAGGAATGTGCGATCATCTTGAAACGTTCAGATCACTTACAACTCAATAGATTCTACCTTCTTGTAGCGTTTCAGCCTGATTGGACCTTGTTTTCACACAAATGGACCCAGAATGATGTGAAATTGTGCTTCGTGCAACATAATTCTGGGTGCCATTTACAAACCATAAGTGCTAATGACTCCATTCCTTTTTGTGGTTGTAGGGGCTGTTGATTGGAGTACACTAAAACAAACCTGATCTCTCTAGGACATTCAGAAGCCAAGTTATAAGCCCACAAATGTGTAACTGGACTACTTCTTTAAATTGACACCAGATCCGGTGACCTTTGGGACATGGTTTGACCCCCTTAGGAAAGCGCTATCATCATGAAACGTTCAGAATACTTACAACTCAAAAGATTCTACCTTCCTGTAACGTTTCAGCCTGATTGGACCTTGTTTTCACACAAATGGACCCAGAATGATGTGAAATTGTGCTTCGTGCAACATAATTCTGGGTGCCATTTACAAACCATAAGTGCTAATGACTCCATTCCTTTTTGTGGTTGTAGGGGCTGTTGATTGGAGTACATTAAAATAAACCTGACCTCTCTAGGACATTCAGAAGCCAAGTTATAAGGCCACAAATGTGTAACTGGACTACTTCTTTAAATTGACACCAGATCCGGTGACCTTTGGGACATGGTTTGACCCCCTTAGGAAAGCGCTATCATCATGAAACGTTCAGATCACTTACAACTCAATAGATTCTACCTTCTTGTAACGTTTCAGCCTGATTGGACCTTGTTTTCACACAAATGAACTCAGAATGATGTGAAATTGTGCTTCGTGCAACATAATTCTGGGTGCCATTTAAAAACCATAAGTGCTAATGACTCCATTCCTTTTTGTGGTTGTAGGGGCTGTTGATTGGAGTATACTAAAACAAACCTGATCTCTCTAGGACATTCAGAAGCCAAGTTATAAGCCCACAAATGTGTAAATGGACTACTTCTTTAAATTGACACCAGATCCGGTGACCTTTGGGACATGGTTTGACCCGCTTAGGAAAGTGCTATCATCATGAAACGTTCAGATCACTTACAACTCAATAGATTCTACCTTCCTGTAACGTTTCAGCCTGATTGGACCTTGTTTTCACACAAATGAACCCAGAATGATGTGAAATTATGCTTCGTGCAACATAATACTGGGTGTCATTTACAAACCATAAGTGCTAATGACTCCATTCCTTTTTGTGGTTGTAGGGGCTTTTGATTGGAGTACACTAAAACAAACCTAACTTCTCTAGGACATTCAGAAGCCAAGTTATAAGCCCACAAAGGTGTAACTGGACTACTTCTTTAAAGTGACACCAGGCCCGGTGACCTTTGGGACATGGTTTTACACCCTATAGGAATGTGCGATCATCTTGAAACGTTCAGATCACTTACAAATCAATAGATTCTACCTTCTTGTAGCGTTTCAGCCTGATTGGACCTTGTTTTCACACAAATCGACCCAGAATGATGTGAAATTGTGATTCGTGCAACATAATTCTGGGTGCCATTTACAAACCATAAGTGCTAATGACTCCATTCCTTTTTGTGATTGTAGGGGCTGTTGATTGGAGTACACTAAAACAAACCTGATCTCTCTAGGACATTCAGAAGCCAAGTTATAAGCCCACAAATGTGTAACTGGACTACTTCTTTAAATTGACACCAGATCCGGTGACCTTTGGGACATGGTTTGACCCCCTTAGGAAAGCGCTATCATCATGAAACGTTCAGATCACTTACAACTCAATAGATTCTACCTTCTTGTAACGTTTCAGCCTGATTGGACCTTGTTTTCACACAAATGAACTCAGAATGATGTGAAATTGTGCTTCGTGCAACATAATTCTGGGTGCTATTTAAAAACCATAAGTGCTAATGACTCCATTCCTTTTTGTGGTTGTAGGGGCTTTTGATTGGAGTACACTAAAACAAACCTAACCTCTCTAGGACATTCAGAAGCCAAGTTATAAGCCCACAAAGGTGTAACTGGACTACTTCTTTAAAGTGACACCAGGCCCGGTGACCTTTGGGACATGGTTTTACCCCCTATAGGAATGTGCGATCATCTTGAAACGTTCAGATCACTTACAACTCAATAGATTCTACCTTCCTGTAATGTTTCAGCCTGATTGGACCTTGTTTTCACACAAATGAACCCAGAATGATGTGAAATTGTGCTTCGTGCAACATAATTCTGGGTGCCATTTAAAAACCATAAGTGATAATGACTCCATTCCTTTTTGTGGTTGTAGGGGCTGTTGATTGGAGTACACTAAAACAAACCTGATCGCTCTAGGACATTCAGAAGCCAAGTTATAAGCCCACAAATGTGTAACTGGACTACTTCTTTAAATTGACACCAGATCCGGTGACCTTTGGGACATGGTTTGACCCCCTTAGGAAAGCGCTATTATCATGAAACGTTCAGATCACTTACAACTCAATAGATTCTACCTTCTTGTAACGTTTCAGCCTGATTGGACCATGTTTTCACACAAATGAACCCAGAATGATGTGAAATTGTGCTTCGTGCAACATAATTCTGGGTGCCATTTAAAAACCATAACTGCTAATGACTCCATTCCTTTTTGTGGTTGTAGGGGCTGTTTATTGGAGTATACTAAAACAAACCTGATCTCTCTAGGACATTCAGAAGCCAAGTTATAAGCCCACAAATGTGTAACTGGATTACTTCTTTAAATTGACACCAGTTCCGGTGACCTTTGGGACATGGTTTGACCCTCTTAGGAAAGTGCTATCATCATGAAACGTTCAGATCACTTACAACTCAATAGATTCTACCTTCCTGTAACGTTTCAGCCTGATAGGACCTTGTTTTCACACAAATGAGCCCAGAATTATGTGAAATTGTGCTTCGTGCAACATAATTCTGAGTGCCATTTACAAACCATAAGTGCTAATGACTCCATTCCTTTTTGTGGTTGTAGGGGCTGTTGATTGGAGTACACTAAAACAAACCTGATCTCTCTAGGACATTCAGAAGCCAAGTTATAAGCGCACAAATGTGTAACTGGACTACTTCTTTAAATTGACACCAGATCCGGTGACCTTTGGGACATGGTTTGACCCCCTTAGGAAAGTGCTATCATCATGAAACGTTCAGATCACTTACAACTCAATAGATTCTACCTTCCTGTAATGTTTCAGCCTGATTGGACCTTGTTTTCACACAAATGGACCCAGAATGATGTGAAATTGTGCTTCGTGCAACATAATTCTGGGTGCCATTTACAAACCATAAGTGCTAATGACTCCATTCATTTTTGTGGTTGTAGGGGCTGTTGATTGGAGTGCATTAAAAATAACCTGATCTCTATAGGACATTCAGAAGCCAAGTTATAAGCCCACAAATGTGTAACTGGACTACTTCTTTAAATTGACACCAGTTCCGGTGACCTTTGGGACATGGTTTGACCCCCTTAGGAAAGTGCTATCATCATGAAACGTTCAGATCACTTACAACTCAATAGATTCTACCTTCCTGTAACGTTTCAGCCTGATTGGACCTTGTTTTCACACAAATGGACCCAGAATGATGTGAAATTGTGCTTCGTGCAACATAATTCTGGGTGCCATTTACAAACCATAAGTGCTAATGACTCCATTCCTTTTTGTGGTTGTAGGGGCTGTTGATTGGAGTACATTAAAACAAACCTGATCTCTCTAGGACATTCAGAAGCCAAGTTATAAGCCCACAAATGTGTAACTGGACTACTTCTTTAAATTGACACCTGATCCGGTGACCTTTGGGACATGGTTTGACCCCCTTAGGAAAGTGCTATCATCATGAAACGTTCAGATCACTTACAACTCAATAGATTCTACCTTCCTGTAACGTTTCAGCCTGATTGGACCTTGTTTTCACACAAATGAACCCAGAATGATGTGAAATTGTGCTTCGTGCAACATAATACTGGGTGTCATTTACAAACCATAAGTGATAATGACTCCATTCCTTTTTGTGGTTGTAGGGGCTTTTGATTGGAGTACACTAAAACAAACCTAACCTCTCTTGGACATTCAGAAGCCAAGTTATAAGCCCACAAAGGTGTAACTGGACTACTTCTTTAAAGTGACACCAGGCCCGGTGACCTTTGGGACATGGTTTCACCCCCTATAGGAATGTGCGATCATCTTGAAACGTTCAGATCACTTACAACTCAATAGATTCTACCTTCTTGTAGCGTTTCAGCCTGATTGGACCTTGTTTTCACACAAATGGACCCAGAATGATGTGAAATTGTGCTTCGTGCAACATAATTCTGGGTGCCATTTACAAACCATAAGTGCTAATGACTCCATTCCTTTTTGTGGTTGTAGGGGCTGTTGATTGGAGTACACTAAAACAAACCTGATCTCTCTAGGACATTCAGAAGCCAAGTTATAAGCCCACAAATGTGTAACTGGACTACTTCTTTAAATTGACACCAGATCCGGTGACCTTTGGGACATGGTTTGACCCCCTTAGGAAAGCGCTATCATCATGAAACGTTCAGAATACTTACAACTCAAAAGATTCTACCTTCCTGTAACGTTTCAGCCTGATTGGACCTTGTTTTCACACAAATGGACCCAGAATGATGTGAAATTGTGCTTCGTGCAACATAATTCTGGGTGCCATTTACAAACCATAAGTGCTAATGACTCCATTCCTTTTTGTGGTTGTAGGGGCTGTTGATTGGAGTACATTAAAATAAACCTGACCTCTCTAGGACATTCAGAAGCCAAGTTATAAGGCCACAAATGTGTAACTGGACTACTTCTTTAAATTGACACCAGATCCGGTGACCTTTGGGACATGGTTTGACCCCCTTAGGAAAGCGCTATCATCATGAAACGTTCAGATCACTTACAACTCAATAGATTCTACCTTCTTGTAACGTTTCAGCCTGATTGGACCTTGTTTTCACACAAATGAACTCAGAATGATGTGAAATTGTGCTTCGTGCAACATAATTCTGGGTGCCATTTAAAAACCATAAGTGCTAATGACTCCATTCCTTTTTGTGGTTGTAGGGGCTGTTGATTGGAGTATACTAAAACAAACCTGATCTCTCTAGGACATTCAGAAGCCAAGTTATAAGCCCACAAATGTGTAACTGGACTACTTCTTTAAATTGACACCAGATCCGGTGACCTTTGGGACATGGTTTGACCCGCTTAGGAAAGTGCTATCATCATGAAACGTTCAGATCACTTACAACTCAATAGATTCTACCTTCCTGTAACGTTTCAGCCTGATTGGACCTTGTTTTCACACAAATGAACCCAGAATGATGTGAAATTATGCTTCGTGCAACATAATACTGGGTGTCATTTACAAACCATAAGTGCTAATGACTCCATTCCTTTTTGTGGTTGTAGGGGCTTTTGATTGGAGTACACTAAAACAAACCTAACTTCTCTAGGACATTCAGAAGCCAAGTTATAAGCCCACAAAGGTGTAACTGGACTACTTCTTTAAAGTGACACCAGGCCCGGTGACCTTTGGGACATGGTTTTACACCCTATAGGAATGTGCGATCATCTTGAAACGTTCAGATCACTTACAAATCAATAGATTCTACCTTCTTGTAGCGTTTCAGCCTGATTGGACCTTGTTTTCACACAAATCGACCCAGAATGATGTGAAATTGTGATTCGTGCAACATAATTCTGGGTGCCATTTACAAACCATAAGTGCTAATGACTCCATTCCTTTTTGTGATTGTAGGGGCTGTTGATTGGAGTACACTAAAACAAACCTGATCTCTCTAGGACATTCAGAAGCCAAGTTATAAGCCCACAAATGTGTAACTGGACTACTTCTTTAAATTGACACCAGATCCGGTGACCTTTGGGACATGGTTTGACCCCCTTAGGAAAGCGCTATCATCATGAAACGTTCAGATCACTTACAACTCAATAGATTCTACCTTCTTGTAACGTTTCAGCCTGATTGGACCTTGTTTTCACACAAATGAACTCAGAATGATGTGAAATTGTGCTTCGTGCAACATAATTCTGGGTGCCATTTAAAAACCATAAGTGCTAATGACTCCATTCCTTTTTGTGGTTGTAGGGGCTTTTGATTGGAGTACACTAAAACAAACCTAACCTCTCTAGGACATTCAGAAGCCAAGTTATAAGCCCACAAAGGTGTAACTGGACTACTTCTTTAAAGTGACACCAGGCCCGGTGACCTTTGGGACATGGTTTTACCCCCTATAGGAATGTGCGATCATCTTGAAACGTTCAGATCACTTACAACTCAATAGATTCTACCTTCCTGTAATGTTTCAGCCTGATTGGACCTTGTTTTCACACAAATGAACCCAGAATGATGTGAAATTGTGCTTCGTGCAACATAATTCTGGGTGCCATTTAAAAACCATAAGTGATAATGACTCCATTCCTTTTTGTGGTTGTAGGGGCTGTTGATTGGAGTACACTAAAACAAACCTGATCGCTCTAGGACATTCAGAAGCCAAGTTATAAGCCCACAAATGTGTAACTGGACTACTTCTTTAAATTGACACCAGATCCGGTGACCTTTGGGACATGGTTTGACCCCCTTAGGAAAGCGCTATTATCATGAAACGTTCAGATCACTTACAACTCAATAGATTCTACCTTCTTGTAACGTTTCAGCCTGATTGGACCATGTTTTCACACAAATGAACCCAGAATGATGTGAAATTGTGCTTCGTGCAACATAATTCTGGGTGCCATTTAAAAACCATAACTGCTAATGACTCCATTCCTTTTTGTGGTTGTAGGGGCTGTTTATTGGAGTATACTAAAACAAACCTGATCTCTCTAGGACATTCAGAAGCCAAGTTATAAGCCCACAAATGTGTAACTGGATTACTTCTTTAAATTGACACCAGTTCCGGTGACCTTTGGGACATGGTTTGACCCTCTTAGGAAAGTGCTATCATCATGAAACGTTCAGATCACTTACAACTCAATAGATTCTACCTTCCTGTAACGTTTCAGCCTGATTGGACCTTGTTTTCACACAAATGGACCCAGAATGATGTGAAATTGTGCTTCGTGCAACATAATTCTGGGTGCCATTTACAAACCATAAGTGCTAATGACTCCATTCATTTTTGTGGTTGTAAGGGCTGTTGATTGGATTACATTAAAACAAACCTGATCTCTCTAGGACATTCAGAAGCCAAGTTTCAAGCCCACAAATGTGTAACTGGACTACTTCTTTAAATTGACACCAGATCCGGTGAGCTTTGGGACATGGTTTGACCCCCTTTGGAAAGGGCTATCATCATGAAACGTTCGGATCACTTACAACTCAATAGATTCTACCTTCTTGTAAGGTTTCAGCCTGATTGGACCTTGTTTTCACACAAATGAACCCAGAATGATGTGAAATTGTGCTTCGTGCAACATAATTCTGGGTGCTATTTAAAAACCATAAGTGCTAATGACTCCATTCCTTTTTGTGGTTGTAGGGGCTGTTGATTGGAGTACACTAAAACAAACCTGACCTCTCTAGGACATTCAGAAGCCAAGTTATAAGCCCACAAAGGTGTAACTGGACTACTTCTTTAAAGTGACACCAGGCCCGTTGACCTTTGGGACATGGTTTTACCCCCTATAGGAATGTGCGACCATCTTGAAACGTTAAGATCACTTACAACTCAATAGATTCTACCTCCTTGTAGCATTTCAGCCTGATTGGACCTTGTTTTCACACAAATGGACCCAGAATGATGTGAAATTGTGCTTCGTGCAACATAATTCTGGGTGCCATTTACAAACCATAAATGCTAATGACTCCATTCCTTTTTGTGGTTGTAGGGGCTGTTGATTGGAGTACACTAAAACAAACCTGATCTCTCTAGGACATTCAGAAGCCAAGTTACAAGCCCACAAATGTGTAACTGGACTACTTCTTTAAATTGACACCAGATCCGGTGACCTTTGGGACATGGTTTGACCCCCTTAGGAAAGTGCTATCATCATGAAATGTTCAGATCACTTACAACTCAATAGATTCTACCTTCCTGTAACGTTTCAGCCTGATTGGACCTTGTTTTCAAACAAATCAACCCAGAATGATGTGAAATTGTGCTTCGTGCAACATAATTCTGGGTGCCATTTACAAACCATAAGTGCTAATGACTCCATTCCTTTTTGTGGTTGTAGGGGCTGTTGATTGGAGTACATTAAAACAAACCTGATCTCTCTAGGACATTCAGAAGCCAAGTTATAAGCCCACAAATGTGTAACTGGACTACTTCTTTAAATTGACACCAGATCCGGTGACCTTTGGGACATGGTTTGACCCCCTTAGGAAAGTGCTATCATCATGAAACGTTCAGATCACTTACAACTCAATAGATTCTACCTTCCTGTAACGTTTCAGCCTGATTGGACCTGGTTTTCACACAAATTAACCCAGAATGATGTGAAATTGTGCTTCGTGCAACATAATTCTGGGTGCCATTTAAAAACCATAAGTGCTAATGACTCCATTCCTTTTTGTGGTTGTAGGGGCTGTTGATTGGAGTACACTAAAACAAACCTGATCTCTCTAGGACATTCAGAAGCCAAGTTATAAGCCCACAAAGGTGTAACTGGACTACTTCTTTAAATTGACACCAGATCCGGTGACCTTTGGGACATGGTTTGACCCTCTTAGGAAAGTGCTAAAATAATAAAACATTCAGATCACTTACAACTCAATAGATTCTCCCTTCCTGTAACGTTTCAGCCTGATAGGACCTTGTTTTCACACAAATGAGCCCAGAATGATGTGAAATTGTGCTTCGTGCAACATAATTCTGAGTGCCATTTACAAACCATAAGTGCTAATGACTACATTCCTTTTTGTGGTTGTAGGGGCTGTTGATTGGAGTACACTAAAACAAACCTGATCTCTCTAGGACATTCAGAAGCCAAGTTATAAGCCCACAAATGTGTAACTGGATTAGTTCTTTAAATTGACACCAGTTCCGGTGACCTTTGGGACATGGTTTGACCCTCTTAGGAAAGTGCTATCATCATGAAATGTTCAGATCACTTACAACTCAATAGATTCTACCTTCCTCTAACGTTTCAGCCTGATTGGACCTTGTTTTCACACAAATGGACCCAGAATGATGTGAAATTGTGCTTCGTGCAACATAATTCTGGGTGCCATTTACAAACCATAAGTGCTAATGACTCCATTCATTTTTGTGGTTGTAGGGACTGTTGATTGGAGTACACTAAAACAAACCTGACCTCTCTAGGACATTCAGAAGCCAAGTTATAAGCCCACAAAGGTGTAACTGGACTACTTCTTTAAATTGACACCAGATCCGGTGACCTTTGGGACATGGTTTGACCCCCTTAGGAAAGCGCTATTATCATGAAACGTTCAGATCACTTACAACTCAATAGATTCTACCTTCTTGTAACGTTTCAGCCTGATTGGACCATGTTTTCACACAAATGAACCCAGAATGATGTGAAATTGTGCTTCGTGCAACATAATTCTGGGTGCCATTTAAAAACCATAAGTGCTAATGACTCCATTCCTTTTTGTGGTTGTAGGGGCTGTTTATTGGAGTATACTAAAACAAACCTGATCTCTCTAGGACATTCAGAAGCCAAGTTATAAGCCCACAAATGTGTAACTGGATTACTTCTTTAAATTGACACCAGTTCCGGTGACCTTTGGGACATGGTTTGACCCTCTTAGGAAAGTGCTATCATCATGAAACATTCAGATCACTTACAACTCAATAGATTCTACCTTCCTGTAACGTTTCAGCCTGATTGGACCTTGTTTTCACACAAATGGACCCAGAATGATGTGAAATTGTGCTTCGTGCAACATAATTCTGGGTGCCATTTACAAACCATAAGTGCTAATGACTCCATTCATTTTTGTGGTTGTAAGGGCTGTTGATTGGATTACATTAAAACAAACCTGATCTCTCTAGGACATTCAGAAGCCAAGTTTCAAGCCCACAAATGTGTAACTGGACTACTTCTTTAAATTGACACCAGATCCGGTGAGCTTTGGGACATGGTTTGACCCCCTTTGGAAAGGGCTATCATCATGAAACGTTCGGATCACTTACAACTCAATAGATTCTACCTTCTTGTAAGGTTTCAGCCTGATTGGACCTTGTTTTCACACAAATGAACCCAGAATGATGTGAAATTGTGCTTCGTGCAACATAATTCTGGGTGCTATTTAAAAACCATAAGTGCTAATGACTCCATTCCTTTTTGTGGTTGTAGGGGCTGTTGATTGGAGTACACTAAAACAAACCTGACCTCTCTAGGACATTCAGAAGCCAAGTTATAAGCCCACAAAGGTGTAACTGGACTACTTCTTTAAAGTGACACCAGGCCCGTTGACCTTTGGGACATGGTTTTACCCCCTATAGGAATGTGCGACCATCTTGAAACGTTAAGATCACTTACAACTCAATAGATTCTACCTCCTTGTAGCATTTCAGCCTGATTGGACCTTGTTTTCACACAAATGGACCCAGAATGATGTGAAATTGTGCTTCGTGCAACATAATTCTGGGTGCCATTTACAAACCATAAATGCTAATGACTCCATTCCTTTTTGTGGTTGTAGGGGCTGTTGATTGGAGTACACTAAAACAAACCTGATCTCTCTAGGACATTCAGAAGCCAAGTTACAAGCCCACAAATGTGTAACTGGACTACTTCTTTAAATTGACACCAGATCCGGTGACCTTTGGGACATGGTTTGACCCCCTTAGGAAAGTGCTATCATCAAGAAATGTTCAGATCACTTACAACTCAATAGATTCTACCTTCCTGTAACGTTTCAGCCTGATTGGACCTTGTTTTCAAACAAATGAACCCAGAATGATGTGAAATTGTGCTTCGTGCAACATAATTCTGGGTGCCATTTACAAACCATAAGTGCTAATGACTCCATTCCTTTTTGTGGTTGTAGGGGCTGTTGATTGGAGTACATTAAAACAAACCTGATCTCTCTAGGACATTCAGAAGCCAAGTTATAAGCCCACAAATGTGTAACTGGACTACTTCTTTAAATTGACACCAGATCTGGTGACCTTTGGGACATGGTTTGACCCCCTTAGGAAAGTGCTATCATCATGAAACGTTCAGATCACTTACAACTCAATAGATTCTACCTTCCTGTAACGTTTCAGCCTGATTGGACCTGGTTTTCACACAAATTAACCCAGAATGATGTGAAATTGTGCTTCGTGCAACATAATTCTGGGTGCCATTTAAAAACCATAAGTGCTAATGACTCCATTCCTTTTTGTGGTTGTAGGGGCTGTTGATTGGAGTACACTAAAACAAACCTGATCTCTCTAGGACATTCAGAAGCCAAGTTATAAGCCCACAAAGGTGTAACTGGACTACTTCTTTAAATTGACACCAGATCCGGTGACCTTTGGGACATGGTTTGACCCTCTTAGGAAAGTGCTAAAATAATAAAACATTCAGATCACTTACAACTCAATAGATTCTACCTTCCTGTAAAATTTCTGCCTGATTGGACCTTGTTTTCACACAAATGAACCCAGAATGATGTGAAATTGTTCTTCGTGCAACATAATTCTGGGTGCCATTTACAAACAATAAGTGCTAATGACTCCATTCCTTTTTTGTGGTTGTAGGGGCTGTTGATTGGAGTACACTAAAACAAACCTGATCTCTCTAGGACATTCAGAAGCCAAGTTATAAGCCCACAAATGTGTAACTGGACAACTTCTTTAAATTGGCACCAGATCCGGTGACCTTTGGGACATGGTTTGACCCCCTTCGGAAAGTGCTATCATCATGAAACGTTCAGATCACTTACAACTCAATAGATTCTCCCTTCCTGTAACGTTTCAGCCTGATAGGACCTTGTTTTCACACAAATGAGCCCAGAATGATGTGAAATTGTGCTTCGTGCAACATAATTCTGAGTGCCATTTACAAACCATAAGTGCTAATGACTACATTCCTTTTTTTGGTTGTAGGGGCTGTTGATTGGAGTACACTAAAACAAACCTGATCTCTCTAGGACATTCAGAAGCCAAGTTATAAGCCCACAAATGTGTAACTGGATTAGTTCTTTAAATTGACACCAGTTCCGGTGACCTTTGGGACATGGTTTGACCCTCTTAGGAAAGTGCTATCATCATGAAATGTTCAGATCACTTACAACTCAATAGATTCTACCTTCCTCTAACGTTTCAGCCTGATTGGACCTTGTTTTCACACAAATGGACCCAGAATGATGTGAAATTGTGCTTCGTGCAACATAATTCTGGGTGCCATTTACAAACCATAAGTGCTAATGACTCCATTCATTTTTGTGGTTGTAGGGACTGTTGATTGGAGTACACTAAAACAAACCTGACCTCTCTAGGACATTCAGAAGCCAAGTTATAAGCCCACAAAGGTGTAACTGGACTACTTCTTTAAAGTGACACCAGGCCCGGTGACCTTTGGGACATGGTTTGACCCCCTTAGGAAAGTGCTATCATCATGAAACGTTCAGATCACTTACAACTCAATAGATTCTACCTTCCTGTAATGTTTCAGCCTGATTGGACCTTGTTTTCACACAAATGAACCCAGAATGATGTGAAATTGTGCTTCGTGCAACATAATTCTGGGTGCCATTTAAAAACCATAAGTGCTAATGACTCCATTCCTTTTTGTGGTTGTAGGGGCTGTTGATTGGAGTACACTAAAACAAACCTGATCGCTCTAGGACATTCAGAAGCCAAGTTATAAGCCCACAAATGTGTAACTGGACTACTTCTTTAAAGTGACACCAGATCCGGTGACCTTTGGGACATGGTTTGACCCCCTTAGGAAAGCGCTATCATCATGAAACGTTCAGATCACTTACAACTCAATAGATTCTACCTTCTTGTAACGTTTCAGCCTGATTGGACCTTGTTTTCACACAAATGAACCCAGAATGATGTGAAATTGTGCTTCGTGCAACATAATTCTGGGTGCCATTTAAAAACCATAAGTGCTAATGACTCCATTCCTTTTTGTGGTTGTAGGGGCTGTTGATTGGAGTATACTAAAATAAACCTGATCTCTCTAGGACATTCAGAAGCCAAGTTATAAGCCCACAAATGTGTAACTGGACTACTTCTTTAAATTGACACCAGATCCGGTGACCTTTGGGACATGGTTTGACCCGCTTAGGAAAGTGCTATCATCATGAAACGTTCAGATCACTTACAACTCAATAGATTCTACCTTCCTGTAACGTTTCAGCCTGATTGGACCTTGTTTTCACACAAATGAACCCAGAATGATGTGAAATTGTGCTTCGTGCAACATAATACTGGGTGTCATTTACAAACCATAAGTGCTAATGACTCCATTCCTTTTTGTGGTTGTAGGGGCTTTTGATTGGAGTACACTAAAACAAACCTAACCTCTCTAGGACATTCAGAAGCCAAGTTATAAGCCCACAAAGGTGTAACTGGACTACTTCTTTAAAGTGACACCAGGCCCGGTGACCTTTGGGACATGGTTTTACCCCCTATAGGAATGTGCGATCATCTTGAAACGTTCAGATCACTTACAACTCAATAGATTCTACCTTCTTGTAGCGTTTCAGCCTGATTGGACCTTGTTTTCACACAAATCGACCCAGAATGATGTGAAATTGTGCTTCGTGCAACATAATTCTGGGTGCCATTTACAAACCATAAGTGCTAATGACTCCATTCCTTTTTGTGGTTGTAGGGGCTGTTGATTGGAGTACACTAAAACAAACCTGATCTCTCTAGGACATTCAGAAGCCAAGTTATAAGCCCACAAATGTGTAACTGGACTACTTCTTTAAATTGACACCAGATCCGGTGACCTTTGGGACATGGTTTGACCCCCTTAGGAAAGCGCTATCATCATGAAACGTTCAGAATACTTACAACTCAATAGATTCTACCTTCCTGTAACGTTTCAGCCTGATTGGACCTTGTTTTCACACAAATGGACCCAGAATGATGTGAAATTGTGCTTCGTGCAACATAATTCTGGGTGCCATTTACAAACCATAAGTGCTAATGACTCAATTCCTTTTTGTGGTTGTAGGGGCTGTTGATTGGAGTACACTAAAATAAACCTGATCTCTCTAGGACATTCAGAAGCCAAGTTATAAGGCCACAAAAGTGTAACTGGACTACTTCTTTAAAGTGACACCAGATCCGGTGACCTTTGGGACATGGTTTGACCCCCTTAGGAAAGTGCTATCATCATGAAACGTTCAGATCACTTACAACTCAATAGATTCTACCTTCCTGTAATGTTTCAGCCTGATTGGACCTTGTTTTCACACAAATTAACCCAGAATGATGTGAAATTGTGCTTCGTGCAACATAATTCTGGGTGCCATTTAAAAACCATAAGTGCTAATGACTCCATTCCTTTTTGTGGTTGTAGGGGCTGTTGATTGGAGTACACTAAAACAAACCTGATCGCTCTAGGACATTCAGAAGCCAAGTTATAAGCCCACAAATGTGTAACTGGACTACTTCTTTAAATTGACACCAGATCCGGTGACCTTTGGGACATGGTTTGACCCCCTTAGGAAAGCGCTATCATCATGAAACGTTCAGATCACTTACAACTCAATAGATTCTACCTTCTTGTAACGTTTCAGCCTGATTGGACCTTGTTTTCACACAAATGAACCCAGAATGATGTGAAATTGTGCTTCGTGCAACATAATTCTGGGTGCCATTTAAAAACCATAAGTGCTAATGACTCCATTCCTTTTTGTGGTTGTAGGGGCTGTTGATTGGAGTATACTAAAACAAACCTGATCTCTCTAGGACATCCAGAAGCCAAGTTATAAGCCCACAAATGTGTAACTGGATTACTTCTTTAAATTGACACCAGTTCCGGTGACCTTTGGGACATGGTTTGACCCTCTTAGGAAAGTGCTATCATCATGAAACGTTCAGATCACTTACAACTCAATAGATTCTACCTTCCTGTAACGTTTCAGCCTGATTGGACCTTGTTTTCACACAAATGGACCCAGAATGATGTGAAATTGTGCTTCGTGCAACATAATTCTGGGTGCCATTTACAAACCATAAGTGCTAATGACTCCATTCATTTTTGTGGTTGTAAGGGCTGTTGATTGGATTACATTAAAACAAACCTGATCTCTCTAGGACATTCAGAAGCCACGTTTCAAGCCCACAAATGTGTAACTGGACTACTTCTTTAAATTGACACCAGATCCGGTGAGCTTTGGGACATGGTTTGACCCCCTTAGGAAAGGGCTATCATCATGAAACGTTCGGATCACTTACAACTCAATAGATTCTACCTTCCTGTAAGGTTTCAGCCTGATTGGACCTTGTTTTCACACAAATGAACCCAGAATGATGTGAAATTGTGCATCGTGCAACATAATTCTGGGTGCCATTTAAAAACCATAAGTGCTAATGACTCCATTCCTTTTTGTGGTTGTAGGGGCTGTTGATTGGAGTACACTAAAACAAACCTGACCTCTCTAGGACATTGAGAAGCCAAGTTATAAGCCCACAAAGGTGTAACTGGACTACTTCTTTAAAGTGACACCAGGCCCGGTGACCTTTGGGACATGGTTTTACCCCCTATAGGAATGTGCGACCATCTTGAAACGTTCAGATCACTTACAACTCAATAGATTCTACCTCCTTGTAGCATTTCAGCCTGATTGGACCTTGTTTTCACACAAATGGACCCAGAATGATGTGAAATTGTGCTTCGTGCAACATAATTCTGGGTGCCATTTACAAACCATAAATGCTAATGACTCCATTCCTTTTTGTGGTTGTAGGGGCTGTTGATTGGAGTACACTAAAACAAACCTGATCTCTCTAGGACATTCAGAAGCCAAGTTACAAGCCCACAAATGTGTAACTGGACTACTTCTTTAAATTGACACCAGATCCGGTGACCTTTGGGACATGGTTTGACCCCCTTAGGAAAGTGCTATCATCATGAAATGTTCAGATCACTTACAACTCAATACATTCTACCTTCCTGTAACGTTTCAGCCTGATTGGACCTTGTTTTCAAACAAATGAACCCAGAATGATGTGAAATTGTGCTTCGTGCAACATAATTCTGGGTGCCATTGACAAACCATAAGTGCTAATGACTCCATTCCTTTTTGTGGTTGTAGGGGCTGTTGATTGGAGTACATTAAAACAAACCTGATCTCTCTAGGAGATTCAGAAGCCAAGTTATAAGCCCACAAATGTGTAACTGGACTACTTCTTTAAATTGACACCAGATCCGGTGACCTTTGGGACATGGTTTGACCCCCTTAGGAAAGTGCTATCATCATGAAACGTTCAGATAACTTACAACTCAATAGATTCTACCTTCCTGTAACGTTTCAGCCTGATTGGACCTGGTTTTCACACAAATTAACCCAGAATGATGTGAAATTGTGCTTCGTGCAACATAATTCTGGGTGCCATTTAAAAACCATAGGGGCTAATGACTCCATTCCTTTTTGTGGTTGTAGGGGTTGTTGATTGGAGTACACTAAAACAAACCTGATCTCTCTAGGACATTCAGAAGCCAAGTTATAAGCCCACAAAGGTGTAACTGGGCTACTTCTTTAAATTGACACCAGATCCGGTGACCTTTGGGACATGGTTTGACCCTCTTAGGAAAGTGCTATAATAATAAAACATTCAGATCACTTACAACTCAATAGATTCTACCTTCCTGTAAAATTTCAGCCTGATTGGACCTTGTTTTCACACAAATGAACCCAGAATGATGTGAAATTTTTCTTCGTGCAACATAATTCTGGGTGCCATTTACAAACCATAAGTGCTAATGACTCCATTCCTTTTTGTGGTTGTAGGGGCTTTTGATTGGAGTACACTAAAACAAACCTAACCTCTCTAGGACATTCAGAAGCCAAGTTATAAGCCCACAAAGGTGTAACTGGACTACTTCTTTAAAGTGACACCAGGCCCGGTGACCTTTGGGACATGGTTTTACCCCCTATAGGAATGTGCGATCATCTTGAAACGTTCAGATCACTTACAACTCAATAGATTCTACCTTCTTGTAGCGTTTCAGCCTGATTGGACCTTGTTTTCACACAAATCGACCCAGAATGATGTGAAATTGTGCTTCGTGCAACATAATTCTGGGTGCCATTTACAAACCATAAGTGCTAATGACTCCATTCCTTTTTGTGGTTGTAGGGGCTGTTGATTGGAGTACACTAAAACAAACCTGATCTCTCTAGGACATTCAGAAGCCAAGTTATAAGCCCACAAATGTGTAACTGGACTACTTCTTTAAATTGACACCAGATCCGGTGACCTTTGGGACATGGTTTGACCCCCTTAGGAAAGCGCTATCATCATGAAACGTTCAGAATACTTACAACTCAATAGATTCTACCTTCCTGTAATGTTTCAGCCTGATTGGACCTTGTTTTCACACAAATGGACCCAGAATGATGTGAAATTGTGCTTCGTGCAACATAATTCTGGGTGCCATTTACAAACCATAAGTGCTAATGACTCAATTCCTTTTTGTGGTTGTTGGGGCTGTTGATTGGAGTACACTAAAATAAACCTGATCTCTCTAGGACATTCAGAAGCCAAGTTATAAGGCCACAAAAGTGTAACTGGACTAATTCTTTAAAGTGACACCAGATCCGGTGACCTTTGGGACATGGTTTGACCCCCTTAGGAAAGTGCTATCATCATGAAACGTTCAGATCACTTACAACTCAATAGATTCTACCTTCCTGTAATGTTTCAGCCTGATTGGACCTTGTTTTCACACAAATTAACCCAGAATGATGTGAAATTGTGCTTCGTGCAACATAATTCTGGGTGCCATTTAAAAACCATAAGTGCTAATGACTCCATTCCTTTTTGTGGTTGTAGGGGCTGTTGACTGGAGTACACTAAAACAAACCTGATCGCTCTAGGACATTCAGAAGCCAAGTTATAAGCCCACAAATGTGTAACTGGACTACTTCTTTAAATTGACACCAGATCCGGTGACCTTTGGGACATGGTTTGACCCCCTTAGGAAAGCGCTATCATCATGAAACGTTCAGATCACTTACAACTCAATAGATTCTACCTTCTTGTAACGTTTCAGCCTGATTGGACCTTGTTTTCACACCAATGAACCCAGAATGATGTGAAATTGTGCTTCGTGCAACATAATTCTGGGTGCCATTTAAAAACCATAAGTGCTAATGACTCCATTCCTTTTTGTGGTTGTAGGGGCTGTTGATTGGAGTATACTAAAACAAACCTGATCTCTCTAGGACATCCAGAAGCCAAGTTATAAGCCCACAAATGTGTAACTGGATTACTTCTTTAAATTGACACCAGTTCCGGTGACCTTTGGGACATGGTTTGACCCTCTTAGGAAAGTGCTATCATCATGAAACGTTCAGATCACTTACAACTCAATAGATTCTACCTTCCTGTAACGTTTCAGCCTGATTGGACCTTGTTTTCACACAAATGGACCCAGAATGATGTGAAATTGTGCTTCGTGCAACATAATTCTGGGTGCCATTTACAAACCATAAGTGCTAATGACTCCATTCATTTTAGTGGTTGTAAGGGCTGTTGATTGGATTACATTAAAACAAACCTGATCTCTCTAGGACATTCAGAAGCCACGTTTCAAGCCCACAAATGTGTAACTGGACTACTTCTTTAAATAGACACCAGATCCGGTGAGCTTTGGGACATGGTTTGACCCCCTTAGGAAAGGGCTATCATCATGAAACGTTCGGATCACTTACAACTCAATAGATTCTACCTTCCTGTAAGGTTTCAGCCTGATTGGACCTTGTTTTCACACAAATGAACCCAGAATGATGTGAAATTGTGCTTCGTGCAACATAATTCTGGGTGCCATTTAAAAACCATAAGTGCTAATGACTCCATTCCTTTTTGTGGTTGTAGGGGCTGTTGATTGGAGTACACTAAAACAAACCTGACCTCTCTAGGACATTCAGAAGCCAAGTTATAAGCCCACAAAGGTGTAACTGGACTACTTCTTTAAAGTGACACCAGGCCCGGTGACCTTTGGGACATGGTTTTACCCCCTATAGGAATGTGCGACCATCTTGAAACGTTCAGATCACTTACAACTCAATAGATTCTACCTCCTTGTAGCATTTCAGCCTGATTGGACCTTGTTTTCAATCAAATGGACCCAGAATGATGTGAAATTGTGCTTCGTGCAACATAATTCTGGGTGCCATTTACAAACCATAAATGCTAATGACTCCATTCCTTTTTGTGGTTGTAGGGGCTGTTGATTGGAGTACACTAAAACAAACCTGATCTCTCTAGGACATTCAGAAGCCAAGTTACAAGCCCACAAATGTGTAACTGGACTACTTCTTTAAATTGACACCAGATCCGGTGACCTTTGGGACATGGTTTGACCCCCTTAGGAAAGTGCTATCATCATGAAATGTTCAGATCACTTACAACTCAATACATTCTACCTTCCTGTAACGTTTCAGCCTGATTGGACCTTGTTTTCAAACAAATGAACCCAGAATGATGTGAAATTGTGCTTCGTGCAACATAATTCTGGGTGCCATTTACAAACCATAAGTGCTAATGACTCCATTCCTTTTTGTGGTTGTAGGGGCTGTTGATTGGAGTACATTAAAACAAACCTGATCTCTCTAGGACATTCAGAAGCCAAGTTATAAGCCCACAAATGTGTAACTGGACTACTTCTTTAAATTGACACCAGATCCGGTGACCTTTGGGACATGGTTTGACCCCCTTAGGAAAGTGCTATCATCATGAAACGTTCAGATAACTTACAACTCAATAGATTCTACCTTCCTGTAACGTTTCAGCCTGATTGGACCTGGTTTTCACACAAATTAACCCAGAATGATGTGAAATTGTGCTTCGTGCAACATAATTCTGGGTGCCATTTAAAAACCATAGGGGCTAATGACTCCATTCCTTTTTGTGGTTGTAGGGGTTGTTGATTGGAGTACACTAAAACAAACCTGATCTCTCTAGGACATTCAGAAGCCAAGTTATAAGCCCACAAAGGTGTAACTGGACTACTTCTTTAAATTGACACCAGATCCGGTGACCTTTGGGACATGGTTTGACCCTCTTAGGAAAGTGCTATAATAATAAAACATTCAGATCACTTACAACTCAATAGATTCTACCTTCCTGTAAAATTTCAGCCTGATTGGACCTTGTTTTCACACAAATGAACCCAGAATGATGTGAAATTGTTCTTCGTGCAACATAATTCTGGGTGCCATTTACAAACCTTAAGTGCTAATGACTCCATTCCTTTTTTGTGGTTGTAGGGGCTGTTGATTGGAGTACACTTAAACAAACCTGATCTCTCTAGGACATTCAGAAGCCAAGTTATAAGCCCACAAATGTGTAACTGGACAACTTCTTTAAATTGACACCAGATCCGGTGACCTTTGGGACATGGTTTGACCCCCTTCGGAAAGTGCTATCATCATGAAACGTTCAGATCACTTACAACTCAATAGATTCTCCCTTCCTGTAACGTTTCAGCCTGATTGGACCTTGTTTTCACACAAATGGACCCAGAATGATGTGAAATTGTGCTTCGTGCAACATAATTCTGGGTGCCATTTACAAACCATAAGTGCTAATGACTCCATTCATTTTTGTGGTTGTAGGGGCTGTTGATTGGAGTACACTAAAACAAACCTGACCTCTCTAGGACATTCAGAAGCCAAGTTATAAGCCCACAAAGGTGTAACTGGACTACTTCTTTAAAGTGACACCAGGCCCGGTGACCTTTGGGACATGGTTTGACCCCCTTAGGAAAGTGCTATCATCATGAAACGTTCAGATCACTTACAACTCAATAGATTCTACCTTCCTGTAACGTTTCAGCCTGATTGGACCTTGTTTTCACACAAATGGACCCAGAATGATGTGAAATTGTGCTTTGTGCAACATAATTCTGGGTGCCATTTACAAACCATAAGTGCTAATGACTCCATTCCTTTTTGTGGTTGTAGGGGCTGTTGATTGGAGTACATTAAAACAAACCTGATCTCTCTAGGACATTCAGAAGCCAAGTTATAAGCCCACAAATGTGTAACTGGACTACTTCTTTAAATTGACACCAGATCCGGTGACCTTTGGGACATGGTTTGACCCTCTTAGGAAAGTGCTATCATCATGAAACATTCAGATAACTTACAACTCAATAGATTCTACCTTCCTGTAACGTTTCAGCCTGATAGGACCTTGTTTTCACACAAATGAGCCCAGAATGATGTGAAATTGTGCTTCGTGCAACATAATTCTGAGTGCCATTTACAAAACCATAAGTGCTAATGACACCATTCCTTTTTGTGGTTGTAGGGGCTGTTGATTGGAGTACACTAAAACAAACCTGATCTCTCTAGGAAATTCAGAAGCCAAGTTATAAGCCCACAAATGTGTAACTGGACTACTTCTTTAAATTGACACCAGATCCGGTGACCTTTGGGACTTGGTTTGACCCCCTTAGGAAAGTGCTATCATCATGAAACGTTCAGATCACTTACAACTCAATAGATTCTACCTTCCTGTAACGTTTCAGCCTGATTGGACCTTTTTTCACACAAATGAACCCAGAATGATTTGAAATTGTGCTTCGTGCAACATAATTCTGGGTGCCATTTAAAAACCATAAGTGCTAATGACTCCAATCCTTTTTTTGGTTGTAGGGGCTGTTGATTGGAGTGCATTAAAACAAACCTGATATCTATAGGACATTCAGAAGCCAAGTTATAAGCCCACAAATGTGTAACTGGACTACTTCTTTAAATTGACACCAGATCCGGTGACCTTTGGAACATGGTTTGACCCCCTTAGGAAGGTGCTATCGTCATTAAACGTTCAGATCACTTACAACTCTATAGATTCTACCTTCCTGTAACGTTTCAGCCTGATTGGACCTTGTTTTCACACAAATGGACCCAGAATGATGTTAAATTGTCCTCCGTGCAACATAATTCTGGGTGCCATTTACAAACCATAAGTGCTAATGACTCCATTCCTTTTTGTGGTTGTAGGGGCTGTAGATTGGAGTACATTAAAACAAACCTGATCTCTCTAGGACATTCAGAAGCCAAGTTATAAGCCCACAAATGTGTAACTGGACTACTTCTTTAAATTGACACCATATCCGTTGACTTTTGGGACATGGTTTGACCCCCTTAGGAAAGTGCTATCATCATGAAACGTTCAGATCACTTACAACTCAATAGATTCTACCTTCCTGTAACGTTTCAGCCTGATTGGACCTTGTTTTCACACAAATGAACCCAGAATGATGTGAAATTGTGCTTCGTGCAACATAATTCTGGGTGCCATTTAAAAACCATAAGTGCTAATGACTCCATTCCTTTTTGTGGTTGTAGGGGCTGTTGATTGGAGTACACTAAAACAAACCTGATCTCTCTAGGAAATTCAGAAGCCAAGTTATAAGCCCACAAATGTGTAACTGGACTACTTCTTTAAATTGACACCAGATCCGGTGACCTTTGGGACATGGTTTGACCCCCTTAGGAAAGTGCTATCATCATGAAACGTTCAGATCACTTACAACTCAATAGATTCTACCTTCCTGTAACGTTTCAGCCTGATTGGACCTTTTTTTCACACAAATGAACCCAGAATGATTTGAAATTGTGCTTCGTGCAACATAATTCTGGGTGCCATTTCAAAAACCATAAGTGCTAATGACTCCAATCCTTTTTGTGGTTGTAGGGGCTGTTGATTGGAGTGCATTAAAACAAACCTGATATCTATAGGACATTCAGAAGCCAAGTTATAAGCCCACAAATGTGTAACTGGACTACTTCTTTAAATTGACACCAGATCCGGTGACCTTTGGAACATGGTTTGACCCCCTTAGGAAAGTGCTATCGTCATGAAACGTTCAGATCACTTACAACTCTATAGATTCTACCTTCCTGTAACGTTTCAGCCTGATTGGACCTTGTTTTCACACAAATGGACCCAGAATGATGTGAAATTGTCCTCCGTGCAACATAATTCTGGGTGCCATTTACAAACCATAAGTGCTAATGACTCCATTCCTTTTTGAGGTTGTAGGGGCTGTAGATTGGAGTACATTAAAACAAACCTGATCTCTCTAGGACATTCAGAAGCCAAGTTATAAGCCCACAAATGTGTAACTGGACTACTTCTTTAAATTGACACCAGATCCGGTGACCTTTGGGACATGGTTTGACCCCCTTAGGAAAGTGCTATCATCATGAAACGTTCAGATCACTTACAACTCAATAGATTCTACCTTCCTGTAACATTTCAGCCTGATTGGACCTTGTTTTCACACAAATGAACCCAGAATGATGTGAAATTGTGCTTCGTGCAACATAATTCTGGGTGCCATTTAAAAACCATAAGTGCTAATGACTCCATTCCTTTTTGTGGTTGTAGGGGCTGTTGATTGGAGTACACTAAAACAAACCTGATCTCTCTAGGACATTCAGAAGCCAAGTTATAAGCCCACAAATGTGTAACTGGACTACTTCTTTAAATTGACACCATATCCGTTGACTTTTGGGACATGGTTTGACCCCCTTAGGAAAGTGCTATCATCATGAAACGTTCAGATCACTTACAACTCAATAGATTCTACCTTCCTGTAACGTTTCAGCCTGATTGGACCTTGTTTTCACACAAATGAACCCAGAATGATGTGAAATTGTGCTTCGTGCAACATAATTCTGGGTGCCATTTAAAAACCATAAGTGCTAATGACTCCATTCCTTTTTGTGGTTGTAGGGGCTGTTGATTGGAGTATACTAAAACAAACCTGATCTCTCTAGGACATTCAGATGCCAAGTTATAAGCCCACAAATGTGTAACTGGATTACTTCTTTAAATTGACACCAGTTCCGGTGACCTTTGGGACATGGTTTGACCCTCTTAGGAAAGTGCTATCATCATGAAACGTTCAGATCACTTACAACTCAATAGATTCTACCTTCCTGTAACGTTTCAGCCTGATAGGACCTTGTTTTCACACAAATGAGCCCAGAATGATGTGAAATTGTGCTTCGTGCGACATAATTCTGAGTGCCATTTACAAAACCATAAGTGCTAATGACTCCATTCCTTTTGTGGTTGTAGGGGCTGTTGATTGGAGTACATTAAAACAAACCTGATCTCTCTAGGACATTCAGAAGCCAAGTTATAAGCCCACAAATGTGTAACTGGACTACTTTTTTAAATTGACACCAGATCCGGTGACCTTTGGGACATGGTTTGACCCCCTTAGGAAAGTGCTATCATCATGAAACGTTCAGATCACTTACAACTCAATAGATTCTACCTTCCTGTAACGTTTCAGCCTGATTGGACCTTGTTTTCACACAAATTAACCCAGAATGATGTGAAATTGTGCTTCGTGCAACATAATTCTGGGTTCCATTTAAAAACCATAAGTGCTAATGACTCCATTCCTTTTTGTGGTTGTAGGGGCTGTTGATTGGAGTATACTAAAACGAACCTGATCTCTCTAGGACATTCAGAAGCCAAGTTATAAGCCCACAAATGTGTAACTGGACTACTTCTTTAAATTGACACCAGATCCGGTGACCTTTGGGACATGGTTTGACCCTCTTAGGAAAGTGCTATCATAATAAAACATTCAGATCACTTACAACTCAATAGATTCTACCTTCCTGTAACATTTCAGCCTGATTGGACCTTGTTTTCACACAAATGAGCCCAGAATGATGTGAAATTCTGCTTCGTGCAACATAATTCTGAGTGCCATTTACAAACCATAAGTGCTAATGACTCCAGTCCTTTTTGTGGTTGTAGGGGCTGTTGATTGGAGTACACTAAAACAAACCTGATCTGTCTAGGACATTCAGAAGCCAAGTTATAAGCCCACAAATGTGTAACTGGACTACTTCTTTAAATTGACACCAGATCCGGTGACCTTTGGGACATGGTTTGACCCCCTTAGGAAAGTGCTATCATCATGAAACGTTCAGATCACTTACAACTCAATAGATTCTACCTTCCTGTAACGTTTCAGCCTGATTGGACCTTTTTTTCACACAAATAAACCCAGAATGATTTGAAATTGTGCTTCGTGCAACATAATTCTGGGTGCCATTTAAAAACCATAAGTGCTACTGACTCCATTCCTTTTTGTGGTTGTAGGGGCTGTTGATTGGAGTGCATTAAAACAAACCTGATCTCTATAGGACATTCAGAAGCCAAGTTATAAGCCCACAAATGTGTAACTGGACTACTTCTTTAAATTGACACCAGATCCGGTGACCTTTGGGACATGGTTTGACCCCCTTAGGAAAGTGCTATCATCATGAAACGTTCAGATCACTTACAACTCAATAGATTCTACCTTCCTGTAACATTTCAGCCCGATTGGACCTTGTTTTCACACAAATGAACCCAGAATGATGTGAAATTGTGCTTCGTGCAACATAATTCTGGGTGCCATTTACAAACCATAAGTGCTAATGACTCCATTCCTTTTTGTGGTTGTAGGGGCTGTTGATTGGAGTACAATAAAACAAACCTGATCTCTCTAGGACATTCAGAAGCCAAGTTATAAGCCCACAAAAGTGTAACTGGACAACTTCTGTAAATTGACACCAGATCCGGTGACCTTTGGGACATGGTTTGACCCCCTTAGGAAAGTGCTATCATCATGAAACGTTCAGATAACTTACAACTCAATAGATTCTACCTTCCTGTAACGTTTCAGCCTGATAGGACCTTGTTTTCACACAAATGAGCCCAGAATGATGTGAAATTGTGCTTCGTGCGACATAATTCTGAGTGCCATTTACAAAACCATAAGTGCTAATGACTCCATTCCTTTTTGTGGTTGTAGGGGCTGTTGATTGGAGTACACTAAAACAAACCTGATCTCTCTAGGAAATTTAGAAGCCAAGTTATAAGCCCACAAATGTGTAACTGGACTACTTCTTTAAATTGACACCAGATCCGGTGACCTTTGGGACATGGTTTGACCCCCTTAGGAAAGTGCTATCATCATGAAACGTTCAGATCACTTACAACTCAATAAATTCTACCTTCCTGTAACGTTTCAGCCTGATTGGACCTTTTTTTCACACAAATGAACCCAGAATGATTTGAAATTGTGCTTCGTGCAACATAATTCTGGGTGCCATTTACAAACCATAAGTGCTAATGACTCCATTCCTTTTTGTGGTTGTAGGGGCTTTTGATTGGAGTACACTAAAACAAACCTAACCTCTCTAGGACATTCAGAAGCCAAGTTATAAGCCCACAAAGGTGTAACTGGACTACTTCTTTAAAGTGACACCAGGCCCGGTGACCTTTGGGACAGTGTTTTACCCCCTATAGGAATGTGCGATTATCTTGAAACGTTCAGATCACTTACAACTCAATAGATTCTACCTTCTTGTAGCGTTTCAGCCTGATTGGACCTTGTTTTCACACAAATCGACCCAGAATGATGTGAAATTGTGCTTCGTGCAACATAATTCTGGGTGCCATTTACAAACCATAAGTGCTAATGACTCCATTCCTTTTTGTGGTTGTAGGGGCTGTTGATTGGAGTACACTAAAACAAACCTGATCTCTCTAGGACATTCAGAAGCCAAGTTATAAGCCCACAAATGTGTAACTGGACAACTTCTGTAAATTGACACCAGATCCGGTGACCTTTGGGACATGGTTTGACCCCCTTAGGAAAGTGCTATCATCATGAAACGTTCAGATAACTTACAACTCAATAGATTCTACCTTCCTGTAACGTTTCAGCCTGATAGGACCTTGTTTTCACACAAATGAGCCCAGAATGATGTGAAATTGTGCTTCGTGCAACATAATTCTGAGTGCCATTTACAAAACCATAAGTGCTAATGACTCCATTCCTTTTTGTGGTTGTAGGGGCTGTTGATTGGAGTACACTAAAACAAACCTGATCTCTCTAGGAAATTCAGAAGCCAAGTTATAAGCCCACAAATGTGTAACTGGACTACTTCTTTAAATTGACACCAGATCCGGTGACCTTTGGGACATGGTTTGACCCCCTTAGGAAAGTGCTATCATCATGAAACGTTCAGATCACTTACAACTCAATAGATTCTACCTTCCTATAACGTTTCAGCCTGATTGGACCTTTTTTTCACACAAATGAACCCAGAATGATTTGAAATTGTGCTTCGTGCAACATAATTCTGGGTGCAATTTACAAACCATAAGTGCTAATGACTCCATTCCTTTTTGTGGTTGTAGGGGCTTTTGATTGGAGTACACTAAAACAAACCTAACCTCTCTAGGACATTCAGAAGCCAAGTTATAAGCCCACAAAGGTGTAACTGGACTACTTCTTTAAAGTGACACCAGGCCCGGTGACCTTTGGGACATGGTTTTACCCCCTATAGGAATGTGCGATCATCTTGAAACGTTCAGATCACTTACAACTCAATAGATTCTACCTTCTTGTAGCGTTTCAGCCTGATTGGACCTTGTTTTCACACAAATCGACCCAGAATGATGTGAAATTGTGCTTCGTGCAACATAATTCTGGGTGCCATTTACAAACCATAAGTGCTAATGACTCCATTCCTTTTTGTGGTTGTAGGGGCTGTTGATTGGAGTACACTAAACAAACCTGATCTCTCTAGGACATTCAGAAGCCAAGTTATAAGCCCACAAATGTGTAACTGGACTACTTCTTTAAATTGACACCAGATCCTGTGACCTTTGGGACATGGTTTGACCCCCTTAGGAAAGCGCTATCATCATGAAACGTTCAGATCACTTACAACTTAATAGATTCTACCTTCCTGTAACGTTTCAGCCTGATTGGACCTTGTTTTCACACAAATGGACTCAGAATGATGTGAAATTGTGCTTCGTGCAACATAATTCTGGGTGCCATTTACAAACCATAAGTGCTAATGACTCCATTCCTTTTTGTGGTTGTAGGGGCTGTTGATTGGAGTACACTAAAACAAACCTGATCTCTCTAGGACATTCAGAAGCCAAGTTATAAGCCCACAAATGTGTAACTGGACTACTTCTTTAAATTGACACCAGATCCGGTGACCTTTGGGACATGGTTTGACCCCCTTAGGAAAGTGCTATCATCATGAAACGTTCAGATCACTTACAACTCAATAGATTCTACATTCTTGTAGCGTTTCAGCCTGATTGGACCTTGTTTTCACACAAATGGACCCAGAATGATGTGAAATTGTGCTTCGTCCAACATAATTCTGGGTGCCATTTACAAAACATAAGGGCTAATGACTCCATTCCTTTTTGTGGTTGTAGGGGCTTTTGATTGGAGTACACTAAAACAAACCTGATCTCTCTAGGACATTCAGAAGCCAAGTTAGAAGCCCACAAATGTGTAACTGGACTACTTCTTTAAATTGACACCAGTTCCGGTGACCTTTGGGACATGGTTTGACCCCCTTAGGAAAGTGCTATTATCATGAAACGTTCAGATCACTTACAACTCAATAGATTCTACCTTCCTGTAACGTTTCAGCCTGATTGGACCTTGTTTTCACACAAATGGACCGAGAATGATGTGAAATTGTGCTTCGTGCAACATAATTCTGGGTGCCATTTACAAACCATAAGTGCTAATGACTCCATTCATTTTTGTGGTTGTAGGGGCTGTTGATTGGAGTACATTAAAACAAACCTGATCTCTCTAGGACATTCAGAAGCCAAGTTATAAGCCCACAAATGTGTAACTGGACTACTTCTTTAAATTGACACCAGATCAGGTGACCTTTGGGACATGGTTTGACCCCCTTAGGAAAGTGCTATCATCATGAAACGTTTGGATCACTTACAACTCAATAGATTCTACCTTCCTGTAACGTTTCAGCCTGATTGGACCTTGTTCTCACACAAATGGACCCAGAATGATGTGAAATTGTGCTTCGTGCAACATAATTCTGGGTGCCATTTACAAACCATAAATGCTAATGACTCCATTCCTTTTTGTGGTTGTAGGGGCTGTTGATTGGAGTACACTAAAATAAACCTGACCTCTCTAGGACATTCAGAAGCCAGGTTATACGCCCACAAATGTGTAACTGGACTACTTCTTTAAAGTGACACCAGATCCGGTGACCTTTGGGACATGGTTTGACCCCCTTAGGAAAGTGCTATCATCATGAAATGTTCAGATCACTTACAACTCAATAGATTCTACCTTCCTGTAATGTTTCAGCCTGATTGGACCTTGTTTTCACACAAATGAGCCCAGAATGATGTGAAATTGTGCTTTGTGCAACATAATTCTGAGTGCCATTTACAAAACCATAAGTGCTAATGACTCCATTCCTTTTTGTGGTTGTAGGGGCTGTTGATTGGAGTACACTAAAACAAACCTGATCTCTCTAGGAAATTCAGAAGCCAAGTTATAAGCCCACAAATGTGTAACTGGACTACTTTAAATTGACACCAGATCCGGTGACCTTTGGGACATGGTTTGACCCCCTTAGGAAAGTGCTATCATCATGAAACGTTCAGATCACTTACAACTCAATAGATTCTACCTTCCTGTAACGTTTCAGCCTGATTGGACCTTTTTTTCACACAAATGAACCCAGAATGATTTGAAATTGTGCTTCGTGCAACATAATTCTGGGTGCCATTTACAAACCATAAGTGCTAATGACTCCATTCCTTTTTGTGGTTGTAGGGGCTTTTGATTAGAGTACACTAAAACAAACCTAACCTCTCTAGGACATTCAGAAGCCAAGTTATAAGCCCACAAAGGTGTAACTGGACTACTTCTTTAAAGTGACACCAGGCCCGGTGACCTTTGGGACATGGTTTTACCCCCTATAGGAATGTGCGATCATCTTGAAACGTTCAGATCACTTACAACTCAATAGATTCTACCTTCTTGTAGCGTTTCAGCCTGATTGGACCTTGTTTTCACACAAATCGACCCAGAATGATGTGAAATTGTGCTTCGTGCAACATAATTCTGGGTGCCATTTACAAACCATAAGTGCTAATGACTCCATTCCTTTTTGTGGTTGTAGGGGCTGTTGATTGGAGTACACTAAACAAACCTGATCTCTCTAGGACATTCAGAAGCCAAGTTATAAGCCCACAAATGTGTAACTGGACTACTTCTTTAAATTGACACCAGATCCTGTGACCTTTGGGACATGGTTTGACCCCCTTAGGAAAGCGCTATCATCATGAAACGTTCAGATCACTTACAACTTAATATATTCTACCTTCCTGTAACGTTTCAGCCTGATTGGACCTTGTTTTCACACAAATGGACCCAGAATGATGTGAAATTGTGCTTCGTGCAACATAATTCTGGGTGCCATTTACAAACCATAAGTGCTAATGACTCCATTCCTTTTTGTGGTTGTAGGGGCTGTTGATTGGAGTACACTAAAACAAACCTGATCTCTCTAGGACATTCAGAAGCCAAGTTATAAGCCCACAAATGTGTAACTGGACTACTTCTTTAAATTGACACCAGATCCGGTGACCTTTGGGACATGGTTTGACCCCCTTAGGAAAGTGCTATCATCATGAAACGTTCAGATCACTTACAACTCAATAGATTCTACATTCTTGTAGCGTTTCAGCCTGATTGGACCTTGTTTTCACACAAATGGACCCAGAATGATGTGAAATTGTGCTTCGTGCAACATAATTCTGGGTGCCATTTACAAACCATAAGTGCTAATGACTCCATTCATTTTTGTGGTTGTAGGGGCTGTTGATTGGAGTACATTAAAACAAACCTGATCTCTCTAGGACATTCAGAAGCCAAGTTATAAGCCCACAAATGTGTAACTGGACTACTTCTTTAAATTGACACCAGATCAGGTGACCTTTGGGACATGGTTTGACCCCCTTAGGAAAGTGCTATCATCATGAAACGTTCGGATCACTTACAACTCAATAGATTCTACCTTCCTGTAACGTTTCAGCCTGATTGGACCTTGTTCTCACACAAATGGACCCAGAATGATGTGAAATTGTGCTTCGTGCAACATAATTCTGGGTGCCATTTACAAACCATAAGTGCTAATGACTCCATTCCTTTTTGTGGTTGTAGGGGCTGTTGATTGGAGTACACTAAAATAAACCTGACCTCTCTAGGACATTCAGAAGCCAAGTTATAAGCCCACAAATGTGTAACTGGACTACTTCTTTAAAGTGACACCAGATCCGGTGACCTTTGGGACATGGTTTGACCCCCTTAGGAAAGTGCTATCATCATGAAATGTTCAGATCACTTACAACTCAATAGATTCTACCTTCCTGTAATGTTTCAGCCTGATTGGACCTTGTTTTCACACAAATGAACCCAGAATGATGTGAAATTGTGCTTCGTGCAACATAATTCTGGGTGCCATTTACAAACCATAAATGCTAATGACTCCATTCCTTTTTGTGGTTGTAGGGGCTGTTGATTGGAGTACACTAAAACAAACCTGACCTCTCTAGGACATTCATAAGCCAAGTTATAAGCCCACAAAGGTGTAACTGGACTACATCTTTAAAGTGACACCAGGCCCGGTGACCTTTGGGACATGGTTTGACCCCCTTAAGAAAGTGCTATCATCATGAAACGTTCAGATCACTTACAACTCAGTAGATTCTACCTTCCTGTAACGTTTCAGCCTGATTGGACCTTGTTTTCACACAAATGAACCCAGAATGATGTGAAATTGTGCTTCGTGCAACATAATTCTGGGTGCCATTTACAAACCATAAATGCTAATGACTCCATTCCTTTTTGTGGTTGTAGGGGCTGTTGATTGGAGTACACTAAAACAAACCTGATCTCTCTAGGACATTCAGAAGCCAAGTTACAAGCCCACAAATGTGTAACTGGACTACTTCTTTAAATTGACACCAGATCCGGTGACCTTTGGGACATGGTTTGACCCCCTTAGGAAAGTGCTATCATCATGAAATGTTCAGATCACTTAAACTCAATAGGTTCTACCTTCCTGTAACGTTTCAGCCTGATTGGACCTTGTTTTCACACAAATGAACCCAGAATGATGTGAAATTGTGCTTCGTGCAACATAATTCTGGGTGCCATTTAAAAACCATAAGTGTTAATGACTCCATTCCTTTTTGTGGTTGTAGGGGCTGTTGATTGGAGTACATTAAAACAAACCTGATCTCTCTAGGACATTCAGAAGCCAAGTTATAAGCCCACAAATGTGTAACTGGACTACTTCTTTAAATTGACACCAGATCCGGTGACCTTTGGGACATGGTTTGACCCCCTTAGGAAACTGCTATCATCATGAAACGTTCAGATCACTTACAACTCAATAGATTCTACCTTCCTGTAACGTTGCAGCCTTATTGGACCTTGTTTTCACACAAATGAACCCAGAATGATGTGAAATTGTGCTTCGTGCAACATAATTCTGGGTGCCATTTAAAAACCATAAGTGCTAATGACTCCATTCCTTTTTGTGGTTGTAGGGGCTGTTGATTGGAGTATACTAAAACAAACCTGATCTCTCTAGGACATTCAGAAGCCAAGTTATAAGCCCACAAATGTGTAACTGGACTACTTCTTTAAATTGACACCAGATCCGGTGACCTTTGGGACATGGTTTGACCCTCTTAGGAAAGTGCTATCATCATGAAACGTTCAGATCACTTACAACTCAATAAATTCTACCTTCCTGTAACGTTTCAGCCTGATTGGACCTTGTTTTCACACAAATGGACCCAGAATGATGTGAAATTGTGCTTCGTGCAACATAATTCTGGGTGCCATTTACAAACCATAAGCGCTAATGACTCCATTCCTTTTTGTGGTTGTAGGGACTGTTGATTGGAATACACTAAAACAAACCTGACCTCTCTAGGACATTCAGAAGCCAAGTTATAAGCCCACAAATGTGTAACTGGACTACGTCTTTAAAGTGACACCAGATCCGGTGACCTTTGGGACATGGTTTGACCCCCTTAGGAAAGTGCTATCATCATGAAACGTTCAGATCACTTACAACTCAATAGATTCTACATTCTTGTAGCGTTTCAGCCTGATTGGACCTTGTTTTCACACAAATGGACCCAGAATGATGTGAAATTGTGCTTCGTCCAACATAATTCTGGGTGCCATTTACAAAACATAAGGGCTAATGACTCCATTCCTTTTTGTGGTTGTAGGGGCTTTTGATTGGAGTACACTAAAACAAACCTGATCTCTCTAGGACATTCAGAAGCCAAGTTAGAAGCCCACAAATGTGTAACTGGACTACTTCTTTAAATTGACACCAGTTCCGGTGACCTTTGGGACATGGTTTGACCCCCTTAGGAAAGTGCTATTATCATGAAACGTTCAGATCACTTACAACTCAATAGATTCTACCTTCCTGTAACGTTTCAGCCTGATTGGACCTTGTTTTCACACAAATGGACCGAGAATGATGTGAAATTGTGCTTCGTGCAACATAATTCTGGGTGCCATTTACAAACCATAAGTGCTAATGACTCCATTCATTTTTGTGGTTGTAGGGGCTGTTGATTGGAGTACATTAAAACAAACCTGATCTCTCTAGGACATTCAGAAGCCAAGTTATAAGCCCACAAATGTGTAACTGGACTACTTCTTTAAATTGACACCAGATCAGGTGACCTTTGGGACATGGTTTGACCCCCTTAGGAAAGTGCTATCATCATGAAACGTTTGGATCACTTACAACTCAATAGATTCTACCTTCCTGTAACGTTTCAGCCTGATTGGACCTTGTTCTCACACAAATGGACCCAGAATGATGTGAAATTGTGCTTCGTGCAACATAATTCTGGGTGCCATTTACAAACCATAAGTGCTAATGACTCCATTCCTTTTTGTGGTTGTAGGGGCTGTTGATTGGAGTACACTAAAATAAACCTGACCTCTCTAGGACATTCAGAAGCCAAGTTATAAGCCCACAAATGTGTAACTGGACTACTTCTTTAAAGTGACACCAGATCCGGTGACCTTTGGGACATGGTTTGACCCCCTTAGGAAAGTGCTATCATCATGAAATGTTCAGATCTTTTACAACTCAATAGATTCTACCTTCCTGTAATGTTTCAGCCTGATTGGACCTTGTTTTCACACAAATGAACCCAGAATGATGTGAAATTGTGCTTCGTGCAACATAATTCTGGGTGCCATTTACAAACCATAAATGCTAATGACTCCATTCCTTTTTGTGGTTGTAGGGGCTGTTGATTGGAGTACACTAAAATAAACCTGACCTCTCTAGGACATTCAGAAGCCAGGTTATACGCCCACAAATGTGTAACTGGACTACTTCTTTAAAGTGACACCAGATCCGGTGACCTTTGGGACATGGTTTGACCCCCTTAGGAAAGTGCTATCATCATGAAATGTTCAGATCACTTACAACTCAATAGATTCTACCTTCCTGTAATGTTTCAGCCTGATTGGACCTTGTTTTCACACAAATGAGCCCAGAATGATGTGAAATTGTGCTTTGTGCAACATAATTCTGAGTGCCATTTACAAAACCATAAGTGCTAATGACTCCATTCCTTTTTGTGGTTGTAGGGGCTGTTGATTGGAGTACACTAAAACAAACCTGATCTCTCTAGGAAATTCAGAAGCCAAGTTATAAGCCCACAAATGTGTAACTGGACTACTTTAAATTGACACCAGATCCGGTGACCTTTGGGACATGGTTTGACCCCCTTAGGAAAGTGCTATCATCATGAAACGTTCAGATCACTTACAACTCAATAGATTCTACCTTCCTGTAACGTTTCAGCCTGATTGGACCTTTTTTTCACACAAATGAACCCAGAATGATTTGAAATTGTGCTTCGTGCAACATAATTCTGGGTGCCATTTACAAACCATAAGTGCTAATGACTCCATTCCTTTTTGTGGTTGTAGGGGCTTTTGATTAGAGTACACTAAAACAAACCTAACCTCTCTAGGACATTCAGAAGCCAAGTTATAAGCCCACAAAGGTGTAACTGGACTACTTCTTTAAAGTGACACCAGGCCCGGTGACCTTTGGGACATGGTTTTACCCCCTATAGGAATGTGCGATCATCTTGAAACGTTCAGATCACTTACAACTCAATAGATTCTACCTTCTTGTAGCGTTTCAGCCTGATTGGACCTTGTTTTCACACAAATCGACCCAGAATGATGTGAAATTGTGCTTCGTGCAACATAATTCTGGGTGCCATTTACAAACCATAAGTGCTAATGACTCCATTCCTTTTTGTGGTTGTAGGGGCTGTTGATTGGAGTACACTAAACAAACCTGATCTCTCTAGGACATTCAGAAGCCAAGTTATAAGCCCACAAATGTGTAACTGGACTACTTCTTTAAATTGACACCAGATCCTGTGACCTTTGGGACATGGTTTGACCCCCTTAGGAAAGCGCTATCATCATGAAACGTTCAGATCACTTACAACTTAATATATTCTACCTTCCTGTAACGTTTCAGCCTGATTGGACCTTGTTTTCACACAAATGGACCCAGAATGATGTGAAATTGTGCTTCGTGCAACATAATTCTGGGTGCCATTTACAAACCATAAGTGCTAATGACTCCATTCCTTTTTGTGGTTGTAGGGGCTGTTGATTGGAGTACACTAAAACAAACCTGATCTCTCTAGGACATTCAGAAGCCAAGTTATAAGCCCACAAATGTGTAACTGGACTACTTCTTTAAATTGACACCAGATCCGGTGACCTTTGGGACATGGTTTGACCCCCTTAGGAAAGTGCTATCATCATGAAACGTTCAGATCACTTACAACTCAATAGATTCTACATTCTTGTAGCGTTTCAGCCTGATTGGACCTTGTTTTCACACAAATGGACCCAGAATGATGTGAAATTGTGCTTCGTGCAACATAATTCTGGGTGCCATTTACAAACCATAAGTGCTAATGACTCCATTCATTTTTGTGGTTGTAGGGGCTGTTGATTGGAGTACATTAAAACAAACCTGATCTCTCTAGGACATTCAGAAGCCAAGTTATAAGCCCACAAATGTGTAACTGGACTACTTCTTTAAATTGACACCAGATCAGGTGACCTTTGGGACATGGTTTGACCCCCTTAGGAAAGTGCTATCATCATGAAACGTTCGGATCACTTACAACTCAATAGATTCTACCTTCCTGTAACGTTTCAGCCTGATTGGACCTTGTTCTCACACAAATGGACCCAGAATGATGTGAAATTGTGCTTCGTGCAACATAATTCTGGGTGCCATTTACAAACCATAAGTGCTAATGACTCCATTCCTTTTTGTGGTTGTAGGGGCTGTTGATTGGAGTACACTAAAATAAACCTGACCTCTCTAGGACATTCAGAAGCCAAGTTATAAGCCCACAAATGTGTAACTGGACTACTTCTTTAAAGTGACACCAGATCCGGTGACCTTTGGGACATGGTTTGACCCCCTTAGGAAAGTGCTATCATCATGAAATGTTCAGATCACTTACAACTCAATAGATTCTACCTTCCTGTAATGTTTCAGCCTGATTGGACCTTGTTTTCACACAAATGAACCCAGAATGATGTGAAATTGTGCTTCGTGCAACATAATTCTGGGTGCCATTTACAAACCATAAATGCTAATGACTCCATTCCTTTTTGTGGTTGTAGGGGCTGTTGATTGGAGTACACTAAAACAAACCTGACCTCTCTAGGACATTCATAAGCCAAGTTATAAGCCCACAAAGGTGTAACTGGACTACATCTTTAAAGTGACACCAGGCCCGGTGACCTTTGGGACATGGTTTGACCCCCTTAAGAAAGTGCTATCATCATGAAACGTTCAGATCACTTACAACTCAGTAGATTCTACCTTCCTGTAACGTTTCAGCCTGATTGGACCTTGTTTTCACACAAATGAACCCAGAATGATGTGAAATTGTGCTTCGTGCAACATAATTCTGGGTGCCATTTACAAACCATAAATGCTAATGACTCCATTCCTTTTTGTGGTTGTAGGGGCTGTTGATTGGAGTACACTAAAACAAACCTGATCTCTCTAGGACATTCAGAAGCCAAGTTACAAGCCCACAAATGTGTAACTGGACTACTTCTTTAAATTGACACCAGATCCGGTGACCTTTGGGACATGGTTTGACCCCCTTAGGAAAGTGCTATCATCATGAAATGTTCAGATCACTTAAACTCAATAGGTTCTACCTTCCTGTAACGTTTCAGCCTGATTGGACCTTGTTTTCACACAAATGAACCCAGAATGATGTGAAATTGTGCTTCGTGCAACATAATTCTGGGTGCCATTTAAAAACCATAAGTGTTAATGACTCCATTCCTTTTTGTGGTTGTAGGGGCTGTTGATTGGAGTACATTAAAACAAACCTGATCTCTCTAGGACATTCAGAAGCCAAGTTATAAGCCCACAAATGTGTAACTGGACTACTTCTTTAAATTGACACCAGATCCGGTGACCTTTGGGACATGGTTTGACCCCCTTAGGAAACTGCTATCATCATGAAACGTTCAGATCACTTACAACTCAATAGATTCTACCTTCCTGTAACGTTGCAGCCTTATTGGACCTTGTTTTCACACAAATGAACCCAGAATGATGTGAAATTGTGCTTCGTGCAACATAATTCTGGGTGCCATTTAAAAACCATAAGTGCTAATGACTCCATTCCTTTTTGTGGTTGTAGGGGCTGTTGATTGGAGTATACTAAAACAAACCTGATCTCTCTAGGACATTCAGAAGCCAAGTTATAAGCCCACAAATGTGTAACTGGACTACTTCTTTAAATTGACACCAGATCCGGTGACCTTTGGGACATGGTTTGACCCTCTTAGGAAAGTGCTATCATCATGAAACGTTCAGATCACTTACAACTCAATAAATTCTACCTTCCTGTAACGTTTCAGCCTGATTGGACCTTGTTTTCACACAAATGGACCCAGAATGATGTGAAATTGTGCTTCGTGCAACATAATTCTGGGTGCCATTTACAAACCATAAGCGCTAATGACTCCATTCCTTTTTGTGGTTGTAGGGACTGTTGATTGGAATACACTAAAACAAACCTGACCTCTCTAGGACATTCAGAAGCCAAGTTATAAGCCCACAAATGTGTAACTGGACTACGTCTTTAAAGTGACACCAGGCCCGGTGACCTTTGGGACATGGTTTGACCCCCTATAGGAATGGGCGATCATCATGAAACGTTCAGATCACTTACAACTCAATAGATTCTACCTTCTTGTAATGTTTCAGCCTGATTGGACCTTGTTTTCACACAAATGGACCCAGAATGATGTGAAATTGTGCTTCGTGCAACATAATTCTGGGTGCCATTTACAAACCATAAGTGCTAATGACTCCATTCCTTTTTGTGGTTGTAGGGGCTGTTTATTGGAGAACACTAAAACAAACCTGACCTCTCTAGGACATTCAGAAGCCAAGTTATAAGCCC
This sequence comes from Nothobranchius furzeri, assembly GCF_043380555.1. Lineage (NCBI taxonomy): Eukaryota > Metazoa > Chordata > Actinopteri > Cyprinodontiformes > Nothobranchiidae > Nothobranchius > Nothobranchius furzeri. Next base: position 11,740,019 of record NC_091743.1, read on the forward strand.
ACAAATGTGTAACTGGACTACTTCTTTAAAGTGACACCAGATCCGGTGACCTTTGGGACATGGTTTGACTGCCTTAGGAAAGTGCTATAATCATGAAACGTTCAGATCACTTACAACTCAATAGATTCTACCTTCCTGTAACGTTTCAGCCTGATTGGACCTTGTTTTCACACAAATGAACCCAGAATGATGTGAAATTGAGCTTCGTGCAACATAATTCGGGGTGCCTTTTACAAACCATAAGTGCTAATGACTCCATTCCGTTTTGTGGTTGTAGGGGCTGTTGATTGGAGTACACTAAAACAAACCTAACCTCTCTAGGACATTCAGAAGCCAAGTTATAAGCCCACAAAGGTGTAACTGGACTACTTCTTTAAAGTGACACCAGGCCCGGTGACCTTTGGGACATGGTTTGACCCCCTTAGGAAAGTGCTATCATCATGAAACGTTCAGATCACTTACAACTCAATAGATTCTACCTTCCTGTAACGTTTCAGCCTGACTGGACCTTTTTTTCACACAAATGAACCCAGAATGATTTGAAATTGTGCTTCGTGCAACATAATTCTGGGTGCCATTTACAAACCATAAGTGCTAATGACTCCATTCCTTTTTGTGGTTGTAGGGGCTTTTGATTGGAGTACACTAAAACAAACCTAACCTCTCTAGGACATTCAGAAGCCAAGTTATAAGCCCACAAAGGTGTAACTGGACTACTTCTTTAAAGTGACACCAGGCCCGGTGACCTTTGGGACATGGTTTTACCCCCTATAGGAATGTGCGATCATCTTGAAACGTTCAGATCACTTACAACTCAATAGATTCTACCTTCTTGTAGCGTTTCAGCCTGATTGGACCTTGTTTTCACACAAATCGACCCAGAATGATGTGAAATTGTGCTTCGTGCAACATAATTCTGGGTGCCATTTACAAACCATAAGTGCTAATGACTCCATTCCTTTTTGTGGTTGTAGGGGCTGTTGATTGGAGTACACTAAACAAACCTGATCTCTCTAGGACATTCAGAAGCCAAGTTATAAGCCCACAAATGTGTAACTGGACTACTTCTTTAAATTGACACCAGATCCTGTGACCTTTGGGACATGGTTTGACCCCCTTAGGAAAGGGCTATCATCATGAAACGTTCAGATCACTTACAACTTAATAGATTCTACCTTCCTGTAACGTTTCAGCCTGATTGGACCTTGTTTTCACACAAATGGACTCAGAATGATGTGAAATTGTGCTTCGTGCAACATAATTCTGGGTGCCATTTACAAACCATAAGTGCTAATGACTCCATTCCTTTTTGTGGTTGTAGGGGCTGTTGATTGGAGTACACTAAAACAAACCTGATCTCTCTAGGACATTCAGAAGCCAAGTTATAAGCCCACAAATGTGTAACTGGACTACTTCTTTAAATTGACACCAGATCCGGTGACCTTTGGGACATGGTTTGACCCCCTTAGGAAAGTGCTATCATCATGAAACGTTCAGATCACTTACAACTCAATAGATTCTACATTCTTGTAGCGTTTCAGCCTGATTGGACCTTGTTTTCACACAAATGGACCCAGAATGATGTGAAATTGTGCTTCGTCCAACATAATTCTGGGTGCCATTTACAAAACATAAGGGCTAATGACTCCATTCCTTTTTGTGGTTGTAGGGGCTTTTGATTGGAGTACACTAAAACAAACCTGATCTCTCTAGGACATTCAGAAGCCAAGTTAGAAGCCCACAAATGTGTAACTGGACTACTTCTTTAAATTGACACCAGTTCCGGTGACCTTTGGGACATGGTTTGACCCCCTTAGGAAAGTGCTATTATCATGAAACGTTCAGATCACTTACAACTCAATAGATTCTACCTTCCTGTAACGTTTCAGCCTGATTGGACCTTGTTTTCACACAAATGGACCGAGAATGATGTGAAATTGTGCTTCGTGCAACATAATTCTGGGTGCCATTTACAAACCATAAGTGCTAATGACTCCATTCATTTTTGTGGTTGTAGGGGCTGTTGATTGGAGTACATTAAAACAAACCTGATCTCTCTAGGACATTCAGAAGCCAAGTTATAAGCCCACAAATGTGTAACTGGACTACTTCTTTAAATTGACACCAGATCAGGTGACCTTTGGGACATGGTTTGACCCCCTTAGGAAAGTGCTATCATCATGAAACGTTTGGATCACTTACAACTCAATAGATTCTACCTTCCTGTAACGTTTCAGCCTGATTGGACCTTGTTCTCACACAAATGGACCCAGAATGATGTGAAATTGTGCTTCGTGCAACATAATTCTGGGTGCCATTTACAAACCATAAGTGCTAATGACTCCATTCCTTTTTGTGGTTGTAGGGGCTGTTGATTGGAGTACACTAAAATAAACCTGACCTCTCTAGGACATTCAGAAGCCAAGTTATAAGCCCACAAATGTGTAACTGGACTACTTCTTTAAAGTGACACCAGATCCGGTGACCTTTGGGACATGGTTTGACCCCCTTAGGAAAGTGCTATCATCATGAAATGTTCAGATCTTTTACAACTCAATAGATTCTACCTTCCTGTAATGTTTCAGCCTGATTGGACCTTGTTTTCACACAAATGAACCCAGAATGATGTGAAATTGTGCTTCGTGCAACATAATTCTGGGTGCCATTTACAAACCATAAATGCTAATGACTCCATTCCTTTTTGTGGTTGTAGGGGCTGTTGATTGGAGTACACTAAAATAAACCTGACCTCTCTAGGACATTCAGAAGCCAAGTTATACGCCCACAAATGTGTAACTGGACTACTTCTTTAAAGTGACACCAGATCCGGTGACCTTTGGGACATGGTTTGACCCCCTTAGGAAAGTGCTATCATCATGAAATGTTCAGATCACTTACAACTCAATAGATTCTACCTTCCTGTAATGTTTCAGCCTGATTGGACCTTGTTTTCACACAAATGAGCCCAGAATGATGTGAAATTGTGCTTTGTGCAACATAATTCTGAGTGCCATTTACAAAACCATAAGTGCTAATGACTCCATTCCTTTTTGTGGTTGTAGGGGCTGTTGATTGGAGTACACTAAAACAAACCTGATCTCTCTAGGAAATTCAGAAGCCAAGTTATAAGCCCACAAATGTGTAACTGGACTACTTTAAATTGACACCAGATCCGGTGACCTTTGGGACATGGTTTGACCCCCTTAGGAAAGTGCTATCATCATGAAACGTTCAGATCACTTACAACTCAATAGATTCTACCTTCCTGTAACGTTTCAGCCTGATTGGACCTTTTTTTCACACAAATGAACCCAGAATGATTTGAAATTGTGCTTCGTGCAACATAATTCTGGGTGCCATTTACAAACCATAAGTGCTAATGACTCCATTCCTTTTTGTGGTTGTAGGGGCTTTTGATTAGAGTACACTAAAACAAACCTAACCTCTCTAGGACATTCAGAAGCCAAGTTATAAGCCCACAAAGGTGTAACTGGACTACTTCTTTAAAGTGACACCAGGCCCGGTGACCTTTGGGACATGGTTTTACCCCCTATAGGAATGTGCGATCATCTTGAAACGTTCAGATCACTTACAACTCAATAGATTCTACCTTCTTGTAGCGTTTCAGCCTGATTGGACCTTGTTTTCACACAAATCGACCCAGAATGATGTGAAATTGTGCTTCGTGCAACATAATTCTGGGTGCCATTTACAAACCATAAGTGCTAATGACTCCATTCCTTTTTGTGGTTGTAGGGGCTGTTGATTGGAGTACACTAAACAAACCTGATCTCTCTAGGACATTCAGAAGCCAAGTTATAAGCCCACAAATGTGTAACTGGACTACTTCTTTAAATTGACACCAGATCCTGTGACCTTTGGGACATGGTTTGACCCCCTTAGGAAAGCGCTATCATCATGAAACGTTCAGATCACTTACAACTTAATATATTCTACCTTCCTGTAACGTTTCAGCCTGATTGGACCTTGTTTTCACACAAATGGACCCAGAATGATGTGAAATTGTGCTTCGTGCAACATAATTCTGGGTGCCATTTACAAACCATAAGTGCTAATGACTCCATTCCTTTTTGTGGTTGTAGGGGCTTTTGATTGGAGTACACTAAAACAAACCTGATCTCTCTAGGACATTCAGAAGCCAAGTTAGAAGCCCACAAATGTGTAACTGGACTACTTCTTTAAATTGACACCAGTTCCGGTGACCTTTGGGACATGGTTTGACCCCCTTAGGAAAGTGCTATTATCATGAAACGTTCAGATCACTTACAACTCAATAGATTCTACCTTCCTGTAACGTTTCAGCCTGATTGGACCTTGTTTTCACACAAATGGACCGAGAATGATGTGAAATTGTGCTTCGTGCAACATAATTCTGGGTGCCATTTAAAAACCATAAGTGCTAATGACTCCATTCATTTTTGTGGTTGTAGGGGCTGTTGATTGGAGTACATTAAAACAAACCTGATCTCTCTAGGACATTCAGAAGCCAAGTTATAAGCCCACAAATGTGTAACTGGACTACTTCTTTAAATTGACACCAGATCAGGTGACCTTTGGGACATGGTTTGACCCCCTTAGGAAAGTGCTATCATCATGAAACGTTTGGATCACTTACAACTCAATAGATTCTACCTTCCTGTAACGTTTCAGCCTGATTGGACCTTGTTCTCACACAAATGGACCCAGAATGATGTGAAATTGTGCTTCGTGCAACATAATTCTGGGTGCCATTTACAAACCATAAGTGCTAATGACTCCATTCCTTTTTGTGGTTGTAGGGGCTGTTGATTGGAGTACACTAAAATAAACCTGACCTCTCTAGGACATTCAGAAGCCAAGTTATAAGCCCACAAATGTGTAACTGGACTACTTCTTTAAAGTGACACCAGATCCGGTGACCTTTGGGACATGGTTTGACCCCCTTAGGAAAGTGCTATCATCATGAAATGTTCAGATCTTTTACAACTCAATAGATTCTACCTTCCTGTAATGTTTCAGCCTGATTGGACCTTGTTTTCACACAAATGAACCCAGAATGATGTGAAATTGTGCTTCGTGCAACATAATTCTGGGTGCCATTTACAAACCATAAATGCTAATGACTCCATTCCTTTTTGTGGTTGTAGGGGCTGTTGATTGGAGTACACTAAAATAAACCTGACCTCTCTAGGACATTCAGAAGCCAAGTTATACGCCCACAAATGTGTAACTGGACTACTTCTTTAAAGTGACACCAGATCCGGTGACCTTTGGGACATGGTTTGACCCCCTTAGGAAAGTGCTATCATCATGAAATGTTCAGATCACTTACAACTCAATAGATTCTACCTTCCTGTAATGTTTCAGCCTGATTGGACCTTGTTTTCACACAAATGAGCCCAGAATGATGTGAAATTGTGCTTTGTGCAACATAATTCTGAGTGCCATTTACAAAACCATAAGTGCTAATGACTCCATTCCTTTTTGTGGTTGTAGGGGCTGTTGATTGGAGTACACTAAAACAAACCTGATCTCTCTAGGAAATTCAGAAGCCAAGTTATAAGCCCACAAATGTGTAACTGGACTACTTTAAATTGACACCAGATCCGGTGACCTTTGGGACATGGTTTGACCCCCTTAGGAAAGTGCTATCATCATGAAACGTTCAGATCACTTACAACTCAATAGATTCTACCTTCCTGTAACGTTTCAGCCTGATTGGACCTTTTTTTCACACAAATGAACCCAGAATGATTTGAAATTGTGCTTCGTGCAACATAATTCTGGGTGCCATTTACAAACCATAAGTGCTAATGACTCCATTCCTTTTTGTGGTTGTAGGGGCTTTTGATTAGAGTACACTAAAACAAACCTAACCTCTCTAGGACATTCAGAAGCCAAGTTATAAGCCCACAAAGGTGTAACTGGACTACTTCTTTAAAGTGACACCAGGCCCGGTGACCTTTGGGACATGGTTTTACCCCCTATAGGAATGTGCGATCATCTTGAAACGTTCAGATCACTTACAACTCAATAGATTCTACCTTCTTGTAGCGTTTCAGCCTGATTGGACCTTGTTTTCACACAAATCGACCCAGAATGATGTGAAATTGTGCTTCGTGCAGCATAATTCTGGGTGCCATTTACAAACCATAAGTGCTAATGACTCCATTCCTTTTTGTGGTTGTAGGGGCTGTTGATTGGAGTACACTAAAACAAACCTGATCTCTCTAGGACATTCAGAAGCCAAGTTATAAGCCCACAAATGTGTAACTGGACTACTTCTTTAAATTGACACCAGATCCGGTGACCTTTGGGACATGGTTTGACCCCCTTAGGAAAGTGCTATCATCATGAAACGTTCAGATCACTTACAACTCAATAGATTCTACATTCATGTAGCGTTTCAGCCTGATTGGACCTTGTTTTCACACAAATGGACCCAGAATGATGTGAAATTGTGCTTCGTCCAACATAATTCTGGGTGCCATTTACAAACCATAAGGGCTAATGACTCCATTCCTTTTTGTGGTTGTAGGGGCTTTTGATTGGAGTACACTAAAACAAACCTGATCTCTCTAGGACATTCAGAAGCCAAGTTATAAGCCCACAAATGTGTAACTGGACTACTTCTTTAAATTGACACCAGTTCCGGTGACCTTTGGGACATGGTTTGACCCCCTTAGGAAAGTGCTATTATCATGAAACGTTCAGATCACTTACAACTCAATAGATTCTACCTTCCTGTAACGTTTCAGCCTGATTGGACCTTGTTTTCACACAAATGGACCCAGAATGATGTGAAATTGTGCTTCGTGCAACATTATTCTGGGTGCCATTTACAAACCATAAGTGCTAATGACTCCATTCATTTTTGTGGTTGTAGGGGCTGTTGATTGGAGTACATTAAAACAAACCTGATCTCTCTAGGACATTCAGAAGCCAAGTTATAAGCCCACAAATGTGTAACTGGACTACTTCTTTAAATTGACACCAGATCAGGTGACCTTTGGGACATGGTTTGACCCCCTTAGGAAAGTGCTATCATCATGAAACGTTCGGATCACTTACAACTCAATAGATTCTACCTTCCTGTAACGTTTCAGCCTGATTGGACCTTGTTCTCACACAAATGGACCCAGAATGATGTGAAATTGTGCTTCGTGCAACATAATTCTGGGTGCCATTTACAAACCATAAGTGCTAATGACTCCATTCCTTTTTGTGGTTGTAGGGGCTGTTGATTGGAGTACACTAAAATAAACCTGACCTCTCTAGGACATTCAGAAGCCAAGTTATAAGCCCACAAATGTGTAACTGGACTACTTCTTTAAAGTGACACCAGATCCGGTGACCTTTGGGACATGGTTTGACCCCCTTAGGAAAGTGCTATCATCATGAAACGTTCAGATCACTTACAACTCAGTAGATTCTACCTTCCTGTAACGTTTCAGCCTGATTGGACCTTGTTTTCACACAAATGAACCCAGAATGATGTGAAATTGTGCTTCGTGCAACATAATTCTGGGTGCCATTTACAAACCATAAATGCTAATGACTCCATTCCTTTTTGTGGTTGTAGGGGCTGTTGATTGGAGTACACTAAAACAAACCTGATCTCTCTAGGACATTCAGAAGCCAAGTTACAAGCCCACAAATGTGTAACTGGACTACTTCTTTAAATTGACACCAGATCCGGTGACCTTTGGGACATGGTTTGACCCCCTTAGGAAAGTGCTATCATCATGAAATGTTCAGATCACTTAAACTCAATAGGTTCTACCTTCCTGTAACGTTTCAGCCTGATTGGACCTTGTTTTCACACAAATGAACCCAGAATGATGTGAAATTGTGCTTCGTGCAACATAATTCTGGGTGCCATTTAAAAACCATAAGTGTTAATGACTCCATTCCTTTTTGTGGTTGTAGGGGCTGTTGATTGGAGTACATTAAAACAAACCTGATCTCTCTAGGACATTCAGAAGCCAAGTTATAAGCCCACAAATGTGTAACTGGACTACTTCTTTAAATTGACACCAGATCCGGTGACCTTTGGGACATGGTTTGACCCCCTTAGGAAACTGCTATCATCATGAAACGTTCAGATCACTTACAACTCAATAGATTCTACCTTCCTGTAACGTTGCAGCCTGATTGGACCTTGTTTTCACACAAATGAACCCAGAATGATGTGAAATTGTGCTTCGTGCAACATAATTCTGGGTGCCATTTAAAAACCATAAGTGCTAATGACTCCATTCCTTTTTGTGGTTGTAGGGGCTGTTGATTGGAGTATACTAAAACAAACCTGATCTCTCTAGGACATTCAGAAGCCAAGTTATAAGCCCACAAATGTGTAACTGGACTACTTCTTTAAATTGACACCAGATCCGGTGACCTTTGGGACATGGTTTGACCCCCTTAGGAAAGTGCTATCATCATGAAACGTTCAGATCACTTACAACTCAATAGATTCTACCTTCCTGTAACGTTTCAGCCTGATTGGACCTTGTTTTCACACAAATGGACCCAGAATGATGTGAAATTGTGCTTCGTGCAACATAATTCTGGGTGCCATTTACAAACCATAAGCGCTAATGACTCCATTCCTTTTTGTGGTTGTAGGGACTGTTGATTGGAATACACTAAAACAAACCTGACCTCTCTAGGACATTCAGAAGCCAAGTTATAAGCCCACAAATGTGTAACTGGACTACGTCTTTAAAGTGACACCAGGCCCGGTGACCTTTGGGACATGGTTTGACCCCTTATAGGAATGGGCGATCATCATGAAACGTTCAGATCACTTACAACTCAATAGATTCTACCTTCTTGTAATGTTTCAGCCTGATTGGACCTTGTTTTCACACAAATGGACCCAGAATGATGTGAAATTGTGCTTCGTGCAACATAATTCTGGGTGCCATTTACAAACCATAAGTGCTAATGACTCCATTCCTTTTTGTGGTTGTAGGGGCTGTTTATTGGAGAACACTAAAACAAACCTGACCTCTCTAGGACATTCAGAAGCCAAGTTATAAGCCCACAAATGTGTAACTGGACTACTTCTTTAAAGTGACACCAGATCCGGTGACCTTTGGGACATGGTTTGACTGCCTTAGGAAAGTGCTATAATCATGAAACGTTCAGATCACTTACAACTCAATAGATTCTACCTTCCTGTAACATTTCAGCCTGATTGGACCTTGTTTTCACACAAATGAACCCAGAATGATGTGAAATTGAGCTTCGTGCAACATAATTCGGGGTGCCTTTTACAAACCATAAGTGCTAATGACTCCATTCCGTTTTGTGGTTGTAGGGGCTGTTGATTGGAGTACACTAAAACAAACCTAACCTCTCTAGGACATTCAGAAGCCAAGTTATAAGCCCACAAAGGTGTAACTGGACTACTTCTTTAAAGTGACACCAGGCCCGGTGACCTTTGGGACATGGTTTGACCCCCTTAGGAAAGTGCTATCATCATGAAACGTTCAGATCACTTACAACTCAATAGATTCTACCTTCCTGTAACGTTTCAGCCTGACTGGACCTTGTTTTCACACAAATGAACCCAGAATGATGTGAAATTGTGCTTCGTGCAACATAATTCTGGGTGCCATTTAAAAACCATAAGTGCTAATGTCTCCATTCCTTTTTGTGGTTGTAGGGGCTGTTGATTGGAGTACACTAAAACAAACCTGACCTCTCTAGGACATTCAGAAGCCAAGTTATAAGCCCACAAAATTGTAACTGGACTACTTCTTTAAAGTGACACCAGATCCGGTGACCTTTGGGACATGGTTTGACCCCCTTAGGAAAGTGCTATCATCATGAAACGTTCAGATCACTTACAACTCAATAGATTCTACCTTCTTGTAACGTTTCAGCCCTATTGGACCTTGTTTTCACACAAATGAACCCAGAATGATGTGAAATTGTACTTCGTGCAACATAATTCTAGGTGCCATTTAAAAACCATAAGGGCTAATGACTCCATTCCTTTTTGTGGTTGTAGGGGCTTTTGATTGGAGTACACTAAAACAAACCTGATCTCTCTAGGACATTCAGAAGCCAAGTTATAAGCCCACAAATGTGTAACTGGACTACTTCTTTAAATTGACACCAGTTCCGGTGACCTTTGGGACATGGTTTGACCCCCTTAGGAAAGTGCTATTATCATGAAACGTTCAGATCACTTACAACTCAATAGATTCTACCTTCCTGTAACGTTTCAGCCTGATTGGACCTTGTTTTCACACAAATGGACCCAGAATGATATGAAATTGTGCTTCGTGCAACATAATTCTGGGTGCCATTTACAAACCATAAGTGCTAATGACTCCATTCATTTTTGTGGTTGTAGGGGCTGTTGATTGGAGTACATTAAAACAAACCTGATCTCTCTAGGACATTCAGAAGCCAAGTTATAAGCCCACAAATGTGTAAATGGACTACTTCTTTAAATTGACACCAGATCAGGTGACCTTTGGGACATGGTTTGACCCCCTTAGGAAAGTGCTATCATCATGAAACGTTCGGATCACTTACAACTCAATAGATTCTACCTTCCTGTAACGTTTCAGCCTGATTGGACCTTGTTCTCACACAAATGGACCCAGAATGATGTGAAATTGTGCTTCGTGCAACATAATTCTGGGTGCCATTTACAAACCATAAGTGCTAATGACTCCATTCCTTTTTGTGGTTGTAGGGGCTGTTGATTGGAGTACACTAAAATAAACCTGACCTCTCTAGGACATTCAGAAGCCAAGTTATAAGCCCACAAATGTGTAACTGGACTACTTCTTTAAAGTGACACCAGATCCGGTGACCTTTGGGACATGGTTTGACCCCCTTAGGAAAGTGCTATCATCATGAAATGTTCAGATCACTTACAACTCAATAGATTCTACATTCCTGTAATGTTTCAGCCTGATTGGACCTTGTTTTCACACAAATGAACCCATAATGATGTGAAATTGTGCTTCGTGCAACATAATTCGGGGTGCCATTTACAAACCATAATTGCTAATGACTCCATTCCTTTTTGTGGTTGTAGGGGCTGTTGATTGGAGTACACTAAAATAAACCTGACCTCTCTAGGACATTCAGAAGCCAAGTTATACGCCCACAAATGTGTAACTGGACTACTTCTTTAAAGTGACACCAGATCCGGTGACCTTTGGGACATGGTTTGACCCCCTTAGGAAAGTGCTATCATCATGAAATGTTCAGATCACTTACAACTCAATAGATTCTACCTTCTTGTAGCGTTTCAGCCTGATTGGACCTTGTTTTCACACAAATCGACCCAGAATGATGTGAAATTGTGCTTCGTGCAACATAATTCTGGGTGCCATTTACAAACCATAAATGCTAATGACTCCATTCCTTTTTGTGGTTGTAGGGGCTGTTGATTGGAGTACACTAAAACAAACCTGATCTCTCTAGGACATTCAGAAGCCAAGTTACAAGCCCACAAATGTGTAACTGGACTACTTCTTTAAATTGACACCAGATCCGGTGACCTTTGGGACATGGTTTGACCCCCTTAGGAAAGTGCTATCATCATGAAATGTTCAGATCACTTACAACTCAATAGATTCTACCTTCCTGTAACGTTTCAGCCTGATTGGACCTTGTTTTCAAACAAATGAACCCAGAATGATGTGAAATTGTGCTTTGTACAACATAATTCTTGGTGCCATTTACAAACCATAAGTGCTAATGACTCCATTCCTTTTTGTGGTTGTAGGGGCTGTTGATTGGAGTATACTAAAACAAACCTGATCTCTCTAGGACATTCAGAAGCCAAGTTATAAGCCCACAAATGTGTAACTGGACTACTTCTTTAAATTGACACCAGATCCGGTGACCTTTGGGACATGGTTTGACCCTCTTAGGAAAGTGCTATCATAATAAAACATTCAGATCACTTACAGCTCAATAGATTCTACCTTCCTGTAACATTTCAGCCTGATTGGACCTTGTTTTCACACAAATTAACCCAGAATGATGTGAAATTGTGCTTCGTGCAACATAATTCTGGGTGCCATTTACAAACCATAAGTGCTAATGACTCCATTCCTTTTTGTGGTTGTAGGGGCTGTTGATTGGAGTACACTAAAACAAACCTGATCTCTCTAGGACATTCAGAAGCCAAGTTATAAGCCCACAAATGTGTAACTGGACAACTTCTTTAAATTGACACCAGATCCGGTGACCTTTGGGACATGGTTTGACCCCCTTCGGAAAGTGCTATCATCATGAAACGTTCAGATCACTTACAACTCAATAGATTCTACCTGTCTGTAACGTTTCAGCCTGATTGGACCTTGTTTTCACACAAATGAGCCCAGAATTATGTGAAATTGTGCTTCGTGCAACATAATTCTGAGTGCCATTTACAAACCATAAGTGCTAATGACTCCATTCCTTTTTGTGGTTGTAGGGGCTGTTGATTGGAGTACACTAAAACAAACCTGATCTTTCTAGGACATTCAGAAGCCAAGTTATAAGCCCACAAAGGTGTAACTGGACTACTTCTTTAAAGTGACACCAGGCCCGGTGACCTTTGGGACATGGTTTTACCCCCTATAGGAATGTGCGATCATCATGAAATGTTCAGATCACTTACAACTCAATAGATTCTACCTTCCTGTAATGTTTCAGCCTGATTGGACCTTGTTTTCACACAAATGAGCCCAGAATGATGTGAAATTGTGCTTTGTGCAACATAATTCTGAGTGCCATTTACAAAACCATAAGTGCTAATGACTCCATTCCTTTTTGTGGTTGTAGGGGCTGTTGATTGGAGTACACTAAAACAAACCTGATCTCTCTAGGAAATTCAGAAGCCAAGTTATAAGCCCACAAATGTGTAACTGGACTACTTTAAATTGACACCAGATCCGGTGACCTTTGGGACATGGTTTGACCCCCTTAGGAAAGTGCTATCATCATGAAACGTTCAGATCACTTACAACTCAATAGATTCTACCTTCCTGTAACGTTTCAGCCTGATTGGACCTTTTTTTCACACAAATGAACCCAGAATGATTTGAAATTGTGCTTCGTGCAACATAATTCTGGGTGCCATTTACAAACCATAAGTGCTAATGACTCCATTCCTTTTTGTGGTTGTAGGGGCTTTTGATTAGAGTACACTAAAACAAACCTAACCTCTCTAGGACATTCAGAAGCCAAGTTATAAGCCCACAAAGGTGTAACTGGACTACTTCTTTAAAGTGACACCAGGCCCGGTGACCTTTGGGACATGGTTTTACCCCCTATAGGAATGTGCGATCATCTTGAAACGTTCAGATCACTTACAACTCAATAGATTCTACCTTCTTGTAGCGTTTCAGCCTGATTGGACCTTGTTTTCACACAAATCGACCCAGAATGATGTGAAATTGTGCTTCGTGCAACATAATTCTGGGTGCCATTTACAAACCATAAGTGCTAATGACTCCATTCCTTTTTGTGGTTGTAGGGGCTGTTGATTGGAGTACACTAAACAAACCTGATCTCTCTAGGACATTCAGAAGCCAAGTTATAAGCCCACAAATGTGTAACTGGACTACTTCTTTAAATTGACACCAGATCCTGTGACCTTTGGGACATGGTTTGACCCCCTTAGGAAAGCGCTATCATCATGAAACGTTCAGATCACTTACAACTTAATATATTCTACCTTCCTGTAACGTTTCAGCCTGATTGGACCTTGTTTTCACACAAATGGACCCAGAATGATGTGAAATTGTGCTTCGTGCAACATAATTCTGGGTGCCATTTACAAACCATAAGTGCTAATGACTCCATTCCTTTTTGTGGTTGTAGGGGCTGTTGATTGGAGTACACTAAAACAAACCTGATCTCTCTAGGACATTCAGAAGCCAAGTTATAAGCCCACAAATGTGTAACTGGACTACTTCTTTAAATTGACACCAGATCCGGTGACCTTTGGGACATGGTTTGACCCCCTTAGGAAAGTGCTATCATCATGAAACGTTCAGATCACTTACAACTCAATAGATTCTACATTCTTGTAGCGTTTCAGCCTGATTGGACCTTGTTTTCACACAAATGGACCCAGAATGATGTGAAATTGTGCTTCGTCCAACATAATTCTGGGTGCCATTTACAAACCATAAGGGCTAATGACTCCATTCCTTTTTGTGGTTGTAGGGGCTTTTGATTGGAGTACACTAAAACAAACCTGATCTCTCTAGGACATTCAGAAGCCAAGTTATAAGCCCACAAATGTGTAACTGGACTACTTCTTTAAATTGACACCAGTTCCGGTGACCTTTGGGACATGGTTTGACGCCCTTAGGAAAGTGCTATTATCATGAAACGTTCAGATCACTTACAACTCAATAGATTCTACCTTCCTGTAACGTTTCAGCCTGATTGGACCTTGTTTTCACACAAATGGACCCAGAAGGATGTGAAATTGTGCTTCGTGCAACATAATTCTGGGTGCCATTTACAAACCATAAGTGCTAATGACTCCATTCATTTTTGTGGTTGTAGGGGCTGTTGATTGGAGTACATTAAAACAAACCTGATCTCTCTAGGACATTCAGAAGCCAAGTTATAAGCCCACAAATGTGTAACTGGACTACTTCTTTAAATTGACACCAGATCAGGTGACCTTTGGGACATGGTTTGACCCCCTTAGGAAAGTGCTATCATCATGAAACGTTCGGATCACTTACAACTCAATAGATTCTACCTTCCTGTAACGTTTCAGCCTGATTGGACCTTGTTCTCACACAAATGGACCCAGAATGATGTGAAATTGTGCTTCGTGCAACATAATTCTGGGTGCCATTTACAAACCATAAGTGCTAATGACTCCATTCCTTTTTGTGGTTGTAGGGGCTGTTGATTGGAGTACACTAAAATAAACCTGACCTCTCTAGGACATTCAGAAGCCAAGTTATAAGCCCACAAATGTGTAACTGGACTACTTCTTTAAAGTGACACCAGATCCGGTGACCTTTGGGACATGGTTTGACCCCCTTAGGAAAGTGCTATCATCATGAAATGTTCAGATCACTTACAACTCAATAGATTCTACCTTCCTGTAATGTTTCAGCCTGATTGGACCTTGTTTTCACACAAATGAACCCAGAATGATGTGAAATTGTGCTTCGTGCAACATAATTCTGGGTGCCATTTACAAACCATAAATGCTAATGACTCCATTCCTTTTTGTGGTTGTAGGGGCTGTTGATTGGAGTACACTAAAACAAACCTGACCTCTCTAGGACATTCATAAGCCAAGTTATAAGCCCACAAAGGTGTAACTGGACTACATCTTTAAAGTGACACCAGGCCCGGTGACCTTTGGGACATGGTTTGACCCCCTTAGGAAAGTGCTATCATCATGAAACGTTCAGATCACTTACAATTCAGTAGATTCTACCTTCCTGTAACGTTTCAGCCTGATTGGACCTTGTTTTCACACAAATGAACCCAGAATGATGTGAAATTGTGCTTCGTGCAACATAATTCTGGGTGCCATTTACAAACCATAAATGCTAATGACTCCATTCCTTTTTGTGGTTGTAGGGGCTGTTGATTGGAGTACACTAAAACAAACCTGATCTCTCTAGGACATTCAGAAGCCAAGTTACAAGCCCACAAATGTGTAACTGGACTACTTCTTTAAATTGACACCAGATCCGGTGACCTTTGGGACATGGTTTGACCCCCTTAGGAAAGTGCTATCATCATGTAATGTTCAGATCACTTAAACTCAATAGGTTCTACCTTCCTGTAACGTTTCAGCCTGATTGGACCTTGTTTTCACACAAATGAACCCAGAATGATGTGAAATTGTGCTTCGTGCAACATAATTCTGGGTGCCATTTAAAAACCATAAGTGTTAATGACTCCATTCCTTTTTGTGGTTGTAGGGGCTGTTGATTGGAGTACATTAAAACAAACCTGATCTCTCTAGGACATTCAGAAGCCAAGTTATAAGCCCACAAATGTGTAACTGGACTACTTCTTTAAATTGACACCAGATCCGGTGACCTTTGGGACATGGTTTGACCCCCTTAGGAAACTGCTATCATCATGAAACGTTCAGATCACTTACAACTCAATAGATTCTACCTTCCTGTAACGTTGCAGCCTGATTGGACCTTGTTTTCACACAAATGAACCCAGAATGATGTGAAATTGTGCTTCGTGCAACATAATTCTGGGTGCCATTTAAAAACCATAAGTGCTAATGACTCCATTCCTTTTTGTGGTTGTAGGGGCTGTTGATTGGAGTATACTAAAACAAACCTGATCTCTCTAGGACATTCAGAAGCCAAGTTATAAGCCCACAAATGTGTAACTGGACTACTTCTTTAAATTGACACCAGATCCGGTGACCTTTGGGACATGGTTTGACCCCCTTAGGAAAGTGCTATCATCATGAAACGTTCAGATCACTTACAACTCAATAGATTCTACCTTCCTGTAACGTTTCAGCCTGATTGGACCTTGTTTTCACACAAATCGACCCAGAATGATGTGAAATTGTGCTTCGTGCAACATAATTCTGGGTGCCATTTACAAACCATAAGCGCTAATGACTCCATTCCTTTTTGTGGTTGTAGGGACTGTTGATTGGAATACACTAAAACAAACCTGACCTCTCTAGGACATTCAGAAGCCAAGTTATAAGCCCACAAATGTGTAACTGGACTACGTCTTTAAAGTGACACCAGGCCCGGTGACCTTTGGGACATGGTTTGACCCCCTATAGGAATGGGCGATCATCATGAAACGTTCAGATCACTTACAACTCAATAGATTCTACCTTCTTGTAATGTTTCAGCCTGATTGGACCTTGTTTTCACACAAATGGACCCAGAATGATGTGAAATTGTGCTTCGTGCAACATAATTCTGCGTGCCATTTACAAACCATAAGTGCTAATGACTCCATTCCTTTTTGTGGTTGTAGGGGCTGTTTATTGGAGAACACTAAAACAAACCTGACCTCTCTAGGACATTCAGAAGCCAAGTTATAAGCCCACAAATGTGTAACTGGACTACTTCTTTAAAGTGACACCAGATCCGGTGACCTTTGGGACATGGTTTGACTGCCTTAGGAAAGTGCTATCATCATGAAACGTTCAGATCACTTACAACTCAATAGATTCTACCTTCTTGTAACGTTTCAGCCCTATTGGACCTTGTTTTCACACAAATGAACCCAGAATGATGTGAAATTGTACTTCGTGCAACATAATTCTAGGTGCCATTTAAAAACCATAAGGGCTAATGACTCCATTCCTTTTTGTGGTTGTAGGGGCTTTTGATTGGAGTACACTAAAACAAACCTGATCTCTCTAGGACATTCAGAAGCCAAGTTATAAGCCCACAAATGTGTAACTGGACTACTTCTTTAAATTGACACCAGTTCCGGTGACCTTTGGGACATGGTTTGACCCCCTTAGGAAAGTGCTATTATCATGAAACGTTCAGATCGCTTACAACTCAATAGATTCTACCTTCCTGTAACGTTTCAGCCTGATTGGACCTTGTTTTCACACAAATGGACCCAGAATGATATGAAATTGTGCTTCGTGCAACATAATTCTGGGTGCCATTTACAAACCATAAGTGCTAATGACTCCATTCATTTTTGTGGTTGTAGGGGCTGTTGATTGGAGTACATTAAAACAAACCTGATCTCTCTAGGACATTCAGAAGCCAAGTTATAAGCCCACAAATGTGTAAATGGACTACTTCTTTAAATTGACACCAGATCAGGTGACCTTTGGGACATGGTTTGACCCCCTTAGGAAAGTGCTATCATCATGAAACGTTCGGATCACTTACAACTCAATAGATTCTACCTTCCTGTAACGTTTCAGCCTGATTGGACCTTGTTCTCACACAAATGGACCCAGAATGATGTGAAATTGTGCTTCGTGCAACATAATTCTGGGTGCCATTTACAAACCATAAGTGCTAATGACTCCATTCCTTTTTGTGGTTGTAGGGGCTGTTGATTGGAGTACACTAAAATAAACCTGACCTCTCTATGACATTCAGAAGCCAAGTTATAAGCCCACAAATGTGTAACTGGACTACTTCTTTAAAGTGACACCAGATCCGGTGACCTTTGGGACATGGTTTGACCCCCTTAGGAAAGTGCTATCATCATGAAATGTTCAGATCACTTACAACTCAATAGATTCTACCTTCCTGTAATGTTTCAGCCTGATTGGACCTTGTTTTCACACAAATGAACCCATAATGATGTGAAATTGTGCTTCGTGCAACATAATTCGGGGTGCCATTTACAAACCATAAATGCTAATGACTCCATTCCTTTTTGTGGTTGTAGGGGCTGTTGATTGGAGTACACTAAAATAAACCTGACCTCTCTAGGACATTCAGAAGCCAAGTTATACGCCCACAAATGTGTAACTGGACTACTTCTTTAAAGTGACACCAGATCCGGTGACCTTTGGGACATGGTTTGACCCCCTTAGGAAAGTGCTATCATCATGAAATGTTCAGATCACTTACAACTCAATAGATTCTACCTTCTTGTAGCGTTTCAGCCTGATTGGACCTTGTTTTCACACAAATCGACCCAGAATGATGTGAAATTGTGCTTCGTGCAACATAATTCTGGGTGCCATTTACAAACCATAAATGCTAATGACTCCATTCCTTTTTGTGGTTGTAGGGGCTGTTGATTGGAGTACACTAAAACAAACCTGATCTCTCTAGGACATTCAGAAGCCAAGTTACAAGCCCACAAATGTGTAACTGGACTACTTCTTTAAATTGACACCAGATCCGGTGACCTTTGGGACATGGTTTGACCCCCTTAGGAAAGTGCTATCATCATGAAATGTTCAGATCACTTACAACTCAATAGATTCTACCTTCCTGTAACGTTTCAGCCTGATTGGACCTTGTTTTCAAACAAATGAACCCAGAATGATGTGAAATTGTGCTTTGTACAACATAATTCTTGGTGCCATTTACAAACCATAAGTGCTAATGACTCCATTCCTTTTTGTGGTTGTAGGGGCTGTTGATTGGAGTATACTAAAACAAACCTGATCTCTCTAGGACATTCAGAAGCCAAGTTATAAGCCCACAAATGTGTAACTGGACTACTTCTTTAAATTGACACCAGATCCGGTGACCTTTGGGACATGGTTTGACCCTCTTAGGAAAGTGCTATCATAATAAAACATTCAGATCACTTACAGCTCAATAGATTCTACCTTCCTGTAACATTTCAGCCTGATTGGACCTTGTTTTCACACAAATTAACCCAGAATGATGTGAAATTGTGCTTCGTGCAACATAATTCTGGGTGCCATTTACAAACCATAAGTGCTAATGACTCCATTCCTTTTTGTGGTTGTAGGGGCTGTTGATTGGAGTACACTAAAACAAACCTGATCTCTCTAGGACATTCAGAAGCCAAGTTATAAGCCCACAAATGTGTAACTGGACAACTTCTTTAAATTGACACCAGATCCGGTGACCTTTGGGACATGGTTTGACCCCCTTCGGAAAGTGCTATCATCATGAAACGTTCAGATCACTTACAACTCAATAGATTCTACCTGTCTGTAACGTTTCAGCCTGATTGGACCTTGTTTTCACACAAATGAGCCCAGAATTATGTGAAATTGTGCTTCGTGCAACATAATTCTGAGTGCCATTTACAAACCATAAGTGCTAATGACTCCATTCCTTTTTGTGGTTGTAGGGGCTGTTGATTGGAGTACACTAAAACAAACCTGATCTCTCTAGGACATTCAGAAGCCAAGTTATAAGCCCACAAAGGTGTAACTGGACTACTTCTTTAAAGTGACACCAGGCCCGGTGACCTTTGGGACATGGTTTTACCCCCTATAGGAATGTGCGATCATCTTGAAACGTTCAGATCACTTACAACTCAATAGATTCTACCTTCTTGTAGCGTTTCAGCCTGATTGGACCTTGTTTTCACACAAATCGACCCAGAATGATGTGAAATTGTGCTTCGTGCAACATAATTCTGGGTGCCATTTACAAACCATAAGTGCTAATGACTCCATTCCTTTTTGTGGTTGTAGGGGCTGTTGATTGGAGTACACTAAAACAAACCTGATCTCTCTAGGACATTCAGAAGCCAAGTTATAAGCCCACAAATGTGTAACTGGACTACTTCTTTAAATTGACACCAGATCCGGTGACCTTTGGGACATGGTTTGACCCCCTTAGGAAAGTGCTATCATCATGAAACGTTCAGATCACTTACAACTCAATAGATTCTACATTCTTGTAGCTTTTCAGCCTGATTGGACCTTGTTTTCACACAAATGGACCCAGAATGATGTGAAATTGTGCTTCGTCCAACATAATTCTGGGTGCCATTTACAAACCATAAGGGCTAATGACTCCATTCCTTTTTGTGGTTGTAGGGGCTTTTGATTGGAGTACACTAAAACAAACCTGATCTCTCTAGGACATTCAGAAGCCAAGTTATAAGCCCACAAATGTGTAACTGGACTACTTCTTTAAATTGACACCAGTTCCGGTGACCTTTGGGACATGGTTTGACCCCCTTAGGAAAGTGCTATTATCATGAAACGTTCAGATCACTTACAACTCAATAGATTCTACCTTCCTGTAACGTTTCAGCCTGATTGGACCTTGTTTTCACACAAATGGACCCAGAATGATGTGAAATTGTGCTTCGTGCAACATAATTCTGGGTGCCATTTACAAACCATAAGTGCTAATGACTCCATTCATTTTTGTGGTTGTAGGGGCTGTTGATTGGAGTACATTAAAACAAACCTGATCTCTCTAGGACATTCAGAAGCCAAGTTATAAGCCCACAAATGTGTAACTGGACTACTTCTTTAAATTGACACCAGATCAGGTGACCTTTGGGACATGGTTTGACCCCCTTAGGAAAGTGCTATCATCATGAAACGTTCGGATCACTTACAACTCAATAGATTCTACCTTCCTGTAACGTTTCAGCCTGATTGGACCTTGTTCTCACACAAATGGACCCAGAATGATGTGAAATTGTGCTTCGTGCAACATAATTCTGGGTGCCATTTACAAACCATAAGTGCTAATGACTCCATTCCTTTTTGTGGTTGTAGGGGCTGTTGATTGGAGTACACTAAAATAAACCTGACCTCTCTAGGACATTCAGAAGCCAAGTTATAAGCCCACAAATGTGTAACTGGACTACTTCTTTAAAGTGACACCAGATCCGGTGACCTTTGGGACATGGTTTGACCCCCTTAGGAAAGTGCTATCATCATGAAATGTTCAGATCACTTACAACTCAATAGATTCTACCTTCCTGTAACGTTTCAGCCTGATTGGACCTTGTTTTCACACAAATGAACCCAGAATGATGTGAAATTGTGCTTCGTGCAACATAATTCTGGGTGCCATTTACAAACCATAAATGCTAATGACTCCATTCCTTTTTGTGGTTGTAGGGGCTGTTGATTGGAGTACACTAAAACAAACCTGACCTCTCTAGGACATTCAGAAGCCAAGTTACAAGCCCACAAATGTGTAACTGGACTACTTCTTTAAATTGACACCAGATCCGGTGACCTTTGGGACATGGTTTGACCCCCTTAGGAAAGTGCTATCATCATGAAATGTTCAGATCACTTAAACTCAATAGGTTCTACCTTCCTGTAACGTTTCAGCCTGATTGGACCTTGTTTTCACACAAATGAACCCAGAATGATGTGAAATTGTGCTTCGTGCAACATAATTCTGGGTGCCATTTAAAAACCATAAGTGTTAATGACTCCATTCCTTTTTGTGGTTGTAGGGGCTGTTGATTGGAGTACATTAAAACAAACCTGATCTCTCTAGGACATTCAGAAGCCAAGTTATAAGCCCACAAATGTGTAACTGAACTACTTCTTTAAATTGACACCAGATCCGGTGACCTTTGGGACATGGTTTGACCCCCTTAGGAAACTGCTATCATCATGAAACGTTCAGATCACTTACAACTCAATAGATTCTACCTTCCTGTAACGTTGCAGCCTGATTGGACCTTGTTTTCACACAAATGAACCCAGAATGATGTGAAACTGTGCTTCGTGCAACATAATTCTGGGTGCCATTTAAAAACCATAAGTGCTAATAACTCCATTCCTTTTTGTGGTTGTAGGGGCTGTTGATTGGAGTATACTAAAACAAACCTGATCTCTCTAGGACATTCAGAAGCCAAGTTATAAGCCCACAAATGTGTAACTGGACTACTTCTTTAAATTGACACCAGATCCGGTGACCTTTGGGGCATGGTTTGACCCCCTTAGGAAAGTGCTATCATCATGAAACGTTCAGATCACTTACAACTCAATAGATTCTACCTTCCTGTAACGTTTCAGCCTGATTGGACCTTGTTTTCACACAAATCGACCCAGAATGATGTGAAATTGTGCTTCGTGCAACATAATTCTGGGTGCCATTTACAAACCATAAGCGCTAATGACTCCATTCCTTTTTGTGGTTGTAGGGACTGTTGATTGGAATACACTAAAACAAACCTGACCTCTCTAGGACATTCAGAAGCCAAGTTATAAGCCCACAAATGTGTAACTGGACTACGTCTTTAAAGTGACACCAGGCCCGGTGACCTTTGGGACATGGTTTGACCCCCTATAGGAATGGGCGATCATCATGAAACGTTCAGATCACTTACAACTCAATAGATTCTACCTTCTTGTAATGTTTCAGCCTGATTGGACCTTGTTTTCACACAAATGGACCCAGAATGATGTGAAATTGTGCTTCGTGCAACATAATTCTGGGTGCCATTTACAAACCATAAGTGCTAATGACTCCATTCCTTTTTGTGGTTGTAGGGGCTGTTGATTGGAGTATACTAAAACAAACCTGATCTCTCTAGGACATTCAGAAGCCAAGTTATAAGCCCACAAATGTGTAACTGGACTACTTCTTTAAATTGACACCAGATCCGGTGACCTTTGGGACATGGTTTGACCCCCTTAGGAAAGTGCTATCATCATGAAACGTTCAGATCACTTACAACTCAATAGATTCTACCTTCCTGTAACGTTTCAGCCTGATTGGACCTTGTTTTCACACAAATCGACCCAGAATGATGTGAAATTGTGCTTCGTGCAACATAATTCTGGGTGCCATTTACAAACCATAAGCGCTAATGACTCCATTCCTTTTTGTGGTTGTAGGGACTGTTGATTGGAATACACTAAAACAAACCTGACCTCTCTAGGACATTCAGAAGCCAAGTTATAAGCCCACAAATGTGTAACTGGACTACGTCTTTAAAGTGACACCAGGCCCGGTGACCTTTGGGACATGGTTTGACCCCCTATAGGAATGGGCGATCATCATGAAACGTTCAGATCACTTACAACTCAATAGATTCTACCTTCTTGTAATGTTTCAGCCTGATTGGACCTTGTTTTCACACAAATGGACCCAGAATGATGTGAAATTGTGCTTCGTGCAACATAATTCTGGGTGCCATTTACAAACCATAAGTGCTAATGACTCCATTCCTTTTTGTGGTTGTAGGGGCTGTTTATTGGAGAACACTAAAACAAACCTGACCTCTCTAGGACATTCAGAAGCCAAGTTATAAGCCCACAAATGTGTAACTGGACTACTTCTTTAAAGTGACACCAGATCCGGTGACCTTTGGGACATGGTTTGACTGCCTTAGGAAAGTGCTATAATCATGAAACGTTCAGATCACTTACAACTCAATAGATTCTACCTTCCTGTAACGTTTCAGCCTGATTGGACCTTGTTTTCACACAAATGAACCCAGAATGATGTGAAATTGAGCTTCGTGCAACATAATTCGGGGTGCCTTTTACAAACCATAAGTGCTAATGACTCCATTCCGTTTTGTGGTTGTAGGGGCTGTTGATTGGAGTACACTAAAACAAACCTAACCTCTCTAGGACATTCAGAAGCCAAGTTATAAGCCCACAAAGGTGTAACTGGACTACTTCTTTAAAGTGACACCAGGCCCGGTGACCTTTGGGACATGGTTTGACCCCCTTAGGAAAGCGCTATCATCATGAAACGTTCAGATCACTTACAACTCAATAGAGTCTACCTTCCTGTAACGTTTCAGCCTGATTGGACCTTGTTTTCACACAAATGAACCCAGAATGATGTGAAATTGTGCTTCGTGCAACATAATTCTGGGTGCCATTTAAAAACCATAAGTGCTAATGTCTCCATTCCTTTTTGTGGTTGTAGGGGCTGTTGATTGGAGTACACTAAAACAAACCTGACCTCTCTAGGACATTCAGAAGCCAAGTTATAAGCCCACAAAATTGTAACTGGACTACTTCTTTAAAGTGACACCAGATCCGGTGACCTTTGGGACATGGTTTGACCCCCTTAGGAAAGTGCTATCATCATGAAACGTTCAGATCACTTACAACTCAATAGATTCTACCTTCCTGTAACGTTTCAGCCCTATTGGACCTTGTTTTCACACAAATGAACCCAGAATGATGTGAAATTGTGCTTCGTGCAACATAATTCTGGGTGCCATTTACAAACCATAAGTGCTAATGACTCCATTCCGTTTTGTGGTTGTAGGGGCTGTTGATTGGAGTACACTAAAACAAACCTTATCTCTCTAGGACATTCAGAAGCCAAGTTATAATCCCACAAATGTGTAACTGGACTACTTCTTTAAATTGACACCAGATCCGGTGACCTTTGGGACATGGTTTGACCCCCTTAGGAAAGTGCTATCATCATGAAACATTCAGATCACTTACAACTCAATAGATTCTACCTTCCTGTAACGTTTCAGCCTGATTGGACCTTGTTTTCACACAAATGAACCCAGAATGATGTGAAATTGTACTTCGTGCAACATAATTCTAGGTGCCATTTAAAAACCATAAGTGCTAATGACTCCATTCCTTTTTGTGGTTGTAGGGGCTGTTGATTGCAGTACACTAAAACAAACCTGATCTCTTTAGGACATTCAGAAGCCAAGTTACAAGCCCACAAATGTGTAACTGGACTACTTCTTTAAATTGACACCAGATCCGGTGACCTTTGGGACATGGTTTGACCCCCTTAGGAAAGTGCTATCATCATGAAACGTTCAGATAACTTACAACTCAATAGATTCTACCTTCCTGTAACGTTTCAGCCTGATTGGACCTTGTTTTCACACAAATGAACCCAGAATGATGTGAAATTGTGCTTCGTGCAACATAATTCTGGGTGCCATTTACAAACCATAAGTGCTAATGACTCCATTCCTTTTTGTGGTTGTAGGGGCTGTTGATTGGAGTACACTAAAATAAACCTGACCTCTCTAGGACATTCAGAAGCCAAGTTATAAGCCCACAAATGTGTAACTGGACTACTTCTTTAAAGTGACACCAGATCCGGTGACCTTTGGGACATGGTTTGACCCCCTTAGGAAAGTGCTATCATCATGAAATGTTCAGATCACTTACAACTCAATAGATTCTACCTTCCTGTAATGTTTCAGCCTGATTGGACCTTGTTTTCACACAAATGGACCCAGAATGATGTGAAATTGTGCTTCGTCCAACATAATTCTGGGTGCCATTTACAAAACATAAGGGCTAATGACTCCATTCCTTTTTGTGGTTGTATGGGCTTTTGATTGGAGTACACTAAAACAAACCTGATCTCTCTAGGACATTCAGAAGCCAAGTTATAAGCCCACAAATGTGTAACTGGACTACTTCTTTAAATTGACACCAGTTCCGGTGACCTTTGGGACATGGTTTGACCCCCTTAGGAAAGTGCTATTATCATGAAACGTTCAGATCACTTACAACTCAATAGATTCTACCTTCCTGTAACGTTTCAGCCTGATTGGACCTTGTTTTCACACAAATGGACCCAGAATGATATGAAATTGTGCTTCGTGCAACATAATTCTGGGTGCCATTTACAAACCATAAGTGTTAATGACTCCATTCATTTTTGTGGTTGTAGGGGCTGTTGATTGGAGTACATTAAAACAAACCTGATCTCTCTAGGACATTCAGAAGCCAAGTTATAAGCCCACAAATGTGTAAATGGACTACTTCTTTAAATTGACACCAGATCAGGTGACCTTTGGGACATGGTTTGACCCCCTTAGGAAAGTGCTATCATCATGAAACGTTCGGATCACTTACAACTCAATAGATTCTACCTTCCTGTAACGTTTCAGCCTGATTGGACCTTGTTCTCACACAAATGGACCCAGAATGATGTGAAATTGTGCTTCGTGCAACATAATTCTGGGTGCCATTTACAAACCATAAGTGCTAATGACTCCATTCCTTTTTGTGGTTGTAGGGGCTGTTGATTGGAGTACACTAAAATAAACCTGACCTCTCTAGGACATTCAGAAGCCAAGTTATAAGCCCACAAATGTGTAACTGGACTACTTCTTTAAAGTGACACCAGATCCGGTGACCTTTGGGACATGGTTTGACCCCCTTAGGAAAGTGCTATCATCATGAAATTTTCAGATCACTTACAACTCAATAGATTCTACCTTCCTGTAATGTTTCAGCCTGATTGGACCTTGTTTTCACACACATGAACCCAGAATGATGTGAAATTGTGCTTCGTGCAACATAATTCGGGGTGCCATTTACAAACCATAAATGCTAATGACTCCATTCCTTTTTGTGGTTGTAGGGGCTGTTGATTGGAGTACACTAAAATAAACCTGACCTCTCTAGGACATTCAGAAGCCAAGTTATACGCCCACAAATGTGTAACTGGACTACTTCTTTAAAGTGACACCAAATCCGGTGACCTTTGGGACATGGTTTGACCCCCTTAGGAAAGTGCTATCATCATGAAATGTTCAGATCACTTACAACTCAATAGATTCTACCTTCTTGTAGCGTTTCAGCCTGATTGGACCTTGTTTTCACACAAATCGACCCAGAATGATGTGAAATTGTGCTTCGTGCAACATAATTCTGGGTGCCATTTACAAACCATAAATGCTAATGACTCCATTCCTTTTTGTGGTTGTAGGGGCTGTTGATTGGAGTACACTAAAACAAACCTGATCTCTCTAGGACATTCAGAAGCCAAGTTACAAGCCCACAAATGTGTAACTGGACTACTTCTTTAAATTGACACCAGATCCGGTGACCTTTGGGACATGGTTTGACCCCCTTAGGAAAGTGCTATCATCATGAAATGTTCAGATCACTTACAACTCAATAGATTCTACCTTCCTGTAACGTTTCAGCCTGATTGGTCCTTGTTTTCAAACAAATGAACCCAGAATGATGTGAAATTGTGCTTTGTACAACATAATTCTTGGTGCCATTTACAAACCATAAGTGCTAATGACTCCATTCCTTTTTGTGGTTGTAGGGGCTGTTGATTGGAGTATACTAAAACAAACCTGATCTCTCTAGGACATCCAGAAGCCAAGTTATAAGCCCACAAATGTGTAACTGGACTACTTCTTTAAATTGACACCAGATCCGGTGACCTTTGGGACATGGTTTGACCCTCTTAGGAAAGTGCTATCATAATAAAACATTCAGATCACTTACAGCTCAATAGATTCTACCTTCCTGTAACATTTCAGCCTGATTGGACCTTGTTTTCACACAAATTAACCCAGAATGATGTGAAATTGTGCTTCGTGCAACATAATTCTGGGTGCCATTTACAAACCATAAGTGCTAAAGACTCCATTCCTTTTTGTGGTTGTAGGGGCTGTTGATTGGAGTACACTAAAACAAACCTGATCTCTCTAGGACATTCAGAAGCCAAGTTATAAGCCCACAAATGTGTAACTGGACAACTTCTTTAAATTGACACCAGATCCGGTGACCTTTGGGACATGGTTTGACCCCCTTCGGAAAGTGCTATCATCATGAAACGTTCAGATCACTTACAACTCAATAGATTCTACCTGTCTGTAACGTTTCAGCCTGATTGGACCTTGTTTTCACACAAATGAGCCCAGAATTATGTGAAATTGTGCTTCGTGCAACATAATTCTGAGTGCCATTTACAAACCATAAGTGCTAATGACTCCATTCCTTTTTGTGGTTGTAGGGGCTGTTGATTGGAGTACACTAAAACAAACCTGATCTCTCTAGGACATTCAGAAGCCAAGTTATAAGCCCACAAATGTGTAACTGGACTACTTCTTTAAATTGACACCAGATCCGGTGACCTTTGGGACATGGTTTGACCCCCTTAGGAAAGTGCTATCATCATGAAACGTTCAGATCACTTACAACTCAATAGATTCTACCTTCCTGTAACGTTTCAGCCTGATTGGACCTTGTTTTCACACAAATGGACCCAGAATGATGTGAAATTGTGCTTCGTGCAACATAATTCTGGGTGCCATTTACAAACCATAAGTGCTAATGACTCCATTCCTTTTTGTGGTTGTAGGGGCTGTTGATTGGAGTACATTAAAACAAACCTGATCTCTCTGGGACATTCAGAAGCCAAGTTATAAGCCCACAAATGTGTAACTGGACTACTTCTTTAAATTGACACCTGATCCGGTGACCTTTGGGACATGGTTTGACCCTCTTAGGAAAGTGCTATCATAATAAAACATTCAGATCACTTACAACTCAATAGATTCTACCTTCCTGTAACATTTCAGCCTGATTGGACCTTGTTTTCACACAAATGAACCCAGAATGATGTGAAATTGTGCTTCGTGCAACATAATTCTGGGTGCCATTTACAAACCATAAGTGCTAATGACTCCATTCCTTTTTGTGGTTGTAGGGGCTGTTGATTGGAGTACACTAAAACAAACCTGATCTCTCTAGGACATTCAGAAGCCAAGTTATAAGCCCACAAATGTGTAACTGGACAACTTCTGTAAATTGACACCAGATCCGGTGACCTTTGGGACATGGTTTGACCCCCTTAGGAAAGTGCTATCATCATGAAACGTTCAGATAACTTACAACTCAATAGATTCTACCTTCCTGTAACGTTTCAGCCTGATTGGACCTTGTTTTCACACAAATGGACCCAGAATGATGTGAAATTGTGCTTCGTGCAACATAATTCTGGGTGCCATTTAAAAACCATAAGTGCTAATGACTCCATTCCTTTTTGTGGTTGTAGGGGCTGTTGATTGGAGTACACTAAAACAAACCTGATCTCTCTAGGACATTCAGAAGCCAAGTTATAAGCCCACAAATGTGTAACTGGACTACTTCTTTAAATTGACACCAGATCCGTTGACCTTTGGGACATGGTTTGACCCCCTTAGGAAAGTGCTATCATCATGAAACGTTCAGATCACTTACAACTCAATAGATTCTACCTTCCTGTAACGTTTCAGCCTGATTGGACCTTGTTTTCACACAAATGAACCCAGAATGATGTGAAATTGTGCTTCGTGCAACATAATACTGGGTGTCATTTACAAACCATAAGTGCTAATGACTCCATTCCTTTTTGTGGTTGTAGGGGCTTTTGATTGGAGTACACTAAAACAAACCTAACCTCTCTAGGACATTCAGAAGCCAAGTTATAAGCCCACAAAGGTGTAACTGGACTACTTCTTTAAAGTGACACCAGGCCCGGTGACCTTTGGGACATGGTTTCACCCCCTATAGGAATGTGCGATCATCTTGAAACGTTCAGATCACTTACAACTCAATAGATTCTACCTTCTTGTAGCGTTTCAGCCTGATTGGACCTTGTTTTCACACAAATCGACCCAGAATGATGTGAAATTGTGCTTCGTGCAACATAATTCTGGGTGCCATTTACAAACCATAAGTGCTAATGACTCCATTCCTTTTTGTGGTTGTAGGGGCTGTTGATTGGAGTACACTAAAACAAACCTGATCTCTCTAGGACATTCAGAAGCCAAGTTATAAGCCCACAAATGTGTAACTGGACTACTTCTTTAAATTGACACCAGATCCGGTGACCTTTGGGACATGGTTTGACCCCCTTAGGAAAGCGCTATCATCATGAAACGTTCAGAATACTTACAACTCAAAAGATTCTACCTTCCTGTAACGTTTCAGCCTGATTGGACCTTGTTTTCACACAAATGGACCCAGAATGATGTGAAATTGTGCTTCGTGCAACATAATTCTGGGTGCCATTTACAAACCATAAGTGCTAATGACTCCATTCCTTTTTGTGGTTGTAGGGGCTGTTGATTGGAGTACATTAAAATAAACCTGACCTCTCTAGGACATTCAGAAGCCAAGTTATAAGGCCACAAAAGTGTAACTGGACTACTTCTTTAAAGTGACACCAGATCCGGTGACCTTTGGGACATGGTTTGACCCCCTTAGGAAAGTGCTATCATCATGAAACGTTCAGATCACTTACAACTCAATAGATTCTACCTTCCTGTAACGTTTCAGCCTGATTGGACCTTGTTTTCACACAAATGAACCCAGAATGATGTGAAATTGTGCTTCGTGCAACATAATACTGGGTGTCATTTACAAACCATAAGTGCTAATGACTCCATTCCTTTTTGTGGTTGTAGGGGCTTTTGATTGGAGTACACTAAAACAAACCTGATCTCTCTAGGACATTCAGAAGCCAAGTTATAAGCCCACAAAGGTGTAACTGGACTACTTCTTTAAAGTGACACCAGGCCCGGTGACCTTTGGGACATGGTTTTACCCCCTATAGTAATGTGCGATCATCTTTAAACGTTCAGATCACTTACAACTCAATAGATTCTACCTTCTTGTAGCGTTTCAGCCTGATTGGACCTTGTTTTCACACAAATCGACCCAGAATGATGTGAAATTGTGCTTCGTGCAACATAATTCTGGGTGCCATTTACAAACCATAAGTGCTAATGACTCCATTCCTTTTTGTGGTTGTAGGGGCTGTTGATTGGAGTACACTAAAACAAACCTGATCTCTCTAGGACATTCAGAAGCCAAGTTATAAGCCCACAAATGTGTAACTGGACTACTTCTTTAAATTGACACCAGATCCGGTGACCTTTGGGACATGGTTTGACCCCCTTAGGAAAGCGCTATCATCATGAAACGTTCAGAATACTTACAACTCAATAGATTCTACCTTCCTGTAATGTTTCAGCCTGATTGGACCTTGTTTTCACACAAATGGACCCAGAATGATGTGAAATTGTGCTTCGTGCAACATAATTCTGGGTGCCATTTACAAACCATAAGTGCTAATGACTCCATTCCTTTTTGTGGTTGTAGGGGCTGTTGATTGGAGTACACTAAAATAAACCTGACCTCTCTAGGACATTCAGAAGCCAAGTTATAAGGCCACAAAAGTGTAACTGGACTACTTCTTTAAAGTGACACCAGATCCGGTGACCTTTGGGACATGGTTTGACCCCCTTAGGAAAGCGCTATCATCATGAAACGTTCAGAATACTTACAACTCAAAAGATTCTACCTTCCTGTAACGTTTCAGCCTGATTGGACCTTGTTTTCACACAAATGGACCCAGAATGATGTGAAATTGTGCTTCGTGCAACATAATTCTGGGTGCCATTTACAAACCATAAGTGCTAATGACTCCATTCCTTTTTGTGGTTGTAGGGGCTGTTGATTGGAGTATACTAAAACAAACCTGATCTCTCTAGGACATCCAGAAGCCAAGTTATAAGCCCACAAATGTGTAACTGGACTACTTCTTTAAATTGACACCAGATCCGGTGACCTTTGGGACATGGTTTGACCCTCTTAGGAAAGTGCTATCATAATAAAACATTCAGATCACTTACAGCTCAATAGATTCTACCTTCCTGTAACATTTCAGCCTTATTGGACCTTGTTTTCACACAAATTAACCCAGAATGATGTGAAATTGTGCTTCGTGCAACATAATTCTGGGTGCCATTTACAAACCATAAGTGCTAAAGACTCCATTCCTTTTTGTGGTTGTAGGGGCTGTTGATTGGAGTACACTAAAACAAACCTGATCTCTCTAGGACATTCAGAAGCCAAGTTATAAGCCCACAAATGTGTAACTGGACAACTTCTTTAAATTGACACCAGATCCGGTGACCTTTGGGACATGGTTTGACCCCCTTCGGAAAGTGCTATCATCATTAAACGTTCAGATCACTTACAACTCAATAGATTCTACCTGTCTGTAACGTTTCAGCCTGATTGGACCTTGTTTTCACACAAATGAGCCCAGAATTATGTGAAATTGTGCTTCGTGCAACATAATTCTGAGTGCCATTTACAAACCATAAGTGCTAATGACTCCATTCCTTTTTGTGGTTGTAGGGGCTGTTGATTGGAGTACACTAAAACAAACCTGATCTCTCTAGGACATTCAGAAGCCAAGTTATAAGCCCACAAATGTGTAACTGGACTACTTCTTTAAATTGACACCAGATCCGGTGACCTTTGGGACATGGTTTGACCCCCTTAGGAAAGTGCTATCATCATGAAACGTTCAGATCACTTACAACTCAATAGATTCTACCTTCCTGTAACGTTTCAGCCTGATTGGACCTTGTTTTCACACAAATGGACCCAGAATGATGTGAAATTGTGCTTCGTGCAACATAATTCTGGGTGCCATTTACAAACCATAAGTGCTAATGACTCCATTCCTTTTTGTGGTTGTAGGGGCTGTTTATTGGAGTGCATTAAAAATAACCTGATCTCTATAGGACATTCAGAAGCCAAGTTATAAGCCCACAAATGTGTAACTGGACTACTTCTTTAAATTGACACCAGTTCCGGTGACCTTTGGGACATGGTTTGAACCCCTTAGGAAAGTGCTATCATCATGAAACGTTCAGATCACTTACAACTCAATAGATTCTACCTTCCTGTAACGTTTCAGCCTGATTGGACCTTGTTTTCACACAAATGGACCCAGAATGATGTGAAATTGTGCTTCGTGCAACATAATTCTGGGTGCCATTTACAAACCATAAGTGCTAATGACTCCATTCCTTTTTGTGGTTGTAGGGGCTGTTGATTGGAGTACATTAAAACAAACCTGATCTCTCTGGGACATTCAGAAGCCAAGTTATAAGCCCACAAATGTGTAACTGGACTACTTCTTTAAATTGACACCTGATCCGGTGACCTTTGGGACATGGTTTGACCCTCTTAGGAAAGTGCTATCATAATAAAACATTCAGATCACTTACAACTCAATAGATTCTACCTTCCTGTAACATTTCAGCCTGATTGGACCTTGTTTTCACACAAATGAACCCAGAATGATGTGAAATTGTGCTTCGTGCAACATAATTCTGGGTGCCATTTACAAACCATAAGTGCTAATGACTCCATTCCTTTTTGTGGTTGTAGGGGCTGTTGATTGGAGTACACTAAAACAAACCTGATCTCTCTAGGACATTCAGAAGCCAAGTTATAAGCCCACAAATGTGTAACTGGACAACTTCTGTAAATTGACACCAGATCCGGTGACCTTTGGGACATGGTTTGACCCCCTTAGGAAAGTGCTATCATCATGAAACGTTCAGATAACTTACAACTCAATAGATTCTACCTTCCTGTAACGTTTCAGCCTGATTGGACCTTGTTTTCACACAAATGGACCCAGAATGATGTGAAATTGTGCTTCGTGCAACATAATTCTGGGTGCCATTTAAAAACCATAAGTGCTAATGACTCCATTCCTTTTTGTGGTTGTAGGGGCTGTTGATTGGAGTACACTAAAACAAAACTGATCTCTCTAGGACATTCAGAAGCCAAGTTATAAGCCCACAAATGTGTAACTGGACTACTTCTTTAAATTGACACCAGATCCGTTGACCTTTGGGACATGGTTTGACCCCCTTAGGAAAGTGCTATCATCATGAAACGTTCAGATCACTTACAACTCAATAGATTCTACCTTCCTGTAACGTTTCAGCCTGATTGGACCTTGTTTTCACACAAATGAACCCAGAATGATGTGAAATTGTGCTTCGTGCAACATAATACTGGGTGTCATTTACAAACCATAAGTGCTAATGACTCCATTCCTTTTTGTGGTTGTAGGGGCTTTTGATTGGAGTACACTAAAACAAACCTAACCTCTCTAGGACATTCAGAAGCCAAGTTATAAGCCCACAAAGGTGTAACTGGACTACTTCTTTAAAGTGACACCAGGCCCGGTGACCTTTGGGACATGGTTTCACCCCCTATAGGAATGTGCGATCATCTTGAAACGTTCAGATCACTTACAACTCAATAGATTCTACCTTCTTGTAGCGTTTCAGCCTGATTGGACCTTGTTTTCACACAAATCGACCCAGAATGATGTGAAATTGTGCTTCGTGCAACATAATTCTGGGTGCCATTTACAAACCATAAGTGCTAATGACTCCATTCCTTTTTGTGGTTGTAGGGGCTGTTGATTGGAGTACACTAAAACAAACCTGATCTCTCTAGGACATTCAGAAGCCAAGTTATAAGCCCACAAATGTGTAACTGGACTACTTCTTTAAATTGACACCAGATCCGGTGACCTTTGGGACATGGTTTGACCCCCTTAGGAAAGTGCTATCATCATGAAACGTTCAGAATACTTACAACTCAAAAGATTCTACCTTCCTGTAACGTTTCAGCCTGATTGGACCTTGTTTTCACACAAATGGACCCAGAATGATGTGAAATTGTGCTTCGTGCAACATAATTCTGGGTGCCATTTACAAACCATAAGTGCTAATGACTCCATTCCTTTTTGTGGTTGTAGGGGCTGTTGATTGGAGTACATTAAAATAAACCTGACCTCTCTAGGACATTCAGAAGCCAAGTTATAAGGCCACAAAAGTGTAACTGGACTACTTCTTTAAAGTGACACCAGATCCGGTGACCTTTGGGACATGGTTTGACCCCCTTAGGAAAGTGCTATCATCATGAAACGTTCAGATCACTTACAACTCAATAGATTCTACCTTCCTGTAACGTTTCAGCCTGATTGGACCTTGTTTTCACACAAATGAACCCAGAATGATGTGAAATTGTGCTTCGTGCAACATAATACTGGGTGTCATTTACAAACCATAAGTGCTAATGACTCCATTCCTTTTTGTGGTTGTAGGGGCTTTTGATTGGAGTACACTAAAACAAACCTGATCTCTCTAGGACATTCAGAAGCCAAGTTATAAGCCCACAAAGGTGTAACTGGACTACTTCTTTAAAGTGACACCAGGCCCGGTGACCTTTGGGACATGGTTTTACCCCCTATAGTAATGTGCGATCATCTTTAAACGTTCAGATCACTTACAACTCAATAGATTCTACCTTCTTGTAGCGTTTCAGCCTGATTGGACCTTGTTTTCACACAAATCGACCCAGAATGATGTGAAATTGTGCTTCGTGCAACATAATTCTGGGTGCCATTTACAAACCATAAGTGCTAATGACTCCATTCCTTTTTGTGGTTGTAGGGGCTGTTGATTGGAGTACACTAAAACAAACCTGATCTCTCTAGGACATTCAGAAGCCAAGTTATAAGCCCACAAATGTGTAACTGGACTACTTCTTTAAATTGACACCAGATCCGGTGACCTTTGGGACATGGTTTGACCCCCTTAGGAAAGCGCTATCATCATGAAACGTTCAGAATACTTACAACTCAATAGATTCTACCTTCCTGTAATGTTTCAGCCTGATTGGACCTTGTTTTCACACAAATGGACCCAGAATGATGTGAAATTGTGCTTCGTGCAACATAATTCTGGGTGCCATTTACAAACCATAAGTGCTAATGACTCCATTCCTTTTTGTGGTTGTAGGGGCTGTTGATTGGAGTACACTAAAATAAACCTGACCTCTCTAGGACATTCAGAAGCCAAGTTATAAGGCCACAAAAGTGTAACTGGACTACTTCTTTAAAGTGACACCAGATCCGGTGACCTTTGGGACATGGTTTGACCCCCTTAGGAAAGTGCTATCATCATGAAACGTTCAGATCACTTACAACTCAATAGATTCTACCTTCCTGTAACGTTTCAGCCTGATTGGACCTTGTTTTCACACAAATGGACCCAGAATGATGTGAAATTGTGCTTCGTGCAACATAATACTGGGTGTCATTTACAAACCATAAGTGCTAATGACTCCATTCCTTTTTGTGGTTGTAGGGGCTTTTGATTGGAGTACACTAAAACAAACCTAACCTCTCTAGGACATTCAGAAGCCAAGTTATAAGCCCACAAAGGTGTAACTGGACTACTTCTTTAAAGTGACACCAGGCCCGGTGACCTTTGGGACATGGTTTTACCCCCTATAGGAATGTGCGATCATCTTGAAACGTTCAGATCACTTACAACTCAATAGATTCTACCTTCTTGTAGCGTTTCAGCCTGATTGGACCTTGTTTTCACACAAATCGACCCAGAATAATGTGAAATTGTGCTTCGTGCAACATAATTCTGGGTGCCATTTACAAACCATAAGTGCTAATGACTCCATTCCTTTTTGTGGTTGTAGGGGCTGTTGATTGGAGTACACTAAAACAAACCTGATCTCTCTAGGACATTCAGAAGCCAAGTTATAAGCCCACAAATGTGTAACTGGACTACTTCTTTAAATTGACACCAGATCTGGTGACCTTTGGGACATGGTTTGACCCCCTTAGGAAAGCGCTATCATCATGAAACGTTCAGAATACTTACAACTCAATAGATTCTACCTTCCTGTAACGTTTCAGCCTGATTGGACCTTGTTTTCACACAAATGGACCCAGAATGATGTGAAATTGTGCTTCGTGCAACATAATTCTGGGTGCCATTTACAAACCATAAGTGCTAATGACTCCATTCCTTTTTGTGGTTGTAGGGGCTGTTGATTGGAGTACACTAAAATAAACCTGACCTCTCTAGGACATTCAGAAGCCAAGTTATAAGGCCACAAAAGTGTAACTGGACTACTTCTTTAAAGTGACACCAGATCCGGTGACCTTTGGGACATGGTTTGACCCCCTTAGGAAAGTGCTATCATCATGAAACGTTCAGATCACTTACAACTCAATATATTCTACCTTCCTGTAATGTTTCAGCCTGATTGGACCTTGTTTTCACACAAATGAACCCATAATGATGTGAAATTGTGCTTCGTGCAACATAATTCTGGTTGCCATTTAAAAACCATAAGTGCTAATGACTCCATTCCTTTTTGTGGTTGTAGGGGCTGTTGATTGGAGTACACTAAAACAAACCTGATCGCTCTAGGACATTCAGAAGCCAAGTTATAAGCCCACAAATGTGTAACTGGACTACTTCTTTAAATTGACACCAGATCCGGTGACCTTTGGGACATGGTTTGACCCCCTTAGGAAAGCGCTATCATCATGAAACGTTCAGATCACTTACAACTCAATAGATTCTACCTTCTTGTAACGTTTCAGCCTGATTGGACCTTGTTTTCACACAAATGAACCCAGAATGATGTGAAATTGTGCTTCGTGCAACATAATTCTGGGTGCCATTTAAAAACCATAAGTGCTAATGACTCCATTCCTTTTTGTGGTTGTAGGGGCTGTTGATTGGAGTATACTAAAACAAACCTGATCTCTCTAGGACATTCAGAAGCCAAGTTATAAGCCCACAAATGTGTAACTGGATTACTTCTTTAAATTGACACCAGTTCCGGTGACCTTTGGGACATGGTTTGACCCTCTTAGGAAAGTGCTATCATCATGAAACATTCAGATCACTTACAACTCAATATATTCTACCTTCCTGTAACGTTTCAGCCTGATTGGACCTTGTTTTCACACAAATGGACCCAGAATGATGTGAAATTGTGCTTCGTGCAACATAATTCTGGGTGCCATTTACAAACCATAAGTGCTAATGACTCCATTCATTTTTGTGGTTGTAAGGGCTGTTGATTGGATTACATTAAAACAAACCTGATCTCTCTAGGACATTCAGAAGCCAAGTTTCAAGCCCACAAATGTGTAACTGGACTACTTCTTTAAATTGACACTAGATCCGGTGAGCTTTGGGACATGGTTTGACCCCCTTAGGAAAGGGCTATCATCATGAAACGTTCGGATCACTTACAACTCAATAGATTCTACCTTCCTGTAAGGTTTCAGCCTGATTGGACCTTGTTTTCACACAAATGAACCCAGAATGATGTGAAATTGTGCTTCGTGCAACATAATTCTGGGTGCCATTTAAAAACCATAAGTGCTAATGACTCCATTCCTTTTTGTGGTTGTAGGGGCTGTTGATTGGAGTACACTAAAACAAACCTGACCTCTCTAGGACATTCAGAAGCCAAGTTATAAGCCCACAAAGGTGTAACTGGACTACTTCTTTAAAGTGACACCAGGCCCGGTGACCTTTGGGACATGGTTTTACCCCCTATAGGAATGTGCGACCATCTTGAAACATTCAGATCACTTACAACTCAATAGATTCTACCTCCTTGTAGCATTTCAGCCTGATTGGACCTTGTTTTCACACAAATGGACCCAGAATGATGTGAAATTGTGCTTCGTGCAACATAATTCTGGGTGCCATTTACAAACCATAAATGCTAATGACTCCATTCCTTTTTGTGGTTGTAGGGGCTGTTGATTGGAGTACACTAAAACAAACCTGATCTCTCTAGGACATTCAGAAGCCAAGTTACAAGCCCACAAATGTGTAACTGGACTACTTCTTTAAATTGACACCAGATCCGGTGACCTTTGGGACATGGTTTGACCCCCTTAGGAAAGTGCTATCATCATGAAACGTTCAGATCACTTACAACTCAATAGATTCTACCTTCCTGTAACGTTTCAGCCTGATTGGACCTGGTTTTCACACAAATTAACCCAGAATGATGTGAAATTGTGCTTCGTGCAACATAATTCTGGGTGCCATTTAAAAACCATAGGGGCTAATGACTCCATTCCTTTTTGTGGTTGTAGGGGCTGTTGATTGGAGTACACTAAAACAAACCTGATCTCTCTAGGACATTCAGAAGCCAAGTTATAAGCCCACGAAGGTGTAACTGGACTACTTCTTTAAATTGACACCAGATCCGGTGACCTTTGGGACATGGTTTGACCCTCTTAGGAAAGTGCTATAATAATAAAACATTCAGATCACTTACAACTCAATAGATTCTACCTTCCTGTAAAATTTCAGCCTGATTGGACCTTGTTTTCACACAAATGAACCCAGAATGATGTGAAATTGTTCTTCGTGCAACATAATTCTGGGTGCCATTTACAAACCATAAGTGCTAATGACTCCATTCCTTTTTTGTGGTTGTAGGTGCTGTTGATTGGAGTACACTAAAACAAACCTGATCTCTCTAGGACATTCAGAAGCCAAGTTATAAGCCCACAAATGTGTAACTGGACAACTTCTTTAAATTGAAACCAGATCCGGTGACCTTTGGGACATGGTTTGACCCCCTTCGGAACGTGCTATCATCATGAAACGTTCAGATCACTTACAACTCAATAGATTCTCCCTTCCTGTAACGTTTCAGCCTGATAGTACCTTGTTTTCACACAAATGAGCCCAGAATGATGTGAAATTGTGCTTCGTGCAACATAATTCTGAGTGCCATTTACAAACCATAAGTGCTAATGACTCCATTCCTTTTTGTGGTTGTAGGGGCTGTTGATTGGAGTACACTAAAACAAACCTGATCTCTCTAGGACATTCAGAAGCCAAGTTATAAGCCCACAAATGTGTAACTGGATTACTTCTTTAAATTGACACCAGTTCCGGTGACATTTGGGACATGGTTTGACCCTCTTAGGAAAGTGCTATCATCATGAAATGTTCAGATCACTTACAACTCAATAGATTCTACCTTCCTGTAACGTTTCAGCCTGATTGGACCTTGTTTTCACACAAATGCACCCAGAATGATGTGAAATTGTGCTTCGTGCAACATAATTCTGGGTGCCATTTACAAACCATAAGTGCTAATGACTCCATTCATTTTTGTGGTTGTAGGGGCTGTTGATTGGAGTACACTAAAACAAACCTGACCTCTCTAGGACATTCAGAAGCCAAGTTATAAGCCCACAAAGGTGTAACTGGACTACTTCTTTAAAGTGACACCAGGCCCGGTGACCTTTGGGACATGGTTTGACCCCCTTAGGAAAGTGCTATCATCATGAAACGTTCAGATCACTTACAACTCAATAGATTCTACCTTCCTGTAATGTTTCAGCCTGATTGGACCTTGTTTTCACACAAATGGACCCAGAATGATGTGAAATTGTGCTTCGTGCAACATAATTCTGGGTGCCATTTACAAACCATAAGTGCTAATGACTCCATTCCTTTTTGTGGTTGTAGGGGCTGTTGATTGGAGTACATTAAAACAAACCTGA
Organism: Nothobranchius furzeri; assembly: GCF_043380555.1. NCBI lineage: Eukaryota > Metazoa > Chordata > Actinopteri > Cyprinodontiformes > Nothobranchiidae > Nothobranchius > Nothobranchius furzeri. The sequence goes on from NC_091743.1 coordinate 11,780,356, forward strand.
TCTCTCTAGGACATTCAGAAGCCAAGTTATAAGCCCACAAATGTGTAACTGGACTACTTCTTTAAATTGACACCAGATCCGGTGACCTTTGGGACATGGTTTGACCCTCTTAGGAAAGTGCTATCATCATGAAACGTTCAGATAACTTACAACTCAATAGATTCTACCTTCCTGTAACGTTTCAGCCTGATAGGACCTTGTTTTCACACAAATGAGCCCAGAATGATGTGAAATTGTGCTTCGTGCAACATAATTCTGAGTGCCATTTACAAAACCATAAGTGCTAATGACACCATTCCTTTTTGTGGTTGTAGGGGCTGTTGATTGGAGTACACTAAAACAAACCTGATCTCTCTAGGAAATTCAGAAGCCAAGTTATAAGCCCACAAATGTGTAACTGGACTACTTCTTTAAATTGACACCAGATCCGGTGACCTTTGGGACATGGTTTGACCCCCTTAGGAAAGTGCTATCATCATGAAACGTTCAGATCACTTACAACTCAATAGATTCTACCTTCCTGTAACGTTTCAGCCTGATTGGACCTTTTTTTTCACACAAATGAACCCAGAATGATTTGAAATTGTGCTTCGTGCAACATAATTCTGGGTGCCATTTAAAAACCATAAGTGCTAATGACTCCAATCCTTTTTGTGGTTGTAGGGGCTGTTTATTGGAGTGCATTAAAACAAACCTGATATCTATAGGACATTCAGAAGCCAAGTTATAAGCCGACAAATGTGTAACTGGACTACTTCTTTAAATTGACACCAGATCCGGTGACCTTTGGAACATGGTTTGACCCCCTTAGGAAGGTGCTATCGTCATGAAACGTTCAGATCACTTACAACTCTATAGATTCTACCTTCCTGTAACGTTTCAGCCTGATTGGACCTTGTTTTCACACAAATGGACCCAGAATGATGTGAAATTGTCCTCCGTGCAACATAATTCTGGGTGCCATTTACAAACCATAAGTGCTAATGACTCCATTCCTTTTTGTGGTTGTAGGGGCTGTAGATTGGAGTACATTAAAACAAACCTGATCTCTCTAGGACATTCAGAAGCCAAGTTATAAGCCCACAAATGTGTAACTGGACTACTTCTTTAAATTGACACCATATCCGTTGACTTTTGGGACATGGTTTGACCCCCTTAGGAAAGTGCTATCATCATGAAACGTTCAGATCACTTACAACTCAATAGATTCTACCTTCCTGTAACGTTTCAGCCTGATTGGACCTTGTTTTCACACAAATGAACCCAGAATGATGTGAAATTGTGCTTCGTGCAACATAATTCTGGGTGCCATTTAAAAACCATAAGTGCTAATGACTCCATTCCTTTTTGTGGTTGTAGGGGCTGTTGATTGGAGTACACTAAAACAAACCTGATCTCTCTAGGAAATTCAGAAGCCAAGTTATAAGCCCACAAATGTGTAACTGGACTACTTCTTTAAATTGACACCAGATCCGGTGACCTTTGGGACATGGTTTGACCCCCTTAGGAAAGTGCTATCATCATGAAATGTTCAGATCACTTACAACTCAATAGATTCTACCTTCCTGTAACGTTTCAGCCTGATTGGACCTTTTTTTCACACAAATGAACCCAGAATGATTTGAAATTGTGCTTCGTGCAACATAATTCTGGGTGCCATTTAAAAACCATAAGTGCTAATGACTCCAATCCTTTTTGTGGTTGTAGGGGCTGTTGATTGGAGTGCATTAAAACAAACCTGATATCTATAGGACATTCAGAAGCCAAGTTATAAGCCCACAAATGTGTAACTGGACTACTTCTTTAAATTGACACCATATCCGTTGACTTTTGGGACATGGTTTGACCCCCTTAGGAAAGTGCTATCATCATGAAACGTTCAGATCACTTACAACTTAATAGATTCTACCTTCCTGTAACGTTTCAGCCTGATTGGACCTTGTTTTCACACAAATGAACCCAGAATGATGTGAAATTGTGCTTCGTGCAACATAATTCTGGGTGCCATTTAAAAACCATAAGTGCTAATGACTCCATTCCTTTTTGTGGTTGTAGGGGCTGTTGATTGGAGTATACTAAAACAAACCTGATCTCTCTAGGACATTCAGAAGCCAAGTTATAAGCCCACAAATGTGTAACTGGATTAATTCTTTAAATTGACACCAGTTCCGGTGACCTTTGGGACATGGTTTGACCCTCTTAGGAAAGTGCTATCATCATGAAACGTTAAGATCACTTACAACTCAATAGATTCTACCTTCCTGTAACGTTTCAGCCTGATTGGACCTTGTTTTCACACAAATGGACCCAGAATGATGTGAAATTGTGCTTCGTGCAACATAATTCTGGGTGCCATTTACAAACCATAAGTGCTAATGACTCCATTCATTTTTGTGGTTGTAAGGGCTGTTGATTGGATTACATTAAAACAAACCTGATCTCTCTGGGAAATTCAGAAGCCAAGTTTCAAGCCCACGAATGTGTAACTGGACTACTTCTTTAAATTGACACCAGATCCGGTGAGCTTTGGGACATGGTTTGACCCCCTTAGGAAAGTGCTATCATCATGAAACGTTCGGATCACTTACAACTCAATAGATTCTACCTTCCTGTAACGTTTCAGCCTGATTGGACCTTGTTTTCACACAAATGAACCCAGAATGATGTGAAATTGTGCTTCGTGCAACATAATTCTGGGTGCCATTTAAAAACCATAAGTGCTAATGACTCCATTCCTTTTTGTGGTTGTAGGGGCTGTTGATTGGAGTACACTAAAACAAACCTGACCTCTCTAGGACATTCAGAAGCCAAGTTATAAGCCCACAAAGGTGTAACTGGACTACTTCTTTAAAGTGACACCAGGCCCGGTGACCTTTGGGACATGGTTTTACCCCCTATAGGAATGTGCGACCATCTTGAAACGTTCAGATCACTTACAACTCAATAGATTCTACCTTCTTGTAGCGTTTAAGCCTGATTGGACCTTGTTTTCACACAAATCGACCCAGAATGATGTGAAATTGTGCTTCGTGCAACATAATTCTGGGTGCCATTTACAAACCATAAATGCTAATGACTCCATTCCTTTTTGTGGTTGTAGGGGCTGTTGATTGGAGTACACTAAAACAAACCTGATGTCTCTAGGACATTCAGAAGCCAAGTTACAAGCCCACAAATGTGTAACTGGACTACTTCTTTAAATTGACAACAGATCCGGTGACCTTTGGGACATGGTTTGACCCCCTTAGGAAAGTGCTATCATCATGAAATGTTCAGATAACTTACAACTCAATAGATTCTACCTTCCTATAACGTTTCAGCCTGATTGGACCTTGTTTTAAAACAAATGGACCCAGAATGATGTGAAATTGTGCTTCGTGCAACATAATTCTGGGTGCCATTTACAAACCATAAGTGCTAATGACTCCATTCCTTTTTGTGGTTGTAGGGGCTGTTGATTGGAGTACACTAAAACAAACCTGATCTCTCTAGGAAATTCAGAAGCCAAGTTATAAGCCCACAAATGTGTAACTGGACTACTTCTTTAAATTGACACCAGATCCGGTGACCTTTGGGACATGGTTTGACCCCCTTAGGAAAGTGCTATCATCATGAAATGTTCAGATCACTTACAACTCAATAGATTCTACCTTCCTGTAACGTTTCAGCCTGATTGGACCTTTTTTTCACACAAATGAACCCAGAATGATTTGAAATTGTGCTTCGTGCAACATAATTCTGGGTGCCATTTAAAAACCATAAGTGCTAATGACTCCAATCCTTTTTGTGGTTGTAGGGGCTGTTGATTGGAGTGCATTAAAACAAACCTGATATCTATAGGACATTCAGAAGCCAAGTTATAAGCCCACAAATGTGTAACTGGACTACTTCTTTAAATTGACACCATATCCGTTGACTTTTGGGACATGGTTTGACCCCCTTAGGAAAGTGCTATCATCATGAAACGTTCAGATCACTTACAACTTAATAGATTCTACCTTCCTGTAACGTTTCAGCCTGATTGGACCTTGTTTTCACACAAATGAACCCAGAATGATGTGAAATTGTGCTTCGTGCAACATAATTCTGGGTGCCATTTAAAAACCATAAGTGCTAATGACTCCATTCCTTTTTGTGGTTGTAGGGGCTGTTGATTGGAGTATACTAAAACAAACCTGATCTCTCTAGGACATTCAGAAGCCAAGTTATAAGCCCACAAATGTGTAACTGGATTAATTCTTTAAATTGACACCAGTTCCGGTGACCTTTGGGACATGGTTTGACCCTCTTAGGAAAGTGCTATCATCATGAAACGTTAAGATCACTTACAACTCAATAGATTCTACCTTCCTGTAACGTTTCAGCCTGATTGGACCTTGTTTTCACACAAATGGACCCAGAATGATGTGAAATTGTGCTTCGTGCAACATAATTCTGGGTGCCATTTACAAACCATAAGTGCTAATGACTCCATTCATTTTTGTGGTTGTAAGGGCTGTTGATTGGATTACATTAAAACAAACCTGATCTCTCTGGGAAATTCAGAAGCCAAGTTTCAAGCCCACGAATGTGTAACTGGACTACTTCTTTAAATTGACACCAGATCCGGTGAGCTTTGGGACATGGTTTGACCCCCTTAGGAAAGTGCTATCATCATGAAACGTTCGGATCACTTACAACTCAATAGATTCTACCTTCCTGTAACGTTTCAGCCTGATTGGACCTTGTTTTCACACAAATGAACCCAGAATGATGTGAAATTGTGCTTCGTGCAACATAATTCTGGGTGCCATTTAAAAACCATAAGTGCTAATGACTCCATTCCTTTTTGTGGTTGTAGGGGCTGTTGATTGGAGTACACTAAAACAAACCTGACCTCTCTAGGACATTCAGAAGCCAAGTTATAAGCCCACAAAGGTGTAACTGGACTACTTCTTTAAAGTGACACCAGGCCCGGTGACCTTTGGGACATGGTTTTACCCCCTATAGGAATGTGCGACCATCTTGAAACGTTCAGATCACTTACAACTCAATAGATTCTACCTTCTTGTAGCGTTTAAGCCTGATTGGACCTTGTTTTCACACAAATGGACCCAGAATGATGTGAAATTGTGCTTCGTGCAACATAATTCTGGGTGCCATTTACAAACCATAAATGCTAATGACTCCATTCCTTTTTGTGGTTGTAGGGGCTGTTGATTGGAGTACACTAAAACAAACCTGATGTCTCTAGGACATTCAGAAGCCAAGTTACAAGCCCACAAATGTGTAACTGGACTACTTCTTTAAATTGACAACAGATCCGGTGACCTTTGGGACATGGTTTGACCCCCTTAGGAAAGTGCTATCATCATGAAATGTTCAGATCACTTACAACTCAATAGATTCTACCTTCCTATAACGTTTCAGCCTGATTGGACCTTGTTTTAAAACAAATGGACCCAGAATGATGTGAAATTGTGCTTCGTGCAACATAATTCTGGGTGCCATTTACAAACCATAAGTGCTAATGACTCCATTCATTTTTGTGGTTGTAGGGGCTGTTGATTGGAGTACACTAAAACAAACCTGACCTCTCTAGGACATTCAGAAGCCAAGTTATAAGCCCACAAAGGTGTAACTGGACTACTTCTTTAAAGTGACACCAGGCCCGGTGACCTTTGGGACATGGTTTGACCCCCTTAGGAAAGTGCTATCATCATGAAATGTTCAGATCACTTACAACTCAATAGATTCTACCTTCCTGTAACGTTTCAGCCTGATTGGACCTTGTTTTCAAACAAATGAACCCAGAATGATGTGAAATTGTGCTTCGTGCAACATAATTCTTGGTGCCATTTACAAACCATAAGTGCTAATGACTCCATTCCTTTTTGTGGTTGTAGGGGCTGTTGATTGGAGTACATTAAAACAAACCTGATCTCTCTAGGACATTCAGAAGCCAAGTTATAAGCCCACAAATGTGTAACTGGACTACTTTTTTAAATAGACACCAGATCCGGTGACCTTTGGGACATGGTTTGACCCCCTTAGGAAAGTGCTATCATCATGAAACGTTCAGATCACTTACAACTCAATAGATTCTACCTTCCTGTAACGTTTCAGCCTGATTGGACCTTGTTTTCACACAAATTAACCCAGAATGATGTGAAATTGTGCTTCGTGCAACATAATTCTGGGTGCCATTTACAAACCATAAGTGCTAATGACTCCATTCCTTTTTGTGGTTGTAGGGGCTGTTGATTGGAGTATACTAAAACGAACCTGATCTCTCTAGGACATTCAGAAGCCAAGTTATAAGCCCACAAATGTGTAACTGGACTACTTCTTTAAATTGACACCAGATCCTGTGACCTTTGGGACATGGTTTGACCCTCTTAGGAAAGTGCTATCATAATAAAACATTCAGATCACTTACAACTCAATAGATTCTACCTTCCTGTAACATTTCAGCCTGATTGGACCTTGTTTTCACACAAATGAGCCCAGAATGATGTGAAATTCTGCTTCGTGCAACATAATTCTGAGTGCCATTTACAAACCATAAGTGCTAATGACTCCATTCCTTTTTGTGGTTGTAGGGGCTGTTGATTGGAGTACACTAAAACAAACCTGATCTCTCTAGGACATTCAGAAGCCAAGTTATAAGCCCACAAATGTGTAACTGGACTACTTCTTTAAATTGACACCAGATCCGGTGACCTTTGGGACATGGTTTGACCCCCTTAGGAAAGTGCTATCATCATGAAACGTTCAGATCACTTACAACTCAATAGATTCTACCTTCCTGTAACGTTTCAGCCTGATTGGACCTTTTTTTCACACAAATAAACCCAGAATGATTTGAAATTGTGCTTCGTGCAACATAATTCTGGGTGCCATTTAAAAACCATAAGTGCTAATGACTCCATTCCTTTTTGTGGTTGTAGGGGCTGTTGATTGGAGTATACTAAAACGAACCTGATCTCTCTAGGACATTCAGAAGCCAAGTTATAAGCCCACAAATGTGTAACTGGACTACTTCTTTAAATTGACACCAGATCCGGTGACCTTTGGGACATGGTTTGACCCTCTTAGGAAAGTGCTATCATAATAAAACATTCAGATCACTTACAACTCAATAGATTCTACCTTCCTGTAACATTTCAGCCTGATTGGACCTTGTTTTCACACAAATGAGCCCAGAATGATGTGAAATTCTGCTTCGTGCAACATAATTCTGAGTGCCATTTACAAACCATAAGTGCTAATGACTCCATTCCTTTTTGTGGTTGTAGGGGCTGTTGATTGGAGTACACTAAAACAAACCTGATCTCTCTAGGACATTCAGAAGCCAAGTTATAAGCCCACAAATGTGTAACTGGACTACTTCTTTAAATTGACACCAGATCCGGTGACCTTTGGGACATGGTTTGACCCCCTTAGGAAAGTGCTATCATCATGAAACGTTCAGATCACTTACAACTCAATAGATTCTACCTTCCTGTAACGTTTCAGCCTGATTGGACCTTTTTTTCACACAAATAAACCGAGAATGATTTGAAATTGTGCTTCGTGCAACATAATTCTGGGTGCCATTTAAAAACCATAAGTGCTAATGACTCCATTCCTTTTTGTGGTTGTAGGGGCTGTTGATTGGAGTGCATTAAAACAAACCTGATCTCTATAGGACATTCAGAAGCCAAGTTATAAGCCCACAAATGTGTAACTGGACTACTTCTTTAAATTGACACCAGATCCGGTGACCTTTGGGACATGGTTTGACCCCCTTAGGAAAGTGCTATCATCATGAAACGTTCAGATCACTTACAACTCAATAGATTCTACCTTCCTGTAACTTTTCAGCCCGATTGGACCTTGTTTTCACACAAATGAACCCAGAATGATGTGAAATTGTGCTTCGTGCAACATAATTCTGGGTGCCATTTACAAACCATAAGTGCTAATGACTCCATTCCTTTTTGTGGTTGTAGGGGCTGTTGATTGGAGTACAATAAAACAAACCTGATCTCTCTAGGACATTCAGAAGCCAAGTTATAAGCCCACAAATGTGTAACTGGACAACTTCTGTAAATTGACACCAGATCCGGTGACCTTTGGGACATGGTTTGACCCCCTTAGGAAAGTGCTATCATCATGAAACGTTCAGATAACTTACAACTCAATAGATTCTACCTTCCTGTAACGTTTCAGCCTGATAGGACCTTGTTTTCAAACAAATGAGCCCAGAATGATGTGAAATTGTGCTTCGTGCGACATAATTCTGAGTGCCATTTACAAAACCATAAGTGCTAATGACTCCATTCCTTTTTGTGGTTGTAGGGGCTGTTGATTGGAGTACACTAAAACAAACCTGATCTCTCTAGGAAATTTAGAAGCCAAGTTATAAGCCCACAAATGTGTAACTGGACTACTTCTTTAAATTGACACCAGATCCGGTGACCTTTGGGACATGGTTTGACCCCCTTAGGAAAGTGCTATCATCATGAAACGTTCAGATCACTTACAACTCAATAGATTCTACCTTCCTGTAACGTTTCAGCCTGATTGGACCTTTTTTTCACACAAATGAACCCAGAATGATTTGAAATTGTGCTTCGTGCAACATAATTCTGGGTGCCATTTACAAACCTCAAGTGCTAATGACTCCATTCCTTTTTGTGGTTGTAGGGGCTTTTGATTGGAGTACACTAAAACAAACCTAACCTCTCTAGGACATTCAGAAGCCAAGTTATAAGCCCACAAAGGTGTAACTGGACTACTTCTTTAAAGTGACACCAGGCCCGGTGACCTTTGGGACATGGTTTTACCCCCTATAGGAATGTGCGATCATCTTGAAACGTTCAGATCACTTACAACTCAATAGATTCTACCTTCTTGTAGCGTTTCAGCCTGATTGGACCTTGTTTTCACACAAATCGACCCAGAATGATGTCAAATTGTGCTTCGTGCAACATAATTCTGGGTGCCATTTACAAACCATAAGTGCTAATGACTCCATTCCTTTTTGTGGTTGTAGGGGCTGTTGATTGGAGTACACTAAAACAAACCTGATCTCTCTAGGACATTCAGAAGCCAAGTTATAAGCCCACAAATGTGTAACTGGACAACTTCTGTAAATTGACACCAGATCCGGTGACCTTTGGGACATGGTTTGACCCCCTTAGGAAAGTGCTATCATCATGAAACGTTCAGATCACTTACAACTCAATAGATTCTACCTTCCTGTAACTTTTCAGCCCGATTGGACCTTGTTTTCACACAAATGAACCCAGAATGATGTGAAATTGTGCTTCGTGCAACATAATTCTGGGTGCCATTTACAAACCATAAGTGCTAATGACTCCATTCCTTTTTGTGGTTGTAGGGGCTGTTGATTGGAGTACAATAAAACAAACCTGATCTCTCTAGGACATTCAGAAGCCAAGTTATAAGCCCACAAATGTGTAACTGGACAACTTCTGTAAATTGACACCAGATCCGGTGACCTTTGGGACATGGTTTGACCCCCTTAGGAAAGTGCTATCATCATGAAACGTTCAGATAACTTACAACTCAATAGATTCTACCTTCCTGTAACGTTTCAGCCTGATAGGACCTTGTTTTCACACAAATGAGCCCAGAATGATGTGAAATTGTGCTTCGTGCAACATAATTCTGAGTGCCATTTACAAAACCATAAGTGCTAATGACTCCATTCCTTTTTGTGGTTGTAGGGGCTGTTGATTGGAGTATACTAAAACAAACCTGATCTCTCTAGGACATTCAGAAGCCACGTTATAAGCCCACAAATGTGTAACTGGATTACTTCTTTAAATTGACACCAGTTCCGGTGACCTTTGGGACATGGTTTGACCCTCTTAGGAAAGTGCTATCATCATGAAACGTTCAGATCACTTACAACTCAATAGATTCTACCTTCCTGTAACGTTTCAGCCTGATTGGACCTTGTTTTCACACAAATGGACCCAGAATTATGTGAAATTGTGCTTCGTGCAACATAATTCTGGGTGCCATTTACAAACCATAAGTGCTAATGACTCCATTCATTTTTGTGGTTGTAAGGGCTGTTGATTGGATTACATTAAAACAAACCTGATCTCTCTGGGAAATTCAGAAGCCAAGTTTCAAGCCCACGAATGTTTAACTGGACTACTTCTTTAAATTGACACCAGATCCGGTGAGCTTTGGGACATGGTTTGACCCCCTTAGGAAAGTGCTATCATCATGAAACGTTCGGATCACTTACAACTCAATAGATTCTACCTTCCTGTAAGGTTTCAGCCTGATTGGACCTTGTTTTCACACAAATGAACCCAGAATGATGTGAAATTGTGCTTCGTGCAACATAATTCTGGGTGCCATTTAAAAACCATAAGTGCTAATGACTCCATTCCTTTTTGTGGTTGTAGGGGCTGTTGATTGGAGTACACTAAAACAAACCTGACCTCTCTAGGACATTCAGAAGCCAAGTTATAAGCCCACAAAGGTGTAACTGGACTACTTCTTTAAAGTGACACCAGGCCCGGTGACCTTTGGGACATGGTTTTACCCCCTATAGGAATGTGCGACCATCTTGAAACGTTCAGATCACTTACAACTCAATAGATTCTACCTTCTTGTAGCGTTTAAGCCTGATTGGACCTTGTTTTCACACAAATGGACCCAGAATGATGTGAAATTGTGCTTCGTGCAACATAATTCTGGGTGCCATTTACAAACCATAAATGCTAATGACTCCATTCCTTTTTGTGGTTGTAGGGGCTGTTGATTGGAGTACACTAAAACAAACCTGATGTCTCTAGGACATTCAGAAGCCAAGTTACAAGCCCACAAATGTGTAACTGGACTACTTCTTTAAATTGACAACAGATCCGGTTACCTTTGGGACATGGTTTGACCCCCTTAGGAAAGTGCTATCATCATGAAATGTTCAGATCACTTACAACTCAATAGATTCTACCTTCCTATAACGTTTCAGCCTGATTGGACCTTGTTTTCACACAAATGGACCCAGAATGATGTGAAATTGTGCTTCGTGCAACATAATTCTGGGTGCCATTTACAAACCATAAGTGCTAATGACTCCATTCATTTTTGTGGTTGTAGGGGCTGTTGATTGGAGTACACTAAAACAAACCTGACCTCTCTAGGACATTCAGAAGCCAAGTTATAAGCCCACAAAGGTGTAACTGGACTACTTCTTTAAAGTGACACCAGGCCCGGTGACCTTTGGGACATGGTTTGACCCCCTTAGGAAAGTGCTATCATCATGAAATGTTCAGATCACTTACAACTCAATAGATTCTACCTTCCTGTAACGTTTCAGCCTGATTGGACCTTGTTTTCAAACAAATGAACCCAGAATGATGTGAAATTGTGCTTCGTGCAACATAATTCTTGGTGCCATTTACAAACCATAAGTGCTAATGACTCCATTCCTTTTTGTGGTTGTAGGGGCTGTTGATTGGAGTACATTAAAACAAACCTGATCTCTCTAGGACATTCAGAAGCCAAGTTATAAGCCCACAAATGTGTAACTGGACTACTTTTTTAAATTGACACCAGATCCGGTGACCTTTGGGACATGGTTTGACCCCCTTAGGAAAGTGCTATCATCATGAAACGTTCAGATCACTTACAACTCAATAGATTCTACCTTCCTGTAACGTTTCAGCCTGATTGGACCTTGTTTTCACACAAATTAACCCAGAATGATGTGAAATTGTGCTTCGTGCAACATAATTCTGGGTGCCATTTAAAAACCATAAGTGCTAATGACTCCATTCCTTTTTGTGGTTGTAGGGGCTGTTGATTGGAGTATACTAAAACGAACCTGATCTCTCTAGGACTTTCAGAAGCCAAGTTATAAGCCCACAAATGTGTAACTGGACTACTTCTTTAAATTGACACCAGATCCGGTGACCTTTGGGACATGGTTTGACCCTCTTAGGAAAGTGCTATCATAATAAAACATTCAGATCACTTACAACTCAATAGATTCTACCTTCCTGTAACATTTCAGCCTGATTGGACCTTGTTTTCACACAAATGAGCCCAGAATGATGTGAAATTCTGCTTCGTGCAACATAATTCTGAGTGCCATTTACAAACCATAAGTGCTAATGACTCCATTCCTTTTTGTGGTTGTAGGGGCTGTTGATTGGAGTACACTAAAACAAACCTGATCTCTCTAGGACATTCAGAAGCCAAGTTATAAGCCCACAAATGTGTAACTGGACTACTTCTTTAAATTGACACCAGATCCGGTGACCTTTGGGACATGGTTTGACCCCCTTAGGAAAGTGCTATCATCATGAAACGTTCAGATCACTTACAACTCAATAGATTCTACCTTCCTGTAACGTTTCAGCCTGATTGGACCTTTTTTTCACACAAATAAACCCAGAATGATTTGAAATTGTGCTTCGTGCAACATAATTCTGGGTGCCATTTAAAAACCATAAGTGCTAATGACTCCATTCCTTTTTGTGGTTGTAGGGGCTGTTGATTGGAGTATACTAAAACGAACCTGATCTCTCTAGGACATTCAGAAGCCAAGTTATAAGCCCACAAATGTGTAACTGGACTACTTCTTTAAATTGACACCAGATCCGGTGACCTTTGGGACATGGTTTGACCCTCTTAGGAAAGTGCTATCATAATAAAACATTCAGATCACTTACAACTCAATAGATTCTACCTTCCTGTAACATTTCAGCCTGATTGGACCTTGTTTTCACACAAATGAGCCCAGAATGATGTGAAATTCTGCTTCGTGCAACATAATTCTGAGTGCCATTTACAAACCATAAGTGCTAATGACTCCATTCCTTTTTGTGGTTGTAGGGGCTGTTGATTGGAGTACACTAAAACAAACCTGATCTCTCTAGGACATTCAGAAGCCAAGTTATAAGCCCACAAATGTGTAACTGGACTACTTCTTTAAATTGACACCAGATCCGGTGACCTTTGGGACATGGTTTGACCCCCTTAGGAAACTGCTATCATCATGAAACGTTCAGATCACTTACAACTCAATAGATTCTACCTTCCTGTAACGTTTCAGCCTGATTGGACCTTTTTTTCACACAAATAAACCCAGAATGATTTGAAATTGTGCTTCGTGCAACATAATTCTGGGTGCCATTTAAAAACCATAAGTGCTAATGACTCCATTCCCTTTGTGGTTGTAGGGGCTGTTGATTGGAGTGCATTAAAACAAACCTGATCTCTATAGGACATTCAGAAGCCAAGTTATAAGCCCACAAATGTGTAACTGGACTACTTCTTTAAATTGACACCAGATCCGGTGACCTTTGGGACATGGTTTGACCCCCTTAGGAAAGTGCTATCATCATGAAACGTTCAGATCACTTACAACTCAATAGATTCTACCTTCCTGTAACTTTTCAGCCCGATTGGACCTTGTTTTCACACAAATGAACCCAGAATGATGTGAAATTGTGCTTCGTGCAACATAATTCTGGGTGCCATTTACAAACCATAAGTGCTAATGACTCCATTCCTTTTTGTGGTTGTAGGGGCTGTTGATTGGAGTACAATAAAACAAACCTGATCTCTCTAGGACATTCAGAAGCCAAGTTATAAGCCCACAAATGTGTAACTGGACAACTTCTGTAAATTGACACCAGATCCGGTGACCTTTGGGACATGGTTTGACCCCCTTAGGAAAGTGCTATCATCATGAAACGTTCAGATAACTTACAACTCAATAGATTCTACCTTCCTGTAACGTTTCAGCCTGATAGGACCTTGTTTTCACACAAATGAGCCCAGAATGATGTGAAATTGTGCTTCGTGCGACATAATTCTGAGTGCCATTTACAAAACCATAAGTGCTAATGACTCCATTCCTTTTTGTGGTTGTAGGGGCTGTTGATTGGAGTACACTAAAACAAACCTGATCTCTCTAGGAAATTTAGAAGCCAAGTTATAAGCCCACAAATGTGTAACTGGACTACTTCTTTAAATTGACACCAGATCCGGTGACCTTTGGGACATGGTTTGACCCCCTTAGGAAAGTGCTATCATCATGAAACGTTCAGATCACTTACAACTCAATAGATTCTACCTTCCTGTAACGTTTCAGCCTGATTGGACCTTTTTTTCACACAAATGAACCCAGAATGATTTGAAATTGTGCTTCGTGCAACATAATTCTGGGTGCCATTTACAAACCTCAAGTGCTAATGACTCCATTCCTTTTTGTGGTTGTAGGGGCTTTTGATTGGAGTACACTAAAACAAACCTAACCTCTCTAGGACATTCAGAAGCCAAGTTATAAGCCCACAAAGGTGTAACTGGACTACTTCTTTAAAGTGACACCAGGCCCGGTGACCTTTGGGACATGGTTTTACCCCCTATAGGAATGTGCGATCATCTTGAAACGTTCAGATCACTTACAACTCAATAGATTCTACCTTCTTGTAGCGTTTCAGCCTGATTGGACCTTGTTTTCACACAAATCGACCCAGAATGATGTCAAATTGTGCTTCGTGCAACATAATTCTGGGTGCCATTTACAAACCATAAGTGCTAATGACTCCATTCCTTTTTGTGGTTGTAGGGGCTGTTGATTGGAGTACACTAAAACAAACCTGATCTCTCTAGGACATTCAGAAGCCAAGTTATAAGCCCACAAATGTGTAACTGGACAACTTCTGTAAATTGACACCAGATCCGGTGACCTTTGGGACATGGTTTGACCCCCTTAGGAAAGTGCTATCATCATGAAACGTTCAGATCACTTACAACTCAATAGATTCTACCTTCCTGTAACTTTTCAGCCCGATTGGACCTTGTTTTCACACAAATGAACCCAGAATGATGTGAAATTGTGCTTCGTGCAACATAATTCTGGGTGCCATTTACAAACCATAAGTGCTAATGACTCCATTCCTTTTTGTGGTTGTAGGGGCTGTTGATTGGAGTACAATAAAACAAACCTGATCTCTCTAGGACATTCAGAAGCCAAGTTATAAGCCCACAAATGTGTAACTGGACAACTTCTGTAAATTGACACCAGATCCGGTGACCTTTGGGACATGGTTTGACCCCCTTAGGAAAGTGCTATCATCATGAAACGTTCAGATAACTTACAACTCAATAGATTCTACCTTCCTGTAACGTTTCAGCCTGATAGGACCTTGTTTTCACACAAATGAGCCCAGAATGATGTGAAATTGTGCTTCGTGCAACATAATTCTGAGTGCCATTTACAAAACCATAAGTGCTAATGACTCCATTCCTTTTTGTGGTTGTAGGGGCTGTTGATTGGAGTACACTAAAACAAACCTGATCTCTCTAGGAAATTCAGAAGCCAAGTTATAAGCCCACAAATGTGTAACTGGACTACTTCTTTAAATTGACACCAGATCCGGTGACCTTTGGGACATGGTTTGACCCCCTTAGGAAAGTGCTATCATCATGAAACGTTCAGATCACTTACAACTCAATAGATTCTACCTTCCTGTAACGTTTCAGCCTGATTGGACCTTTTTTTCACACAAATGAACCCAGAATGATTTGAAATTGTGCTTCGTGCAACATAATTCTGGGTGCCATTTACAAACCATAAGTGCTAATGACTCCATTCCTTTTTGTGGTTGTAGGGGCTGTTGATTGGAGTACACTAAAACAAACCTGATCTCTCTAGGACATTCAGAAGCCAAGTTATAAGCCCACAAAGGTGTAACTGGACTACTTCTTTAAAGTGACACCAGGCCCGGTGACCTTTGGGACATGGTTTTACCCCCTATAGGAATGTGCGATCATCTTGAAACGTTCAGATCACTTACAACTCAATAGATTCTACCTTCTTGTAGCGTTTCAGCCTGATTGGACCTTGTTTTCACACAAATCGACCCAGAATGATGTGAAATTGTGTTTCGTGCAACATAATTCTGGGTGCCATTTACAAACCATAAGTGCTAATGACTCCATTCCTTTTTGTGGTTGTAGGGGCTGTTGATTGGAGTACACTAAACAAACCTGATCTCTCTAGGACATTCAGAAGCCAAGTTATAAGCCCACAAATGTGTAACTGGACTACTTCTTTAAATTGACACCAGATCCTGTGACCTTTGGGACATGGTTTGACCCCCTTAGGAAAGCGCTATCATCATGAAACGTTCAGATCACTTACAACTTAATAGATTCTACCTTCCTGTAACGTTTCAGCCTGATTGGACCTTGTTTTCACACAAATGGACCCAGAATGATGTGAAATTGTGCTTCGTGCAACATAATTCTGGGTGCCATTTACAAACCATAAGTGCTAATGACTCCATTCCTTTTTGTGGTTGTAGGGGCTGTTGATTGGAGTACACTAAAACAAACCTGATCTCTCTAGGACATTCAGAAGCCAAGTTATAAGCCCACAAATGTGTAACTGGACTACTTCTTTAAATTGACACCAGATCAGGTGACCTTTGGGACATGGTTTGACCCCCTTAGGAAAGTGCTATCATCATGAAACGTTCGGATCACTTACAACTCAATAGATTCTACCTTCCTGTAACTTTTCAGCCTGATTGGACCTTGTTCTCACACAAATGGACCCAGAATGATGTGAAATTGTGCTTCGTGCAACATAATTCTGGGTGCCATTTACAAACCATAAGTGCTAATGACTCCATTCCTTTTTGTGGTTGTACGGGCTGTTGATTAGAGTACACTAAAATAAACCTGACCTCTCTAGGACATTCAGAAGCCAAGTTATAAGCCCACAAATGTGTAACTGGACTACTTCTTTAAAGTGACACCAGATCCGGTGACCTTTGGGACATGGTTTGACCCCCTTAGGAAAGTGCTATCATCATGAAATGTTCAGATCTTTTACAACTCAATAGATTCTACCTTCCTGTAATGTTTCAGCCTGATTGGACCTTGTTTTCACACAAATGAACCCAGAATGATGTGAAATTGTGCTTCGTGCAACATAATTCTGGGTGCCATTTACAAACCATAAATGCTAATGACTCCATTCCTTTTTGTGGTTGTAGGGGCTGTTGATTGGAGTACAGTAAAATAAACCTGACCTCTCTAGGACATTCAGAAGCCAAGTTATACGCCCACAAATGTGTAACTGGACTACTTCTTTAAAGTGACACCAGATCCGGTGACCTTTGGGACATGGTTTGACCCCCTTAGGAAAGTGCTATCATCATGAAATGTTCAGATCACTTACAACTCAATAGATTCTACCTTCCTGTAATGTTTCAGCCTGATTGGACCTTGTTTTCACACAAATGAGCCCAGAATGATGTGAAATTGTGCTTTGTGCAACATAATTCTGAGTGCCATTTACAAAACCATAAGTGCTAATGACTCCATTCCTTTTTGTGGTTGTAGGGGCTGTTGATTGGAGTACACTAAAACAAACCTGATCTCTCTAGGAAATTCAGAAGCCAAGTTATAAGCCCACAAATGTGTAACTGGACTACTTCTTTAAATTGACACCAGATCCGGTGACCTTTGGGACATGGTTTGACCCCCTTAGGAAAGTGCTATCATCATGAAACGTTCAGATCACTTACAACTCAATAGATTCTACCTTCCTGTAACGTTTCAGCCTGATTGGACCTTTTTTTCACACAAATGAACCCAGAATGATTTGAAATTGTGCTTCGTGCAACATAATTCTGGGTGCCATTTACAAACCATAAGTGCTAATGACTCCATTCCTTTTTGTGGTTGTAGGGGCTTTTGTTTAGAGTACACTAAAACAAACCTAACCTCTCTAGGACATTCAGAAGCCAAGTTATAAGCCCACAAAGGTGTAACTGGACTACTTCTTTAAAGTGACACCAGGCCCGGTGACCTTTGGGACATGGTTTTACCCCCTATAGGAATGTGCGATCATCTTGAAACGTTCAGATCACTTACAACTCAATAGATTATACCTTCTTGTAGCGTTTCAGCCTGATTGGACCTTGTTTTCACACAAATCGACCCAGAATGATGTGAAATTGTGCTTCGTGCAACATAATTCTGGGTGCCATTTACAAACCATAAGTGCTAATGACTCCATTCCTTTTTGTGGTTGTAGGGGCTGTTGATTGGAGTACACTAAACAAACCTGATCTCTCTAGGACATTCAGAAGCCAAGTTATAAGCCCACAAATGTGTAACTGGACTACTTCTTTAAATTGACACCAGATCCTGTGACCTTTGGGACATGGTTTGACCCCCTTAGGAAAGCGCTATCATCATGAAACGTTCAGATCACTTACAACTTAATAGATTCTACCTTCCTGTAACGTTTCAGCCTGATTGGACCTTGTTTTCACACAAATGGACCCAGAATGATGTGAAATTGTGCTTCGTGCAACATAATTCTGGGTGCCATTTACAAACCATAAGTGCTAATGACTCCATTCCTTTTTGTGGTTGTAGGGACTGTTGATTGGAGTACACTAAAACAAACCTGATCTCTCTAGGACATTCAGAAGCCAAGTTATAAGCCCACAAATGTGTAACTGGACTACTTCTTTAAATTGACACCAGATCCGGTGACCTTTGGGACATGGTTTGACCCCCTTAGGAAAGTGCTATCATCATGAAACGTTCAGATCACTTACAACTCAATAGATTCTACATTCTTGTAGCGTTTCAGCCTGATTGGACCTTGTTTTCACACAAATGGACCCAGAATGATGTGAAATTGTGCTTCGTCCAACATAATTCTGGGTGCCATTTACAAACCATAAGGGCTAATGACTCCATTCCTTTTTGTGGTTGTAGGGGCTTTTGATTGGAGTACACTAAAACAAACCTGATCTCTCTAGGACATTCAGAAGCCAAGTTATAAGCCCACAAATGTGTAACTGGACTACTTCTTTAAATTGACACCAGATCCGGTGACCTTTGGGACATGGTTTGACCCCCTTAGGAAAGTGCTATTATCATGAAACGTTCAGATCACTTACAACTCAATAGATTCTACCTTCCTGTAACGTTTCAGCCTGATTGGACCTTGTTTTCACACAAATGGACCCAGAATGATGTGAAATTGTGCTTCGTGCAACATAATTCTGGGTGCCATTTACAAACCATAAGTGCTAATGACTCCATTCATTTTTGTGGTTGTAGGGGCTGTTGATTGGAGTACATTAAAACAAACCTGATCTCTCTAGGACATTCAGAAGCCAAGTTATAAGCCCACAAATGTGTAACTGGACTACTTCTTTAAATTGACACCAGATCAGGTGACCTTTGGGACATGGTTTGACCCCCTTAGGAAAGTGCTATCATCATGAAACGTTCGGATCACTTACAACTCAATAGATTCTACCTTCCTGTAACGTTTCAGCCTGATTGGACCTTGTTCTCACACAAATGGATCCAGAATGATGTGAAATTGTGCTTCGTGCAACATAATTCTGGGTGCCATTTACAAACCATAAGTGCTAATGACTCCATTCCTTTTTGTTGTTGTAGGGGCTGTTGATTGGAGTACACTAAAATAAACCTGACCTCTCTAGGACATTCAGAAGCCAAGTTATAAGCCCACAAATGTGTAACTGGACTACTTCTTTAAAGTGACACCAGATCCGGTGACCTTTGGGACATGGTTTGACCCCCTTAGGAAAGTGCTATCATCATGAAATGTTCAGATCACTTACAACTCAATAGATTCTACCTTCCTGTAATGTTTCAGCCTGATTGGACCTTGTTTTCACACAAATGAACCCAGAATGATGTGAAATTGTGCTTCGTGCAACATAATTCTGGGTGCCATTTACAAACCATAAATGCTAATGACTCCATTCCTTTTTGTGGTTGTAGGGGCTGTTGATTGGAGTACACTAAAACAAACCTGACCTCTCTAGGACATTCATAAGCCAAGTTATAAGCCCACAAAGGTGTAACTGGACTACATCTTTAAAGTGACACCAGGCCCGGTGACCTTTGGGACATGGTTTGACCCCCTTAGGAAAGTGCTATCATCATGAAACGTTCAGATCACTTACAACTCAGTAGATTCTACCTTCCTGTAACGTTTCAGCCTGATTGGACCTTGTTTTCACACAAATGAACCCAGAATGATGTGAAATTGTGCTTCGTGCAACATAATTCTGGGTGCCATTTACAAACCATAAATGCTAATGACTCCATTCCTTTTTGTGGTTGTAGGGGCTGTTGATTGGAGTACACTAAAACAAACCTGATCTCTCTAGGACATTCAGAAGCCAAGTTACAAGCCCACAAATGTGTAACTGGACTACTTCTTTAAATTGACACCAGATCCGGTGACCTTTGGGACATGGTTTGACCCCCTTTAGGAAAGTGCTATCATCATGAAATGTTCAGATCACTTAAACTCAATAGGTTCTACCTTCCTGTAACGTTTCAGCCTGATTGGACCTTGTTTTCAGACAAATGAACCCAGAATGATGTGAAATTGTGCTTCGTGCAACATAATTCTGGGTGCCATTTAAAAACCATAAGTGTTAATGACTCCATTCCTTTTTGTGGTTGTAGGGGCTGTTGATTGGAGTACATTAAAACAAACCTGATCTCTCTAGGACATTCAGAAGCCAAGTTATAAGCCCACAAATGTGTAACTGGACTACTTCTTTAAATTGACACCAGATCCGGTGACCTTTGGGACATGGTTTGACCCCCTTAGGAAACTGCTATCATCATGAAACGTTCAGATCACTTACAACTCAATAGATTCTACCTTCCTGAAACGTTTCAGCCTGATTGGACCTTGTTTTCATACAAATGAACCCAGAATGATGTGAAATTGTGCTTCGTGCAACATAATTCTGGGTGCCATTTAAAAACCATAAGTGCTAATGACTCCATTCCTTTTTGTGGTTGTAGGGGCTGTTGATTGGAGTATACTAAAACAAACCTGATCTCTCTAGGACATTCAGAAGCCAAGTTATAAGCCCACAAATGTGTAACTGGACTACTTCTTTAAATTGACACCAGATCCGGTGACCTTTGGGACATGGTTTGACCCCCTTAGGAAAGTGCTATCATCATGAAACGTTCAGATCACTTACAACTCAATAGATTCTACCTTCCTGTAATGTTTCAGCCTGATTGGACCTTGTTTTCACACAAATGAGCCCAGAATGATGTGAAATTGTGCTTTGTGCAACATAATTCTGAGTGCCATTTACAAAACCATAAGTGCTAATGACTCCATTCCTTTTTGTGGTTGTAGGGGCTGTTGATTGGAGTACACTAAAACAAACCTGATCTCTCTAGGAAATTCAGAAGCCAAGTTATAAGCCCACAAATGTGTAACTGGACTACTTCTTTAAATTGACACCAGATCCGGTGACCTTTGGGACATGGTTTGACCCCCTTAGGAAAGTGCTATCATCATGAAACGTTCAGATCACTTACAACTCAATAGATTCTACCTTCCTGTAACGTTTCAGCCTGATTGGACCTTTTTTTCACACAAATGAACCCAGAATGATTTGAAATTGTGCTTCGTGCAACATAATTCTGGGTGCCATTTACAAACCATAAGTGCTAATGACTCCATTCCTTTTTGTGGTTGTAGGGGCTTTTGTTTAGAGTACACTAAAACAAACCTAACCTCTCTAGGACATTCAGAAGCCAAGTTATAAGCCCACAAAGGTGTAACTGGACTACTTCTTTAAAGTGACACCAGGCCCGGTGACCTTTGGGACATGGTTTTACCCCCTATAGGAATGTGCGATCATCTTGAAACGTTCAGATCACTTACAACTCAATAGATTATACCTTCTTGTAGCGTTTCAGCCTGATTGGACCTTGTTTTCACACAAATCGACCCAGAATGATGTGAAATTGTGCTTCGTGCAACATAATTCTGGGTGCCATTTACAAACCATAAGTGCTAATGACTCCATTCCTTTTTGTGGTTGTAGGGGCTGTTGATTGGAGTACACTAAACAAACCTGATCTCTCTAGGACATTCAGAAGCCAAGTTATAAGCCCACAAATGTGTAACTGGACTACTTCTTTAAATTGACACCAGATCCTGTGACCTTTGGGACATGGTTTGACCCCCTTAGGAAAGCGCTATCATCATGAAACATTCAGATCACTTACAACTTAATAGATTCTACCTTCCTGTAACGTTTCAGCCTGATTGGACCTTGTTTTCACACAAATGGACCCAGAATGATGTGAAATTGTGCTTCGTGCAACATAATTCTGGGTGCCATTTACAAACCATAAGTGCTAATGACTCCATTCCTTTTTGTGGTTGTAGGGACTGTTGATTGGAGTACACTAAAACAAACCTGATCTCTCTAGGACATTCAGAAGCCAAGTTATAAGCCCACAAATGTGTAACTGGACTACTTCTTTAAATTGACACCAGATCCGGTGACCTTTGGGACATGGTTTGACCCCCTTAGGAAAGTGCTATCATCATGAAACGTTCAGATCACTTACAACTCAATAGATTCTACATTCTTGTAGCGTTTCAGCCTGATTGGACCTTGTTTTCACACAAATGGACCCAGAATGATGTGAAATTGTGCTTCGTCCAACATAATTCTGGGTGCCATTTACAAACCATAAGGGCTAATGACTCCATTCCTTTTTGTGGTTGTAGGGGCTTTTGATTGGAGTACACTAAAACAAACCTGATCTCTCTAGGACATTCAGAAGCCAAGTTATAAGCCCACAAATGTGTAACTGGACTACTTCTTTAAATTGACACCAGATCCGGTGACCTTTGGGACATGGTTTGACCCCCTTAGGAAAGTGCTATTATCATGAAACGTTCAGATCACTTACAACTCAATAGATTCTACCTTCCTGTAACGTTTCAGCCTGATTGGACCTTGTTTTCACACAAATGGACCCAGAATGATGTGAAATTGTGCTTCGTGCAACATAATTCTGGGTGCCATTTACAAACCATAAGTGCTAATGACTCCATTCATTTTTGTGGTTGTAGGGGCTGTTGATTGGAGTACATTAAAACAAACCTGATCTCTCTAGGACATTCAGAAGCCAAGTTATAAGCCCACAAATGTGTAACTGGACTACTTCTTTAAATTGACACCAGATCAGGTGACCTTTGGGACATGGTTTGACCCCCTTAGGAAAGTGCTATCATCATGAAACGTTCGGATCACTTACAACTCAATAGATTCTACCTTCCTGTAACGTTTCAGCCTGATTGGACCTTGTTCTCACACAAATGGATCCAGAATGATGTGAAATTGTGCTTCGTGCAACATAATTCTGGGTGCCATTTACAAACCATAAGTGCTAATGACTCCATTCCTTTTTGTTGTTGTAGGGGCTGTTGATTGGAGTACAGTAAAATAAACCTGACCTCTCTAGGACATTCAGAAGCCAAGTTATAAGCCCACAAATGTGTAACTGGACTACTTCTTTAAAGTGACACCAGATCCGGTGACCTTTGGGACATGGTTTGACCCCCTTAGGAAAGTGCTATCATCATGAAATGTTCAGATCACTTACAACTCAATAGATTCTACCTTCCTGTAATGTTTCAGCCTGATTGGACCTTGTTTTCACACAAATGAACCCAGAATGATGTGAAATTGTGCTTCGTGCAACATAATTCTGGGTGCCATTTACAAACCATAAATGCTAATGACTCCATTCCTTTTTGTGGTTGTAGGGGCTGTTGATTGGAGTACACTAAAACAAACCTGACCTCTCTAGGACATTCATAAGCCAAGTTATAAGCCCACAAAGGTGTAACTGGACTACATCTTTAAAGTGACACCAGGCCCGGTGACCTTTGGGACATGGTTTGACCCCCTTAGGAAAGTGCTATCATCATGAAACGTTCAGATCACTTACAACTCAGTAGATTCTACCTTCCTGTAACGTTTCAGCCTGATTGGACCTTGTTTTCACACAAATGAACCCAGAATGATGTGAAATTGTGCTTCGTGCAACATAATTCTGGGTGCCATTTACAAACCATAAATGCTAATGACTCCATTCCTTTTTGTGGTTGTAGGGGCTGTTGATTGGAGTACACTAAAACAAACCTGATCTCTCTAGGACATTCAGAAGCCAAGTTACAAGCCCACAAATGTGTAACTGGACTACTTCTTTAAATTGACACCAGATCCGGTGACCTTTGGGACATGGTTTGACCCCCTTAGGAAAGTGCTATCATCATGAAACGTTCAGATCACTTACAACTCAATAGATTCTACCTTCCTGTAATGTTTCAGCCTGATTGGACCTTGTTTTCACACAAATGAGCCCAGAATGATGTGAAATTGTGCTTTGTGCAACATAATTCTGAGTGCCATTTACAAAACCATAAGTGCTAATGACTCCATTCCTTTTTGTGGTTGTAGGGGCTGTTGATTGGAGTACACTAAAACAAACCTGATCTCTCTAGGAAATTCAGAAGCCAAGTTATAAGCCCACAAATGTGTAACTGGACTACTTCTTTAAATTGACACCAGATCCGGTGACCTTTGGGACATGGTTTGACCCCCTTAGGAAAGTGCTATCATCATGAAACGTTCAGATCACTTACAACTCAATAGATTCTACCTTCCTGTAACGTTTCAGCCTGATTGGACCTTTTTTTCACACAAATGAACCCAGAATGATTTGAAATTGTGCTTCGTGCAACATAATTCTGGGTGCCATTTACAAACCATAAGTGCTAATGACTCCATTCCTTTTTGTGGTTGTAGGGGCTTTTGTTTAGAGTACACTAAAACAAACCTAACCTCTCTAGGACATTCAGAAGCCAAGTTATAAGCCCACAAAGGTGTAACTGGACTACTTCTTTAAAGTGACACCAGGCCCGGTGACCTTTGGGACATGGTTTTACCCCCTATAGGAATGTGCGATCATCTTGAAACGTTCAGATCACTTACAACTCAATAGATTATACCTTCTTGTAGCGTTTCAGCCTGATTGGACCTTGTTTTCACACAAATCGACCCAGAATGATGTGAAATTGTGCTTCGTGCAACATAATTCTGGGTGCCATTTACAAACCATAAGTGCTAATGACTCCATTCCTTTTTGTGGTTGTAGGGGCTGTTGATTGGAGTACACTAAACAAACCTGATCTCTCTAGGACATTCAGAAGCCAAGTTATAAGCCCACAAATGTGTAACTGGACTACTTCTTTAAATTGACACCAGATCCTGTGACCTTTGGGACATGGTTTGACCCCCTTAGGAAAGCGCTATCATCATGAAACGTTCAGATCACTTACAACTTAATAGATTCTACCTTCCTGTAACGTTTCAGCCTGATTGGACCTTGTTTTCACACAAATGGACCCAGAATGATGTGAAATTGTGCTTCGTGCAACATAATTCTGGGTGCCATTTACAAACCATAAGTGCTAATGACTCCATTCCTTTTTGTGGTTGTAGGGACTGTTGATTGGAGTACACTAAAACAAACCTGATCTCTCTAGGACATTCAGAAGCCAAGTTATAAGCCCACAAATGTGTAACTGGACTACTTCTTTAAATTGACACCAGATCCGGTGACCTTTGGGACATGGTTTGACCCCCTTAGGAAAGTGCTATCATCATGAAACGTTCAGATCACTTACAACTCAATAGATTCTACATTCTTGTAGCGTTTCAGCCTGATTGGACCTTGTTTTCACACAAATGGACCCAGAATGATGTGAAATTGTGCTTCGTCCAACATAATTCTGGGTGCCATTTACAAACCATAAGGGCTAATGACTCCATTCCTTTTTGTGGTTGTAGGGGCTTTTGATTGGAGTACACTAAAACAAACCTGATCTCTCTAGGACATTCAGAAGCCAAGTTATAAGCCCACAAATGTGTAACTGGACTACTTCTTTAAATTGACACCAGATCCGGTGACCTTTGGGACATGGTTTGACCCCCTTAGGAAAGTGCTATTATCATGAAACGTTCAGATCACTTACAACTCAATAGATTCTACCTTCCTGTAACGTTTCAGCCTGATTGGACCTTGTTTTCACACAAATGGACCCAGAATGATGTGAAATTGTGCTTCGTGCAACATAATTCTGGGTGCCATTTACAAACCATAAGTGCTAATGACTCCATTCATTTTTGTGGTTGTAGGGGCTGTTGATTGGAGTACATTAAAACAAACCTGATCTCTCTAGGACATTCAGAAGCCAAGTTATAAGCCCACAAATGTGTAACTGGACTACTTCTTTAAATTGACACCAGATCAGGTGACCTTTGGGACATGGTTTGACCCCCTTAGGAAAGTGCTATCATCATGAAACGTTCGGATCACTTACAACTCAATAGATTCTACCTTCCTGTAACGTTTCAGCCTGATTGGACCTTGTTCTCACACAAATGGATCCAGAATGATGTGAAATTGTGCTTCGTGCAACATAATTCTGGGTGCCATTTACAAACCATAAGTGCTAATGACTCCATTCCTTTTTGTTGTTGTAGGGGCTGTTGATTGGAGTACACTAAAATAAACCTGACCTCTCTAGGACATTCAGAAGCCAAGTTATAAGCCCACAAATGTGTAACTGGACTACTTCTTTAAAGTGACACCAGATCCGGTGACCTTTGGGACATGGTTTGACCCCCTTAGGAAAGTGCTATCATCATGAAATGTTCAGATCACTTACAACTCAATAGATTCTACCTTCCTGTAATGTTTCAGCCTGATTGGACCTTGTTTTCACACAAATGAACCCAGAATGATGTGAAATTGTGCTTCGTGCAACATAATTCTGGGTGCCATTTACAAACCATAAATGCTAATGACTCCATTCCTTTTTGTGGTTGTAGGGGCTGTTGATTGGAGTACACTAAAACAAACCTGACCTCTCTAGGACATTCATAAGCCAAGTTATAAGCCCACAAAGGTGTAACTGGACTACATCTTTAAAGTGACACCAGGCCCGGTGACCTTTGGGACATGGTTTGACCCCCTTAGGAAAGTGCTATCATCATGAAACGTTCAGATCACTTACAACTCAGTAGATTCTACCTTCCTGTAACGTTTCAGCCTGATTGGACCTTGTTTTCACACAAATGAACCCAGAATGATGTGAAATTGTGCTTCGTGCAACATAATTCTGGGTGCCATTTACAAACCATAAATGCTAATGACTCCATTCCTTTTTGTGGTTGTAGGGGCTGTTGATTGGAGTACACTAAAACAAACCTGATCTCTCTAGGACATTCAGAAGCCAAGTTACAAGCCCACAAATGTGTAACTGGACTACTTCTTTAAATTGACACCAGATCCGGTGACCTTTGGGACATGGTTTGACCCCCTTTAGGAAAGTGCTATCATCATGAAATGTTCAGATCACTTAAACTCAATAGGTTCTACCTTCCTGTAACGTTTCAGCCTGATTGGACCTTGTTTTCAGACAAATGAACCCAGAATGATGTGAAATTGTGCTTCGTGCAACATAATTCTGGGTGCCATTTAAAAACCATAAGTGTTAATGACTCCATTCCTTTTTGTGGTTGTAGGGGCTGTTGATTGGAGTACATTAAAACAAACCTGATCTCTCTAGGACATTCAGAAGCCAAGTTATAAGCCCACAAATGTGTAACTGGACTACTTCTTTAAATTGACACCAGATCCGGTGACCTTTGGGACATGGTTTGACCCCCTTAGGAAACTGCTATCATCATGAAACGTTCAGATCACTTACAACTCAATAGATTCTACCTTCCTGAAACGTTTCAGCCTGATTGGACCTTGTTTTCATACAAATGAACCCAGAATGATGTGAAATTGTGCTTCGTGCAACATAATTCTGGGTGCCATTTAAAAACCATAAGTGCTAATGACTCCATTCCTTTTTGTGGTTGTAGGGGCTGTTGATTGGAGTATACTAAAACAAACCTGATCTCTCTAGGACATTCAGAAGCCAAGTTATAAGCCCACAAATGTGTAACTGGACTACTTCTTTAAATTGACACCAGATCCGGTGACCTTTGGGACATGGTTTGACCCCCTTAGGAAAGTGCTATCATCATGAAATGTTCAGATCACTTAAACTCAATAGGTTCTACCTTCCTGTAACGTTTCAGCCTGATTGGACCTTGTTTTCACACAAATGAACCCAGAATGATGTGAAATTGTGCTTCGTGCAACATAATTCTGGGTGCCATTTAAAAACCATAAGTGTTAATGACTCCATTCCTTTTTGTGGTTGTAGGGGCTGTTGATTGGAGTACATTAAAACAAACCTGATCTCTCTAGGACATTCAGAAGCCAAGTTATAAGCCCACAAATGTGTAACTGGACTACTTCTTTAAATTGACACCAGATCCGGTGACCTTTGGGACATGGTTTGACCCCCTTAGGAAACTGCTATCATCATGAAACGTTCAGATCACTTACAACTCACTAGATTCTACCTTCCTGTAACGTTGCAGCCTGATTGGACCTTGTTTTCACACAAATGAACCCAGAATGATGTGAAATTGTGCTTCGTGCAACATAATTCTGGGTGCCATTTAAAAACCATAAGTGCTAATGACTCCATTCCTTTTTGTGGTTGTAGGGGCTGTTGATTGGAGTATACTAAAACAAACCTGATCTCTCTAGGACATTCAGAAGCCAAGTTATAAGCCCACAAATGTGTAACTGGACTACTTCTTTAAATTGACACCAGGCCCGGTGACCTTTGGGACATGGTTTGACCCCCTTAGGAAAGTGCTATCATCATGAAACGTTCAGATCACTTACAACTCAATAGATTCTACCTTCCTGTAACGTTTCAGCCTGATTGGACCTTGTTTTCACACAAATGGACCCAGAATGATGTGAAATTGTGCTTCGTGCAACATAATTCTGGGTGCCATTTACAAACCATAAGCGCTAATGACTCCATTCCTTTTTGTGGTTGTAGGGACTGTTGATTGGAATACACTAAAACAAACCTGACCTCTCTAGGACATTCAGAAGCCAAGTTATAAGCCCACAAATGTGTAACTGGACTACGTCTTTAAAGTGACACCAGGCCCGGTGACCTTTGGGACATGGTTTGACCCCCTATAGGAATGGGCGATCATCATGAAACGTTCAGATCACTTACAACTCAATAGATTCTACCTTCTTGTAATGTTTCAGCCTGACTGGACCTTGTTTTCACACAAATGGACCCAGAATGATGTGAAATTGTGCTTCGTGCAACATAATTCTGGGTGCCATTTACAAACCATAAGTGCTAATGACTCCATTCCTTTTTGTGGTTGTAGGGGCTGTTTATTGGAGAACACTAAAACAAACCTGACCTCTCTAGGACATTCAGAAGCCAAGTTATAAGCCCACAAATGTGTAACTGGACTACTTCTTTAAAGTGACACCAGATCCGGTGACCTTTGGGACATTGTTTGACCGCCTTAGGAAAGTGCTATAATCATGAAACGTTCAGATCACTTACAACTCAATAGATTCTACCTTCCTGTAACGTTTCAGCCTGATTGGACCTTGTTTTCACACAAATGAACCCAGAATGATGTGAAATTGAGCTTCGTGCAACATAATTCGGGGTGCCTTTTACAAACCATAAGTGCTAATGACTCCATTCCGTTTTGTGGTTGTAGGGGCTGTTGATTGGAGTACACTAAAACAAACCTAACCTCTCTAGGACATTCAGAAGCCAAGTTATAAGCCCACAAAGGTGTAACTGGACTA
The DNA here is from genome assembly GCF_043380555.1 of Nothobranchius furzeri. Taxonomy (NCBI): domain Eukaryota; kingdom Metazoa; phylum Chordata; class Actinopteri; order Cyprinodontiformes; family Nothobranchiidae; genus Nothobranchius; species Nothobranchius furzeri. The sequence continues at coordinate 11,810,005 of NC_091743.1, forward strand.
CTTCTTTAAAGTGACACCAGGCCCGGTGACCTTTGGGACATGGTTTGACCCCCTTAGGAAAGTGCTATCATCATGAAACGTTCAGATCACTTACAACTCAATAGATTCTACCTTCCTGTAACGTTTCAGCCTGATTGGACCTTGTTTTCACACAAATGAACCCAGAATGATGTGAAATTGTGCTTCGTGCAACATAATTCTGGGTGCCATTTAAAAACCATAAGTGCTAATGTCTCCATTCCTTTTTGTGGTTGTAGGGGCTGTTGATTGGAGTACACTAAAACAAACCTGACCTCTCTAGGACATTCAGAAGCCAAGTTATAAGCCCACAAAATTGTAACTGGACTACTTCTTTAAAGTGACACCAGATCCGGTGACCTTTGGGACATGGTTTGACCCCCTTAGGAAAGTGCTATCATCATGAAACGTTCAGATCACTTACAACTCAATAGATTCTACCTTCCTGTAACGTTTCAGCCCTATTGGACCTTGTTTTCACACAAATGAACCCAGAATGATGTGAAATTGTGCTTCGTGCAACATAATTCTGGGCCCCATTTACAAACCATAAGTGCTAATGACTCCATTCCGTTTTGTGGTTGTAGGGGCTGTTGATTGGAGTACACTAAAACAAACCTTATCTCTCTAGGACATTCAGAAGCCAAGTTATAATCCCACAAATGTGTAACTGGACTACTTCTTTAAATTGACACCAGATCCGGTGACCTTTGGGACATGGTTTGACCCCCTTTAGGAAAGTGCTATCATCATGAAATGTTCAGATCACTTAAACTCAATAGGTTCTACCTTCCTGTAACGTTTCAGCCTGATTGGACCTTGTTTTCAGACAAATGAACCCAGAATGATGTGAAATTGTGCTTCGTGCAACATAATTCTGGGTGCCATTTAAAAACCATAAGTGTTAATGACTCCATTCCTTTTTGTGGTTGTAGGGGCTGTTGATTGGAGTACATTAAAACAAACCTGATCTCTCTAGGACATTCAGAAGCCAAGTTATAAGCCCACAAATGTGTAACTGGACTACTTTAAATTGACACCAGATCCGGTGACCTTTGGGACATGGTTTGACCCCCTTAGGAAACTGCTATCATCATCAAACGTTCAGATCACTTACAACTCAATAGATTCTACCTTCCTGAAACGTTTCAGCCTGATTGGACCTTGTTTTCATACAAATGAACCCAGAATGATGTGAACTTGTGCTTCGTGCAACATAATTCTGGGTGCCATTTAAAAACCATAAGTGCTAATGACTCCATTCCTTTTTGTGGTTGTAGGGGCTGTTGATTGGAGTATACTAAAACAAACCTGATCTCTCTAGGACATTCAGAAGCCAAGTTATAAGCCCACAAATGTGTAACTGGACTACTTCTTTAAATTGACACCAGATCCGGTGACCTTTGGGACATGGTTTGACCCCCTTAGGAAAGTGCTATCATCATGAAATGTTCAGATCACTTAAACTCAATAGGTTCTACCTTCCTGTAACGTTTCAGCCTGATTGGACCTTGTTTTCACACAAATGAACCCAGAATGATGTGAAATTGTGCTTCGTGCAACATAATTCTGGGTGCCATTTAAAAACCATAAGTGTTAATGACTCCATTCCTTTTTGTGGTTGTAGGGGCTGTTGATTGGAGTACATTAAAACAAACCTGATCTCTCTAGGACATTCAGAAGCCAAGTTATAAGCCCACAAATGTGTAACTGGACTACTTCTTTAAATTGACACCAGATCCGGTGACCTTTGGGACATGGTTTGACCCCCTTAGGAAACTGCTATCATCATGAAACGTTCAGATCACTTACAACTCACTAGATTCTACCTTCCTGTAACGTTGCAGCCTGATTGGACCTTGTTTTCACACAAATGAACCCAGAATGATGTGAAATTGTGCTTCGTGCAACATAATTCTGGGTGCCATTTAAAAACCATAAGTGCTAATGACTCCATTCCTTTTTGTGGTTGTAGGGGCTGTTGATTGGAGTATACTAAAACAAACCTGATCTCTCTAGGACATTCAGAAGCCAAGTTATAAGCCCACAAATGTGTAACTGGACTACTTCTTTAAATTGACACCAGGCCCGGTGACCTTTGGGACATGGTTTGACCCCCTTAGGAAAGTGCTATCATCATGAAACGTTCAGATCACTTACAACTCAATAGATTCTACCTTCCTGTAACGTTTCAGCCTGATTGGACCTTGTTTTCACACAAATGGACCCAGAATGATGTGAAATTGTGCTTCGTGCAACATAATTCTGGGTGCCATTTACAAACCATAAGCGCTAATGACTCCATTCCTTTTTGTGGTTGTAGGGACTGTTGATTGGAATACACTAAAACAAACCTGACCTCTCTAGGACATTCAGAAGCCAAGTTATAAGCCCACAAATGTGTAACTGGACTACGTCTTTAAAGTGACACCAGGCCCGGTGACCTTTGGGACATGGTTTGACCCCCTATAGGAATGGGCGATCATCATGAAACGTTCAGATCACTTACAACTCAATAGATTCTACCTTCTTGTAATGTTTCAGCCTGACTGGACCTTGTTTTCACACAAATGGACCCAGAATGATGTGAAATTGTGCTTCGTGCAACATAATTCTGGGTGCCATTTACAAACCATAAGTGCTAATGACTCCATTCCTTTTTGTGGTTGTAGGGGCTGTTTATTGGAGAACACTAAAACAAACCTGACCTCTCTAGGACATTCAGAAGCCAAGTTATAAGCCCACAAATGTGTAACTGGACTACTTCTTTAAAGTGACACCAGATCCGGTGACCTTTGGGACATGGTTTGACCGCCTTAGGAAAGTGCTATAATCATGAAACGTTCAGATCACTTACAACTCAATAGATTCTACCTTCCTGTAACGTTTCAGCCTGATTGGACCTTGTTTTCACACAAATGAACCCAGAATGATGTGAAATTGAGCTTCGTGCAACATAATTCGGGGTGCCTTTTACAAACCATAAGTGCTAATGACTCCATTCCGTTTTGTGGTTGTAGGGGCTGTTGATTGGAGTACACTAAAACAAACCTAACCTCTCTAGGACATTCAGAAGCCAAGTTATAAGCCCACAAAGGTGTAACTGGACTACTTCTTTAAAGTGACACCAGGCCCGGTGACCTTTGGGACATGGTTTGACCCCCTTAGGAAAGTGCTATCATCATGAAACGTTCAGATCACTTACAACTCAATAGATTCTACCTTCCTGTAACGTTTCAGCCTGATTGGACCTTGTTTTCACACAAATGAACCCAGAATGATGTGAAATTGTGCTTCGTGCAACATAATTCTGGGTGCCATTTAAAAACCATAAGTGCTAATGTCTCCATTCCTGTTTGTGGTTGTAGGGGCTGTTGATTGGAGTACACTAAAACAAACCTGACCTCTCTAGGACATTCAGAAGCCAAGTTATAAGCCCACAAAATTGTAACTGGACTACTTCTTTAAAGTGACACCAGATCCGGTGACCTTTGGGACATGGTTTGACCCCCTTAGGAAAGTGCTATCATCATGAAACGTTCAGATCACTTACAACTCAATAGATTCTACCTTCCTGTAACGTTTCAGCCCTATTGGACCTTGTTTTCACACAAATGAACCCAGAATGATGTGAAATTGTGCTTCGTGCAACATAATTCTGGGCCCCATTTACAAACCATAAGTGCTAATGACTCCATTCCGTTTTGTGGTTGTAGGGGCTGTTGATTGGAGTACACTAAAACAAACCTTATCTCTCTAGGACATTCAGAAGCCAAGTTATAATCCCACAAATGTGTAACTGGACTACTTCTTTAAATTGACACCAGATCCGGTGACCTTTGGGACATGTTTTGACCCTCTTAGGAAAGTGCTATCATCATGAAACATTCAGATCACTTACAACTCAATAGATTCTACCTTCCTGTAACGTTTCAGCCTGATTGGACCTTGTTTTCACACAAATGAACCCAGAATGATGTGAAATTGTACTTCGTGCAACATAATTCTAGGTGCCATTTAAAAACCATAAGTGCTAATGACTCCATTCCTTTTTGTGGTTGTAGGGGCTGTTGATTGCAGTACACTAAAACAAACCTGATCTCTTTAGGACATTCAGAAGCCAAGTTACAAGCCCACAAATGTGTAACTGGACTACTTCTTTAAATTGACACCAGATCCGGTGACCTTTGGGACATGGTTTGACCCCCTTAGGAAAGTGCTATCATCATGAAACGTTCAGATAACTTACAACTCAATAGATTCTACCTTCCTGTAACGTTTCAGCCTGATTGGACCTTGTTTTCACACAAATGAACCCAGAATCATGTGAAATTGTGCTTCGTGCAACATAATTCTGGGTGCCATTTACAAACCATAAGTGCTAATGACTCCATTCCTTTTTGTGGTTGTAGGGGCTGTTGATTGGAGTACATTAAAACAAACCTGATCTCTCTAGGACATTCAGAAGCCAAGTTATAAGCCCACAAATGTGTAACTGGACTACTTCTTTAAATTGACACCAGATCCGGTGACCTTTGGGACATGGTTTGACCCCCTTAGGAAACTGCTATCATCATGAAACGTTCAGATCACTTACAACTCAATAGATTCTACCTTCCTGTAACGTTGCAGCCTGATTGGACCTTGTTTTCACACAAATGAACCCAGAATGATGTGAAATTGTGCTTCGTGCAACATAATTCTGGGTGCCATTTAAAAACCATAAGTGCTAATGACTCCATTCCTTTTTGTGGTTGTAGGGGCTGTTGATTGGAGTATACTAAAACAAACCTGATCTCTCTAGGACATTCAGAAGCCAAGTTATAAGCCCACAAATGTGTAACTGGACTACTTCTTTAAATTGACACCAGATCCGGTGACCTTTGGGACATGGTTTGACCCCCTTAGGAAAGTGCTATAATCATGAAACGTTCAGATCACTTACAACTCAATAGATTCTACCTTCCTGTAACGTTTCAGCCTGATTGGACCTTGTTTTCACACAAATGAACCCAGAATGATGTGAAATTGAGCTTCGTGCAACATAATTCGGGGTGCCTTTTACAAACCATAAGTGCTAATGACTCCATTCCGTTTTGTGGTTGTAGGGGCTGTTGATTGGAGTATACTAAAACAAACCTGATCTCTCTAGGACATTCAGAAGCCAAGTTATAAGCCCACAAATGTGTAACTGGACTACTTCTTTAAATTGACACCAGGCCCGGTGACCTTTGGGACATGGTTTGACCCCCTTAGGAAAGTGCTATCATCATGAAACGTTCAGATCACTTACAACTCAATAGATTCTACCTTCCTGTAACGTTTCAGCCTGATTGGACCTTGTTTTCACACAAATGGACCCAGAATGATGTGAAATTGTGCTTCGTGCAACATAATTCTGGGTGCCATTTACAAACCATAAGCGCTAATGACTCCATTCCTTTTTGTGGTTGTAGGGACTGTTGATTGGAATACACTAAAACAAACCTGACCTGTCTAGGACATTCAGAAGCCAAGTTATAAGCCCACAAATGTGTAACTGGACTACGTCTTTAAAGTGACACCAGGCCCGGTGACCTTTGGGACATGGTTTGACCCCCTATAGGAATGGGCGATCATCATGAAACGTTCAGATCACTTACAACTCAATAGATTCTACCTTCTTGTAATGTTTCAGCCTGACTGGACCTTGTTTTCACACAAATGGACCCAGAATGATGTGAAATTGTGCTTCGTGCAACATAATTCTGGGTGCCATTTACAAACCATAAGTGCTAATGACTCCATTCCTTTTTGTGGTTGTAGGGGCTGTTTATTGGAGAACACTAAAACAAACCTGACCTCTCTAGGACATTCAGAAGCCAAGTTATAAGCCCACAAATGTGTAACTGGACTACTTCTTTAAAGTGACACCAGATCCGGTGACCTTTGGGACATGGTTTGACCGCCTTAGGAAAGTGCTATAATCATGAAACGTTCAGATCACTTACAACTCAATAGATTCTACCTTCCTGTAACGTTTCAGCCTGATTGGACCTTGTTTTCACACAAATGAACCCAGAATGATGTGAAATTGAGCTTCGTGCAACATAATTCGGGGTGCCTTTTACAAACCATAAGTGCTAATGACTCCATTCCGTTTTGTGGTTGTAGGGGCTGTTGATTGGAGTACACTAAAACAAACCTAACCTCTCTAGGACATTCAGAAGCCAAGTTATAAGCCCACAAAGGTGTAACTGGACTACTTCTTTAAAGTGACACCAGGCCCGGTGACCTTTGGGACATGGTTTGACCCCCTTAGGAAAGTGCTATCATCATGAAACGTTCAGATCACTTACAACTCAATAGATTCTACCTTCCTGTAACGTTTCAGCCTGATTGGACCTTGTTTTCACACAAATGAACCCAGAATGATGTGAAATTGTGCTTCGTGCAACATAATTCTGGGTGCCATTTAAAAACCATAAGTGCTAATGTCTCCATTCCTTTTTGTGGTTGTAGGGGCTGTTGATTGGAGTACACTAAAACAAACCTGACCTCTCTAGGACATTCAGAAGCCAAGTTATAAGCCCACAAAATTGTAACTGGACTACTTCTTTAAAGTGACACCAGATCCGGTGACCTTTGGGACATGGTTTGACCCCCTTAGGAAAGTGCTATCATCATGAAACGTTCAGATCACTTACAACTCAATAGATTCTACCTTCCTGTAACGTTTCAGCCCTATTGGACCTTGTTTTCACACAAATGAACCCAGAATGATGTGAAATTGTGCTTCGTGCAACATAATTCTGGGCCCCATTTACAAACCATAAGTGCTAATGACTCCATTCCGTTTTGTGGTTGTAGGGGCTGTTGATTGGAGTACACTAAAACAAACCTTATCTCTCTAGGACATTCAGAAGCCAAGTTATAATCCCACAAATGTGTAACTGGACTACTTCTTTAAATTGACACCAGATCCGGTGACCTTTGGGACATGTTTTGACCCTCTTAGGAAAGTGCTATCATCATGAAACATTCAGATCACTTACAACTCAATAGATTCTACCTTCCTGTAACGTTTCAGCCTGATTGGACCTTGTTTTCACACAAATGAACCCAGAATGATGTGAAATTGTACTTCGTGCAACATAATTCTAGGTGCCATTTAAAAACCATAAGTGCTAATGACTCCATTCCTTTTTGTGGTTGTAGGGGCTGTTGATTGCAGTACACTAAAACAAACCTGATCTCTTTAGGACATTCAGAAGCCAAGTTACAAGCCCACAAATGTGTAACTGGACTACTTCTTTAAATTGACACCAGATCCGGTGACCTTTGGGACATGGTTTGACCCCCTTAGGAAAGTGCTATCATCATGAAACGTTCAGATAACTTACAACTCAATAGATTCTACCTTCCTGTAACGTTTCAGCCTGATTGGACCTTGTTTTCACACAAATGAACCCAGAATCATGTGAAATTGTGCTTCGTGCAACATAATTCTGGGTGCCATTTACAAACCATAAGTGCTAATGACTCCATTCCTTTTTGTGGTTGTAGGGGCTGTTGATTGGAGTACATTAAAACAAACCTGATCTCTCTAGGACATTCAGAAGCCAAGTTATAAGCCCACAAATGTGTAACTGGACTACTTCTTTAAATTGACACCAGATCCGGTGACCTTTGGGACATGGTTTGACCCCCTTAGGAAACTGCTATCATCATGAAACGTTCAGATCACTTACAACTCAATAGATTCTACCTTCCTGTAACGTTGCAGCCTGATTGGACCTTGTTTTCACACAAATGAACCCAGAATGATGTGAAATTGTGCTTCGTGCAACATAATTCTGGGTGCCATTTAAAAACCATAAGTGCTAATGACTCCATTCCTTTTTGTGGTTGTAGGGGCTGTTGATTGGAGTATACTAAAACAAACCTGATCTCTCTAGGACATTCAGAAGCCAAGTTATAAGCCCACAAATGTGTAACTGGACTACTTCTTTAAATTGACACCAGATCCGGTGACCTTTGGGACATGGTTTGACCCCCTTAGGAAAGTGCTATAATCATGAAACGTTCAGATCACTTACAACTCAATAGATTCTACCTTCCTGTAACGTTTCAGCCTGATTGGACCTTGTTTTCACACAAATGAACCCAGAATGATGTGAAATTGAGCTTCGTGCAACATAATTCGGGGTGCCTTTTACAAACCATAAGTGCTAATGACTCCATTCCGTTTTGTGGTTGTAGGGGCTGTTGATTGGAGTACACTAAAACAAACCTAACCTCTCTAGGACATTCAGAAGCCAAGTTATAAGCCCACAAAGGTGTAACTGGACTACTTCTTTAAAGTGACACCAGGCCCGGTGACCTTTGGGACATGGTTTGACCCCCTTAGGAAAGTGCTATCATCATGAAACGTTCAGATCACTTACAACTCAATAGATTCTACCTTCCTGTAACGTTTCAGCCTGATTGGACCTTGTTTTCACACAAATGAACCCAGAATGATGTGAAATTGTGCTTCGTGCAACATAATTCTGGGTGCCATTTAAAAACCATAAGTGCTAATGTCTCCATTCCTTTTTGTGGTTGTAGGGGCTGTTGATTGGAGTACACTAAAACAAACCTGACCTCTCTAGGACATTCAGAAGCCAAGTTATAAGCCCACAAAATTGTAACTGGACTACTTCTTTAAAGTGACACCAGATCCGGTGACCTTTGGGACATGGTTTGACCCCCTTAGGAAAGTGCTATCATCATGAAACGTTCAGATCACTTACAACTCAATAGATTCTACCTTCCTGTAACGTTTCAGCCCTATTGGACCTTGTTTTCACACAAATGAACCCAGAATGATGTGAAATTGTGCTTCGTGCAACATAATTCTGGGTGCCATTTACAAACCATAAGTGCTAATGAGTCCATTCCGTTTTGTGGTTGTAGGGGCTGTTGATTGGAGTACACTAAAACAAACCTTATCTCTCTAGGACATTCAGAAGCCAAGTTATAATCCCACAAATGTGTAACTGGACTACTTCTTTAAATTGACACCAGATCCGGTGACCTTTGGGACATGGTTTGACCCTCTTAGGAAAGTGCTATCATCATGAAACATTCAGATCACTTACAACTCAATAGATTCTACCTTCCTGTAACGTTTCAGCCTGATTGGACCTTGTTTTCACACAAATGAACCCAGAATGATGTGAAATTGTACTTCGTGCAACATAATTCTAGGTGCCATTTAAAAACCATAAGTGCTAATGACTCCATTCCTTTTTGTGGTTGTAGGGGCTGTTGATTGCAGTACACTAAAACAAACCTGATCTCTTTAGGACATTCAGAAGCCAAGTTACAAGCCCACAAATGTGTAACTGGACTACTTCTTTAAATTGACACCAGATCCGGTGACCTTTGGGACATGGTTTGACCCCCTTAGGAAAGTGCTATCATCATGAAACGTTCAGATAACTTACAACTCAATAGATTCTACCTTCCTGTAACGTTTCAGCCTGATTGGACCTTGTTTTCACACAAATGAACCCAGAATGATGTGAAATTGTGCTTCGTGCAACATAATTCTGGGTGCCATTTACAAACCATAAGTGCTAATGACTCCATTCCTTTTTGTGGTTGTAGGGGCTGTTGATTGGAGTACATTAAAACAAACCTGATCTCTCTAGGACATTCAGAAGCCAAGTTATAAGCCCACAAATGTGTAACTGGACTACTTCTTTAAATTGACACCAGATCCGGTGACCTTTGGGACATGGTTTGACCCCCTTAGGAAAGTGCTATCATCATGAAACGTTCAGATCACTTACAACTCAATAGATTCTACATTCTTGTAGCGTTTCAGCCTGATTGGACCTTGTTTTCACACAAATGGACCCAGAATGATGTGAAATTGTGCTTCGTCCAACATAATTCTGGGTGCCATTTACAAAACATAAGGGCTAATGACTCCATTCCTTTTTGTGGTTGTAGGGGCTTTTGATTGGAGTACACTAAAACAAACCTGATCTCTCTAGGACATTCAGAAGCCAAGTTATAAGCCCACAAATGTGTAACTGGACTACTTCTTTAAATTGACACCAGTTCCGGTGACCTTTGGGACATGGTTTGACCCCCTTAGGAAAGTGCTATTATCATGAAACGTTCAGATCACTTACAACTCAATAGATTCTACCTTCCTGTAACGTTTCAGCCTGATTGGACCTTGTTTTCACACAAATGGACCCAGAATGATGTGAAATTGTGCTTCGTGCAACATAATTCTGGGTGCCATTTACAAACCATAAGTGCTAATGACTCCATTCATTTTTGTGGTTGTAGGGGCTGTTGATTGGAGTACATTAAAACAAACCTGATCTCTCTAGGACATTCAGAAGCCAAGTTATAAGCCCACAAATGTGTAACTGGACTACTTCTTTAAATTGACACCAGATCAGGTGACCTTTGGGACATGGTTTGACCCCCTTAGGAAAGTGCTATCATCATGAAACGTTCGGATCACTTACAACTCAATAGATTCTACCTTCCTGTAACGTTTCAGCCTGATTGGACCTTGTTCTCACACAAATGGACCCAGAATGATGTGAAATTGTGCTTCGTGCAACATAATTCTGGGTGCCATTTACAAACCATAAGTGCTAATGACTCCATTCCTTTTTGTGGTTGTAGGGGCTGTTGATTGGAGTACACTAAAATAAACCTGACCTCTCTAGGACATTCAGAAGCCAAGTTATAAGCCCACAAATGTGTAACTGGACTACTTCTTTAAATTGACACCAGATCCGGTGACCTTTGGGACATGGTTTGACCCCCTTAGGAAAGTGCTATCATCATGAAATGTTCAGATCACTTACAACTCAATAGATTCTACCTTCCTGTAATGTTTCAGCCTGATTGGACCTTGATTTCACACAAATGAACCCAGAATGATGTGAAATTGTGCTTCGTGCAACATAATTCTGGGTGCCATTTACAAACCATAAATGCTAATGACTCCATTTCTTTTTGTGGTTGTAGGGGCTGTTGATTGGAGTACACTAAAATAAACCTGACCTCTCTAGGACATTCAGAAGCCAAGTTATACGCCCACAAATGTGTAACTGGACTACTTCTTTAAAGTGACACCAGATCCGGTGACCTTTGGGACATGGTTTGACCCCCTTAGGAAAGTGCTATCATCATGAAATGTTCAGATCACTTACAACTCAATAGATTCTACCTTCTTGTAGCGTTTCAGCCTGATTGGACCTTGTTTTCACACAAATCGACCCAGAATGATGTGAAATTGTGCTTCGTGCAACATAATTCTGGGTGCCATTTACAAACCATAAGTGCTAATGACTCCATTCCTTTTTGTGGTTGTAGGGGCTGTTGATTGGAGTACACTAAACAAACCTGATCTCTCTAGGACATTCAGAAGCCAAGTTATAAGCCCACAAATGTGTAACTGGACTACTTCTTTAAATTGACACCAGATCCGGTGACCTTTGGGACATGGTTTGACCCCCTTAGGAAAGTGCTATCATCATGAAACGTTCAGATCACTTACAACTCAATAGATTCTACATTCTTGTAGCGTTTCAGCCTGATTGGACCTTGTTTTCACACAAATGGACCCAGAATGATGTGAAATTGTGCTTCGTCCAACATAATTCTGTGTGCCATTTACAAACCATAAGTGCTAATGACTCCATTCCTTTTTGTGGTTTTAGGGGCTGTTGATTGGAGTACACTAAAATAAACCTGACCTCTCTAGGACATTCAGAAGCCAAGTTATAAGCCCACAAATGTGTAACTGGACTACTTCTTTAAAGTGACACCAGATCCGGTGACCTTTGGGACATGGTTTGACCCCCTTAGGAAAGTGCTATCATCATGAAATGTTCAGATCACTTACAACTCAATAGATTCTACCTTCCTGTAATGTTTCAGCCTGACTGGACCTTGTTTTCACACAAATGAACCCAGAATGATGTGAAATTGTGCTTCGTGCAACATAATTCTGGGTGCCATTTACAAACCATAAATGCTAATGACTCCATTCCTTTTTGTGGTTGTAGGGGCTGTTGATTGGAGTACACTAAAATAAACCTGACCTCTCTAGGACATTCAGAAGCCAAGTTATACGCCCACAAATGTGTAACTGGACTACTTCTTTAAAGTGACACCAGATCCGGTGACCTTTGGGACATGGTTTGACCCCCTTAGGAAAGTGCTATCATCATGAAATGTTCAGATCACTTACAACTCAATAGATTCTACCTTCCTGTAATGTTTCAGACTGATTGGACCTTGTTTTCACACAAATGAACCCAGAATGATGTGAAATTGTGCTTCGTGCAACATAATTCTGGGTGCCATTTACAAACCATAAATGCTAATGACTCCATTCCTTTTTGTGGTTGTAGGGGCTGTTGATTGGAGTACACTAAAGCAAACCTGATCTCTCTAGGACATTCAGAAGCCAAGTTACAAGCCCACAAATGTGTAACTGGACTACTTCTTTAAATTGACACCAGATCCGGTGACCTTTGGGACATGGTTTGACCCCCTTAGGAAAGTGCTATCATCATGAAATGTTCAGATCACTTACAACTCAATAGGTTCTACCTTCCTGTAACGTTTCAGCCTGATTGGACCTCGTTTTCACACAAATGAACCCAGAATGATGTGAAATTGTGCTTCGTGCAACATAATTCTGGGTGCCATTTAAAAACCATAAGTGTTAATGACTCCATTCCTTTTTGTGGTTGTAGGGGCTGTTGATTGGAGTACATTAAAACAAACCTGATCTCTCTAGGACATTCAGAAGCCAAGTTATAAGCCCACAAATGTGTAACTGGACTACTTCTTTAAATTGACACCAGATCCGGTGACCTTTGGGACATGGTTTGACCCCCTTAGGAAACTGCTATCATCATGAAACGTTCAGATCACTTACAACTCAATAGATTCTACCTTCCTGAAACGTTTCAGCCTGATTGGACCTTGTTTTCACACAAATGAACCCAGAATGATGTGAAATTGTGCTTCGTGCAACATAATTCTGGGTGCCATTTAAAAACCATAAGTGCTAATGACTCCATTCCTTTTTGTGGTTGTAGGGGCTGTTGATTGGAGTATACTAAAACAAACCTGATCTCTCTAGGACATTCAGAAGCCAAGTTATAAGCCCACAAATGTGTAACTGGACTACTTCTTTAAATTGACACCAGATCCGGTGACCTTAGGGACATGGTTTGACCCCCTTAGGAAAGTGCTATCATCATGAAATGTTCAGATCACTTAAACTCAATAGGTTCTACCTTCCTGTAACGTTTCAGCCTGATTGGACCTTGTTTTCACACAAATGAACCCAGAATGATGTGAAATTGTGCTTCGTGCAACATAATTCTGGGTGCCATTTAAAAACCATAAGTGTTAATGACTCCATTCCTTTTTGTGGTTGTAGGGGCTGTTGATCGGAGTACATTAAAACAACCCTGATCTCTCTAGGACATTCAGAAGCCAAGTTATAAGCCCACAAATGTGTAACTGGACTACTTCTTTAAATTGACACCAGATCCGGTGACCTTTGGGACATGGTTTGACCCCCTTAGGAAACTGCTATCATCATGAAACGTTCAGATCACTTACAACTCAATAGATTCTACCTTCCTGTAACGTTTCAGCCTGATTGGACCTTGTTTTCACACAAATGAACCCAGAATGATGTGAAATTGAGCTTCGTGCAACATAATTCGGGGTGCCTTTTACAAACCATAAGTGCTAATGACTCCATTCCATTTTGTGGTTGTAGGGGCTGTTGATTGGAGTACACTAAAACAAACCTAACCTCTCTAGGACATTCAGAAGCTAAGTTATAAGCCCACAAAGGTGTAACTGGACTACTTCTTTAAAGTGACACCAGGCCCGGTGACCTTTGGGACATGGTTTGACCCCCTTAGGAAAGTGCTATCATCATGAAACGTTCAGATCACTTACAACTCAATAGATTCTACCTTCCTGTAACGTTTCAGCCTGATTGGACCTTGTTTTCACACAAATGAACCCAGAATGATGTGAAATTGTGCTTCGTGCAACATAATTCTGGGTGCCATTTAAAAACCATAAGTGCTAATGTCTCCATTCCTTTTTGTGGTTGTAGGGGCTGTTGATTGGAGTACACTAAAACAAACCTGACCTCTCTAGGACATTCAGAAGCCAAGTTATAAGCCCACAAAATTGTAACTGGACTACTTCTTTAAAGTGACACCAGATCCGGTGACCTTTGGGACATGGTTTGACCCCCTTAGGAAAGTGCTATCATCATGAAACGTTCAGATCACTTACAACTCAATAGATTCTACCTTCCTGTAACGTTTCAGCCCTATTGGACCTTGTTTTCACACAAATGAACCCAGAATGATGTGAAATTGTGCTTCGTGCAACATAATTCTGGGTGCCATTTACAAACCATAAGTGCTAATGACTCCATTCCGTTTTGTGGTTGTAGGGGCTGTTGATTGGAGTACACTAAAACAAACCTTATCTCTCTAGGACATTCAGAAGCCAAGTTATAATCCCACAAATGTGTAACTGGACTACTTCTTTAAATTGACACCAGATCCGGTGACCTTTGGGACATGGTTTGACCCCCTTAGGAAAGTGCTATCATCATGAAACATTCAGATCACTTACAACTCAATAGATTCTACCTTCCTGTAACGTTTCAGCCTGATTGGACCTTGTTTTCACACAAATGAACCCAGAATGATGTGAAATTGTACTTCGTGCAACATAATTCTAGGTGCCATTTAAAAACCATAAGTGCTAATGACTCCATTCCTTTTTGTGGTTGTAGGGGCTGTTGATTGCAGTACACTAAAACAAACCTGATCTCTTTAGGACATTCAGAAGCCAAGTTACAAGCCCACAAATGTGTAACTGGACTACTTCTTTAAATTGACACCAGATCCGGTGACCTTTGGGACATGGTTTGACCCCCTTAGGAAAGTGCTATCATCATGAAACGTTCAGATAACTTACAACTCAATAGATTCTACCTTCCTGTAACGTTTCAGCCTGATTGGACCTTGTTTTCACACAAATGAACCCAGAATGATGTGAAATTGTGCTTCGTGCAACATAATTCTGGGTGCCATTTACAAACCATAAGTGCTAATGACTCCATTCCTTTTTGTGGTTGTAGGGGCTGTTGATTGGAGTACATTAAAACAAACCTGAACTCTCTAGGACATTCAGAAGCCAAGTTATAAGCCCACAAATGTGTAACTGGACTACTTCTTTAAATTGTCACCAGATCCGGTGACCTTTGGGACATGGTTTGACCCCCTTAGGAAACTGCTATCATCATGAAACGTTCAGATCACTTACAACTCAATAGATTCTACCTTCCTGTAACGTTTCAGCCCTATTGGACCTTGTTTTCGCACAAATGAACCCAGAATGATGTGAAATTGTGCTTCGTGCAACATAATTCTGGGTGCCATTTACAAACCATAAGTGCTGAAGACTCCATTCCGTTTTGTGGTTGTAGGGGCTGTTGATTGGAGTACACTAAAACAAACCTAACCTCTCTAGGACATTCAGAAGCCAAGTTATAAGCCCACAAAGGTGTAACTGGACTACTTCTTTAAAGTGACACCAGGCCCGGTGACCTTTGGGACATGGTTTTACCCCCTATAGGAATGTGCGATCATCTTGAAATGTTCAGATCACTTACAACTCAATAGATTCTACCTTCTTGTAGCGTTTCAGCCTGATTGGACCTTGTTTTCACACAAATGGACCCAGAATGATGTGAAATTGTGCTTCGTGCAACATAATTCTGGGTGCCATTTACAAAGCATAAGTGCTAATGACTCCATTCCTTTTTGTGGTTGTAGGGGCTGTTTATTGGAGTACACTAAAACAAACCTGATCTCTCTAGGACATTCAGAAGCCAAGTTATAAGCCCACAAATGTGTAACTGGACTACTTCTTTAAATTGACACCAGATCCGGTGACCTTTGGGACATGGTTTGACCCCCTTAGGAAAGTGCTATCATCATGAAATGTTCAGATCACTTACAACTCAGTAGATTCTACCTTCCTCTAACGTTTCAGCCTTATTGGACCTTGTTTTCACACAAATGAACCCAGAATGATGTGAAATTGTGCTGCGTGCAACATAATTCTGGGTGCCATTTACAAACCATAAGTGCTAATGACTCCATTCCTTTTTGTGGTTTTAGGGGCTGTTGATTGGAGTACATTAAAACAAACCTGATCTCTCTTGGACATTCAGAAGCCAAGTTATAAGCCCACAAATGTGTAACTGGACTACTTCTTTAAATTGACACCAGATCCGGTGACCTTTGGGACATGGTTTGACCCCATTAGGAAAGCGCTATCATCATGAAATGTTCAGATCACTTACAACTCAATAGATTCTACCTTCCTGTAACGTTTCAGCCTGATTGGACCTTGTTTTCACACAAATGACCCCTGAATGATGTGAAATTGTGCTTCGTGCAACATAATTCTGGGTGCCATTTAAAAACCATAAGTGCTAATGACTCCATTCCTTTTTGTGGTTGTAGGGGCTGTTGATTGGAGTATACTAAAACAAACCTGATCTCTCAGGGACATTCAGAAGCAAAGTTATAAGCCCACAAATGTGTAACTGGACTACTTCTTTAAATTGACACCAGATCCGGTGACTTTTGGGACATGGTTTGACCCACTTAGGAAAGTGCTATCATCATGAAACGTTCAGATCACTTACAACTCAATAGATTCTACCTTCATGTAACGTTTCAGCCTGATTGGACCTTGTTTTCACACAAATTGACCCAGAATGATGTGAAATTGTGCTTCGTGCAACATAATTCTGGGTCCCATTTACAAACCATAAGTGCTAATGACTCCATTCCTTTTTGTGGTTGTAGGGGCTGTTGATTGGAATACACTAAAACAAACCTGACCTCTCTAGGACATTCAGAAGCCAAGTTATAAGCCCACAAATGTGTAACTGGACTACGTCTTTAAAGTGACACCAGGCCCAGTGACCTTTGGGACATGGTTTGACCCCCTATAGGAATGTGCGATCATCATGAAACGTTCAGATCACTTACAACTCAATAGATTCTACCTTCTTGTAACGTTTCAGCCTGATTGGACCTTGTTTTCACACAAATGGACCCAGAATGATGTGAAATTGTGCTTTGTGCAACATAATTCTGGGTGCCATTTACAAAGCATAAGTGCTAATGACTCCATTCCTTTTTGTGGTTGTAGGGGCTGTTGATTGGAGTACACTAAAACAAACCTGATCTCTCTAGGACATTCAGAAGCCAAGTTATAAGCCCACAAATGTGTAACTGGACTACTTCTTTAAATTGACAGCAGATCCGGTGACCTTTGGGACATGGTTTGACCCCCTTAGGAAAGTGCTATCATCATGAAACGTTCAGATCACTTACAACTCAATAGATTCTACCTTCCTGTAACGTTTCAGCCTGATTGGACCTTTTTTTTCACACAAATGAACCCAGAATGATGTGAAATTGTACTACGTGAAACATAATTCTAGGTGCCATTTAAAAACCATTAGTGCTAATGACTCCATTCCTTTTTGTGGTTGTAGGGGCTGTTGATCGGAGTACATTAAAACAAACCTGATCTCTCTAGGACATTCAGAAGCCAAGTTATAAGCCCACAAATGTGTAACTGGACTACTTCTTTAAATTGACACCAGATCCGGTGACCTTTGGGACATGGTTTGACCCCCTTAGGAAAGTGCTATCATCATGAAACGTTCAGATCACTTACAACTCAATAGATTCTACCTTCCTGTAACGTTTCAGCCTGATTGGACCTTGTTTTCACACAAATGAACCCAGAATGATGTGAAATTGTACTTTGTGCAACATAATTCTAGGTGCCATTTAAAAACCATAAGTGCTAATGACTCCATTCCTTTTTGTGGTTGTAGGGGCTGTTGATTGGAGTACCCTAAAACAAACCTGATCTCTCTAGGACATTCAGAAGCCAAGTTATAAGCCCACAAATGTGTAACTGGACTACTTCTTTAAATTGACACCAGATCCGGTGACATTTGGGACATGGTTTGACCCCCTTAGGAAAGTGCTATCATCATGAAACGTTCAGGCCACTTACAACTCAATAGATTCTACCTTCCTGTAAAGTTTCAGCCTGATTGGACCTTGTTTTCACACAAATGGACCCAGAATGATGTGAAATTGTGCTTCTTGCAACATAATTCTGGGTGCCATTTAAAAACCATAAGTGCTAATGTCTCCATTCCTTTTTGTGGTTGTAGGGGCTGTTGATTGGAGTACACTAAAACAAACCTGACCTCTCTAGGACATTCAGAAACCAAGTTATAAGCCCACAAATGTGTAACTGGACTACTTCTTTAAAGTGACACCAGATTCGGTGACCTTTGGGACATGGTTTGACCCCCTTTGGAAAGTGCTATCATCATGAAACGTTCAGATCACTTACAACTCAATAGATTCTACCTTCCTGTAACGTTTCAGCCTGATTGGACCTTGTTTTCACACAAATGAACCCAGAATGATGTGAAATTGTGCTTTGTGCAACATAATTCTGGGTGCCATTTACAAACCATAAGTGCTAATGACTCCATTCCTTTTTGTGGTTGTAGGGGCTTTTGATTGGAGTACACTAAAACAAACCTAACCTCTCTAGGACATTCAGAAGCCAAGTTATAAGCCCACAAAGGTGTAACTGGACTACATCTTTAAAGTGACACCAGGCCCGGTGACCTTTGGGACATGGTTTGACCCCCTCAGGAAAGTGCTATCATCATGCAATGTTCATATCACTTACAACTCAGTAGATTCTACCTTCCTGTAACGTTTCAGCCTGATTGGACCTTGTTTTCACACAAATGAACCCAGAATGATGTGAAATTGTGCTTCGTGCAACATAATTCTGGGTGCCATTTACAAACCATAAGTGCTAATGACTCCATTCCTTTTTGTGGTTGTAGGGGCTGTTGATTGGAGTACATTAAAACAAACCTGATCTCTCTAGGACATTCAGAAGCCAAGTTATAAGCCCACAAATGTGTAACTGGACTACATTTTTAAATTGACACCAGATCCGGTGACCTTTGGGACATGGTTTTACCCCCTTAGGAAAGTGCTATCATCATGAAACGTTCAGATCACTTACAACTCAATAGATTCTTCCTTCCTGTAACGTTTCAGCCTGATTGGACCTTGTTTTCACACAAATGAACCCAGAATGATGTGAAATTGTACTTCGTGCAACATAATTCTAGGTGCCATTTTAAAACCATAAGTGCTAATGACTCCATTCCTTTTTGTGGTTGTAGGGGCTGTTGATCGGAGTACCTTAAAACAAACCTGATCTCTCTAGGACATTCAGAAGCCAAGTTATAAGCCCACAAATGTGTAACTGGACTACTTCTTTAAATTGACACCAGATCCGGTGACCTTTGGGACATGGTTTGACCCCCTTAGGAAAGTGCTATCATCATGAAACGTTCAGATCACTTACAACTCAATAGATTCTACCTTCCTGTAACGTTTCAGCCTGATTGGACCTTGTTTTCACACAAATGAACCCAGAATGATGTGAAATTGTACTTTGTGCAACATAATTCTAGGTGCCATTTAAAAACCATAAGTGCTAATGACTCCATTCCTTTTTGTGGTTGTAGGGGCTGTTGATTGGAGTACCCTAAAACAAACCTGATCTCTCTAGGACATTCAGAAGCCAAGTTATAAGCCCACAAATGTGTAACTGGACTACTTCTTTAAATTGACACCAGATCCGGTGACATTTGGGACATGGTTTGACCCCCTTAGGAAAGTGCTATCATCATGAAACGTTCAGGTCACTTACAACTCAATAGATTCTACCTTCCTGTAACGTTTCAGCCTGATTGGACCTTGTTTTCACACAAATGAGCCCAGAATGATGTGAAATTGTGCTTCTTGCAACATAATTCTGGGTGCCATTTAAAAACCATAAGTGCTAATGTCTCCATTCCTTTTTGTGGTTGTAGGGGCTGTTGATTGGAGTACACTAAAACAAACCTGACCTCTCTAGGACATTCAGAAACCAAGTTATAAGCCCACAAATGTGTAACTGGACTACTTCTTTAAAGTGACACCAGATCCGGTGACCTTTGGGACATGGTTTGACCCCCTTTGGAAAGTGCTATCATCATGAAACGTTCAGATCACTTACAACTCCATAGATTCTACCTTCCTGTAACGTTTCAGCCTGATTGGACCTTGTTTTCACACAAATGAACCCAGAATGATGTGAAATTGTGCTTTGTGCAACATAATTCTGGGTGCCATTTACAAACCATAAGTGCTAATGACTCCATTCCTTTTTGTGGTTGTAGGGGCTTTTGATTGGAGTACACTAAAACAAACCTAACCTCTCTAGGACATTCAGAAGCCAAGTTATAAGCCCACAAAGGTGTAACTGGACTACATCTTTAAAGTGACACCAGGCCCGGTGACCTTTGGGACATGGTTTGACCCCCTCAGGAAAGTGCTATCATCATGCAATGTTCATATCACTTACAACTCAGTAGATTCTACCTTCCTGTAACGTTTCAGCCTGATTGGACCTTGTTTTCACACAAATGAACCCAGAATGATGTGAAATTGTGCTTCGTGCAACATAATTCTGGGTGCCATTTAAAAACCATAAGTGCTAATGACTCCATTCCTTTTTGTGGTTGTAGGGGCTGTTGATTGGAGTACACTAAAACAAACCTGACCTCTCTAGGACATTCAGAAGCCAAGTTATAAGCCCACAAATGTGTAACTGGACTACTTCTTTAAAGTGACACCAGATCCGGTGACCTTTGGGACATGGTTTGACCCCCTTTGGAAAGTGCTATCATCATGAAACGTTCATATCACTTACAACTCAATAGATTCTACCTTCCTGTAACGTTTCAGCCTGATTGGACCTTGTTTTCAGACAAATGAACCCAGAATGATGTGAAATTGTGCTTCGTGCAACATAATTCTGGGTGCCATTTACAAACCATAAGTGCTAATGACTCCATTCCTTTTTGTGGTTGTAGGGGCTGTTGATTGGAATACACTAAAACAAACCTGACCTCTCTAGGACATTCAGAAGCCAAGTTATAAGCCCACAAATGTGTAACTGGACTACGTCTTTAAAGTGACACCAGGCCCGGTGACCTTTGGGACATGGTTTGACCCCCTATAGGAATGTGCGATCATCATGAAACGTTCAGATCACTTACAACTCAATAGATTCTACCTTCTTGTAACGTTTCAGCCTGATTGGACATTGTTTTCACAAAAATGGACCCAGAATGATGTGAAATTGTGCTTCGTGCAACATAATTCTGGGTGCCATTTACAAACCATAAGTGCTAATGACTCCATTCCTTTTTGTGGTTGTAGGGGCTGTTTATTGGAGTACACTAAAACAAACCTGACCTCTCTAGGACATTCAGAAGCCAAGTTATAAGCCCACAAAGGTGTAACTGGACTACTTCTTTAAAGTGACACCAGGCCCGGTGACCTTTGGGACATGGTTTTACCCCCTATAGGAATGTGCTATCATCTTGAAACGTTCAGATCACTTACAACTCAATAGATTCTACCTTCTTGTAGCGTTTCAGCCTGATTGGACCTTGTTTTCACACAAATGGACCCAGAATGATGTGAAATTGTGCTTCGTGCAACATAATTCTGGGTGCCATTTACAAAGCATAAGTGCTAATGACTCCATTCCTTTTTGTGGTTGTAGGGGCTGTTTATTGGAGTACACTAAAACAAACCTGATCTCTCTAGGACATTCAGAAGCCAAGTTATAAGCCCACAAATGTGTAACTGGACTACTTCTTTAAATTGACAGCAGATCCGGTGACCTTTGGGACATGGTTTGACCCCCTTAGGAAAGTGCTATTATCATGAAACGTTCAGATCACTTACAACTCAGTAGATTCTACCTTCCTCTAACGTTTCAGCCTGATTGGACCTTGTTTTCACACAAATGAACCCAGAATGATGTGAAATTGTGCTTCGTGCAACATAATTCTGGGTGCCATTTACAAACCATAAGTGCTAATGACTCCATTCCTTTTTGTGGTTGTAGGGGCTGTTGATTGGAGTACATTAAAACAAACCTGATCTCTCTAGGACATTCAGAAGCCAAGTTATAAGCCCACAAATGTGTAACTGGACTACTTCTTTAAATTGACACCAGATCCGGTGACCTTTGGGACATGGTTTGACCCCCTTTGGAAAGTGCTATCATCATGAAACGTTCAGATCACTTACAACTCCATAGATTCTACCTTCCTGTAACGTTTCAGCCTGATTGGACCTTGTTTTCACACAAATGAACCCAGAATGATGTGAAATTGTGCTTTGTGCAACATAATTCTGGGTGCCATTTACAAACCATAAGTGCTAATGACTCCATTCCTTTTTGTGGTTGTAGGGGCTTTTGATTGGAGTACACTAAAACAAACCTAACCTCTCTAGGACATTCAGAAGCCAAGTTATAAGCCCACAAAGGTGTAACTGGACTACATCTTTAAAGTGACACCAGGCCCGGTGACCTTTGGGACATGGTTTGACCCCCTCAGGAAAGTGCTATCATCATGCAATGTTCATATCACTTACAACTCAGTAGATTCTACCTTCCTGTAACGTTTCAGCCTGATTGGACCTTGTTTTCACACAAATGAACCCAGAATGATGTGAAATTGTGCTTCGTGCAACATAATTCTGGGTGCCATTTAAAAACCATAAGTGCTAATGACTCCATTCCTTTTTGTGGTTGTAGGGGCTGTTGATTGGAGTACACTAAAACAAACCTGACCTCTCTAGGACATTCAGAAGCCAAGTTATAAGCCCACAAATGTGTAACTGGACTACTTCTTTAAAGTGACACCAGATCCGGTGACCTTTGGGACATGGTTTGACCCCCTTTGGAAAGTGCTATCATCATGAAACGTTCATATCACTTACAACTCAATAGATTCTACCTTCCTGTAACGTTTCAGCCTGATTGGACCTTGTTTTCAGACAAATGAACCCAGAATGATGTGAAATTGTGCTTCGTGCAACATAATTCTGGGTGCCATTTACAAACCATAAGTGCTAATGACTCCATTCCTTTTTGTGGTTGTAGGGGCTGTTGATTGGAATACACTAAAACAAACCTGACCTCTCTAGGACATTCAGAAGCCAAGTTATAAGCCCACAAATGTGTAACTGGACTACGTCTTTAAAGTGACACCAGGCCCGGTGACCTTTGGGACATGGTTTGACCCCCTATAGGAATGTGCGATCATCATGAAACGTTCAGATCACTTACAACTCAATAGATTCTACCTTCTTGTAACGTTTCAGCCTGATTGGACATTGTTTTCACAAAAATGGACCCAGAATGATGTGAAATTGTGCTTCGTGCAACATAATTCTGGGTGCCATTTACAAACCATAAGTGCTAATGACTCCATTCCTTTTTGTGGTTGTAGGGGCTGTTTATTGGAGTACACTAAAACAAACCTGACCTCTCTAGGACATTCAGAAGCCAAGTTATAAGCCCACAAAGGTGTAACTGGACTACTTCTTTAAAGTGACACCAGGCCCGGTGACCTTTGGGACATGGTTTTACCCCCTATAGGAATGTGCTATCATCTTGAAACGTTCAGATCACTTACAACTCAATAGATTCTACCTTCTTGTAGCGTTTCAGCCTGATTGGACCTTGTTTTCACACAAATGGACCCAGAATGATGTGAAATTGTGCTTCGTGCAACATAATTCTGGGTGCCATTTACAAAGCATAAGTGCTAATGACTCCATTCCTTTTTGTGGTTGTAGGGGCTGTTGATTGGAGTACACTAAAACAAACCTGATCTCTCTAGGACATTCAGAAGCCAAGTTATAAGCCCACAAATGTGTAACTGGACTACTTCTTTAAATTGACAGCAGATCCGGTGACCTTTGGGACATGGTTTGACCCCCTTAGGAAAGGGCTATTATCATGAAACGTTCAGATCACTTACAACTCAGTAGATTCTACCTTCCTCTAACGTTTCAGCCTGATTGGACCTTGTTTTCACACAAATGAACCCAGAATGATGTGAAATTGTGCTTCGTGCAACATAATTCTGGGTGCCATTTACAAACCATAAGTGCTAATGACTCCATTCCTTTTTGTGGTTGTAGGGGCTGTTGATTGGAGTACATTAAAACAAACCTGATCTCTCTAGGACATTCAGAAGCCAAGTTATAAGCCCACAAATGTGTAACTGGACTACGTCTTTAAAGTGACACCAGGCCCGGTGACCTTTGGGACATGGTTTGACCCCCTATAGGAATGTGCGATCATCATGAAACGTTCAGATCACTTACAACTCAATAGATTCTACCTTCTTGTAACGTTTCAGCCTGATTGGACATTGTTTTCACAAAAATGGACCCAGAATGATGTGAAATTGTGCTTCGTGCAACATAATTCTGGGTGCCATTTACAAACCATAAGTGCTAATGACTCCATTCCTTTTTGTGGTTGTAGGGGCTGTTTATTGGAGTACACTAAAACAAACCTGACCTCTCTAGGACATTCAGAAGCCAAGTTATAAGCCCACAAAGGTGTAACTGGACTACTTCTTTAAAGTGACACCAGGCCCGGTGACCTTTGGGACATGGTTTTACCCCCTATAGGAATGTGCTATCATCTTGAAACGTTCAGATCACTTACAACTCAATAGATTCTACCTTCTTGTAGCGTTTCAGCCTGATTGGACCTTGTTTTCACACAAATGGACCCAGAATGATGTGAAATTGTGCTTCGTGCAACATAATTCTGGGTGCCATTTACAAAGCATAAGTGCTAATGACTCCATTCCTTTGTGTGGTTGTAGGGGCTGTTGATTGGAGTACCCTAAAACAAACCTGATCCCTCTAGGACATTCAGAAGCCAAGTTATAAGCCCACAAATGTGTAACTGGACTACTTCTTTAAATGGACACCAGATCCGGTGACATTTGGGACATGGTTTGACCCCCTTAGGAAAGTGCTATCATCATGAAACGTTCAGATCACTTACAACTCAATAGATTCTACCCTCCTGTAACGTTTCAGCCTGATTGGACCTTGTTTTCACACAAATGAACCCAGAATGATGTGAAATTGTGCTTCGTGCAACATAATTCTGGGTGCCATTTAAAAACCATAAGTGCTAATGTCTCCATTCCTTTTTGTGGTTGTAGGGGCTGTTGATTGGAGTACACTAAAACAAACCTGACCTCTCTAGGACATTCAGAAGCCATGTTATAAGCCCACAAATGTGTAACTGGACTACTTCTTTAAAGTGACACCAGATCCGGTGACCTTTGGGACATGGTTTGACCCCCTTTGGAAAGTGCTATCATCATGAAACGTTCAGATCACTTACAACTCAATAGATTCTACCTTCCTGTAACGTTTCAGCCTGATTGGACCTTGTTTTCACACAAATGAACCCAGAATGATGTGAAATTGTGCTTTGAGCAACATAATTCTGGGTGCCATTTACAAACCATAAGTGCTAATGACTACATTCCTTTTTGTGGTTGTAGGGGCTTTTGATTGGAGTACACTAAAACAAACCTAACCTCTCTAGGACATTCAGAAGCCAAGTTATAAGCCCACAAAGGTGTAACTGGACTACATCTTTAAAGTGACACCAGGCCCGGTGACCTTTGGGACATGGTTTGACCCCCTCAGGAAAGTGCTATCATCATGCAATGTTCATATCACTTACAACTCAGTAGATTCTACCTTCCTGTAACGTTTCAGCCTGATTGGACCTTGTTTTCACACAAATGAACCCAGAATGATGTGAAATTGTGCTTCGTGCAACATAATTCTGGGTGCCATTTAAAAACCATAAGTGCTAATGACTCCATTCCTTTTTGGGGTTGTAGGGGCTGTTGATTGGAGTACACTAAAACAAACCTGACCTTTCTAGGACATTCAGAAGCCAAGTTATAAGCCCACAAATGTGTAACTGGACTACTTTAAAGTGACACCAGATCCGGTGACCTTTGGGACATGGTTTGACCCCCTTAGGAAAGTGCTATCATCATGAAACGTTCATATCACTTACAACTCAATAGATTCTACCTTCCTGTAACGCTTCAACTTGATTGGACCTTGTTTTCACACAAATGAACCCAGAATGATGTCAAATTGTGCTTTGTGCAACATAATTCTGGGTGCAATTTACAAACCATAAGTGCTAATGACTCCATTCCTTTTTGTGGTTGTAGGGGCTTTTGATTGGAGTACACTAAAACAAACCTAACCTCTCTAGGACATTCAGAAGCCAAGTTATAAGCCCACAAAGGTGTAACTGGCCTACATCTTTAAAGTGACACCAGGCCCGGTGACCTTTGGGACATGGTTTTACCCCCTATAGGAATGTGCGATCATCTTGAAACGTTCAGATCACTTACAACTCAATAGATTCTACCTTCTTGTAGCGTTTCAGCCTGAATGGACCTTGTTTTCACACAAATGGACCCAGAATGATGTGAAATTGTGCTTCGTGCAACATAATTCTGGGTGCCATTTACAAACCATAAGTGCTAATGACTCCATTCCTTTTTGTGGTTGTAGGGGCTGTTGATTGGAGTACACTAAAACAAACCTGACCTCTCTAGGACATTCAGAAGCCAAGTTATAAGCCCACAAAGGTGTAACTGGACTACATCTTTAAAGTGACACCAGGCCCGGTGACCTTTGGGACATGGTTTGACCCCCTTAGGAAAGTGCTATCATCATGAAACGTTCAGATCAATTACAACTCAGTAGATTCTACCTTCCTGTAACGTTTCAGCCTGATTGGACCTTGTTTTCACACAAATGAACCCAGAATGATGTGAAATTGTGCTTCGTGCAACATAATTCTGGGTGCCATTTAAAAACCATAACTGCTAATGACTCCATTCCTTTTTGTGGTTGTAGGGGCTGTTGATTGGAGTACACTAAAACAAACCTGATCTCTCTCGGACATTCAGAAGCCAAGTTATAAGCCCACAAATGTGTAACTGGACTACTTCTTTAAATTGACACCAGATCCGGTGACATTTGGGACATGGTTTGACCCCCTTAGGAAAGTGCTATCATCATGAAACGTTCAGATCACTTACAACTCAATAGATTCTACCTTCCTGTAACATTTCAGCCTGATTGGACCTTGTTTTCACACAAATGAACCCAGAATGATGTGAAATTGTGCTTCGTGCAACATAATTCTGGGTGCCATTTAAAAACCATAAGTGCTAATGACTCCATTCCTTTTTGTGGTTGTAGGGGCTGTTGATTGGAGTACAGTAAAACAAACCTGACCTTTCTAGGACATTCAGAAGCCAAGTTATAGCCCACAAATGTGTAACTGGACTACTTCTTTAAAGTGACACCAGATCCGGTGACCTTTGGGACATGGGTTGACCCCCTTAGGAAAGTGCTATCATCATTAAACGTTCAGATCACTTACAACTCAATATATTCTACCTTTCTGTAACGCTTCAACATGATTGGACCTTGTTTTCACACAAATGAATCCAGAATGATGTGAAATTGTGCTTTGTGCAACATAATTCTGGGTGCCATTTACAAACCATAAGTGCTAATGACTCCATTCCTTTTTGTGGTTGTAGGGGCTTTTGATTGGAGTACACTAAAACAAACCTAACCTCTCTAGGACATTCAGAAGCCAAGTTATAAGCCCACAAAGGTGTAACTGGCCTACATCTTTAAAGTGACACCAGGCCCGGTGACCTTTGGGACATGGTTTTACCCCCTATAGGAATGTGCGATCATCTTGAAACGTTCAGATCACTTACAACTCAATAGATTCTACCTTCTTGTAGCGTTTCAGCCTGAATGGACCTTGTTTTCACACAAATGGACCCAGAATGATGTGAAATTGTGCTTCGTGCAACATAATTCTGGGTGCCATTTACAAACCATAAGTGCTAATGACTCCATTCCTTTTTGTGGTTGTAGGGGCTGTTGATTGGAGTACACTAAAACAAACCTGACCTCTCTAGGACATTCAGAAGCCAAGTTATAACCCCACAAAGGTGTAACTGGACTACATCTTTAAAGTGACACCAGGCCCGGTGACCTTTGGGACATGGTTTGACCCCTTAGGAAAGTGCTATCATCATGAAACGTTCAGATCACTTACAACTCAGTAGATTCTACCTTCCTGTAACGTTTCAGCCTGATTGGACCTTGTTTTCACACAAATGAACCCAGAATGATGTGAAATTGTGCTTCGTGCAACATAATTCTGGGTGCCATTTAAAAACCATAATTGCTAATGACTCCATTCCTTTTTGTGGTTGTAGGGGCTGTTGATTGGAGTACCCTAAAACAAACCTGATCTCTCTAGGACATTCAGAAGCCAAGTTATAAGCCCACAAATGTGTAACTGGACTACTTCTTTAAATTGACACCAGATCCGGTGACATTTGGGACATGGTTTGACCCCCTTAGGAAAGTGCTATCATCATGAAACGTTCAGATCACTTACAACTCAATAGATTCTACCTTCCTGTAACATTTCAGCCTGATTGGACCTTGTTTTCACACAAATGAACCCAGAATGATGTGAAATTGTGCTTCGTGCAACATAATTCTGGGTGCCATTTACAAACCATAAGTGCTAATGACTCCATTCCTTTTTGTGGTTGTAGGGGCTGTTGATTGGAGTACACTAAAACAAACCTGACCTCTCTAGGACATTCAGAAGCCAAGTTATAAGCCCACAAAGGTGTAACTGGACTACATCTTTAAAGTGACACCAGGCCCGGTGACCTTTGGGACATGGTTTGACCCCCTCAGGAAAGTGCTATCATCATGCAATGTTCATATCACTTACAACTCAGTAGATTCTACCTTCCTGTAACGTTTCAGCCTGATTGGACCTTGTTTTCACACAAATGAACCCAGAATGATGTGAAATTGTGCTTCGTGCAACATAATTCTGGGTGCCATTTAAAAACCATAAGTGCTAATGACTCCATTCCTTTTTGGGGTTGTAGGGGCTGTTGATTGGAGTACACTAAAACAAACCTGACCTTTCTAGGACATTCAGAAGCCAAGTTATAAGCCCACAAATGTGTAACTGGACTACTTTAAAGTGACACCAGATCCGGTGACCTTTGGGACATGGTTTGACCCCCTTAGGAAAGTGCTATCATCATGAAACGTTCATATCACTTACAACTCAATAGATTCTACCTTCCTGTAACGCTTCAACTTGATTGGACCTTGTTTTCACACAAATGAACCCAGAATGATGTCAAATTGTGCTTTGTGCAACATAATTCTGGGTGCAATTTACAAACCATAAGTGCTAATGACTCCATTCCTTTTTGTGGTTGTAGGGGCTTTTGATTGGAGTACACTAAAACAAACCTAACCTCTCTAGGACATTCAGAAGCCAAGTTATAAGCCCACAAAGGTGTAACTGGCCTACATCTTTAAATTGACACCAGATCCGGTGACCTTTGGGACATGGTTTGACCCCCTTAGGAAACTGCTATCATCATGAAACGTTCAGATCACTTACAACTCAATAGATTCTACCTTCCTGAAACGTTTCAGCCTGATTGGACCTTGTTTTCACACAAATGAACCCAGAATGATGTGAAATTGTGCTTCGTGCAACATAATTCTGGGTGCCATTTAAAAACCATAAGTGCTAATGACTCCATTCCTTTTTGTGGTTGTAGGGGCTGTTGATTGGAGTATACTAAAACAAACCTGATCTCTCTAGGACATTCAGAAGCCAAGTTATAAGCCCACAAATGTGTAACTGGACTACTTCTTTAAATTGACACCAGATCCGGTGACCTTAGGGACATGGTTTGACCCCCTTAGGAAAGTGCTATCATCATGAAATGTTCAGATCACTTAAACTCAATAGGTTCTACCTTCCTGTAACGTTTCAGCCTGATTGGACCTTGTTTTCACACAAATGAACCCAGAATGATGTGAAATTGTGCTTCGTGCAACATAATTCTGGGTGCCATTTAAAAACCATAAGTGTTAATGACTCCATTCCTTTTTGTGGTTGTAGGGGCTGTTGATCGGAGTACATTAAAACAACCCTGATCTCTCTAGGACATTCAGAAGCCAAGTTATAAGCCCACAAATGTGTAACTGGACTACTTCTTTAAATTGACACCAGATCCGGTGACCTTTGGGACATGGTTTGACCCCCTTAGGAAACTGCTATCATCATGAAACGTTCAGATCACTTACAACTCAATAGATTCTACCTTCCTGTAACGTTTCAGCCTGATTGGACCTTGTTTTCACACAAATGAACCCAGAATGATGTGAAATTGAGCTTCGTGCAACATAATTCGGGGTGCCTTTTACAAACCATAAGTGCTAATGACTCCATTCCATTTTGTGGTTGTAGGGGCTGTTGATTGGAGTACACTAAAACAAACCTAACCTCTCTAGGACATTCAGAAGCTAAGTTATAAGCCCACAAAGGTGTAACTGGACTACTTCTTTAAAGTGACACCAGGCCCGGTGACCTTTGGGACATGGTTTGACCCCCTTAGGAAAGTGCTATCATCATGAAACGTTCAGATCACTTACAACTCAATAGATTCTACCTTCCTGTAACGTTTCAGCCTGATTGGACCTTGTTTTCACACAAATGAACCCAGAATGATGTGAAATTGTGCTTCGTGCAACATAATTCTGGGTGCCATTTAAAAACCATAAGTGCTAATGTCTCCATTCCTTTTTGTGGTTGTAGGGGCTGTTGATTGGAGTACACTAAAACAAACCTGACCTCTCTAGGACATTCAGAAGCCAAGTTATAAGCCCACAAAATTGTAACTGGACTACTTCTTTAAAGTGACACCAGATCCGGTGACCTTTGGGACATGGTTTGACCCCCTTAGGAAAGTGCTATCATCATGAAACGTTCAGATCACTTACAACTCAATAGATTCTACCTTCCTGTAACGTTTCAGCCCTATTGGACCTTGTTTTCACACAAATGAACCCAGAATGATGTGAAATTGTGCTTCGTGCAACATAATTCTGGGTGCCATTTACAAACCATAAGTGCTAATGACTCCATTCCGTTTTGTGGTTGTAGGGGCTGTTGATTGGAGTACACTAAAACAAACCTTATCTCTCTAGGACATTCAGAAGCCAAGTTATAATCCCACAAATGTGTAACTGGACTACTTCTTTAAATTGACACCAGATCCGGTGACCTTTGGGACATGGTTTGACCCCCTTAGGAAAGTGCTATCATCATGAAACATTCAGATCACTTACAACTCAATAGATTCTACCTTCCTGTAACGTTTCAGCCTGATTGGACCTTGTTTTCACACAAATGAACCCAGAATGATGTGAAATTGTACTTCGTGCAACATAATTCTAGGTGCCATTTAAAAACCATAAGTGCTAATGACTCCATTCCTTTTTGTGGTTGTAGGGGCTGTTGATTGCAGTACACTAAAACAAACCTGATCTCTTTAGGACATTCAGAAGCCAAGTTACAAGCCCACAAATGTGTAACTGGACTACTTCTTTAAATTGACACCAGATCCGGTGACCTTTGGGACATGGTTTGACCCCCTTAGGAAAGTGCTATCATCATGAAACGTTCAGATAACTTACAACTCAATAGATTCTACCTTCCTGTAACGTTTCAGCCTGATTGGACCTTGTTTTCACACAAATGAACCCAGAATGATGTGAAATTGTGCTTCGTGCAACATAATTCTGGGTGCCATTTACAAACCATAAGTGCTAATGACTCCATTCCTTTTTGTGGTTGTAGGGGCTGTTGATTGGAGTACATTAAAACAAACCTGAACTCTCTAGGACATTCAGAAGCCAAGTTATAAGCCCACAAATGTGTAACTGGACTACTTCTTTAAATTGTCACCAGATCCGGTGACCTTTGGGACATGGTTTGACCCCCTTAGGAAACTGCTATCATCATGAAACGTTCAGATCACTTACAACTCAATAGATTCTACCTTCCTGTAACGTTTCAGCCCTATTGGACCTTGTTTTCGCACAAATGAACCCAGAATGATGTGAAATTGTGCTTCGTGCAACATAATTCTGGGTGCCATTTACAAACCATAAGTGCTGAAGACTCCATTCCGTTTTGTGGTTGTAGGGGCTGTTGATTGGAGTACACTAAAACAAACCTAACCTCTCTAGGACATTCAGAAGCCAAGTTATAAGCCCACAAAGGTGTAACTGGACTACTTCTTTAAAGTGACACCAGGCCCGGTGACCTTTGGGACATGGTTTTACCCCCTATAGGAATGTGCGATCATCTTGAAATGTTCAGATCACTTACAACTCAATAGATTCTACCTTCTTGTAGCGTTTCAGCCTGATTGGACCTTGTTTTCACACAAATGGACCCAGAATGATGTGAAATTGTGCTTCGTGCAACATAATTCTGGGTGCCATTTACAAAGCATAAGTGCTAATGACTCCATTCCTTTTTGTGGTTGTAGGGGCTGTTTATTGGAGTACACTAAAACAAACCTGATCTCTCTAGGACATTCAGAAGCCAAGTTATAAGCCCACAAATGTGTAACTGGACTACTTCTTTAAATTGACACCAGATCCGGTGACCTTTGGGACATGGTTTGACCCCCTTAGGAAAGTGCTATCATCATGAAATGTTCAGATCACTTACAACTCAGTAGATTCTACCTTCCTCTAACGTTTCAGCCTTATTGGACCTTGTTTTCACACAAATGAACCCAGAATGATGTGAAATTGTGCTGCGTGCAACATAATTCTGGGTGCCATTTACAAACCATAAGTGCTAATGACTCCATTCCTTTTTGTGGTTTTAGGGGCTGTTGATTGGAGTACATTAAAACAAACCTGATCTCTCTTGGACATTCAGAAGCCAAGTTATAAGCCCACAAATGTGTAACTGGACTACTTCTTTAAATTGACACCAGATCCGGTGACCTTTGGGACATGGTTTGACCCCATTAGGAAAGCGCTATCATCATGAAATGTTCAGATCACTTACAACTCAATAGATTCTACCTTCCTGTAACGTTTCAGCCTGATTGGACCTTGTTTTCACACAAATGACCCCTGAATGATGTGAAATTGTGCTTCGTGCAACATAATTCTGGGTGCCATTTAAAAACCATAAGTGCTAATGACTCCATTCCTTTTTGTGGTTGTAGGGGCTGTTGATTGGAGTATACTAAAACAAACCTGATCTCTCAGGGACATTCAGAAGCAAAGTTATAAGCCCACAAATGTGTAACTGGACTACTTCTTTAAATTGACACCAGATCCGGTGACTTTTGGGACATGGTTTGACCCACTTAGGAAAGTGCTATCATCATGAAACGTTCAGATCACTTACAACTCAATAGATTCTACCTTCATGTAACGTTTCAGCCTGAATGGACCTTGTTTTCACACAAATTGACCCAGAATGATGTGAAATTGTGCTTCGTGCAACATAATTCTGGGTCCCATTTACAAACCATAAGTGCTAATGACTCCATTCCTTTTTGTGGTTGTAGGGGCTGTTGATTGGAATACACTAAAACAAACCTGACCTCTCTAGGACATTCAGAAGCCAAGTTATAAGCCCACAAATGTGTAACTGGACTACGTCTTTAAAGTGACACCAGGCCCAGTGACCTTTGGGACATGGTTTGACCCCCTATAGGAATGTGCGATCATCATGAAACGTTCAGATCACTTACAACTCAATAGATTCTACCTTCTTGTAACGTTTCAGCCTGATTGGACCTTGTTTTCACACAAATGGACCCAGAATGATGTGAAATTGTGCTTTGTGCAACATAATTCTGGGTGCCATTTACAAAGCATAAGTGCTAATGACTCCATTCCTTTTTGTGGTTGTAGGGGCTGTTGATTGGAGTACACTAAAACAAACCTGATCTCTCTAGGACATTCAGAAGCCAAGTTATAAGCCCACAAATGTGTAACTGGACTACTTCTTTAAATTGACAGCAGATCCGGTGACCTTTGGGACATGGTTTGACCCCCTTAGGAAAGTGCTATCATCATGAAACGTTCAGATCACTTACAACTCAATAGATTCTACCTTCCTGTAACGTTTCAGCCTGATTGGACCTTTTTTTTCACACAAATGAACCCAGAATGATGTGAAATTGTACTACGTGAAACATAATTCTAGGTGCCATTTAAAAACCATTAGTGCTAATGACTCCATTCCTTTTTGTGGTTGTAGGGGCTGTTGATCGGAGTACATTAAAACAAACCTGATCTCTCTAGGACATTCAGAAGCCAAGTTATAAGCCCACAAATGTGTAACTGGACTACTTCTTTAAATTGACACCAGATCCGGTGACCTTTGGGACATGGTTTGACCCCCTTAGGAAAGTGCTATCATCATGAAACGTTCAGATCACTTACAACTCAATAGATTCTACCTTCCTGTAACGTTTCAGCCTGATTGGACCTTGTTTTCACACAAATGAACCCAGAATGATGTGAAATTGTACTTTGTGCAACATAATTCTAGGTGCCATTTAAAAACCATAAGTGCTAATGACTCCATTCCTTTTTGTGGTTGTAGGGGCTGTTGATTGGAGTACCCTAAAACAAACCTGATCTCTCTAGGACATTCAGAAGCCAAGTTATAAGCCCACAAATGTGTAACTGGACTACTTCTTTAAATTGACACCAGATCCGGTGACATTTGGGACATGGTTTGACCCCCTTAGGAAAGTGCTATCATCATGAAACGTTCAGGCCACTTACAACTCAATAGATTCTACCTTCCTGTAAAGTTTCAGCCTGATTGGACCTTGTTTTCACACAAATGGACCCAGAATGATGTGAAATTGTGCTTCTTGCAACATAATTCTGGGTGCCATTTAAAAACCATAAGTGCTAATGTCTCCATTCCTTTTTGTGGTTGTAGGGGCTGTTGATTGGAGTACACTAAAACAAACCTGACCTCTCTAGGACATTCAGAAACCAAGTTATAAGCCCACAAATGTGTAACTGGACTACTTCTTTAAAGTGACACCAGATTCGGTGACCTTTGGGACATGGTTTGACCCCCTTTGGAAAGTGCTATCATCATGAAACGTTCAGATCACTTACAACTCAATAGATTCTACCTTCCTGTAACGTTTCAGCCTGATTGGACCTTGTTTTCACACAAATGAACCCAGAATGATGTGAAATTGTGCTTTGTGCAACATAATTCTGGGTGCCATTTACAAACCATAAGTGCTAATGACTCCATTCCTTTTTGTGGTTGTAGGGGCTTTTGATTGGAGTACACTAAAACAAACCTAACCTCTCTAGGACATTCAGAAGCCAAGTTATAAGCCCACAAAGGTGTAACTGGACTACATCTTTAAAGTGACACCAGGCCCGGTGACCTTTGGGACATGGTTTGACCCCCTCAGGAAAGTGCTATCATCATGCAATGTTCATATCACTTACAACTCAGTAGATTCTACCTTCCTGTAACGTTTCAGCCTGATTGGACCTTGTTTTCACACAAATGAACCCAGAATGATGTGAAATTGTGCTTCGTGCAACATAATTCTGGGTGCCATTTAAAAACCATAAGTGCTAATGACTCCATTCCTTTTTGTGGTTGTAGGGGATGTTGATTGGAGTACACTAAAACAAACCTGATCTCTCTAGGACATTCAGAAGCCAAGTTATAAGCCCACAAATGTGTAACTGGACTACTTCTTTAAATTGACAGCAGATCCGGTGACCTTTGGGACATGGTTTGACCCCCTTAGGAAAGTGCTATTATCATGAAACGTTCAGATCACTTACAACTCAGTAGATTCTACCTTCCTCTAACGTTTCAGCCTGATTGGACCTTGTTTTCACACAAATGAACCCAGAATGATGTGAAATTGTACTTCGTGCAACATAATTCTAGGTGCCATTTAAAAACCATAAGTGCTAATGACTCCATTCCTTTTTGTGGTTGTAGGGGCTGTTGATTGCAGTACACTAAAACAAACCTGATCTCTTTAGGACATTCAGAAGCCAAGTTACAAGCCCACAAATGTGTAACTGGACTACTTCTTTAAATTGACACCAGATCCGGTGACCTTTGGGACATGGTTTGACCCCCTTAGGAAAGTGCTATCATCATGAAACGTTCAGATAACTTACAACTCAATAGATTCTACCTTCCTGTAACGTTTCAGCCTGATTGGACCTTGTTTTCACACAAATGAACCCAGAATGATGTGAAATTGTGCTTCGTGCAACATAATTCTGGGTGCCATTTACAAACCATAAGTGCTAATGACTCCATTCCTTTTTGTGGTTGTAGGGGCTGTTGATTGGAGTACATTAAAACAAA
This sequence comes from Nothobranchius furzeri, assembly GCF_043380555.1. NCBI lineage: Eukaryota > Metazoa > Chordata > Actinopteri > Cyprinodontiformes > Nothobranchiidae > Nothobranchius > Nothobranchius furzeri. The sequence goes on from NC_091743.1 coordinate 11,846,485, forward strand.
CCTGAACTCTCTAGGACATTCAGAAGCCAAGTTATAAGCCCACAAATGTGTAACTGGACTACTTCTTTAAATTGTCACCAGATCCGGTGACCTTTGGGACATGGTTTGACCCCCTTAGGAAACTGCTATCATCATGAAACGTTCAGATCACTTACAACTCAATAGATTCTACCTTCCTGTAACGTTTCAGCCCTATTGGACCTTGTTTTCGCACAAATGAACCCAGAATGATGTGAAATTGTGCTTCGTGCAACATAATTCTGGGTGCCATTTACAAACCATAAGTGCTGAAGACTCCATTCCGTTTTGTGGTTGTAGGGGCTGTTGATTGGAGTACACTAAAACAAACCTAACCTCTCTAGGACATTCAGAAGCCAAGTTATAAGCCCACAAAGGTGTAACTGGACTACTTCTTTAAAGTGACACCAGGCCCGGTGACCTTTGGGACATGGTTTTACCCCCTATAGGAATGTGCGATCATCTTGAAATGTTCAGATCACTTACAACTCAATAGATTCTACCTTCTTGTAGCGTTTCAGCCTGATTGGACCTTGTTTTCACACAAATGGACCCAGAATGATGTGAAATTGTGCTTCGTGCAACATAATTCTGGGTGCCATTTACAAAGCATAAGTGCTAATGACTCCATTCCTTTTTGTGGTTGTAGGGGCTGTTTATTGGAGTACACTAAAACAAACCTGATCTCTCTAGGACATTCAGAAGCCAAGTTATAAGCCCACAAATGTGTAACTGGACTACTTCTTTAAATTGACACCAGATCCGGTGACCTTTGGGACATGGTTTGACCCCCTTAGGAAAGTGCTATCATCATGAAATGTTCAGATCACTTACAACTCAGTAGATTCTACCTTCCTCTAACGTTTCAGCCTTATTGGACCTTGTTTTCACACAAATGAACCCAGAATGATGTGAAATTGTGCTGCGTGCAACATAATTCTGGGTGCCATTTACAAACCATAAGTGCTAATGACTCCATTCCTTTTTGTGGTTTTAGGGGCTGTTGATTGGAGTACATTAAAACAAACCTGATCTCTCTTGGACATTCAGAAGCCAAGTTATAAGCCCACAAATGTGTAACTGGACTACTTCTTTAAATTGACACCAGATCCGGTGACCTTTGGGACATGGTTTGACCCCATTAGGAAAGCGCTATCATCATGAAATGTTCAGATCACTTACAACTCAATAGATTCTACCTTCCTGTAACGTTTCAGCCTGATTGGACCTTGTTTTCACACAAATGACCCCTGAATGATGTGAAATTGTGCTTCGTGCAACATAATTCTGGGTGCCATTTAAAAACCATAAGTGCTAATGACTCCATTCCTTTTTGTGGTTGTAGGGGCTGTTGATTGGAGTATACTAAAACAAACCTGATCTCTCAGGGACATTCAGAAGCAAAGTTATAAGCCCACAAATGTGTAACTGGACTACTTCTTTAAATTGACACCAGATCCGGTGACTTTTGGGACATGGTTTGACCCACTTAGGAAAGTGCTATCATCATGAAACGTTCAGATCACTTACAACTCAATAGATTCTACCTTCATGTAACGTTTCAGCCTGAATGGACCTTGTTTTCACACAAATTGACCCAGAATGATGTGAAATTGTGCTTCGTGCAACATAATTCTGGGTCCCATTTACAAACCATAAGTGCTAATGACTCCATTCCTTTTTGTGGTTGTAGGGGCTGTTGATTGGAATACACTAAAACAAACCTGACCTCTCTAGGACATTCAGAAGCCAAGTTATAAGCCCACAAATGTGTAACTGGACTACGTCTTTAAAGTGACACCAGGCCCAGTGACCTTTGGGACATGGTTTGACCCCCTATAGGAATGTGCGATCATCATGAAACGTTCAGATCACTTACAACTCAATAGATTCTACCTTCTTGTAACGTTTCAGCCTGATTGGACCTTGTTTTCACACAAATGGACCCAGAATGATGTGAAATTGTGCTTTGTGCAACATAATTCTGGGTGCCATTTACAAAGCATAAGTGCTAATGACTCCATTCCTTTTTGTGGTTGTAGGGGCTGTTGATTGGAGTACACTAAAACAAACCTGATCTCTCTAGGACATTCAGAAGCCAAGTTATAAGCCCACAAATGTGTAACTGGACTACTTCTTTAAATTGACAGCAGATCCGGTGACCTTTGGGACATGGTTTGACCCCCTTAGGAAAGTGCTATCATCATGAAACGTTCAGATCACTTACAACTCAATAGATTCTACCTTCCTGTAACGTTTCAGCCTGATTGGACCTTTTTTTTCACACAAATGAACCCAGAATGATGTGAAATTGTACTACGTGAAACATAATTCTAGGTGCCATTTAAAAACCATTAGTGCTAATGACTCCATTCCTTTTTGTGGTTGTAGGGGCTGTTGATCGGAGTACATTAAAACAAACCTGATCTCTCTAGGACATTCAGAAGCCAAGTTATAAGCCCACAAATGTGTAACTGGACTACTTCTTTAAATTGACACCAGATCCGGTGACCTTTGGGACATGGTTTGACCCCCTTAGGAAAGTGCTATCATCATGAAACGTTCAGATCACTTACAACTCAATAGATTCTACCTTCCTGTAACGTTTCAGCCTGATTGGACCTTGTTTTCACACAAATGAACCCAGAATGATGTGAAATTGTACTTTGTGCAACATAATTCTAGGTGCCATTTAAAAACCATAAGTGCTAATGACTCCATTCCTTTTTGTGGTTGTAGGGGCTGTTGATTGGAGTACCCTAAAACAAACCTGATCTCTCTAGGACATTCAGAAGCCAAGTTATAAGCCCACAAATGTGTAACTGGACTACTTCTTTAAATTGACACCAGATCCGGTGACATTTGGGACATGGTTTGACCCCCTTAGGAAAGTGCTATCATCATGAAACGTTCAGGCCACTTACAACTCAATAGATTCTACCTTCCTGTAAAGTTTCAGCCTGATTGGACCTTGTTTTCACACAAATGGACCCAGAATGATGTGAAATTGTGCTTCTTGCAACATAATTCTGGGTGCCATTTAAAAACCATAAGTGCTAATGTCTCCATTCCTTTTTGTGGTTGTAGGGGCTGTTGATTGGAGTACACTAAAACAAACCTGACCTCTCTAGGACATTCAGAAACCAAGTTATAAGCCCACAAATGTGTAACTGGACTACTTCTTTAAAGTGACACCAGATTCGGTGACCTTTGGGACATGGTTTGACCCCCTTTGGAAAGTGCTATCATCATGAAACGTTCAGATCACTTACAACTCAATAGATTCTACCTTCCTGTAACGTTTCAGCCTGATTGGACCTTGTTTTCACACAAATGAACCCAGAATGATGTGAAATTGTGCTTTGTGCAACATAATTCTGGGTGCCATTTACAAACCATAAGTGCTAATGACTCCATTCCTTTTTGTGGTTGTAGGGGCTTTTGATTGGAGTACACTAAAACAAACCTAACCTCTCTAGGACATTCAGAAGCCAAGTTATAAGCCCACAAAGGTGTAACTGGACTACATCTTTAAAGTGACACCAGGCCCGGTGACCTTTGGGACATGGTTTGACCCCCTCAGGAAAGTGCTATCATCATGCAATGTTCATATCACTTACAACTCAGTAGATTCTACCTTCCTGTAACGTTTCAGCCTGATTGGACCTTGTTTTCACACAAATGAACCCAGAATGATGTGAAATTGTGCTTCGTGCAACATAATTCTGGGTGCCATTTAAAAACCATAAGTGCTAATGACTCCATTCCTTTTTGTGGTTGTAGGGGATGTTGATTGGAGTACACTAAAACAAACCTGATCTCTCTAGGACATTCAGAAGCCAAGTTATAAGCCCACAAATGTGTAACTGGACTACTTCTTTAAATTGACAGCAGATCCGGTGACCTTTGGGACATGGTTTGACCCCCTTAGGAAAGTGCTATTATCATGAAACGTTCAGATCACTTACAACTCAGTAGATTCTACCTTCCTCTAACGTTTCAGCCTGATTGGACCTTGTTTTCACACAAATGAACCCAGAATGATGTGAAATTGTGCTTCGTGCAACATAATTCTGGGTGCCATTTACAAACCATAAGTGCTAATGACTCCATTCCTTTTTGTGGTTGTAGGGGCTGTTGATTGGAGTACATTAAAACAAACCTGATCTCTCTAGGACATTCAGAAGCCAAGTTATAAGCCCACAAATGTGTAACTGGACTACATTTTTAAATTGACACCAGATCCGGTGACCTTTGGGACATGGTTTTACCCCCTTAGGAAAGTGCTATCATCATGAAACGTTCAGATCACTTACAACTCAATAGATTCTTCCTTCCTGTAACGTTTCAGCCTGATTGGACCTTGTTTTCACACAAATGAACCCAGAATGATGTGAAATTGTACTTCGTGCAACATAATTCTAGGTGCCATTTTAAAACCATAAGTGCTAATGACTCCATTCCTTTTTGTGGTTGTAGGGGCTGTTGATCGGAGTACCTTAAAACAAACCTGATCTCTCTAGGACATTCAGAAGCCAAGTTATAAGCCCACAAATGTGTAACTGGACTACTTCTTTAAATTGACACCAGATCCGGTGACCTTTGGGACATGGTTTGACCCCCTTAGGAAAGTGCTATCATCATGAAACGTTCAGATCACTTACAACTCAATAGATTCTACCTTCCTGTAACGTTTCAGCCTGATTGGACCTTGTTTTCACACAAATGAACCCAGAATGATGTGAAATTGTACTTTGTGCAACATAATTCTAGGTGCCATTTAAAAACCATAAGTGCTAATGACTCCATTCCTTTTTGTGGTTGTAGGGGCTGTTGATTGGAGTACCCTAAAACAAACCTGATCTCTCTAGGACATTCAGAAGCCAAGTTATAAGCCCACAAATGTGTAACTGGACTACTTCTTTAAATTGACACCAGATCCGGTGACATTTGGGACATGGTTTGACCCCCTTAGGAAAGTGCTATCATCATGAAACGTTCAGGTCACTTACAACTCAATAGATTCTACCTTCCTGTAACGTTTCAGCCTGATTGGACCTTGTTTTCACACAAATGAGCCCAGAATGATGTGAAATTGTGCTTCTTGCAACATAATTCTGGGTGCCATTTAAAAACCATAAGTGCTAATGTCTCCATTCCTTTTTGTGGTTGTAGGGGCTGTTGATTGGAGTACACTAAAACAAACCTGACCTCTCTAGGACATTCAGAAACCAAGGTATAAGCCCACAAATGTGTAACTGGACTACTTCTTTAAAGTGACACCAGATCCGGTGACCTTTGGGACATGGTTTGACCCCCTTTGGAAAGTGCTATCATCATGAAACGTTCAGATCACTTACAACTCCATAGATTCTACCTTCCTGTAACGTTTCAGCCTGATTGGACCTTGTTTTCACACAAATGAACCCAGAATGATGTGAAATTGTGCTTTGTGCAACATAATTCTGGGTGCCATTTACAAACCATAAGTGCTAATGACTCCATTCCTTTTTGTGGTTGTAGGGGCTTTTGATTGGAGTACACTAAAACAAACCTAACCTCTCTAGGACATTCAGAAGCCAAGTTATAAGCCCACAAAGGTGTAACTGGACTACATCTTTAAAGTGACACCAGGCCCGGTGACCTTTGGGACATGGTTTGACCCCCTCAGGAAAGTGCTATCATCATGCAATGTTCATATCACTTACAACTCAGTAGATTCTACCTTCCTGTAACGTTTCAGCCTGATTGGACCTTGTTTTCACACAAATGAACCCAGAATGATGTGAAATTGTGCTTCGTGCAACATAATTCTGGGTGCCATTTAAAAACCATAAGTGCTAATGACTCCATTCCTTTTTGTGGTTGTAGGGGCTGTTGATTGGAGTACACTAAAACAAACCTGACCTCTCTAGGACATTCAGAAGCCAAGTTATAAGCCCACAAATGTGTAACTGGACTACTTCTTTAAAGTGACACCAGATCCGGTGACCTTTGGGACATGGTTTGACCCCCTTTGGAAAGTGCTATCATCATGAAACGTTCATATCACTTACAACTCAATAGATTCTACCTTCCTGTAACGTTTCAGCCTGATTGGACCTTGTTTTCAGACAAATGAACCCAGAATGATGTGAAATTGTGCTTCGTGCAACATAATTCTGGGTGCCATTTACAAACCATAAGTGCTAATGACTCCATTCCTTTTTGTGGTTGTAGGGGCTGTTGATTGGAATACACTAAAACAAACCTGACCTCTCTAGGACATTCAGAAGCCAAGTTATAAGCCCACAAATGTGTAACTGGACTACGTCTTTAAAGTGACACCAGGCCCGGTGACCTTTGGGACATGGTTTGACCCCCTATAGGAATGTGCGATCATCATGAAACGTTCAGATCACTTACAACTCAATAGATTCTACCTTCTTGTAACGTTTCAGCCTGATTGGACATTGTTTTCACAAAAATGGACCCAGAATGATGTGAAATTGTGCTTCGTGCAACATAATTCTGGGTGCCATTTACAAACCATAAGTGCTAATGACTCCATTCCTTTTTGTGGTTGTAGGGGCTGTTTATTGGAGTACACTAAAACAAACCTGACCTCTCTAGGACATTCAGAAGCCAAGTTATAAGCCCACAAAGGTGTAACTGGACTACTTCTTTAAAGTGACACCAGGCCCGGTGACCTTTGGGACATGGTTTTACCCCCTATAGGAATGTGCTATCATCTTGAAACGTTCAGATCACTTACAACTCAATAGATTCTACCTTCTTGTAGCGTTTCAGCCTGATTGGACCTTGTTTTCACACAAATGGACCCAGAATGATGTGAAATTGTGCTTCGTGCAACATAATTCTGGGTGCCATTTACAAAGCATAAGTGCTAATGACTCCATTCCTTTTTGTGGTTGTAGGGGCTGTTTATTGGAGTACACTAAAACAAACCTGATCTCTCTAGGACATTCAGAAGCCAAGTTATAAGCCCACAAATGTGTAACTGGACTACTTCTTTAAATTGACAGCAGATCCGGTGACCTTTGGGACATGGTTTGACCCCCTTAGGAAAGTGCTATTATCATGAAACGTTCAGATCACTTACAACTCAGTAGATTCTACCTTCCTCTAACGTTTCAGCCTGATTGGACCTTGTTTTCACACAAATGAACCCAGAATGATGTGAAATTGTGCTTCGTGCAACATAATTCTGGGTGCCATTTACAAACCATAAGTGCTAATGACTCCATTCCTTTTTGTGGTTGTAGGGGCTGTTGATTGGAGTACATTAAAACAAACCTGATCTCTCTAGGACATTCAGAAGCCAAGTTATAAGCCCACAAATGTGTAACTGGACTACTTCTTTAAATTGACACCAGATCCGGTGACCTTTGGGACATGGTTTGACCCCCTTTGGAAAGTGCTATCATCATGAAACGTTCAGATCACTTACAACTCCATAGATTCTACCTTCCTGTAACGTTTCAGCCTGATTGGACCTTGTTTTCACACAAATGAACCCAGAATGATGTGAAATTGTGCTTTGTGCAACATAATTCTGGGTGCCATTTACAAACCATAAGTGCTAATGACTCCATTCCTTTTTGTGGTTGTAGGGGCTTTTGATTGGAGTACACTAAAACAAACCTAACCTCTCTAGGACATTCAGAAGCCAAGTTATAAGCCCACAAAGGTGTAACTGGACTACATCTTTAAAGTGACACCAGATCCGGTGACCTTTGGGACATGGTTTGACCCCCTTTGGAAAGTGCTATCATCATGAAACGTTCATATCACTTACAACTCAATAGATTCTACCTTCCTGTAACGTTTCAGCCTGATTGGACCTTGTTTTCAGACAAATGAACCCAGAATGATGTGAAATTGTGCTTCGTGCAACATAATTCTGGGTGCCATTTACAAACCATAAGTGCTAATGACTCCATTCCTTTTTGTGGTTGTAGGGGCTGTTGATTGGAATACACTAAAACAAACCTGACCTCTCTAGGACATTCAGAAGCCAAGTTATAAGCCCACAAATGTGTAACTGGACTACGTCTTTAAAGTGACACCAGGCCCGGTGACCTTTGGGACATGGTTTGACCCCCTATAGGAATGTGCGATCATCATGAAACGTTCAGATCACTTACAACTCAATAGATTCTACCTTCTTGTAACGTTTCAGCCTGATTGGACATTGTTTTCACAAAAATGGACCCAGAATGATGTGAAATTGTGCTTCGTGCAACATAATTCTGGGTGCCATTTACAAACCATAAGTGCTAATGACTCCATTCCTTTTTGTGGTTGTAGGGGCTGTTTATTGGAGTACACTAAAACAAACCTGACCTCTCTAGGACATTCAGAAGCCAAGTTATAAGCCCACAAAGGTGTAACTGGACTACTTCTTTAAAGTGACACCAGGCCCGGTGACCTTTGGGACATGGTTTTACCCCCTATAGGAATGTGCTATCATCTTGAAACGTTCAGATCACTTACAACTCAATAGATTCTACCTTCTTGTAGCGTTTCAGCCTGATTGGACCTTGTTTTCACACAAATGGACCCAGAATGATGTGAAATTGTGCTTCGTGCAACATAATTCTGGGTGCCATTTACAAAGCATAAGTGCTAATGACTCCATTCCTTTTTGTGGTTGTAGGGGCTGTTGATTGGAGTACACTAAAACAAACCTGATCTCTCTAGGACATTCAGAAGCCAAGTTATAAGCCCACAAATGTGTAACTGGACTACTTCTTTAAATTGACAGCAGATCCGGTGACCTTTGGGACATGGTTTGACCCCCTTAGGAAAGGGCTATTATCATGAAACGTTCAGATCACTTACAACTCAGTAGATTCTACCTTCCTCTAACGTTTCAGCCTGATTGGACCTTGTTTTCACACAAATGAACCCAGAATGATGTGAAATTGTGCTTCGTGCAACATAATTCTGGGTGCCATTTACAAACCATAAGTGCTAATGACTCCATTCCTTTTTGTGGTTGTAGGGGCTGTTGATTGGAGTACATTAAAACAAACCTGATCTCTCTAGGACATTCAGAAGCCAAGTTATAAGCCCACAAATGTGTAACTGGACTACGTCTTTAAAGTGACACCAGGCCCGGTGACCTTTGGGACATGGTTTGACCCCCTATAGGAATGTGCGATCATCATGAAACGTTCAGATCACTTACAACTCAATAGATTCTACCTTCTTGTAACGTTTCAGCCTGATTGGACATTGTTTTCACAAAAATGGACCCAGAATGATGTGAAATTGTGCTTCGTGCAACATAATTCTGGGTGCCATTTACAAACCATAAGTGCTAATGACTCCATTCCTTTTTGTGGTTGTAGGGGCTGTTTATTGGAGTACACTAAAACAAACCTGACCTCTCTAGGACATTCAGAAGCCAAGTTATAAGCCCACAAAGGTGTAACTGGACTACTTCTTTAAAGTGACACCAGGCCCGGTGACCTTTGGGACATGGTTTTACCCCCTATAGGAATGTGCTATCATCTTGAAACGTTCAGATCACTTACAACTCAATAGATTCTACCTTCTTGTAGCGTTTCAGCCTGATTGGACCTTGTTTTCACACAAATGGACCCAGAATGATGTGAAATTGTGCTTCGTGCAACATAATTCTGGGTGCCATTTACAAAGCATAAGTGCTAATGACTCCATTCCTTTTTGTGGTTGTAGGGGCTGTTGATTGGAGTACACTAAAACAAACCTGATCTCTCTAGGACATTCAGAAGCCAAGTTATAAGCCCACAAATGTGTAACTGGACTACTTCTTTAAATTGACAGCAGATCCGGTGACCTTTGGGACATGGTTTGACCCCCTTAGGAAAGTGCTATTATCATGAAACGTTCAGATCACTTACAACTCAGTAGATTCTACCTTCCTCTAACGTTTCAGCCTGATTGGACCTTGTTTTCACACAAATGAACCCAGAATGATGTGAAATTGTGCTTTGTGCAACATAATTCTGGGTGCCATTTACAAACCATAAGTGCTAATGACTCCATTCCTTTTTGTGGTTGTAGGGGCTGTTGATTGGAGTACATTAAAACAAACCTGATCTCTCTAGGACATTCAGAAGCCAAGTTATAAGCCCACAAATGTGTAACTGGACTACTTCTTTAAATTGACACCAGATCCGGTGACCTTTGGGACATGGTTTGATCCCCTTAGGAAAGTGCTATCATCATGAAACGTTCAGATCACTTACAACTCAATTGATTCTACCTTCCTGTAACGTTTCAGCCTGATTGGACCTTGTTTTCACACAAATGAACCCAGAATGATGTGAAATTGTACTTTGTGCAACATAATTCTAGGTGCCATTTAAAAACCATAAGTGCTAATGACTCCATTCCTTTGTGTGGTTGTAGGGGCTGTTGATTGGAGTACCCTAAAACAAACCTGATCCCTCTAGGACATTCAGAAGCCAAGTTATAAGCCCACAAATGTGTAACTGGACTACTTCTTTAAATGGACACCAGATCCGGTGACATTTGGGACATGGTTTGACCCCCTTAGGAAAGTGCTATCATCATGAAACGTTCAGATCACTTACAACTCAATAGATTCTACCCTCCTGTAACGTTTCAGCCTGATTGGACCTTGTTTTCACACAAATGAACCCAGAATGATGTGAAATTGTGCTTCGTGCAACATAATTCTGGGTGCCATTTAAAAACCATAAGTGCTAATGTCTCCATTCCTTTTTGTGGTTGTAGGGGCTGTTGATTGGAGTACACTAAAACAAACCTGACCTCTCTAGGACATTCAGAAGCCATGTTATAAGCCCACAAATGTGTAACTGGACTACTTCTTTAAAGTGACACCAGATCCGGTGACCTTTGGGACATGGTTTGACCCCCTTTGGAAAGTGCTATCATCATGAAACGTTCAGATCACTTACAACTCAATAGATTCTACCTTCCTGTAACGTTTCAGCCTGATTGGACCTTGTTTTCACACAAATGAACCCAGAATGATGTGAAATTGTGCTTTGAGCAACATAATTCTGGGTGCCATTTACAAACCATAAGTGCTAATGACTACATTCCTTTTTGTGGTTGTAGGGGCTTTTGATTGGAGTACACTAAAACAAACCTAACCTCTCTAGGACATTCAGAAGCCAAGTTATAAGCCCACAAAGGTGTAACTGGACTACATCTTTAAAGTGACACCAGGCCCGGTGACCTTTGGGACATGGTTTGACCCCCTCAGGAAAGTGCTATCATCATGCAATGTTCATATCACTTACAACTCAGTAGATTCTACCTTCCTGTAACGTTTCAGCCTGATTGGACCTTGTTTTCACACAAATGAACCCAGAATGATGTGAAATTGTGCTTCGTGCAACATAATTCTGGGTGCCATTTAAAAACCATAAGTGCTAATGACTCCATTCCTTTTTGGGGTTGTAGGGGCTGTTGATTGGAGTACACTAAAACAAACCTGACCTTTCTAGGACATTCAGAAGCCAAGTTATAAGCCCACAAATGTGTAACTGGACTACTTTAAAGTGACACCAGATCCGGTGACCTTTGGGACATGGTTTGACCCCCTTAGGAAAGTGCTATCATCATGAAACGTTCATATCACTTACAACTCAATAGATTCTACCTTCCTGTAACGCTTCAACTTGATTGGACCTTGTTTTCACACAAATGAACCCAGAATGATGTCAAATTGTGCTTTGTGCAACATAATTCTGGGTGCAATTTACAAACCATAAGTGCTAATGACTCCATTCCTTTTTGTGGTTGTAGGGGCTTTTGATTGGAGTACACTAAAACAAACCTAACCTCTCTAGGACATTCAGAAGCCAAGTTATAAGCCCACAAAGGTGTAACTGGCCTACATCTTTAAAGTGACACCAGGCCCGGTGACCTTTGGGACATGGTTTTACCCCCTATAGGAATGTGCGATCATCTTGAAACGTTCAGATCACTTACAACTCAATAGATTCTACCTTCTTGTAGCGTTTCAGCCTGAATGGACCTTGTTTTCACACAAATGGACCCAGAATGATGTGAAATTGTGCTTCGTGCAACATAATTCTGGGTGCCATTTACAAACCATAAGTGCTAATGACTCCATTCCTTTTTGTGGTTGTAGGGGCTGTTGATTGGAGTACACTAAAACAAACCTGACCTCTCTAGGACATTCAGAAGCCAAGTTATAAGCCCACAAAGGTGTAACTGGACTACATCTTTAAAGTGACACCAGGCCCGGTGACCTTTGGGACATGGTTTGACCCCCTTAGGAAAGTGCTATCATCATGAAACGTTCAGATCAATTACAACTCAGTAGATTCTACCTTCCTGTAACGTTTCAGCCTGATTGGACCTTGTTTTCACACAAATGAACCCAGAATGATGTGAAATTGTGCTTCGTGCAACATAATTCTGGGTGCCATTTAAAAACCATAACTGCTAATGACTCCATTCCTTTTTGTGGTTGTAGGGGCTGTTGATTGGAGTACACTAAAACAAACCTGATCTCTCTCGGACATTCAGAAGCCAAGTTATAAGCCCACAAATGTGTAACTGGACTACTTCTTTAAATTGACACCAGATCCGGTGACATTTGGGACATGGTTTGACCCCCTTAGGAAAGTGCTATCATCATGAAACGTTCAGATCACTTACAACTCAATAGATTCTACCTTCCTGTAACATTTCAGCCTGATTGGACCTTGTTTTCACACAAATGAACCCAGAATGATGTGAAATTGTGCTTCGTGCAACATAATTCTGGGTGCCATTTAAAAACCATAAGTGCTAATGACTCCATTCCTTTTTGTGGTTGTAGGGGCTGTTGATTGGAGTACACTAAAACAAACCTGACCTTTCTAGGACATTCAGAAGCCAAGTTATAGCCCACAAATGTGTAACTGGACTACTTCTTTAAAGTGACACCAGATCCGGTGACCTTTGGGACATGGGTTGACCCCCTTAGGAAAGTGCTATCATCATTAAACGTTCAGATCACTTACAACTCAATATATTCTACCTTTCTGTAACGCTTCAACATGATTGGACCTTGTTTTCACACAAATGAATCCAGAATGATGTGAAATTGTGCTTTGTGCAACATAATTCTGGGTGCCATTTACAAACCATAAGTGCTAATGACTCCATTCCTTTTTGTGGTTGTAGGGGCTTTTGATTGGAGTACACTAAAACAAACCTAACCTCTCTAGGACATTCAGAAGCCAAGTTATAAGCCCACAAAGGTGTAACTGGCCTACATCTTTAAAGTGACACCAGGCCCGGTGACCTTTGGGACATGGTTTTACCCCCTATAGGAATGTGCGATCATCTTGAAACGTTCAGATCACTTACAACTCAATAGATTCTACCTTCTTGTAGCGTTTCAGCCTGAATGGACCTTGTTTTCACACAAATGGACCCAGAATGATGTGAAATTGTGCTTCGTGCAACATAATTCTGGGTGCCATTTACAAACCATAAGTGCTAATGACTCCATTCCTTTTTGTGGTTGTAGGGGCTGTTGATTGGAGTACACTAAAACAAACCTGACCTCTCTAGGACATTCAGAAGCCAAGTTATAAGCCCACAAAGGTGTAACTGGACTACATCTTTAAAGTGACACCAGGCCCGGTGACCTTTGGGACATGGTTTGACCCCTTAGGAAAGTGCTATCATCATGAAACGTTCAGATCACTTACAACTCAGTAGATTCTACCTTCCTGTAACGTTTCAGCCTGATTGGACCTTGTTTTCACACAAATGAACCCAGAATGATGTGAAATTGTGCTTCGTGCAACATAATTCTGGGTGCCATTTAAAAACCATAATTGCTAATGACTCCATTCCTTTTTGTGGTTGTAGGGGCTGTTGATTGGAGTACCCTAAAACAAACCTGATCTCTCTAGGACATTCAGAAGCCAAGTTATAAGCCCACAAATGTGTAACTGGACTACTTCTTTAAATTGACACCAGATCCGGTGACATTTGGGACATGGTTTGACCCCCTTAGGAAAGTGCTATCATCATGAAACGTTCAGATCACTTACAACTCAATAGATTCTACCTTCCTGTAACATTTCAGCCTGATTGGACCTTGTTTTCACACAAATGAACCCAGAATGATGTGAAATTGTGCTTCGTGCAACATAATTCTGGGTGCCATTTACAAACCATAAGTGCTAATGACTCCATTCCTTTTTGTGGTTGTAGGGGCTGTTGATTGGAGTACACTAAAACAAACCTGACCTCTCTAGGACATTCAGAAGCCAAGTTATAAGCCCACAAAGGTGTAACTGGACTACATCTTTAAAGTGACACCAGGCCCGGTGACCTTTGGGACATGGTTTGACCCCCTCAGGAAAGTGCTATCATCATGCAATGTTCATATCACTTACAACTCAGTAGATTCTACCTTCCTGTAACGTTTCAGCCTGATTGGACCTTGTTTTCACACAAATGAACCCAGAATGATGTGAAATTGTGCTTCGTGCAACATAATTCTGGGTGCCATTTAAAAACCATAAGTGCTAATGACTCCATTCCTTTTTGGGGTTGTAGGGGCTGTTGATTGGAGTACACTAAAACAAACCTGACCTTTCTAGGACATTCAGAAGCCAAGTTATAAGCCCACAAATGTGTAACTGGACTACTTTAAAGTGACACCAGATCCGGTGACCTTTGGGACATGGTTTGACCCCCTTAGGAAAGTGCTATCATCATGAAACGTTCATATCACTTACAACTCAATAGATTCTACCTTCCTGTAACGCTTCAACTTGATTGGACCTTGTTTTCACACAAATGAACCCAGAATGATGTCAAATTGTGCTTTGTGCAACATAATTCTGGGTGCAATTTACAAACCATAAGTGCTAATGACTCCATTCCTTTTTGTGGTTGTAGGGGCTTTTGATTGGAGTACACTAAAACAAACCTAACCTCTCTAGGACATTCAGAAGCCAAGTTATAAGCCCACAAAGGTGTAACTGGCCTACATCTTTAAAGTGACACCAGGCCCGGTGACCTTTGGGACATGGTTTTACCCCCTTTGGAAAGTGCTATCATCATGAAACGTTCATATCACTTACAACTCAATAGATTCTACCTTCCTGTAACGTTTCAGCCTGATTGGACCTTGTTTTCAGACAAATGAACCCAGAATGATGTGAAATTGTGCTTCGTGCAACATAATTCTGGGTGCCATTTACAAACCATAAGTGCTAATGACTCCATTCCTTTTTGTGGTTGTAGGGGCTGTTGATTGGAATACACTAAAACAAACCTGACCTCTCTAGGACATTCAGAAGCCAAGTTATAAGCCCACAAATGTGTAACTGGACTACGTCTTTAAAGTGACACCAGGCCCGGTGACCTTTGGGACATGGTTTGACCCCCTATAGGAATGTGCGATCATCATGAAACGTTCAGATCACTTACAACTCAATAGATTCTACCTTCTTGTAACGTTTCAGCCTGATTGGACATTGTTTTCACAAAAATGGACCCAGAATGATGTGAAATTGTGCTTCGTGCAACATAATTCTGGGTGCCATTTACAAACCATAAGTGCTAATGACTCCATTCCTTTTTGTGGTTGTAGGGGCTGTTTATTGGAGTACACTAAAACAAACCTGACCTCTCTAGGACATTCAGAAGCCAAGTTATAAGCCCACAAAGGTGTAACTGGACTACTTCTTTAAAGTGACACCAGGCCCGGTGACCTTTGGGACATGGTTTTACCCCCTATAGGAATGTGCTATCATCTTGAAACGTTCAGATCACTTACAACTCAATAGATTCTACCTTCTTGTAGCGTTTCAGCCTGATTGGACCTTGTTTTCACACAAATGGACCCAGAATGATGTGAAATTGTGCTTCGTGCAACATAATTCTGGGTGCCATTTACAAAGCATAAGTGCTAATGACTCCATTCCTTTTTGTGGTTGTAGGGGCTGTTGATTGGAGTACACTAAAACAAACCTGATCTCTCTAGGACATTCAGAAGCCAAGTTATAAGCCCACAAATGTGTAACTGGACTACTTCTTTAAATTGACAGCAGATCCGGTGACCTTTGGGACATGGTTTGACCCCCTTAGGAAAGGGCTATTATCATGAAACGTTCAGATCACTTACAACTCAGTAGATTCTACCTTCCTCTAACGTTTCAGCCTGATTGGACCTTGTTTTCACACAAATGAACCCAGAATGATGTGAAATTGTGCTTCGTGCAACATAATTCTGGGTGCCATTTACAAACCATAAGTGCTAATGACTCCATTCCTTTTTGTGGTTGTAGGGGCTGTTGATTGGAGTACATTAAAACAAACCTGATCTCTCTAGGACATTCAGAAGCCAAGTTATAAGCCCACAAATGTGTAACTGGACTACGTCTTTAAAGTGACACCAGGCCCGGTGACCTTTGGGACATGGTTTGACCCCCTATAGGAATGTGCGATCATCATGAAACGTTCAGATCACTTACAACTCAATAGATTCTACCTTCTTGTAACGTTTCAGCCTGATTGGACATTGTTTTCACAAAAATGGACCCAGAATGATGTGAAATTGTGCTTCGTGCAACATAATTCTGGGTGCCATTTACAAACCATAAGTGCTAATGACTCCATTCCTTTTTGTGGTTGTAGGGGCTGTTTATTGGAGTACACTAAAACAAATCTGACCTCTCTAGGACATTCAGAAGCCAAGTTATAAGCCCACAAAGGTGTAACTGGACTACTTCTTTAAAGTGACACCAGGCCCGGTGACCTTTGGGACATGGTTTTACCCCCTATAGGAATGTGCTATCATCTTGAAACGTTCAGATCACTTACAACTCAATAGATTCTACCTTCTTGTAGCGTTTCAGCCTGATTGGACCTTGTTTTCACACAAATGGACCCAGAATGATGTGAAATTGTGCTTCGTGCAACATAATTCTGGGTGCCATTTACAAAGCATAAGTGCTAATGACTCCATTCCTTTTTGTGGTTGTAGGGGCTGTTGATTGGAGTACACTAAAACAAACCTGATCTCTCTAGGACATTCAGAAGCCAAGTTATAAGCCCACAAATGTGTAACTGGAAAACTTCTTTAAATTGACAGCAGATCCGGTGACCTTTGGGACATGGTTTGACCCCCTTAGGAAAGTGCTATTATCATGAAACGTTCAGATCACTTACAACTCAGTAGATTCTACCTTCCTCTAACGTTTCAGCCTGATTGGACCTTGTTTTCACACAAATGAACCCAGAATGATGTGAAATTGTGCTTCGTGCAACATAATTCTGGGTGCCATTTACAAACCATAAGTGCTAATGACTCCATTCCTTTTTGTGGTTGTAGGGGCTGTTGATTGGAGTACATTAAAACAAACCTGATCTCTCTAGGACATTCAGAAGCCAAGTTATAAGCCCACAAATGTGTAACTGGACTACTTCTTTAAATTGACACCAGATCCGGTGACCTTTGAGACATGGTTTGATCCCCTTAGGAAAGTGCTATCATCATGAAACGTTCAGATCACTTACAACTCAATTGATTCTACCTTCCTGTAACGTTTCAGCCTGATTGGACCTTGTTTTCACACAAATGAACCCAGAATGATGTGAAATTGTACTTTGTGCAACATAATTCTAGGTGCCATTTAAAAACCATAAGTGCTAATGACTCCATTCCTTTGTGTGGTTGTAGGGGCTGTTGATTGGAGTACCCTAAAACAAACCTGATCCCTCTAGGACATTCAGAAGCCAAGTTATAAGCCCACAAATGTGTAACTGGACTACTTCTTTAAATGGACACCAGATCCGGTGACATTTGGGACATGGTTTGACCCCCTTAGGAAAGTGCTATCATCATGAAACGTTCAGATCACTTACAACTCAATAGATTCTACCCTCCTGTAACGTTTCAGCCTGATTGGACCTTTTTTTCACACAAATGAACCCAGAATGATGTGAAATTGTGCTTCGTGCAACATAATTCTGGGTGCCATTTAAAAACCATAAGTGCTAATGTCTCCATTCCTTTTTGTGGTTGTAGGGGCTGTTGATTGGAGTACACTAAAACAAACCTGACCTCTCTAGGACATTCAGAAGCCATGTTATAAGCCCACAAATGTGTAACTGGACTACTTCTTTAAAGTGACACCAGATCCGGTGACCTTTGGGACATGGTTTGACCCCCTTTGGAAAGTGCTATCATCATGAAACGTTCAGATCACTTACAACTCAATAGATTCTACCTTCCTGTAACGTTTCAGCCTGATTGGACCTTGTTTTCACACAAATGAACCCAGAATGATGTGAAATTGTGCTTTGAGCAACATAATTCTGGGTGCCATTTACAAACCATAAGTGCTAATGACTACATTCCTTTTTGTGGTTGTAGGGGCTTTTGATTGGAGTACACTAAAACAAACCTAACCTCTCTAGGACATTCAGAAGCCAAGTTATAAGCCCACAAAGGTGTAACTGGACTACATCTTTAAAGTGACACCAGGCCCGGTGACCTTTGGGACATGGTTTGACCCCCTCAGGAAAGTGCTATCATCATGCAATGTTCATATCACTTACAACTCAGTAGATTCTACCTTCCTGTAACGTTTCAGCCTGATTGGACCTTGTTTTCACACAAATGAACCCAGAATGATGTGAAATTGTGCTTCGTGCAACATAATTCTGGGTGCCATTTAAAAACCATAAGTGCTAATGACTCCATTCCTTTTTGGGGTTGTAGGGGCTGTTGATTGGAGTACACTAAAACAAACCTGACCTTTCTAGGACATTCAGAAGCCAAGTTATAAGCCCACAAATGTGTAACTGGACTACTTTAAAGTGACACCAGATCCGGTGACCTTTGGGACATGGTTTGACCCCCTTAGGAAAGTGCTATCATCATGAAACGTTCATATCACTTACAACTCAATAGATTCTACCTTCCTGTAACGCTTCAACTTGATTGGACCTTGTTTTCACACAAATGAACCCAGAATAATGTCAAATTGTGCTTTGTGCAACATAATTCTGGGTGCAATTTACAAACCATAAGTGCTAATGACTCCATTCCTTTTTGTGGTTGTAGGGGCTTTTGATTGGAGTACACTAAAACAAACCTAACCTCTCTAGGACATTCAGAAGCCAAGTTATAAGCCCACAAAGGTGTAACTGGCCTACATCTTTAAAGTGACACCAGGCCCGGTGACCTTTGGGACATGGTTTTACCCCCTATAGGAATGTGCGATCATCTTGAAACGTTCAGATCACTTACAACTCAATAGATTCTACCTTCTTGTAGCGTTTCAGCCTGAATGGACCTTGTTTTCACACAAATGGACCCAGAATGATGTGAAATTGTGCTTCGTGCAACATAATTCTGGGTGCCATTTACAAACCATAAGTGCTAATGACTCCATTCCTTTTTGTGGTTGTAGGGGCTGTTGATTGGAGTACACTAAAACAAACCTGACCTCTCTAGGACATTCAGAAGCCAAGTTATAAGCCCACAAAGGTGTAACTGGACTACATCTTTAAAGTGACACCAGGCCCGGTGACCTTTGGGACATGGTTTGACCCCCTTAGGAAAGTGCTATCATCATGAAACGTTCAGATCAATTACAACTCAGTAGATTCTACCTTCCTGTAACGTTTCAGCCTGATTGGACCTTGTTTTCACACAAATGAACCCAGAATGATGTGAAATTGTGCTTCGTGCAACATAATTCTGGGTGCCATTTAAAAACCATAACTGCTAATGACTCCATTCCTTTTTGTGGTTGTAGGGGCTGTTGATTGGAGTACACTAAAACAAACCTGATCTCTCTCGGACATTCAGAAGCCAAGTTATAAGCCCACAAATGTGTAACTGGACTACTTCTTTAAATTGACACCAGATCCGGTGACATTTGGGACATGGTTTGACCCCCTTAGGAAAGTGCTATCATCATGAAACGTTCAGATCACTTACAACTCAATAGATTCTACCTTCCTGTAACATTTCAGCCTGATTGGACCTTGTTTTCACACAAATGAACCCAGAATGATGTGAAATTGTGCTTCGTGCAACATAATTCTGGGTGCCATTTAAAAACCATAAGTGCTAATGACTCCATTCCTTTTTGTGGTTGTAGGGGCTGTTGATTGGAGTACACTAAAACAAACCTGACCTTTCTAGGACATTCAGAAGCCAAGTTATAGCCCACAAATGTGTAACTGGACTACTTCTTTAAAGTGACACCAGATCCGGTGACCTTTGGGACATGGGTTGACCCCCTTAGGAAAGTGCTATCATCATTAAACGTTCAGATCACTTACAACTCAATATATTCTACCTTTCTGTAACGCTTCAACATGATTGGACCTTGTTTTCACACAAATGAATCCAGAATGATGTGAAATTGTGCTTTGTGCAACATAATTCTGGGTGCCATTTACAAACCATAAGTGCTAATGACTCCATTCCTTTTTGTGGTTGTAGGGGCTTTTGATTGGAGTACACTAAAACAAACCTAACCTCTCTAGGACATTCAGAAGCCAAGTTATAAGCCCACAAAGGTGTAACTGGCCTACATCTTTAAAGTGACACCAGGCCCGGTGACCTTTGGGACATGGTTTTACCCCCTATAGGAATGTGCGATCATCTTGAAACGTTCAGATCACTTACAACTCAATAGATTCTACCTTCTTGTAGCGTTTCAGCCTGAATGGACCTTGTTTTCACACAAATGGACCCAGAATGATGTGAAATTGTGCTTCGTGCAACATAATTCTGGGTGCCATTTACAAACCATAAGTGCTAATGACTCCATTCCTTTTTGTGGTTGTAGGGGCTGTTGATTGGAGTACACTAAAACAAACCTGACCTCTCTAGGACATTCAGAAGCCAAGTTATAAGCCCACAAAGGTGTAACTGGACTACATCTTTAAAGTGACACCAGGCCCGGTGACCTTTGGGACATGGTTTGACCCCTTAGGAAAGTGCTATCATCATGAAACGTTCAGATCACTTACAACTCAGTAGATTCTACCTTCCTGTAACGTTTCAGCCTGATTGGACCTTGTTTTCACACAAATGAACCCAGAATGATGTGAAATTGTGCTTCGTGCAACATAATTCTGGGTGCCATTTAAAAACCATAATTGCTAATGACTCCATTCCTTTTTGTGGTTGTAGGGGCTGTTGATTGGAGTACCCTAAAACAAACCTGATCTCTCTAGGACATTCAGAAGCCAAGTTATAAGCCCACAAATGTGTAACTGGACTACTTCTTTAAATTGACACCAGATCCGGTGACATTTGGGACATGGTTTGACCCCCTTAGGAAAGTGCTATCATCATGAAACGTTCAGATCACTTACAACTCAATAGATTCTACCTTCCTGTAACATTTCAGCCTGATTGGACCTTGTTTTCACACAAATGAACCCAGAATGATGTGAAATTGTGCTTCGTGCAACATAATTCTGGGTGCCATTTACAAACCATAAGTGCTAATGACTCCATTCCTTTTTGTGGTTGTAGGGGCTTTTGATTGGAGTACACTAAAACAAACCTGACCTCTCTAGGACATTCAGAAGCCAAGTTATAAGCCCACAAAGGTGTAACTGGACTACATCTTTAAAGTGACACCAGGCCCGGTGACCTTTGGGACATGGTTTGACCCCCTCAGGAAAGTGCTATCATCATGCAATGTTCATATCACTTACAACTCAGTAGATTCTACCTTCCTGTAACGTTTCAGCCTGATTGGACCTTGTTTTCACACAAATGAACCCAGAATGATGTGAAATTGTGCTTCGTGCAACATAATTCTGGGTGCCATTTAAAAACCATAAGTGCTAATGACTCCATTCCTTTTTGGGGTTGTAGGGGCTGTTGATTGGAGTACACTAAAACAAACCTGACCTTTCTAGGACATTCAGAAGCCAAGTTATAAGCCCACAAATGTGTAACTGGACTACTTTAAAGTGACACCAGATCCGGTGACCTTTGGGACATGGTTTGACCCCCTTAGGAAAGTGCTATCATCATGAAACGTTCATATCACTTACAACTCAATAGATTCTACCTTCCTGTAACGCTTCAACTTGATTGGACCTTGTTTTCACACAAATGAACCCAGAATGATGTCAAATTGTGCTTTGTGCAACATAATTCTGGGTGCAATTTACAAACCATAAGTGCTAATGACTCCATTCCTTTTTGTGGTTGTAGGGGCTTTTGATTGGAGTACACTAAAACAAACCTAACCTCTCTAGGACATTCAGAAGCCAAGTTATAAGCCCACAAAGGTGTAACTGGCCTACATCTTTAAAGTGACACCAGGCCCGGTGACCTTTGGGACATGGTTTTACCCCCTATAGGAATGTGCGATCATCTTGAAACGTTCAGATCACTTACAACTCAATAGATTCTACCTTCTTGTAGCGTTTCAGCCTGAATGGACCTTGTTTTCACACAAATGGACCCAGAATGATGTGAAATTGTGCTTCGTGCAACATAATTCTGGGTGCCATTTACAAACCATAAGTGCTAATGACTCCATTCCTTTTTGTGGTTGTAGGGGCTGTTGATTGGAGTACACTAAAACAAACCTGACCTCTCTAGGACATTCAGAAGCCAAGTTATAAGCCCACAAAGGTGTAACTGGACTACATCTTTAAAGTGACACCAGGCCCGGTGACCTTTGGGACATGGTTTGACCCCCTTAGGAAAGTGCTATCATCATGAAACGTTCAGATCAATTACAACTCAGTAGATTCTACCTTCCTGTAACGTTTCAGCCTGATTGGACCTTGTTTTCACACAAATGAACCCAGAATGATGTGAAATTGTGCTTCGTGCAACATAATTCTGGGTGCCATTTAAAAACCATAACTGCTAATGACTCCATTCCTTTTTGTGGTTGTAGGGGCTGTTGATTGGAGTACACTAAAACAAACCTGATCTCTCTCGGACATTCAGAAGCCAAGTTATAAGCCCACAAATGTGTAACTGGACTACTTCTTTAAATTGACACCAGATCCGGTGACATTTGGGACATGGTTTGACCCCCTTAGGAAAGTGCTATCATCATGAAACGTTCAGATCACTTACAACTCAATAGATTCTACCTTCCTGTAACATTTCAGCCTGATTGGACCTTGTTTTCACACAAATGAACCCAGAATGATGTGAAATTGTGCTTCGTGCAACATAATTCTGGGTGCCATTTAAAAACCATAAGTGCTAATGACTCCATTCCTTTTTGTGGTTGTAGGGGCTGTTGATTGGAGTACACTAAAACAAACCTGACCTTTCTAGGACATTCAGAAGCCAAGTTATAGCCCACAAATGTGTAACTGGACTACTTCTTTAAAGTGACACCAGATCCGGTGACCTTTGGGACATGGGTTGACCCCCTTAGGAAAGTGCTATCATCATTAAACGTTCAGATCACTTACAACTCAATATATTCTACCTTTCTGTAACGCTTCAACATGATTGGACCTTGTTTTCACACAAATGAATCCAGAATGATGTGAAATTGTGCTTTGTGCAACATAATTCTGGGTGCCATTTACAAACCATAAGTGCTAATGACTCCATTCCTTTTTGTGGTTGTAGGGGCTTTTGATTGGAGTACACTAAAACAAACCTAACCTCTCTAGGACATTCAGAAGCCAAGTTATAAGCCCACAAAGGTGTAACTGGCCTACATCTTTAAAGTGACACCAGGCCCGGTGACCTTTGGGACATGGTTTTACCCCCTATAGGAATGTGCGATCATCTTGAAACGTTCAGATCACTTACAACTCAATAGATTCTACCTTCTTGTAGCGTTTCAGCCTGAATGGACCTTGTTTTCACACAAATGGACCCAGAATGATGTGAAATTGTGCTTCGTGCAACATAATTCTGGGTGCCATTTACAAACCATAAGTGCTAATGACTCCATTCCTTTTTGTGGTTGTAGGGGCTGTTGATTGGAGTACACTAAAACAAACCTGACCTCTCTAGGACATTCAGAAGCCAAGTTATAAGCCCACAAAGGTGTAACTGGACTACATCTTTAAAGTGACACCAGGCCCGGTGACCTTTGGGACATGGTTTGACCCCTTAGGAAAGTGCTATCATCATGAAACGTTCAGATCACTTACAACTCAGTAGATTCTACCTTCCTGTAACGTTTCAGCCTGATTGGACCTTGTTTTCACACAAATGAACCCAGAATGATGTGAAATTGTGCTTCGTGCAACATAATTCTGGGTGCCATTTAAAAACCATAATTGCTAATGACTCCATTCCTTTTTGTGGTTGTAGGGGCTGTTGATTGGAGTACCCTAAAACAAACCTGATCTCTCTAGGACATTCAGAAGCCAAGTTATAAGCCCACAAATGTGTAACTGGACTACTTCTTTAAATTGACACCAGATCCGGTGACATTTGGGACATGGTTTGACCCCCTTAGGAAAGTGCTATCATCATGAAACGTTCAGATCACTTACAACTCAATAGATTCTACCTTCCTGTAACATTTCAGCCTGATTGGACCTTGTTTTCACACAAATGAACCCAGAATGATGTGAAATTGTGCTTCGTGCAACATAATTCTGGGTGCCATTTAAAAACCATAAGTGCTAATGACTCCATTCCTTTTTGTGGTTGTAGGGGCTTTTGATTGGAGTACACTAACACAAACCTAACCTCTCTAGGACATTCAGAAGCCAAGTTATAAGCCCACAAAGGTGTAACTGGACTACATCTTTAAAGTGACACCAGGCCCGGTGACCTTTGGAACATGGTTTTACCCCCTATAGGAATGTGCGATCATCATGAAACGTTCAGATCACTTACAACTCAATAGATTCTACCTTCTTGTAGCGTTTCAGCCTGATTGGACCTTGTTTTCACACAAATGGACCCAGAATGATGTGAAATTGTGCTTCGTGCAACATAATTCTGGGTGATATTTACAAACCATAAGTGCTAATGACTCCATTCCTTTTTTGTGGTTGTAGAGGCTGTTGATTGGAATACACTAAAACAAACCTGATCTCTCTAGGACATTCAGAAGCCAAGTTATAAGCCCACAAATGTGTAACTGGACTACTTCTTTAAAGTGACACCAGATCCGGTGACCTTTGGGACATGGTTTGACCCCCTTAGGAAAGTGCTATCATCATGAAACGTTCAGATCACTTACAACTCAATAGATTCTACCTTCCTGTAACGTTTCAGCCTGATTGGACCTTGTTTTCACACAAATGAACCCAGAATGATGTGAAATTGTGCTTCGTGCAACATAATTCTGGGTGCCATTTACAAACCATAAGTGCTAATGACTCCATTCCTTTTTGTGGTTGTAGGGGCTGGTGATTGGAGAACACTAAAACAAACCTGATCTCTCTAGGACATTCAGAAGCCAAGTTATAAGCCCACAAATGTGTAACTGGACTACTTCTTTAAATTGAAACCTGATCCGGTGACCTTTGGGACATGGTTTGACCCCCTTAGGAAAGTGCTATCATCATGAAACGTTCAGATCACTTACAACTCAATAGATTCTACCTTCCTGTAACGTTTCAGCCTGATTGGACCTTGTTTACACACAAATGAACCCAGAATGATGTGAAATTGTGCTTCGTGCAACATAATTCTGGGTGCCATTTAAAAACCATAAGTGCTAATGTCTCCATTCCTTTTTGTGGTTGTAGGGGCTGTTGATTGGAGTACACTAAAACAAACCTGACCTCTCTAGGACATTCAGAAGCCAAGTTATAAGCCCACAAATGTGTAACTGGACTACTTCTTTAAAGTGACACCAGATCCGGTGACCTTTGGGACATGGTTTGACCCCCGTAGGAAAGTGCTATCATCATGAAACGTTCAGATCACTTACAACTCAATAGATTCTACCTTCCTGTAACGTTTCAGCCTGATTGGACCTTGTTTTCACACAAATGAACCCAGAATGATGTGAAATTGTGCTTCGTGCAACATAATTCTGGGTGCCATTTACAAACCATAAGTGCTAATGACTCCATTCCTTTTTGTGGTTGTAGGGGCTGGTGATTGGAGAACACTAAAACAAACCTAACCTCTCTAGGACATTCAGAAGCCAAGTTATAAGCCCACAAAGGTGTAACTGGACTGCTTCTTTAAAGTGACACCAGGCCCGGTGACCTTTGGGACATGGTTTGACCCCCTATAGGAATTTGCGATCATCTTGAAACGTTCAGATCACTTACAAGTCAATAGATTCTACCTTCCTGTAACGTTTCAGCCTGACTGGACCTTGTTTTCACACAAATGAACCCAGAATGATGTGAAATTGTGCTTCGTGCAACATAATTCTGGGTGCCATTTAAAAACCATAAGTGCTAATGACTCCATTCCTTTTTGTGGTTGTAGGGGTTGTTGATTGGAGTATACTAAAACAAACCTGATCTCTCTAGGACATTCAGAAGCCAAGTTATAAGCCCACAAAGGTGTAACTGTACTACTTCTTTAAATTGACACCAGATCTGGTGACCTTTGGGACATGGTTTGACCCCCTTAGGAAAGTGCTATCATCATGAAACGTTCAGATCACTTACAACTCAATAGATTCTACCTTCATGTAACATTTCAGCCTGATTAGACCTTGTTTTCACACAAATGAACCCAGAATGATGTGAAATTGTGCTTCGTGCAACATAATTCTGGGTGCCATTTAAAAACCATGAGTGCTAATGACTCCATTCCTTTTTGTGGTTGTAGGGGCTGTTGATTGGAGTATACTAAAACAAACCTGATATCTCTAGGACATTCAGAAGCCAAGTTATAAGCCCACAAAGGTGTAACTGGACTACTTCTTTAAATTGACACCAGATCCGGTGACCTTTGGGACATGGTTTGACCCCCTTAGGAAAGTGCTATCATCATGAAACGTTCAGATCACTTACAACTCAATAGATTCTACCTTCCTGTAACATTTCAGCCTGATTGGACCTTGTTTTCAGACAAATGGACCCAGAATGATGTGAAATTGTTCTTCGTGCAACATAATTCTGGGTGCCATTTACAAAGCATAAGTGCTAATGACTCCATTCCTTTTTGTGGTTGTAGGGGCTGTTGATTGGAGTACATTAAAACAAACCTGATCTCTAGGACATTCAGAAGCCAAGTTATAAGCCCACAAATGTGTAAATGGACTACTTCTTTAAATTGACACCAGATCCGGTGACCTTTGGGACATGGTTTGACCCCCTTAGGAAAGTGCTATCATCATGAAACGTTCAGATCACTTACAACTCAATAGATTCTACCTTCCTGTAACATTTCAGCCTGATTGGACCTTGTTTTCACACAAATGAACCCAGAATGATGTGAAATTGTGCTTCGTGCAACATAATTCTGGGTGCCATTTAAAAACCATAAGTGCTAATGTCTCCATTCCTTTTTGTGGTTGTAAGGGCTGTTGATTGGAGTACACTAAAACAAACCTGACCTCTCTAGGACATTCAGAAGCCAAGTTATAAGCCCACAAATATGTACCTGGACTACTTCTTTAGAGTGACACCAGATCCGGTGACCTTTGGGACATGGTTTGACCCCCTTAGGAAAGTGCTACCATCATGAAACGTTCAGATCACTTACAAATCAATAGATTCTACCTTCCTGTAACGTTTCAGCCTGATTGGACCTTGTTTTCACACAAATGAACCCAGAATGATGTGAAATTGTGCTTCGTGCAACATAATTCTGGGTGCCATTTACAAACCATAAGTGCTAATGACTCCATTCCTTTTTGTGGTTGTAGGGGCTTGTGATTGGAGAACACTAAAACAAACCTAACCTCTCTAGGACATTCAAAAGCCAAGTTATAAGCCCACAAAGGTGTAACTGGACTGCTTCTTTAAAGTGACACCAGGCCCGGTGACCTTTGGGACATGGTTTGACCCCCTATAGGAATGTGCGATCATCTTGAAACGTTCAGATCCCTTACAACTCAATAGATTCTACCTTCCTTTAACGTTTCAGCCTGATTGGACCTTGTTTTCACACAAATGAACCCAGAATGATGTGAAATTGTGCTTCGTGCAACATAATTCTGGGTGCCATTTAAAAACCATAAGTGCTAATGACTCCATTAATTTTGGTGGTTGTAGGGGCTGTTGATTGGAGTATACTAAAACAAACCTGATCTCTCTAGGACATTCAGAAGCCAAGTTATAAGCCCACAAAGGTGTAACTGGACTACTTCTTTAAATTGACACCAGATCCGGTGACCTTTGGGACATGGTTCGACCCCCTTAGGAAAGTGCTATCATCATGAAATGTTCAGATCACTTACAACTCAATAGATTCTACCTTCCTGTAACATTTCAGCCTGATTGGACCTTGTTTTCACACAAATGAACCCAGAATGATGTGAAATTGTGCTTCGTGCAACATAATTCTGGGCGCCATTTAAAATCCATAAGTGCTAATGACTCCATTCCTTTTTGTGGTTGTAGGGGCTGTTGATTGGAGTACACTAAAACAAACCTGACATCTCTAGGACATTCAGAAGCCAAGTTATAAGCCCACAAAGGTGTAACTGGACTACTTCTTTAAAGTGACACCAGGCCCGGTGACCTTTGGGACATGGTTTGACCCCCTATAGGAATGTGCGATCATCATGAAACGTTCAGATCACTTACAACTCAATAGATTCTACCTTCTTGTAACGTTTCAGCCTGATTGGACCTTGTTTTCACACAAATGGACCCAGAATGATGTGAAATTGTGCTTTGTGCAACATAATTCTGGGTGCCATTTACAAACCATAAGTGCTAATGACTCCATTCCTTTTTGTAGTTGTAGGGGCTGTTGATTGGAGTACCCTAAAACAAACCTGATCTCTCTAGGACATTCAGAAGCCAAGTTATAAGCCCACAAATGTGTAACTGGACTACTTCTTTAAATTGACACCTGATGCGGTGATCTTTGGGACATGGTTTGACCCCCTTAGGAAAGTGCTATCATCATGAAACGTTCAGATCACTTACAACTCAATAGATTCTTCCTTCCTGTAACGTTTCAGCCTGATTGGACCTTGTTTTCACACAAATGAACCCAGAATGATGTGAAATTGTACTTCGTGCAACATAATTCTAGATGCCATTTAAAAACCATAAGTGCTAATGACTCCATTCCTTTTTGTGGTTGTAGGGGCTGTTGATTGGAGTACATTAAAACAAACCTGATCTCTCTAGGACATTCAGAAGCCAAGTTATAAGCCCAGAAATGTGTAACTGGACTACTTCTTTAAATTGACACCAGATCCGGTGACCTTTGGGACATGGTTTGACCCCCTTAGGAAAGTGCTATCATCATGAAACGTTCAGATCACTTACAACTCAATAGATTCTACCTTCCTGTAACGTTTCAGCCTGATTGGACCTTGTTTTCACACAAATGAACCCAGAATGATGTGAAATTGTACTTCGTGCAACATAATTCTAGGTGCCATTTAAAAACCATAAGTGCTAATGACTCCATTCCTTTTTGTGGTTGTAGGGGCTGTTGATTGGAGTACCCTAAAACAAACCTGATCTCTCTAGGACATTCAGAAGCCAAGTTATAAGCCCACAAATGTGTAACTGGACTACTTCTTTAAATTGACACCAGATCCGGTGATATTTGGGACATGGTTTGACCCCCTTAGGAAAGTGCTATCATCATGAAACGTTCAGATCACTTACAACTCAATAGATTCTACCTTCCTGTAACGTTTCAGCCTGATTGGACCTTGTTTTCACACAAATGAACCCAGAATGATGTGAAATTGTGCTTTGTGCAACATAATTCTGGGTGCCATTTACAAAGCATAAGTGCTAATGTCTCCATTCCTTTTTGTGGTTGTAGGGATTGTTGATTGGAGGACACTAAAACAAACCTGATCTCTAGGACATTCAGAAGCCAAGTTATAAGCCCACAAATGTGTAACTGGACTACTTCTTTAAATTGACACCAGATCCGGTGACCTTTGGGACATGGTTTGACCCCCTTAGGAAAGTGCTACCATCATGAAACGTTCAGATCACTTACAACTCAATAGATTCTACCTTCTTGTAACGTTTCAGCCTGATTGGAACTTGTTTTCACACAAATGGACCCAGAATGATGTGAAATTGTGCTTTGTGCAACATAATTCTGGGTGCCATTTACAAACCATAAGTGCTAATGACTCCATTCCTTTTTGTAGTTGTAGGGGCTGTTGATTGGAGTACCCTAAAACAAACCTGATCTCTCTAGGACATTCAGAAGCCAAGTTATTAGCCCACAAATGTGTAACTGGACTACTTCTTTAATTTGACACCAGATCCGGTGACCTTTGGGACATGGTTTGACCCCCTTAGGAAAGTGCTATCATCATGAAACGTTCAGATCACTTACAACTCAATAGATTCTACCTTCCTGTAACGTTTCAGCCTGATTGGACCTTGTTTTCACACAAATGAACCCAGAATGATGTGAAATTGTACTTCGTGCAACATAATTCTAGGTGCCATTTAAAAACCATAAGTGCTAATGACTCCATTCCTTTTTGTGGTTGTAGGGGCTGTTGATTGGAGTACCCTAAAACAAACCTGATCTCTCTAGGACATTCAGAAGCCAAGTTATAAGCCCACAAATGTGTAACTGGACTACTTCTTTAAATTGACACCAGATCCGGTGACATTTGGGACATGGTTTGACCCCCTTAGGAAAGTGCTATCATCATGAAACGTTCAGATCACTTACAACTCAATAGATTCTACCTTCCTGTAACGTTTCAGCCTGATTGGACCTTGTTTTCACACAAATGAACCCAGAATGATGTGAAATTGTGCTTCGTGCAACATAATTCTGGGTGCCATTTAAAAACCATAAGTGCTAATGTCTCCATTCCTTTTTGTGGTTGTAGGGACTGTTGATTGGAGGACACTAAAACAAACCTGATCTCTAGGACATTCAGAAGCCAAGTTATAAGCCCACAAATGTGTAACTGGACTACTTCTTTAAATTGACACCAGATCCGGTGACCTTTGGGACATGGTTTGACCCCCTTAGGAAGGTGCTATCATCATGAAACGTTCAGATCACTTACAACTCAATAGATTCTACCTTCCTGTAACGTTTCAGCCTGATTGGACCTTGTTTTCACACAAATGAACCCAGAATGATGTGAAATTGTGCTTCGTGCAACATAATTCTGGGTGCCATTTAAAAACCATAAGTGCTAATGTCTCCATTCCTTTTTGTGGTTGTAAGGGCTGTTGATTGGAGTACACTAAAACAAACCTGACCTCTCTAGGACATTCAGAAGCCAAGTTATAAGCCCACAAATATGTACCTGGACTACTTCTTTAGAGTGACACCAGATCCGGTGACCTTTGGGACATGGTTTGACCCCCTTAGGAAAGTGCTACCATCATGAAACGTTCAGATCACTTACAACTCAATAGATTCTACCTTCCTGTAACGTTTCAGCCTGATTGGACCTTGTTTTCACACAAATGAACCCAGAATGATGTGAAATTGTGCTTCGTGCAACATAATTCTGGGTGCCATTTACAAACCATAAGTGCTAATGACTCCATTCCTTTTTGTGGTTGTAGGGGCTGTTGATTGGAGTACACTAAAACAAACCTGATCTCTCTAGGACATTCAGAAGCCAAGTTATAAGCCCACAAATGTGTAACTGGACAACTTCTGTAAATTGACACCAGATCCGGTGACCTTTGGGACATGGTTTGACCCCCTTAGGAAAGTGCTATCATCATGAAACGTTCAGATAACTTACAACTCAATAGATTCTACCTTCCTGTAACGTTTCAGCCTGATAGGACCTTGTTTTCACACAAATGAGCCCAGAATGATGTGAAATTGTGCTTCGTGCAACATAATTCTGAGTGCCATTTACAAAACCATAAGTGCTAATGACTCCATTCCTTTTTGTGGTTGTAGGGGCTGTTGATTGGAGTACACTAAAACAAACCTGATCTCTCTAGGAAATTCAGAAGCCAAGTTATAAGCCCACAAATGTGTAACTGGACTACTTCTTTAAATTGACACCAGATCCGGTGACCTTTGGGACATGGTTTGACCCCCTTAGGAAAGTGCTATCATCATGAAACAATCAGATCACTTACAACTCAATAGATTCTACCTTCCTGTAACGTTTCAGCCTGATTGGACCTTTTTTCACACAAATGAACCCAGAAAGATTTGAAATTGTGCTTTGTGCAACATAATTCTGGGTGCCATTTACAAACCATAAGTGCTAATGACTCCATTCCTTTTTGTGGTTGTAGGGGCTTTTGATTGGAGTACACTAAAACAAACCTAACCTCTCTAGGACATTCAGAAGCCAAGTTATAAGCCCACAAAGGTGTAACTGGACTACTTCTTTAAAGTGACACCAGGCCCGGTGACCTTTGGGACATGGTTTTACACCCTATAGGAATGTGCGATCATCTTGAAACGTTCAGATCACTTACAACTTAATAGATTCTACCTTCCTGTAACGTTTCAGCCTGATTGGACCTTGTTTTCACACAAATGGACCCAGAATGATGTGAAATTGTGCTTTGTGCAACACAATTCTGGGTGCCATTTACAAACCATAAGTGTTAATGACTCCATTCCTTTTTGTGGTTGTAGGGGCTGTTGATTGGAGTACACTAAAACAAACCTGATCTCTCTAGGACATTCAGAAGCCAAGTTATAAGCCCACAAAGGTGTAACTGGACTACTTCTTTAAATTGACACCAGATCCGGTGACCTTTGGGACATGGTTTGACCCCCTTAGGAAAGTGCTATCATCATGAAACGTTCAGATCACTTACAACTCAATAGATTCTAAATTCTTGTAGAGTTTCAGCCTGATTGGACCTTGTTTTCACACAAATGGACCCAGAATGATGTGAAATTGTGCTTCGTCCAACATAATTCTGGGTGCCATTTACAAAACATAAGGGCTAATGACTCCATTCCTTTTTGTGGTTGTAGGGGCTTTTGATTGGAGTACACTAAAACAAACCTGATCTCTCTAGGACATTCAGAAGCCAAGTTATAAGCCCACAAATGTGTAACTGGACTACTTCTTTAAATTGACACCAGTTCCGGTGACCTTTGGGACATGGTTTGACCCCCTTAGGAAATTGCTATTATCATGAAACGTTCAGATCACTTACAACTCAATAGATTCTACCTTCCTGTAACGTTTCAGCCTGATTGGACCTTGTTTTCACACAAATGGACCCAGAATGATGTGAAATTGTGCTTCGTGCAACATAATTCTGGGTGCCATTTACAAACCATAAGTGCTAATGACTCCATTCATTTTTGTGGTTGTAGGGGCTGTTGATTGGAGTACATTAAAACAAACCTGATCTCTCTAGGACATTCAGCAGCCAAGTTATAAGCCCACAAATGTGTAACTGGACTACTTCTTTAAATTGACACCAGATCAGGTGACCTTTGGGACATGGTTTGACCCCCTTAGGAAAGTGCTATCATCATGAAACGTTCGGATCACTTACAACTCAATAGATTCTACCTTCCTGTAACGTTTCAGCCTGATTGGACCTTGTTCTCACACAAATGGACCCAGAATGATGTGAAATTGTGCTTCGTGCAACATAATTCTGGGTGCCATTTACAAACCATAAGTGCTAATGACTCCATTCCTTTTTGTGGTTGTAGGGGCTGTTGATTGGAGTACACTAAAATAAACCTGACCTCTCTAGGACATTCAGAAGCCAAGTTATAAGCCCACAAATGTGTAACTGGACTACTTCTTTAAAGTGACACCAGATCCGGTGACCTTTGGGACATGGTTTGACCCCCTTAGGAAAGTGCTATCATCATGAAATGTTCAGATCACTTACAACTCAATAGATTCTACCTTCCTGTAATGTTTCAGCCTGATTGGACCTTGTTTTCACACAAATGAACCCAGAATGATGTGAAATTGTGCTTCGTGCAACATAATTCTGAGTGCCATTTACAAAACCATAAGTGCTAATGACTCCATTCCTTTTTGTGGTTGTAGGGGCTGTTGATTGGAGTACACTAAAACAAACCTGATCTCTCTAGGAAATTCAGAAGCCAAGTTATAAGCCCACAAATGTGTAACTGGACTACTTCTTTAAATTGACACCAGATCCGGTGACCTTTGGGACATGGTTTGACCCCCTTAGGAAAGTGCTATCATCATGAAACGTTCAGATCACTTACAACTCAATAGATTCTACCTTCCTGTAACGTTTCAGCCTGATTGGACCTTTTTTTCACACAAATGAACCCAGAATGATTTGAAATTGTGCTTCGTGCAACATAATTCTGGGTGCCATTTACAAACCATAAGTGCTAATGACTCCATTCCTTTTTGTGGTTGTAGGGGCTTTTGATTAGAGTACACTAAAACAAACCTAACCTCTCTAGGACATTCAGAAGCCAAGTTATAAGCCCACAAAGGTGTAACTGGACTACTTCTTTAAAGTGACACCAGGCCCGGTGACCTTTGGGACATGGTTTTACCCCCTATAGGAATGTGCGATCATCTTGAAACGTTCAGATCACTTACAACTCAATAGATTCTACCTTCTTGTAGCGTTTCAGCCTGATTGGACCTTGTTTTCACACAAATCGACCCAGAATGATGTGAAATTGTGCTTCGTGCAACATAATTCTGGGTGCCATTTACAAACCATAAGTGCTAATGACTCCATTCCTTTTTGTGGTTGTAGGGGCTGTTGATTGGAGTACACTAAACAAACCTGATCTCTCTAGGACATTCAGAAGCCAAGTTATAAGCCCACAAATGTGTAACTGGACTACTTCTTTAAATTGACAACAGATCCTGTGACCTTTGGGACATGGTTTGACCCCCTTAGGAAAGCGCTATCATCATGAAACGTTCAGATCACTTACAACTTAATAGATTCTACCTTCCTGTAACGTTTCAGCCTGATTGGACCTTGTTTTCACACAAATGGACCCAGAATGATGTGAAATTGTGCTTCATGCAACATAATTCTGGGTGCCATTTACAAACCATAAGTGCTAATGACTCCATTCCTTTTTGTGGTTGTAGGGGCTGTTGATTGGAGTACACTAAAACAAACCTGATCTCTCTAGGACATTCAGAAGCCAAGTTATAAGCCCACAAATGTGTAACTGGACTACTTCTTTAAATTGACACCAGATCCGGTGACATTTGGGACATGCTTTGACCCCCTTAGGAAAGTGCTATCATCATGAAACGTTCAGATCACTTACAACTCAATAGATTCTACATTCTTGTAGCGTTTCAGCCTGATTGGACCTTGTTTTCACACAAATGGACCCAGAATGATGTGAAATTGTGCTTCGTCCAACATAATTCTGGGTGCCATTTACAAACCATAAGGGCTAATGACTCCATTCCTTTTTGTGGTTGTAGGGGCTTTTGATTGGAGTACACTAAAACAAACCTGATCTCTCTAGGACATTCAGAAGCCAAGTTATAAGCCCACAAATGTGTAACTGGACTACTTCTTTAAATTGACACCAGTTCGGTGACCTTTGGGACATGGTTTGACCCCCTTAGGAAAGTGCTATTATCATGAAACGTTCAGATCACTTACAACTCAATAGATTCTACCTTCCTGTAACGTTTCAGCCTGATTGGACCTTGTTTTCACACAAATGGACCCAGAATGATGTGAAATTGTGCTTCGTGCAACATAATTCTGGGTGCCATTTACAAACCATAAGTGCTAATGACTCCATTCATTTTTGTGGTTGTAGGGGCTGTTGATTGGAGTATATTAAAACAAACCTGATCTCTCTAGGACATTCAGAAACCAAGTTATAAGCCCACAAATGTGTAACTGGACTAATTCTTTAAATTGACACCAGATCAGGTGACATTTGGGACATGGTTTGACCCCCTTAGGAAAGTGCTATCATCATGAAACGTTCGGATCACTTACAACTCAATAGATTTTACCTTCCTGTAACGTTTCAGCCTGATTGGACCTTGTTCTCACACAAATGGACCCAGAATGATGTGAAATTGTGCTTCGTGCAACATAATTCTGGGTGCCATTTACAAACCATAAGTGCTAATGACTCCATTCCTTTTTGTGGTTGTAGGGGCTGTTGATTGGAGTACACTAAAATAAACCTGACCTCTCTGGGACATTCAGAAGCCAAGTTATAAGCCCACAAATGTGTAACTGGACTACTTCTTTAAAGTGACACCAGATCCGGTGACCTTTGGGACATGGTTTGACCCCCTTAGGAAAGTGCTATCATCATGAAATGTTCAGATCACTTACAACTCAATAGATTCTACCTTCCTGTAATGTTTCAGCCTGATTGGACCTTGTTTTCACACAAATGAACCCAGAATGATGTGAAATTGTGCTTCGTGCAACATAATTCTGGGTGCCATTTACAAACCATAAATGCTAATGACTCCATTCCTTTTTGTGGTTGTAGGGGCTGTTGATTGGAGTACAATAAAATAAACCTGACCTCTCTCGGACATTCAGAAGCCAAGTTATACGCCCACAAATGTGTAACTGGACTACTTCTTTAAAGTGACACCAGATCCGGTGACCTTTGGGACATGGTTTGACCCCCTTAGGAAAGTGCTATCATCATGAAATGTTCAGATCACTTACAACTCAATAGATTCTACCTTCCTGTAATGTTTCAGCCTGATTGGACCTTGTTTTCACACAAATGAACCCAGAATGATGTGAAATTGTGCTTCGTGCAACATAATTCTGGGTGCCATTTACAAACCATAAATGCTAATGACTCCATTCCTTTTGGTGGTTGTAGGGGCTGTTGATTGGAGTACACTAAAACAAACCTGATCTCTCTAGGACATTCAGAAGCCAAGTTACAAGCCCACAAATGTGTAACTGGACTACTTCTTTAAATTGACACCAGATCCGGTGACCTTTGGGACATGGTTTGACCCCCTTAGGAAAGTGCTATCATCATGAAATGTTCAGATCACTTAAACTCAATAGGTTCTACCTTCCTGTAACGTTTCAGCCTGATTGGACCTTGTTTTCACACAAATGAACCCAGAATGATGTGAAATTGTGCTTCGTGCAACATAATTCTGAGTGCCATTTACAAAACCATAAGTGCTAATGACTCCATTCCTTTTTGTGGTTGTAGGGGCTGTTGATTGGAGTACACTAAAACAAACCTGATCTCTCTAGGAAATTCAGAAGCCAAGTTATAAGCCCACAAATGTGTAACTGGACTACTTCTTTAAATTGACACCAGATCCGGTGACCTTTGGGACATGGTTTGACCCCCTTAGGAAAGTGCTATCATCATGAAACAATCAGATCACTTACAACTCAATAGATTCTACCTTCCTGTAACGTTTCAGCCTGATTGGACCTTTTTTTCACACAAATGAACCCAGAATGATTTGAAATTGTGCTTCGTGCAACATAATTCTGGGTGCCATTTACAAACCATAAGTGCTAATGACTCCATTCCTTTTTGTGGTTGTAGGGGCTTTTGATTGGAGTACACTAAAACAAACCTAACCTCTCTAGGACATTCAGAAGCCAAGTTATAAGCCCACAAAGGTGTAACTGGACTACTTCTTTAAAGTGACACCAGGCCCGGTGACCTTTGGGACATGGTTTTACCCCCTATAGGAATGTGCGATCATCTTGAAACGTTCAGATCACTTACAACTTGATAGATTCTACCTTCCTGTAACGTTTCAGCCTGATTGGACCTTGTTTTCACACAAATGGACCCAGAATGATGTGAAATTGTGCTTTGTGCAACACAATTCTGGGTGCCATTTACAAACCATAAGTGCTAATGACTCCATTCCTTTTTGTGGTTGTAGGGGCTGTTGATTGGAGTACACTAAAACAAACCTGATCTCTCTAGGACATTCAGAAGCCATTTTATAAGCCCACAAATGTGTAACTGGACTACTTCTTTAAATTGACACCAGATCCGGTGACCTTTGGGACATGGTTTGACCCCCTTAGGAAAGTGCTATCATCATGAAACGTTCAGATCACTTACAACTCAATAGATTCTACATTCTTGTAGAGTTTCAGCCTGATTGGACCTTGTTTTCACACAAATGGACCCAGAATGATGTGAAATTG
Source organism: Nothobranchius furzeri (assembly GCF_043380555.1). Lineage (NCBI taxonomy): Eukaryota > Metazoa > Chordata > Actinopteri > Cyprinodontiformes > Nothobranchiidae > Nothobranchius > Nothobranchius furzeri. The sequence goes on from NC_091743.1 coordinate 11,884,660, forward strand.
TGCTTCGTCCAACATAATTCTGGGTGCCATTTACAAAACATAAGGGCTAATGACTCCATTCCTTTTTGTGGTTGTAGGGGCTTTTGATTGGAGTACACTAAAACAAACCTGATCTCTCTAGGACATTCAGAAGCCAAGTTATAAGCCCACAAATGTGTAACTGGACTACTTCTTTAAATTGACACCAGTTCCGGTGACCTTTGGGACATGGTTTGACCCCCTTAGGAAATTGCTATTATCATGAAACGTTCAGATCACTTACAACTCAATAGATTCTACCTTCCTGTAACGTTTCAGCCTGATTGGACCTTGTTCTCACACAAATGGACCCAGAATGATGTGAAATTGTGCTTCGTGCAACATAATTCTGGGTGCCATTTACAAACCATAAGTGCTAATGACTCCATTCCTTTTTGTGGTTGTAGGGGCTGTTGATTGGAGTACACTAAAATAAACCTGACCTCTCTAGGACATTCAGAAGCCAAGTTATAAGCCCACAAATGTGTAACTGGACTACTTCTTTAAAGTGACACCAGATCCGGTGACCTTTGGGACATGGTTTGACCCCCTTAGGAAAGTGCTATCATCATGAAATGTTCAGATCACTTACAACTCAATAGATTCTACCTTCCTGTAATGTTTCAGCCTGATTGGACCTTGTTTTCACACAAATGAACCCAGAATGATGTGAAATTGTGCTTCGTGCAACATAATTCTGGGTGCCATTTACAAACCATAAATGCTAATGACTCCATTCCTTTTTGTGGTTGTAGGGGCTGTTGATTGGAGTACAATAAAATAAACCTGACCTCTCTCGGACATTCAGAAGCCAAGTTATACGCCCACAAATGTGTAACTGGACTACTTCTTTAAAGTGACACCAGATCCGGTGACCTTTGGGACATGGTTTGACCCCCTTAGGAAAGTGCTATCATCATGAAATGTTCAGATCACTTACAACTCAATAGATTCTACCTTCCTGTAATGTTTCAGCCTGATTGGACCTTGTTTTCACACAAATGAACCCAGAATGATGTGAAATTGTGCTTCGTGCAACATAATTCTGGGTGCCATTTACAAACCATAAATGCTAATGACTCCATTCCTTTTGGTGGTTGTAGGGGCTGTTGATTGGAGTACACTAAAACAAACCTGATCTCTCTAGGACATTCAGAAGCCAAGTTACAAGCCCACAAATGTGTAACTGGACTACTTCTTTAAATTGACACCAGATCCGGTGACCTTTGGGACATGGTTTGACCCCCTTAGGAAAGTGCTATCATCATGAAATGTTCAGATCACTTAAACTCAATAGGTTCTACCTTCCTGTAACGTTTCAACCTGATTGGACCTTGTTTTCACACAAATGAACCCAGAATGATGTGAAATTGTGCTTCGTGCAACATAATTCTGAGTGCCATTTACAAAACCATAAGTGCTAATGACTCCATTCCTTTTTGTGGTTGTAGGGGCTGTTGATTGGAGTACACTAAAACAAACCTGATCTCTCTAGGAAATTCAGAAGCCAAGTTATAAGCCCACAAATGTGTAACTGGACTACTTCTTTAAATTGACACCAGATCCGGTGACCTTTGGGACATGGTTTGACCCCCTTAGGAAAGTGCTATCATCATGAAACAATCAGATCACTTACAACTCAATAGATTCTACCTTCCTGTAACGTTTCAGCCTGATTGGACCTTTTTTTCACACAAATGAACCCAGAATGATTTGAAATTGTGCTTCGTGCAACATAATTCTGGGTGCCATTTACAAACCATAAGTGCTAATGACTCCATTCCTTTTTGTGGTTGTAGGGGCTTTTGATTGGAGTACACTAAAACAAACCTAACCTCTCTAGGACATTCAGAAGCCAAGTTATAAGCCCACAAAGGTGTAACTGGACTACTTCTTTAAAGTGACACCAGGCCCGGTGACCTTTGGGACATGGTTTTACCCCCTATAGGAATGTGCGATCATCTTGAAACGTTCAGATCACTTACAACTTGATAGATTCTACCTTCCTGTAACGTTTCAGCCTGATTGGACCTTGTTTTCACACAAATGGACCCAGAATGATGTGAAATTGTGCTTTGTGCAACACAATTCTGGGTGCCATTTACAAACCATAAGTGCTAATGACTCCATTCCTTTTTGTGGTTGTAGGGGCTGTTGATTGGAGTACACTAAAACAAACCTGATCTCTCTAGGACATTCAGAAGCCATTTTATAAGCCCACAAATGTGTAACTGGACTACTTCTTTAAATTGACACCAGATCCGGTGACCTTTGGGACATGGTTTGACCCCCTTAGGAAAGTGCTATCATCATGAAACGTTCAGATCACTTACAACTCAATAGATTCTACATTCTTGTAGAGTTTCAGCCTGATTGGACCTTGTTTTCACACAAATGGACCCAGAATGATGTGAAATTGTGCTTCGTCCAACATAATTCTGGGTGCCATTTACAAAACATAAGGGCTAATGACTCCATTCCTTTTTGTGGTTGTAGGGGCTTTTGATTGGAGTACACTAAAACAAACCTGATCTCTCTAGGACATTCAGAAGCCAAGTTATAAGCCCACAAATGTGTAACTGGACTACTTCTTTAAATTGACACCAGTTCCGGTGACCTTTGGGACATGGTTTGACCCCCTTAGGAAATTGCTATTATCATGAAACGTTCAGATCACTTACAACTCAATAGATTCTACCTTCCTGTAACGTTTCAGCCTGATTGGACCTTGTTCTCACACAAATGGACCCAGAATGATGTGAAATTGTGCTTCGTGCAACATAATTCTGGGTGCCATTTAAAAACCATAAGTGCTAATGACTCCATTCCTTTTTGTGGTTGTAGGGGCTGTTGATTGGAGTACACTAAAATAAACCTGACCTCTCTAGGACATTCAGAAGCCAAGTTATAAGCCCACAAATGTGTAACTGGACTACTTCTTTAAAGTGACACCAGATCCGGTGACCTTTGGGACATGGTTTGACCCCCTTAGGAAAGTGCTATCATCATGAAATGTTCAGATCACTTACAACTCAATAGATTCTACCTTCCTGTAATGTTTCAGCCTGATTGGACCTTGTTTTCACACAAATGAACCCAGAATGATGTGAAATTGTGCTTCGTGAAACATAATTCTGGGTGCCATTTACAAACCATAAATGCTAATGACTCCATTCCTTTTTGTGGTTGTAGGGGCTGTTGATTGGAGTACACTAAAACAAACCTGATCTCTCTAGGACATTCAGAAGCCAAGTTACAAGCCCACAAATGTGTAACTGGACTACTTCTTTAAATTGACACCAGATCCGGTGACCTTTGGGACATGGTTTGACCCCCTTAGGAAAGTGCTATCATCATGAAATGTTCAGATCACTTAAACTCAATAGGTTCTACCTTCCTGTAACGTTTCAGCCTGATTGGACCTTGTTTTCACACAAATGAACCCAGAATGATGTGAAATTGTGCTTCGTGCAACATAATTCTGAGTGCCATTTACAAAACCATAAGTGCTAATGACTCCATTCCTTTTTGTGGTTGTAGGGGCTGTTGATTGGAGTACACTAAAACAAACCTGATCTCTCTAGGACATTCAGAAGCCAAGTTACAAGCCCACAAATGTGTAACTGGACTACTTCTTTAAATTGACACCAGATCCGGTGACCTTTGGGACATGGTTTGACCCCCTTAGGAAAGTGCTATCATCATGAAATGTTCAGATCACTTAAACTCAATAGGTTCTACCTTCCTGTAACGTTTCAACCTGATTGGACCTTGTTTTCACACAAATGAACCCAGAATGATGTGAAATTGTGCTTCGTGCAACATAATTCTGAGTGCCATTTACAAAAACATAAGTGCTAATGACTCCATTCCTTTTTGTGGTTGTAGGGGCTGTTGATTGGAGTACACTAAAACAAACCTGATCTCTCTAGGAAATTCAGAAGCCAAGTTATAAGCCCACAAATGTGTAACTGGACTACTTCTTTAAATTGACACCAGATCCGGTGACCTTTGGGACATGGTTTGACCCCCTTAGGAAAGTGCTATCATCATGAAACAATCAGATCACTTACAACTCAATAGATTCTACCTTCCTGTAACGTTTCAGCCTGATTGGACCTTTTTTTCACACAAATGAACCCAGAATGATTTGAAATTGTGCTTCGTGCAACATAATTCTGGGTGCCATTTACAAACCATAAGTGCTAATGACTCCATTCCTTTTTGTGGTTGTAGGGGCTTTTGATTGGAGTACACTAAAACAAACCTAACCTCTCTAGGACATTCAGAAGCCAAGTTATAAGCCCACAAAGGTGTAACTGGACTTCTTCTTTAAAGTGACACCAGGCCCGGTGACCTTTGGGACATGGTTTTACCCCCTATAGGAATGTGCGATCATCTTGAAACGTTCAGATCACTTACAACTTGATAGATTCTACCTTCCTGTAACGTTTCAGCCTGATTGGACCTTGTTTTCACACAAATGGACCCAGAATGATGTGAAATTGTGCTTTGTGCAACACAATTCTGGGTGCCATTTACAAACCATAAGTGCTAATGACTCCATTCCTTTTTGTGGTTGTAGGGGCTGTTGATTGGAGTACACTAAAACAAACCTGATCTCTCTAGGACATTCAGAAGCCATTTTATAAGCCCACAAATGTGTAACTGGACTACTTCTTTAAATTGACACCAGATCCGGTGACCTTTGGGACATGGTTTGACCCCCTTAGGAAAGTGCTATCATCATGAAACGTTCAGATCACTTACAACTCAATAGATTCTACATTCTTGTAGAGTTTCAGCCTGATTGGACCTTGTTTTCACACAAATGGACCCAGAATGATGTGAAATTGTGCTTCGTCCAACATAATTCTGGGTGCCATTTACAAAACATAAGGGCTAATGACTCCATTCCTTTTTGTGGTTGTAGGGGCTTTTGATTGGAGTACACTAAAACAAACCTGATCTCTCTAGGACATTCAGAAGCCAAGTTATAAGCCCACAAATGTGTAACTGGACTACTTCTTTAAATTGACACCAGTTCCGGTGACCTTTGGGACATGGTTTGACCCCCTTAGGAAATTGCTATTATCATGAAACGTTCAGATCACTTACAACTCAATAGATTCTACCTTCCTGTAACGTTTCAGCCTGATTGGACCTTGTTCTCACACAAATGGACCCAGAATGATGTGAAATTGTGCTTCGTGCAACATAATTCTGGGTGCCATTTAAAAACCATAAGTGCTAATGACTCCATTCCTTTTTGTGGTTGTAGGGGCTGTTGATTGGAGTACACTAAAATAAACCTGACCTCTCTAGGACATTCAGAAGCCAAGTTATAAGCCCACAAATGTGTAACTGGACTACTTCTTTAAAGTGACACCAGATCCGGTGACCTTTGGGACATGGTTTGACCCCCTTAGGAAAGTGCTATCATCATGAAATGTTCAGATCACTTACAACTCAATAGATTCTACCTTCCTGTAATGTTTCAGCCTGATTGGACCTTGTTTTCACACAAATGAACCCAGAATGATGTGAAATTGTGCTTCGTGCAACATAATTCTGGGTGCCATTTACAAACCATAAATGCTAATGACTCCATTCCTTTTTGTGGTTGTAGGGGCTGTTGATTGGAGTACACTAAAACAAACCTGATCTCTCTAGGACATTCAGAAGCCAAGTTACAAGCCCACAAATGTGTAACTGGACTACTTCTTTAAATTGACACCAGATCCGGTGACCTTTGGGACATGGTTTGACCCCCTTAGGAAAGTGCTATCATCATGAAATGTTCAGATCACTTAAACTCAATAGGTTCTACCTTCCTGTAACGTTTCAGCCTGATTGGACCTTGTTTTCACACAAATGAACCCAGAATGATGTGAAATTGTGCTTCGTGCAACATAATTCTGAGTGCCATTTACAAAACCATAAGTGCTAATGACTCCATTCCTTTTTGTGGTTGTAGGGGCTGTTGATTGGAGTACACTAAAACAAACCTGATCTCTCTAGGAAATTCAGAAGCCAAGTTATAAGCCCACAAATGTGTAACTGGACTACTTCTTTAAATTGACACCAGATCCGGTGACCTTTGGGACATGGTTTGACCCCCTTAGGAAAGTGCTATCATCATGAAACAATCAGATCACTTACAACTCAATAGATTCTACCTTCCTGTAACGTTTCAGCCTGATTGGACCTTTTTTTCACACAAATGAACCCAGAATGATTTGAAATTGTGCTTCGTGCAACATAATTCTGGGTGCCATTTACAAACCATAAGTGCTAATGACTCCATTCCTTTTTGTGGTTGTAGGGGCTTTTGATTGGAGTACACTAAAACAAACCTAACCTCTCTAGGACATTCAGAAGCCAAGTTATAAGCCCACAAAGGTGTAACTGGACTACTTCTTTAAAGTGACACCAGGCCCGGTGACCTTTGGGACATGGTTTTACCCCCTATAGGAATGTGCGATCATCTTGAAACGTTCAGATCACTTACAACTTGATAGATTCTACGTTCCTGTAACGTTTCAGCCTGATTGGACCTTGTTTTCACACAAATGGACCCAGAATGATGTGAAATTGTGCTTTGTGCAACACAATTCTGGGTGCCATTTACAAACCATAAGTGCTAATGACTCCATTCCTTTTTGTGGTTGTAGGGGCTGTTGATTGGAGTACACTAAAACAAACCTGATCTCTCTAGGACATTCAGAAGCCATTTTATAAGCCCACAAATGTGTAACTGGACTACTTTAAATTGACACCAGATCCGGTGACCTTTGGGACATGGTTTGACCCCCTTAGGAAAGTGCTATCATCATGAAACGTTCAGATCACTTACAACTCAATAGATTCTACATTCTTGTAGAGTTTCAGCCTGATTGGACCTTGTTTTCACACAAATGGACCCAGAATGATGTGAAATTGTGCTTCGTCCAACATAATTCTGGGTGCCATTTACAAAACATAAGGGCTAATGACTCCATTCCTTTTTGTGGTTGTAGGGGCTTTTGATTGGAGTACACTAAAACAAACCTGATCTCTCTAGGACATTCAGAAGCCAAGTTATAAGCCCACAAATGTGTAACTGGACTACTTCTTTAAATTGACACCAGTTCCGGTGACCTTTGGGACATGGTTTGAGCCCCTTAGGAAATTGCTATTATCATGAAACGTTCAGATCACTTACAACTCAATAGATTCTACCTTCCTGTAACGTTTCAGCCTGATTGGACCTTGTTTTCACATAAATGGACCCAGAATGATGTGAAATTGTGCTTTGTGCAACATAATTCTGGGTGCCATTTACAAACCATAAGTGCTAATGACTCCATTCCTTTTTGTGGTTGTAGGGGCTGTTGATTGGAGTACACTAAAATAAACCTGACCTCTCTAGGACATTCAGAAGCCAAGTTATAAGCCCACAAATGTGTAACTGGACTACTTTAAAGTGACACCAGATCCGGTGACCTTTGGGACATGGTTTGACCCCCTTAGGAAAGTGCTATCATCATGAAATGTTCAGATCACTTACAACTCAATAGATTCTACCTTCCTGTAATGTTTCAGCCTGATTGGACCTTGTTTTCACACAAATGAACCCAGAATGATGTGAAATTGTGCTTCGTGCAACATAATTCTAGGTGCCATTTACAAACCATAAATGCTAATGACTCCATTCCTTTTTGTGGTTGTAGGGGCTGTTGATTGGAGTACACTAAAATAAACCTGACCTCTCTAGGACATTCAGAAGCCAAGTTATAGGCCCACAAATGTGTAACTGGACTACTTCTTTAAAGTGACACCAGATCCGGTGACCTTTGGGACATGGTTTGACCCCCTTAGGAAAGTGCTATCATCATGAAATGTTCAGATCACTTACAACTCAATAGATTCTACCTTCCTGTAATGTTTCAGCCTGATTGGACCTTGTTTTCACACAAATGAGCCCAGAATGATGTGAAATTGTGCTTCGTGCAACATAATTCTGAGTGCCATTTACAAAACCATAAGTGCTAATGACTCCATTCCTTTTTGTGGTTGTAGGGGATGTTGATTGGAGTACACTAAAACAAACCTGATCTCTCTAGGAAATTCAGAAGCCAAGTTATAAGCCCACAAATGTGTAACTGGACTACTTCTTTAAATTGACACCAGATCCGGTGACCTTTGGGACATGGTTTGACCCCCTTAGGAAAGTGCTATCATCATGAAATGTTCAGATCACTTACAACTCAATAGATTCTACCTTCCTGTAACGTTTCAGCCTGATTGGACCTTTTTTTCACACAAATGAACCCAGAATGATTTGAAATTGTGCTTCGTGCAACATAATTCTGGGTGCCATTTACAAACCATAAGTGCTAATGACTCCATTCCTTTTTGTGGTTGTAGGGGCTTTTGATTAGAGTACACTAAAACAAACCTAACCTCTCTAGGACATTCAGAAGCCAAGTTATAAGCCCACAAAGGTGTAACTGGACTACTTCTTTAAAGTGACACCAGGCCCGGTGACCTTTGGGACATGGTTTTACCCCCTATAGGAATGTGCGATCATCTTGAAACGTTCAGATCACTTACAACTCAATAGATTCTACATTCTTGTAGCGTTTCAGCCTGATTGGACCTTGTTTTCACACAAATCGACCCAGAATGATGTGAAATTGTGCTTCGTGCAACATAATTCTGGGTGCCATTTACAAACCATAAGTGCTAATGACTCCATTCCTTTTTGTGGTTGTAGGGGCTGTTGATTGGAGTACACTAAACAAACCTGATCTCTCTAGGACATTCAGAAGCCAAGTTATAAGCCCACAAATGTGTAACTGGACTACTTCTTTAAATTGACACCAGATCCTGTGACCTTTGGGACATGGTTTGACCCCCTTAGGAAAGCGCTATCATCATGAAACGTTCAGATCACTTACAACTTAATAGATTCTACCTTCCTGTAACGTTTCAGCCTGATTGGACCTTGTTTTTTTACAAATGGACCCAGAATGATGTGAAATTGTGCTTCATGCAACATAATTCTGGGTGCCATTTACAAACCATAAGTGCTAATGACTCCATTCCTTTTTGTGGTTGTAGGGGCTGTTGATTGGAGTACACTAAAACAAACCTGATCTCTCTAGGACATTCAGAAGCCAAGTTATAATCCCACAAATGTGTAACTGGACTACTTCTTTAAATTGACACCAGATCCGGTGACCTTTGGGACATGGTTTGACCCCCTTAGGAAAGTGCTATCATCATGAAACGTTCGGATCACTTACAACTCAATAGATTCTACCTTCCTGTAACGTTTCAGCCTGATTGGACCTTGTTCTCACACAAATGGACCCAGAATGATGTGAAATTGTGCTTCGTGCAACATAATTCTGGGTGCCATTTACAAACCATAAGTGCTAATGACTCCATTCCTTTTTGTGGTTGTAGGGGCTGTTGATTGGAGTACACTAAAATAAACCTGACCTCTCTAGGACATTCAGAAGCCAAGTTATAAGCCCACAAATGTGTAACTGGACTACTTCTTTAAAGTGACACCAGATCCGGTGACCTTTGGGACATGGTTTGACCCCCTTAGGAAAGTGCTATCATCATGAAATGTTCAGATCACTTACAACTCAATAGATTCTACCTTCCTGTAATGTTTCAGCCTGATTGGACCTTGTTTTCACACAAATGAACCCAGAATGATGTGAAATTGTGCTTCGTGCAACATAATTCTGGGTGCCATTTACAAACCATAAATGCTAATGACTCCATTCCTTTTTGTGGTTGTAGGGGCTGTTGATTGGAGTACAATAAAATAAACCTGACCTCTCTCGGACATTCAGAAGCCAAGTTATACGCCCACAAATGTGTAACTGGACTACTTCTTTAAAGTGACACCAGATCCGGTGACCTTTGGGACATGGTTTGACCCCCTTAGGAAAGTGCTATCATCATGAAATGTTCAGATCACTTACAACTCAATAGATTCTACCTTCCTGTAATGTTTCAGCCTGATTGGACCTTGTTTTCACACAAATGAACCCAGAATGATGTGAAATTGTGCTTCGTGCAACATAATTCTGGGTGCCATTTACAAACCATAAATGCTAATGACTCCATTCCTTTTGGTGGTTGTAGGGGCTGTTGATTGGAGTACACTAAAACAAACCTGATCTCTCTAGGACATTCAGAAGCCAAGTTACAAGCCCACAAATGTGTAACTGGACTACTTCTTTAAATTGACACCAGATCCGGTGACCTTTGGGACATGGTTTGACCCCCTTAGGAAAGTGCTATCATCATGAAATGTTCAGATCAATTAAACTCAATAGGTTCTACCTTCCTGTAACGTTTCAGCCTGATTGGACCTTGTTTTCACACAAATGAACCCAGAATGATGTGAAATTGTGCTTCGTGCAACATAATTCTGAGTGCCATTTACAAAACCATAAGTGCTAATGACTCCATTCCTTTTTGTGGTTGTAGGGGCTGTTGATTGGAGTACACTAAAACAAACCTGATCTCTCTAGGAAATTCAGAAGCCAAGTTATAAGCCCACAAATGTGTAACTGGACTACTTCTTTAAATTGACACCAGATCCGGTGACCTTTGGGACATGGTTTGACCCCCTTAGGAAAGTGCTATCATCATGAAACAATCAGATCACTTACAACTCAATAGATTCTACCTTCCTGTAACGTTTCAGCCTGATTGGACCTTTTTTTCACACAAATGAACCCAGAATGATTTGAAATTGTGCTTCGTGCAACATAATTCTGGGTGCCATTTACAAACCATAAGTGCTAATGACTCCATTCCTTTTTGTGGTTGTAGGGGCTTTTGATTGGAGTACACTAAAACAAACCTAACCTCTCTAGGACATTCAGAAGCCAAGTTATAAGCCCACAAAGGTGTAACTGGACTACTTCTTTAAAGTGACACCAGGCCCGGTGACCTTTGGGACATGGTTTTACCCCCTATAGGAATGTGCTATCATCATGAAACGTTCAGATCACTTACAACTTAATAGATTCTACCTTCCTGTAACGTTTCAGCCTGATTGGACCTTGTTTTCACACAAATGGACCCAGAATGATGTGAAATTGTGCTTTGTGCAACACAATTCTGGGTGCCATTTACAAACCATAAGTGCTAATGACTCCATTCCTTTTTGTGGTTGTAGGGGCTTTGATTGGAGTACACTAAAACAAACCTGATCTCTCTAGGACATTCAGAAGCCAAGTTATAAGCCCACAAATGTGTAACTGGACTACTTCTTTAAATTGACACCAGATCCGGTGACCTTTGGGACATGGTTTGACCCCCTTAGGAAAGTGCTATCATCATGAAACGTTCAGATCACTTACAACTCAATAGATTCTACATTCTTGTAGAGTTTCAGCCTGATTGGACCTTGTTTTCACACAAATGGACCCAGAATGATGTGAAATTGTGCTTCGTCCAACATAATTCTGGGTGCCATTTACAAAACATAAGGGCTAATGACTCCATTCCTTTTTGTGGTTGTAGGGGCTGTTGATTGGAGTACACTAAAATAAACCTGACCTCTCTAGGACATTCAGAAGCCAAGTTATACGCCCACAAATATGTAACTGGACTACTTCTTTAAAGTGACACCAGATCCGGTGACCTTTGGGACATGGTTTGACCCCCTTAGGAAAGTGCTATCATCATGAAATGTTCAGATCACTTACAACTCAATAGATTCTACCTTCCTGTAATGTTTCAGCCTGATTGGACCTTGTTTTCACACAAATGAGCCCAGAATGATGTGAAATTGTGCTTCGTGCAACATAATTCTGAGTGCCATTTACAAAACCATAAGTGCTAATGACTCCATTCCTTTTTGTGGTTGTAGGGGCTGTTGATTGGAGTACACTAAAACAAACCTGATCTCTCTAGGAAATTCAGAAGCCAAGTTATAAGCCCACAAATGTGTAACTGGACTACTTCTTTAAATTGACACCAGATCCGGTGACCTTTGGGACATGGTTTGACCCCCCTTAGGAAAGTGCTATCATCATGAAATGTTCAGATCACTTACAACTCAATAGATTCTACCTTCCTGTAATGTTTCAGCCTGATTGGACCTTTTTTTCACACAAATGAACCCAGAATGATTTGAAATTGTGCTTCGTGCAACATAATTCTGGGTGCCATTTACAAACCATAAGTGCTAATGACTCCATTCCTTTTTGTGGTTGTAGGGGCTTTTGATTAGAGTACACTAAAACAAACCTAACCTCTCTAGGACATTCAGAAGCCAAGTTATAAGCCCACAAAGGTGTAACTGGACTACTTCTTTAAAGTGACACCAGGCCCGGTGACCTTTGGGACATGGTTTTACCCCCTATAGGAATGTGCGATCATCTTGAAACGTTCAGATCACTTACAACTCAATAGATTCTACCTTCTTGTAGCGTTTCAGCCTGATTGGACCTTGTTTTCACACAAATCGACCCAGAATGATGTGAAATTGTGCTTCGTGCAACATAATTCTGGGTGCCATTTACAAACCATAAGTGCTAATGACTCCATTCCTTTTTGTGGTTGTAGGGGCTGTTGATTGGAGTACACTAAACAAACCTGATCTCTCTAGGACATTCAGAAGCCAAGTTATAAGCCCACAAATGTGTAACTGGACTACTTCTTTAAATTGACACCAGATCCTGTGACCTTTGGGACATGGTTTGACCCCCTTAGGAAAGCGCTATCATCATGAAACGTTCAGATCACTTACAACTTAATAGATTCTACCTTCCTGTAACGTTTCAGCCTGATTGGACCTTGTTTTCACACAAATGGACCCAGAATGATGTGAAATTGTGCTTCATGCAACATAATTCTGGGTGCCATTTACAAACCATAAGTGCTAATGACTCCATTCCTTTTTGTGGTTGTAGGGGCTGTTGATTGGAGTACACTAAAACAAACCTGATCTCTCTAGGACATTCAGAAGCCAAGTTATAAGCCCACAAATGTGTAACTGGACTACTTCTTTAAATTGACAGCAGATCCGGTGACCTTTGGGACATGGTTTGACCCCCTTAGGAAAGTGCTATCATCATGAAACGTTCAGATCACTTACAACTCAATAGATTCTACCTTCTTGTAGCGTTTCAGCCTGATTGGACCTTGTTTTCACACAAATGGACCCAGAATGATGTGAAATTGTGCTTCGTCCAACATAATTCTGGGTGCCATTTACAAACCATAAGGGCTAATGACTCCATTCCTTTTTGTGGTTGTAGGGGCTTTTGATTGGAGTACACTAAAACAAACCTGATCTCTCTAGGACATTCAGAAGCCAAGTTATAAGCCCACAAATGTGTAACTGGACTACTTCTTTAAATTGACACCAGTTCCGGTGACCTTTGGGACATGGTTTGACCCCCTTAGGAAAGTGCTATTATCATGAAACGTTCAGATCACTTACAACTCAGTAGATTCTACCTTCCTCTAACGTTTCAGCCTGATTGGACCTTGTTTTCACACAAATGAACCCAGAATGATGTGAAATTGTGCTTCGTGCAACATAATTCTGGGTGCCATTTACAAACCATAAGTGCTAATGACTCCATTCCTTTTTGTGGTTGTAGGGGCTGTTGATTGGAGTACATTAAAACAAACCTGATCTCTCTAGGACATTCAGAAACCAAGTTATAAAACCACAAATGTGTAACTGGACTACTTCTTTAAATTGACACCAGATCAGGTGACATTTGGGACATGGTTTGACCCCCTTAGGAAAGTGCTATCATCATGAAACGTTCGGATCACTTACAACTCAATAGATTCTACCTTCCTGTAACGTTTCAGCCTGATTGGACCTTGTTCTCACACAAATGGACCCAGAATGATGTGAAATTGTGCTTCGTGCAACATAATTCTGGGTGCCATTTACAAACCATAAGTGCTAATGACTCCATTCCTTTTTGTGGTTGTAGGGGCTGTTGATTGGAGTACACTAAAATAAACCTGACCTCTCTAGGACATTCAGAAGCCAAGTTATAAGCCCACAAATGTGTAACTGGACTACTTCTTTAAAGTGACACCAGATCCGGTGACCTTTGGGACATGGTTTGACCCCCTTAGGAAAGTGCTATCATCATGAAATGTTCAGATCACTTACAACTCAATAGATTCTACCTTCCTGTAATGTTTCAGCCTGATTGGACCTTGTTTTCACACAAATGAACCCAGAATGATGTGAAATTGTGCTTCGTGCAACATAATTCTGGGTGCCATTTACAAACCATAAATGCTAATGACTCCATTCCTTTTTGTGGTTGTAGGGGCTGTTGATTGGAGTACAATAAAATAAACCTGACCTCTCTCGGACATTCAGAAGCCAAGTTATACGCCCACAAATGTGTAACTGGACTACTTCTTTAAAGTGAAACCAGATCCGGTGACCTTTGGGACATGGTTTGACCCCCTTAGGAAAGTGCTATCATCATGAAATGTTCAGATCACTTACAACTCAATAGATTCTACCTTCCTGTAATGTTTCAGCCTGATTGGACCTTGTTTTCACACAAATGAACCCAGAATGATGTGAAATTGTGCTTCGTGCAACATAATTCTGGGTGCCATTTACAAACCATAAATGCTAATGACTCCATTCCTTTTGGTGGTTTTAGGGGCTGTTGATTGGAGTACACTAAAACAAACCTGATCTCTCTAGGACATTCAGAAGCCAAGTTACAAGCCCACAAATGTGTAACTGGACTACTTCTTTAAATTGACACCAGATCCGGTGACCTTTGGGACATGGTTTGACCCCCTTAGGAAAGTGCTATCATCATGAAATGTTCAGATCACTTAAACTCAATAGGTTCTACCTTCCTGTAACGTTTCAGCCTGATTGGACCTTGTTTTCACACAAATGAACCCAGAATGATGTGAAATTGTGCTTCGTGCAACATAATTCTGGGTGCCATTTAAAAACCATAAGTGTTAATGACTCCATTCCTTTTTGTGTTTGTAGGGGCTGTTGATTGGAGTACATTAAAACAAACCTGATCTCTCTAGGACATTCAGAAGCCAAGTTATAAGCCCACAAATGTGTAACTGGACTACTTCTTTAAATTGACACCAGATCCGGTGACCTTTGGGACATGGTTTGACCCCCTTAGGAAACTGCTATCATCATGAAACGTTCAGATCACTTACAACTCAATAGATTCTACCTTCCTGAAACGTTTCAGCCTGATTGGACCTTGTTTTCATACAAATGAACCCAGAATGATGTGAAATTGTGCTTCGTGCAACATGATTCTGGGTGCCATTTAAAAACCATAAGTGCTAATGACTCCATTCCTTTTTGTGGTTGTAGGGGCTGTTGATTGGAGTATACTAAAACAAACCTGATCTCTCTAGGACATTCAGAAGCCAAGTTATAAGCCCACAAATGTGTAACTGGACTACTTCTTTAAATTGACACCAGATCCGGTGACCTTTGGGACATGGTTTGACCCCCTTAGGAAAGTGCTATCATCATGAAATGTTCAGATCACTTAAACTCAATAGGTTCTACCTTCCTGTAACGTTTCAGCCTGATTGGACCTTGTTTTCACACAAATGAACCCAGAATGATGTGAAATTGTGCTTCGTGCAACATAATTCTGGGTGCCATTTAAAAACCATAAGTGTTAATGACTCCATTCCTTTTTGTGGTTGTAGGGGCTGTTGATTGGAGTACATTAAAACAAACCTGATCTCTCTAGGACATTCAGAAGCCAAGTTATAAGCCCACAAATGTGTAACTGGACTACTTCTTTAAATTGACACCAGATCCGGTGACCTTTGGGACATGGTTTGACCCCCTTAGGAAACTGCTATCATCATGAAACGTTCAGATCACTTACAACTCAATAGATTCTACCTTCCTGTAACGTTGCAGCCTGATTGGACCTTGTTTTCACACAAATGAACCCAGAATGATGTGAAATTGTGCTTCGTGCAACATAATTCTGGGTGCCATTTAAAAACCATAAGTGCTAATGACTCCATTCCTTTTTGTGGTTGTAGGGGCTGTTGATTGGAGTATACTAAAACAAACCTGATCTCTCTAGGACATTCAGAAGCTAAGTTATAAGCCCACAAATGTGTAACTGGACTACTTCTTTAAATTGACACCAGATCCGGTGACCTTTGGGACATGGTTTGACCCCCTTAGGAAAGTGCTATCATCATGAAACGTTCAGATCACTTACAAATCAATAGATTCTACCTTCCTGTAACGTTTCAGCCTGATTGGACCTTGTTTTCACACAAATGGACCCAGAATGATGTGAAATTGTACTTCGTGCAACATAATTCTAGGTGCCATTTAAAAACCATAAGTGCTAATGTCTCCATTCCTTTTTGTGGTTGTAGGGGCTGTTGATTGGAATACACTAAAACAAACCTGACCTCTCTAGGACATTCAGAAGCCAAGTTATAAGCCCACAAATGTGTAACTGGACTACGTCTTTAAAGTGACACCAGGCCCGGTGACCTTTGGGACATGGTTTGACCCCCTATAGGAATGGGCGATCATCATGAAACGTTCAGATCACTTACAACTCAATAGATTCTACCTTCTTGTAACGTTTCAGCCTGATTTGGCCTTGGTTTCACACAAATGGACCCAGAATGATGTGAAATTGTGCTTCGTGCAACATAATTCTGGGTGCCATTTACAAACCATAAGTGCTAATGACTCCATTCCTTTTTGTGGTTGTAGGGGCTGTTTATTGGAGAACACTAAAACAAACCTGACCTCTCTAGGACATTCAGAAGCGAAGTTATAAGCCCACAAATGTGTAACTGGACTACTTCTTTAAAGTGACACCAGATCCGGTGACCTTTGGGACATGGTTTGACCGCCTTAGGAAAGTGCTATAATCATGAAACGTTCAGATCACTTACAACTCAATAGATTCTACCTTCCTGTAACGTTTCAGCCTGATTGGACCTTGTTTTCACACAAATGAACCCAGAATGATGTGAAATTGAGCTTCGTGCAACATAATTCGGGGTGCCTTTTACAAACCATAAGTGCCAATGACTCCATTCCGTTTTGTGGTTGTAGGGGCTGTTGATTGGAGTACACTAAAACAAACCTAACCTCTCTAGGACATTCAGAAGCCAAGTTATAAGCCCACAAAGGTGTAACTGGACTACTTCTTTAAAGTGACACCAGGCCCGGTGACCTTTGGGACATGGTTTGACCCCCTTAGGAAAGTGCTATCATCATGAAACGTTCAGATCACTTACAACTCAATAGATTCTACCTTCCTGTAACGTTTCAGCCTGATTGGACCTTGTTTTCACACAAATGAACCCAGAATGATGTGAAATTGTGCTTCGTGCAACATAATTCTGGGTGCCATTTAAAAACCATAAGTGCTAATGTCTCCATTCCTTTTTGTGGTTGTAGGGGCTGTTGATTGGAGTACACTAAAACAAACCTGACCTCTCTAGGACATTCAGAAACCAAGTTATAAGCCCACAAAATTGTAACTGGACTACTTCTTTAAAGTGACACCAGATCCGGTGACCTTTGGGACATGGTTTGACCCCCTTAGGAAAGCGCTATCATCATGAAACGTTCAGATCACTTACAACTCAATAGATTCTACCTTCCTGTAACGTTTCAGCCTGATTGGACCTTGTTTTCACACAAATGAACCCAGAATGATGTGAAATTGTGCTTCGTGCAACATAATTCTGTGTGCCATTTACAAACCATAAGTGCTAATTACTCCATTCCGTTTTGTGGTTGTAGGGGCACTTGATTGGAGTACACTAAAACAAACCTGACCTCTCTAGGACATTCAGAAGCCAAGTTATAAGCCCACAAATGTGTAACTGGACTACTTCTTTAAATTGACACCAGATCCGGTGACCTTTGGGACATGGTTTGACCCCCTTAGGAAAGTGCTATCATCATGAAACATTCAGATCACTTACAACTCAATAGATTCTACCTTCCTGTAACGTTTCAGCCTGATTGGACCTTGTTTTCACACAAATGAACCCAGAATGATGTGAAATTGTACTTCGTGCAACATAATTCTAGGTGCCATTTAAAAACCATAAGTGCTAATGACTCCATTCCTTTTTGTGGTTGTAGGGGCTGTTGATTGCAGTACACTAAAACAAACCTGATCTCTTTAGGACATTCAGAAGCCAAGTTACAAGCCCACAAATGTGTAACTGGACTACTTCTTTAAATTGACACCAGATCCGGTGACCTTTGGGACATGGTTTGACCCCCTTAGGAAAGTGCTATCATCATGAAACGTTCAGATAACTTACAACTCAATAGATTCTACCTTCCTGTAACGTTTCAGCCTGATTGGACCTTGTTTTCACACAAATGAACCCAGAATGATGTGAAATTGTGCTTCGTGCAACATAATTCTGGGTGCCATTTACAAACCATAAGTGCTAATGACTCCATTTCTTTTTGTGGTTGTAGGGGCTGTTGATTGGAGTACATTAAAACAAATCTGATCTCTCTAGGACATTCAGAAGCCAAGTTATAAGCCCACAAATGTGTAACTGGACTACTTCTTTAAATTGACACCAGATCCGGTGACCTTTGGGACATGGTTTGACCCCCTTAGGAAAGTGCTATCATCATGAAACGTTCAGATCACTTACAACTCAATAGATTCTACCTTCCTGTAACGTTTCAGCCCTATTGGACCTTGTTTTCACACAAATGAACCCAGAATGATGTGAAATTGTGCTTCGTGCAACATAATTCTGGGTGCCATTTACAAACCATAAGTGCTAATGACTCCATTCCGTTTTGTGGTTGTAGGGGCTGTTGATTGGAGTACACTAAAACAAACCTAACCTCTCTAGGACATTCAGAAGCCAAGTTATAAGCCCACAAAGGTGTAACTGGACTACTTCTTTAAAGTGACACCAGGCCCGGTGACCTTTGGGACATGGTTTTACCCCCTATAGGAATGTGCGATCATCTTGAAATGTTCAGATCACTTACAACTCAATAGATTCTACCTTCTTGTAGCGTTTCAGCCTGATTGGACCTTGTTTTCACACAAATGGACCCAGAATGATGTGAAATTGTGCTTCGTGCAACATAATTCTGGGTGCCATTTACAAAGCATAAGTGCTAATGACTCCATTCCTTTTTGTGGTTGTAGGGGCTGTTGATTGGAGTACACTAAAACAAACCTGATCTCTCTAGGACATTCAGAAGCCAAGTTATAAGCCCACAAATGTGTAACTGGACTACTTCTTTAAATTGACACCAGATCCGGTGACCTTTGGGACATGGTTTGACCCCCTTAGGAAAGTGCTATCATCATGAAATGTTCAGATCACTTACAACTCAGTAGATTCTACCTTCCTCTAACGTTTCAGCCTGATTGGACCTTGTTTTCACACAAATGAACCCAGAATGATGTGAAATTGTGCTTCGTGCAACATAATTCTGGGTGCCATTTACAAACCATAAGTGCTAATGACTCCATTCCTTTTTGTGGTTTTAGGGGCTGTTGATTGGAGTACATTAAAACAAACCTGATCTCTCTAGGACATTCAGAAGCCAAGTTATAAGCCCACAAATGTGTAACTGGACTACTTCTTTAAATTGACACCAGATCAGGTGACCTTTGGGACATGGTTTGACCCCATTAGGAAAGCGCTATCATCATGAAATGTTCAGATCACTTACAACTCAATAGATTCTACCTTCCTGTAACGTTTCAGCCTGATTGGACCTTGTTTTCACACAAATGAACCCTGAATGATGTGAAATTGTGCTTCGTGCAACATAATTCTGGGTCCCATTTACAAAACATAAGTGCTAATGACTCCATTCCTTTTTGTGGTTGTAGGGGCTGTTGATTGGAATACAATAAAACAAACCTGACCTCTCTAGGACATTCAGAAGCCAAGTTATAAGCCCACAAATGTGTAACTGGACTACGTCTTTAAAGTGACACCAGGCCCAGTGACCTTTGGGACATGGTTTGACCCCCTATAGGAATGTGCGATCATCATGAAACGTTCAGATCACTTACAACTCAATAGATTCTACCTTCTTGTAACGTTTCAGCCTGGTTGGACCTTGTTTTCACACAAATGGACCCAGAATGATGTGAAATTGTGCTTCGTGCAACATAATTCTGGGTGCCATTTACAAAGCATAAGTGCTAATGACTCCATTCCTTTTTGTGGTTGTAGGGGCTGTTGATTGGAGTACACTAAAACAAACCTGATCTCTCTAGGACATTCAGAAGCCAAGTTATAAGCCCACAAATGTGTAACTGGACTACTTCTTTAAATTGACAGCAGATCCGGTGACCTTTGGGACATGGTTTGACCCCCTTAGGAAAGTGCTATTATCATGAAACGTTCAGATCACTTACAACTCAGTAGATTCTACCTTCCTCTAACGTTTCAGCCTGATTGGACCTTGTTTTCACACAAATGAACCCAGAATGATGTGAAATTGTGCTTCGTGCAACATAATTCTGGGTGCCATTTACAAACCATAAGTGCTAATGACTCCATTCCTTTTTGTGGTTGTAGGGGCTGTTTATTGGAGTACATTAAAACAAACCTGATCTCTCTAGGACATTCAGAAGCCAAGTTATAAGCCCACAAATGTGTAACTGGACTACTTCTTTAAATTGACACCAGATCCGGTGACCTTTGGGACATGGTTTGACCCCCTTAGGAAAGTGCTATCATCATGAAATGTTCAGATCACTTACAACTCAATAGATTCTACCTTCCTGTAACGTTTCAGCCTGATTGGACCTTTTTTTTCACACAAATGAACCCAGAATGATGTGAAATTGTACTTCGTGCAACATAATTCTAGGTGCCATTTAAAAACCATAAGTGCTAATGACTCCATTCCTTTTTGTGGTTGTAGGGGCTGTTGATCGGAGTACATTAAAACAAACCTGATCTCTCTAGAACATTCAGAAGCCAAGTTATAAGCCCACAAATGTGTAACTGGACTACTTCTTTAAATTGACACCAGATCCGGTGACCTTTGGGACATGGTTTGACCCCCTTAGGAAAGTGCTATCATCATGAAACGTTCAGATCACTTACAACTCAATAGATTCTACCTTCCTGTGACGTTTCAGCCTGATTGGACCTTGTTTTCACACAAATGAACCCAGAATGATGTGAAATTGTACTTTGTGCAACATAATTCTAGATGCCATTTAAAAACCATAAGTGCTAATGACTCCATTCCTTTTTGTGGTTGTAGGGGCTGTTGACTGGAGTACCCTAAAACAAACCTGATCTCTCTAGGACATTCAGAAGCCAAGTTATAAGCCC
This sequence comes from Nothobranchius furzeri, assembly GCF_043380555.1. Taxonomy (NCBI): domain Eukaryota; kingdom Metazoa; phylum Chordata; class Actinopteri; order Cyprinodontiformes; family Nothobranchiidae; genus Nothobranchius; species Nothobranchius furzeri. The sequence continues at coordinate 11,906,038 of NC_091743.1, forward strand.
ACAAATGTGTAACTGGACTACTTCTTTAAATTGACACCAGATCCGGTGACATTTGGGACATGGTTTGACCCCCTTAGGAAAGTGCTATCATCATGAAACGTTCAGGCCACTTACAACTCAATAGATTCTACCTTCCTGTAACGTTTCAGCCTGATTGAACCTTGTTTTCACACAAATGAGCCCAGAATGATGTGAAATTGTGCTTCTTGCAACATAATTCTGGGTGCCATTTAAAAACCATAAGTGCTAATGTCTCCATTCCTTTTTGTGGTTGTAGGGGCTGTTGATTGGAGTACACTAAAACAAACCTGACCTCTCTAGGACATTCAGAAACCAAGTTATAAGCTCACAAATGTGTAACTGGACTACTTCTTTAAAGTGACACCAGATCCGGTGACCTTTGGGACATGGTTTGACCCCCTTTGGAAAGTGCTATCATCATGAAACGTTCAGATCACTTACAACTCAATAGATTCTACCTTCCTGTAACGTTTCAGCCTGATTGGACCTTGTTTTCACACAAATGAACCCAGAATGATGTGAAATTGTGCTTTGTGCAACATAATTCTGGGTGCCATTTACAAACCATAAGTGCTAATGACTCCATTCCTTTTTGTGGTTGTAGGGGCTTTTGATTGGAGTACACTAAAACAAACCTAACCTCTCTAGGACATTCAGAAGCCAAGTTATAAGCCCAAAAATGTGTAACTCGACTACATCTTTAAAGTGACACCAGGCCCGGTGACCTTTGGGACATGGTTTGACCCCCTCAGGAAAGTGCTATCATCATGCAATGTTCATATCACTTACAACTCAGTAGATTCTACCTTCCTGTAACGTTTCAGCCTGATTGGACCTTGTTTTCACACAAATGAACCCAGAATGATGTGAAATTGTGCTTCGTGCAACATAATTCTGGGTGCCATTTAAAAACCATAAGTGCTAATGACTCCATTCCTTTTTGTGGTTGTAGGGGCTGTTGATTGGAGTACACTAAAACAAACCTGATCTCTCTAGGACATTCAGAAGCCAAGTTATAAGCCCACAAATGTGTAACTGGACTACTTCTTTAAATTGACAGCAGATCCGGTGACCTTTGGGACATGGTTTGACCCCCTTAGGAAAGTGCTATTAACATGAAACGTTCAGATCACTTACAACTCAGTAGATTCTACCTTCCTCTAACGTTTCAGCCTGATTGGACCTTGTTTTCACACAAATGAACCCAGAATGATGTGAAATTGTGCTTCGTGCAACATAATTCTGGGTGCCATTTACAAACCATAAGTGCTAATGACTCCATTCCTTTTTGTGGTTGTAGGGGCTGTTGATTGGAGTACATAAAAACAAACCTGATCTCTCTAGGACATTCAGAAGCCAAGTTATAAGCCCACAAATGTGTAACTGGACTACTTCTTTAAATTGACACCAGATCCGGTGACCTTTGGGACATGGTTTGACCCCCTTAGGAAAGTGCTATCATCATGAAACGTTCAGATCACTTACAACTCAATAGATTCTTCCTTCCTGTAACGTTTCAGCCTGATTGGACCTTGTTTTCACACAAATGAACCCAGAATGATGTGAAATTGTACTTTGTGCAACATAATTCTAGGTGCCATTTAAAAACCATAAGTGCTAATGACTCCATTCCTTTTTGTGGTTGTAGGGGCTGTTGATTGGAGTACCCTAAAACAAACCTGATCTCTCTAGGACATTCAGAAGCCAAGTTATAAGCCCACAAATGTGTAACTGGACTACTTCTTTAAATTGACACCAGATCCGGTGACATTTGGGACATGGTTTGACCCCCTTAGGAAAGTGCTATCATCATGAAACGTTCAGGTCACTTACAACTCAATAGATTCTACCTTCCTGTAACGTTTCAGCCTGATTGGACCTTGTTTTCACACAAATGAGCCCAGAATGATGTGAAATTGTGCTTCTTGCAACATAATTCTGGGTGCCATTTAAAAACCATAAGTGCTAATGTCTCCATTCCTTTTTGTGGTTGTAGGGGCTGTTGATTGGAGTACACTAAAACAAACCTGACCTCTCTAGGACATTCAGAAACCAAGTTATAAGCCCACAAATGTGTAACTGGACTACTTCTTTAAAGTGACACCAGATCCGGTGACCTTTGGGACATGGTTTGACCCCCTTTGGAAAGTGCTATCATCATGAAACGTTCAGATCACTTACAACTCCATAGATTCTACCTTCCTGTAACGTTTCAGCCTGATTGGACCTTGTTTTCACACAAATGAACCCAGAATGATGTGAAATTGTGCTTTGTGCAACATAATTCTGGGTGCCATTTACAAACCATAAGTGCTAATGACTCCATTCCTTTTTGTGGTTGTAGGGGCTTTTGATTGGAGTACACTAAAACAAACCTAACCTCTCTAGGACATTCAGAAGCCAAGTTATAAGCCCACAAAGGTGTAACTGGACTACATCTTTAAAGTGACACCAGGCCCGGTGACCTTTGGGACATGGTTTGACCCCCTCAGGAAAGTGCTATCATCATGCAATGTTCATATCACTTACAACTCAGTAGATTCTACCTTCCTGTAACGTTTCAGCCTGATTGGACCTTGTTTTCACACAAATGAACCCAGAATGATGTGAAATTGTGCTTCGTGCAACATATTTCTGGTTGCCATTTAAAAACCATAAGTGCTAATGACTCCATTCCTTTTTGTGGTTGTAGGGGCTGTTGATTGGAGTACACTAAAACAAACCTGACCTCTCTAGGACATTCAGAAGCCAAGTTATAAGCCCACAAATGTGTAACTGGACTACGTCTTTAAAGTGACACCAGATCCGGTGACCTTTGGGACATGGTTTGACCCCCTTTGGAAAGTGCTATCATCATGAAACGTTCATATCACTTACAACTCAATAGATTCTACCTTCCTGTAACGTTTCAGCCTGATTGGACCTTGTTTTCAGACAAATGAACCCAGAATGATGTGAAATTGTGCTTCGTGCAACATAATTCTGGGTGCCATTTACAAACCATAAGTGCTAATGACTCCATTCCTTTTTGTGGTTGTAGGGGCGGCTGTTGATTGGAATACACTAAAACAAACCTGACCTCTCTAGGACATTCAGAAGCCAAGTTATAAGCCCACAAATGTGTAACTGGACTACGTCTTTAAAGTGACACCAGGCCCGGTGACCTTTGGGACATGGTTTGACCCCCTATAGGAATGTGCGATCATCATGAAACGTTCAGATCACTTACAACTCAATAGATTCTACCTTCTTGTAACTTTTCAGCCTGATTGGACATTGTTTTCACAAAAATGGACCCAGAATGATGTGAAATTGTGCTTCGTGCAACATAATTCAGGGTGCCATTTACAAACCATAAGTGCTAATGACTCCATTCCTTTTTGTGGTTGTAGGGGCTGTTTATTGGAGTACACTAAAACAAACCTGACCTCTCTAGGACATTCAGAAGCCAAGTTATAAGCCCACAAAGGTGTAACTGGACTACTTCTTTAAAGTGACACCAGGCCCGGTGACCTTTGGGACATGGTTTTACCCCCTATAGGAATGTGCTATCATCTTGAAACGTTCAGATCACTTACAACTCAATAGATTCTACCTTCTTGTAGCGTTTCAGCCTGATTGGACCTTGTTTTCACACAAATGGACCCAGAATGATGTGAAATTGTGCTTCGTGCAACATAATTCTGGGTGCCATTTACAAAGCATAAGTGCTAATGACTCCATTCCTTTTTGTGGTTGTAGGGGCTGTTGATTGGAGTACACTAAAACAAACCTGATCTCTCTAGGACATTCAGAAGCCAAGTTATAAGCCCACAAATGTGTAACTGGACTACTTCTTTAAATTGACAGCAGATCCGGTGACCTTTGGGACATGGTTTGACCCCCTTAGGAAAGTGCTATTATCATGAAACGTTCAGATCACTTACAACTCAGTAGATTCTACCTTCCTCTAACGTTTCAGCCTGATTGGACCTTGTTTTCACACAAATGAACCCAGAATGATGTGAAATTGTGCTTCGTGCAACATAATTCTGGGTGCCATTTACAAACCATAAGTGCTAATGACTCCATTCCTTTTTGTGGTTGTAGGGGCTGTTGATTGGAGTACATTAAAACAAACCTGATCTCTCTAGGACATTCAGAAGCCAAGTTATAAGCCCACAAATGTGTAACTGGACTACTTTAAATTGACACCAGATCCGGTGATTTTTGGGACATGGTTTGATCCCCTTAGGAAAGTGCTATCATCATGAAACGTTCAGATCACTTACAACTCAATTGATTCTACCTTCCTGTAACGTTTCAGCCTGATTGGACCTTGTTTTCACACAAATGAACCCAGAATGATGTGAAATTGTACTTTGTGCAACATAATTCTAGGTGCCATTTAAAAACCATAAGTGCTAATGACTCCATTCCTTTGTGTGGTTGTAGGGGCTGTTGATTGGAGTACCCTAAAACAAACCTGATCCCTCTAGGACATTCAGAAGCCAAGTTATAAGCCCACAAATGTGTAACTGGACTACTTCTTTAAATTGACACCAGATCCGGTGACATTTGGGACATGGTTTGACCCCCTTAGGAAAGTGCTATCATCATGAAACGTTCAGATCACTTACAACTCAATAGATTCTACCCTCCTGTAACGTTTCAGCCTGATTGGACCTTGTTTTCACACAAATGAACCCAGAATGATGTGAAATTGTGCTTCGTGCAACATAATTCTGGGTGCCATTTAAAAACCATAAGTGCTAATGTCTCCATTCCTTTTTGTGGTTGTAGGGGCTGTTGATTGGAGTACACTAAAACAAACCTGACCTCTCTAGGACATTCAGAAGCCAAGTTATAAGCCCACAAATGTGTAACTGGACTACTTCTTTAAAGTGACACCAGATCCGGTGACCTTTGGGACATGGTTTGACCCCCTTTGGAAAGTGCTATCATCATGAAACGTTCAGATCACTTACAACTCAATAGATTCTACCTTCCTGTAACGTTTCAGCCTGATTGGACCTTGTTTTCACACAAATGAACCCAGAATGATGTGAAATTGTGCTTCGTGCAACATAATTCTGGGTGCCATTTGAAAACCATAAGTGCTAATGACTCCATTCCTTTTTGTGGTTGTAGGGGCTGTTGATTGGAGTACACTAAAACAAACCTGACCTTTCTAGGACATTCAGAAGCCAAGTTATAAGCCCACAAATGTGTAACTGGACTACTTCTTTAAAGTGACACCAGATACGGTGACCTTTGGGACATGGTTTGACCCCCTTAGGAAAGTGCTATCATCATGAAACGTTCAGATCACTTACAACTCAATAGATTCTACCTTCCTGTAACGCTTCAACCTGATTGGACCTTGTTTTCACACAAATGAACCCAGAATGATGTCAAATTGTGCTTTGTGCAACATAATTCTGGGTGCCATTTACAAACCATAAGTGCTAATGACTCCATTCCTTTTTGTGGTTGTAGGGGCTTTTGATTGGAGTACACTAAAACAAACCTAACCTCTCTAGGACATTCAGAAGCCAAGTTATAAGCCCACAAAGGTGTAACTGGCCTACATCTTTAAAGTGACACCAGGCCCGGTGACCTTTGGGACATGGTTTTACCCCCTATAGGAATGTGCGATCATCTTGAAACGTTCAGATCACTTACAACTCAATAGATTCTACCTTCTTGTAGCGTTTCAGCCTGAATGGACCTTGTTTTCACACAAATGGACCCAGAATGATGTGAAATTGTGCTTCGTGCAACATAATTCTGGGTGCCATTTACAAACCATAAGTGCTAATGACTCCATTCCTTTTTGTGGTTGTAGGGGCTGTTGATTGGAGTACACTAAAACAAACCTGACCTCTCTAGGACATTCAGAAGCCAAGTTATAAGCCCACAAAGGTGTAACTGGACTACATCTTTAAAGTGACACCAGGCCCGGTGACCTTTGGGACATGGTTTGACCCCCTTAGGAAAGTGCTATCATCATGAAACGTTCAGATCACTTACAACTCAGTAGATTCTACCTTCCTGTAACGTTTCAGCCTGATTGGACCTTGTTTTCACACAAATGAACCCAGAATGATGTGAAATTGTGCTTCGTGCAACATAATTCTGGGTGCCATTTAAAAACCATAACTGCTAATGACTCCATTCCTTTTTGTGGTTGTAGGGGCTGTTGATTGGAGTACCCTAAAACAAACCTGATCTCTCTCGGACAATCAGAAGCCAAGTTATAAGCCCACAAATGTGTAACTGGACTACTTCTTTAAATTGACACCAGATCCGGTGACATTTGGGACATGGTTTGACCCCCTTAGGAAAGTGCTATCATCAAGAAACGTTCAGATCACTTACAACTCAATAGATTCTACCTTCCTGTAACATCTCAGCCTGATTGGACCTTGTTTTCACACAAATGAACCCAGAATGATGTGAAATTGTGCTTCGTGCAACATAATTCTGGGTGCCATTTAAAAACCATAAGTGCTAATGACTCCATTCCTTTTTGTGGTTGTAGGGGCTGTTGATTGGAGTACACTAAAACAAACCTGCCCTTTCTAGGACATTCAGAAGCCAAGTTATAGCCCACAAATGTGTAACTGGACTACTTCTTTAAAGTGACACCAGATCCGGTGACCTTTGGGACATGGTTTGACCCCCTTAGGAAAGTGCTATCATCATTAAACGTTCAGATCACTTACAACTCAATAGATTCTACCTTCCTGTAACGCTTCAACCTGATTGGACCTTGTTTTCACACAAATGAACCCAGAATGATGTGAAATTGTGCTTTGTGCAACATAATTCTGGGTGCCATTTACAAACCATAAGTGCTAATGACTCCATTCCTTTTTGTGGTTGTAGGGGCTTTTGATTGGAGTACACTAAAACAAACCTAACCTCTCTAGGACATTCAGAAGCCAAGTTATAAGCCCACAAAGGTGTAACTGGCCTACATCTTTAAAGTGACACCAGGCCCGGTGACCTTTGGGACATGGTTTTACCCCCTATAGGAATGTGCGATCATCTTGAAACGTTCAGATCACTTACAACTCAATAGATTCTACCTTCTTGTAGCGTTTCAGCCTGAATGGACCTTGTTTTCACACAAATGGACCCAGAATGATGTGAAATTGTGCTTCGTGCAACATAATTCTGGGTGCCATTTACAAACCATAAGTGCTAATGACTCCATTCCTTTTTGTGGTTGTAGGGGCTGTTGATTGGAGTACACTAAAACAAACCTGACCTCTCTAGGACATTCAGAAGCCAAGTTATAAGCCCACAAAGGTGTAACTGGACTACATCTTTAAAGTGACACCAGGCCCGGTGACCTGTGGGACATGGTTTGACCCCCTTAGGAAAGTGCTATCATCATGAAACGTTCAGATCACTTACAACTCAGTAGATTCTACCTTCCTGTAACGTTTCAGCCTGATTGGACCTTGTTTTCACACAAATGAACCCAGAATGATGTGAAATTGTGCTTCGTGCAACATAATTCTGGGTGCCATTTAAAAACCATAACTGCTAATGACTCCATTCCTTTTTGTGGTTGTAGGGGCTGTTGATTGGAGTACCCTAAAACAAACCTGATCTCTCTAGGACATTCAGAAGCCAAGTTATAAGCCCACAAATGTGTAACTGGACTACTTCTTTAAATTGACACCAGATCCGGTGACATTTGGGACATGGTTTGACCCCCTTAGGAAAGTGCTATCATCATGAAACGTTCAGATCACTTACAACTCAATAGATTCTACCTTCCTGTAACATTTCAGCATGATTGGACCTTGTTTTCACACAAATGAACCCAGAATGATGTGAAATTGTGCTTCGTGCAACATAATTCTGGGTGCCATTTAAAAACCATAAGTGCTAATGACTCCATTCCTTTTTGTGGTTGTAGGGGCTTTTGATTGGAGTACACTAACACAAACCTAACCTCTCTAGGACATTCAGAAGCCAAGTTATAAGCCCACAAAGATGTAACTGGACTACATCTTTAAAGTGACACCAGGCCCGGTGACCTTTGGAACATGGTTTTACCCCCTATAGGAATGTGCGATCATCTTGAAACGTTCAGGTCACTTACAACTCAATAGATTCTACCTTCTTGTAGCGTTTCAGCCTGATTGGACCTTGTTTTCACACAAATGGACCCAGAATGATGTGAAATTGTGCTTCGTGCAACATAATTCTGGGTGCCATTTACAAACCATAAGTGCTAATGACTCCATTCCTTTTTTGTGGTTGTAGAGGCTGTTGATTGGAGTACACTAAAACAAACCTGATCTCTCTAGGACATTCAGAAGCCAAGTTATAAGCCCACAAATGTGTAACTGGACTACTTCTTTAAAGTGACACCAGATCCGGTGACCTTTGGGACATGGTTTGACCCCCTTAGGAAAGTGCTATCATCATGAAACGTTCAGATCACTTACAACTCAATAGATTCTACCTTCCTGTAACGTTTCAGCCTGATTGGACCTTGTTTTCACACAAATGAACCCAGAATGATGTGAAATTGTGCTTCGTGCAACATAATTCTGGGTGCCATTTACAAACCATAAGTGCTAATGACTCCATTCCTTTTTGTGGTTGTAGGGGCTGGTGATTGGAGAACACTAAAACAAACCTGATCTCTCTAGGACATTCAGAAGCCAAGTTATAAGCCCACAAATGTGTAACTGGACTACTTCTTTAAATTGACACCTGATCCGGTGACCTTTGGGACATGGTTTGACCCCCTTAGGAAAGTGCTATCATCATGAAACGTTCAGATCACTTACAACTCAATAGATTCTACCTTCCTGTAACGTTTCAGCCTGATTGGACCTTGTTTACACACAAATGAACCCAGAATGATGTGAAATTGTGCTTCGTGCAACATAATTCTGGGTGCCATTTAAAAACCATAAGTGCTAATGTCTCCATTCCTTTTTGTGGTTGTAGGGGCTGTTGATTGGAGTACACTAAAACAAACCTGACCTCTCTAGGACATTCAGAAGCCAAGTTATAAGCCCACAAATGTGTAACTGGACTACTTCTTTAAAGTGACACCAGATCCGGTGACCTTTGGGACATGGTTTGACCCCCGTAGGAAAGTGCTATCATCATGAAACGTTCAGATCACTTACAACTCAATAGATTCTACCTTCCTGTAACGTTTCAGCCTGATTGGACCTTGTTTTCACACAAATGAACCCAGAATGATGTGAAATTGTACTTTGTGCAACATAATTCTAGGTGCCATTTAAAAACCATAAGTGCTAATGACTCCATTCCTTTGTGTGGTTGTAGGGGCTGTTGATTGGAGTACCCTAAAACAAACCTGATCCCTCTAGGACATTCAGAAGCCAAGTTATAAGCCCACAAATGTGTAACTGGACTACTTCTTTAAATTGACACCAGATCCGGTGACATTTGGGACATGGTTTGACCCCCTTAGGAAAGTGCTATCATCATGAAACGTTCAGATCACTTACAACTCAATAGATTCTACCCTCCTGTAACGTTTCAGCCTGATTGGACCTTGTTTTCACACAAATGAACCCAGAATGATCGGAAATTGTGCTTCGTGCAACATAATTCTGGGTGCCATTTAAAAACCATAAGTGCTAATGTCTCCATTCCTTTTTGTGGTTGTAGGGGCTGTTGATTGGAGTACACTAAAACAAACCTGACCTCTCTAGGACATTCAGAAGCCAAGTTATAAGCCCACAAATGTGTAACCGGACTACTTCTTTAAAGTGACACCAGATCCGGTGACCTTTGGGACATGGTTTGACCCCCTTTGGAAAGTGCTATCATCATGAAACGTTCAGATCACTTACAACTCAATAGATTCTACCTTCCTGTAACGTTTCAGCCTGATTGGACCTTGTTTTCACACAAATGAACCCAGAATGATGTGAAATTGTACTTTGTGCAACATAATTCTAGGTGCCATTTAAAAACCATAAGTGCTAATGACTCCATTCCTTTTTGTGGTTGTAGGGGCTGTTGATTGGAGTACCCTAAAACAAACCTGATCTCTCTAGGACATTCAGAAGCCAAGTTATAAGCCCACAAATGTGTAACTGGACTACTTCTTTAAATTGACACCAGATCCGGTGACATTTGGGACATGGTTTGACCCCCTTAGGAAAGTGCTATCATCATGAAACGTTCAGGTCACTTACAACTCAATAGATTCTACCTTCCTGTAACGTTTCAGCCTGATTGGACCTTGTTTTCACACAAATGAGCCCAGAATGATGTGAAATTGTGCTTCTTGCAACATAATTCTGGGTGCCATTTAAAAACCATAAGTGCTAATGTCTCCATTCCTTTTTGTGGTTGTAGGGGCTGTTGATTGGAGTACACTAAAACAAACCTGACCTCTCTAGGACATTCAGAAACCAAGTTATAAGCCCACAAATGTGTAACTGGACTACTTCTTTAAAGTGACACCAGATCCGGTGACCTTTGGGACATGGTTTGACCCCCTTTGGAAAGTGCTATCATCATGAAACGTTCAGATCACTTACAACTCCATAGATTCTACCTTCCTGTAACGTTTCAGCCTGATTGGACCTTGTTTTCACACAAATGAACCCAGAATGATGTGAAATTGTGCTTTGTGCAACATAATTCTGGGTGCCATTTACAAACCATAAGTGCTAATGACTCCATTCCTTTTTGTGGTTGTAGGGGCTTTTGATTGGAGTACACTAAAACAAACCTAACCTCTCTAGGACATTCAGAAGCCAAGTTATAAGCCCACAAAGGTGTAACTGGACTACATCTTTAAAGTGACACCAGGCCCGGTGACCTTTGGGACATGGTTTGACCCCCTCAGGAAAGTGCTATCATCATGCAATGTTCATATCACTTACAACTCAGTAGATTCTACCTTCCTGTAACGTTTCAGCCTGATTGGACCTTGTTTTCACACAAATGAACCCAGAATGATGTGAAATTGTGCTTCGTGCAACATATTTCTGGTTGCCATTTAAAAACCATAAGTGCTAATGACTCCATTCCTTTTTGTGGTTGTAGGGGCTGTTGATTGGAGTACACTAAAACAAACCTGACCTCTCTAGGACATTCAGAAGCCAAGTTATAAGCCCACAAATGTGTAACTGGACTACTTCTTTAAAGTGACACCAGATCCGGTGACCTTTGGGACATGGTTTGACCCCCTTTGGAAAGTGCTATCATCATGAAACGTTCATATCACTTACAACTCAATAGATTCTACCTTCCTGTAACGTTTCAGCCTGATTGGACCTTGTTTTCAGACAAATGAACCCAGAATGATGTGAAATTGTGCTTCGTGCAACATAATTCTGGGTGCCATTTACAAACCATAAGTGCTAATGACTCCATTCCTTTTTGTGGTTGTAGGGGCGGCTGTTGATTGGAATACACTAAAACAAACCTGACCTCTCTAGGACATTCAGAAGCCAAGTTATAAGCCCACAAATGTGTAACTGGACTACGTCTTTAAAGTGACACCAGGCCCGGTGACCTTTGGGACATGGTTTGACCCCCTATAGGAATGTGCGATCATCATGAAACGTTCAGATCACTTACAACTCAATAGATTCTACCTTCTTGTAACTTTTCAGCCTGATTGGACATTGTTTTCACAAAAATGGACCCAGAATGATGTGAAATTGTGCTTCGTGCAACATAATTCAGGGTGCCATTTACAAACCATAAGTGCTAATGACTCCATTCCTTTTTGTGGTTGTAGGGGCTGTTTATTGGAGTACACTAAAACAAACCTGACCTCTCTAGGACATTCAGAAGCCAAGTTATAAGCCCACAAAGGTGTAACTGGACTACTTCTTTAAAGTGACACCAGGCCCGGTGACCTTTGGGACATGGTTTTACCCCCTATAGGAATGTGCTATCATCTTGAAACGTTCAGATCACTTACAACTCAATAGATTCTACCTTCTTGTAGCGTTTCAGCCTGATTGGACCTTGTTTTCACACAAATGGACCCAGAATGATGTGAAATTGTGCTTCGTGCAACATAATTCTGGGTGCCATTTACAAAGCATAAGTGCTAATGACTCCATTCCTTTTTGTGGTTGTAGGGGCTGTTGATTGGAGTACACTAAAACAAACCTGATCTCTCTAGGACATTCAGAAGCCAAGTTATAAGCCCACAAATGTGTAACTGGACTACTTCTTTAAATTGACAGCAGATCCGGTGACCTTTGGGACATGGTTTGACCCCCTTAGGAAAGTGCTATTATCATGAAACGTTCAGATCACTTACAACTCAGTAGATTCTACCTTCCTCTAACGTTTCAGCCTGATTGGACCTTGTTTTCACACAAATGAACCCAGAATGATGTGAAATTGTGCTTCGTGCAACATAATTCTGGGTGCCATTTACAAACCATAAGTGCTAATGACTCCATTCCTTTTTGTGGTTGTAGGGGCTGTTGATTGGAGTACATTAAAACAAACCTGATCTCTCTAGGACATTCAGAAGCCAAGTTATAAGCCCACAAATGTGTAACTGGACTACTTTAAATTGACACCAGATCCGGTGACCTTTGGGACATGGTTTGATCCCCTTAGGAAAGTGCTATCATCATGAAACGTTCAGATCACTTACAACTCAATTGATTCTACCTTCCTGTAACGTTTCAGCCTGATTGGACCTTGTTTTCACACAAATGAACCCAGAATGATGTGAAATTGTACTTTGTGCAACATAATTCTAGGTGCCATTTAAAAACCATAAGTGCTAATGACTCCATTCCTTTGTGTGGTTGTAGGGGCTGTTGATTGGAGTACCCTAAAACAAACCTGATCCCTCTAGGACATTCAGAAGCCAAGTTATAAGCCCACAAATGTGTAACTGGACTACTTCTTTAAATTGACACCAGATCCGGTGACATTTGGGACATGGTTTGACCCCCTTAGGAAAGTGCTATCATCATGAAACGTTCAGATCACTTACAACTCAATAGATTCTACCCTCCTGTAACGTTTCAGCCTGATTGGACCTTGTTTTCACACAAATGAACCCAGAATGATGTGAAATTGTGCTTCGTGCAACATAATTCTGGGTGCCATTTAAAAACCATAAGTGCTAATGTCTCCATTCCTTTTTGTGGTTGTAGGGGCTGTTGATTGGAGTACACTAAAACAAACCTGACCTCTCTAGGACATTCAGAAGCCAAGTTATAAGCCCACAAATGTGTAACTGGACTACTTCTTTAAAGTGACACCAGATCCGGTGACCTTTGGGACATGGTTTGACCCCCTTTGGAAAGTGCTATCATCATGAAACGTTCAGATCACTTACAACTCAATAGATTCTACCTTCCTGTAACGTTTCAGCCTGATTGGACCTTGTTTTCACACAAATGAACCCAGAATGATGTGAAATTGTGCTTCGTGCAACATAATTCTGGGTGCCATTTGAAAACCATAAGTGCTAATGACTCCATTCCTTTTTGTGGTTGTAGGGGCTGTTGATTGGAGTACACTAAAACAAACCTGACCTTTCTAGGACATTCAGAAGCCAAGTTATAAGCCCACAAATGTGTAACTGGACTACTTCTTTAAAGTGACACCAGATACGGTGACCTTTGGGACATGGTTTGACCCCCTTAGGAAAGTGCTATCATCATGAAACGTTCAGATCACTTACAACTCAATAGATTCTACCTTCCTGTAACGCTTCAACCTGATTGGACCTTGTTTTCACACAAATGAACCCAGAATGATGTCAAATTGTGCTTTGTGCAACATAATTCTGGGTGCCATTTACAAACCATAAGTGCTAATGACTCCATTCCTTTTTGTGGTTGTAGGGGCTTTTGATTGGAGTACACTAAAACAAACCTAACCTCTCTAGGACATTCAGAAGCCAAGTTATAAGCCCACAAAGGTGTAACTGGCCTACATCTTTAAAGTGACACCAGGCCCGGTGACCTTTGGGACATGGTTTTACCCCCTATAGGAATGTGCGATCATCTTGAAACGTTCAGATCACTTACAACTCAATAGATTCTACCTTCTTGTAGCGTTTCAGCCTGAATGGACCTTGTTTTCACACAAATGGACCCAGAATGATGTGAAATTGTGCTTCGTGCAACATAATTCTGGGTGCCATTTACAAACCATAAGTGCTAATGACTCCATTCCTTTTTGTGGTTGTAGGGGCTGTTGATTGGAGTACACTAAAACAAACCTGACCTCTCTAGGACATTCAGAAGCCAAGTTATAAGCCCACAAAGGTGTAACTGGACTACATCTTTAAAGTGACACCAGGCCCGGTGACCTTTGGGACATGGTTTGACCCCCTTAGGAAAGTGCTATCATCATGAAACGTTCAGATCACTTACAACTCAGTAGATTCTACCTTCCTGTAACGTTTCAGCCTGATTGGACCTTGTTTTCACACAAATGAACCCAGAATGATGTGAAATTGTGCTTCGTGCAACATAATTCTGGGTGCCATTTAAAAACCATAACTGCTAATGACTCCATTCCTTTTTGTGGTTGTAGGGGCTGTTGATTGGAGTACCCTAAAACAAACCTGATCTCTCTCGGACAATCAGAAGCCAAGTTATAAGCCCACAAATGTGTAACTGGACTACTTCTTTAAATTGACACCAGATCCGGTGACATTTGGGACATGGTTTGACCCCCTTAGGAAAGTGCTATCATCAAGAAACGTTCAGATCACTTACAACTCAATAGATTCTACCTTCCTGTAACATCTCAGCCTGATTGGACCTTGTTTTCACACAAATGAACCCAGAATGATGTGAAATTGTGCTTCGTGCAACATAATTCTGGGTGCCATTTAAAAACCATAAGTGCTAATGACTCCATTCCTTTTTGTGGTTGTAGGGGCTGTTGATTGGAGTACACTAAAACAAACCTGCCCTTTCTAGGACATTCAGAAGCCAAGTTATAGCCCACAAATGTGTAACTGGACTACTTCTTTAAAGTGACACCAGATCCGGTGACCTTTGGGACATGGTTTGACCCCCTTAGGAAAGTGCTATCATCATTAAACGTTCAGATCACTTACAACTCAATAGATTCTACCTTCCTGTAACGCTTCAACCTGATTGGACCTTGTTTTCACACAAATGAACCCAGAATGATGTGAAATTGTGCTTTGTGCAACATAATTCTGGGTGCCATTTACAAACCATAAGTGCTAATGACTCCATTCCTTTTTGTGGTTGTAGGGGCTTTTGATTGGAGTACACTAAAACAAACCTAACCTCTCTAGGACATTCAGAAGCCAAGTTATAAGCCCACAAAGGTGTAACTGGCCTACATCTTTAAAGTGACACCAGGCCCGGTGACCTTTGGGACATGGTTTTACCCCCTATAGGAATGTGCGATCATCTTGAAACGTTCAGATCACTTACAACTCAATAGATTCTACCTTCTTGTAGCGTTTCAGCATGAATGGACCTTGTTTTCACACAAATGGACCCAGAATGATGTGAAATTGTGCTTCGTGCAACATAATTCTGGGTGCCATTTACAAACCATAAGTGCTAATGACTCCATTCCTTTTTGTGGTTGTAGGGGCTGTTGATTGGAGTACACTAAAACAAACCTGACCTCTCTAGGACATTCAGAAGCCAAGTTATAAGCCCACAAAGGTGTAACTGGACTACATCTTTAAAGTGACACCAGGCCCGGTGACCTGTGGGACATGGTTTGACCCCCTTAGGAAAGTGCTATCATCATGAAACGTTCAGATCACTTACAACTCAGTAGATTCTACCTTCCTGTAACGTTTCAGCCTGATTGGACCTTGTTTTCACACAAATGAACCCAGAATGATGTGAAATTGTGCTTCGTGCAACATAATTCTGGGTGCCATTTAAAAACCATAACTGCTAATGACTCCATTCCTTTTTGTGGTTGTAGGGGCTGTTGATTGGAGTACCCTAAAACAAACCTGATCTCTCTAGGACATTCAGAAGCCAAGTTATAAGCCCACAAATGTGTAACTGGACTACTTCTTTAAATTGACACCAGATCCGGTGACATTTGGGACATGGTTTGACCCCCTTAGGAAAGTGCTATCATCATGAAACGTTCAGATCACTTACAACTCAATAGATTCTACCTTCCTGTAACATTTCAGCCTGATTGGACCTTGTTTTCACACAAATGAACCCAGAATGATGTGAAATTGTGCTTCGTGCAACATAATTCTGGGTGCCATTTAAAAACCATAAGTGCTAATGACTCCATTCCTTTTTGTGGTTGTAGGGGCTTTTGATTGGAGTACACTAACACAAACCTAACCTCTCTAGGACATTCAGAAGCCAAGTTATAAGCCCACAAAGATGTAACTGGACTACATCTTTAAAGTGACACCAGGCCCGGTGACCTTTGGAACATGGTTTTACCCCCTATAGGAATGTGCGATCATCTTGAAACGTTCAGGTCACTTACAACTCAATAGATTCTACCTTCTTGTAGCGTTTCAGCCTGATTGGACCTTGTTTTCACACAAATGGACCCAGAATGATGTGAAATTGTGCTTCGTGCAACATAATTCTGGGTGCCATTTACAAACCATAAGTGCTAATGACTCCATTCCTTTTTTGTGGTTGTAGAGGCTGTTGATTGGAGTACACTAAAACAAACCTGATCTCTCTAGGACATTCAGAAGCCAAGTTATAAGCCCACAAATGTGTAACTGGACTACTTCTTTAAAGTGACACCAGATCCGGTGACCTTTGGGACATGGTTTGACCCCCTTAGGAAAGTGCTATCATCATGAAACGTTCAGATCACTTACAACTCAATAGATTCTACCTTCCTGTAACGTTTCAGCCTGATTGGACCTTGTTTTCACACAAATGAACCCAGAATGATGTGAAATTGTGCTTCGTGCAACATAATTCTGGGTGCCATTTACAAACCATAAGTGCTAATGACTCCATTCCTTTTTGTGGTTGTAGGGGCTGGTGATTGGAGAACACTAAAACAAACCTGATCTCTCTAGGACATTCAGAAGCCAAGTTATAAGCCCACAAATGTGTAACTGGACTACTTCTTTAAATTGACACCTGATCCGGTGACCTTTGGGACATGGTTTGACCCCCTTAGGAAAGTGCTATCATCATGAAACGTTCAGATCACTTACAACTCAATAGATTCTACCTTCCTGTAACGTTTCAGCCTGATTGGACCTTGTTTACACACAAATGAACCCAGAATGATGTGAAATTGTGCTTCGTGCAACATAATTCTGGGTGCCATTTAAAAACCATAAGTGCTAATGTCTCCATTCCTTTTTGTGGTTGTAGGGGCTGTTGATTGGAGTACACTAAAACAAACCTGACCTCTCTAGGACATTCAGAAGCCAAGTTATAAGCCCACAAATGTGTAACTGGACTACTTCTTTAAAGTGACACCAGATCCGGTGACCTTTGGGACATGGTTTGACCCCCGTAGGAAAGTGCTATCATCATGAAACGTTCAGATCACTTACAACTCAATAGATTCTACCTTCCTGTAACGTTTCAGCCTGATTGGACCTTGTTTTCACACAAATGAACCCAGAATGATGTGAAATTGTACTTTGTGCAACATAATTCTAGGTGCCATTTAAAAACCATAAGTGCTAATGACTCCATTCCTTTGTGTGGTTGTAGGGGCTGTTGATTGGAGTACCCTAAAACAAACCTGATCCCTCTAGGACATTCAGAAGCCAAGTTATAAGCCCACAAATGTGTAACTGGACTACTTCTTTAAATTGACACCAGATCCGGTGACATTTGGGACATGGTTTGACCCCCTTAGGAAAGTGCTATCATCATGAAACGTTCAGATCACTTACAACTCAATAGATTCTACCCTCCTGTAACGTTTCAGCCTGATTGGACCTTGTTTTCACACAAATGAACCCAGAATGATCTGAAATTGTGCTTCGTGCAACATAATTCTGGGTGCCATTTAAAAACCATAAGTGCTAATGTCTCCATTCCTTTTTGTGGTTGTAGGGGCTGTTGATTGGAGTACACTAAAACAAACCTGACCTCTCTAGGACATTCAGAAGCCAAGTTATAAGCCCACAAATGTGTAACCGGACTACTTCTTTAAAGTGACACCAGATCCGGTGACCTTTGGGACATGGTTTGACCCCCTTTGGAAAGTGCTATCATCATGAAACGTTCAGATCACTTACAACTCAATAGATTCTACCTTCCTGTAACGTTTCAGCCTGATTGGACCTTGTTTTCACACAAATGAACCCAGAATGATGTGAAATTGTGCTTTGAGCAACATAATTCTGGGTGCCATTTACAAACCATAAGTGCTAATGACTACATTCCTTTTTGTGGTTGTAGGGGCTTTTGATTGGAGTACACTAAAACAAACCTAACCTCTCTAGGACATTCAGAAGCCAAGTTATAAGCCCACAAAGGTGTAACTGGACTACATCTTTAAAGTGACACCAGGCCCGGTGACCTTTGGGACATGGTTTGACCCCCTCAGGAAAGTGCTATCATCATGCAACGTTCATATCACTTACAACTCAGTAGATTCTACCTTCCTGTAACGTTTCAGCCTGATTGGACCTTGTTTTCACACAAATGAACCCAGAATGATGTGAAATTGTGCTTCGTGCAACATAATTCTGGGTGCCATTTAAAAACCATAAGTGCTAATGACTCCATTCCTTTTTGTGGTTGTAGGGGCTGTTGATTGGAGTACACTAAAACAAACCTGACCTTTCTAGGACATTCAGAAGCCAAGTTATAAGCCCACAAATGTGTAACTGGACTACTTCTTTAAAGTGACACCAGATCCGGTGACCTTTGGGACATGGTTTGACCCCCTTAGGAAAGTGCTATCATCATGAAACGTTCAGATCACTTACAACTCAATAGATTCTACCTTCCTGTAACGCTTCAGCCTGAATGGACCTTGTTTTCACACAAATGGACCCAGAATGATGTGAAATTGTGCTTCGTGCAACATAATTCTGGGTGCCATTTACAAACCATAAGTGCTAATGACTCCATTCCTTTTTGTGGTTGTAGGGGCTGTTGATTGGAGTACACTAAAACAAACCTGACCTCTCTAGGACATTCAGAAGCCAAGTTATAAGCCCACAAAGGTGTAACTGGACTACATCTTTAAAGTGACACCAGGCCCGGTGACCTTTGGGACATGGTTTGACCCCCTTAGGAAAGTGCTATCATCATGAAACGTTCAGATCACTTACAACTCAGTAGATTCTACCTTCCTGTAACGTTTCAGCCTGATTGGACCTTGTTTTCACACAAATGAACCCAGAATGATGTGAAATTGTGCTTCTTGCAACATAATTCTGGGTGCCATTTAAAAACCATAACTGCTAATGACTCCATTCCTTTTTGTGGTTGTAGGGGCTGTTGATTGGAGTACCCTAAAACAAACCTGATCTCTCTCGGACATTCAGAAGCCAAGTTATAAGCCCACAAATGTGTAACTGGACTACTTCTTTAAATTGACACCAGATCCAGTGACATTTGGGACATGGTTTGACCCCCTTAGGAAAGTGCTATCATCATGAAACGTTCAGATCAATTACAACTCAATAGATTCTACCTTCCTGTAACATTTCAGCCTGATTGGACCTTGTTTTCACACAAATGAACCCAGAATGATGTGAAATTGTGCTTCGTGCAACATAATTCTGGGTGCCATTTAAAAACCATAAGTGCTAATGACTCCATTCCTTTTTGTGGTTGTAGGGGCTGTTGATTGGAGTACACTAAAACAAACCTGACCTTTCTAGGACATTCAGAAGCCAAGTTATAGCCCACAAATGTGTAACTGGACTACTTCTTTAAAGTGACACCAGATCCGGTGACCTTTGGGACATGGTTTGACCCCCTTAGGAAAGTGCTATCATCATTAAACGTTCAGATCACTTACAACTCAATAGATTCTACCTTCCTGTAACGCTTCAACCTGATTGGACCTTGTTTTCACACAAATGAACCCAGAATGATGTGAAATTGTGCTTTGTGCAACATAATTCTGGGTGCCATTTACAAACCATAACTGCTAATGACTCCATTCCTTTTTGTGGTTGTAGGGGCTGTTGATTGGAGTACCCTAAAACAAACCTGATCTCTCTAGGACATTCAGAAGCCAAGTTATAAGCCCACAAATGTGTAACTGGACTACTTCTTTAAATTGACACCAGATCCGGTGACATTTGGGACATGGTTTGACCCCCTTAGGAAAGTGCTATCATCATGAAACGTTCAGATCACTTACAACTCAATAGATTCTACCTTCCTGTAACGTTTCAGCCTGATTGGACCTTGTTTTCACACAAATGAACCCAGAATGATGTGAAATTGTGCTTCGTGCAACATAATTCTGGGTGCCATTTAAAAACCATAACTGCTAATGACTCCATTCCTTTTTGTGGCTGTAGGGGCTGTTGATTGGAGTACCCTAAAACAAACCTGATCTCTCTAGGACATTCAGAAGCAAAGTTATAAGCCCACAAATGTGTAACTGGACTACTTCTTTAAATTGACACCAGATCCGGTGACATTTGGGACATGGTTTGACCCCCTTAGGAAAGTGCTATCATCATGAAACGTTCAGATCACTTACAACTCAATAGATTCTACCTTCCTGTAACATTTCAGCCTGATTGGACCTTGTTTTCACACAAATGAACCCAGAATGATGTGAAATTGTGCTTCGTGCAACATAATTCTGGGTGCCATTTAAAAACCATAAGTGCTAATGACTCCATTCCTTTTTGTGGTTGTAGGGGCTTTTGATTGGAGTACACTAACACAAACCTAACCTCTCTAGGACATTCAGAAGCCAAGTTATAAGCCCACAAAGATGTAACTGGACTACATCTTTAAAGTGACACCAGGCCCGGTGACCTTTGGAACATGGTTTTACCCCCTATAGGAATGTGCGATCATCTTGAAACGTTCAGATCACTTACAACTCAATAGATTCTACCTTCTTGTAGCGTTTCAGCCTGATTGGACCTTGTTTTCACACAAATGGACCCAGAATGATGTGAAATTGTGCTTCGTGCAACATAATTCTGGGTGCCATTTACAAACCATAAGTGCTAATGACTCCATTCCTTTTTTGTGGTTGTAGAGGCTGTTGATTGGAGTACACTAAAACAAACCTGATCTCTCTAGGACATTCAGAAGCCAAGTTATAAGCCCACAAATGTGTAACTGGACTACTTCTTTAAAGTGACACCAGATCCGGTGACCTTTGGGACATGGTTTGATCCACTTAGGAAAGTGCTATCATCATGAAACGTTCAGATCACTTACAACTCAATAGATTCTACCTTCCTGTAACGTTTCAGCCTGATTGGACCTTGTTTTCACACAAATGAACCCAGAATGATGTGAAATTGTGCTTCGTGCAACATAATTCTGGGTGCCATTTACAAACCATAAGTGCTAATGACTCCATTCCTTTTTGTGGTTGTAGGGGCTGGTGATTGGAGAACACTAAAACAAACCTGATCTCTCTAGCACATTCAGAAGCCAAGTTATAAGCCCACAAATGTGTAACTGGACTACTTCTTTAAATTGACACCTGATCCGGTGACCTTTGGGACATGGTTTGACCCCCTTAGGAAAGTGCTATCATCATGAAACGTTCAGATCACTTACAACTCAATAGATTCTACCTTCCTGTAACGTTTCAGCCTGATTGGACCTTGTTTACACACAAATGAACCCAGAATAATGTGAAATTGTGCTTCGTGCAACATAATTCTGGGTGCCATTTAAAAACCATAAGTGCTAATGTCTCCATTCCTTTTTGTGGTTGTAGGGGCTGTTGATTGGAGTACACTAAAACAAACCTGACCTCTCTAGGACATTCAGAAGCCAAGTTATAAGCCCACAAATGTGTAACTGGACTACTTCTTTAAAGTGACACCAGATCCGGTGACCTTTGGGACATGGTTTGACCCCCGTAGGAAAGTGCTATCATCATGAAACGTTCAGATCACTTACAACTCAATAGATTCTACCTTCCTGTAACGTTTCAGCCTGATTGGACCTTGTTTTCACACAAATGAACCCAGAATGATGTGAAATTGTGCTTCGTGCAACATAATTCTGGGTGCCATTTACAAACCATAAGTGCTAATGACTCCATTCCTTTTTGTGGTTGTAGGGGCTGGTGATTGGAGAACACTAAAACAAACCTAACCTCTCTAGGACATTCAGAAGCCAAGTTATAAGCCCACAAAGGTGTAACTGGACTGCTTCTTTAAAGTGACACCAGGCCCGGTGACCTTTGGGACATGGTTTGACCCCCTATAGGAATGTGCGATCATCTTGAAACGTTCAGATCACTTACAAGTCAATAGATTCTACCTTCCTGTAACGTTTCAGCCTGATTGGACCTTGTTTTCACACAAATGAACCCAGAATGATGTGAAATTGTGCTTCGTGCAACATAATTCTGGGTGCCATTTAAAAACCATAAGTGCTAATGACTCCATTCCTTTTTGTGGTTGTAGGGGTTGTTGATTGGAGTATACTAAAACAAACCTGATCTCTCTAGGACATTCAGAAGCCAAGTTATAAGCCCACAAAGGTGTAACTGTACTACTTCTTTAAATTGACACCAGATCTGGTGACCTTTGGGACATGGTTTGACCCCCTTAGGAAAGTGCTATCATCATGAAACGTTCAGATCACTTACAACTCAATAAATTCTACCTTCATGTAACATTTCAGCCTGATTAGACCTTGTTTTCACACAAATGAACCCAGAATGATGTGAAATTGTGCTTCGTGCAACATAATTCTGGGTGCCATTTAAAAACCATAAGTGCTAATGACTCCATTCCTTTTTGTGGTTGTAGGGGCTGTTGATTGGAGTATACTCAAACAAACCTGATATCTCTAGGACATTCAGAAGCCAAGTTATAAGCCCACAAAGGTGTAACTGGACTACATCTTTAAAGTGACACCAGGCCCGGTGACCTGTGGGACATGGTTTGACCCCCTTAGGAAAGTGCTATCATCATGAAACGTTCAGATCACTTACAACTCAGTAGATTCTACCTTCCTGTAACGTTTCAGCCTGATTGGACCTTGTTTTCACACATATGAACCCAGAATGATGTGAAATTGTGCTTCGTGCAACATAATTCTGGGTGCCATTTAAAAACCATAACTGCTAATGACTCCATTCCTTTTTGTGGTTGTAGGGGCTGTTGATTGGAGTACCCTAAAACAAACCTGATCTCTCTAGGACATTCAGAAGCCAAGTTATAAGCCCACAAATGTGTAACTGGACTACTTCTTTAAATTGACACCAGATCCGGTGACATTTGGGACATGGTTTGACCCCCTTAGGAAAGTGCTATCATCATGAAACGTTCAGATCACTTACAACTCAATAGATTCTACCTTCCTGTAACATTTCAGCCTGATTGGACCTTGTTTTCACACAAATGAACCCAGAATGATGTGAAATTGTGCTTCGTGCAACATAATTCTGGGTGCCATTTAAAAACCATAAGTGCTAATGACTCCATTCCTTTTTGTGGTTGTAGGGGCTTTTGATTGGAGTACACTAACACAAACCTAACCTCTCTAGGACATTCAGAAGCCAAGTTATAAGCCCACAAAGATGTAACTGGACTACATCTTTAAAGTGACACCAGGCCCGGTGACCTTTGGAACATGGTTTTACCCCCTATAGGAATGTGCGATCATCTTGAAACGTTCAGGTCACTTACAACTCAATAGATTCTACCTTCTTGTAGCGTTTCAGCCTGATTGGACCTTGTTTTCACACAAATGGACCCAGAATGATGTGAAATTGTGCTTCGTGCAACATAATTCTGGGTGCCATTTACAAACCATAAGTGCTAATGACTCCATTCCTTTTTTGTGGTTGTAGAGGCTGTTGATTGGAGTACACTAAAACAAACCTGATCTCTCTAGGACATTCAGAAGCCAAGTTATAAGCCCACAAATGTGTAACTGGACTACTTCTTTAAAGTGACACCAGATCCGGTGACCTTTGGGACATGGTTTGACCCCCTTAGGAAAGTGCTATCATCATGAAACGTTCAGATCACTTACAACTCAATAGATTCTACCTTCCTGTAACGTTTCAGCCTGATTGGACCTTGTTTTCACACAAATGAACCCAGAATGATGTGAAATTGTGCTTCGTGCAACATAATTCTGGGTGCCATTTACAAACCATAAGTGCTAATGACTCCATTCCTTTTTGTGGTTGTAGGGGCTGGTGATTGGAGAACACTAAAAAAAACCTGATCTCTCTAGGACATTCAGAAGCCAAGTTATAAGCCCACAAATGTGTAACTGGACTACTTCTTTAAATTGACACCTGATCCGGTGACCTTTGGGACATGGTTTGACCCCCTTAGGAAAGTGCTATCATCATGAAACGTTCAGATCACTTACAACTCAATAGATTCTACCTTCCTGTAACGTTTCAGCCTGATTGGACCTTGTTTACACACAAATGAACCCAGAATGATGTGAAATTGTGCTTCGTGCAACATAATTCTGGGTGCCATTTAAAAACCATAAGTGCTAATGTCTCCATTCCTTTTTGTGGTTGTAGGGGCTGTTGATTGGAGTACACTAAAACAAACCTGACCTCTCTAGGACATTCAGAAGCCAAGTTATAAGCCCACAAATGTGTAACTGGACTACTTCTTTAAAGTGACACCAGATCCGGTGACCTTTGGGACATGGTTTGACCCCCGTAGGAAAGTGCTATCATCATGAAACGTTCAGATCACTTACAACTCAATAGATTCTACCTTCCTGTAACGTTTCAGCCTGATTGGACCTTGTTTTCACACAAATGAACCCAGAATGATGTGAAATTGTACTTTGTGCAACATAATTCTAGGTGCCATTTAAAAACCATAAGTGCTAATGACTCCATTCCTTTGTGTGGTTGTAGGGGCTGTTGATTGGAGTACCCTAAAACAAACCTGATCCCTCTAGGACATTCAGAAGCCAAGTTATAAGCCCACAAATGTGTAACTGGACTACTTCTTTAAATTGACACCAGATCCGGTGACATTTGGGACATGGTTTGACCCCCTTAGGAAAGTGCTATCATCATGAAACGTTCAGATCACTTACAACTCAATAGATTCTACCCTCCTGTAACGTTTCAGCCTGATTGGACCTTGTTTTCACACAAATGAACCCAGAATGATGTGAAATTGTGCTTCGTGCAACATAATTCTGGGTGCCATTTAAAAACCATAAGTGCTAATGTCTCCATTCCTTTTTGTGGTTGTAGGGGCTGTTGATTGGAGTACACTAAAACAAACCTGACCTCTCTAGGACATTCAGAAGCCAAGTTATAAGCCCACAAATGTGTAACCGGACTACTTCTTTAAAGTGACACCAGATCCGGTGACCTTTGGGACATGGTTTGACCCCCTTTGGAAAGTGCTATCATCATGAAACGTTCAGATCACTTACAACTCAATAGATTCTACCTTCCTGTAACGTTTCAGCCTGATTGGACCTTGTTTTCACACAAATGAACCCAGAATGATGTGAAATTGTGCTTTGAGCAACATAATTCTGGGTGCCATTTACAAACCATAAGTGCTAATGACTACATTCCTTTTTGTGGTTGTAGGGGCTTTTGATTGGAGTACACTAAAACAAACCTAACCTCTCTAGGACATTCAGAAGCCAAGTTATAAGCCCACAAAGGTGTAACTGGACTACATCTTTAAAGTGACACCAGGCCCGGTGACCTTTGGGACATGGTTTGACCCCCTCAGGAAAGTGCTATCATCATGCAACGTTCATATCACTTACAACTATGTAGATTCTACCTTCCTGTAACGTTTCAGCCTGATTGGACCTTGTTTTCACACAAATGAACCCAGAATGATGTGAAATTGTGCTTCGTGCAACATAATTCTGGGTGCCATTTAAAAACCATAAGTGCTAATGACTCCATTCCTTTTTGTGGTTGTAGGGGCTGTTGATTGGAGTACACTAAAACAAACCTGACCTTTCTAGGACATTCAGAAGCCAAGTTATAAGCCCACAAATGTGTAACTGTACTACTTCTTTAAAGTGACACCAGATCCGGTGACCTTTGGGACATGGTTTGACCCCCTTAGGAAAGTGCTATCATCATGAAACGTTCAGATCACTTACAACTCAATAGATTCTACCTTCCTGTAACGCTTCAACCTGATTGGACCTTGTTTTCACACAAATGAACCCAGATTGATGTCAAATTGTGCTTTGTGCAACATAATTCTGGGTGCCAT
The DNA here is from genome assembly GCF_043380555.1 of Nothobranchius furzeri. Lineage (NCBI taxonomy): Eukaryota > Metazoa > Chordata > Actinopteri > Cyprinodontiformes > Nothobranchiidae > Nothobranchius > Nothobranchius furzeri. Next base: position 11,932,382 of record NC_091743.1, read on the forward strand.
TTACAAACCATAAGTGCTAATGACTCCATTCCTTTTTGTGGTTGTAGGGGCTTTTGATTGGAGTACACTAAAACAAACCTAACCTCTCTAGGACATTCAGAAGCCAAGTTATAAGCCCACAAAGGTGTAACTGGCCTACATCTTTAAAGTGACACCAGGCCCGGTGACCTTTGGGACATGGTTTTACCCCCTATAGGAATGTGCGATCATCTTGAAACGTTCAGATCACTTACAACTCAATAGATTCTACCTTCTTGTAGCGTTTCAGCCTGAATGGACCTTGTTTTCACACAAATGGACCCAGAATGATGTGAAATTGTGCTTCGTGCAACATAATTCTGGGTGCCATTTACAAACCATAAGTGCTAATGACTCCATTCCTTTTTGTGGTTGTAGGGGCTGTTGATTGGAGTACACTAAAACAAACCTGACCTCTCTAGGACATTCAGAAGCCAAGTTATAAGCCCACAAAGGTGTAACTGGACTACATCTTTAAAGTGACACCAGGCCCGGTGACCTTTGGGACATGGTTTGACCCCCTTAGGAAAGTGCTATCATCATGAAACGTTCAGATCACTTACAACTCAGTAGATTCTACCTTCCTGTAACGTTTCAGCCTGATTGGACCTTGTTTTCACACAAATGAACCCAGAATGATGTGAAATTGTGCTTCTTGCAACATAATTCTGGGTGCCATTTAAAAACCATAACTGCTAATGACTCCATTCCTTTTTGTGGTTGTAGGGGCTGTTGATTGGAGTACCCTAAAACAAACCTGATCTCTCTCGGACATTCAGAAGCCAAGTTATAAGCCCACAAATGTGTAACTGGACTACTTCTTTAAATTGACACCAGATCCGGTGACATTTGGGACATGGTTTGACCCCCTTAGGAAAGTGCTATCATCATGAAACGTTCAGATCACTTACAACTCAATAGATTCTACCTTCCTGTAACATTTCAGCCTGATTGGACCTTGTTTTCACACAAATGAACCCAGAATGATGTGAAATTGTGCTTCGTGCAACATAATTCTGGGTGCCATTTAAAAACCATAAGTGCTAATGACTCCATTCCTTTTTGTGGTTGTAGGGGCTGTTGATTGGAGTACACTAAAACAAACCTGACCTTTCTAGGACATTCAGAAGCCAAGTTATAGCCCACAAATGTGTAACTGGACTACTTCTTTAAAGTGACACCAGATCCGGTGACCTTTGGGACATGGTTTGACCCCCTTAGGAAAGTGCTATCATCATTAAACGTTCAGATCACTTACAACTCAATAGATTCTACCTTCCTGTAACGCTTCAACCTGATTGGACCTTGTTTTCACACAAATGAACCCAGAATGATGTGAAATTGTGCTTTGTGCAACATAATTCTGGGTGCCATTTACAAACCATAACTGCTAATGACTCCATTCCTTTTTGTGGTTGTAGGGGCTGTTGATTGGAGTACCCTAAAACAAACCTGATCTCTCTAGGACATTCAGAAGCCAAGTTATAAGCCCACAAATGTGTAACTGGACTACTTCTTTAAATTGACACCAGATCCGGTGACATTTGGGACATGGTTTGACCCCCTTAGGAAAGTGCTATCATCATGAAACGTTCAGATCACTTACAACTCAATAGATTCTACCTTCCTGTAACGTTTCAGCCTGATTGGACCTTGTTTTCACACAAATGAACCCAGAATGATGTGAAATTGTGCTTCGTGCAACATAATTCTGGGTGCCATTTAAAAACCATAACTGCTAATGACTCCATTCCTTTTTGTGGCTGTAGGGGCTGTTGATTGGAGTACCCTAAAACAAACCTGATCTCTCTAGGACATTCAGAAGCAAAGTTATAAGCCCACAAATGTGTAACTGGACTACTTCTTTAAATTGACACCAGATCCGGTGACATTTGGGACATGGTTTGACCCCCTTAGGAAAGTGCTATCATCATGAAACGTTCAGATCACTTACAACTCAATAGATTCTACCTTCCTGTAACATTTCAGCCTGATTGGACCTTGTTTTCACACAAATGAACCCAGAATGATGTGAAATTGTGCTTCATGCAACATAATTCTGGGTGCCATTTAAAAACCATAAGTGCTAATGACTCCATTCCTTTTTGTGGTTGTAGGGGCTTTTGATTGGAGTACACTAACACAAACCTAACCTCTCTAGGACATTCAGAAGCCAAGTTATAAGCCCACAAAGATGTAACTGGACTACACCTTTAAAGTGACACCAGGCCCGGTGACCTTTGGAACATGGTTTTACCCCCTATAGGAATGTGCGATCATCTTGAAACGTTCAGATCACTTACAACTCAATAGATTCTACCTTCTTGTAGCGTTTCAGCCTGATTGGACCTTGTTTTCACACAAATGGACCCAGAATGATGTGAAATTGTGCTTCGTGCAACATAATTCTGGGTGCCATTTACAAACCATAAGTGCTAATGACTCCATTCCTTTTTTGTGGTTGTAGAGGCTGTTGATTGGAGTACACTAAAACAAACCTGATCTCTCTAGGACATTCAGAAGCCAAGTTATAAGCCCACAAATGTGTAACTGGACTACTTCTTTAAAGTGACACCAGATCCGGTGACCTTTGGGACATGGTTTGATCCACTTAGGAAAGTGCTATCATCATGAAACGTTCAGATCACTTACAACTCAATAGATTCTACCTTCCTGTAACGTTTCAGCCTGATTGGACCTTGTTTTCACACAAATGAACCCAGAATGATGTGAAATTGTGCTTCGTGCAACATAATTCTGGGTGCCATTTACAAACCATAAGTGCTAATGACTCCATTCCTTTTTGTGGTTGTAGGGGCTGGTGATTGGAGAACACTAAAACAAACCTGATCTCTCTAGGACATTCAGAAGCCAAGTTATAAGCCCACAAATGTGTAACTGGACTACTTCTTTAAATTGACACCTGATCCGGTGACCTTTGGGACATGGTTTGACCCCCTTAGGAAAGTGCTATCATCATGAAACGTTCAGATCACTTACAACTCAATAGATTCTACCTTCCTGTAACGTTTCAGCCTGATTGGACCTTGTTTACACACAAATGAACCCAGAATGATGTGAAATTGTGCTTCGTGCAACATAATTCTGGGTGCCATTTAAAAACCATAAGTGCTAATGTCTCCATTCCTTTTTGTGGTTGTAGGGGCTGTTGAATGGAGTACACTAAAACAAACCTGACCTCTCTAGGACATTCAGAAGCCAAGTTATAAGCCCACAAATGTGTAACTGGACTACTTCTTTAAAGTGACACCAGATCCGGTGACCTTTGGGACATGGTTTGACCCCCGTAGGAAAGTGCTATCATCATGAAACGTTCAGATCACTTACAACTCAATAGATTCTACCTTCCTGTAACGTTTCAGCCTGATTGGACCTTGTTTTCACACAAATGAACCCAGAATGATGTGAAATTGTGCTTCGTGCAACATAATTCTGGGTGCCATTTACAAACCATAAGTGCTAATGACTCCATTCCTTTTTGTGGTTGTAGGGGCTGGTGATTGGAGAACACTAAAACAAACCTAACCTCTCTAGGACATTCAGAAGCCAAGTTATAAGCCCACAAAGGTGTAACTGGACTGCTTCTTTAAAGTGACACCAGGCCCGGTGACCTTTGGGACATGGTTTGACCCCCTATAGGAATGTGCGATCATCTTGAAACGTTCAGATCACTTACAAGTCAATAGATTCTACCTTCCTGTAACGTTTCAGCCTGATTGGACCTTGTTTTCACACAAATGAACCCAGAATGATGTGAAATTGTGCTTCGTGCAACATAATTCTGGGTGCCATTTAAAAACCATAAGTGCTAATGACTCCATTCCTTTTTGTGGTTGTAGGGGTTGTTGATTGGAGTATACTAAAACAAACCTGATCTCTCTAGGACATTCAGAAGCCAAGTTATAAGCCCACAAAGGTGTAACTGTACTACTTCTTTAAATTGACACCAGATCTGGTGACCTTTGGGACATGGTTTGACCCCCTTAGGAAAGTGCTATCATCATGAAACGTTCAGATCACTTACAACTCAATAAATTCTACCTTCATGTAACATTTCAGCCTGATTAGACCTTGTTTTCACACAAATGAACCCAGAATGATGTGAAATTGTGCTTCGTGCAACATAATTCTGGGTGCCATTTAAAAACCATAAGTGCTAATGACTCCATTCCTTTTTGTGGTTGTAGGGGCTGTTGATTGGAGTATACTAAAACAAACCTGATATCTCTAGGACATTCAGAAGCCAAGTTATAAGCCCACAAAGGTGTAACTGGACTACTTCTTTAAATTGACACCAGATCCGGTGACCTTTGGGACATGGTTTGACCCCCTTAGGAAAGTGCTATCATCATGAAACGTTCAGATCACTTACAACTCAATAGATTCTACCTTCCTGTAACATTTCAGCCTGATTGGACCTTGTTTTCAGACAAATGGACCCAGAATGATGTGAAATTGTTCTTCGTGCAACATAATTCTGGGTGCCATTTAAAAACCATAAGTGCTAATGACTCCATTCCTTTTTGTGGTTGTAGGGGCTGTTGAGTGGAGTACACTAAAACAAACCTGACATCTCTAGGACATTCAGAAGCCAAGTTATAAGCCCACAAAGGTGTAACTGGACTACTTCTTTAAAGTGACACCAGGCCCGGTGACCTTTGGGACATGGTTTGACCCCCTATAGGAATGTGCGATCATCATGAAACGTTCAGATCACTTACAACTCAATAGATTCTACCTTCTTGTAACGTTTCAGCCTGATTGGACCTTGTTTTCACACAAATGGACCCAGAATGATGTGAAATTGTGCTTTGTTTAACATAATTCTGGGTGCCATTTACAAACCATAAGTGCTAATGACTCCATTCCTTTTTGTTGTTGTAGGGGCTGTTGATTGGAGTACCCTAAAACAAACCTGATCTCTCTAGGACATTCAGAAGCCAAGTTATAAGCCCACAAATGTGTAACTGGACTACTTCTTTAAATTGACACCTGATGCGGTGATCTTTGGGACATGGTTTGACCCCCTTAGGAAAGTGCTATCATCATGAAACGTTCAGATCACTTACAACTCAATAGATTCTTCCTTCCTGTAACGTTTCAGCCTGATTGGACCTTGTTTTCACACAAATGAACCCAGAATGATGTGAAATTGTACTTCGTGCAACATAATTCTAGGTGCCATTTAAAAACCATAAGTGCTAATGACTCCATTCCTTTTTGTGGTTGTAGGGGCTGTTGATTGGAGTACATTAAAACAAACCTGATCTCTCTAGGACATTCAGAAGCCAAGTTATAAGCCCACAAATGTGTAACTGGACTACTTCTTTAAATTGACACCAGATCCGGTGACCTTTGGGACATGGTTTGACCCCCTTAGGAAAGTGCTATCATCATGAAACGTTCAGATCACTTACAACTCAATAGATTCTACCTTCCTGTAACGTTTCAGCCTGATTGGACCTTGTTTTCACACAAATGAACCCAGAATGATGTGAAATTGTGCTTCGTGCAACATAATTCTGGGTGCCATTTAAAAACCATAAGTGCTAATGTCTCCATTCCTTTTTGTGGTTGTAAGGGCTGTTGATTGGAGTACACTAAAACAAACCTGACCTCTCTAGGACATTCAGAAGCCAAGTTATAAGCCCACAAATATGTACCTGGACTACTTCTTTAGAGTGACACCAGATCCGGTGACCTTTGGGACATGGTTTGACCCCCTTAGGAAAGTGCTACCATCATGAAACGTTCAGATCACTTACAACTCAATAGATTCTACCTTCCTGTAACGTTTCAGCCTGATTGGACCTTGTTTTCACACAAATGAACCCAGAATGATGTGAAATTGTGCTTCATGCAACATAATTCTGGGTGCCATTTACAAACCATAAGTGCTAATGACTCCATTCCTTTTTGTGGTTGTAGGGGCTTGTGATTGGAGAACACTAAAACAAACCTAACCTCTCTAGGACATTCAGAAGCCAAGTTATAAGCCCACAAATGTGTAACTGGACTACTTCTTTAAATTGACACCAGATCCGGTGACCTTTGGGACATGGTTTGACCCCCTTAGGAAAGTGCTATCATCATGAAACGTTCAGATCACTTACAACTCAATAGATTCTACCTTCCTGTAACGTTTCAGCCTGATTGGACCTTGTTTTCACACAAATGAACCCAGAATGATGTGAAATTGTGCTTCGTGCAACATAATTCTGGGTGCCATTTAAAAACCATAAGTGCTAATGTCTCCATTCCTTTTTGTGGTTGTAAGGGCTGTTGATTGGAGTACACTAAAACAAACCTGACCTCTCTAGGACATTCAGAAGCCAAGTTATAAGCCCACAAATATGTACCTGGACTACTTCTTTAGAGTGACACCAGATCCGGTGACCTTTGGGACATGGTTTGACCCCCTTAGGAAAGTGCTACCATCATGAAACGTTCAGATCACTTACAACTCAATAGATTCTACCTTCCTGTAACGTTTCAGCCTGATTGGACCTTGTTTTCACACAAATGAACCCAGAATGATGTGAAATTGTGCTTCATGCAACATAATTCTCGGTGCCATTTACAAACCATAAGTGCTAATGACTCCATTCCTTTTTGTGGTTGTAGGGGCTTGTGATTGGAGAACACTAAAACAAACCTAACCTCTCTAGGACATTCAGAAGCCAAGTTATAAGCCCACAAAGGTGTAACTGGACTGCTTCTTTAAAGTGACACCAGGCCCGGTGACCTTTGGGACATGGTTTGACCCCCTATAGGAATGTGCGATCATCTTGAAACGTTCAGATCCCTTACAACTCAATAGATTCTACCTTCCTTTAACGTTTCAGCCTGATTGGACCTTGTTTTCACACAAATGAACCCAGAATGATGTGAAATTGTGCTTCGTGCAACATAATTCTGGGTGCCATTTAAAAACTATAAGTGCTAATGACTCCATTAATTTTGGTGGTTGTAGGGGCTGTTGATTGGAGTATACTAAAACAAACCTTATCTCTCTAGGACATTCAGAAGACAAGTTATAAGCCCACAAATGTGTAACTGGACTACTTCTTTAAATTGACACCTGATGCGGTGATCTTTGGGACATGGTTTGACCCCCTTAGGAAAGTGCTATCATCATGAAACGTTCAGATCACTTACAACTCAATAGATTCTTCCTTCCTGTAACGTTTCAGCCTGATTGGACCTTGTTTTCACACAAATGAACCCAGAATGATGTGAAATTGTACTTCGTGCAACATAATTCTAGGTGCCATTTAAAAACCATAAGTGCTAATGACTCCATTCCTTTTTGTGGTTGTAGGGGCTTTTGATTGGAGTACATTAAAACAAACCTGATCTCTCTAGGACATTCAGAAGCCAAGTTATAAGCCCACAAATGTGTAACTGGACTACTTCTTTAAATTGACACCAGATCCGGTGACCTTTGGGACATGGTTTGACCCCCTTAGGAAAGTGCTATCATCATGAAACGTTCAGATCACTTACAACTCAATAGATTCTACCTTCCTGTAACGTTTCAGCCTGATTGGACCTTGTTTTCACACAAATGAACCCAGAATGATGTGAAATTGTACTTCGTGCAACATAATTCTAGGTGCCATTTAAAAACCATAAGTGCTAATGACTCCATTCCTTTTTGTGGTTGTAGGGGCTGTTGATTGGAGTACCCTAAAACAAACCTGATCTCTCTAGGACATTCAGAAGCCAAGTTATAAGCCCACAAATGTGTAACTGGACTACTTCTTTAAATTGACACCAGATCCGGTGACATTTGGGACATGGTTTGACCCCCTTAGGAAAGTGCTATCATCATGAAACGTTCAGATCACTTACAACTCAATAGATTCTACCTTCCTGTAACGTTTCAGCCTGATTGGACCTTGTTTTCACACAAATGAACCCAGAATGATGTGAAATTGTGCTTCGTGCAACATAATTCTGGGTGCCATTTAAAAACCATAAGTGCTAATGTCTCCATTCCTTTTTGTGGTTGTAGGGACTGTTGATTGGAGGACACTAAAACAAACCTGATCTCTAGGACAATCAGAAGCCAAGTTATAAGCCCACAAATGTGTAACTGGACTACTTCTTTAAATTGACACCAGATCCGGTGACCTTTGGGACATGGTTTGACCCCCTTAGGAAAGTGCTATCATCATGAAACGTTCAGATCACTTACAACTCAATAGATTCTTCCTTCCTGTAACGTTTCAGCCTGATTGGACCTTGTTTTCACACAAATGAACCCAGAATGATGTGAAATTGTACTTCGTGCAACATAATTCTAGGTGCCATTTAAAAACCATAAGTGCTAATGACTCCATTCCTTTTTGTGGTTGTAGGGGCTGTTGATTGGAGTACATTAAAACAAACCTGATCTCTCTAGGACATTCAGAAGCCAAGTTATAAGCCCACAAATGTGTAACTGGACTACTTCTTTAAATTGACACCAGATCCGGTGACCTTTGGGACATGGTTTGACCCCCTTAGGAAAGTGCTATCATCATGAAACGTTCAGATCACTTACAACTCAATAGATTCTACCTTCCTGTAACGTTTCAGCCTGATTGGACCTTGTTTTCACACAAATGAACCCAGAATGATGTGAAATTGTGCTTCGTGCAACATAATTCTGGGTGCCATTTAAAAACCATAAGTGCTAATGTCTCCATTCCTTTTTGTGGTTGTAAGGGCTGTTGATTGGAGTACACTAAAACAAACCTGACCTCTCTAGGACATTCAGAAGCCAAGTTATAAGCCCACAAATATGTACCTGGACTACTTCTTTAGAGTGACACCAGATCCGGTGACCTTTGGGACATGGTTTGACCCCCTTAGGAAAGTGCTACCATCATGAAACGTTCAGATCACTTACAACTCAATAGATTCTACCTTCCTGTAACGTTTCAGCCTGATTGGACCTTGTTTTCACACAAATGAACCCAGAATGATGTGAAATTGTGCTTCATGCAACATAATTCTGGGTGCCATTTACAAACCATAAGTGCTAATGACTCCATTCCTTTTTGTGGTTGTAGGGGCTTGTGATTGGAGAACACTAAAACAAACCTAACCTCTCTAGGACATTCAGAAGCCAAGTTATAAGCCCACAAATATGTACCTGGACTACTTCTTTAGAGTGACACCAGATCCGGTGACCTTTGGGACATGGTTTGACCCCCTTAGGAAAGTGCTACCATCATGAAACGTTCAGATCACTTACAACTCAATAGATTCTACCTTCCTGTAACGTTTCAGCCTGATTGGACCTTGTTTTCACACAAATGAACCCAGAATGATGTGAAATTGTGCTTCATGCAACATAATTCTGGGTGCCATTTACAAACCATAAGTGCTAATGACTCAATTCCTTTTTGTGGTTGTAGGGGCTTGTGATTGGAGAACACTAAAACAAACCTAACCTCTCTAGGACATTCAGAAGCCAAGTTATAAGCCCACAAAGGTGTAACTGGACTGCTTCTTTAAAGTGACACCAGGCCCGGTGACCTTTGGGACATGGTTTGACCCCCTATAGGAATGTGCGATCATCTTGAAACGTTCAGATCCCTTACAACTCAATAGATTCTACCTTCCTTTAACGTTTCAGCCTGATTGGACCTTGTTTTCACACAAATGAACCCAGAATGATGTGAAATTGTGCTTCGTGCAACATAATTCTGGGTGCCATTTAAAAACTATAAGTGCTAATGACTCCATTAATTTTGGTGGTTGTAGGGGCTGTTGATTGGAGTATACTAAAACAAACCTTATCTCTCTAGGACATTCAGAAGCCAAGTTATAAGCCCACAAATGTGTAACTGGACTACTTCTTTAAATTGACACCTGATGCGGTGATCTTTGGGACATGGTTTGACCCCCTTAGGAAAGTGCTATCATCATGAAACGTTCAGATCACTTACAACTCAATAGATTCTTCCTTCCTGTAACGTTTCAGCCTGATTGGACCTTGTTTTCACACAAATGAACCCAGAATGATGTGAAATTGTACTTCGTGCAACATAATTCTAGGTGCCATTTAAAAACCATAAGTGCTAATGACTCCATTCCTTTTTGTGGTTGTAGGGGCTTTTGATTGGAGTACATTAAAACAAACCTGATCTCTCTAGGACATTCAGAAGCCAAGTTATAAGCCCACAAATGTGTAACTGGACTACTTCTTTAAATTGACACCAGATCCGGTGACCTTTGGGACATGGTTTGACCCCCTTAGGAAAGTGCTATCATCATGAAACGTTCAGATCACTTACAACTCAATAGATTCTACCTTCCTGTAACGTTTCAGCCTGATTGGACCTTGTTTTCACACAAATGAACCCAGAATGATGTGAAATTGTGCTTCGTGCAACATAATTCTGGGTGCCATTTAAAAACCATAAGTGCTAATGTCTCCATTCCTTTTTGTGGTTGTAAGGGCTGTTGATTGGAGTACACTAAAACAAACCTGACCTCTCTAGGACATTCAGAAGCCAAGTTATAAGCCCACAAATATGTACCTGGACTACTTCTTTAGAGTGACACCAGATCCGGTGACCTTTGGGACATGGTTTGACCCCCTTAGGAAAGTGCTACCATCATGAAACGTTCAGATCACTTACAACTCAATAGATTCTACCTTCCTGTAACGTTTCAGCCTGATTGGACCTTGTTTTCACACAAATGAACCCAGAATGATGTGAAATTGTGCTTCATGCAACATAATTCTGGGTGCCATTTACAAACCATAAGTGCTAATGACTCCATTCCTTTTTGTGGTTGTAGGGGCTTGTGATTGGAGAACACTAAAACAAACCTAACCTCTCTAGGACATTCAGAAGCCAAGTTATAAGCCCACAAATATGTACCTGGACTACTTCTTTAGAGTGACACCAGATCCGGTGACCTTTGGGACATGGTTTGACCCCCTTAGGAAAGTGCTACCATCATGAAACGTTCAGATCACTTACAACTCAATAGATTCTACCTTCCTGTAACGTTTCAGCCTGATTGGACCTTGTTTTCACACAAATGAACCCAGAATGATGTGAAATTGTGCTTCATGCAACATAATTCTGGGTGCCATTTACAAACCATAAGTGCTAATGACTCAATTCCTTTTTGTGGTTGTAGGGGCTTGTGATTGGAGAACACTAAAACAAACCTAACCTCTCTAGGACATTCAGAAGCCAAGTTATAAGCCCACAAAGGTGTAACTGGACTGCTTCTTTAAAGTGACACCAGGCCCGGTGACCTTTGGGACATGGTTTGACCCCCTATAGGAATGTGCGATCATCTTGAAACGTTCAGATCCCTTACAACTCAATAGATTCTACCTTCCTTTAACGTTTCAGCCTGATTGGACCTTGTTTTCACACAAATGAACCCAGAATGATGTGAAATTGTGCTTCGTGCAACATAATTCTGGGTGCCATTTAAAAACTATAAGTGCTAATGACTCCATTAATTTTGGTGGTTGTAGGGGCTGTTGATTGGAGTATACTAAAACAAACCTTATCTCTCTAGGACATTCAGAAGCCAAGTTATAAGCCCACAAATGTGTAACTGGACTACTTCTTTAAATTGACACCTGATGCGGTGATCTTTGGGACATGGTTTGACCCCCTTAGGAAAGTGCTATCATCATGAAACGTTCAGATCACTTACAACTCAATAGATTCTTCCTTCCTGTAACGTTTCAGCCTGATTGGACCTTGTTTTCACACAAATGAACCCAGAATGATGTGAAATTGTACTTCGTGCAACATAATTCTAGGTGCCATTTAAAAACCATAAGTGCTAATGACTCCATTCCTTTTTGTGGTTGTAGGGGCTTTTGATTGGAGTACATTAAAACAAACCTGATCTCTCTAGGACATTCAGAAGCCAAGTTATAAGCCCACAAATGTGTAACTGGACTACTTCTTTAAATTGACACCAGATCCGGTGACCTTTGGGACATGGTTTGACCCCCTTAGGAAAGTGCTATCATCATGAAACGTTCAGATCACTTACAACTCAATAGATTCTACCTTCCTGTAACGTTTCAGCCTGATTGGACCTTGTTTTCACACAAATGAACCCAGAATGATGTGAAATTGTACTTCGTGCAACATAATTCTAGGTGCCATTTAAAAACCATAAGTGCTAATGACTCCATTCCTTTTTGTGGTTGTAGGGGCTGTTGATTGGAGTACCCTAAAACAAACCTGATCTCTCTAGGACATTCAGAAGCCAAGTTATAAGCCCACAAATGTGTAACTGGACTACTTCTTTAAATTGACACCAGATCCGGTGACATTTGGGACATGGTTTGACCCCCTTAGGAAAGTGCTATCATCATGAAACGTTCAGATCACTTACAACTCAATAGATTCTACCTTCCTGTAACGTTTCAGCCTGATTGGACCTTGTTTTCACACAAATGAACCCAGAATGATGTGAAATTGTGCTTCGTGCAACATAATTCTGGGTGCCATTTAAAAACCATAAGTGCTAATGTCTCCATTCCTTTTTGTGGTTGTAGGGACTGTTGATTGGAGGACACTAAAACAAACCTGATCTCTAGGACAATCAGAAGCCAAGTTATAAGCCCACAAATGTGTAACTGGACTACTTCTTTAAATTGACACCAGATCCGGTGACCTTTGGGACATGGTTTGACCCCCTTAGGAAAGTGCTATCATCATGAAACGTTCAGATCACTTACAACTCAATAGATTCTACCTTCCTGTAACGTTTCAGCCTGATTGGACCTTGTTTTCACACAAATGAACCCAGAATGATGTGAAATTGTGCTTCGTGCAACATATTTCTGGGTGCCATTTACAAACCATAAGTGCTAATGACTCCATTCCTTTTTGTGGTTGTAGGGGCTTGTGATTGGAGAACACTAAAACAAACCTAACCTCTCTAGGACATTCAGAAGCCAAGTTATAAGCCCACAAAGGTGTAACTGGACTGCTTCTTTAAAGTGACACCAGGCCCGGTGACCTTTGGGACATGGTTTGACCCCCTATAGGAATGTGCGATCATCTTGAAACGTTCAGATCCCTTACAACTCAATAGATTCTACCTTCCTTTAACGTTTCAGCCTGATTGGACCTTGTTTTCACACAAATGAACCCAGAATGATGTGAAATTGTGCTTCGTGCAACATAATTCTGGGTGCCATTTAAAAACCATAAGTGCTAATGACTCCATTAATTTTTGTGGTTGTAGGGGCTGTTGATTGGAGTATACTAAAACAAACCTGATCTCTCTAGGACATTCAGAAGCCAAGTTATAAGCCCACAAAGGTGTAACTGGACTACTTCTTTAAATTGACACCAGATCCGGTGATCTTTAGGACATGGTTCGACCCCCTTAGGAAAGTGCTATCATCATGAAACGTTCAGATCACTTACAACTCAATAGATTCTACCTTCCTGTAACATTTCAGCCTGATTGGACCTTGTTTTCACACAAATGAACCCAGAATGATGTGAAATTGTGCTTCGTGCAACATAATTCTGGGCGCCATTTAAAAACCATAAGTGCTAATGACTCCATTCCTTTTTGTGGTTGTAGGGGCTGTTGATTGGAGTACACTAAAACAAACCTGACATCTCTAGGACATTCAGAAGCCAAGTTATAAGCCCACAAAGGTGTAACTGGACTACTTCTTTAAAGTGACACCAGGCCCGGTGACCTTTGGGACATGGTTTGACCCCCTATAGGAATGTGCGATCATCATGAAACGTTCAGATCACTTACAACTCAATAGATTCTACCTTCTTGTAACGTTTCAGCCTGATTGGACCTTGTTTTCACACAAATGGACCCAGAATGATGTGAAATTGTGCTTTGTTTAACATAATTCTGGGTGCCATTTACAAACCATAAGTGCTAATGACTCCATTCCTTTTTGTAGTTGTAGGGGCTGTTGATTGGAGTACCCTAAAACAAACCTGATCTCTCTAGGACATTCAGAAGCAAAGTTATAAGCCCACAAATGTGTAACTGGACTACTTCTTTAAATTGACACCTGATGCGGTGATCTTTGGGACATGGTTTGACCCCCTTAGGAAAGTGCTATCATCATGAAACGTTCAGATCACTTACAACTCAATAGATTCTTCCTTCCTGTAACGTTTCACCCTGATTGGACCTTGTTTTCACACAAATGAACCCAGAATGATGTGAAATTGTACTTCGTGCAACATAATTCTAGGTGCCATTTAAAAACCATAAGTGCTAATGACTCCATTCCTTTTTGTGGTTGTAGGGGCTGTTGATTGGAGTACATTAAAACAAACCTGATCTCTCTAGGACATTCAGAAGCCAAGTTATAAGCCCACAAATGTGTAACTGGACTACTTCTTTAAATTGACACCAGATCCGGTGACCTTTGGGACATGGTTTGACCCCCTTAGGAAAGTGCTATCATCATGAAACGTTCAGATCACTTACAACTCAATAGATTCTACCTTCCTGTAACGTTTCAACCTGATTGGACCTTGTTTTCACACAAATGAACCCAGAATGATGTGAAATTGTACTTCGTGCAACATAATTCTAGGTGCCATTTAAAAACCATAAGTGCTAATGACTCCATTCCTTTTTGTGGTTGTAGGGGCTGTTGATTGGAGTACCCTAAAACAAACCTGATCTCTCTAGGACATTCAGAAGCCAAGTTATAAGCCCACAAATTTGTAACTGGACTATTTCTTTAAATTGACACCAGATCCGGTGACATTTGGGACATGGTTTGACCCCCTTAGGAAAGTGCTATCATCATGAAACGTTCAGATCACTTACAACTCAATAAATTCTACCTTCATGTAACATTTCAGCCTGATTAGACCTTGTTTTCACACAAATGAACCCAGAATGATGTGAAATTGTGCTTCGTGCAACATAATTCTGGGTGCCATTTAAAAACCATAAGTGCTAATGACTCCATTCCTTTTTGTGGTTGTAGGGGCTGTTGATTGGAGTATACTAAAACAAACCTGATATCTCTAGGACATTCAGAAGCCAAGTTATAAGCCCACAAAGGTGTAACTGGACTACTTCTTTAAATTGACACCAGATCCGGTGACCTTTGGGACATGGTTTGACCCCCTTAGGAAAGTGCTATCATCATGAAACGTTCAGATCACTTACAACTCAATAGATTCTACCTTCCTGTAACATTTCAGCCTGATTGGACCTTGTTTTCAGACAAATGGACCCAGAATGATGTGAAATTGTTCTTCGTGCAACATAATTCTGGGTGCCATTTAAAAACCATAAGTGCTAATGACTCCATTCCTTTTTGTGGTTGTAGGGGCTGTTGAGTGGAGTACACTAAAACAAACCTGACATCTCTAGGACATTCAGAAGCCAAGTTATAAGCCCACAAAGGTGTAACTGGACTACTTCTTTAAATTGACACCTGATGCGGTGATCTTTGGGACATGGTTTGACCCCCTATAGGAATGTGCGATCATCATGAAACGTTCAGATCACTTACAACTCAATAGATTCTACCTTCTTGTAACGTTTCAGCCTGATTGGACCTTGTTTTCACACAAATGGACCCAGAATGATGTGAAATTGTGCTTTGTTTAACATAATTCTGGGTGCCATTTACAAACCATAAGTGCTAATGACTCCATTCCTTTTTGTTGTTGTAGGGGCTGTTGATTGGAGTACCCTAAAACAAACCTGATCTCTCTAGGACATTCAGAAGTCAAGTTATAAGCCCACAAATGTGTAACTGGACTACTTCTTTAAATTGACACCTGATGCGGTGATCTTTGGGACATGGTTTGACCCCCTTAGGAAAGTGCTATCATCATGAAACGTTCAGATCACTTACAACTCAATAGATTCTTCCTTCCTGTAACGTTTCAGCCTGATTGGACCTTGTTTTCACACAAATGAACCCAGAATGATGTGAAATTGTACTTCGTGCAACATAATTCTAGGTGCCATTTAAAAACCATAAGTGCTAATGACTCCATTCCTTTTTGTGGTTGTAGGGGCTGTTGATTGGAGTACATTAAAACAAACCTGATCTCTCTAGGACATTCAGAAGCCAAGTTATAAGCCCACAAATGTGTAACTGGACTACTTCTTTAAAATGACACCAGATCCGGTGACCTTTGGGACATGGTTTGACCCCCTTAGGAAAGTGCTATCATCATGAAACGTTCAGATCACTTACAACTCAATAGATTCTACCTTCCTGTAACGTTTCAGCCTGATTGGACCTTGTTTTCACACAAATGAACCCAGAATGATGTGAAATTGTGCTTCGTGCAACATAATTCTGGGTGCCATTTAAAAACCATAAGTGCTAATGTCTCCATTCCTTTTTGTGGTTGTAAGGGCTGTTGATTGGAGTACACTAAAACAAACCTGACCTCTCTAGGACATTCAGAAGCCAAGTTATAAGCCCACAAATATGTACCTGGACTACTTCTTTAGAGTGACACCAGATCCGGTGACCTTTGGGACATGGTTTGACCCCCTTAGGAAAGTGCTACCATCATGAAACGTTCAGATCACTTACAACTCAATAGATTCTAACTTCCTGTAACGTTTCAGCCTGATTGGACCTTGTTTTCACACAAATGAACCCAGAATGATGTGAAATTGTGCTTCATGCAACATAATTCTGGGTGCCATTTACAAACCATAAGTGCTAATGACTCCATTCCTTTTTGTGGTTGTAGGGGCTTGTGATTGGAGAACACTAAAACAAACCTAACCTCTCTAGGACATTCAGAAGCCAAGTTATAAGCCCACAAAGGTGTAACTGGACTGCTTCTTTAAAGTGACACCAGGCCCGGTGACCTTTGGGACATGGTTTGACCCCCTATAGGAATGTGCGATCATCTTGAAACGTTCAGATCCCTTACAACTCAATAGATTCTACCTTCCTTTAACGTTTCAGCCTGATTGGACCTTGTTTTCACACAAATGAACCCAGAATGATGTGAAATTGTGCTTCGTGCAACATAATTCTGGGTGCCATTTAAAAACTATAAGTGCTAATGACTCCATTAATTTTGGTGGTTGTAGGGGCTGTTGATTGGAGTATACTAAAACAAACCTTATCTCTCTAGGACATTCAGAAGCCAAGTTATAAGCCCACAAATGTGTAACTGGACTACTTCTTTAAATTGACACCTGATGCGGTGATCTTTGGGACATGGTTTGACCCCCTTAGGAAAGTGCTATCATCATGAAACGTTCAGATCACTTACAACTCAATAGATTCTTCCTTCCTGTAACGTTTCAGCCTGATTGGACCTTGTTTTCACACAAATGAACCCAGAATGATGTGAAATTGTACTTCGTGCAACATAATTCTAGGTGCCATTTAAAAACCATAAGTGCTAATGACTCCATTCCTTTTTGTGGTTGTAGGGGCTGTTGATTGGAGTACATTAAAACAAACCTGATCTCTCTAGGACATTCAGAAGCCAAGTTATAAGCCCACAAATGTGTAACTGGACTACTTCTTTAAATTGACACCAGATCCGGTGACCTTTGGGACATGGTTTGACCCCCTTAGGAAAGTGCTATCATCATGAAACGTTCAGATCACTTACAACTCAATAGATTCTACCTTCCTGTAACGTTTCAGCCTGATTGGACCTTGTTTTCACACAAATGAACCCAGAATGATGTGAAATTGTACTTCGTGCAACATAATTCTAGGTGCCATTTAAAAACCATAAGTGCTAATGACTCCATTCCTTTTTGTGGTTGTAGGGGCTGTTGATTGGAGTACCCTAAAACAAACCTGATCTCTCTAGGACATTCAGAAGCCAAGTTATAAGCCCACAAATGTGTAACTGGACTACTTCTTTAAATTGACACCAGATCCGGTGACATTTGGGACATGGTTTGACCCCCTTAGGAAAGTGCTATCATCATGAAACGTTCAGATCACTTACAACTCAATAGATTCTACCTTCCTGTAACGTTTCAGCCTGATTGGACCTTGTTTTCACACAAATGAACCCAGAATGATGTGAAATTGTGCTTCGTGCAACATAATTCTGGGTGCCATTTAAAAACCATAAGTGCTAATGTCTCCATTCCTTTTTGTGGTTGTAGGGACTGTTGATTGGAGGACACTAAAACAAACCTGATCTCTAGGACAATCAGAAGCCAAGTTATAAGCCCACAAATGTGTAACTGGACTACTTCTTTAAATTGACACCAGATCCGGTGACCTTTGGGACATGGTTTGACCCCCTTAGGAAAGTGCTATCATCATGAAACGTTCAGATCACTTACAACTCAATAGATTCTACCTTCCTGTAACGTTTCAGCCTGATTGGACCTTGTTTTCACACAAATGAACCCAGAATGATGTGAAATTGTGCTTCGTGCAACATATTTCTGGGTGCCATTTACAAACCATAAGTGCTAATGACTCCATTCCTTTTTGTGGTTGTAGGGGCTTGTGATTGGAGAACACTAAAACAAACCTAACCTCTCTAGGACATTCAGAAGCCAAGTTATAATCCCACAAAGGTGTAACTGGACTGCTTCTTTAAAGTGACACCAGGCCCGGTGACCTTTGGGACATGGTTTGACCCCCTATAGGAATGTGCGATCATCTTGAAACGTTCAGATCCCTTACAACTCAATAGATTCTACCTTCCTTTAACGTTTCAGCCTGATTGGACCTTGTTTTCACACAAATGAACCCAGAATGATGTGAAATTGTGCTTCGTGCAACATAATTCTGGGTGCCATTTAAAAACCATAAGTGCTAATGACTCCATTAATTTTGGTGGTTGTAGGGGCTGTTGATTGGAGTATACTAAAACAAACCTGATCTCTCTAGGACATTCAGAAGCCAAGTTATAAGCCCACAAAGGTGTAACTGGACTACTTCTTTAAATTGACACCAGATCCGGTGACCTTTGGGACATGGTTCGACCCCCTTAGGAAAGTGCTATCATCATGAAACGTTCAGATCACTTACAACTCAATAGATTCTACCTTCCTGTAACATTTCAGCCTGATTGGACCTTGTTTTCACACAAATGAACCCAGAATGATGTGAAATTGTGCTTCGTGCAACATAATTCTGGGCGCCATTTAAAAACCATAAGTGCTAATGACTCCATTCCTTTTTGTGGTTGTAGGGGCTGTTGATTGGAGTACCCTAAAACAAACCTGATCTCTCTAGGACATTCAGAAGCCAAGTTATAAGCCCACAAATGTGTAACTGGACTACTTCTTTAAATTGACACCAGATCCGGTGACATTTGGGACATGGTTTGACCCCCTTAGGAAAGTGCTATCATCATGAAACGTTCAGATCACTTACAACTCAATAGATTCTACCTTCCTGTAACGTTTCAGCCTGATTGGACCTTGTTTTCACACAAATGAACCCAGAATGATGTGAAATTGTGCTTCGTGCAACATAATTCTGGGTGCCATTTAAAAACCATAAGTGCTAATGTCTCCATTCCTTTTTGTGGTTGTAGGGACTGTTGATTGGAGGACACTAAAACAAACCTGATCTCTAGGACAATCAGAAGCCAAGTTATAAGCCCACAAATGTGTAACTGGACTACTTCTTTAAATTGACACCAGATGCGGTGACCTTTGGGACATGGTTTGACCCCCTTAGGAAAGTGCTATCATCATGAAACGTTCAGATCACTTACAACTCAATAGATTCTACCTTCCTGTAACGTTTCAGCCTGATTGGACCTTGTTTTCACACAAATGAACCCAGAATGATGTGAAATTGTGCTTCGTGCAACATATTTCTGGGTGCCATTTACAAACCATAAGTGCTAATGACTCCATTCCTTTTTGTGGTTGTAGGGGCTTGTGATTGGAGAACACTAAAACAAACCTAACCTCTCTAGGACATTCAGAAGCCAAGTTATAAGCCCACAAAGGTGTAACTGGACTGCTTCTTTAAAGTGACACCAGGCCCGGTGACCTTTGGGACATGGTTTGACCCCCTATAGGAATGTGCGATCATCTTGAAACGTTCAGATCCCTTACAACTCAATAGATTCTACCTTCCTGTAACATTTCAGCCTGATTGGACCTTGTTTTCACACAAATGAACCCAGAATGATGTGAAATTGTGCTTCGTGCAACATAATTCTGGGCGCCATTTAAAAACCATAAGTGCTAATGACTCCATTCCTTTTTGTGGTTGTAGGGGCTGTTGATTGGAGTACCCTAAAACAAACCTGATCTCTCTAGGACATTCAGAAGCCAAGTTATAAGCCCACAAATGTGTAACTGGACTACTTCTTTAAATTGACACCAGATCCGGTGACATTTGGGACATGGTTTGACCCCCTTAGGAAAGTGCTATCATCATGAAACGTTCAGATCACTTACAACTCAATAGATTCTACCTTCCTGTAACGTTTCAGCCTGATTGGACCTTGTTTTCACACAAATGAACCCAGAATGATGTGAAATTGTGCTTCGTGCAACATAATTCTGGGTGCCATTTAAAAACCATAAGTGCTAATGTCTCCATTCCTTTTTGTGGTTGTAGGGACTGTTGATTGGAGGACACTAAAACAAACCTGATCTCTAGGACAATCAGAAGCCAAGTTATAAGCCCACAAATGTGTAACTGGACTACTTCTTTAAATTGACACCAGATCCGGTGACCTTTGGGACATGGTTTGACCCCCTTAGGAAAGTGCTATCATCATGAAACGTTCAGATCACTTACAACTCAATAGATTCTACCTTCCTGTAACGTTTCAGCCTGATTGGACCTTGTTTTCACACAAATGAACCCAGAATGATGTGAAATTGTGCTTCGTGCAACATATTTCTTGGTGCCATTTACAAACCATAAGTGCTAATGACTCCATTCCTTTTTGTGGTTGTAGGGGCTTGTGATTGGAGAACACTAAAACAAACCTAACCTCTCTAGGACATTCAGAAGCCAAGTTATAAGCCCACAAAGGTGTAACTGGACTGCTTCTTTAAAGTGACACCAGGCCCGGTGACCTTTGGGACATGGTTTGACCCCCTATAGGAATGTGCGATCATCTTGAAACGTTCAGATCCCTTACAACTCAATAGATTCTACCTTCCTTTAACGTTTCAGCCTGATTGGACCTTGTTTTCACACAAATGAACCCAGAATGATGTGAAATTGTGCTTCGTGCAACATAATTCTGGGTGCCATTTAAAAACCATAAGTGCTAATGACTCCATTAATTTTGGTGGTTGTAGGGGCTGTTGATTGGAGTACACTAAAACAAACCTGACATCTCTAGGACATTCAGAAGCCAAGTTATAAGCCCACAAAGGTGTAACTGGACTACTTCTTTAAAGTGACACCAGGCCCGGTGACCTTTGGGACATGGTTTGACCCCCTATAGGAATGTGCGATCATCATGAAACGTTCAGATCACTTACAACTCAATAGATTCTACCTTCTTGTAACGTTTCAGCCTGATTGGACCTTGTTTTCACACAAATGGACCCAGAATGATGTGAAATTGTGCTTTGTTTAACATAATTCTGGGTGCCATTTACAAACCATAAGTGCTAATGACTCCATTCCTTTTTGTAGTTGTAGGGGCTGTTGATTGGAGTACCCTAAAACAAACCTGATCTCTCTAGGACATTCAGAAGCAAAGTTATAAGCCCACAAATGTGTAACTGGACTACTTCTTTAAATTGACACCTGATGCGGTGATCTTTGGGACATGGTTTGACCCCCTTAGGAAAGTGCTATCATCATGAAACGTTCAGATCACTTACAACTCAATAGATTCTTCCTTCCTGTAACGTTTCACCCTGATTGGACCTTGTTTTCACACAAATGAACCCAGAATGATGTGAAATTGTACTTCGTGCAACATAATTCTAGGTGCCATTTAAAAACCATAAGTGCTAATGACTCCATTCCTTTTTGTGGTTGTAGGGGCTGTTGATTGGAGTACATTAAAACAAACCTGATCTCTCTAGGACATTCAGAAGCCAAGTTATAAGCCCACAAATGTGTAACTGGACTACTTCTTTAAATTGACACCAGATCCGGTGACCTTTGGGACATGGTTTGACCCCCTTAGGAAAGTGCTATCATCATGAAACGTTCAGATCACTTACAACTCAATAGATTCTACCTTCCTGTAACGTTTCAACCTGATTGGACCTTGTTTTCACACAAATGAACCCAGAATGATGTGAAATTGAACTTCGTGCAACATAATTCTAGGTGCCATTTAAAAACCATAAGTGCTAATGACTCCATTCCTTTTTGTGGTTGTAGGGGCTGTTGATTGGAGTACCCTAAAACAAACCTGATCTCTCTAGGACATTCAGAAGCCAAGTTATAAGCCCACAAATTTGTAACTGGACTATTTCTTTAAATTGACACCAGATCCGGTGACATTTGGGACATGGTTTGACCCCCTTAGGAAAGTGCTATCATCATGAAACGTTCAGATCACTTACAACTCAATAAATTCTACCTTCATGTAACATTTCAGCCTGATTAGACCTTGTTTTCACACAAATGAACCCAGAATGATGTGAAATTGTGCTTCGTGCAACATAATTCTGGGTGCCATTTAAAAACCATAAGTGCTAATGACTCCATTCCTTTTTGTGGTTGTAGGGGCTGTTGATTGGAGTATACTAAAACAAACCTGATATCTCTAGGACATTCAGAAGCCAAGTTATAAGCCCACAAAGGTGTAACTGGACTACTTCTTTAAATTGACACCAGATCCGGTGACCTTTGGGACATGGTTTGACCCCCTTAGGAAAGTGCTATCATCATGAAACGTTCAGATCACCTACAACTCAATAGATTCTACCTTCCTGTAACATTTCAGCCTGATTGGACCTTGTTTTCAGACAAATGGACCCAGAATGATGTGAAATTGTTCTTCGTGCAACATAATTCTGGGTGCCATTTACAAAGCATAAGTGCTAATGACTCCATTCCTTTTTGTGGTTGTAGGGGCTGTTGATTGGAGTACATTAAAACAAACCTGATCTCTAGGACATTCAGAAGCCAAGTTATAAGCCCACAAATGTGTAAATGGACTACTTCTTTAAATTGACACCAGATCCGGTGACCTTTGGGACATGGTTTGACCACCTTAGGAAAGTGCTATCATCATGAAACGTTCAGATCACTTACAACTCAATAGATTCTACCTTCCTGTAACGTTTCAGCCTGATTGGACCTTGTTTTCACACAAATGAACCCAGAATGATGTGAAATTGTGCTTCGTGCAACATAATTCTGGGCGCCATTTAAAAACCATAAGTGCTGATGACTCCATTCCTTTTTGTGGTTGTAGGGGCTGTTGATTGGAGTACACTAAAACAAACCTGACATCTCTAGGACATTCAGAAGCCAAGTTATAAGCCCACAAAGGTGTAACTGGACTACTTCTTTAAAGTGACACCAGGCCCGGTGACCTTTGGGACATGGTTTGACCCCCTATAGGAATGTGCGATCATCATGAAACGTTCAGATCACTTACAACTCAATAGATTCTACCTTCTTGTAACGTTTCAGCCTGATTGGACCTTGTTTTCACACAAATGGACCCAGAATGATGTGAAATTGTGCTTTGTTTAACATAATTCTGGGTGCCATTTACAAACCATAAGTGCTAATGACTCCATTCCTTTTTGTAGTTGTAGGGGCTGTTGATTGGAGTACCCTAAAACAAACCTGATCTCTCTAGGACATTCAGAAGCAAAGTTATAAGCCCACAAATGTGTAACTGGACTACTTCTTTAAATTGACACCTGATGCGGTGATCTTTGGGACATGGTTTGACCCCCTTAGGAAAGTGCTATCATCATGAAACGTTCAGATCACTTACAACTCAATAGATTCTTCCTTCCTGTAACGTTTCACCCTGATTGGACCTTGTTTTCACACAAATGAACCCAGAATGATGTGAAATTGTACTTCGTGCAACATAATTCTAGGTGCCATTTAAAAACCATAAGTGCTAATGACTCCATTCCTTTTTGTGGTTGTAGGGGCTGTTGATTGGAGTACATTAAAACAAACCTGATCTCTCTAGGACATTCAGAAGCCAATTTATAAGCCCACAAATGTGTAACTGGACTACTTCTTTAAATTGACACCAGATCCGGTGACCTTTGGGACATGGTTTGACCCCCTTAGGAAAGTGCTATCATCATGAAACGTTCAGATCACTTACAACTCAATAGATTCTACCTTCCTGTAACGTTTCAACCTGATTGGACCTTGTTTTCACACAAATGAACCCAGAATGATGTGAAATTGAACTTCGTGCAACATAATTCTAGGTGCCATTTAAAAACCATAAGTGCTAATGACTCCATTCCTTTTTGTGGTTGTAGGGGCTGTTGATTGGAGTACCCTAAAACAAACCTGATCTCTCTAGGACATTCAGAAGCCAAGTTATAAGCCCACAAATTTGTAACTGGACTATTTCTTTAAATTGACACCAGATCCGGTGACATTTGGGACATGGTTTGACCCCCTTAGGAAAGTGCTATCATCATGAAACGTTCAGATCACTTACAACTCAATAAATTCTACCTTCATGTAACATTTCAGCCTGATTAGACCTTGTTTTCACACAAATGAACCCAGAATGATGTGAAATTGTGCTTCGTGCAACATAATTCTGGGTGCCATTTAAAAACCATAAGTGCTAATGACTCCATTCCTTTTTGTGGTTGTAGGGGCTGTTGATTGGAGTATACTAAAACAAACCTGATATCTCTAGGACATTCAGAAGCCAAGTTATAAGCCCACAAAGGTGTAACTGGACTACTTCTTTAAATTGACACCAGATCCGGTGACCTTTGGGACATGGTTTGACCCCCTTAGGAAAGTGCTATCATCATGAAACGTTCAGATCACTTACAACTCAATAGATTCTACCTTCCTGTAACATTTCAGCCTGATTGGACCTTGTTTTCAGACAAATGGACCCAGAATGATGTGAAATTGTTCTTCGTGCAACATAATTCTGGGTGCCATTTACAAAGCATAAGTGCTAATGACTCCATTCCTTTTTGTGGTTGTAGGGGCTGTTGATTGGAGTACATTAAAACAAACCTGATCTCTAGGACATTCAGAAGCCAAGTTATAAGCCCACAAATGTGTAAATGGACTACTTCTTTAAATTGACACCAGATCCGGTGACCTTTGGGACATGGTTTGACCACCTTAGGAAAGTGCTATCATCATGAAACGTTCAGATCACTTACAACTCAATAGATTCTACCTTCCTGTAACGTTTCAGCCTGATTGGACCTTGTTTTCACACAAATGAACCCAGAATGATGTGAAATTGTGCTTCGTGCAACATAATTCTGGGTGCCATTTAAAAACCATAAGTGCTAATGTCTCCATTCCTTTTTGTGGTTGTAAGGGCTGTTGATTGGAGTACACTAAAACAAACCTGACCTCTCTAGGACATTCAGAAGCCAAGTTATAAGCCCACAAATATGTACCTGGACTACTTCTTTAGAGTGACACCAGATCCGGTGACCTTTGGGACATGGTTTGACCCCCTTAGGAAAGTGCTACCATCATGAAACGTTCAGATCACTTACAACTCAATAGATTCTACCTTCCTGTAACGTTTCAGCCTGATTGGACCTTGTTTTCACACAAATGAACCCAGAATGATGTGAAATTGTGCTTCATGCAACATAATTCTGGGTGCCATTTACAAACCATAAGTGCTAATGACTCCATTCCTTTTTGTGGTTGTAGGGGCTTGTGATTGGAGAACACTAAAACAAACCTAACCTCTCTAGGACATTCAGAAGCCAAGTTATAAGCCCACAAAGGTGTAACTGGACTGCTTCTTTAAAGTGACACCAGGCCCGGTGACCTTTGGGACATGGTTTGACCCCCTATAGGAATGTGCGATCATCTTGAAACGTTCAGATCCCTTACAACTCAATAGATTCTACCTTCCTTTAACGTTTCAGCCTGATTGGACCTTGTTTTCACACAAATGAACCCAGAATGATGTGAAATTGTGCTTCGTGCAACATAATTCTGGGTGCCATTTAAAAACCATAAGTGCTAATGACTCCATTAATTTTGGTGGTTGTAGGGGCTGTTGATTGGAGTATACTAAAACAAACCTTATCTCTCTAGGACATTCAGAAGCCAAGTTATAAGCCCACAAAGGTGTAACTGGACTACTTCTTTAAATTGACACCAGATCCGGTGACCTTTGGGACATGGTTCGACCCCCTTAGGAAAGTGCTATCATCATGAAACGTTCAGATCACTTACAACTCAATAGATTCTACCTTCCTGTAACATTTCAGCCTGATTGGACCTTGTTTTCACACAAATGAACCCAGAATGATGTGAAATTGTGCTTCGTGCAACATAATTCTGGGCGCCATTTAAAAACCATAAGTGCTAATGACTCCATTCCTTTTTGTGGTTGTAGGGGCTGTTGATTGGAGTACACTAAAACAAACCTGACATCTCTAGGACATTCAGAAGCCAAGTTATAAGCCCACAAAGGTGTAACTGGACTACTTCTTTAAAGTGACACCAGGCCCGGTGACCTTTGGGACATGGTTTGACCCCCTATAGGAATGTGCGATCATCATGAAACGTTCAGATCACTTACAACTCAATAGATTCTACCTTCTTGTAACGTTTCAGCCTGATTGGACCTTGTTTTCACACAAATGGACCCAGAATGATGTGAAATTGTGCTTTGTTTAACATAATTCTGGGTGCCATTTACAAACCATAAGTGCTAATGACTCCATTCCTTTTTGTAGTTGTAGGGGCTGTTGATTGGAGTACCCTAAAACAAACCTGATCTCTCTAGGACATTCAGAAGCCAAGTTATAAGCCCACAAATGTGTAACTGGACTACTTCTTTAAATTGACACCTGATGCGGTGATCTTTGGGACATGGTTTGACCCCCTTAGGAAAGTGCTATCATCATGAAACGTTCAGATCACTTACAACTCAATAGATTCTTCCTTCCTGTAACGTTTCAGCCTGATTGGACCTTGTTTTCACACAAATTAACCCAGAATGATGTGAAATTGTACTTCGTGCAACATAATTCTAGGTGCCATTTAAAAACCATAAGTGCTAATGACTCCATTCCTTTTTGTGGTTGTAGGGGCTGTTCATTGGAGTACATTAAAACAAACCTGATCTCTCTAGGACATTCAGAAGCCAAGTTATAAGCCCACAAATGTGTAACTGGACTACTTCTTTAAATTGACACCAGATCCGGTGACCTTTGGGACATGGTTTGACACCCTTAAGAAAGTGCTATCATCATGAAACGTTCAGATCACTTACAACTCAATAGATTCTACCTTCCTGTAACGTTTCAGCCTGATTGGACCTTGTTTTCACACAAATGAACCCAGAATGATGTGAAATTGTACTTCGTGCAACATAATTCGGGGTGCCATTTAAAAACCATAAGTGCAAATGACTCCATTCCTTTTTGTGGTTGTAGGGGCTGTTGATTGGAGTACCCTAAAACAAACCTGATCTCTCTAGGACATTCAGAAGCCAAGTTATAAGCCCACAAATGTGTAACTGGACTACTTCTTTAAATTGACACCAGATCCGGTGACATTTGGGACATGGTTTGACCCCCTTAGGAAAGTGCTATCATCATGAAACGTTCAGATCACTTACAACTCAATAGATTCTACCTTCCTGTAACGTTTCAGCCTGATTGGACCTTGTTTTCACACAAATGAACCCAGAATGATGTGAAATTGTGCTTCGTGCAACATAATTCTGGGTGCCATTTAAAAACCATAAGTGCTAATGTCTCCATTCCTTTTTGTGGTTGTAGGGACTGTTGATTGGAGGACACTAAAACAAACCTGATCTCTAGCACATTCAGAAGCCAAGTTATAAGCCCACAAATGTGTAACTGGACTACTTCTTTAAATTGACACCAGATCCGGTGACCTTTGGGACATGGTTTGACCCCCTTAGGAAAGTGCTATCATCATGAAACGTTCAGATCACTTACAACTCAATAGATTCTACCTTCCTGTAACGTTTCAGCCTGATTGGACCTTGTTTTCACACAAATGAACCCAGAATGATGTGAAATTGTGCTTCGTGCAACATAATTCTGGGTGCCATTTACAAACCATAAGTGCTAATGACTCCATTCCTTTTTGTGGTTGTAGGGGCTTGTGATTGGAGAACACTAAAACAAACCTAACCTCTCTAGGACATTCAGAAGCCAAGTTATAAGCCCACAAAGGTGTAACTGGACTGCTTCTTTAAAGTGACACCAGGCCCGGTGACCTTTGGGACATGGTTTGACCCCCTATAGGAATGTGCGATCATCTTGAAACGTTCAGATCCCTTACAACTCAATAGATTCTACCTTCCTTTAACGTTTCAGCCTGATTGGACCTTGTTTTCACACAAATGAACCCAGAATGATGTGAAATTGTGCTTCGTGCAACATAATTCTGGGTGCCATTTAAAAACCATAAGTGCTAATGACTCCATTAATTTTGGTGGTTGTAGGGGCTGTTGATTGGAGTATACTAAAACAAACCTGATCTCTCTAGGACATTCAGAAGCCAAGTTATAAGCCCACAAAGGTGTAACTGGACTACTTCTTTAAATTGACACCAGATCTGGTGACCTTTGGGACATGGTTCGACCCCCTTAGGAAAGTGCTATCATCATGAAACGTTCAGATCACTTACAACTCAATAGATTCTACCTTCCTGTAACATTTCAGCCTGATTGGACCTTGTTTTCACACAAATGAACCCAGAATGATGTGAAATTGTGCTTCGTGCAACATAATTCTGGGCGCCATTTAAAAACCATAAGTGCTAATGACTCCATTCCTTTTTGTGGTTGTAGGGGCTGTTGATTGGAGTACACTAAAACAAACCTGACATCTCTAGGACATTCAGAAGCCAAGTTATAAGCCCACAAAGGTGTAACTGGACTACTTCTTTAAAGTGACACCAGGCCCGGTGACCTTTGGGACATGGTTTGACCCCCTATAGGAATGTGCGATCATCATGAAACGTTCAGATCACTTACAACTCAATAGATTCTACCTTCTTGTAACGTTTCAGCCTGATTGGACCTTGTTTTCACACAAATGGACCCAGAATGATGTGAAATTGTGCTTTGTTTAACATAATTCTGGGTGCCATTTACAAACCATAAGTGCTAATGACTCCATTCCTTTTTGTAGTTGTAGGGGCTGTTGATTGGAGTACCCTAAAACAAACCTGATCTCTCTAGGACATTCAGAAGCCAAGTTATAAGCCCACAAATGTGTAACTGGACTACTTCTTTAAATTGACACCTGATGCAGTGATCTTTGGGACATGGTTTGACCCCCTTAGGAAAGTGCTATCATCATGAAACGTTCAGATCACTTACAACTCAATAGATTCTACCTTCCTGTAACGTTTCAGCCTGATTGGACCTTGTTTTCACACAAATGAACCCAGAATGATGTGAAATTGTGCTTCGTGCAACATAATTCTGGGTGCCATTTAAAAACCATAAGTGCTAATGTCTCCATTCCTTTTTGTGGTTGTAGGGACTGTTGATTGGAGGACACTAAAACAAACCTGATCTCTAGGACATTCAGAAGCCAAGTTATAAGCCCACAAATGTGTAACTGGACTACTTCTTTAAATTGACACCAGATCCGGTGACCTTTGGGACATGGTTTGACCCCCTTAGGAAAGTGCTATCATCATGAAACGTTCAGATCACTTACAACTCAATAGATTCTACCTTCCTGTAACGTTTCAGCCTGATTGGACCTTGTTTTCACACAAATGAACCCAGAATGATGTGAAATTGTGCTTCGTGCAACATAATTCTGGGTGCCATTTACAAACCATAAGTGCTAATGACTCCATTCCTTTTTGTGGTTGTAGGGGCTTGTGATTGGAGAACACTAAAAAAGCCCACAAAGGTGTAACTGGACTGCTTCTTTAAAGTGACACCAGGCCCGGTGACCTTTGGGACATGGTTTGACCCCCTATAGGAATGTGCGATCATCTTGAAACGTTCAGATCCCTTACAACTCAATAGATTCTACCTTCCTTTAACGTTTCAGCCTGATTGGACCTTGTTTTCACACAAATGAACCCAGAATGATGTGAAATTGTGCTTCGTGCAACATAATTCTGGGTGCCATTTAAAAACCATAAGTGCTAATGACTCCATTAATTTTGGTGGTTGTAGGGGCTGTTGATTGGAGTATACTAAAACAAACCTGATCTCTCTAGGACATTCAGAAGCCAAGTTATAAGCCCACAAAGGTGTAACTGGACTACTTCTTTAAAGTGACACCAGGCCCGGTGACCTTTGGGACATGGTTTGACCCCCTATAGGAATGTGCGATCATCATGAAACGTTCAGATCACTTACAACTCAATAGATTCTACCTTCTTGTAACGTTTCAGCCTGATTGGACCTTGTTTTCACACAAATGGACCCAGAATGATGTGAAATTGTGCTTTGTTTAACATAATTCTGGGTGCCATTTACAAACCATAAGTGCTAATGACTCCATTCCTTTTTGTAGTTGTAAGCGCTGTTGATTGGAGTACCCTAAAACAAACCTGATCTCTCTAGGACATTCAGAAGCAAAGTTATAAGCCCACAAATGTGTAACTGGACTACTTCTTTAAATTGACACCTGATGCGGTGATCTTTGGGACATGGTTTGACCCCCTTAGGAAAGTGCTATCATCATGAAACGTTCAGATCACTTACAACTCAATAGATTCTTCCTTCCTGTAACGTTTCAGCCTGATTGGACCTTGTTTTCACACAAATGAACCCAGAATGATGTGAAATTGTACTTCGTGCAACATAATTCTAGGTGCCATTTAAAAACCATAAGTGCTAATGACTCCATTCCTTTTTGTGGTTGTAGGGGCTGTTGATTGGAGTACATTAAAACAAACCTGATCTCTCTAGGACATTCAGAAGCCAAGTTATAAGCCCACAAATGTGTAACTGGACTACTTCTTTAAATTGACACCAGATCCGGTGACCTTTGGGACATGGTTTGACCCCCTTAGGAAAGTGCTATCATCATGAAACGTTCAGATCACTTACAACTCAATAGATTCTACCTTCCTGTAACGTTTCAGCCTGATTGGACCTTGTTTTCACACAAATGAACCCAGAATGATGTGAAATTGTACTTCGTGCAACATAATTCTAGGTGCCATTTAAAAACCATAAGTGCTAATGACTCCATTCCTTTTTGTGGTTGTAGGGGCTGTTGATTGGAGTACCCTAAAACAAACCTGATCTCTCTAGGACATTCAGAAGCCAAGTTATAAGCCCACAAATGTGTAACTGGACTACTTCTTTAAATTGACACCAGATCCGGTGACATTTGGGACATGGTTTGACCCCCTTAGGAAAGTGCTATCATCATGAAACGTTCAGATCACTTACAACTCAATAGATTCTACCTTCCTGTAACGTTTCAGCCTGATTGGACCTTGTTTTCACACAAATGAACCCAGAATGATGTGAAATTGTGCTTCGTGCAACATAATTCTGGGTGCCATTTAAAAACCATAAGTGCTGATGTCTCCATTCCTTTTTGTGGTTGTAGGGGCTGTTGATTGGAGTACATTAAAACAAACCTGATCTCTAGGACATTAAGAAGCCAAGTTATAAGCCCACAAATGTGTAAATGGACTACTTCTTTAAATTGACACCAGATCCGGTGACCTTTGGGACATGGTTTGACCCCCTTAGGAAAGTGCTATCATCATGAAACGTTCAGATCACTTACAACTCAATAGATTCTACCTTCCTGTAACGTTTCAGCCTGATTGGACCTTGTTTTCACACAAATGAACCCAGAATGATGTGAAATTGTGCTTCGTGCAACATAATTCTGGGTGCCATTTAAAAACCATAAGTGCTAATGTCTCCATTCCTTTTTGTGGTTGTAAGGGCTGTTGATTGGAGTACACTAAAACAAACCTGACCTCTCTAGGACATTCAGAAGCCAAGTTATAAGCCCACAAATATGTACCTGGACTACTTCTTTAGAGTGACACCAGATCCGGTGACCTTTGGGACATGGTTTGACCCCCTTAGGAAAGTGCTACCATCATGAAACGTTCAGATCACTTACAACTCAATAGATTCTACCTTCCTGTAACGTTTCAGCCTGATTGGACCTTGTTTTCACACAAATGAACCCAGAATGATGTGAAATTGTGCTTCGTGCAACCTAATTCTGGGTGCCATTTAAAAACCATAAGTGCTGATGTCTCCATTCCTTTTTGTGGTTGTAGGGGCTGTTGATTGGAGTACATTAAAACAAACCTGATCTCTAGGACATTCAGAAGCCAAGTTATAAGCCCACAAATGTGTAAATGGACTACTTCTTTAAATTGACACCAGATCCGGTGACCTTTGGGACATGGTTTGACCCCCTTAGGAAAGTGCTATCATCATGAAACGTTCAGATCACTTACAACTCAATAGATTCTACCTTCCTGTAACGTTTCAGCCTGATTGGACCTTGTTTTCACACAAATGAACCCAGAATGATGTGAAATTGTACTTCGTGCAACATAATTCTAGGTGCCATTTAAAAACCATAAGTGCTAATGACTCCATTCCTTTTTGTGGTTGTAGGGGCTGTTGATTGGAGTACCCTAAAACAAACCTGATCTCTCTAGGACATTCAGAAGCCAAGTTATAAGCCCACAAATGTGTAACTGGACTACTTCTTTAAATTGACACCAGATCCGGTGACATTTGGGACATGGTTTGACCCCCTTAGGAAAGTGCTATCATCATGAAACGTTCAGATCACTTACAACTCAATAGATTCTACCTTCCTGTAACGTTTCAGCCTGATTGGACCTTGTTTTCACACAAATGAACCCAGAATGATGTGAAATTGTGCTTCGTGCAACATAATTCTGGGTGCCATTTAAAAACCATAAGTGCTGATGTCTCCATTCCTTTTTGTGGTTGTAGGGGCTGTTGATTGGAGTACATTAAAACAAACCTGATCTCTAGGACATTCAGAAGCCAAGTTATAAGCCCACAAATGTGTAAATGGACTACTTCTTTAAATTGACACCAGATCCGGTGACCTTTGGGACATGGTTTGACCCCCTTAGGAAAGTGCTATCATCATGAAACGTTCAGATCACTTACAACTCAATAGATTCTACCTTCCTGTAACGTTTCAGCCTGATTGGACCTTGTTTTCACACAAATGAACCCAGAATGATGTGAAATTGTGCTTCGTGCAACATAATTCTGGGTGCCATTTAAAAACCATAAGTGCTACTGTCTCCATTCCTTTTTGTGGTTGTAAGGGCTGTTGATTGGAGTACACTAAAACAAACCTGACCTCTCTAGGACATTCAGAAGCCAAGTTATAAGCCCACAAATATGTACCTGGACTACTTCTTTAGAGTGACACCAGATCCGGTGACCTTTGGGACATGGTTTGACCCCCTTAGGAAAGTGCTACCATCATGAAACGTTCAGATCACTTACAACTCAATAGATTCTACCTTCCTGTAACGTTTCAGCCTGATTGGACCTTGTTTTCACACAAATGAACCCAGAATGATGTGAAATTGTGCTTCATGCAACATAATTCTGGGTGCCATTTACAAACCATAAGTGCTAATGACTCCATTCCTTTTTGTGGTTGTAGGGGCTTGTGATTGGAGAACACTAAAACAAACCTAACCTCTCTAGGACATTCAGAAGCCAAGTTATAAGCCCACAAAGGTGTAACTGGACTGCTTCTTTAAAGTGACACCAGGCCCGGTGACCTTTGGGACATGGTTTGACCCCCTATAGGAATGTGCGATCATCTTGAAACGTTCAGATCCCTTACAACTCAATAGATTCTACCTTCCTTTAACGTTTCAGCCTGATTGGACCTTGTTTTCACACAAATGAACCCAGAATGATGTGAAATTGTACTTCGTGCAACATAATTCTGGGTGCCATTTAAAAACCATAAGTGCTAATGACTCCATTAATTTTGGTGGTTGTAGGGGCTGTTGATTGGAGTATACTAAAACAAACCTTATCTCTCTAGGACATTCAGAAGCCAAGTTATAAGCCCACAAAGGTGTAACTGGACTACTTCTTTAAATTGACACCAGATCCGGTGACCTTTGGGACATGGTTCGACCCCCTTAGGAAAGTGCTATCATCATGAAACGTTCAGATCACTTACAACTCAATAGATTCTACCTTCCTGTAACGTTTCAGCCTGATTGGACCTTGTTTTCACACAAATGAACCCAGAATGATGTGAAATTGTGCTTCATGCAACATAATTCTGGGTGCCATTTACAAACCATAAGTGCTAATGACTCCATTCCTTTTTGTGGTTGTAGGGGCTTGTGATTGGAGAACACTAAAACAAACCGAACCTCTCTAGGACATTCAGAAGCCATGTTATAAGCCCACAAAGGTGTAACTGGACTGCTTCTTTAAAGTGACACCAGGCCCGGTGACCTTTGGGACATGGTTTGACCCCCTATAGGAATGTGCGATCATCTTGAAACGTTCAGATCCCTTACAACTCAATAGATTCTACCTTCCTTTAACGTTTCAGCCTGATTGGACCTTGTTTTCACACAAATGAACCCAGAATGATGTGAAATTGTGCTTCGTGCAACATAATTCTGGGTGCCATTTAAAAACCATAAGTGCTAATGACTCCATTAATTTTGGTGGTTGTAGGGGCTGTTGATTGGAGTATACTAAAACAAACCTTATCTCTCTAGGACATTCAGAAGCCAAGTTATAAGCCCACAAAGGTGTAACTGGACTACTTCTTTAAATTGACACCAGATCCGGTGACCTTTGGGACATGGTTCGACCCGCTTAGGAAAGTGCTATCATCATGAAACGTTCAGATCACTTACAACTCAATAGATTCTACCTTCCTGTAACATTTCAGCCTGATTGGACCTTGTTTTCACACAAATGAACCCAGAATGATGTGAAATTGTGCTTCGTGCAACATAATTCTGGGCGCCATTTAAAAACCATAAGTGCTAATGACTCCATTCCTTTTTGTGGTTGTAGGGGCTGTTGATTGGAGTACACTAAAACAAACCTGACATCTCTAGGACATTCAGAAGCCAAGTTATAAGCCCACAAATGTGTAACTGGACTACTTCTTTAAATTGACACCAGATCCGGTGACCTTTGGGACATGGTTTGACCCCCTTAGGAAAGTGCTATCATCATGAAACGTTCAGATCACTTACAACTCAATAGATTCTACCTTCCTGTAACGTTTCAGCCTGATTGGACCTTGTTTTCACACAAATGAACCCAGAATGATGTGAAATTGTACTTCGTGCAACATAATTCTAGGTGCCATTTAAAAACCATAAGTGCTAATGACTCCATTCCTTTTTGTGGTTGTAGGGGCTGTTGATTGGAGTACCCTAAAACAAACCTGATCTCTCTAGGACATTCAGAAGCCAAGTTATAAGCCCACAAATGTGTAACTGGACTACTTCTTTAAATTGACACCAGATCCGGTGACATTTGGGACATGGTTTGACCCCCTTAGGAAAGTGCTATCATCATGAAACGTTCAGATCACTTACAACTCAATAGATTCTACCTTCCTGTAACGTTTCAGCCTGATTGGACCTTGTTTTCACACAAATGAACCCAGAATGATGTGAAATTGTGCTTCGTGCAACATAATTCTGGGTGCCATTTAAAAACCATAAGTGCTAATGTCTCCATTCCTTTTTGTGGTTGTAGGGACTGTTGATTGGAGGACACTAAAACAAACCTGATCTCTAGGACATTCAGAAGCCAAGTTATAAGCCCACAAATGTGTAACCGGACTACTTCTTTAAATTGACACCAGATCCGGGGACCTTTGGGACATGGTTTGACCCCCTTAGGAAAGTGCTATCATTATGAAACGTTCAGATCACTTACAACTCAATAGATTCTACCTTCCTGTAACGTTTCAGCCTGATTGGACCTTGTTTTCACACAAATGAACCCAGAATGATGTGAAATTGTGCTTCGTGCAACATAATTCTGGGTGCCATTTACAAACCATAAGTGCTAATGACTACATTCCTTTTTGTGGTTGTAGGGGCTTGTGATTGGAGAACACTAAAATAAACCTAACCTATCTAGGACATTCAGAAGCCAAGTTATAAGCCCACAAAGGTGTAACTGGACTGCTTCTTTAAAGTGACACCAGGCCCGGTGACCTTTGGGACATGGTTTGACCCCCTATAGGAATGTGCAATCATCTTGAAACGTTCAGATCCCTTACAACTCAATAGATTCTACCTTCCTTTAACGTTTCAGCCTGATTGGACCTTGTTTTCACACAAATGAACCCAGAATGATGTGAAATTGTGCTTCGTGCAACATAATTCTGGGTGCCATTTAAAAACCATAAGTGCTAGTGACTCCATTAATTTTGGTGGTTGTAGGGGCTGTTGATTGGAGTATACTAAAACAAACCTGATCTCTCTAGGACATTCAGAAGCCAAGTTATAAGCCCACAAAGGTGTAACTGGACTACATCTTTAAATTGACACCAGATCCGGTGACCTTTGGGACATGGTTCGACCCCCTTAGGAAAGTGCTATCATCATGAAACGTTCAGATCACTTACAACTCAATAGATTCTACCTTCCTGTAACATTTCAGCCTGATTGGACCTTGTTTTCACACAAATGAACCCAGAATGATGTGAAATTGTGCTTCGTGCAACATAATTCTGGGCGCCATTTAAAAACCATAAGTGCTAATGACTCCATTCCTTTTTGTGGTTGTAGGGGCTGTTGATTGGAGTACACTAAAACAAACCTGACATCTCTAGGACATTCAGAAGCCAAGTTATAAGCCCACAAAGGTGTAACTGGACTACTTCTTTAAAGTGACACCAGGCCCGGTGACCTTTGGGACATGGTTTGACCCCCTATAGGAATGTGCGATCATCATGAAACGTTCAGATCACTTACAACTCAATAGATTCTACCTTCTTGTAACGTTTCAGCCTGATTGGACCTTGTTTTCACACAAATGGACCCAGAATGATGTGAAATTGTGCTTTGTTTAACATAATTCTTGGTGCCATTTACAAACCATAAGTGCTAATGACTCCATTCCTTTTTGTAGTTGTAGGGGCTGTTGATTGGAGTACCCTAAAACAAACCTGATCTCTCTAGGACATTCAGAAGCCAAGTTATAAGCCCACAAATGTGTAACTGGACTACTTTAAATTGACACCTGATGCGGTGATCTTTGGGACATGGTTTGACCCCCTTAGGAAAGTGCTATCATCATGAAACGTTCAGATCACTTACAACTCAATAGATTCTACCTTCCTGTAACGTTTCAGCCTGATTGGACCTTGTTTTCACACAAATGAACCCAGAATGATGTGAAATTGTGCTTTGTGCAACATAATTCTGGGTGCCATTTAAAAACCATAAGTGCTAATGTCTCCATTCCTTTTTGTGGTTGTAGGGACTGTTGATTGGAGGACACTAAAACAAACCTGATCTCTAGGACATTCAGAAGCCAAGTTATAAGCCCACAAATGTGTAACTGGACTACTTCTTTAAATTGACACCAGATCCGGTGACTTTTGGGACATGGTTTGACCCCCTTAGGAAAGTGCTATCATCATGAATCGTTCAGATCACTTACAACTCAATAGATTCTACCTTCCTGTAACGTTTCAGCCTGATTGGACCTTGTTTTCACACAAATGAACCCAGAATGATGTGAAATTGTGCTTCGTGCAACATAATTCTGGGTGCCATTTACAAACCATAAGTGCTAATGACTCCATTCCTTTTTGTGGTTGTAGGGGCTTGTGATTGGAGAACACTAAAACAAACCTAACCTCTCTAGGACATTCAGAAGCCAAGTTATAAGCCCACAAAGGTGTAACTGGACTGCTTCTTTAAAGTGACACCAGGCCCGGTGACCTTTGGGACATGGTTTGACCCCCTATAGGAATGTGCGATCATCTTGAAACGTTCAGATCCCTTACAACTCAATAGATTCTACCTTCCTTTAACGTTTCAGCCTGATTGGACCTTGTTTTCACACAAATGAACCCAGAATGATGTGAAATTGTGCTTCGTGCAACATAATTCTGGGTGCCATTTAAAAACCATAAGTGCTAATGACTCCATTAATTTTGGTGGTTGTAGGGGCTGTTGATTGGAGTATACTAAAACAAACCTGATCTCTCTAGG
This sequence comes from Nothobranchius furzeri, assembly GCF_043380555.1. Lineage (NCBI taxonomy): Eukaryota > Metazoa > Chordata > Actinopteri > Cyprinodontiformes > Nothobranchiidae > Nothobranchius > Nothobranchius furzeri. Next base: position 11,970,711 of record NC_091743.1, read on the forward strand.
ACATTCAGAAGCCAAGTTATAAGCCCACAAATATGTACCTGGACTACTTCTTTAGAGTGACACCAGATCCGGTGACCTTTGGGACATGGTTTGACCCCCTTAGGAAAGTGCTACCATCATGAAACGTTCAGATCACTTACAACTCAATAGATTCTACCTTCTTGTAACGTTTCAGCCTGATTGGACCTTGTTTTCACACAAATGGACCCAGAATGATGTGAAATTGTGCTTTGTGCAACATAATTCTGGGTGCCATTTACAAACCATAAGTGCTAATGACTCCATTCCTTTTTGTAGTTGTAGGGGCTGTTGATTGGAGTACCCTAAAACAAACCTGATCTCTCTAGGACATTCAGAAGCCAAGTTATAAGCCCACAAATGTGTAACTGGACTACTTCTTTAAATTGACACCTGATGCGGTGATCTTTGGGACATGGTTTGACCCCCTTAGGAAAGTGCTATCATCATGAAACGTTCAGATCACTTACAACTCAATAGATTCTTCCTTCCTGTAACGTTTCAGCCTGATTGGACCTTGTTTTCACACAAATGAACCCAGAATGATGTGAAATTGTACTTCGTGCAACATAATTCTAGGTGCCATTTAAAAACCATAAGTGCTAATGACTCCATTCCTTTTTGTGGTTGTAGGGGCTGTTGATTGGAGTACATTAAAACAAACCTGATCTCTCTAGGACATTCAGAAGCCAAGTTATAAGCCCACAAATGTGTAACTGGACTACTTCTTTAAATTGACACCAGATCCGGTGACCTTTGGGACATGGTTTGACCCCCTTAGGAAAGTGCTATCATCATGAAACGTTCAGATCACTTACAACTCAATAGATTCTACCTTCCTGTAACGTTTCAGCCTGATTGGACCTTGTTTTCACACAAATGAACCCAGAATGATGTGAAATTGTACTTCGTGCAACATAATTCTAGGTGCCATTTAAAAACCATAAGTGCTAATGACTCCATTCCTTTTTGTGGTTGTAGGGGCTGTTGATTGGAGTACCCTAAAAAAAACCTGATCTCTCTAGGACATTCAGAAGCCAAGTTATAAGCCCACAAATGTGTAACTGGACTACTTCTTTAAATTGACACCAGATCCGGTGACATTTGGGACATGGTTTGACCCCCTTAGGAAAGTGCTATCATCATGAAACGTTCAGATCACTTACAACTCAATAGATTCTACCTTCCTGTAACGTTTCAGCCTGATTGGACCTTGTTTTCACACAAATGAACCCAGAATGATGTGAAATTGTGCTTCGTGCAACATAATTCTGGGTGCCATTTAAAAACCATAAGTGCTGATGTCTCCATTCCTTTTTGTGGTTGTAGGGACTGTTGATTGGAGGACACTAAAACAAACCTGATCTCTAGGACATTCAGAAGCCAAGTTATAAGCCCACAAATGTGTAACTGGACTACTTCTTTAAATTGACACCAGATCCGGTGACCTTTGGGACATGGTTTGACCCCCTTAGGAAAGTGCTATCATCATGAAACGTTCAGATCACTTACAACTCAATAGATTCTACCTTCCTGTAACGTTTCAGCCTGATTGGACCTTGTTTTCACACAAATGAACCCAGAATGATGTGAAATTGTGCTTCGTGCAACATAATTCTGGGTGCCATTTAAAAACTATAAGTGCTAATGTCTCCATTCCTTTTTGTGGTTGTAAGGGCTGTTGATTGGAGTACACTAAAACAAACCTGACCTCTCTAGGACATTCAGAAGCCAAGTTATAAGCCCACAAATATGTACCTGGACTACTTCTTTAGAGTGACACCAGATCCGGTGACCTTTGGGACATGGTTTGACCCCCTTAGGAAAGTGCTACCATCATGAAACGTTCAGATCACTTACAACTCAATAGATTCTACCTTCTTGTAACGTTTCAGCCTGATTGGACCTTGTTTTCACACAAATGGACCCAGAATGATGTGAAATTGTGCTTTGTGCAACATAATTCTGGGTGCCATTTACAAACCATAAGTGCTAATGACTCCATTCCTTTTTGTAGTTGTAGGGGCTGTTGATTGGAGTACCCTAAAACAAACCTGATCTCTCTAGGACATTCAGAAGCCAAGTTATAAGCCCACAAATGTGTAACTGGACTACTTCTTTAAATTGACACCTGATGCGGTGATCTTTGGGACATGGTTTGACCCCCTTAGGAAAGTGCTATCATCATGAAACGTTCAGATCACTTACAACTCAATAGATTCTTCCTTCCTGTAACGTTTCAGCCTGATTGGACCTTGTTTTCACACAAATGAACCCAGAATGATGTGAAATTGTACTTCGTGCAACATAATTCTAGGTGCCATTTAAAAACCATAAGTGCTAATGACTCCATTCCTTTTTGTGGTTGTAGGGGCTGTTGATTGGAGTACATTAAAACAAACCTGATCTCTCTAGGACATTCAGAAGCCAAGTTATAAGCCCACAAATGTGTAACTGGACTACTTCTTTAAATTGACACCAGATCCGGTGACCTTTGGGACATGGTTTCACCCCCTTAGGAAAGTGCTATCATCATGAAACGTTCAGATCACTTACAACTCAATAGATTCTACCTTCCTGTAACGTTTCAGCCTGATTGGACCTTGTTTTCACACAAATGAACCCAGATTGATTTGAAATTGTACTTCGTGCAACATAATTCTAGGTGCCATTTAAAAACCATAAGTGCTAATGACTCCATTCCTTTTTGTGGTTGTAGGGGCTGTTGATTGGAGTACCCTAAAACAAACCTGATCTCTCTAGGAAATTCAGAAGCCAAGTTATAAGCCCACAAATGTGTAACTGGACTACTTCTTTAAATTGACACCAGATCCGGTGACATTTGGGACATGGTTTGACCCCCTTAGGAAAGTGCTATCATCATGAAACGTTCAGATCACTTACAACTCAATAGATTCTACCTTCCTGTAACGTTTCAGCCTGATTGGACCTTGTTTTCACACAAATGAACCCAGAATGATGTGAAATTGTGCTTCGTGCAACATAATTCTGGGTGCCATTTAAAAACCATAAGTGCTAATGTCTCCATTCCTTTTTGTGGTTGTAGGGACTGTTGATTGGAGGACACTAAAACAAACCTGATCTCTAAGACATTCAGAAGCAAAGTTATAAGCCCACAAATGTGTAACTGGACTACTTCTTTAAATTGACACCAGATCCGGTGACCTTTGGGACATGGTTTGACCCCCTTAGGAAAGTGCTATCATCATGAAACGTTCAGATCACTTACAACTCAATAGATTCTACCTTCCTGTAACGTTTCAGCCTGATTGGACCTTGTTTTCACACAAATGAACCCAGAATGATGTGAAATTGTGCTTCGTGCAACATAATTCTGGGTGCCATTTAAAAACCATAAGTGCTAATGTCTCCATTCCTTTTTGTGGTTGTAAGGGCTGTTGATTGGAGTACACTAAAACAAACCTGACCTCTCTAGGACATTCAGAAGCCAAGTTATAAGCCCACAAATATGTACCTGGACTACTTCTTTAGAGTGACACCAGATACGGTGACCTTTGGGACATGGTTTGACCCCCTTAGGAAAGTGTTACCATCATGAAACGTTCAGATCACTTACAACTCAATAGATTCTACCTTCCTGTAACGTTTCAGCCTGATTGGACCTTGTTTTCACACAAATGAACCCAGAATGATGTGAAATTGTGCTTCGTGCAACATAATTCTGGGTGCCATTTACAAACCATAAGTGCTAATGACTCCATTCCTTTTTGTGGTTGTAGGGGCTTGTGATTGGAGAACACTAAAACAAACCTAACCTCTCTAGGACATTCAGAAGCCAAGTTATAAGCCCACAAAGGTGTAACTGGACTGCTTCTTTAAAGTGACACCAGGCCCGGTGACCTTTGGGACATGGTTTGACCCCCTATAGGAATGTGCGATCATCTTGAAACGTTCAGATCCCTTACAACTCAATAGATTCTACCTTCCTTTAACGTTTCAGCCTGATTGGACCTTGTTTTCACACAAATGAACCCAGAATGATGTGAAATTGTGCTTCGTGCAACATAATTCTGGGTGCCATTTAAAAACCATAAGTGCTAATGACTCCATTAATTTTGGTGGTTGTAGGGGCTGTTGATTGGAGTATACTAAAACAAACCTGATCTCTCTAGGACATTCAGAAGCCAAGTTATAAGCCCACAAAGGTGTAACTGGACTACTTCTTTAAATTGACACAAGATCCGGTGACCTTTGGGACATGGTTCGACCCCCTTAGGAAAGTGCTATCATCATGAAACGTTCAGATCACTTACAACTCAATAGATTCTACCTTCCTGTAACATTTCAGCCTGATTGGACCTTGTTTTCACACAAATGAACCCAGAATGATGTGAAATTTTGCTTCGTGCAACATAATTCTGGGCGCCATTTAAAAACCATAAGTGCTAATGACTCCATTCCTTTTTGTGGTTGTAGGGGCTGTTGATTGGAGTACACTAAAACAAACCTGACATCTCTAGGACATTCAGAAGCCAAGTTATAAGCCCACAAAGGTGTAACTGGACTACTTCTTTAAAGTGACACCAGGCCCGGTGACCTTTGGGACATGGTTTGACCCCCTATAGGAATGTGCGATCATCATGAAACGTTCAGATCACTTACAACTCAATAGATTCTACGTTCTTGTAACGTTTCAGCCTGATTGGACCTTGTTTTCACACAAATGGACCCAGAATGATGTGAAATTGTGCTTTGTGCAACATAATTCTGGGTGCCATTTACAAACCATAAGTGCTAATGACTCCATTACTTTTTGTGGTTGTAGGGGCTGTTGATTGGAGTACACTAAAACAAACCTGATCTCTCTAGGACATTCAGAAGCCAAGTTATAAGCCCACAAATGTGTAACTGGACTACTTCTTTAAATTGACGCCAGATCCGGTGACCTTTGGGACATGGTTTGACCCCCTTAGGAAAGTGCTATCATCATGAAACGTTCAGATCACTTACAACTTAATAGATTCTACCTTCCTGTAACGTTTCAGCCTGATTGGACCTTGTTTTCACACAAATGAACCCAGAATGATGTGAAATTGTGCTTCGTGCAACATAATTCTGGGTGCCATTTAAAAACCATAAGTGCTAATGACTCCATTCCTTTTTGTGGTTGTAGGGGTTGTTGATTGGAGTACCCTAAAACAAACCTGATCTCTCTAGGACATTCAGAAGCCAAGTTATAAGCCCACAAATGTGTAACTGGACTACTTCTTTAAATTGAAACCTGATCCGGTGACCTTTGGGACATGATTTGACCCCCTTAGGAAAGTGCTATCATCATGAAACGTTCAGATCACTTACAACTCAATAGATTATTCCTTCCTGTAACGTTTCAGCCTGATTGGACCTTGTTTTCACACAAATGAACCCAGAATGATGTGAAATTGTACTTCGTGCAACATAATTCTAGGTGCCATTTAAAAACCATAAGTGCTAATGACTCCATTCCTTTCTGTGGTTGTAGGGGCTGTTGACTGGAGTACATTAAAACAAACCTGATCTCTCTAGGACATTCAGAAGCCAAGTTATAAGCCCACAAATGTGTAACTGGACTACTTCCTTAAATTGAAACCTGATGCGGTGATCTTTGGGACATGGTTTGACCCCCTTAGGAAAGTGCTATTATCATGAAACATTCAGATCACTTACAACTCAGTAGATTCTACATTCCTCTAACGTTTCAGCCTGATTGGACCTTGTTTTCACACAAATGAACCCAGAATGATGTGAAATTGTGCTTCGTGCAACATAATTCTGGGTGCCAATTACAAACCATAAGTGCTAATGACTCCATTCCTTTTTGTGGTTGTAGGGGCTGTTGATTGGAGTACATTAAAACAAACCTGATCTCTCTAGGACATTCAGAAGCCAAGTTATAAGCCCACAAATGTGTAACTGGACTACTTCTTTAAATTGACACCAGATCCAGTGACCTTTGGGACATGGTTTGACCCCCTTAGGAATGTGCGATCATCTTGAAACGTTCAGATCCCTTACAACTCAATAGATTCTACCTTCCTTTAACGTTTCAGCCTGATTGGACCTTGTTTTCACACAAATGAACCCAGAATGATGTGAAATTGTGCTTCGTGCAACATAATTCTGGGTGCCATTTAAAAACCATAAGTGCTAATGACTCCATTAATTTTGGTGGTTGTAGGGGCTGTTGATTGGAGTATACTAAAACAAACCTGATCTCTCTAGGACATTCAGAAGCCAAGTTATAAGCCCACAAAGGTGTAACTGGACTACTTCTTTAAATTGACACCAGATCCGGTGACCTTTGGGACATGGTTCGACCCCCTTTGGAAAGTGCTATCATCATGAAACGTTCAGATCACTTACAACTCAATAGATTCTACCTTCCTGTAACATTTCAGCCTGATTGGACCTTGTTTTCACACAAATGAACCCAGAATGATGTGAAATTTTGCTTCGTGCAACATAATTCTGGGCGCCATTTAAAAACCATAAGTGCTAATGACTCCATTCCTTTTTGTGGTTGTAGGGGCTGTTGATTGGAGTAAACTAAAACAAACCTGACATCTCTAGGACATTCAGAAGCCAAGTTATAAGCCCACAAAGGTGTAACTGGACTACTTCTTTAAAGTGACACCAGGCCCGGTGACCTTTGGGACATGGTTTGACCCCCTATAGGAATGTGCGATCATCATGAAACGTTCAGATCACTTACAACTCAATAGATTCTACGTTCTTGTAACGTTTCAGCCTGATTGGACCTTGTTTTCACACAAATGGACCCAGAATGATGTGAAATTGTGCTTTGTGCAACATAATTCTGGGTGCCATTTACAAACCATAAGTGCTAATGACTCCATTAATTTTGGTGGTTGTAGGGGCTGTTGATTGGAGTATACTAAACCAAACCTGATCTCTCTAGGACATTCAGAAGCCAAGTTATAAGCCTACAAAGGTGTAACTGGACTACTTCTTTAAATTGACACCAGATCCGGTGACCTTTGGGACATGGTTCGACCCCCTTAGGAAAGTGCTATCATCATGAAACGTTCAGATCACTTACAACTCAATAGATTCTACCTTCCTGTAACATTTCAGCCTGATTGGACCTTGTTTTCACACAAATGAACCCAGAATGATGTGAAATTTTGCTTCGTGCAACATAATTCTGGGCGCCATTTAAAAACCATAAGTGCTAATGACTCCATTCCTTTTTGTGGTTGTAGGGGCTGTTGATTGGAGTACACTAAAACAAACCTGACATCTCTAGGACATTCAGAAGCCAAGTTATAAGCCCACAAAGGTGTAACTGGACTACTTCTTTAAAGTGACACCAGGCCCGGTGACCTTTGGGACATGGTTTGACCCCCTATAGGAATGTGCGATCATCATGAAACGTTCAGATCACTTACAACTCAATAGATTCTACGTTCTTGTAACGTTTCAGCCTGATTGGACCTTGTTTTCACACAAATGGACCCAGAATGATGTGAAATTGTGCTTTGTGCAACATAATTCTGGGTGCCATTTACAAACCATAAGTGCTAATGACTCCATTACTTTTTGTGGTTGTAGGGGCTGTTGATTGGAGTACACTAAAACAAACCTGATCTCTCTAGGACATTCAGAAGCCAAGTTATAAGCCCACAAATGTGTAACTGGACTACTTCTTTAAATTGACACCAGATCCGGTGACCTTTGGGACATGGTTTGACCCCCTTAGGAAAGTGCTATCATCATGAAACGTTCAGATCACTTACAACTTAATAGATTCTACCTTCCTGTAACGTTTCAGCCTGATTGGACCTTGTTTTCACACAAATGAACCCAGAATGATGTGAAATTGTGCTTCGTGCAACATAATTCTGGGTGCCATTTAAAAACCATAAGTGCTAATGACTCCATTCCTTTTTGTGGTTGTAGGGGCTGTTGATTGGAGTACCCTAAAACAAACCTGATCTCTCTAGGACATTCAGAAGCCAAGTTATAAGCCCACAAATGTGTAACTGGACTACTTCTTTAAATTGAAACCTGATGCGGTGATCTTTGGGACATGGTTTGACCCCCTTAGGAAAGTGCTATTATCATGAAACATTCAGATCACTTACAACTCAGTAGATTCTACATTCCTCTAACGTTTCAGCCTGATTGGACCTTGTTTTCACACAAATGAACCCAGAATGATGTGAAATTGTGCTTCGTGCAACATAATTCTGGGTGCCAATTACAAACCATAAGTGCTAATGACTCCATTCCTTTTTGTGGTTGTAGGGGCTGTTGATTGGAGTACATTAAAACAAACCTGATCTCTCTAGGACATTCAGAAGCCAAGTTATAAGCCCACAAATGTGTAACTGGACTACTTCTTTAAATTGACACCAGATCCGGTGACCTTTGGGACATGGTTTGACCCCCTTAGGAAAGTGCTATCATCATGAAACGTTCAGATCACTTACAACTCAATAGATTCTTCCTTCCTGTAACGTTTCAGCCTGATTGGACCTTGTTTTCACACAAATGAACCCAGAATGATGTGAAATTGTACTTCGTGCAACATAATTCTAAGTGCCATTTAAAAACCATAAGTGCTAATGACTCCATTCCTTTCTGTGGTTGTAGGGGCTGTTGACTGGAGTACATTAAAACAAACCTGATCTCTCTAGGACATTCAGAAGCCAAGTTATAAGCCCACAAATGTGTAACTGGACTACTTCTTTAAATTGAAACCTGATGCGGTGATCTTTGGGACATGGTTTGACCCCCTTAGGAAAGTGCTATTATCATGAAACATTCAGATCACTTACAACTCAGTAGATTCTACATTCCTCTAACGTTTCAGCCTGATTGGACCTTGTTTTCACACAAATGAACCCAGAATGATGTGAAATTGTGCTTCGTGCAACATAATTCTGGGTGCCAATTACAAACCATAAGTGCTAATGACTCCATTCCTTTTTGTGGTTGTAGGGGCTGTTGATTGGAGTACATTAAAACAAACCTGATCTCTCTAGGACATTCAGAAGCCAAGTTATAAGCCCACAAATGTGTAACTGGACTACTTCTTTAAATTGACACCAGATCCAGTGACCTTTGGGACATGGTTTGACCCCCTTAGGAAAGTGCTATCATCATGAAACGTTCAGATCACTTACAACTCAATAGATTCTTCCTTCCTGTAACGTTTCAGCCTGATTGGACCTTGTTTTCACACAAATGAACCCAGAATGATGTGAAATTGTACTTCGTGCAACATAATTCTGGGCGCCATTTAAAAACCATAAGTGCTAATGACTCCATTCCTTTTTGTGGTTGTAGGGGCTGTTGATTGGAGTACACTAAAACAAACCTGACATCTCTAGGACATTCAGAAGCCAAGTTATAAGCCCACAAAGGTGTAACTGGACTACTTCTTTAAAGTGACACCAGGCCCGGTGACCTTTGGGACATGGTTTGACCCCCTATAGGAATGTGCGATCATCATGAAACGTTCAGATCACTTACAACTCAATAGATTCTACCTTCTTGTAACGTTTCAGCCTGATTGGACCTTGTTTTCACACAAATGGACCCAGAATGATGTGAAATTGTGCTTTGTTTAACATAATTCTGGGTGCCATTTACAAACCATAAGTGCTAATGACTCCATTCCTTTTTGTAGTTGTAGGGGCTGTTGATTGGAGTACCCTAAAACAAACCTGATCTCTCTAGGACATTCAGAAGCCAAGTTATAAGCCCACAAATGTGTAACTGGACTACTTCTTTAAATTGACACCTGATGCGGTGATCTTTGGGACATGGTTTGACCCCCTTAGGAAAGTGCTATCATCATGAAACGTTCAGATCACTTACAACTCAATAGATTCTACCTTCCTGTAACGTTTCAGCCTGATTGGACCTTGTTTTCACACAAATTGAACCCAGACTGATGTGAAATTGTGCTTTGTGCAACATAATTCTGGGTGCCATTTAAAAACCATTAGTGCTAATGTCTCCATTCCTTTTTGTGGTTGTAGGGACTGTTGATTGGAGGACACTAAAACAAACCTGATCTCTAGAACATTCAGAAGCCAAGTTATAAGCCCACAAATGTGTAACTGGACTACTTCTTTAAATTGACACCAGATCCGGTGACCTTTGGGACATGGTTTGACCCCCTTAGGAAAGTGCTATCATCATGAAACGTTCAGATCACTTACAACTCAATAGATTCTACCTTCCTGTAACGTTTCAGCCTGATTGGACCTTGTTTTCACACAAATGAACCCAGAATGATGTGAAATTGTGCTTCGTGCAACATAATTCTGGGTGCCATTTACAAACCATAAGTGCTAATGACTCCATTCCTTTTTGTGGTTGTAGGGGCTTGTGATTGGAGAACACTAAAACAAACCTAACCTCTCTAGGACATTCAGAAGCCAAGTTATAAGCCCACAAAGGTGTAACTGGACTGCTTCTTTAAAGTGACACCAGGCCCGGTGACCTTTGGGACATGGTTTGACCCCCTATAGGAATGTGCGATCATCTTGAAACGTTCAGATCCCTTACAACTCAATAGATTCTACCTTCCTTTAACGTTTCAGCCTGATTGGACCTTGTTTTCACACAAATGAACCCAGAATGATGTGAAATTGTGCTTCGTGCAACATAATTCTGGGTGCCATTTAAAAACCATAAGTGCTAATGACTCCATTAATTTTGGTGGTTGTAGGGGCTGTTGATTGGAGTATACTAAAACAAACCTGATCTCTCTAGGACATTCAGAAGCCAAGTTATAAGCCCACAAAGGTGTAACTGGACTACTTCTTTAAATTGACACCAGATCCGGTGACCTTTGGGACATGGTTCGACCCCCTTAGGAAAGTGCTATCATCATGAAACGTTCAGATCACTTACAACTCAATAGATTCTACCTTCCTGTAACATTTCAGCCTGATTGGACCTTGTTTTCACACAAATGAACCCAGAATGATGTGAAATTGTGCTTCGTGCAACATAATTCTGGGCGCCATTTAAAAACCATAAGTGCTAATGACTCCATTCCTTTTTGTGGTTGTAGGGGCTGTTGATTGGAGTACACTAAAACAAACCTGACATCTCTAGGACATTCAGAAGCCAAGTTATAAGCCCACAAAGGTGTAACTGGACTACTTCTTTAAAGTGACACCAGGCCCGGTGACCTTTGGGACATGGTTTGACCCCCTATAGGAATGTGCGATCATCATGAAACGTTCAGATCACTTACAACTCAATAGATTCTACCTTCTTGTAACGTTTCAGCCTGATTGGACCTTGTTTTCACACAAATGGACCCAGAATGATGTGAAATTGTGCTTTGTTTAACATAATTCTGGGTGCCATTTACAAACCATAAGTGCTAATGACTCCATTCCTTTTTGTAGTTGTAGGGGCTGTTGATTGGAGTACCCTAAAACAAACCTGATCTCTCTAGGACATTCAGAAGCAAAGTTATAAGCCCACAAATGTGTAACTGGACTACTTCTTTAAATTGACACCTGATGCGGTGATCTTTGGGACATGGTTTGACCCCCTTAGGAAAGTGCTATCATCATGAAACGTTCAGATCACTTACAACTCAATAGATTCTTCCTTCCTGTAACGTTTCAGCCTGATTGGGCCTTGTTTTCACACAAATGAACCCAGAATGATGTGAAATTGTACTTCGTGCAACATAATTCTAGGTGCCATTTAAAAACCATAAGTGCTAATGACTCCATTCCTTTTTGTGGTTGTAGGGGCTGTTGATTGGAGTACATTAAAACAAACCTGATCTCTCTAGGACATTCAGAAGCCAAGTTATAAGCCCACAAATGTGTAACTGGACTACTTCTTTAAATTGACACCAGATCCGGTGACCTTTGGGACATGGTTTGACCCCCTTAGGAAAGTGCTATCATCATGAAACGTTCAGATCACTTACAACTCAATAGATTCTACCTTCCTGTAACGTTTCAGCCTGATTGGACCTTGTTTTCACACAAATGAACCCAGAATGATGTGAAATTGTACTTCGTGCAACATAATTCTAGGTGCCATTTAAAAACCATAAGTGCTAATGACTCCATTCCTTTTTGTGGTTGTAGGGGCTGTTGATTGGAGTACCCTAAAACAAACCTGATCTCTCTAGGACATTCAGAAGCCAAGTTATAAGCCCACAAATGTGTAACTGGACTACTTCTTTAAATTGACACCAGATCCGGTGACATTTGGGACATGGTTTGACCCCCTTAGGAAAGTGCTATCATCATGAAACGTTCAGATCACTTACAACTCAATAGATTCTACCTTCCTGTAACGTTTCAGCCTGATTGGACCTTGTTTTCACACAAATGAACCCAGAATGATGTGAAATTGTGCTTCGTGCAACATAATTCTGGGTGCCATTTAAAATCCATAAGTGCTGATGTCTCCATTCCTTTTTGTGGTTGTAGGGACTGTTGATTGGAGGACACTAAAACAAACCTGATCTCTAGGACATTCAGAAGCCAAGTTATAAGCCCACAAATGTGTAACTGGACTACTTCTTTAAATTGACACCAGATCCGGTGACCTTTGGGACATGGTTTGACCCCCTTAGGAAAGTGCTATCATCATGAAACGTTCAGATCACTTACAACTCAATAGATTCAACCTTCCTGTAACGTTTCAGCCTGATTGGACCTTGTTTTCACACAAATGAACCCAGAATGATGTGAAATTGTGCTTCGTGCAACATAATTCTGGGTGCCATTTAAAAACCATAAGTGCTAATGTCTCCATTCCTTTTTGTGGTTGTAAGGGCTGTTGATTGGAGTACACTAAAACAAACCTGACCTCTCTAGGACATTCAGAAGCCAAGTTATAAGCCCACAAATATGTACCTGGACTACTTCTTTAGAGTGACACCAGATCCGGTGACCTTTGGGACATGGTTTGACCCCCTTAGGAAAGTGCTACCATCATGAAACGTTCAGATCACTTACAACTCAATAGATTCTACCTTCTTGTAACGTTTCAGCCTGATTGGACCTTGTTTTCACACAAATGGACCCAGAATGATGTGAAATTGTGCTTTGTGCAACATAATTCTGGGTGCCATTTACAAACCATAAGTGCTAATGACTCCATTCCTTTTTGTAGTTGTAGGGGCTGTTGATTGGAGTACCCTAAAACAAACCTGATCTCTCTAGGACATTCAGAAGCCAAGTTATAAGCCCACAAATGTGTAACTGGTCTACTTCTTTAAATTGACACCTGATGCGGTGACATTTGGGACATGGTTTGACCCCCTTAGGAAAGCGCTATCATCATGAAACGTTCAGATCACTTACAACTCAATAGATTCTTCCTTCCTGTAACGTTTCAGCCTGATTGGACCTTGTTTTCACACAAATGAACCCAGAATGATGTGAAATTGTACTTCGTGCAACATAATTCTAGGTGCCATTTAAAAACCATAAGTGCTAATGACTCCATTCCTTTTTGTGGTTGTAGGGGCTGTTGATTGGAGTACATTAAAACAAACCTGATCTCTCTAGGACATTCAGAAGCCAAGTTATAAGCCCACAAATGTGTAACTGGACTACTTCTTTAAATTGACACCAGATCTGGTGACCTTTGGGACATGGTTTGACCCCCTTAGGAAAGTGCTATCATCATGAAACGTTCAGATCAATTACAACTCAATAGATTCTACCTTCCTGTAACGTTTCAGCCTGATTGGACCTTGTTTTCACACAAATGAACCCAGAATGATTTGAAATTGTACTTCGTGCAACATAATTCTAGGTGCCATTTAAAAACCATAAGTGCTAATGACTCCATTCCTTTTTGTGGTTGTAGGGGCTGTTGATTGGAGTACCCTAAAACAAACCTGATCTCTCTAGGACATAAAGAAGCCAAGTTATAAGCCCACAAATGTGTAACTGGACTACTTCTTTAAATTGACACCAGATCCGGTGACATTTGGGACATGGTTTGACCCCCTTAGGAAAGTGCTATCATCATGAAACGTTCAGATCACTTACAACTCAATAGATTCTACCTTCCTGTAACGTTTCAGCCTGATTGGACCTTGTTTTCACACAAATGAACCCAGAATGATGTGAAATTGTGCTTCGTGCAACATAATTCTGGGTGCCATTTAAAAACCATAAGTGCTAATGTCTCCATTCCTTTTTGTGGTTGTAGGGACTGTTGATTGGAGGACACTAAAACAAACCTGATGTCTAGGACATTCAGAAGCAAAGTTATAAGCCCACAAATGTGTAACTGGACTACTTCTTTAAATTGACACCAGATCCGGTGACCTTTGGGACATGGTTTGACCCCCTTAGGAAAGTGCTATCATCATGAAACGTTCAGATCACTTACAACTCAATAGATTCTACCTTCCTGTAACGTTTCAGCCTGATTGGACCTTGTTTTCACACAAATGAACCCAGAATGATGTGAAATTGTGCTTCGTGCAACATAATTCTGGGTGCCATTTAAAAACCATAAGTGCTAATGTCTCCATTCCTTTTTGTGGTTGTAGGGACTGTTGATTGGAGGACACTAAAACAAACCTGATCTCTAAGACATTCAGAAGCAAAGTTATAAGCCCACAAATGTGTAACTGGACTACTTCTTTAAATTGACACCAGATCCGGTGACCTTTGGGACATGGTTTGACCCCCTTAGGAAAGTGCTATCATCATGAAACGTTCAGATCACTTACAACTCAATAGATTCTACCTTCCTGTAACGTTTCAGCCTGATTGGACCTTGTTTTCACACAAATGAACCCAGAATGATGTGAAATTGTGCTTCGTGCAACATAATTCTGGGTGCCATTTAAAAACCATAAGTGCTAATGTCTCCATTCCTTTTTGTGGTTGTAAGGGCTGTTGATTGGAGTACACTAAAACAAACCTGACCTCTCTAGGACATTCAGAAGCCAAGTTATAAGCCCACAAATATGTACCTGGACTACTTCTTTAGAGTGACACCAGATACGGTGACCTTTGGGACATGGTTTGACCCCCTTAGGAAAGTGTTACCATCATGAAACGTTCAGATCACTTACAACTCAATAGATTCTACCTTCCTGTAACGTTTCAGCCTGATTGGACCTTGTTTTCACACAAATGAACCCAGAATGATGTGAAATTGTGCTTCGTGCAACATAATTCTGGGTGCCATTTACAAACCATAAGTGCTAATGACTCCATTCCTTTTTGTGGTTGTAGGGGCTTGTGATTGGAGAACACTAAAACAAACCTAACCTCTCTAGGACATTCAGAAGCCAAGTTATAAGCCCACAAAGGTGTAACTGGACTGCTTCTTTAAAGTGACACCAGGCCCGGTGACCTTTGGGACATGGTTTGACCCCCTATAGGAATGTGCGATCATCTTGAAACGTTCAGATCCCTTACAACTCAATAGATTCTACCTTCCTTTAACGTTTCAGCCTGATTGGACCTTGTTTTCACACAAATGAACCCAGAATGATGTGAAATTGTGCTTCGTGCAACATAATTCTGGGTGCCATTTAAAAACCATAAGTGCTAATGACTCCATTAATTTTGGTGGTTGTAGGGGCTGTTGATTGGAGTATACTAAAACAAACCTGATCTCTCTAGGACATTCAGAAGCCAAGTTATAAGCCCACAAAGGTGTAACTGGACTACTTCTTTAAATTGACACAAGATCCGGTGACCTTTGGGACATGGTTCGACCCCCTTAGGAAAGTGCTATCATCATGAAACGTTCAGATCACTTACAACTCAATAGATTCTACCTTCCTGTAACATTTCAGCCTGATTGGACCTTGTTTTCACACAAATGAACCCAGAATGATGTGAAATTTTGCTTCGTGCAACATAATTCTGGGCGCCATTTAAAAACCATAAGTGCTAATGACTCCATTCCTTTTTGTGGTTGTAGGGGCTGTTGATTGGAGTACACTAAAACAAACCTGACATCTCTAGGACATTCAGAAGCCAAGTTATAAGCCCACAAAGGTGTAACTGGACTACTTCTTTAAAGTGACACCAGGCCCGGTGACCTTTGGGACATGGTTTGACCCCCTATAGGAATGTGCGATCATCATGAAACGTTCAGATCACTTACAACTCAATAGATTCTACGTTCTTGTAACGTTTCAGCCTGATTGGACCTTGTTTTCACACAAATGGACCCAGAATGATGTGAAATTGTGCTTTGTGCAACATAATTCTGGGTGCCATTTACAAACCATAAGTGCTAATGACTCCATTACTTTTTGTGGTTGTAGGGGCTGTTGATTGGAGTACACTAAAACAAACCTGATCTCTCTAGGACATTCAGAAGCCAAGTTATAAGCCCACAAATGTGTAACTGGACTACTTCTTTAAATTGACGCCAGATCCGGTGACCTTTGGGACATGGTTTGACCCCCTTAGGAAAGTGCTATCATCATGAAACGTTCAGATCACTTACAACTTAATAGATTCTACCTTCCTGTAACGTTTCAGCCTGATTGGACCTTGTTTTCACACAAATGAACCCAGAATGATGTGAAATTGTGCTTCGTGCAACATAATTCTGGGTGCCATTTAAAAACCATAAGTGCTAATGACTCCATTCCTTTTTGTGGTTGTAGGGGTTGTTGATTGGAGTACCCTAAAACAAACCTGATCTCTCTAGGACATTCAGAAGCCAAGTTATAAGCCCACAAATGTGTAACTGGACTACTTCTTTAAATTGAAACCTGATCCGGTGACCTTTGGGACATGATTTGACCCCCTTAGGAAAGTGCTATCATCATGAAACGTTCAGATCACTTACAACTCAATAGATTCTTCCTTCCTGTAACGTTTCAGCCTGATTGGACCTTGTTTTCACACAAATGAACCCAGAATGATGTGAAATTGTACTTCGTGCAACATAATTCTAGGTGCCATTTAAAAACCATAAGTGCTAATGACTCCATTCCTTTCTGTGGTTGTAGGGGCTGTTGACTGGAGTACATTAAAACAAACCTGATCTCTCTAGGACATTCAGAAGCCAAGTTATAAGCCCACAAATGTGTAACTGGACTACTTCCTTAAATTGAAACCTGATGCGGTGATCTTTGGGACATGGTTTGACCCCCTTAGGTAAGTGCTATTATCATGAAACATTCAGATCACTTACAACTCAGTAGATTCTACATTCCTCTAACGTTTCAGCCTGATTGGACCTTGTTTTCACACAAATGAACCCAGAATGATGTGAAATTGTGCTTCGTGCAACATAATTCTGGGTGCCAATTACAAACCATAAGTGCTAATGACTCCATTCCTTTTTGTGGTTGTAGGGGCTGTTGATTGGAGTACATTAAAACAAACCTGATCTCTCTAGGACATTCAGAAGCCAAGTTATAAGCCCACAAATGTGTAACTGGACTACTTCTTTAAATTGACACCAGATCCAGTGACCTTTGGGACATGGTTTGACCCCCTTAGGAATGTGCGATCATCTTGAAACGTTCAGATCCCTTACAACTCAATAGATTCTACCTTCCTTTAACGTTTCAGCCTGATTGGACCTTGTTTTCACACAAATGAACCCAGAATGATGTGAAATTGTGCTTCGTGCAACATAATTCTGGGTGCCATTTAAAAACCATAAGTGCTAATGACTCCATTAATTTTGGTGGTTGTAGGGGCTGTTGATTGGAGTATACTAAAACAAACCTGATCTCTCTAGGACATTCAGAAGCCAAGTTATAAGCCCACAAAGGTGTAACTGGACTACTTCTTTAAATTGACACCAGATCCGGTGACCTTTGGGACATGGTTCGACCCCCTTTGGAAAGTGCTATCATCATGAAACGTTCAGATCACTTACAACTCAATAGATTCTACCTTCCTGTAACATTTAAGCCTGATTGGACCTTGTTTTCACACAAATGAACCCAGAATGATGTGAAATTTTGCTTCGTGCAACATAATTCTGGGCGCCATTTAAAAACCATAAGTGCTAATGACTCCATTCCTTTTTGTGGTTGTAGGGGCTGTTGATTGGAGTACACTAAAACAAACCTGACAT